>NC_135362.1:20545000-21901250 GCF_051622035.1 Arctopsyche grandis
TAAATAAATTGGCAAACTCTAATTTCGAGATACTGAAAAGCTCGCAATTAAAAAAAGACATCTATAAATTTAAACGTTTACATAAAAGTTGTTGAACATAAATCATCACATTCAAATAGTGGTGATATACGTAGTGAGTAGGATGGTTTTTAGCCAATTTGCTGGAGGAACCGTTTCAACGATGAAATTAAACGATCGACCTGGAGTTTATAAATATTATATCTATGCCTGACCAGCAGCACTGCAGAAATATTCTAAATAAATCCTTTTTAATCGAGGTCAAACCAGGGCTTGAACCCGGGATCTCTCGGTGGTTAGTATTAACGCATCCACCGAGCTACTATACTGCTAGAAATAATTTGAAAAATTTGATAAAATCAATTCAAACAATTGCGATACAATCGACTGAATGACGTATTGGTTGACTATATGATACTAGGAAACAGGAATATTATTTTTGGTTTATTACTATTTGATTTGAAAAAGTGTCCTTTTTTTTAAATGATTACTTCATATACATATATGCATTATATTATTATATTATTACATACATTTGTACATACAATGTATTTCATATATCACTAGAAGTTTATTTGTAATTCATAAGTGTAAAGTGTTTCTTAACGTACATACATACCTACTTAAAGGTAATTAATCATGCAGTAGATATTGTAGGAGTGTAGGGACCTTAAAAGGTTACGCACGCAGACTAATCAGTTTTCTTGCCCTCCAAGTTTTCGAATTGCTTCCTCGGAAGGTTGCCGACCCCTGACTCTGCGGTCGATATCCAAAAGCGACCTTCGCTTTCTAAATGCGGAGTGTATAAAAGTATCTCTTCCCAATTGTGGTTTCGCCAATGTGTGCGCGAAAAGTTATCGAAATAATAAACGAATTAAATCATGCACAAACATACTAAATGCATACGACCTTGTTGAAACACACGATGCATCGTCCGAATGCAATTTTTCTTTTTTTATTGCAACGTACATATGTTCGTATATATTTATAAATCTGGAATCGGCGCGATATTGACCGTCTGTATGTATGCGAACGTGCGCTGTTATTTCGGAATTTTTCACGACCCCATTAGGACCCATCTTGACCTTCTTTCAGGTCCTAAAGTCGAAAGCCTTCGCAGTCCCTGTTGGGAACCAAAATTGCTTTCTTGTTCGAGCGTACGACGTCCCCCATTGGGACTTCTCATTTTCTCCGACAGGGTCATCTTTTCCTCCCCTCACTCCATTCAAGCACAGTTTAAACCGAGATCTTTTAATAAAATCAGCTTTTGATAATTTTGAATATTTGAGTGGGATATTATCTCTCTCGGCCATCTTATAGTATTAAGTAAAAAAAAATGTATAAAGTACTTATATTTTTTGAGTCTTCTCAAGTGGTTTAATTATAAGCAGTGTTTGGAGTCACTCACGCGTACTTTCGTTTATTATTATGGTGTCGTGTGAAAAAAAAAAGATTTATTTGCATTTTTCGTGATCGGCTGCGACCAGAGGGTAAGGTTGCTTAATTAAAACGAGCACAAAAATTATGCATCGAAAAGTATATTTATTATATTTTTTTCATTTTAAAACGGGTGGGGATTCAACTCGTAAATTTGTAGTTAATGAGTTCTGGTGTTGCTGCGGCGTTAGTTCACGATTTTTACCTATGCTTTCGACACGCAATGATTTTTTTTATTATATATTTTTCGAGTCGCAATTAAAATTAAAATTCGTAGATATAATTCAATAACATCCTCGGTCGTTTATCTCGAACGCTATTGCAAAATTGACCAACATTAAAACGTCAAAGAACTCAATGATAACGCATTATCAAATGCATTTTTATCTTTGCGTTAACATAACACCGTTTCACAACTGTGAATGCAACATGAATGTGAAATAACATTGTAATAATAAATTCAACAAATATGATTGGTATAATTAATTTATTAAAATCATATTTGTAATAATACGGAATTAAAGTATGTATGTATATGCCACTACATAAATATACGGAATTTGTATGTAACAGTATTCTTCATCATGATTTTTGAAGTGCTTACGGTATTAAGCTAATAAAGTAAATGTAGACAGGATGTGAAACGAAACGCTTTAGCTTAGTGAGACAGTTTTGCTTAGCATCTGACGTTTTGATATTCATGTGTCGCTCGGAGAAGTTATCAAATGTCAAATCTCAAAAAAAATAATTTAATACAATAAAATAATTTTGGATACAATCTCTGTTTTCCTCGCATATAAACTAAAAGTTAACACTTCTATCGTGCTCGGTTTTGGTTTTCAACGACACATTAACGTTCATTTAGACCAGGGCTTTTGGGTCGGAGTCGTATTTCAAGCAGAGTCGGAATCGTAAAAAATCAACCGATTCCGACTCCTTTTTATTATTTTTTTTGGTTAATTGTTTAATAAAATAGTTTCTAGTAATTTTTAAAATATACTGGTATTTACCGTTGGCGAAATTTTGACGGTACACCGGTATTGCAATCCCTAGTTTATTGTTATATTGTACATCTCAAATTTTAAGTATTAACGCTCGTGTCAATGTTCGCCTGTATAATGAATGACCCACGCTTTTATGGACACATTTAGATTTTTCGTCTTTTGAAGTACATAGCACACACATACATAGCTTTTGATTTCCTTTCTCGGCGCGCGATACTTCAGACGGTTTTTTGAAATCGAAATTGACAGTCTCGTCTCAAATTGGCGGACAGACTGCAAAATTTTTCATTACGCGCAAGGTAAAGCCGGTTTAAAATATTCGAATACGAGTGTTAAAGAGCGCATTAGCTCGAAATCGCGGTGTCTGGCCCGGCGAGTTTGGCCGTATGACAAACGCGGTCGTTCACACCGCGTTTCGCACCTAGAGGGTTACGACCCGCCAGAAATTCGCCACAATTACGTATGATTTAGTGTAATTGCCGCGAAGAAAACCGGAGAATTTCCACGAATTTACACATCCGAAGCGGCAAAAGAAGGTGCCGCCAAAACTTCACTTTTACGACAGGCGAAGGAAGGAAGAAGGAAAAAATCGAAGCGACCGACCCGACGCGAAGTCGACGACGTGACGATTGCAATCAGCGAGCTCGTGAAGTTTTTACTCCTTTTTTGGGAACACTTTGCTTGGAAAACCTTTAGAAAATATAATATTTCGACGCAGAACTGCAACGCGTTAGGTGTGACTTAGAACGAATATTAAATAAATTTAATATTCGTTCTTTAAAGCACTTCCGACACATGTCGATGCGGCAATCCATTCGAGATTCTGGGAATTAAAAACACCAACAGAATTATACACATACACAATGTAACGTGGGAACATGGGAGAGAGTGTCCACGCCAACGGATCGGGGATGATATGCTGGTAAATTTGTACTTTATAAGGAAGTACACACGGTGGATCAAGTATTCTGGAGCGAGCGGTGATCTCGTGTGGACCTCCTGAATCGTTAAATACATGCTGTGAAGTGGCTTTGGCCTTTCATTTGGATCCTAAACCCATCCCTACGTAACAATATGTCTGTATGTTGAACAAAAATGCTGTTATGTCGTCAAGAAGAAGTATCAGAAATTAAATATGGGCTTAATATTAAAAAATACAAATACAATAAATAAAAAAAGAAGAACTGCAAAAGCCTATTTTGTTTTAGGAAATCATCAAGTATATTTTAAAGTGGTTGAGATTATAAGAAGTTACTATTTAAATGGGTAGACTGTTCTAAATTAAAGCCATTCTATTTTGTTTTTTTGATTTTTAAATGCTTCTTTTTATCACTAAATTATGTTCACAATACATCTTATATCTACATATGTAGATAAATTTTCTACGTTACAATTTTATTAATTTTTATTGGTAATTATATGTAGTATTACATATGTTATTTTAATGTTAATGTACAGCATAATAGGAAAAATCCTTTTTAAAATTCTTATAAATGCTCATAATACATAATATAATATAATAGTATTAACTCAAATATGTATGATCATATATTAATTAAAGTCGACGATCTAAAGCAGATTTTGTTTGCGTATGCCTGTAGACTAGTGTAGAGTATAGACATTTCGTTGTAATCACAGAGTATGGTTATTAGTGATTCTGTCTAATGTCTTCGAGTCTAATGTTCGTGTCTAACGGAATATTATTTCTAGCATGCAGTTTTTTTGAGGATATACCACGTATCGCCTAAGCCACTCTATGTTTTTGAAAAGAAGTATTCCCTCATATTTTGAAACGAATGTCTTTTTATTATAGTCTTAGAGTAAGACCTCTCAGACAAGTGTTTTTGTTGAACGTACGAAGGTTGATCATTGAACAATTGTAGTGATTATTTATTATTGTAGCGATTAGATCACCTGTCATCCTTCTCGTCTCCAATGTGGAGATATTCATTATTTTAAATCCCATATCGGATGAAAGTGATTTAAGTTCGGAGGGCATTTTTTTAATTCATCTTTGAACATTGAACATTCAATACATATAATTTCCTTTCTAAATTTAATATCCATCGTTATTGAACAGCTCCTTTTGATATTAAAATACCAGAGTTATTGTTTTAGACATATGCATTTGTTTTGGTTGAAACTTGACCGACGGACATTTTGTCTAATGAACATTAGGCTGATAGACATTTAGCGGAATGACCTTTTTAGCTGTTTAAAGACATCAAAAATATTAAATTTGAATGAGCTTAAGATGATTTCTGAAAAATGTACATATCTGTTTACGGCAAAATGTCCGTTCGGCTAAGCTTCCGTTGGCTTAGTGTCCATTAATTTCTCTTTGTTTCATATCTGTTCTACATAGACTTACTCCCCTGACCAAAAAATGGCAATCAATTTGTCATCCAGGTCAGTCATGACTTATTTATATATGTATGTACATAAATATGTACATAATTACATGTCAATGGAAAAAATAGTGTTTATACATTGTCTATTTCGTACAATGGACTTCGTAAGTTTTCGCATGTGATAGATGGTACGGAAAAACTGATGACACGTGCACGTGCGATAACAATGTGAGTTTTTCCTCAGTCGTTGGAAAAGCGTCGAGACGCTTCTCGCCAACGGCGCTTTTCCCGCCGCGTGCCGGCAGATAACGAAAAGTCGCGGAAAGCTCCACCACGATCGACTTTGTCAAATAAAAAAAAGAGGCGCGTTCGAACGACGATTTTGCGAAGAGAGCAAAAACATAATACCTGAAAGTTTACAAAGTAAAGGGACCCCACCGCCGATGCGGGCCGTAAATAACGAGTGTGTATAATTTAGTGTCCGAGCGAACGCGTCTCTTGAGATGTCCCAAGGTGTGTTAAATACGCTATTTCGGGGACGGCAGTGGCTCAAAGGAGGCGAGTCGTTTCCAGCTCACGGAATTATTGATGCCATTTATTTGGGAAAACGTTGAAATATTAATGGGGATTTGTCATATAGCACGCGTTCGCTTGTGAAAACGCCCGCTTTTCATAACGAACGTGTCTAAAAAATGACACTAAATGCACTTTTGTTTTTAGCCTCCACTAATAATATTTGGAACACTGCTATTGAAATAATACGTTACTTGAACTTAACTATTAAACAAGCATACATATGTTTGTATATTATTATAATCAGTGGTGTAGTGCTAAATAAAAAAGAACCAGGTCGGTGCTTAATTTTTATGACCCCCCCCCCCGCTTTTTTCCTTACTAGAAAAAAGTTGTATCCTAATATTGGTAATTGAAATATTTATTAAAAAAACTGAAGTAATAATTAACAAATATTCTCACTTGTTGAAATTATGATGTATTTTTTTATATTTTATAAAAACTTCCATAATGCACCCTCTTCGACATCTTTGATTTTGCAAAACCCGTGTTTGTGTGTCAACAGCAACATTTGCTTTTAGCAATGCTAAAACCATGTTTATATGTATACATACGTATGTCAAAAATGTCTTAAATGACTATTCATTTAAGCTGAGTTCCCTCATGTTATCTATCCTCAAGTGCGTATGGTCAATATTTCAAAGCATGTGTTCTTTCGAAGTTTTGGGTGGTTTTAGATAAAAAAAATCCAATAAAGTTCATTAAACGTCTTAAGTTTTGAATGTGCTCAGATTACTATTCTATTGTGGTCATCGAGAGTTGGAAAGAGAGTTTGCTCACAATATTTGGAATACAAAATTTTAGTCAAAATATTTTTAATTGTACTCGAAAAACAATGTTTAAATCAATCAAAGTGCCAGGGCGGAGACCTGGCTCAAAAAGAAGTACCAGGTCGGTGACCTGGCCCGACTACACCACTGATTATAATTCAGTATCGGAGTTACACTGTCGGAGTAACATTGGAATTGTTCTGAAAGTCCAAATCATAAATTTAAATTCTTATTGAGTTCATAGATTTGTCAGTGCGTACAAAATGTAAAAAAAACATCATTATGAAAATGATTAGTATGTGAATATTAAACTATGTACTATAAAAAACGCGAAAAAATTAATGGTTTAGAAAATAATTAATTTGAATGAATAGCGCGAAATTATAAACGAAACTGACATTAATATTCTAATAAATTAAACGAAACGTATTTTGAGATTTGGAATGTATTTTTTTTTAATAATTGAAATCATACTATGTCGTGTTGCGCCTTGGGATCAGAACAGATTGCCGTTTGAGATACAGAAAAACAGATGTGTATGTAGGTATGTACGTACGTTTTCTTTAATATCAACATATGTATTTCTTCATATTTCATCAATCGACGATCGAATACGTCTGAAAAAATAACTAGCCAACGCCCGATGATCCGATGTGTAACTTTTCATGGTAGAAGGATTTGGGAAATCATCAACGATCATTAGCGTGCGATACAGAGCGTGAGTCAGAAATTGGTTCAGTCGCGTCGAAGGATTTACGGTGACAAATAATAATTATTAAAGTGTACCGAACGACACATCCACCCAATACAAATAAACGGGTTCTACTTCCTGTCATTTAATTTTTATTTAAACCACAGCAACAGCTTGGTCGGCGGAGCACTTCCCAAGACTGAAAGGTTGGCAGAGCAAATTCTGGACGAAATATTTTCTAAAAATAGTCGTATTGAATATTCCCATATGAATATTCTGCGTATGAAAATACATACATATACATATGTAAACGGCCAGAATGAAATATGCATATTTTGAATTTCCAACAAAGAACCTAGTGGAAAGCTTGCATCATATCAAGGTAACGTGAAATAAACAATCTTCAACATTTTTCTATACTTCAAGTTCTAATGAATCGATTCATCCAGAAAAACACTATGTATACTATGTACGTATTTAAACAAACATAAATAAAATTTATGTATATTTAAAATATATTTTTTTCATTCATGTTTTTTTTTTATAACTTTCGATGCGGTGACAGCCACCGATGTTTAGCATATGTTATGGATATATAATAGGATATTATTTTAAAGTTTGAGAACCGCACTGGGGCGAGGGACCAAGTCAAGAGAAAAACGACGGGGAGAGAGAGAGCTCAACCGGCGGGGGCCGGCTTTAAAACTTACTAAATTAGTATGCGATAATTAATTACGATGCGGATTTCGGACCACGGCAAGAAAGGGTTGCGTCCGTCACAATTTGCGATGATTATGCGCCCGAAAGGACCGCTTTTGTCGGCGGCCCCCGGTGTTCTGAAACAATGTTTTATTCAGGCGGTCGGCTGAAAAACGCCATCTTTCACGGAGATGGCGCGGACGCCAACGTCGCAAGTTCCTTCCCCACTTTGCATAAATCCCGGATTTATCACGGGCGACGGGATAATTAATTATTCCTGACGATGGCACTCTTCGATGAGGCCGGCGCGGTGTATTTTCGGGTCGCGCGCGCAAAACCTATCGCCCTTAATCTCTTTCATATTTCTCGACAAATCTCGCGACGCGTACAAAGTGCGCACGGTGGCGGCTCGATCATCCTCGACCTCGAGAATTTTCAATGCTGAAATGTCGAAATTCATTCAAAATTTAATTAAAATACAGAAAAAAGTTTAATTTAAAAAAACTAAATAAAAAGAGGCACAATCGCGAAGCGTAACGTCACTAATTCGATTAGCAATTCAAATCGATTCGAATTTTGCATCAGGGTTAAGGTTATGCTAAAAAGAGAAAGTGAAACTTCTGCGCAAAACATCAAATAAATAATGTACGATTCCAATATAATATTTAGAAATATATGTATATGTATATGTACATATGTAGACATTATATTTGGTACTATTCAACATCGTACATGTATACAATTAAGTCTAGGGATTCCAAAAATACCGACATTGGTCATTACCGGTGCTACCGAAAAAATCTTGTTACCAGTAGTACCGATAGCTGCCGGTTTTGATTTATTTTAGCAATTAGTGCAAAAAAAATTAAATAACAACCAATAAAATATGAATTAATTAACTGTAGGTTAATTCTTGTGTAATCATTGTTTATTTTAATCAGTACTTTAAATAATTTTCTATTATTACAAAATAATGTGTTATTATTGATCAGCGAGCATCAAAAAAAAACTAATGAAATTTTACGAGCTTTGAAGAATTTTTGTGAAAAGGATGGCTTAAGCTTTTAAATATTATATTTATGTATTCAAATAATTTTCTTCGAGAAATGAAATCTTTTCATTGTTAACAATCAATATACATATGTATGTATTCGGAAATAGGCAACCGGTTTCGGTAGTACCAGTATTGAAATCCCTATTCCCCAGCGCGGTATTTGTAATTTAAACCGATTAAACATGGATAATATAATAGTAAAAATTCATTTGTTTTTTTTTATTAAATTTATTTGAATTGAAAAAGAAAATTAATGACAGCCAGAAATTACACACATAACGGAACTGGAACTGAAAAAGAATTCCGGATTCGGAATTGAAATCAGAACTGGGAATCGGAACTGAAATCGGAATCGGAAATGAAATCGAAATCTAGATCCGGAACTGAAAAAGAAAAAAAAAATCTGAAATAGAAACTGAAAAAGGAATCGAAATCGAAAACTGAATCGAAATCGATATCGATAATAAAAAAATAGTTTTTTTCGTTAACGTCACGGATTTAATCTTACATTAAATCTTACATAGTTAAAAAGTCTCTTTCGAAATTATATACTACATGCATTTAATATTTATAATAAGTAATAATTATAATCAATATAAACTAAGTATTATATTTTTGCTTTGCTTTGCCATTATGTACCTATGAATGTGTAATAACTTGAGTGTTTATGCTTTTTAGTGTTGTTTAGCTCTGAATATCGTCGCGTGTACGAAAAGCTTTAAGGCAATTAAGCGGATGTATTCCAAGTACGTTTATTTTTTAAATAGACAGATATAATGTCCTCGATGTGTCCAACTTTGAACGAGCAAGTTTCGAATAATTATACCGCAGAGGTGTCTAGCTCTGGGGAGCGTGATACGAAATCGTATATTAAACAAACGTTTCAGAAGTGAATTAGAAAATTATAACTGTCACACTCGTCTGATTTATACGGTAGATTTTAATAATTCAAGATAGGAATACGTAGCGTGATTCTGGTGACCTCAGAGAGCAAAAAACAATATGAGCGAGCACTGAATCGGATAGTACCTATATGTATGTTCGAATGAAAAAATGAAACTGTGAAAAACTTGCGTGTCGGCACAATATACCTACGTCATGAATAGCGTTGAAAGTTTATGATAGGTACACTTAAAATCAATTAGACCTGCTTTCATATTTAATTTGAAAGAAATGTATACCTTTTAATGGAAAAAATCAGAAATAGACTTATTTTAAAATATACTATAATATATAGCACGTTAGATAGATCGACGTGAAAGCATAAAAAAAATTAAAAAAATGTGTTTTTTATGAATTAATGTTATTTATAATAAGAGTCATCATTTAAATTATAATAGTTACAGCTTCTCGCGGTAAGCGTTTTTGTAGATTAAATTCAATTAATTTTCAATGATTTTATTTATGTACATTTTCCATGGAAATTCTATAGAAATACGTAAGGCAATGTTGAAATACATATTTTTGTTCCATAAAAAAAGATATCACATTTTTTGGAATGAGACAAGCATATTTAAATTTTATTTTAAAAGTCGATAATATAACGGTCCCAAATAAATCGTAATTTTTTTACTCGATAAAAATGGTAATATTCAATTTTATTCGCCTCCTGTATCATTACGGAAAAACCAATTACAACGCTATTTTCACCGACCGGTTATATAAAAAAAATATAAATATATGTAATTGATACATGTTTAAAACATTCACCCATGCTTTTGAATAATATAAAAATAATGTATAATTTTTTTTTTATATGGTACGAACATTTTCTTATGATATGATATGAGCGCTCTCGGACCAAGTCCGCTAATTTAGTCACTTGGACGTTACTCGGATGTTACTTGGACGTTTCCACATTACGAGTAGCGTGACTTATTGGCAAATTAGTGAACTCGGTCTGATTGCATTCGTATCGTGTCGGCCCGATTTTAATATACGTGAATAGATGAAGGTATACTATTTAAGTTTCGTTGTACATTTATTAATACTTATTTCACCTTATGCGCAAATTAATATATGAGCCGTTATATTTGAAAGTGGCAAAAATCCACTTTTCTTCATTTCGAGAAATTTTTCGCAAAACATTATATATAATGTTTTACGTTTAAAAATATTTAAAAATACTGGTGGTTTGTAATACCTTTATTCTGCTTTTCAAAGATTCTGGTTATATCGAATTAAAAAAAGTGATAACAATTTGTGAATTAAGTCAAACAGAAATCACGTACATACATACATATGTATTTGGAACTGAAAACTTGACTTTAACGGCTCATATACCTATATTTTGGCGATTGAATTGAAAGCATCAGTCAATAATATGAACAGCTTGGATCATTTTAGAGAAAGTAATTGACAAATCGGTCGCGTCTCCTCCTATTGTTATTTCTCTTATTCGGCGTCCACACAATCCATTATTATATATCACCCGGGCAGAATAAATCTCTGCACGTGAAAAAATATATATTTCAGATATAAATTTATATATGTAGGTACGATATGAAAGAACCTTCGTCGGCGATCGTTCGAACGTACGTTTTTCAGCCGCATAACCCCGATGATTCATGATGTTAATTTTATTATATTTTTATAAAGCGCGCATAAATTATGTATGTGTACGTAGTTATCCTGCGTATTCATACACGTATATTGCTCACGTGAAAAGTGCCTTTATATATTTTAATAGTTGTTTCGTAAAATACGAGTCCCCGATGGGAGAGCACGCCCCTGCACCACGCCCTTCCTCACCCTAATATCGGCTGCACATTCATTTGTTAGAGTCGCTCTTTTTAATTCATTTTTGTCACATACACGCGGCGATAACGTGCATTATTTTCATACGATATTATTTTCGAAAGCTTTCCTGCTAAGCGTGCAGTAATTAAATACACCGTGTTTGGAAAAAATTTTAAAATAAAAACAAAAAACGAAATAATCGTAAAAAATGCCGACCCGTCTGCTAGTTTAACGACCGCCCGGAGGACGACACCCATTAAAAAGGACGACAGACAACATTAATTCTTTTGCGATTATTCTAACTTTATTAAAATTATATTAAATTATCAAGCTCGCTCGTTGATGTTATGTACATTGTTTTCATTTTTTTTTTGTTTCAATAAGATTTTTTTTAATCAAATTTTGTACGTATTTTTAGTCATACTGATGATACGTGATTGTTTTCAGAAACAGTCGTAATATAGTTTCTTTTCACATGTTTTTAACTACCTTAAATATTACCTTCCGCTGGAGTTAAAAAACTAAATGGATTAAGTTGCTTTCAAGTATTTCGAATACTTTATGAAGGAGAAAAAAGGGAAAACAATATTCATATCCAATTTACATGCATACGCATTCTCTTGTAATATATAATTTCGAAAGAGACTTTGTACGTATATGTGTAAGTTGTGATTCGTAGAATTAGTGACGTTATCGAAAAAATCTAATTTTCAATGTCGAGGCGATTTACATTTCTTTTTCAATTCCAGTTCCCGATTATTTTTTCAGTTCCGGATCCTGATTCTTTTTTCGGTTCTGGATCCGGAATCCTTTTTCGGTTCCGGATCCGGAATCCGTTTTTCAGTTCCGGATCCAGAATCCATTTTCAGTTCTGGATCTGGATTCCTGCTTCAGTTCCTATTTCGGATTCCTGTTTCAATTCCAATTGCCATTACAGTTCCGATTCCCAGTTCCAATTTCAGTTCCGATTCCCTTATAGATATATATACAAAAAAATCATTCGTTTCTGATTGGCTGTCGTTAAATATATATTTTTTTCGATTCAAATACATAGAATAAAAAAACAAATGAATGTTTACTATTAGATTAGCCATGTTTAAGCGGTTTATATTACAAATACCGAGCGAAGCCGGGTAAAACCACTAGTATATAATAATAAATATTTAGTTTCATAAAGAATAATTGTTGATTTCAATGTTGTTTGAATACATTTACATATATGCTCGTACTCGAAACTATATATTTACACAGGTTACAAGTTATATTAAATAAATTCGTATACCATTTAATAACATTCAAATTTCGGCGTCGATTTGTTCAAAATATTCTAAAGCTAAAATACATTTTGGACACTATTGATATTTTTTAATTTGTACAGATTCCAAAGAAACAATTATGTTTATAAAAAAGTGTATGTTGAATTCATTTTTTTGGACAATACAGTCATCAATATAAGTATATATTATATTCGATAGGCTTGAGTATCGGCCCAAGATTTTCGTTTTGACCCATTTGAGAGTAGTTTAACTAAAACCTCTGATTTAAAGCTATCGCTGTAATAGAAACTGTTAATAAAATGTCTATAAAAAGTGATAGTTAAATTCAAATCATTTATGCTAATACCTATTCAACTCACAAATGATTTAATCAACATCGATGTATAATGTTGATAAAATGTCTATAAAATCATATATTTTATACATAATGACCTAAACATGAAGGTCTATGAATAAGTAGGCATACCTATATACGTACTATATAGGTACCTATGTTTTATACAAATTACAATACATATAATTGATTTGCCATATTATTACTATCATAGAATAAAAATTGTTATTGAGTTACTCGGAATTTCTCAGTTATAAAATCGACTCGTGGTGTATGTCAAATGCATTTTGCATGTGTCCGTCCTGCAGTCGCACGGAATTCTCGCTTGGACCAATAATTTCATATTCGATTGCTATTATTATTGTAAAATATTCTAGGTTTACTGTGATTCGAAGTTTTATATGTCACGATAGCGGAGGAATTCAGGTTGAGGATATTGGAAGGTGAATGCGAGTAACCTTGTCGCGAGATATCATCTCAATTCGTTCAAACCTAGAACAAATTGAGACCTACAATTTTACGGTAATCAATACTGCAATGTGGGTATGTGGAATTGTGTATTACTGTGTTGCAATTAGAGATTCTGAATTACCCGACTTTTTAGTATCGAGAAAAATTCTGTTTGAAGGAGTGCTATAGCCAGTGGCGGCTCGTCCATACGCACTGCGGTACTGCAGCCCCCCCAAGGAATTTGAGAAAAATTTAATATTATTATAAATACATAAATTTATGTATATTATATGAAAATATCAATATTATTTAAGCGTGTATAAGCTCGCCCGCACACCGATACACCCAATAATGATCATACATCGTGGTAATAATATCAGAAAGTGAGGCATCGTTTATGATTTTGTGCAGTACGGTTTTCGATGGAATATGCCGAGTGGGCGAAGGAGGGGCGCGGGGGCAGCTAGAAGCTTGGTTCGTACTGCACTCCCAACAGTATACACATTTCTTGTTGCGTTCGTGTGCGCGCCGCGCCGTAAGTGATGACAGAACCACGAATAGTTAAATTACTACAATTACTAACCGGTCATTTACAAATATTTCATTCTATATATATATATATATATATATATATATATATATATATATATATATATATATATATATATATATATATATATATATATATATATATATATATATATATATATATATATATATATATATATATATATATATATATATATATATATATATATATATATATATATATATATATATATATATATATATATATATATATATATATATATATATATATATATATATATATATATATATATATATATATATATATATATATATATATATATATATATATATATATATATTATTATACATTTAGAGGGCAAATATTATTGTAATATATAAAAATATTATTGTAATATATGTATAATAATATATAATTTTATTAAAATATATAATTTTATTAAAATATAAATCAAATATAAAATATAAAAATCAAAATCGAAAGATATTTAAATTCACAATTTTAAATTTAATTTATTTGCCATATAAGTGACGACAGTGCCACGAACAGTTAAATTACCACAATCACCGGTCATTTACAAATATTTCATTACATATATTATATTTTAAAGGAATTATAACCGTTCTAAATAAATAATTTGGTAAAATTTTAATTCAACTTTAACTTGGAGTCGGAGTCGTGGAGTCGTGCATTTTTGACTGCTGTTAGAATAGTAGTCGGAGTCTTTGAACTTATACAATGAATATGAATATATTTGAACAATGCATATGAATATTGAATTACTAGCTGAAAGTGATTCGCGAATACAAATGCGCTTGTGTTTTAATATTTATAATGTTTAAGTAAATTTGAGGAGATGCCTGATATTTGGCAGATGTTCCTTTACGCCAAATGTTACTTGTTTCATGTATTTATGTATGTACATATATAATGTAGGTAGCCAGCAGCATGGCTCGGTGGTTGGGCTTTTGCCTAGCACCGAGAGGCGCCGGGCGTGAGTTGACCTCGATTGAAAATAATTTATTTTGAATATATCTGTAATGCTGCTGGTCACACTTGGATATTTGTGACTCCAGATCGATCTAGTATATCGATTTACTATATTTACAATATACCTATATATGCAGCATTTTGTATTAGTTCGTACTCTAGATCAGGGCTTCCCAAACTATGCTCCGCTGAACTTGAATAGGTGTTCCACGACATGTTGGAAAGTTTTTATACACAACAAAAAATTTAAAGATCTTCTACTAATTCATATTGAAAGGCGAGTGATGATCAACATCAACTGATGTTTATGACGTCAAGTATCTAGTTACAGGCTGAGGACCATCTTTTCTCACACCGTGCGCATGAAAGAGATGGGGGCAGTGGTGTAGTGCTAAATAAAAAAGAACCAGGTCGGTGTTAAATTTTTACGACCCCCCCCCCCCACTTTTTCCTTACTAAAAAAATGAATCATAATATTGGTAGTTCAAATAGTTATAAAAAAAAATCAAATAATAATTAACAAATATTCTTACTTGTTGAAATTATGATGTATTTTTTTATATTTTATAAAAACTTCGATAATTCGTGTTTGTGTGTCAACAGTAACATTTGCTTTTAGTAATGTTAAAACCCGGTCTCCGTGACGGGCCCGAATGTGAAACACCCGAAAACGCAAATATCGGAAGGCAAAGATCGAAAATCGAAAGATCTTAAGTCGAAAGATCAATATAAAAGGGTGCATGGTAAACGGTACATACTCACTTAATTTGCGCGAGCAGGATACAACAGGAACAAGAGGAACAGGCTTTTCCTCCCGTATTAATGTGCACGCGCAGAATACGGGAGGAAAAGCCTGTTCCTCTTGTTGCTGTTGTATCCTGCTCGCGCAAATTAGGTGAGTATGTACCGTTTACCATGCACCCTTTTTTATCTTTCAACTTCAAGATCAAATTTCAAATTCAATATCTTTCGATTTTCGATATTTGCGTTTTCGGGCGTTTCACATTCGAGCCCGTGAGGTAGACCCGTTAAAACCATGTACATACATACATATGTCAAAAAACTATCAAATTTTAACATGTTAATTTATAGATGACTATTCATTTAAGCTGAGTTCCCTCATTTTATCTATCCTCAAGTGCATATGGTAACTACATAGTTCAAAGAATGTTTTCTTTCGAAGTTTTGGGTGGTTTTAGATAAAAAAGCAAATAAATTTCATTAAACGTCTTTTAAGATTTGAATGTGCTCAGCCTTTTAAATTTCATATTAATATTCGATTGGTCTCATCGGGTGTTAGAGCGAGAGTCTGCTCACAATATTTGGAATACAAAATTTTATATGAAATTTTAGTCAAAATATGTTTTAATTGTACTAG
Source organism: Arctopsyche grandis (assembly GCF_051622035.1). Taxonomy (NCBI): domain Eukaryota; kingdom Metazoa; phylum Arthropoda; class Insecta; order Trichoptera; family Hydropsychidae; genus Arctopsyche; species Arctopsyche grandis. Next base: position 20,561,316 of record NC_135362.1, read on the forward strand.
AAAAACAATGTTTATATCAAACAAAGTGCCAGGGAGGTGACCTGACCCGACTAAACCACTGTATGGGGGTATACCTATATATATATAAGTGTAATGTAAATTATCATTACAAGGAAAAAAAGGATTATAATTTTAATAAAAGAGAAAAAAAATTGCATCTTTTGATAAAAAAAATACAATTCTGCAACGATATTAGAATGCAACTTACCAATATTGAGCCTAATATCAAAAAGATATGCAATTCAAGGACTCCAAATCATCAAAGTCATTAAATGCTTTATTTATTCATATTTTTATGTTTATGTGTTTTAATAACATTTTTTTTTAATTTTTACTAGTAGGAATTACCCAACCTAAAAAATAAGCCAAGTGTTCCGTTAAAATTTCTGGTTTTGCGAAGTGTTCCATTGCAGAAAAAGTTTGGGAAACCCTGCTCTAGATATATTCAAAAAATAGTCCAACATGAAAAAATTTAATATTTTTATAATCCGAAGTTGGGGTCGAAATATTTATATTCTGCATTTCGAAAAACATTTTGACTACGCATACAGAAAAATTCTTGCAAAATCACGTCGACACTCGAAGTCAATTCGTCGAGCAGCTGAGAAAAAAATCAATATGCTCACAGCTATTTATTTTATTTCATTATGGCCTGTTCTGTAAATAAAATGGCCTTGAAAGGGGAATGAATTACGAGCAAACGTTGCACTCTTTGGGGACGATTCGTTCGCGAAAGGCACACGTGCGTTTTTATTATGTGCATCGGTTTATTATTAGAGGGCGACCGCGCCATGTGTCATCGCCTCAGATTCCTCATCATCCGAAATGCACTCTCGTACACATGCACAAGTCCAGATTTCGACCGAGGCTTGTACCCAAGTACATATAATATATTATATTAATAACCGTAGCGGACGTGTGCATCCTCCAATGTGAGAAAATCGACCCGCCTTTACGACCGCGCGAAAACTACGATTCGAAATAGCCGTAAAAAGTTTCGCAGTCGGGGAGGGGCAAAAGGAATTTTTTTACGATCGCAAAATTCGAACGCGGCATTAAATGAAGCCTTTGAAACCCGCGCCCTTGAGTGTGTTCTTCTTCTTGTTTAAGTTCGATTTTTTTTTTATCGCAAACACGTTCGGTTTATACGTTTATAAGGTATACGCGTGTATAAGCGACGGTCGAAATTGATGGGGGCACCTGGTTTATGAGTCAGTGGAGTCGCAGTTTGAATTCCGAAACAGGATGTATGTACATCAAAAAGTTCGCCGACTAAACTATTTGGACAATGATGAAACTTGTCGACAATTCTTGATGGAATTCCTCCATAAGTATCTAATCTTTGTGACACATTGAGGTAGAATACCGAACCATTTTTTCTCCATTCTATTACAGTGCATCAGGAAGCGACTCTACATTTGGTTTTATCTATTTTTTAATATCATAATTTGCATACAGATCATAAAAATGCAGATTTGGTTTTCAAGGCAAAATGAATGTCAAGCCATTTTGTGTGCATTTCATAATCATCATAAATCATAGATAAAAATTATAATTAAAATATAATACATAGATGGTACCCACATATGTATGGACAGGATATGTGAAAAAATACAGAATCCACTGGCAGATACATTTTTTTTTTAAAGAAATTAAATTTTACGTATGATTTGGGGTATCGACATCCGGCTTCACGAAAAACTTTAACTCAAAAACCATTTTAATTGAACATGATTAGTCAAAAAAGTTGATGAATTGAACCTCGAGAATCTGTGAGTGGATGAAAATACGACATATAAGTTTATGATTATAAATATTACAATCAAATTTAGATTTTGTTTGTAATTATTTTATATAAAACACGAGAAACGTAATACATACGTAGTACATAATTGATTTCGACGAAATTCTGCTGATGCATATGACTAAAAAACGCATAAAAATAAAACAAAAATTGCCATGATATACAGATTTAATAACTATTATGTTATTCCAATTCAGCTTAACTTAAAATAATCGTAAGTGAAACGTAAAGGAGGTATGTAAAAATAGCATGCATTGATATGTATGATTACATTACAAAATAGTTTTTTAGCTCAAATGGCACAGCACGGTGGAAAGAAATCATGAATACATATGAATATGTTTAACAAGATTTTAAGTGGTGTTAATTTGACTCATTTGAACTCCCATCTTCAATAGAATGACCTGTCTTTGATATAGTAGAGAGACCTCGACCTCGACAACTGCAAATGCAGCTCGGTCGGCCAGTGGATGCGTTTCGAGTGCACTCCATGAGTTTTCTGTGTGCATCAGACTTGACCTCGAACGTATAAATATATTTTGCATCCGTCTCTTTGATGCAGCGTTTATGTCAAACAAAATTGTGAGCGGGTGCTGGCTCGTCGGATTATTAGCAGTGACCGTTCATAACTCTCGCATCCGGAGATATTTGCACGCGACAAACTAACTACACAAAAATGAACCGTTAAATTGTCCCAAATAAACCATTAAACTCTAAAAATTTAAATAAAATTTCACGCAGTCTAATCTTACTCACATATCTATATATTCTAAATTAATTTTGTTACAACTTTTTCCTCAAATGTATGAATATTTAGAATATTTCATACTATTTTTTGGTTTCTATATAACAGGGTTTTTTAATTTTGAATCCTGCTTTTAAACTGTGCTATCATTCGTAGTGTATTTTTCGCCCGAAAAAATCATATGTACATATTATACAATGAACAACGAATATCGATACTCTTCCAGTTTAATAAAATTCTTATTTATATTGAAATCTCGTATTTCATTGGCAATATCTCCTGTGCCTTACATATGTATGGATATACATATATACATATACATATATACCTTTCGAAAAGGAGTGATTTTCGATACATTGAGATACGGTAGTTGTGCTTTTTTTTCGCTTTACTCCGAGGTTTTCCAACTCAATCTTGCCCCGCGTTCAACTTCAAATATTTTCTTTGTCAATATGCCGCCTTACAAAAACTGTTACGGAATATTTTACGTAGCTCGTATCTGCGCTACGTAAGGCGAATAAAGAATATATTACCCGACGAAAAGGAGGTATAATAAAATAACGTAAAAATGTACCGGGCGAAATGGAGTTACCCTGCCCTGTAAGAAAAACGTAATCAGAGTGGCATTGATTCTATCAAAATCCTTTCCGGGAAAGAGAGAAAGAAGAAGAAAGAGCAGGGCGCATGCTACGGATACAATTTAATAATATTACCTCTTAGGTTTGAAATTATTTTATTTTTCCGTAGTAACCGGCGTACCTTCTTTTGCAAACACGCTGCTCTTTTCCGCGGAAAATACAAAGACACAGTAAAAGAGCTTCTCGTACATAAGGACATACTTACATATATTTACAGTATTCTTTGCGATGTTTGCCCCATGGAAGTTCTTCCCGATTCAACTTAGTGTAATTTCTCAGATATGTGATGTTTCAAAGGGACTCGTTAGTTTTAATGCAACTTGAAAAGTGTATGAGCGCAAATAGCATACGTATTCCCCCCACAGTTTATTTGAAAATGTACGTACATATATTACGATATACAAATGACTGTATGGGATATTTGCAATTTATAAGTTAAAAAGTACATATGTCGGCGATTACGTATGTACTTATTTATTATTCAAAAAATTGCAGGATGTTATCAAATGCAGTCATTGCAGTCAGTGGCGTGAGAAAGCATTTATGAACACATTAAGCACCGCGTTGTACTTCAAATACTTAATCGTTTTAATTTGTCTATACTCGCTAATCTTAAAGATTGATAAGAATCAATTCACTATTACTTCAGAATTTAGTGTAATATCATACATATGTATGTAGATAGATATGAGATAAATATGTAGGTATATAGAGCAGTCAATCCTATTTTTAACCATAATATTATACGTGTAATATATTTTTTCGTATAAATCACAGACTTATCGAAAAGCTGTAAAAATTTTTAAGATAAATTACCAAAGAAAATATGGAAGATTTTCTTTGATTTTGCTATTTTTAGTCATTTTAATCCGCATTTACTTTCAGGACAGATTTTTTTTTAATATTGTACCGATTTAGTTCATTCAATATATGTATTATATGTAGCATTATTAGGGCTCAATATCTACACAATTACACTAATAAACCGTTTTCAATGAATAATTCAATAACGATTTATTTTATAATTTCATTACCAAGTTTATTTATGTTTTACACGCAAGTTTAGATGTGTGTATTTGAATTCATGAGATTGGTCAATACAATAAGTTTCTTTGAGCTGATAGTTTGATTGAAACTAATTGATTGACTTTGACAAAAAATTTCATGAAACATTTTAATTTTCATAATGTCGTATTTGAGGGCATTTTCGGAAACTTCAAAAGGGATAAAATAGGATTTAGCATCAACGGTCCAGCTGATGTTACACAGCTGGACACAAAACATAGGACTAAACACTGGCGTAAACAAGACGAATAGTAAGAATACACTCAAAAGTGCGGCACGGCACACCCAAGTAGACACCAGCTCGTGATAGGCGTATCGTTATGTCCTTGTTAATTCGCACAATCGTAATATTTCGACAACTTAATCCTACATTTCTCCAATTACAGCGATTACTGTCTAACCTACATATGTCAATATAAGGATATGTTACTAAAAAACATTCCACGGAGAGTTTTGGGAAAGATCGTGACGATACAGACTAGGCATGCATTTTGTGCACGTGAAAAACTATCTAAAAAAAAACACATGCCACGTAACTCTATGTCTCTGCACCTTTAATATAATAGTTATTGCATACCTGATAGCATAACATTAGATAGCAAAACAGTATAAGAATATAGCAATAATACTTATTTAGGACAAAGTATATGTCCGTGAGCAAATAATTGCATGTATATTTGAATGGAGTGCATTTGAAGTAGTGAACGCTGTTTTTAAATTAAAAATACCACTTGTGGTTGGTGGATGGCTGTAAATGATGATTTATTTTGAATTTCTTAAAAGTATTTAAATTAAAAGTGAATTTTGGTGACAAATAAGAACTGGCCAGGGGCCGTTATCAGTGTGTGATAAGGCAGCATTGGCCTGTTCGAGTTCACCGACCGATTACCGTAACGTGACATTGACTGCAACTGCGACTCGTATATATAATATATAAATGCAATGCGCATTTTAATTTCACAAACGCTCTAAACACAATCAATCGTTAATTAAATTAAATAATAATGATTTAATGAACGCTATCGATAACGCTGATGAGCGTTTAACGCAAGGAACCGGTTCCCATTAACTACCGTCTGTCGGTTACCGTGATGTTTGGATAAGCATCGCTTACCGTTAAACGTAACCAGATTGTGTATCTTCGAATTGTATTATATAAATACACACCCAGAGATGGATAGTTATCAATAGGATATTAATGGGCCGTAATTTAGATCTCGTGTCTAATAATAAAACATCGAATTGCGTAGTTCTGATAAGGACGTCCGTAAAGGTCGAACTCGCGGTATAAATAATAAGAGGGTTGTTCAGTTTCGTGGTGGATAGATGGGGTGCTAAATACGGGATCGCGGTCCGTACGTAATTTCATAAATAATTCAACAAACATCATGTGTGAAAGAGGGCCAACATTTCATCTGAAGAAATGGTCGTAGTAAAAATGATTGACCGTGACAGACGGACGAAAGAATTCAACCGTGAGGATCGTAAATTAGGATGTTTGGGTATGCTCGGCAGGACCGCGAGTCCTCGAAGAACTGAAAAACCATAAAATATTTAAATTTCAATCGGTTTGTTCATATGTAGGTACATAGGTGTATATTTTCTCGAGAGCGTGTTCATTTCTGTTCGAGACGTTTGCCTGTTGAAATCCCATCATACAATAGATAAAGAAAGGTATTAATAATTTCATGAGAAAATTTTCAATTGAAAAATATTATTTAAATATTTATTGTATAAATAAAAAATTTTGATTGAAAACTTAGAATTAAAAAGGTAAACTGAAATGTTTTGATATTGACATTTATAATGTGATAATTATTTTTTAAACTTTCGTAATATTATTTAGAAATTGAATTCAAGATACCGACATCTTAAGTTTAATTTCAACAGATTCAAATTAAATCTATATTTTTTTAAATCTATGTTTTTAGAAACAACAAATATTAGTTAATTTATTATTGTAATATTATATCGAAAACAAAGTAAACGGTAGGCAAACAGGCTTTTGACTCTGAATTGACGATATTTTATATTTAGGCGAAGTTGATTTTAGATTATTGTTGATTATGTTATTCTAAGCGGCGGATTACGTATTCTAAGCGGCCTAAAATAATAAATATAGCATGTATGTGTGTTTATAATATGAAATTTCCATATCTGAAAAAATAACATGTGCTGTTTTCAAATCAGTTTTGTTGTTTCAAAATTACGTATGAATAGATACATATGTACATATGTACAAGTCATCCAAATTTTACATTGAATTTAACTTTACATTCTCTGAGGAGAAGCGTAAAAACAGAACCTTTTTTTCGGTAGCGTCCGTTGTAAAATAAAAATAAAAAAGTAAAAGAGGAGAGGTTTCGGAGGACATTTCGCGCGAGGCTCTCTCTCGGTCAAATGTTTACAAAGGCGATTGACAGATAGCCGCCTAGATGGACAGATATGGGAGGATATGTTATTTTAAGGACTTTGAGCGATGGACAGCTCCGGGCCGAGGCAGGGCCGGTTATTGATGGGCCGCGGTCGCCCTCGCGACCCCGTCACTCTTTTTCTACCGACCAACTGGACAAACTGACGCTTTTCAAACCTCGCATTTAAAAACCCACGTCCCTATCCTCACACATATTTAAAATCCACTAAATAAAACATCCACAAGATAATTTAGTATTTTTCAAACACAAAACTAATGAGCAAACATCCAAAGGTCACCAGCTCTAACTCTTCACCTATGCACTCGTACATGTGTACATATAAACATTACGCGTTGATACAGAGTGGGGCGGAAACAATTAAACGATTGGTATCTTGATAATGAACACTTTAATTGATAATTAAATATTCAATAGCTGAATAATAAAATCAATAGAAATTCGATGAAATTGTTCGACCAAATCATCTTTTAAGTGTCATCATCAGTCTTAGGCGGTCGATCAATGATTTTCACACAAAAAATGGTTCATAATTGTCATTTTTTTATAAAAACCTTGGTTTTTTGTTCTCTTACTTCCAGCGCCAATATTTGGTCATCATCATCATTCACAACCATTCGCTATCCACTGCTGGATGGAAGCTTCTTCATCTCGCTTCCATTCGTCTTTGTTTTGAACAGCTTTCATCCATCTCATTCCATTCGAGCACTTCTTTCATCCATCTCTCGCCCATTGCCATTTCAATTTCTTTACTCTAGCCATTACACTAACCAACTTTGTCATACTTATAACCCACATATTCCGTTTTCTATCTCTCCTCGTTATGACATACCTCGACAAACATACCGCGTTTCCATACTTCTTTGAAAGCACTGGACCTTATGCAGCATCCATACGTCATCATTGGTAAGACACATTGATCGCAGATCTTTTTCTTCAGGCACAGTGGCATTTTTTATTTGAATACGGCATTTATTCGCCCAAAATGCTCTTCATCCTTATTGTCTTTTATTTTTTACTAGATATATCAATGATTTGACCTAGACATAAATAATTTTTTACTACTATTACTGCTCTATTGTCTAATGTGAACTATCAGACATGCAAAGTTTATTATACAATAATATAGACTTAATACGTTCATTTTTAGTCCTAATTTCCCAAATTTCCTTTCCAGCTGTGTAACATAGTCTGTTACTGTTGAAAATAATCGATTACTAAATAAAATAAATAATTTATTAATAAAAAAAATCTAGCCACTCTGTTGGACGTCAATTGTCCAATTAAAAATGTGTGTTTTAAGTTAAAATAATGCAATGTCTGCGAGGTTAACTATTGTTATTAGCTGTAAAAATCATTTTATCGTGTATTACATGTTAAATAATATAGAATAAGTGCAAGAAATGAAAAAAATAGCGACAAAAGCAGATCCGTCATTCCAAGGCGGAACTCTTTCTCACACCGTTGAGCGCAGCGTACTGAATTTCCCTTCTCTTTCGCATCTATGAGGAACGTGTTCAAAGGGCTGCCCTCGAAAATAATTATTTCTATTCATATTGATCAATGTTTTTATTTCGTAATTACATAATTCGAATCATAGAGGTTTTTATGAGGAATACATAAAATATGAAGACCATGCGTTCAGTATATTTGGAGATATAAAATAAAATACAGGTCCTGGTCACTCGCTATCCATCACAGTGCGATAAGTGTTAAATATATCAGTTGGATCGCGGGCTTTGTAAGTTTGTTCAAAATGAGCCGAAAGTGGATAAAATGTAAAACGTTTCAACTGTCTCTACTTTATGTACTTACCGCTTAAATTTTATTTCACATCAGTTTTCGTCCAATTTCTCATGTTAAACAATCCTGGATTATATTGGTAATTGAATAGGCATCCAAATAAAACCAAACTGTTCCAGAAATTCCATAAATTGTGCTGAAGAAAGTTATCGATAAAGTGTTATAGTTCATTGGAACTCGTTAAGTGATATTATCTTCAAAATATAATTTTGTGACCAACTCCATCATATACTAAGTACATGTTTTGCTTTTTTTTAGCTAGTGAATATTTACTTTTCAATTAAAGTGTTCATTTTCGAATTACTAATCGTAAAATTGTTTCCGCTCCACCCTATACGATGTATGTATATTATGTAGATAACTCTCTCGGCCGTGTAAATATCAAAGTGTTGTTTAATCGGCGATTAGCATGCGTCTATCAGGTGTTCCTCGTCGTAGATTTTATATTCATTGTTTGAGAGCTGCTGCTAGGGATCGTTCGTCTTGGTTCGAAGTTTCCTATTTAGATAAATGCCGGGACTCCGCTGATATATCGGCGTCCATTATGAGAGATGGGGGCCCGATGTATGGCGAGCGGCCATTGTGTGCCTGCGACCCGCGGTTCGACGCCCCTGACACGCATACGTTTGACTTCTGCTACGGAGGATGATGCAATCGATATGCCTATCAATCTAGTCCACCTACCGTTCCATTTTTATTATTTGATTAATTCTATGAAGAATGACTTGTATTGAAGCGGTCTTCTTCGGCTGAAATCAAAAAGTCCAAGAATGGTCACGAAGTCAATATATTACATTCACATTTGGCCCATTCAGATAAAACAAATAAAACTTTTTTATTCTTGATGTTGACAATACTGTCAATAATAAAGGCTTTCAACTTTGTATATATTTAATGAAAATATCGAACTGAAAATTTCGTAGCATTTTAATCCAAAATATACATATTTTGATGACTTTTATTTTTCCTTAAAGCATTTATTATATAATATAATTATAAGTCTAGTTTAATTGATTGATACACTCTTTATGCAAAGTTCAATGCATTCAAAGAGGTATGGAACGCTGTATGTTCGGCATAATTAACGCCAAAACCAATAGTTGTTTTTAACAATTATAAATGTGATGTTACTATTATTATGTCATTGTGATATTATAATTATATTGTGATAATTGAATGTCTGGCCACAGTGACGCGTTGGAGATCTCTGTAATGTTACTGTGGCTAATATGTAAAAAATAATATAAAATAAAATAACAACGAAAGATAAGAAACGGAATAAATGGGTGAGAAGTATGACAAGTGTAGTAAATATAATGGAAAGAGTGAAGAGATCGAAATGGAAACGGGTGGGTCACGTAGCTAAAAGAACAGTCGATAGATGGATGAAAGAAGTGCTAGAATGGTACCTGAGAGAATATATAATAAATGGGTGAAAAGAAGGTCGCAAGGAAAAGGGTGGACGAAATTAGGTTAACGTGTAGGGTGAGATGGATGATAATTGTGCAAAACAGAGACGAATGGAAGCGTGTTGGAAAGGCCTTCATCCAGCAGTGGATGGTGAATGGCTGTAAATGATGACGATGACATAGATATACAAAGAGGTAATAGGTACAAAATTATACTAATTTTAGCTGAAATTCTAGAATTACGTTTGTTTAATATTATATTATACATCTCAAAATATTCACATGAATATTATGCTTATTTTATTTAAAATAATATTGAAATATAGTAGTAGAATTAATTAAATTTCAACATTTGTAAGAGCACTTCTAACGGTACGAAGTAAATTTAATCATAATTTTATGAGGCGATAATTTGGTTTTAAAATAATTAATGAACTCTTTTTAATTAATTGGTGGGATAATATCAAATATTTCACAGAATATTACCATTAATGACCTTGAATTTCATATCTATATGTATAATATATAAGTATGTACGTATGTGCATATATTCCGAGCATAATTTTTAGACCAGGAAAAATACAATATTTTGATTATGTGAGAAAAAAGTTGTCAACATAATATATATATATATATATATATATATATATATATATATATATATATATATATATATATATATATATACATGTATATATGTTCATATATACCTACAGGTACAACCTTAGTTACTCGTATTATATGTAGTTGATTCTATGTATTTTACAATGTACATATAACACTATACATCACACGAACACAAAATGTGTGAAATAGTAAATCCTTCGCATATAACAATTAAACTTTATATTTACCCTGATACGAACGACAAACGAAAGTTTACGTATCGTCGTTTTTTTTTCTTCTCATGTTTGATTTCGTCGTAAAACGCATCCTTCCGCCTCGTTCGAAACTCGCACCTTCTCGAGCCGTCTTCAAATATCAAATTACAATTACAACGGAGCCGCAACCTCATTACAGAGTATTTTTCTTTTCTGCCGCTTGATTGCCGCCATGGGATGGGAGTGTGCAAAAACAACCCCAAAGCTCTCTTCTTGGGTATCGCAAATCAATTTGAGCGAAACACGACCTCAAATATGAGCGCGTACGCTATCCGACAACAAATTGACGTGGTCGTATTGAATTTCTCGTTTCCGGTTTGTAGAGATGTATACCTATCTATCTACGATATGTGAGTTTATTTATACACGCGTGTTTGCGCATGGTGTAGAATCGCTATGGATTATATTCACCTTTTGTCGGGTATTTGTTTACGGTGCGATACCTTTATTTTCTTTCGACGAAATTGACAGTGCTATCCAATACAGACTTCGATCTGCGCCTGTTCAATTTTCACTCCCTAATATATCCTTCGGGATACCTGTTTGAGAGGACCTGTGTATGTATGTACCTAGAGGGAAAATACGGATGCTGCTGATACACATTCGATGTATAAACATCTATACAATAAGTGTGTGGGCATTGGTGTAAGCTAGACCTATGGCTAAATTGAAAAATAACATTTATAATGTATGTAGATTTCAAGATAGAGCTATGTGTTTTCATTTCTGTTTATTCCATAGTGCTTTGGTCTGCCAAGACAAATAGTTTTTTGTTATTCAATATCGGAAAATATTAACAATGTTTTTAAATTTTTTAAGTTTTTTTATAACTAATCAAAAACGTATCTAAAACATTCGATATTTTTCACAATTTTTGAGAATAATATTCTAACAAAAATATTACTTGAACTACTTGCGATGGAAGTGACTTAAGTCTAATGGCTTAGAAACATACATACATATGTGTATGTACATACATACATAATAGTACTATTAAATAGTAATTACAAAAAACAGAAATAAAAAGGAATGATAATAAAAATACAAACATAATTTTATACGTTATTCATTTCATATTAAATAAAATTTGAAATGCCCAAAGAATTTTCCAAGAAATTTTCATCATTTCGTAAAGTTGACTGTTTATATTGAAATGTCAACGACTTTACCGTATGAGATTATTATTTGTGAAAGTCTTCTCGTGCTGAAGATGATAGGTATCTAAATAGAAAACTCATCTAGTTCAACGAATTGGAAAGACACAACTAGAAATATCAAACAATTTTTCAACTTGAGTTTATTTCTCTCTAACAAATCTAAACGGTGTTTAGAGTAGTTGTCACTCTTGACTGTGTAAATTAAATATAATATATATGTTTAAAACTAACGTGTAATTTCCCTTCGAGATTGGGTGGCTCGAGTCAGTTTTGCCACGTTGGCTGCTGAAACATTTTCCCGGCAAACGAATGCACTTTTCCCGACGGCACGTTCTCACTTTCCACTTTTGAGAACGTCCAAAACAACAATGGCCGTAGAAAACCGGCGACAGCCTTCCCCTAGCTGCTTATTATAATGCCAGAGCTAAACTTAAACTAAAATAGTTGGTAGTTAAATCCTCTTACCGATGCTCGCCCTAGCGACGTTACGTTACGTTACCCGCACTTGTATGCAAAACGCGCATGAATATTCAGAATGTATGCGATGCATATTCATTTAGCAAGACTCGCGAAAGCTCGCTAGTATCGCGAACCGGCGTTTGGCCACGACTGGCCCGACCAGACGCGGAAAAAAATTGCCCTAAAAATAAAGGGTTGGTCGGAAAAATCGAAATTTTTTTTTCACCTGATTAAAGCGTCAGATCTGTCTACGCAAGAGACATACGTCATGGTGAATTCAATTAATCTTAGTTTTATGTACAAATATTGTTTTTTAATAGAAAAATCAATTAATAAATGATGTTATGTATTAATAAATACATTTAGTAATATTCTTAGCTAAAGATAAGATATACGTAGGTATTGATAAATAAATCAGTCTAGCTTCTTAACAGAATATATAATATATTTATTGACTAGGTGATAAATGAAGCTGACAGTCCCGATTGTAAAGACAGTAATAAAGATGAAATCAGCACACACATGCATGTATTCAATGTCTGCACTTTTTGTGCCACCCGTGATCAAATTAATACGGAAAATTTGTATACAATGCTTTACATTATCGTTTTAAAGGGTAAATAAAAGACATTGTATAAAAAGATTCAATCAAAATTGAAAAGATAATAAAAAATGACCCCTTACACGAAAACCATGTGAACTGTATAAGAGGTAAGTAAAAATTATGTGGTTTTTTTTTTATTTTTTTATGAAACTGTCTGGGATCAGATTTAGAAAAAATTGCTTAAATCTTCTCAATATGTACATATTTAATACTATTTAATAATAGAAAAAAATCCGATCAGGATTATACAATAATGCACATTTAATCTTGTGCTAATTTGACTTGAACCAAATTCAAAATTGGTGTTCAAGAAAAATTCTTATAAATTATATATTATAGTAGTTACAATTTTTCATTACATATGGACATGTATGTATGTATGTACATATATGTAAATATGATCAATATTATTATTGCATATAAATGGTTGCTTAGAAATGATAGTCTGTATACATATAATAACGTTGTCTTATAAGCATTGTGTATGTAGAATATTTAGGATAAACATGTACATTGTTCATACTTCTACGTGGTAAAAAATTGGTACATTTTTTTAACCTGGAAAGAGATAGGGCGCGGGCAAATGAGCATTGCGACGGTAAAGTTCCCGATCAACGGTAATCACGCGAATCAATTCCCGGACTCGAAACAAATCGGAATCTGGCGACCGTGAGAGTGCATTCTGCAGGAGGAAGCTGCATCGGTGCAACGGGCGTTTTATTTCAATGAGTCGACTGCCGAAAATTGATTGCGAAAAGTCGACGAAGCCCGACCGATCGATCTTCCCCGAGAAAACTTCTACCATCTGTATTGCTCGGCTTCACCGACGCGTTTTAATTATTTTTAAAAAAGAAATATGTATGTATATTGAATAATATCCGTGCATTTTTGTATAAACAAAAATAAATGAATTCCAACGTCAATCGCGCTGAAAAAAACCGCCTTGAGCCATTCCACACTGTGCCGATGTATAAAATATTCATAGAAGCGATTGAAAGCTTTGCCGAATCGTTTATCTTCTTTGAAAGCGTATTTTGTGTGTTTTTCGTGCGTTTTTCGAGTTTTTTTTTCATTTTCAGTGTGTTTAAAAAACAACGAACACTGTACGTCTGCTTAATGAGCTGTCTGTTCGGAGTTAACCCTTCAATTGCGGCGGCTTCCATTTGTGACGCTAATTAGGAAACGACGGCGCTCACAAGTACAGAGCGAAATCCCCAACAAAACCGTATCAGCAGACTGGAATTTAAAACGTAAAATTATTGTACGAAGACTACTTAGTAAACACAATATAAGCATAAGATATTTAAAACTATCTATGTATGAAAATCATGTAATACTTACCTTTCACTACTAAAAGATCAGTACACTATTAGCTATTTGCTATATACTTCTAAATTACTTAAGATATAATTTGATTACCGTATTTCTAACAAGTCTTGAACTATTTTATAATTCTTATCCAATCGTCTCCAGACTCAACGGCTTGAAAGTTATGTATCAGTAGATTAATGGTGAAATAAATATGTTCGATCCAGCTTGTAATAAAAAAAGTTTAAGGCAAGATTACGTCTCAACCATTTATCGTAACTTCTCTTTAATCCGTTCGAAATAAATTATTTTAACGGAGAGAGGATTTTTGTACTAATATATTCCCATATATATGTATATATTCGCATACTAAACATCCTTTTCATTAAATGTTCCTAGTCCGATCATGCATCTGTTTGATCCAAAGTAACAAAACCTGACTATTCCTTTTATTGTCTCCAATCAATCACGATAAATCGTTTAATATTGTATTCTCCTCTCTACCACATATTTCAAAAACATAACATATCTATGTACATAAAGACAGGTTTGGAGTGCATGCATATTACGATTGGAATGACGAAAAATATATAAATATTGTCTGAATAGAATGAACTTAGGCAGTTAATATATACACAGGTCTAGTTATACTACATAATATTTATCGAAGCCCTTTAAATCCCATAGTACTGTTGCTTTGCTTTTCAAATAATTTCTAAGAAATCATCTAGAATTTCTCAAGAAGCTAAGTTTAAGCTTAATACCAAGTTATACATATATAAAATTTGGTAAGCACCCGTCAACCGGAAGTGGCAGTTAACTCTTGTTCGATTTTTCTTCCACTCTTTTTTTCGATATGTGTTCGCTTCACGAAAAAATTCAAGTATAATTATTGTATTAATGTGATAAAAATTAAAAACAAATCACTATATATAATAAACCGGCAGTGGGGTTTTTTCCTCTTAGAAAGGTCAAAAATGTTGTAACCACGATTTGTTCCACACCCCTGAACGTATTAAGTTGAAAATTTATATTTCTATTTTCTATGTACTAACTTAGCTTTGATAAGGTTTTGGTCAGAATTCGTAAACCGGAAGTAGTAATATTTTTTAAACAATATTTCATTATTTTATATAAACCTTTTAAATTATTTTAATATTCTTGATATTTAAAGTGTACATTATAGTGATTTTAAATAATAATAAAATTCGAACAAAATCCGACAGCCGAAAGTCGAACTTTTGACTCGTTTAAGTTTCCCTACATTTGCGCTCAATTTGTATCAAAAATGCTCTCGTAGCCGGTATGTATGAACGTGTATGAATGTCTAATTATTGAATTTTATTTTGTTACCTTCTTAATTATTCCTCAAATACATAGATAAAGTCGTGGGTTGGTCACATGAGAAGTTTTTTCATTGTTGTTATTAAACCTTCGAAACTTTTCTGGTGTCAATGTTATTTACTACGTCGAAATGATGTTTGTTTCTGTTTTTAAAATAAATACCTAGAGGTATGTATAAAATTATCGTAGTTAAATACGACTAGATACTATTATCAATAGAATATCGTATAATATATCAAATTTGGTGGTTTTAAATTATGTACATAATGTAGATAACATTGGAATATATTATTTTATACAGTAGATGATTAAAAGCGTATGCAGGTTAGATATATATTTTATAGCTCCATTTAAGATATAGAAAGGACGTCCGCTGGACATGGGATAGATATCTATGTACTTATACATACATTCGGAGTACCGGGGAAAACGTACGTGTTAAAGGTCTTTATTCAACGGTGGACTTTTACGACCTGATGCTACAAATTTAAACGTGCTCAAATACAAGAAGCGTTCAATTTCACTAACGATGGTAACAAACATATGTGGCTCTGAAAAGTTTCTCACTGCTCGACAGTTGGTAGGAGGATCTCCCCCTTGCGAGTCACCTGCAAGCGCCTTCGGGCTAATACAGGCAACCGTACGGAGACAAGTAGGTGTTATATTATACACACGGCTCGAGTACGATATACGGAATATGCTTTTTAATGCAATGTTGAAAGTTAATGCATGTTTAATGAGGGGCCAGCTGTAAAAATGACGGGCACCAGGGACGGTTGATAAATGGACAGCGCGGACACCATGTCAATGTACCTCTACGTATATGCATATGTACCAAAGTACGGCCAGACACATCGATATTATTCCTACGGCGAACACTTTCAGAGTTCGACAAACTTTTCAAACTTCTGCACTCCATAACCCCCAATGTTTGTCGGTTTATTTAACTCGCTTCGGTAGCTCTCTGCATATCTCCGGAGTGGTGTACTTTTGTTGCCTTCAAGTAAACGCTGAAGGGGGGACGTTAAAAGGTGAACTGATGGCTACATAATTTTTAAGGGTTGAATTGAAAAGTCATCTGTGTCTAACAAATCAGCTTGATTGCTTTCCAGTTTTCCTCTACTTTCAAGTTTGTGAATATTTGAACGTAGTCCTGTGAAAATGATTCCATTTAACCATCCATCTGTACAAATAGAAAAAAGGCTGGATCTTTTATGAAAAACTAAATCTATTTAAGTAAGTAAAGCTCGTAAAATCGATTAACCATCGTATAAACTTACATCAATAATTCATAAAGTATTCAAAGCAAACACTTGTATGTACATACATACTTTGAACTTTCTTACGATTTGTCTACTCTAAATTTGGTGTATATAATGTGATTTGATTTTTTGATTTTTAAATGCTTTTTATTATTACGATATTATGTTCACAATACATCTTATATCTATTTTAATAGCTACTGATCTACTGATCATTTTCTATTTTACAATTTAATTTAATTTGGTTAGTAATCACAGTATTATATTATTCTAATGTTAATCTACAGCATAATAGGAAAAATAAAATTAAGGTGTGTATATACATACATAGGTATTGTAGGTATTAAATACGTAGATGTCAGATTGGTCAAGCATCTATGTATGTATGTAACCATTTCGTTTCATCAGAACACTTCATATCAATTCAGTTCTTTGTCGTCAACAGCTCGGTACAACACTGCAAGAAAAAACTACTTCTATTCATACTATATAGCACCACCCGTCTCCGGCACATTTATGCTTGTTTTGGACGAGTGCAAGGCAAAATCGGCTTACATATGTATGTATACATTACAAGAATTGCGTCGTATCGACGAGGCAAAATTATCACAATATGACATTTCCGTAAATATTATGCACTCGCGACTATGACGTCACGTCATGCGTGAATATTTCCACATTGGCCGAATAAAACCAGTTCTGCTTTATAATTTAACATTTATAATATGAATAGATCGTGATAGTTGCTGCTATTTTGGTACATCACTAATATGTACATTACGGAAAATATGAATGTATGCATATATGTATATGAATGTAGAATTTTTTTCGTACTGCTGTTTACGTGCAGTTGTTGACCTGATCTGTACAGGTATAACGGACCGAAAGAGATTAGGTGTTAAAACCATATTTTTCCCCACCATGCTAGGTGTAATAAATGGTTCAATTAATGTATAAATGCGTAGATAGGTTGACGGTTTGTTTATTTAAGAGAAAAGGTGATTCTTGGTAATGAGTGGTTTATTTATTTCTAGATAACGCTAATTCTCCGGACCTATGTTCATGTAAATTACGTTTTCCAAATTATCTAATTAGTATCATAAAGTATTATCTATACGTTTCAATTACGACCTTACCTCAATACCAATTACCGAAATTTAACTTGGCTAAATTACATTCAAACATACATATATGTACATACATATGATATTAGCGACCGTGAAGGTTTGAGTGGGATCTCGGGTCCTACAAGACTATTATGGTCGGAATTAATTACTCAGTTATTGTTCCAGATCTCGGTCCCCACTCAGGAACTATCGACAGTCTAATACTTAGAATGGGACTTTCATTTCGAGAGTCAATAATCTGCCGGTAATGAACCGCTCGTCGGATATGGCCAGGGACGCCTGAGTGCGCCAATAAAACTTGAACGAATTCTAATTCATCTTCCAACGATCTGAAATGTATAGAATTGCACGTATCTACACTTTGTAATATATTACTTATAAGTAGCAACTGCTCCAACGTTGAAGTTTGATTGATAGTGGCGTAATGAAATTGTAACCGGTCTCTGAGGAAAGCCTGTGCGTAACTCCCCGTATATAAACTGGATGGATTTATAATTGCCGCATATTAATATTGGAAACATTAAATCAGACATCAAAGTCTCTGGAATTAGGTAGTTCAAGTCTAACACGATTTGAGTCACCTACTCAATTGTACATATGTATTTGTAAGTATATGTGATCGTACGCAGAATGATTTCTAGAAAATATGAGAGGAAAAATTTATCCTTTTTTACTATAAATGGATTTACATCATCTTTTACAGCTGCTCACCATCCACTTCTGGATGAAAGCCTCTCTATCACGTTTCCACTCGTCTCTTTTTTGCGCAACTCTCATCCATCTCACATCACACATTTTCCTAATTTCATATTATTTCTGAACTTCGAGCGCATTTTCTTTCCCTATGACGCAACTTTTTTCACGTTCATATTCCAAGGTACAAGTGTGAAATTTCGTTTCAGAATATTGTCGTTCATTTTCGCTAATGTGGTCATTTAACTGACACGTCCTGGATCGCGAAGGACCGTCGCGATAGCATCAGTACTTATGCGGGCGCGCGTTCCCGGACATTTTCCCATCCCTCGGAAAAACGTTTTTATCCGAATTTCATTCGATGCTCCCTTATCTCGGTCACACATCTATCGCCTTTCGTCTCCATGAATATAATAAAATTATAGCGTACGTAATGAAAACGCAGAATAATAAAATATGTGGTCGTCGAGGGAAATTCGTGATTTGTTACAACCGGTGTTTCCCCAAATATACATATGTATACACATGTAGTACTGCGCAAAATTTCAGCCAAACTGAATTAAAATTATATTTATTAAATGGAATATTATAAATTAATAAAAAAATTAACCACCTCAAGTTTTTATATCACCCCATTTTAATACGAAAAAAAATTGTACGTGAGTATGTAACTTTTCTATATATGCAAATAAATTAGCTTTGAATTGTAGAATAGTTTGAATAATTAAAAACATGCATAGATACTTGTTAGTTTTATTTATTTATTTATTATTATTAAATAGCAAATTCCTAATGAATATTTAACAATTAAGAATTTTAAACTAAAACTATAATATAACATACTTACAAAATTAACAAAACTATAATTAGTGACCCTAAAATAATATAATATAATTCCAAACATTGCATTTTATTAAACTTACATATATTACTTACTTACATATCATCTTCCACAGAGGTATCCATTAACACCCCTTAAGAAAGCACTAATATTACTAGCACCTTTAATGCTCTCAGGAAGGGAATTAATTATTTGAACACCTCTGTGGAAAACACCTCCTGCAGTTTTTGCTTTCTTAACTCTACCTATAATTAATTTATTACTTTTCTTTAGTTTTATAATTATTATGTATAGCTGTATTCCTAACTACGTAATTATTAAAATATTTGGATAATAGATTCTTTTCTAGCTTCTTATAGATTCTTATCTAGCAAATTTTAAGTTTATACTATTTAAATCTTTATTTAATTAAAAAAAAATTGATTATATTTTCATATGTTTGTGTATTTTTACAGTATTTAGATTACATTTTAAAAAGGTCGCTGTGTTATCCCTTACAGCATAGGACGAATTTAAATTTATTTGTGTATGTAAATAAAGCATTAACCTTTTTTCCACACAGGAAACATAAAAGATTTCTTTGGAAAATAGTGCGGCAATAAATTGGAGTGATAACAAAACACACAATATAGTGGAAAAATATTCGCGTTTAATTGAGTGATAGATAGCCTCGGTTGATTATCTAGTTTTAAAAGCGTTTGAAAAAATACGGTTAAAAAGACCGAACTGGCTCGATTTCACCTAATAATCTCAAATAGTTTATGTCACGCAATAAAAACTTCCCATTTAAAATTTTACAAGCACCGTGCGAATAATATAGATAATTATTTTATCAGCGTATTAATTACCGGGTGTTTATTCGGCGTATCAAGGTATTCGAGTACCTTGCTTCTTGTGCGTAGATTGAATAGGCACGACTTTGAATTTTAAAAAGATTTATTTTCCTTTACGTCTTCAGCCGGGGACTATTTTTTGAATAAGGTCATGCGAGGGCGTTCGAGCTACGTAACTTTTTTACATGGTACATAATTTTTCCAACGACAGGCCAGAGAGAGATGGCCCTCCTCCTCTTCATCTTCGTCGTCGTCGTCGGAGGTTCGACTTTATCACGAGTTTTAAACAATAAAATTTTACAGGGCTTTTATCGTTGTGTAACTTTATACACAAAAGCCGGTATTCGTAGGGAATTTTATTGCCCTGGGGCGCGTTTAATGGCCGATTAGGCTCTCCGGTAGATAAAGGTTAGGAACCTTTGCCTACTAATGACGGCCTGTCGGGTCGGAACACACACACTCATAATGCCAAAGATGACAATATTATTGTGAGATTCCATATCCGATGAATTATAGACTTATTTATTATACTTGACCCCTATAGATGATTCTCTGATTTATTGACAAACGTTAAAAACCATACATATATAGACTCTTTCATGTATAATTGTGCTTCTTATGAATTTGACTTGTGTTGGTCTTCGGACGGAGATACGTCTGTAAATTTTAGTCTGCTGCACTTTAAAGCCTTTAGTGGCCACTGCTAGGCTTACGGACGACAAAGCTCGTATGAAAACAGCGTATACTTTGGTCAAAAGCACAGGGGACTTTGTAGTTTTGAAACCACAAAAAGCACAACTAGAATCTCGGAAGCTGGACATTCGAAGAAATCCTCCAATTGTATGTACTAGAATAGTTTAAAATTTTCGTCACAAACTCTTCAAACTACAGTACTAAAAATAGAGATCAATGTTCAATGAGGAATAGATGTGCTTATTTAACAAATCATACATACGGAGTGGTGTCAATTCGGTTAAGCATTCAATAGATCTTCTTGTGTAAAAATTAAAAAAAAGGTTTAAATATTGGTTATTCGACTAACTTTGAGTATGAATAAAATGTTGAGTCCACATATAAATATGTTTGTCTAAAAAATAAATTTAAATGTATTATCAATATATTTTTGGCATTGAAATGATATACCATTGCGTCTGATCCGGTAGTTACCCACCCCAATGATCTTATTCAAATGAATTTTGGATTTATTTCGATTTTCTCATTTCGGGTTTGGCATCTTTCACTTGAACCAAGTTGAAATTCATCACAAACGCGCCAGAGTAAATATTCAAATTGAGCGTGAGGAAACTTCAGCTTCTCGAGGGCTACAAAAGAACTGTCGGAGAACGTTTCCAAAGACTGGGGGAGAAGAAACTTTGACATATAAAATAAATACGTTATAATGTCGTACGTACATATACAAAAACTCACAGACGGAAACATAAACGACGAGACTTAATTAAAAAAAGTTCAAAAACAGAATTATAATATTGATAAGCAGTGTGTGAGGGGGGGGGGGATTTTCGCTATTAAATTAAATTAGATTTAAGATAAATTAAACTCGAAAGCTTGACATTTCACAATCAGATAAAAATTATTTAATTATAATTAATAATTAATACGATGTGTTTGTAGTTCTCATTCAGGTGGCAGCAGCTGCGAGCATTGCTTCTGACAAAAGATCGTCGTTATATCCGATTTAGACGATGAATCCGCTTATTGTTAAAGAGTTAAAATGCACATTAGCGATTTCAAAGGTGACATAATTTATGCACTTTGACGTAACAGTAACGATTAATATGTATTGTATTACGCCAATGCTCTTCGAGTGCAAGAGACGATTCATTCTTTAAGGATTGCATTTTAAATGCACCCCCGTCGCTTCTGAAAGAATCTTTTAAAATGTTAATTTTGTCTAAATGTACTCTATCTATGTAATTCCAGTACATGCATAATGAATAGTGAATAGGCTGAACTCATTTCATATATTGCATTGTATATATTATGAATTATTTAGTGCTGTAATTACTTTGAAATATTACTTTAAAAGTTAAGGCGTGTAGTATCACGAGTAAGCGCTAACTATTACATATAATTACGCAATAAAATATTAATTTACATGTTTATTAAGCAATTTGTTTCTTACCTATTTTTATTTATTAATTCAGATAATTTAAAAAAAATATTTGATCACTCATAAATAATCTCGACAACCTTTGTACATACAACGCACGAAAAATTTTGTTAACATAAATGATGAAATTATGAATTATAATATTTTAAATCAAATAAATAATCTTTATTTTTGAACAAACAAAAAAAATGAATCAATCTGTCATGGCCTCTCAGGCGTAACATACATACATATATGTACAGCATGTTTATAAGAAAGAGACGAATTAAAAAAATATTGCTTTAAAAAGCCGAAATATTTTTAAAATAAAAATCGGAGAAAGAAGAGAACATAATGAATAACTAAATTGAGACTGGGAATAAAAAGAGAATTAATGAGCTGCAATGCTATTTAAATTGTAATTTTAAAAAAAAATTTTAAAATGTTAAACATTAACAATCGTAATATTTTTATAGAAATTGTATACATAAATATGTATACATTTAATCGTATTTTTTTGTTAATTTGGAAAGTTTTCCAGCACAAGAATATATATAAAAACGGACGGGATGTATGTATGTATGTTTGTATGTGCGTGGAGAAGTATGGGGATTTAATAAAAAACAAATTTTAGAATACCAGGAGTATACATACGCTATGCATTGGGGTGTGGCGTGACGCTCGATCGTGTTGGGGAGACGCGGGGAAGCGGGGTAGTGAGAAATTGGGGGGTGTGGGGCGTCTGGCATGTGCTCCTGATACTGAGCGCCAAACGAGCGTTGCAACGGGTGACGTCAGCGTCAGATGCACGGGAGCGTACACACATACAAACATCCATGAAGACGCACACACACATTCACTCATCATTTCGCACGGCGCATTATTTCACGCGCGCACTTATAAATTACTTTACCCTATAATTATATATAACCTATAACTTTATTTTAATATGTGTATCAATTCCTTTCCGAAGCCACCCGTTGAAATCAACGGGTGGCTAGTTTTAAATAAAAATCTTTCCATACGGGATGTTTCCGGAAACGAGCTTTGCAGACAGATATTTTTAAACACGATCTTTCTGTACACAGACTATTCCGGAAATTGATTATTCCGGACACTGATTTTTCCGTACATGGTTTTTGCGAACACTGAATATTTCAGACATAGATTAATTCGAACAAGAAACATTTTTTATATTACATATATTAAAAAAGAATTAACCTAAACGGATGAATTACTTTTCACAAAAATCATGCACAGAAAGATTGCGTCCGCAAAAAGCTTTCCAAAAAGTTCGTGTTCGGAAAAATTCTGAACAGTAATAATAAACACATAAAAAACAATAATTTCTCGAAGACATAATTTGGTTAGATAGGGTTAATATTCACATCTACTAATTATAAATTAAATTACAATTAAACCTACATTTACGGACAGGGCAATATTATCTATTGAAAATCAATGAATATATGTATGTAGATACATTAATATCGATCAACAAATAATGGAAGTAGATTAATGTTTTAAATGTTGAACATATTTAACTTATAACGTTATTATAGTAATATTATATATTGAAAATACGCTTTATTATTTTAACCTATCACAATCTGTGAACTGTTTTTTTCCACGATTCAAATAAAGATTTTCTCGTGGTCGGTTGCGGTGACCGGGAAAAACGAGAAGGTTACCGAATGCCGTAAAGATGCACGATAATTTCGAATACATCTATCTACTAGCAAATATGCCCTCTGCCCGCCCGTAAAAGGACCGTAAAAATTTACTCATCAATTCTCGTCAATATACGGAAAATTCCGGGTTGGGCCGTGATTGATGTCCGACCCTTCGCGAAATGACCACTCTCGCCCGTCACCGAGAAGGTAACTCTTTTTTTACCCCTCGCCTCTTGGAAAAGTCGTCTAATAAAAACGAATATAGATATTTCTCGTTTATGAGCCAGGAGACGAACGTCCATATATCGATAGACGGGCACAAATGGAAATTCGATTTTTGCGTGTGTGGTTATATTGCGATTCGCGTATTTACGTACGAAGAAGCGATAAAATACCGTAAATGTCGTAATAAAGTTATGCGACTTTGAACGCCCGTGACTAATTTTCGCGATAGTGTGGGCGATTCCAATGTCAAGGGTGCTTTTTAACTTTCCACTCGCTTTTTTCTTATTTTCTTAGTCAGCATGATATACAATGTTATACAAACAATATACATACATATGTATATCCCGATTGTATTATACAACATGCAAGGTCGTTCGATATCGAGTAAATTTTGAAACAGAAGAGTACATTACATACATATACATACATATATAGGTACAATCTGAATGCATTGAAATCTGAACTTATTTCTGCGTGTATAAAGAGATCATTAAAAATATCGTGACACGTTGATATAAACAAAGTCCAATAGTTATTGTTTACTCTTTTTATTAAATATAAAATATAAATTTTTACTACACTTTATCGCTGAAAAAGTTTCACTATAAAATTTTATGGCCAGTGTGGTTAGTTATTATCACGTACATTTACTTAACTGTAGCACTCGATATATGTACGTACATGGTTTGAAAAAAAAAAATTAACCATCTATTATATTAATATTCAAACTATGTACATAATATTTCAGCCAAACATACTGTAAATCCAATAAATCCAAAAATAATATTTTTCAAGAGAGAATTTAAACAGTTTGTCGACCTTTTACCTGATGTCATTTATATCATATTAACGCCGTTTTTTTCCAAATTTAACAAGAACACACATACATACACATGCTCATTTGTTTCTGGACAGCTGGGTGAGTACACAAAAATGTTATATATTCCATATATGTATTTTCAGTTGTAATATATTCCAACTGTCGTTTTAGGTCATTCATATTCGAATACAATTAAAATGGTAAATTATATCTCCGCAAACGCAAATAAACTTTCAACAATGTGCGCCAGTTATAATATAAAAGTTGAGTTTTGACAGTCCTAATTTTTTTATAAATGCTTTAGAATTCAATAATGCGTTAATATTTGCTTTTTATTACGAATAAAGATAATGAGTACCAAACGTGTTCCAAACAAAAATGTGACTTTGCAATTCAATTTACTAGTCGAGTGACGTTTTCACGAAAACCAAACTTCTCCATCTTACCTAATACCAACTTTTAGTTAAACTGTATTTTCAGTCGTAATATATTTTGACCAGTTGGAGTGTAATTCGCCTTATGAATTAACTTATGTGGGTTAGACGGAATACATTCCAACTAGTCAAAATATATAACAACTAAAAATACAATTCATTTATAGCGTTAGTTGGTAACAGTTTAATTTGAATATACATATTTCAACTGGTCAAAAAATCTGTCCACTTTTCTTGGGGTTTTTAAAGGATGCTCCGAAAGTGTATCAAAAAATTATCCTTAAAAATCAATCTTGTTGCTCTGTAAAAATTAATATATAAGTTTTATTTCGTTGTTTTGTAATTGGTCAGGAAGGCGCATTGGGGTTTACCTGTTAGGCCTTCCTGGTATATATGTGTATATAAAAATATTACAACTGGAGGATACACTTCAACTGCAACATACAAATTGATAACATACAAAAATGATGATAATAATACTTTTTGTTGAAATTTCTGTTTTGTTAAATTATTATAGAATAGCTTACTAATAGCGTTTTGTATAATTGAAACACGCACAATTCAGGGGTATTCAACCGTTGCCAGAATAGTAATCCACAATGATTCATAAACATTTAGATTATGTACTCCACCTACCGCATCCGTTCTATACTCAACCGTGACTTGACTATAGTCACACTATTTGCATAAAAGCGTATATATTGTATATTAATCATTTTTTACGGCGCAAAATCATCGCACACACATCAATGGCGATTTCGCTGAACGAACTGGATGTACGGATATGTATAATTAATTACTAAGCGACAAATTAAAATTTGCCACGAGATAATTAATTCTGGGAAAAATTATGGTTTTCCGTAGGCGGGCACCGATGCTTTGGCAGTACGTTGAACTTGAACATCATGCGATATGATCCCAAGTTGCGGTTTTCCGTCAGACGTGTTTCCGAGAAGTGACAATTTCGATTTTGCGGTTGTTTATTGCGTTTTGTAGTAAAAAATTTGCCATAGAATATATGTTGCGCAATAAGTAATATTTCGACATTGTTGCGGTTTTCCAAACAATACTATTCAAACAAGTACCAATACGCCTAAAATAAAATATGATCCCAACTATATGAGCACTCTGTGTGATTATGAATTGTCGCATAAATTGTTTATATACAGTAGAACCTAAATTAACTGCACTAATTGGGGATGAAGGTAGTCTGGATAATGCGAAATCAAAATAATCGAAAAAAATCATATTTCGCAAGGAAAAAAATAAATACCATTTAGTATGAATAGTATGAATATGCTTAGTAAATTCAAGTAAGGAATTAATAATTTTGAATTGAAGGTAGCTATTCTTTTCAAAAATTGGAAATGATATGTCGTCTCAAGTTACATACATACAAATTCTTCTCGACTCTCAAACCACTTCATTGGCGATATCTTAGTATCGAAAAACTTCAGAATTTGTAGGACTAATAAACCCCCGACCGATTCTAGATAAATTTCCATAATTATTTATCTAGAATCGGTCACATCACAATTTAACCACTCAGTGATATATCTTCTTCGTCGCATTATCTGTATTGCTATTTGTGCCACATCTTTCTTGATATTTTCTAAATCACTTTCTGCTGCATTAGGTACTAGTCTTTTTAAAATTCCTTTCCATATTTATTCCAATTTGAGGCATCTAAATAATTCCAAGTCCCATCTGTCATATAGCAACAGTGTTTTTACCCTAATCCTCTTAAAATTTCAATAACTCAATTATAGAAAAAAAAAAGGTTAATATATTTCTACTACTTCCTTCATTGACTAATTATCTTATTTATTTATTATATAATAATAAAAAAAAATATGACTAATACGTTCGTCAGAAAAAAATAAAAGAATTTAAAAAAAAATGTGCAACTTTATGGGATTTTATTTTAAATTTATGGGATTATAATTGATTAAAGTTCTACTGCATTTTATTACATTATACATATATTATACCACCAAACGACCACATATGGTCCACAGTTACATGTAGGTTTTATCATCACGGCTCTTACGCGAGCCTTTATTTTAATTGATATAAATCAATTATTTAATCAAAATTAAGCCCGTATGATATGGAACTACATACATAAGTCAACTAAATCATTTATCTTTTCTATTTGACATTTATTATTTAGAATTAAAACACATATTATTTAATCAAAATAAATAATATTATGACTTTTATAATCAATTACCCTTCATATAAAACCATAATAAAAATAGAAAATTTAAAAAGCAGGCCGATACATGCAAGAGTCCAACTGACCCACTGTATCCGTTTGTGATTAAAAATCGTAGTATCTGTACTAGGGCTAAATAATTTTTCTTGTGGAATCTGATAAATTTTTCTTCATTATTTGTCGATTATTATAGGTCGATGTAATCAGAAAAAATATGTAGGATAAGATGAATGAGATGTACTCAAAATAGAGATCAATTCGAGTCTGTTGGAGAGGTCTTCATCCAACAGTGGATGGCAAATGGCTGTGAAAAAATTCAAGTATAATTTTTGTATTAATGTGATGAAAATAAAAAAAATCACTAAATTTAATAAACCGGAAGTGGGTTTTTCTCCTCTTAGAAAGGTCAAAAATGTTGTCGCCTGGATCCTGTCCACACCACTGAACGTATTAAGCTGAAAAATTATATTTGTATTCTTTATGTACTAACTTAGATTTGGTAACGTTTTGGTCAGAATTTGTAAACCGGAAGTAGTATTTTTTTTTAAAACAATATTTAATTATTTTTTCATTATTTTATTTTGACCTTTTAAATTATTCTAAGCGTCTTGATATTTATTGTGTATTATAAAGATAGTGATTTTAAGTAAAAATAAAAAATAAAATCACCAAATTTAATGAACCGGAAGTGGTATTTTCTCCTCTTAGAAAGGTCAAAAATGTTGTCGCCTGGATCCTATCCACACCCCTGAACGTATTTAGCTGAAAATTTATATTTGTATTCTTTATGTACTAACTTAGAGCTGCTAACGTTTTGGTCAGAATTCGTAAACCAGAAGTAGTATTTTTTTTTAAAACAATTTTCATTATTTTATTTTGACCTTTTAAATTATTTTTATCCTCTTGATATTTAATGTGTATAATAATTATACTGATTTTTTATAGATGACATACATTACTTATAATTTTCAGCACTCGTACTTTTTATTATATTATAAATGTAAAAAGTAAAATTCAAAACAATGATTATAGTGTTTATATTGCTTTTGTTCGTGCTGAAACTTTGCCAGTTTTTAGAGCTTAAAAATTAAATTTCCCAAACAGCCATTTCGCTAAAATTTGACCATGTTAACATTTTAAGAAGCATTAACGCATGCAAAGCGATTCAATCAACGTGGCTGTCGAAACGGAAGTGCGGCCCGCATGCGGCACGCGCGCCAAAGCCTTACCACACCTGACGTTCTAAGGGCACGCGATGAAAAATCCGCGCGAGATTTGAATAAATCACAACTATGTAGTTGCGAATGTCACTAATCGTTTTTTCCCCTTTCTAAATTCAGTTTTAAAGTCATCATGAAAAGAGTATTAACGTCCATTTGCTTTTGGATCGCATCGCCGTAGAAGATTTTAAATTTTATTTCTCCTCATATTTATAATACATAAATAAATATAAGCATTGAAAAAAAATATGAAAATATTTACACTACTGATAAAATCACGATTGTAAAAAATAAAATCCTGTAAGTGGGAGGTTCTCAATGGCCTATTTTATCGTTTGGTGATTTATTTGAATCTTACACGTTTGGTCTCTCGTATAATTATATTGCAAAAAATATATTTACGCATATATTAATAACTTATGTATACTTAATCTGATGCGCATTTATTCGTCGGACTTTTTATGACGAAATTACTAAACTTTCACTAATTTAACATAACCTTAAACCTGATGGCAAAATCCAAATAGAAAAACCAGCTGTATCCGATAGTGACTTTCCTTGATGAGTTTCATTGTACGATAATTATCACGTGATATGTTTTCCATGGAAATTTGACGAACAATAAATACTTTCAATGTGCTTTCGTAGAATTTCAGTTGCGGTTCTAAATGTTAGCAACATACATATGGACTCACAATATAATACGCACATACATATGTATGAATAAAAAATATCCAAATATTATTTCAGTCAAAATTCAGATTTGAAAACAGCGAAAATTTACGAGTATTATGCATATTCTAGGTATTGTTTCTAAAGAATTTAGGTGTATTATTATGTCGCTTCGGTTTATGAAGGGGTCAATGAGATAGTGATTTTAATTTAAGCACAAGGCTATGTCAAATTCATCGATGTCAAATATACATATTGTCATCGTGTCAATCATTACGAGAAATTCAACCATCTGATTCGACCATCCAGTGTGATTTTTTTCCCGTAAGTACTGTTCATTTGAAGATATTGCATTTTAATTTGTTCTTTTATGCTAAACGTGACATAAAAGTTTGACCTACTTATTTTCCATATTCTCTTGCAAAAATTATCATCAATAATTTTATTTTTCTTTCGCCGATTAGGTTCAATGAAAATAAAACGCAATATTTATTTAACATTAGCATACTTTAAGATAAATGTGACGAAACGCAAGAAGAGGTCGAATTAATTGATTATTTGAAAAAAGTTTCGTTTGTTTCGCTCAAAATATAATTTATTCTAATAAAAAAGATTAATATGTACGAGTTTTTTCGTACGTAATGTTTTCGCGCATGGGAATCGCTTAATCGATTTAATTTTGCATATTTCCGCGAATAAATTTTATTGATAATAAATTGGCAGGAAAAGCGAATTCAAACTCGAAAAAATATAATAAATTCATCATTAAATATACACATAAATTTACATCTCAAAATTTAATAACATAAAAGCGCTAAATATGTATATATTTTTTCAAGATGCTTTTTCTTTCGCTATTCTTATTATTTTTCATTGACTTAATTATTTTTTATTATTTATTGAAAAAAGTACTTCATTTTTTCATAAACAATCTTTCAAAAGTATTAATGTATACACTTTTTTATTTTATGCATACAACTTTCTTTCATAAGAATACGTGAATCATTTCGGCAAGGAAAATTTCACATTGAATTTGCATAATTAATCAAGAGCACTAAAATATTTACACAGCACAAAAAAAATCACATTTTTCCTTTATATTATTTGTACAAATGTGTTTAGTATGCAATGAGCAATGTTTTCAATGACACCAAATTTAATTCTAAAATGTATAAATAAAACATTCTGTGATTCATGTACGCACAAGAAAATTTAAAATTAAAATTTAATCGCCAGCTTTCTTGAATGCCGTTCATACGTATGCTAACAAAAATATAGTATTTGATGACTTGTATAAAAATCAAACGTGATACATTGTAAGTTTCTCGATGAATACGTTCCCACGTCGCTTAAGGGATTACGTCTTGTTTAGACCAGCATCCATTTCAATGCCAAAATTTAAATATGTAGTACACGACACTTTGGAACACGTTAAAATACCTACTTATATATAGACATTGGCAATCCTTAAATGGCAGAATATCATGATAAAAGAAAATTCCCATGCGGTATTAGGAAAACAGTGCAGTCAATATGTCAACAGACTACACGACGCGCAGTAGCAGACTACGGTACAAATCTGTGCCAATGACACGAAGCCGGAAACGGAACACGGCAAAGTCTCGATTGCGATTATTTTTGTTAAACACACACAAATATAATCGCGTAATAATCCGGGTCAATATTTTATATCCACCGAGCAAACTAGCAAGGAACAAGCGTTCGTTCCCTGCGTAAGTGGGTCAACTGATACGGCACCGGCCCGTTTATCTCCTATCACCAACTATCACCGTGTCACAGTTTATCGCAGCACAATATTTTTATTACATCGTTCGCACTCGTTAAGAAAAGCAGAGGAGAAAAAAATAAACAATAATTAATGTATTATACACGCGCACGCGCGTCTGACAATTTTTATCTTTCACCCGGCCTTGTGGACCCACATACCTAATGATACGTTGCAGCGGATTTTTTTTAGGTGAAGGTTAAACTAACAATATCAGATAATCCTTATCTTAAAATTTCTCCTGTTGGGTAAGCTTAAAAAAAATGTGCTCCATTGATAAAGTGTTTATTCAATGTAAATACGCTTCAAAAATTGTGTCACTATATTGTTATCTAAGAACGTAGACAAGTGCTGTCCAGCTTGTTGAACCTTTAGAACATTTAATTACAAAGTAAAATCGATTAATATGTTATTAATGGAATTCCGGACCTGGAAAAATAATTTCGGGCCCTATAACAAACTAAAAAAAAATCTTATAGATAAATTTTTAATATAAAAAAAATCTATCAGAAATACATATTGTATGTCGGTTATTATTTTTTTTAAATAAAACTTAAATAAAATAAAACTATTCAAATAAATTGAATCAAATGTTTACTATTTAGATTAGCCATGTTTAAGCGGTTTATATTACAAATACCGAGCTAAGCCGGGTAAAACCAGTATAATATATATAGCAAAACCTTATATCTATTGACGGTTTCAATTCTTCATTTTGGAAAGATGCTCAATAATGAAAAAATTATCTTAGTTTTGCATGATTCATACCATTGATGGTTTCCTTCTCACATAATTGTGTAAGTTGATGTAAGTATTATAATAAAATAAATAAAAACAAATGGGAGACAACCAATAATAATACAACTATAATGAAAAATAATTAAGTATCTTTTCGATTTTACATTTTGAATTCATCACCTTTTATTGTCAAGTCGAATACCAATAGCTGCTGTACTATTTTAGTTGATTTAATTTACATGCATATACACATTGTATGTAGGACAAACTGTGCTCAAAAATCATTTGCAGCATTTGTTTGTTTTTTCTACATATATATGTACATACATAGTTTGGCGTTTGACGTTTGGCATTTGGAGAAACATGTGTGACAAGATGATCCAACAATCTGACTAATATAGTGAAATACCACCATGACAGTCGATATTACTATGTAAACACCCGCTGCGGTTTTTACAAGATTATTTTTACTTTTTAAAGTATAAATTCCAAGCAAAATATTCACTGAAAAGTGACACCAAATATTAAACGGTTCAATTGTATATATATATATATATATATATATATATATATATATATATATATATATATATATAGGTATATTTAGGTTCTAGATATTATCATACCTTCTTTGATATGTCCGTCTTAACGCAGATATTAATAGGGTAATATGGTCGTAAATGTTATTGCATTTTAAATGTTAATTGCGTGTACAATTGTTAATAGCATCCGCCAATATAAATATTTTTTCACCTCGTTACATGGTAAATTGCATTTCCATACGCCCGTGACTTTTTCCACGTCGCTTGTGTAATTTCGAAATTGTATGCGCGCATACATTGTATATGGAAATTAATCTAAAAAATATGTTAAAAACATGTTCGTTTCAAACGAAAGTAAATCTGAAGCGTTTAAAATTCTAAATTAAAAAAAAATGTCAAAACAAAGTTCATCCAACGTCAAAACGTGATAAATTGTACAATTACACGACGTTCTAAAATTATAATATACATTATACAAGCCGGTTTTAAAATTTTAAATTAATTTTTACGTGAAATTTGCCGACGTAAACGTGCTCGAACGTTCTTCTCTCTATCAGTAATCTCTCCGTATTCAAAACTTGAAGTATGTACGTTAACTCCAAAATGCTAAACAGTGTCGGAGGAACAAATTACTCTTTATATAGTAGATGAGACACACGGTGGCGTCTATGAAAATCGAACGAGACAACCCTCGCGCCACCATCGAACGACCCATTATGAAATTATGGAATAGCTCTTGGCTATAAAAAGTATCGAATTTGACAACCACTACTGGCGTCAAGGTGAATATTTTTAACCCATTATAATCTAAAGACTGCTTGGATACACAATATCGAATTCAAATAAAGTTTTAAGCGTCAATTTATATGATATTAATAATATGGAAATACGTCATATCATTATTTATGTAATTTTTAACTATCATATCAGTTCCATACCACGATGAAGTACATAGTATTTTTATATGTGTATAAAATCGAAAGCTTATTTTTATTTTTAAATAAGATTTATATCTCAATGTATTTATCATGAAATAAATTACAACTTTTAAATACAAACTGTGAAAAAGGTTAGTATATTCTGCCGCAACTTTAACTGTGTACTTCACGGTTGTTTGTAGAGCACTTACTAGATTTAAATTGATATTTGAGGAGACGAAACGACATTTTGTTAAGTGTTATTTCGGATCTATCATTTAGTTTTTATACAACTTGAAATATAATATGAGCTTTCCTTGCAATTTTTCGTCGATACTTTTTACTTTTTGTTATTGTTGTCTTGTCATTGATTGATGCGAGTTGTATGCTCTTTCAAAACCGGTAGTTATAACTAACAATTGATAAATTCATACGCTAAACGAATAATTATTTGAAATCTGAATAAACACAATCATTAAATACACAGGTCGTACCTTAGACACAGTTTTGACTTGTTCGATCATTCGTGATAACCTTTTCCACCCCTGTAATTGATTGTGTCAGTGTAAAACGTGACACATAAATCAACGATCTGATAATGACGAGTGACTTCGCACAATTCGTTTTTTGTACGAGTATGTTCAAAAATTTAAACATATTCACGTGTGTTCAAGATTGCATCTCTAAATAATAAGAAAATTTGCATAATCGACAAAAATAGCCCATGTACAAAGTCCACGTGCATTATAATGCTCGATTTGATCTTCAAAATTGTGAGGTTTCTTATTTGAATGTGGGTGTACTCTCTCGCATTAGTTTGAAACTTAACCTCTTAACCCCCCGGGCACTTGAACGATTAACACTCTGTTTTGAAATATCGACCGTATAAATCACAAGATCAATCATTCGAACACTTGATTGGGTCTCTTTAGACATGATTTCGAACAATCCACGTTCAGTTCAATCGTGACGTACGTAGG
Organism: Arctopsyche grandis; assembly: GCF_051622035.1. Lineage (NCBI taxonomy): Eukaryota > Metazoa > Arthropoda > Insecta > Trichoptera > Hydropsychidae > Arctopsyche > Arctopsyche grandis. The sequence goes on from NC_135362.1 coordinate 20,596,056, forward strand.
CGGTTCGCAAAGTATGTATTATGTATATCAAACGTGTATGGGGTCCGAGAGTGCAAAAAAGAAAGAATATAAAAAAATGGCGATTGTTATTAATTGATTTCCTGTTTTGGATCCGGTTGTCAGCGGTCGTAATGATCGAATGTCAAAGACGATGACCGCAAAGTTTCGCGGGTCAAACCACTTCCCTTATACGGGAAATCATTGGAATAATAAATTAAATTGTTGTTTTATGTTTGGGAATATTTAATGTACGGTATTTCGAATGTTTCACGATCGTAAATCATCGTTTGACGAGTGTGAAAATTATATAATCCAAGCGAGTTTTGACGTATGTGTTTTCTAATTTTCGCACTCGCGCCGAATGAATGGACCGAAACCGCACGAATTTTCCTATTAAAAAAACAAAGCTGCAGACGATTAACATTTTTATTCTCACGTAATTTAACGCGTTTACAGAACGAAATAACGCTCATAACGACCGGAAAATTTTATTCAATCGTTACAACGACAACGACGATGCGGCATATGCAAACAACGGATGTGTACGGAAAATTTAACAGAAACACAGAGAGAAATAAACGATAAAAATTAAACTCCACTATTTTTATTTCATTCTGAATTACTATATTTATATCCGTTCAAACACGAGTCATTACTTCACGTTCAAACTTGAACGACACGGTTCATCTCCGTACGCATGACGATAGTAAATAAATGAAATCTTTCATGGTCAAATGGATGTTGAAAACGTTGAGCATGATTTACATAAAATCTGTTGGTTTAAACATGTACGGACAAGAAATTGCACGTCTTGACCAAATTCGGAAACCCGAGTTGCCTATTCAAGTTCAATGCTCATCCATCGAAAGGCGGTATACTAAAAAGCATCCACTCGTCATTAAATAATACAGTCGTGATTATAAAAACTTATTCATGATACAATATTTGACTCTAATAGCTATTTCATTTAATAATTTAACGTCTATGAAAAAAACAAACAGTACCTAATAGTATCATTTATGATAAAAACCCGAACATTTTGAACAAAAATCTGGGTACCTGCGATGATATGTTTACACATATGATGTTTTAGTTAAATACGTATAATTAATATTATTTCCAGTGGCGTGCTGTACCTATGTATTATATATAAAAATAAATGTTTATAATTTTTGAATTATAATAATCTGTCTTGAAGTGATGATTATAATTTTTCATTTTTGTGCTAGCAGAAATATCCTAAGTAAAAACATTGTTTGTCTTTCTAAATAACATTTTTTGTCTTCAAATTTAATCTTCTAATTGATTTGTCGAACAATTGAGATCCAGAATGTAACATTTCACAGCCTCAAAGTTATTTGTTTCCGCGCGCTCCGCACTAATTTGACTTGAGGAAAGTCCCTTGCCATATTTGTGCTGAAAAAATTACGTGTAAATATGTGTTATTTTAACAACAAAAAAATGGTTCAGAATGATGTTTGATAGACACAAATGAGAATATTCTTAGTAAAAATTCCATAAATGCTTGAAGGATCGCTTATTCATAACGATTCGTTAGTACCGCGAAGGTAACAGAATTAATACGGTGAGTCCGTGCATGCGAATGACGCGGCGGACCATACCATAACAATCCACTACCACTATCACTGCCTCAGGTAGGGCCGATTCCGGTTTCTTAACTTCGCTAATCCGAGTGAACAATACCAATATGGACGAAGATTTGAATTTAAATTTTAAGTAAAAGATTTTAGGGGACTAACCTAGTCCCTCTAGTCCAATGACAGCACGCCACTGATTACTACGTATATATATATATATATATATATATATATATATATATATATATATATATATATATATATATATATACATACATATGTATATATATGATCTGGGTGGACTTTGATTGTATCATAATTTAAAATTTGGCCGCTCGTACTATGGAATCCATGAATATATTGAAATATGCTGATATTGCAGCAAATTTTTTAATTATAAATAACATATAGATTTTATTTTTTAGGTACACTATTAGAAGTAGCGGATGTTGATTTGAGCGATGACGTACTCATGACACCACTCACCGTTGGATATGAATAAGGTGAGAGGGGGGAGAAAAAGGTTGACTGGCGCTGACTTAAGAGTCCGGTAGAAGCAAACTCGTTAACAGAGGTATAGCGAGAGCCTCAGAGATACATGTAGATTGGTATCTCGGCGCAAATTGCTTTTATCTATTTCGAATGTGTTTTTAATTTGTGCTAATTCGCCACGGTCGCCAGAGATGAGTGGGCAAACGAAAAACCGTTCATTCGTCCGTTCAGGGGCTGCCAACGCGGAACTCAATTATGCACGTCAATTTTGCACAAATCGCACACGTGTAATTACGCATTGGAAGATTGGGGACAGTATAATTTTAATTCGCCGGTTTTTTTTAATTATTATAATTAAGTGGTAATTGAAACGTCCGATGTTTACCGGATTCGGCGAGTGCGGGCCTCGAACCGACCAACCTTTTCTGGTGAGTCACACTCGACGCCTCAGGCTCACCTCATTAACCACTGCAATTTGTTTATAATGGACGTTCGTGTACTGCGAATAAATTATTGATGTAAATAAACGGCGGTCGACCCGAACGTCGATCGATAACAATCGAAACTAGAACTGGAATCGAGGAAAATATCGCCGAGTCGTGTGAGTCACAAGCGCAATCGAAAGGTCATCGACGAACACTCGGATATATTATATGGTATGTATGTAGATACAAAAAGTTGCCGAAAAATCTCCCATTAGACCAAATTGAAACGGACGTATTCATAGTATTTAAGTCAATCAAGCAAAGGTCGTGTGCGTGATTCGCGTTAAGCATGGTGTTTCGATACGGAAATTTATGATGCATGTACGCGTATAGGCAATGAATCGGCTATGCACGTGTGTGTCTAATATGTTACATTCAAACGATTTAAAAATGTTTTAAATAGTTTGTATTTTATAAAATGAAGTCATTGCGATTATAAACCGAAAGTCAAGTAATGTGATGATTTTTACTGAATACTAACAATCATTAATAACGATCATTTCATTAAGAAAAACCTATCCCCACTCTTCAGAAAATATGCGCATAAACTAGTGTGCGCATCTTTTCCGTAGAGTGGGGTCGTAGCCTTTATAATATACAGTAACTATGTATGTATGTCTGTACATATGTATGTAGAGTAGTACTGATGTGAAAAATTTCTTCGCGTGTTTATTATGTATGTATAGATTTTATCCAGGGCCGGGGCTAGACATTTTGTCACCTGAGGAGGCAAAGTAAAATTTGCTCACTTATATTTATTTATTCGTATTTAAGAATACTTGAAAAATAAACCAAAGTCAAGGGGTTTAATAGTACAGTAGTACAGAAATACAGAATTACAATTATCAAAAAAATAAAGAAAACAAAAAAAAATAAAAAAAACTGTTAAGAAAATATTAACAAATCAAAATAGACGAAAATTAAATCAACAAGAGAAAATACGAAAGATAAACTTAACTTAAAAAAAGAAGAACTGCATACAAAACCCATTTATTTTAAGGAAATCATCAAGTTTATTTACTAGAAAGGTTTCAGTTACGCCTGATCCTCGCACCGACCCTGTTTTATTTTTATACCAGCAATGTGTGAAAGTATGCATGGATTGGTATAAAATCTGAATGATCTGAGTATAAATTTAAGAGATGTAATAAATTCGAATATATTTAATATTCCTTATTTACGAGGATACGCATTTCAAAATGGAAGCTATTTATTTTATCAACTACATACTTACAATGTACATATGTGAATACTTGTAATATTTTAGAAATTTGTTTTATGTAGTACGCGTATTCATTTATAATATAATATAATGCTTAGGAAGAAATATATAATAAATTTAAAAAAATATATCAAATTATCTTCATACGCTAAAATAAATAATAATATATGAGTTTATTTTCTAATATTTAAATGTGCAATACAAGATAGTTTTGTGTTGATTTATGTGTTTTCTTCGACACTGTTGTGTTCTCGTAGTACAACACGGCGGGCACTGTATATTCACTGGAAATAAATCATTCCAGTTGGTGTTCAGCGTACAATTATTTATTGAGTCAGAACGACGAGAACACAAATCAATGTGTGAAAATTTCTAATTTAACCGATCAATACAATCGTTAAATTATAACGGGTTAAAACCCCAAAATTCGTACATCGATCGATCGATCCTTGAACCTGTCCAGGTTCATTCACAGTGTTTCCTGTTTTAATTTTACTAACGAATCAATTACATTCCTTTCAGCCAGAGAGATAAAACAAGGAAAAAATATCAAATCCCCTAGCAATTATATCAATTTACTCTGTATAATGAATAAAGTGTATTAATTAACCGTGAACATAATAATTAGACCCAACGACACATCTCCAATTAAAATAAAATAAATATTTCATGAATACTTCGACGAGTCACCACCTGTCATAACGTTCTAACAGTTATTAATGACTTGTTTTCTTTTATTTTTAATTTTCCAGGGCTGTAATGACGTAAAAAACACACCCACTCCACAGACCAGGAATTTACAAATTCATATTTAATTTCCCGATAACATAATATTGAGCTCAAATTAAACTGACGTGTTCAATATATATACAAATAAATACACTGCGCAAAATTTCATTGGGCGGATTTTTCGCCTACTGCGAATATCCAAATAAATATGCCCACAAGATTTCAGCTATACGTATATATGTATGTATATGTATGTTACAGCCCGAGTGCATATGTCTTTCGTTCATAAACTTACTAGTTTGTTCATATACGAACCAATCTAGCCAGTTATAGTTTACACAAAATAACAAATTGACAAACGAATTAGTTTGATCATGTACAATTTAAAGTATTCACAATCGTCTGTCCCTTCATCTATGAATGTTTGCTTTCCCTGGGTTGCAATATTTAAAAAAATAGCGGAAACGGAATCATAGCAACGTTGCAATGTGGTTTTCACAAGATCTCCTTTACGTTTCACTTACTATTACAATTAAGACGACTTTTTTATATCTCTTATCTCTTATCCGATCGTTTTCATACTTTGCCATATTGCCATTTTAGTCATCAGTAAAGGTATCGTCCGCCATTACGATGGTGAAAACATATCGTATTAGACACGTTTGATTTTGATTTTTGATTTTTAAATGCTTTTTATTATTAAGAAATTATGTTCACAATACATCTTATATCTATTTTAATAGCTACTGATCTACTGATCATTTTCTATTTTACAATTTTAATTTAATTTGGTTAGTAATCACAGTATTATATTATTCTAATGTTAATCTAAAGCATAATAGGAAAAAGAGCTCAAAAACCTATTTACAATCCTTATAAATGTTCATAATACATCTAATACATAATATTAATTAAAGACTATCTAAAGTCGATGACCTAAAGCAGATTGTGTTTAGGTAATCTGTGTTTATACCTGAAGGGTATAGACATTTTGTTGTAATCACCGAGACTCTTCACAAGTGTGTTAGTATGGTTATTAGTGATTCTTTCATAGAATCTACTGGTTAGTTTGTTAGTAATGTCTGTAACAAACGGAATATTATATATAGCATGCAGTTTTTTCAGGTTAGTATATATGGGTGTATTATAAATTATTTTAAGGGATTTATTTTGTATTACTTGGAGCTTGGAAAGGTTAGTATTCGAGGCGTTATTCCATACAGGTGAAGCATAGGTTAATAATGGTAATATGAGCGCGCGATATAATTTTATTTTATTTAGCGTTGATTATGAACTATGGCGATTAAATATTGGATATATTGAGGATATACCCCGCATCGCCTTGCATTTCGCTGCCTCAATGTGAGGTGCCCATCTCATTCTTTTATCAAACGTTACTCCTAAATATTTTATTACTGACTGCCATTTCAGACTTTTTCCAGAGGGGATTTTCAGATCTGAACTTGGCTTATGTTTTCTAACACTAAAGAATATGGCGTCTGTTTTGGTTTGATTAATTTGAATTTTCCACTTAGTGAAGTGTTCAGTCATTGTTTTAATTGCAAATTCAAGATTTTTAAGAATAGTGTCTGGTTTTTTGCTACTTGTGAAGCAAGCTGTATCATCTGCATATAGGGCTATGTGACAGTTTTTTGAAATTGGTATGTCATTTATATATATGGAGAACAAGAGTGGGCCAAGCAAGCTCCCCTGCGGAACGCCAGCTGCGATTATTTTTGGAGACGATAATTCATTATTTACGCTAACCACTAGCTTTCTACGAGTTAAGTACGATTAAATTAATAACTACCTAATTCTCATCATCAAATCGTACTTAACTTGATGAGAATTAGGTAGTTTGGTATTTTGTTAATAAGGAGCTTATGAATGAGTCCATCGTGCCAAACCGTGTCGAAGGCCTTTTCTATGTCGAGACATACCATTCCGGTACTTCTCTTCATATTAAAGTTCTTCGTCACGTGTTCAGTTAGTCTTGTTAGTTGTTGGGTCGTGGAATGTCCAGTGCGAAATCCAAATTGTTCATTTATTAATTTCTTATTTACGACTTTAAGTAAACGTGTGTAGATTATTTTTTCCAGAATTTTTGAAAGCGTGCAAAGTAAGCTAATGGGTCGATAATTGGCCGGGTTTTTTGAGCTTTTATCGGGCTTAAGTATGGGAATTACGTTGGCTGTTTTCCAGTATTCTGGGAAATACCCGGTGAGTAAACATGCGTTGAATATTTTAGATATTGAGACTAAAGCTTTAAATGGAAGTTGTTTGATTATGATGTTATCTATTGAATCTCGCCCAGGTGCCTTTTTATTTTTTAAATTACGTATTATATTTTGGATTTCACACGGATGCACCAATTTTATATTTTTAGTACTGTTAGTGGGAGTTTTTGTGATGATTTTAATGGACCGGTTGACTTTATTATGCGTTGGTATGTGATTGTAATGTTGTGTGAGTGTGTGATGTTTTTGGAAGGATTTTGATAATAGTTCTGCTTTGTCGCAATCACGCGTCACTGAGATTCCTGCATCATCTAATGGAGGAATCCAGTTTTTTGTCCTGCGAATCGCTTTAGCTAATTTCCATAGAGAGCCATCAACTGAGCTCAATTTTTCTAATTTTGTATTAGACACGTTTGAAAATACTGCATCGTATTACACGGTGACGTTTATGTCACATTCATCATTCACATCGGTAGTTTCATTACTTTCCGCCCTGCCATCTTGCTGTCAAATTTTAATTATTTAAACGCATATAACTTTTTCTTTTTTCACTCTATATTTTATAAAATTTGCTTTATAGGTTCTCGTTATCTCTAATATATAAATATTTATAGTTTTAAATTTCAAATTTGGCGTATAGCTACGTGTAATGGCATTTAGCCGCTTTACGGCCAAATGTGTCAGATCTGACATTTCACTGCTAGAAGTACATCTTCACTGAGCGTTATCTGCGAGATAAGTATTCAATAAGAAGTTGTGTTGTATCTAATTGTTAATATCATTTACAATAAGTTTTCCACAAACAAACAAAGCTGGGCCCCATCTGACGTTTAACCCATAACCTCAGTTGTTTCTTCCTCCAAAACAAACTTTCTAACCAATACAGGCTTAATATATGTACACAGATCAAACAGTGATAGTTTTATTATTAGTTATAAGCTGATTTTTAAATTGGTGTATTGACATCTCAAAATTTTTGACAGGTAAAAGTTTCATGTGACCCATGTTGATTCTATTTTTGACTGTTCGCACTTAAACTTAAACCAATAGTTCGTGTGTGAACAAACTAGTATGTTCATGAACCAGAGTGAAAACTTGGACTGTAGCATAAACATTGATATGTATGTTCATTGTAATACAGAAAAATACTGAAATTGAAAACCTACCCTCGTTAATATCGTGAAATATAGAACTTGTCCAATAATTGTGAAAGAAAAAAAGTATATTTTTGACTTTAATTGTAAGTATTTTAAAGCAATAAAAAATCACAATCAATAGAAAAACATTCGTCTATTAATTTTAATACTTATTTTTGGCACAGTAATACTATATTCTTAGTTAAAGACTGCAAAAGCCAAAAATCTGTTAAAATGGCGCATTTTTTAAACGGTCATATCTCAATGAGTAGAAAGCAACAAAAATCATTTTCACATTTAAATTCAATGGGTCAAATTTAGTAAATTGAATAGTCTCTGCTCCGTTAGTTTTTTTTTGTTCAGTGTAATTTGAATCCGTTTATGCGAGTGTTTAATTTATAATACTTTTAAATTGATATATGTATGATATTTCAATCAAAAGCGATGTTATAGGAAGCAAGCATATGTAGATAGAGTTGAGCCGTAATAAGCCGTGGCGTTTCATAGTTTAAATGAAAAGTTCGATAGATTCACAGCCTCTTGATTTATCGTCAGTGTAAAATAATAGTAAATAATTTATCGTTCACGTCTACAGTTTCATTGAATTCAAATTGGGCGTTCACGGGCCACTGAAAGTGAATCGGAGAACAATAACACGAGGCGCCCTTTTAATATTCATGATATAGTCGTTAAGTATTGCACCATAGTTTGATCGTCCTTAAAAATAGGTCGCATCATTGAAATTAGATTGAAAAAATAGTTTGATGCTAAAATCACTCTAAAAGTGGTTTTTAGCCTTCGATAACTTTAAAGTATTTTATACAGTGTATGCATATTAAATTATACGGACGTGCATTGGTGCAATTTGTACAAAAGTCACGCTTATCGTCGCATTATTTTCCATTAAAGCGAATAAATAGCCTTGACTTTTTGGTACCAAAAAGGTAATAAAACACGGAAAATGTCATATGGATACTGTGTACATATGTATATGAGTTTCATCGGGTTGCATTTTGATACTTATCTCAATTCAACATAGCCCCTAGTTATTTTTCCGTTGTAACATTATATAAGTCACCTGATGCATTTCTCGGAAACACGTCGCTCTTATGTCTGCCCCTTTTTTAGTCCGATTCCGAGAAATCCTCTATTTGAACTGTACCTTTTGTATATGTTTGTGGTTCAGGGGGCGCCAATCTTTTCGCATGTGAATATTTCATTAGGATTAAAACACGTTTAATTATGCATATTTATAAACGACTGGCCGAACTTCGACAACAGGTGGCGAGATCGACTGTGCGTTTCGCAATATTTTAACATTTTAACCTCGTTTAGTATTCCGGACGAGGTACTGTCGTACCTACTTCGTACATGTATTTGCTCATATATTTAATAAATGTTATGGAAATTTATTACTTTAAGAGTATTATTATTTTTTGTCGGGCAACACGAGAGAAATATTGTTTAGAGCGGAGGCCAGACTCGAGACCCCCGCCATATATTTTATACACATCTTTTATCTAGATAAAACAAAGATACAGTAAGAAATATGTGTGTTTTACATCTCACCTTTTTTCCTCGTACCACCCTCCCCTTTCCCCGGAGGCCTAATGGAGAAATATGAGCGTATCTTTCGGGCAGGTGATACTGTACAAGAGCGTGTATCTATTTACCGGGCATTTTCACGTGTGAAAGGACGCACAAATTAGTCTTGTGCACAAAGCATGATGTGTCATTTTTCAATATATGTATCTCGAATCACTCTTGAACATTATTATCCAAATTTTTTTAAAAATATCAATACTCGGTACTTAAATCATAATAAATGATTGTAGAAAAGATTGAAAGATATACATATATGTACATACATATGTATATACATTACAATGAAAAATGGAAGAGTTTACAACTCAAATACAATTATCACAACTTAAAAAATCTAGATAATCTACATATCATCATCATCGTCATTCACAACGATGATGATGGTCACAAGCGTGTTGAAGACCTCTTCAACACGCTTCAATTAGTCTCTGTTCTGGGAAACTCTCATCCATCTCATCACAGACATTTTCTGATTTAATCCACCGATCTTCCTGGTGGCTTTCTTTTCGTCCTTTTACATTCTCTCGGTTACCATTCGAGCACTTCTTTCGTCCGACCTTCTAGCTACGTGACTCGCTCATTGCCTTTTCAATCGCTTTACTCTGACCATCATCAACCACCTTATCAAAATCTACATTTATCATGTGATATATCAGCCGTCAGTGGCAGTCCTATTTTGGGTTAAAAAAAACGATATTTTTGTTTGACTTAATTCAGTTTTATTTTGGATGTGATTATAGGAATTTAGATCTTTTTTTATACCTATGTACATATATGAGCCGTTATGTTTGAAAGTGACTGATGTTACATTTTTTCTGCTTGATATAGATATATGTATATAGTTCACAAATTGTTATCACTTTTTTAATTTAATACGTCCAGAAATCTCGTCTCGATACTTCTTGGAAAAGTAGAATAAGCTTATTATAAAGCCACCAGTATTGTTAAACGCAAAACATTATAATTGATGTTTTGTGAAATATATGTACATATATCGAAATGAAGAAAAGTGGACTAATGCCACTTTCAATTATGATAGCTCATACATATGTACCTACTTATAAGTGTATACTTGTGGGTATGAAAGCAAGATGAAATACTATGCAATCAGCTGATTTTGCCGAGTAATAATATAACGAAAGCATATAGAAAATTTTTGAATTTTGACTAAATATTGTTGTTAATATAATACTTATATTTTATTCTAATTTTCATAAAGCTTTAGTTATTTAAATATATGTATGTATCATTGAAATTTCAACGAATAAATTTCGAAATTACTGTCCTATTTTTTGACTATTAAAAACGTACATATGTATAGCAGTATTATTTGTTTATTCAAGAATTTTATTTATTTTTTGTAGATATGTATTTATGAATGTATATAAATCGAATATATATATACACTTGATGTACGTTATATTTAAATGATTGCATTTACATGGTTTTTACTTGAGTGCATTGTTGGCAACGTACGACGCCAGTTTTCAGTCAGGCTTTGCCGCCTAATGTCGCGCATTATATTTCAGGTGGTGTAACGGCCTCCGTTTGCCGCTGAAAACTGCATCGTTTGCACTCGGGAGATTTTTCTTTAATGGAACTTACGGCAGCTTATCCGAAAGCTTTGCGAAATTTTCCGACGGGCTTTCCCAACTTACCCGCCATTGAAAACCGGGCGAAAATCTGTCCTCGCCCCGTGCGAATACATATCACAACTATCCAAATGCTACATGTTTAAAGCGAGCATTCTAAATGTTAATTAAGTCTTTCAACTCTGAAATTTTATTATACTGGCAAATATTTTAAGCAAAAGTCCATAAAAATAATTTATATTATATTTCGGCACACTAATTACCGGGCGTCGTAAAATCTTGACCGTCGTAAACCGCGTTCTGATACATATCAAAATCCACAAAAATATATACCGAGCTATACACAAACGTATGTGTATACATATGTATGTATAATATAAAATAAAATAAAAATAAGGTTGAGTCGGGTCGGTTCCGCCTCCCGAGCACGAAAACGGCGGCAGACTCTAGTTATGGCTAATCCCGTGTTTTAGTGTTTATTTGATCGGCCCGGGAGATAGCTGCGGATCCGGGAAAACCGGGAAAGGTTTCCCTCTCCGACGCTGCTAACCTTTGCGTTTTATTTTTAACCCATCGGCTGCGATCCGCCGCGCGAATGTCATTACCAAACGGTACCTATTACCCACTATGGGACGTTTAGTGCCCCGGGATAAGGAAACTCTCCTTTGTTTACGCAAACACATCTCTCGATTTTCCAACGACAGCCGTCCTTGGAAATTCACAACCCTAGGGGGAGTTTTACCAGAACTAACTGAACGTAAAAAAAGGTGGGCAGCGGCTGCAATACAGAACAAAAAAAAAATACGCCGAATCACCCTGAGCGAGTGTCTGTTACACAGAAGTTTAAAGTTTCATTCACACAATATAACCTTGTATTTTACTGCAATTTTTATGAAAATTTTAAATACTTTTGTACACGTAGTTTACATTTTTCTCTGTAGTTTTCGTAGTATAACTGCAAACGTTCAAAATTCATTTTCGATTGCTTGTTTAGTTATAAGTAATCAAAAGTGTCTTCGGCACATTGAATACTTTCCATATTAGTATGCTCGTTTAGGATAGAAAATTACTAAAATATTAGAAAACACAATTCAAATTAAAATTAAAATTAAAAAAAAATAAAATTAAAAAACTAAATTAAATAAAATTAAAATTAAAAAAGTAAATTGTGTTTTCTAATATTTCAAGTGACAAATTTTCTGGACAAAATATACTGGATAAAAATAATGTATAGGCGTAAGTAAAAGCATCATATATAAAAAGACGGTAATCTGTGTGTGTGTGTGTGTGTGTGTGTGTGTGTCCTAACTCTCGCCGAACATAATGAACGAATCGATAAAAATCGATAAATTCATTTTTCGACGAGACGACTTTGTCGCGACTCGAACCGATCACCCCAAATAGCCGGAATATAGGTCTAAATTGAGCTAATGGTCACGTACATCACGCCAAATCCAATGCTTCATTTCGCGTTTTTTTTTTAAACATTAATTGAAATATTCCTTCTCGCCATATAAAAATACGTAATTTTAATAATTTCATTTAGCGAGGTTTTGACCCATTATTTTTATAGATTTATTTTTAATTAAATTTAAATTTAAATTATTTATATTTTGACGATATTCGAGAAAAATTTATTTCATTCACCGTGGGCGCCGGGAATCAAACCTCGGACCCTCCGATCCAAACGAAATGTTCTCACGAGCCCGCACCGCACGCCATATCCTCGCCCAGAATACGTGTTGTAAATACACATCATATGTATGTATATGCACGTAATTTGTTATGTGTAATAATAATATTCAACGTTACGAGGTCAATGACCGTTTGTGTATAATCGGAAAATATTACATTTTGTTAACTTTAATTAATATTTTGTTAACGTTAACTTTAAGAATTGAAAATTATTAAAAATAAAGAATTGAAAACTATGTGACTCTATGAGTCTATGAGAGTCTACGAAAATAGCGGTTCCGGTTCCGGATTTTTTTTTTAGTTTTATACGGGTATATAATAATTTTATACCCATGCGATGATATTTCATCGGGCTATTCACTAGTATTTGATAAGTACAGTTAGATATTTTTATATTGATTGTGTTACGTATTATTAATTATGTACCGAATTTTAAAAATTAAAACATACTTTTTTACAATATTTTTCCCCTGATATTATGAATTTATTTCGCTAGTTTTTCATTTTACCATGTTTGGTTTTCTATCTCAATATTTTATTTAATTGCTAATGTTAATGTACGGGTAACAGATTATTGCGCACATGACAATCGATGCCACAAAAATCGCGAATACGGAATATCGGGTACTCAATTTCTCATTAGTACAATATTTCGCGTGGGTAGCTTTCGATTGTAACGACATAATTCGAATCACAGAGACTTTTTTTTAATGAGGAATACATAAAATTTTAAAACTGTATATTTTGAGAAATAAAATAAAATATGTGCTGGTCACTCGCTATCCATCGATGGAATTTTGTATTACCCTTTTTAGCGTTTTCTTTGATATCGTTCGATATTTTTTACGGTTTCGGTCTCTAACTGATCTTTACCTATCAAACTCATTCAATAATGCTAAAATTTTTGGTACTAATGGAGCAGTTCTATCGACATAATATCTAATAATTTATATACATATGCGTATTTACGATGATATTATAGATTATTTTGAAACAAGCAAGAAAAGTCGCACCTTTTAAAATACCTATGGATATACATCAGTGGCGTATATTGGGTGTGTGCTAGGTGTGCGGCGCACACCCGTGAAAACCAAAGACCACATAAAGTAGTATTTTAATACAAAATAATGTGTTGTTGTATAAGCAGGCATTGATGTGTATGGTGTATTTACCGCGTGCGCTAAATGTATGGTGTATGGTGTGGTGTGCAGTCTGCAGCGTGTTGTGTGATGTTAGATGTAGTTTGTGCGCCGCGACGAGAGAATACCTATGCCGTGCAGCAAATTGGTGGGTTTGGTTGGAGTGTGCAGGCGGATATTCGCTTGTATAGGTTTGTTCGCGATATTAAGACGTACGGTGTGCTACGACTTCAGAGCACCGCGCACCGCACCGCACCACTCGGCAATTGACCGAATGCGATGCGGCACGTGGTCTCGTACTTTTTCGCACATTCGTATTTTTATGGTCATATTATTACCTCTAATAACTAATAATGGCTAACAGTGTTCAAGACATTTTAACTATTCCGTTTTCAAATAGAAGTTTAGCCTGGATTACAGGCTGTGAAATTCGATCCAAACTTTTCTGCTGGCCATGTTTATTGTTCTCCAAAGATATTAATGTGTGGAACAAAGAAGGATTTGCTGATCTCAACCATTTGACAGCAGCACTGAAGAAACACGAAGGATCGCAGGCACACGTTCAATCATTTCTTTCCATACAAATGTTTGGCAAACAACGAATCGACGTATTAATTGACAGTCAACGTAAAGCCGAAATAAGTCGACATAATGAACAAGTAAATAAAAATAGAGATGTTTTAAAACGAATTATTAACGCAATAATCTATCTAGGAAAACAAGAACTGTCCCTGCGAGGTCACGACGAGTCATGTAATTCCGTAAACAAAGGCAATTACATTGAATATCTAAATGCTCTTCGAGAATATGATTCTGTTTTAGATACTCATTTAAATACTGCTACTACCTTTCGTGGTACTTCTCCAAGTATACAAAATGACATAATCGAAGCAATCTCTCATGTTATTAAAGTTCATATAAAAAATGAAGTAGAGTCAGCAAGTTTTGTTGCTATTATTCTCGATGAAACTTCAGATATAATGACAAAATCACAGCTCTCAACAGTTTTACGTTTTGTATGTAAAGGCAATGTACATGAACGGTTTATTAAAATATCTAATGGTCTATTCTAATGGTGAACATAGTTGAAGAATTTAAAATTCAAGACAAATTGGTTGGACAGACTTATGATGGAGCAAGTGTAATGAGTGGACACGTAAATGGTTTGCAATCCAAAGTCCTCAATGCTTATCCTTTTGCTCTTTTTACACACTGTTATGCTCATGTATTGAATTTAGTATTGCAGCAAGGTCTTTCTGATATTAAAGAAAGTAAATCATTTTTTCAAACTTTAAATGGATTGTCTACATACTTTTCAAAATCTTCCAAAAGAGTATTCGCTTTACAGGAATTTGTGACAAAAAGACTTCCCTCTGTAGCACCCACAAGGTGGAATTTTACATCTCGTTTAAGTAGCACAGTACAACAATACAGAAGTCAATTTACATATTTTTTTTCGACATGTTATAGAAAATTGTGAATTATGGGACACAGATACTGTTATAAAAGCACGAGGGTTTTTAGGCTTTTTAGAGGATTTTCAAACAATTAAACTTCTTCAATTTTTTTCAAAACTGTTTGGAATAACTGATGTTTTGTATAACATTCTTCAATCTAAATCTTCGGACGTTTTATATTGTTGTAAAAAAATTAATGATGTTTTGCAGCAACTGAAATACGAAAGGTATAATAATTTTGAAATGTTATGGAATAATTATTTAAATGAAAAAAATGATGATCATGATCGTAGGCCACAAAGATTAAAAAATTATTCAGAAGTAGAAGATAAAACTTCATTTCGTCAATTATATTTCAAAATAGTTGATAGCATAATCGCACAAGTCGAATGTAGATATTCTTCACTTTCCAAATTAGAATATTTCCACCTTCTTTGTAATGATAAATATGACGAATATAAAGAAAATTTTCCAAATGTTTTAATTAATAAATTAAAAGATTTTTATGGATCACTGTTTGATTATATTCGATTGAAAAACGAACTCATTGTGCTATATTCCAGCTCTGAATTTTCAGAGAAACCTGTTCATGAATTAATACAATTCATGACAAAAAATAGCCTCGAATCTGGTTTTAAAGAGGTGTTTAAGCTGGGAGAATTAACATTAACGATACCAAGCAGTACAGCTTCAGCAGAACGGTCTTTTTCGGCGCTGAAAAGAATAAAAACTTGCTATAGAGGTACGCAAGGTCAAGATAGATTATGTGGCCTTAGCTTAATTTCAATAGAAAAAAAGTTATTGGTGGAATTAAAACAGAAAGACACATTCTATGCAGACGTGATTGAAAAGTTTATGTCTCAGAAACGTCGCATTGAACTTATGTATAAATAACTAATAAATTAAACATTTTTGTAATGCAAAACGAGTATTTTTTTTTAATTGCTAATTTTATACCCTACGCCCTACGGCATACACAGCACACCCGGTATTAACACCCACCGTCCGCCACTGATATACATATATACCTGAAAACTAATATATATTTTGTACTATATTTTGGTCAAGAGAAAAGAGACAAATCTTTTTTTACATATGTCTGTAATTGTGACTCGGTAGTTTGCTTTTAAAAATATAAAACCCCATACAGAACGAGTGAAGCAAAGTGTGTGAGGGTTATCCCAAGATTAATTACCGAGCCTGGTGTTCTCATAATTAAAATTCAACAAATGAATTTGTATATTACGACGGCACTAGGCACCAAGGGTGTCACCCCGCCTAATGTGACACGTTACAGATTAGAGCGTCACGATACAAGTGTGCGTACGTTACGCAGACCGCCCACCCACCCTCTCGCTCTATCTCTCATCCCGAGATGGATGGGGTACTTGGAAGAAAATTCGAGAGAGGAGGACCGTCGGGCCAAGTACATAAGAGAAAGGGAAAGCCCGAGGAAAACTGCTAACACAATTACGCGGATCGCAGCCGAGAGACGCGGAATATTCCAGTCATGGTGAGGACCCACGATGAGTGCGAGGAAGCCGAAAGGGGTTGGAGTCCCCGAAATGAGATCTGGACTTCGGAAACTGGATAAGTGGGATGATTTGCAGTATGCAGATGAATCCAGAGTCGCGCACACGGGACAAGTCACGAAACGCGAGTAAGGCCAGAAGGGTCTCCCTCAAAGTGAATGCAAATTGCGGACAGTTTACGACTGCCTCGTTTCAACGATATCTATATTTAATATATTATGTATGTGTAAAATTTGGCGCATACTTTAGATACATATTTGACGTACTTATCAAAATTATAGCGTTAGATGTTATGAGGAAGATCTCAAATATTAAATCAGAATTAAAACAATTTTTAATTCAATACTTAACAATATTAAATTGCAAGATATTTCTCGAATGGATGAAAAGTGGACCTATGCCACTTTCAATTGTAACGGCTCATATACATATATACATATGTATGTAATGTACATTACGGTACATCGAAAATAGCGAATTTCGAATTTTGAGCTGGAAAAGACGTTCTGTACCATGGGGAATCCGTAAAAAAAATATGAAAATTCTTAATAATATATTTGCACTACCATCAGCCAGCTTTTGGAAAAAAAACACTTTTTCCTTAAAAATATTTTTTTGGAACATTTGAAATAAAAATTAAAAAAAATTAATTTTATTGACACGTCGAAGTTTTTTCAGAATAATGTAAATCTTCATAGTGAGTTTTTAGTCATTTTTATACAGTATTATTTATTTTCATCAATTTAAAAAATAATTATGGAAATATAAAACTATTCCAAAATAATATCATATGTATTTTTTGAATAATAGACGTGAGAAACGATGTTCCACATTTTTTAATGTAAAATTATTTCATTAATTTGAGGTTTTTTAATCTAAAATTATTTCATTAATTCGATGAGGTAAATTAAAACAAAATTAACTACTAAAACGGAACTAAAAATCTAAAAAAAAACCTTCGAAAATCGGTAAAATTTACGACTTTCGCAAACTCGAATGGGCTGGCGGCAGTATAAATATATTTTTTAGATACTTTATATTATTTTTTCCAGATTTCCCATAATACCGAACATCTCTTCAACTTAAAGTGTTTCCGAATACCACAATTTTCTGTTATCGATGTATCCTAATGTATGCACCTATGCCATTTACTATACATAGTAAATGGCAAAATTTGAAAACTAAGCTGAATTGCTTGTTTTACAAATTGGTACTGCCAGTTATTTGTCTTACCAAATAAAACATTGCCTTTTTATTATTCTCATTCCATTCCGTCCAATTAGTAATTTAAAAACCACTTAAAAAATAACCTTTACATAAAGCTCTACAGTCTACTGTATAAAAAAATGGGAAAAAATTAACGATGATAACATTTTTGCTCGAAATTGAATATGCTCAAGTGTTTCAGAATGTACCACAAAATAAATATACATTGTGTATTTATATAAAATTTCAACAGTTTTTAATTCAAAACTGAGTCGCAAATGGTCCTACGACGAATATTAAATTAGTTACCAAAAGACTCGTTTAATTTCTGAGTGGTAACTGATCCTTCGTTGTTGACGCGTCCGAGAGATCAAATATTGCATCGACCCTGCGTCCATAGTCAGGGGTCGGCATCAAGTTCACGGGTCAGGGGTCGTCATCGCCGACCCCCACCCTTCCCCTCGCACCCTTTCCTCTTCTAGTATAATTAGACCGGCTCCCGTGTCGGTTGATATACGATGGTTTGTTCGACCCGTTCGTGGGAGCGTGACACGATGATATACGTAAGGGCCGATCCGAAACTGTCTTTTTGCGGGACGGGGCCGCTTATCTCGGCGTAGGTCGTGACGCGAAACCCGCTAATTTAACAGTGCTTTGCTAGCTTTTTTTAGCTTTATTTTCAGCGGCTAATCTAGTCGGATCCGGCACGAGAGGTATACGTATTTATCGCCTTCGCCGACGGCCCCAGTGCGCCTCGAGATCCGTATCGGACGAAGGAGAACCCCGCTCCGATGCATCCTCTGCGACTTTAGCGCTCTTTCTATTCGATTTTTATTTTAGTGGGTATTTTATTATTTCAGTAGTCTCGTTATCGGCCATTGTTCCCCGGGAAATCTTCTCATGTGCTATTATGTACGTGCAGTTGACGGAATTGCGGAGAAGCTGGTGCAACGCTCCCCGGTCGAGGCGATAACGAGCGCACTTCCATGGCGATAATGCGCCGATCGCGGATGTGTGCACTTATTTAAATTTATTTAAAAACGACATAATAGCGCTTAAATTGTCTCTCGACACAGGCGACAGCTCTCCGACTGGTATAAGACTTAATAAAAATTTAATATACATAATCCAGTGCAATTCAAGTCATTTTTCACCGGGCAGATATCTTCTTATAGGAATTTTGGATTTTAACATACACATGAACGTATATACATCTACACCTATTCGAACTACATATAATAATAAAAAAAACAGTGAATTGTCGCCTTTGAAATAGTTATAAATTAGAGACTATTTCTCGCCAAAATAAATCTATCTATGTACTGTACAAGTCAAGGATGACACAAAAGAATCTCCATCACATCTCAAACGTTTCTTGTGCATTGTGTTTTAATTTGTACAGGCCCATAATTGATATCATCATCATTGTAATCATCATTTACAGCCATTCACCATTACTGCTGGATGAAGACCTCTCCAATACGCTTCCACTCGTCTCTGTTTTTCGTAACTCTCATCCATCTCACCCTACACATTTTCCTAATTGCATCTACCCATCTTTTTGCGGTCTTCCTTTTACTATTTTACATAAATTCTTTTGGTTACCATTATAGCACCTTTTTTTGTCCACCTTTGTCCATTCTTTTACCTACGTGACCCACCCATTGCCATTTTAACCTCTTCACTTTCTCCAATATATGTACATATCTACTACTCTTGTCATGCTTCTCACTTACGTATTCCGCTTCTCATATTTTCTCATTATGCCAAACATTCACCATTCCATACTTAATGATTGCTATGTGTATGTTTAAATTCTTGAAGTATTCAATACAATTCATTCATCGTTTATTGACTGCAAAACAATTTTTATTTTTCAGTTTGCAAATTTTCTTCCAATGTATTTGTTTCTTCCTTCATCTGTTCGATTTCGTTTATATGTTTCAATCTTCCTTTTGCTATTTTAAAATTTCTTGTCCACTATTCAATAACATTACATCATTCACAGGTTTTATTACAAGTTTATTCGTCTTAAAGTGTATGCTTTTGTCCAAGTATTCACTCCAGTTCGTTCACGAGCATACTTGTTTGTTCATACACGAACTATTGGTTTTAGTTAGGTTTAGTTAGGTTTAGGTTTAGTTAACAGTCAAAGATGTCTTCAAATAGACTGAAAGGGTTTCGCATGAATCTTTTAGCTGTCAAAATATTTGACATGTCAAAGCGTCAAGTATTTTAAAGGGAAATCCAATGGAAACCACGTTACAACATTGCTTACAATTAACGTTACCGCTATTTTTTTTAAATATTGCAATCCAGAGTAAGCATACCTATGTATGCTTACGTATGTACGTGGAATATAGGACAAACGATTGAAAATATTTTAACTTACGCCTTATAGTTTGTGCATGAACAAACTAGTTCGTTTGTCAATTTGCTATTTTTTGTACAGGATAACTGGCCAAATTCGTTTGTGTATGAACAAAATAGTATCTTCATGAACAAATTAAATTTACACTAGGACTGTAACATATGTATACAATATGTACATATGTATGTACGTCATACGTCACTGGGAAGCTCATTGATGGAAGATCTCAGGCATTTTGGATTTAAAAACGGCGTTCATTGGCTCAAATGCACTATAATATAAAATAATTCCAAACGTCATCCATCGTTAACAAATATGAAGCAATATGACATCGACAATTTGCACCTCGTTGCATTTTTACACTGTGTCACTAGAAAAATACAAATTCGACACGCATTCAATGTCCACATTGAACGAATTTTCAATGTACAAATTTTCTCGGAAATGTTTACATGTGACAACCGACACCATCTGGTACCTATCTCGATACGGAGATAAAAATCAATGCGATAGTGGGTACGTACATATATTATTATCAGCACTCTCGATTGGTATTAAAATGCTACACAATAAGTGCTTGCACATTCAACTCCTAGCAGCATCCACTCGAATGATCAATGTTTATTTTTTTCGATTGCGATTTTAAGTATACACGTGCACTTTTTGTGCCATTAAATTTGCGATACGAAGCCAACATCTGCCTATTTTAATTTCTCGTTACGATAACATCTCGAATTATCGCAGAACGCTTATTAGAAACCTTTTTTTTCGCTCATATGATGTAAGAGAGGCGCTCACGAAACCGCGATGAGCTAATGCGGTTTTGTCACACTTATACATATTTTTTCCGTTGACGTTTACTCATATCCTCTAAAACGGTTTGCATAATAAATATAATTATTATACACAAATGTATTATATATTATTAATCGTGATAAAGCTCAGAGTGCAAACTAACAACATACAAAGTCCCATTGAAGCATGTGCATATGTGTGGTTTGAATAAATTTTCAAAAGGAGATTTTATTTCACGTGAAAGTATTTTTAAACTATATATGTACATACATATATATACATGTGTAGACGCATTTACATAACCAGAGTATAATAATTGACCCATTTAGCTCTATATACGAGTGTATTACATATATGTATGAGTGATCAGATCATTGTATGTACATATATTAGTATTTGCGATTTCACAATCAATACGGATTGGGGATCAAGGATCCGATGCAGTTAGAGGTCTCCTTATCGGTACATTTCAATCAGATTGTGCACACGTGCGAGTGCATCGGCCTACTTGCAACACGCAAATCGGCGTGCATTCAAGTTGGGGACCTCGAATAAAACGCACACGATGCATCGACACACTTTGATACACATCAAAAAATGAAGGACAACACCTCGGAACTATATGAATTGTTTTAATGGGTATTACTCAGCCATAGAAGCATGTTTCGTATAACTCATAGTCTGCTAGTTGGTCCGACAGCGTTTAATCGCTCGAATGCGCTCAGCTTAAAATGCATCCACTCTGCATGCATTTTAATTAGGGCCACAAAGACTGGTTGCCTCGCATGTGCATACATACATGTAATATGTGCAGTAGATTATCCCCGCATGTGTCGCTTTGATGCGCAGCTAATTCATAACACTTATAGTGCACTTATTTGCATACAATGTGCACGGTGGGCGAGGATAGCCATTACGCATAAACTTCTTCCACAATTGTGACCTTCGTTCAAATATCAATTTGACGCATCGCTCGTGTAACGCGAGAAAGAGGGAAAGAGATGGCACTGTGAACCGGTTGCCGAGCTAAAACATGCAACGAGATTGTCGGTCTGTATGTTCTCGAATAATACAACCGTATTTTAGATGAACATAATTTATACGGAACGAGTGTCAATTCGAATACGATACAATAATTTGGTATAGGTTGACGGTCTGAATGTCGTTTTTGCCATAACGTTTCCATTTTGAGCAAAATTTCAAAAGGAATGAGGCAATAAGCCAAGCGAAGTTTATTTTAACTGATGATTTTGCTTGCATCGTATGAAATTCGTTTCATTTAAGTCAAAATATATATGCACATGTAAAAGTATAATTGTACTATATGTTTATTTATTTATTTAATAGTTTTGGACCATTGTGGCATTACAGGAAGAACCTAATGCGCCACAATGGCCAACATTTGAAAAAGATATAAAAACAAGTAAACTGTAAATAAAGGAAAAAAGCAAAAGCAGAAAACATGGTAAAATGAAATAATAAAAAAAAGTTACAAAAGGAAAATAATACATCATTCAGAGAGAAAAAAAAAATAACAAAAGTGTAAAAATTAAAAATAAAATCCATAAATCCCATTCTTTGTTTACACTGAACAAAATTAAAATAGTATATAAAAATATACAAAGGAGAAAGAAAAAGAAAAAAAAAATAAAACAAAATATGAATAAAAAATAAAATCACAGCGAGGCCCAAATGGAAGAGAGTAGATTAAGATTCCACTCATTCATCACATTCAAATTAAGAAAGTAATGATGAGCGCAGGTTACCAGATAAATATGTTAAGATAATATCCGATAATCTACGCTCCCCAAGGTGGAAAATATCACATTCAGGGACAGCAGCAACGATTTCATTGAGAAGTCGAATAGCTCTTGGAATAGGAACCATTCGAAAAAGAACTGTGCGAGCAGCAGGTACAACCATCAAATGATGATGTCTACCACGCACATAATTATTAGGGACATAAAGTCCCAACTGCTCCAGCAACAACGGGCATGACGTATTACCACGCAATAGCTGGAGAACGAAACGAATTAACGAGAAGTTTCTCCGAAGTTCAAGGGAATTATACCCAAGCATGCCCAAAAGGAAAGGAGTAGGATAGAGATATGGGTAATACCCATATTCTTTCCTATATAGGAAACGAAGAAATGCTTTTTGCACTTTCTCAATCATCAGAGAGTAATTTGCTTCATGCGGATTCCACACAATCGCATTATACTCTAGCTTACTTCTCACAAGCGAGTTGAAAAGCAAGCGAGAAGACAAGGGGTTGGAGAATAATCTAGCATATCTCAAGACAAATCCAAGTCGACGAAAGTAAACGTCAGCGATTGTCTTGATGTGGTTGTGAAAGGTGAATTGAGGATCAAAAGTGATACCCAAGTCGACCATTGATTCCACGCGCTTCAACAATACGGATCCAATGGAATATCCGTGACAATAGAGCGAATTCGCACGTCCATAACTCATAATGGCACATTTACTAGTATTCAGTTCAAGCCCTAAACTGGAACTGAACTCTAAAACAGCGTTAATATCAGCTTGAAGGAGAGAGGCTTGCCTCTCATCCTTAACAGCAAATAATAGTTTAACGTCGTCTGCAAATAAGATACATGAAGCATTGCGTAGTACTTTAGGGAGGTTATTAATGACTATTGTAAATAGTAAAGGGCCTAAGGTGGACCCCTGAGTTACACCAGATCGCGTAAAAAATGAAGGAGATTCATAAATACCATATCTAACAAATTGCTTCCTATCACTAAGATAAGAAGCAAAGAGTTTAAGAAGACGTGGAGAAAAGCCCACTTCAGCTAATCTGATCATAAGAGCGTCATTGTTGACAAGATCAAACGCTTTTCGAAAGTCAAAGTAGGCTACATCAACTTGTTGTCCACGGTCAACTTTAGACATGGTATAATATGAAAAGCAGGCAAGATTAGTGGTAGTGGAACGACATGGTGAAAAACCATGCTGCTCATCACACAACAATCTTTTGAACTGCAAAAGAATCAAACGGTGAAGGATATTATCGAAAATTTTGGGAATAGCCGAGATGATAGCAATAGGTCTGTAATTTTCAACCTCATTTTTAGAGCCACTTTTATGAATGGGAATGACTCTAGATAATTTCCATTTTTCAGGATAATTACCAGAACCCAGAATAAGGTTAAAAATAAACTGAAGAGGCTCTAAGAGTGAATTACAGCATGCCTTTAATACGTCAGGGGGCACACCGTCAGGCCCAACAGAACCCTTCAGCTTCAAAATTGCTATCCTAACATCTCCAAGCGATACCCGCGGAATGTCTATACCAACACCTTCAGTACCAATTTGGGAAGCCAAATTAGCATCAAGGGATGGTGATCTCTGATCAAATACAGAGCTAAAAAAACTAGCAAAAGCATTAGCGATCTCAGGACCGACACAACTTTTATTAAGCACAAGACACAAATTAGCCATGTGAAATATGCTTACTCTTAATAAATCTGAAAAAGTGGTGAGGATTACTTGCGATATCACTCTCCATATATGTATATGTATATGCTAGCCGATCTGACTATATATTACGAATCGGTTAAAATATATTTTAATAATAAAATCATATCAATCCAAGCCCTTTAAATCCCATAGGACTGTTGCCTTGCTTTTCAATCTAATTGTAAGAAGTCATCTAGAATTTGCTAGTACTGTCTGGAATCCTTTCTATCGCGAATACATACATATGTTAATAATTTAGAACAAATAGATAAATAATTCCATTCCAGATAATTACAGCAATTCCAGATCTCTTCACAATAATCGATTTGTTTATTTTCATTCTAGGAGGAAAATGCATGATTTACATTTATTTTTTGTTTAAGCCTTTGAATTATATAATTGATAGTCCATATTTATTAAGAAAGATCCTATTCTAATATCAAATCAGATCCCTCCGTAATTCTTCATTACTTCAGATTAACCCGTGTTCTACCAACGATTCCTGTAACTCCTTTTTATATACATATACATGCATACATTGACCTTACTCTTCTTTTAACAATATTCCTCCTAAAATTGATTATTTATTTTTTATTTTTCTTGCTTTAAATTTCTATTGTTTGATCATTTTTCTTAGTAATACATATGTATATTCCGTATTTAAAATAATTTCAATTTTCTTCTTTGTTTCATTTAATTTTTTTCATTGTTATTATTAATTTTTAGAAACTTTTCTGGTGTCAATGTTACACTGTAATGCTGTTTTTTCTGTATTTTAAAATAAATAAATAAATATTTTAATCGTACATATTTGTACACGCAGTCAGTAGATTAGTTGATTTTATCAATAAATTACATATTTTTTAAGTCCAAACTACGATTTAAACATCATGAGATTATACTGCTACATATTTACATAGTTCAATTTGTTTCTATAACGTAAATTTGCTATATGGGGTGATGTAAGTCTGTGCATCTTTAATTACATGCTTCTAGTCTTGAATGCAACATGCAACTCTAGACGGTATTCAACACGAAGCTCGTCTGGTTTACATATGTGTTTCAGTTGAAGTGTATCTTCCAGTAGTAATATATTTTGACTAGTTGAAATATATTCCAAATCACCTGGTACCAGCAAACCGTATAGTTGACGTGTATTTTCAGCTGTAATATATTTTGACTATTTGGAATATACACCATCTAACCCATGTAAGTTGAAAGTGTATTTGCACTTGTAGAGATAAAATTTACTAGTTGATTTGTGTTCTAATATGTGAATGACCTAAATTACAACTGAAAATAAACTTCGACTGTAACATACATATATGTACATTGATTTTATTTTTAAAAAATTATCCTAACTATTTTATAAACTAAGGTGAGGTCAAATGTCATCATCAGAGTCACTGACCATCCGCTATTGGATAAGGACCTCTCTGAAACCGTTCAATTCTACCCAACTCTGAGCTTCATTCATCTATGAATTGATAGATATATGACTTCATTAATATGAAGTCAAATCATATATCTTCATTAATATGAATACATATATAATTATATGTATTTTACTAATTTCAATGAAGTTAATCTGTATAAATTTAACCCAAATGAACTGAATCAACACAAGAAAATTTCAAACATTAATTTGCTTTCTGACGATATGTTTTTGTGTATGAACACAATATATCCTCTTGTAGCTACATGTTTCATTTGCACACACATACACCCGCAAGTAGGAATGTATATACATACATATATATATATATATATATATATATATATATATATATATATATATATATATATATATATATATATATATATATATATATATATATATATGTATATATATATATATATATATATATATATATATATATATATATATATATATATATATATATAAACTAACTACTTTCACTTACAAAGTAACCCTGTTAAATGGCATGTAATAACTCATAAGTGATCCAAGTGATACCTAGGATGACTATATGTCAAAGCTGACCACAGAGAAGAGTTTATGGCGGTAAGAACTCACTCCTTGAATGGAAATCTCTCTCAAGTACCGCCTTTTTCTCAACACATCTTGGATAAATGCGAGAAAAATAATATCCAAACCTCCAACAAGGTAAGAGTGACGATGGATGATAGCTTAGCTAATAGAAACCTGTATTTAGCCACGTACAATGTAAGAACGTTATCGAGTGAAGGAAGTGTGCTTGCATTAGAGAATGAACTAGAAAGTATCAAATGGGATTTAGTAGGACTTAGCGAAGTAAGACGAAAACAGGAAAACCAAATAATCCTAAAAAGTGGTAACTGTCTCTACTGGAGAGGGCTACCAAATGGTAGAATAGGAGGAGTAGGGTTTCTTATCAATAAGAGAATAGAAAGAAATATTATAGAAATAAACGACATATCGGAACGTATATGCTATGTAGTATTAAGAATCTCGAGCAGGTACACTTGTCAAATCTTCCAAGTGTACGCCCCCACATCTAGCCACCCAGACGAGGAAATAGAAGACTTCTACGAAAAACTACAGGGCGCATACGATAATAGCCGCCACCACTTTAAAATAATCATGGGCGACTTTAACGCAAAAATAGGACAAAAGGCAAACACAGAAAGAGCAGTAGGCAATTTTGGTACCGGCCAAAGAAACGACAGAGGCGATCGCCTCATAGAATTCGCAGAACACAACAGGCTCTTCATCACTAATTCATTTTTCAGGAAAAACACCAACAATAAGTGGACTTGGGAGAGTCCTAAAGGAGACAGAAACGAGATCGATTTCATCCTAACAAATGCCCTGCACTCCGTTAAAGACGTTAGTGTTTTAAGTAAAGTAGATATAGGCAGCGATCACAGATTAGTCCGTGCCAAGATGGCCATTAATATAAATTGCGAACGTAGGAAATTAATAAAAGGATGCAGTAACTCTCCAGATTTCGCTCAACTAAGGTCTAGGAAAAAGGAATTCGAACTCGAACTTGGAAATCGATACGGGAAATTAAACCCAGAAGCAGACATCGAGGAATTGAACACTGTAATTAGTTCGGTTCTAACCTCAACAGGTAAGAAATTAGGTGGTTTCAGGAAACAGATTAAATTAAGCAAAATTTCAGCGGAAACAAAAAACCTAATTAAGCATAAAAGGAATTTAGATAGGGATAATAATAAGCAAGAATACAATCTAGTAAATAAGGAAATTAAGAAGAGAATAGTCAGGGATGTCAGGGATTTTAACAGCAAGCTAATAGAAAATACCATTAAGAATAACTAAGGGGGGCGCCCCATAAGGCTGCGCCCCTAAAGCTGCGCCCCATAAGACAGCGCCCCATAAGGCTGCGCCCCATAAGGTTGCGCCCCATAAGGCTGCGGCCGATAAGGCTGTGCCCCATAAAGCTGCGCCCCCTTTTGAGCCCCATGGGGCTGCGCCCCATGAGGCTGCGCCCTCCGGGCCCCCTTCGGGGCCCCACGGGGCTGCGCCCCTTGTGGCGCCCCTGGCGGGGCCCCATGAAGCTACTCGCGAAACGAATAAAACAAATCGGCGCCCATGGATCGAAAAAAAAAAAAATCGAATCACGTGTTCGATGACGTCACCGATCTACGGACGACGACCAAGGATACATACAAAGTCTCTTTCCAAATTATAGATTAGATATATATATATATATATATATATATATATATATATATATATATATATATATATATATATATATATATATATATATATATATATATATATATGTATATCATCATCATCATCATCATTTACAGCCATTCGCCATCCACTGCTGGATGAAGGCCTCTCCAACACGCTTCCACTCGTCTCTGTTTTGCGCAACACTCATCCATCTCATTCCGCACATTTTCCTAATTTCGTTCACCCATCTTCCTTGCGGTCTTCCTTTTACTCTTTTGCCTTCTCTCGGGTACCATTCAAGCACTTCTTTTGTCCACCTTTCGTCCATCCTCCTAGCTACGTGACCCGCCCATTGCCATTTCAATCTCTTCACTCTATCCACTATGTCCACTACCCTTGTCATATTTCTCACCCACGTGTTCCGCTTCCTGTCTTTCCTCGTTATGCCAAGCATACAGCGTTCCATACTTCTTTGAGTGCATTGGATTTTATTTTGCATCTTGGCGTTCAGTGTCCAAGTTTCACATCCATACGTCATCACTGGCAAAACGCATTGATCAAAGATCCTTTTCTTCAGGCAGAGTGGCATTTTTGATTTAAAAACAGCATTCATCCGTCCAAATGCACTCCACCCCAATTTCATACGTCTCTTTATCTCTTCATTTTTACTACCAGACATGTCAATTATTTGACCTAAATATAAATAATTATTTACTACTTCTACTGGTTTATCATCTAAGGGGATGCTATCAGGCATGCAATAACTATTGAACATTAGTTTAGTCTTATCTACGTTAATTTTTAATCCTACTTTTCTACTTTCCCTGTCCAGCTGTGTTAGTCTGATAAGTAGGTCAGCTGAATCACGAGCTACTAAAACTATATCGTCTGCGAACCGAAGGTGACTCAAAAAGCGACCATTGATGCTTACTCCGGCTGTATCCCAATCCAATTTCCTGAAAACTCCCTCAAGCACCGCGTTGAATAACTTGGGCGAGATTGTATCTCCTTGTCTTACTCCTTTTCCTATGCTAAATCTATCTGTACCTGAAAAAATTTTAACTGAAGCTGTGGCATTCTTATATATTGTAGCTAACAGTCCCACATAGGGTTCCGGCACTCCCTGTGTTTTTAGAGCGTTAAGTACTGCATTATGACTAACTGTATCGAAGGCTTTCTCATAATCGACGAAACCTAGGCACAGTGGCCGTTGATATTCGTTGGCGCGCTCGATTAGTTCGCCAACTACTATATATATATATATATATATATATATATATATATATATATATATATATATATATATATAACCACATTCACCGGATGCTACGATTTGGCTCCTTTGCTTATTGTTAGCGATGGTCGTGCGGTACGTGTGTAGATTACGTGCGTTTTCCGTGTAACGCGAATCAATATTGATAAACTTAAATATAATTCGTAATAAGCGACGGCCGGGATTTCGGCTCGTTGGCTTCGTTCGTGTTTTGTATCTATTATTCGACGTGTTAAACGAAATATTAAAAAATCATGATGATGCGTCATATAGTAGGTACGCCGGGTACATATATACATATGTACATACTATATTCATGAAGCCTTCCCCCTCCCCCTCCCAGTTTTGACAGCGGAAGCCTTCATATATCATCAAAATTGATTACCGACCGGTTTAAACGATATTCTGTTAAACCTTTTAATTATGATTTGACGACCGGTTCGGTCTCGACCGGAAATTGATTCGTCACGATGTGAAAAAAGCAGATTGAGATATATGATACGAGACGAATTCGACTGGTGGCCTTGTAGTTCGAATTTGATTCCTCTCCTGTGCGTCTGTCTGTCTACATATTCTTTTTGATTAGAAAATGTACAAGGAAGTTTTTCGGATACGTCAGTTGGTAAATTGATGGTAATATTCAATATACGTTTAATTATATTTTCGATAAAGAGGATATGTAAATTTAAATAATATTTATCATTAGTGTAGTCACATACGAGAAAAACAGTATTGTTTAAATTTTCAGAAACATAGCAACCGATCTGTATACAACACTCTTGAGTATTGGATATAAAACAGTAACATGGATCAGTGCTTAGCGTATAATGCCATCAACTGATGGGTCATGGATTCATTCCCTGGCCCGGGGCTACTGACCAGACCTTGGATATATGTATGTATGTATGTATGTATGTGACTCCAGGTTTATTATTTCCTATAAGAGTTAGCCAATTTCTCTGATTTCATTGTTGAAACGGTTCCAAATAAAATGGCAACCTATCCTCTTCTGTCAACATTATTTGAATATAATTTAAAATATACATATTATAAAAATTTTAAAAAGTATATAGTATGTAAAAATTTGGAAAAAAGGTGTCGCTTTGGGGCAAAACTCGTTTTGATATCATGGTAAATATAAATTAAAATATTAATACATAAAAAACGAGAAATTAATGGTTTTTAGATTAATTATTGTAAACTTATTTGAGATGGAAATTTCATTGATTAAATTTATCATTGCCTAGTTAAATATATTTTAATATATTATACATATGTATATGTATGTATACTAAAACTTTAAAATATGTATTAGTTTTGTGAAAATTACCTTTTCATTACAATAAATACATATCTATGTATAATATATTGAGTCTACGCAAAGGGTTTATGTTGTACATCATCCTAAAATAATAATTGTTGAGAAACTCATAAATGTATAATTTATAAAGGCTTGCTAAAAATAAGAAGAATAATAGGAGTTTGAATTATTTATAATTTTACCAAAAACATAAACTTTCATGATACAAAAAAAAATGCTTTGACAGATCCAATACGAAGAACATGTCTTTCTAACAATAAATTGTGTTATATTTAGTATATTCCCTTTACACAATGTGAAATTATTACAAATCTCCATTAACAGTTTGAAAAATATAAATGAAACAAATTCCTTCACTCATATTATGTAGATTAAATTACATATTATTTAGATTAAATTGTGATTTTTTTTTTTTTTTTGAATGGCTTATATAGACATAACTGTTGATTTTCCGAGCATTTTTCCATTTTCAATGATGACATAATCGAAAAATTTTATCGACGAAATAACTTATTGGCCCTTTTTACCCCCAGAGTCTCGCAATAAAAAAAGTCCGAATGGAACGTTGAAGTCGGAGGCCATTTTACGAGCGCACCCCCATTTCGTACGCGTTCACGTAAAAGCGAAAGAGGAAAATTTACATTTAATTGCTTTGTCCGAAACTATTAAATAGATTTTAAAGGTTCTGGCCGTCCTTATCGCGGTGCACGAGGGCGCGTTTGTTTGTCGCCCGGATTTTAAAAGAAACGGGCGTTTTATTTAAATGCCAGACGACCTCCCCCTCTCTCTCTTCTAGAACTGGGGGGTTGCGGGTGGGACGCTAAACTTGGACAAAATATATGTAAATAAGTGTAAGTTTCCTTCGGTGGGTTGCGGGTGGAATTGGGGAGGCTTCGGTGGAGTTGCAAACCGGATGGGAGGAGAGAGATGTGAGGGTGGTTTGGTGTGGAACAAGCGTTTCGGTGTAAGTGGCATAATACATTTTCAAAACAACGGTTCAATTTCCCCGGCACGGCCGTCTGTGAAATGTCGCCAGAAGAATTTCCCAGCGCATACGCCACCCGCACAAAGGCGCATACATTACAAGTAAATATACACGTGTAGAATCCCACTGCTCGAAACTCTGCATTAAAAATTACCTCGTATACGAATCATTTCTTTCGATTGACCTTCAAAAAAAAAAATGCCTAAGCTTATACTTATCGAAAGCTTAACTCTTCAATATCTTTCAAAAAAATTGTTACTTGTATTGGTACTAGAATTTGTGATTTTAATGAATAGAACTTTTAATAGGATTCTGAATAGACTTCACCGTATCAACCTTTTATGATATTTGTTATTTAGTGAAGTTATCTTGATAAGGAATTTTATATCCATGTGGTTTTCCGTTTGTCTTCTACGGAAAGAATTATTTTAATGGTGATTATTTTGTATGGAATCTTTTCATCAGTTAGACTGAACAAGAAAAAAAATCCGGAGTGGAAGTTTAGCCTATTGAATTCGAATGAAAATGATATTTGTTGGTTTGCTCTCGTTTATGAGATATGAGCGTTTATAAAAATACGCAATTTTTTGGCGTTTGAAGTCGTTATTTCAAAATATAGTATTGCTGTGATAAAAGTGAATATGGAATATTTTATATTTGATAAGTACAGTCAGATGATTTTATATTGATTGTGTTACGTATCATTAATTATGTACCGAATTTTAAAAATTAAAACATACTTTTTTACAATATTTTTCCCCTGATATTATGAATTTATTTCGCTAGTTTTTCATTTTACCATGTTTACAAGGATTGGTTTTGAAAATAAGTCGTATGACTAATAATACGTATAATCAAGAACATTTATGATTTTATACTATAGTACATATGTATATGCACTACGGTAGGTATATAGTAAAGTAAAATCTTTCAAACCAAAGTATCTTATAGTTAAATTTCATCGTCATTTTAAAGTGTTAAATACGACGATGCATGTTCGTGAATTGTTTTTTAAGTGACAGTATAAATTAAAATTGCCTTTGTTTTTTAATTCAAAATACAGCACGTCTAAAACAGAGTCTCTTCAAAGTTTCTATTTAAATTAAATGAAACAACTGCGGGATTAAACCCGAGTCCAGTGGAAAAAAGCGCAAAAAGCAGTCGAAAGGCGTCCAACCGACTCCGAAATGAAAAGAGAAAAAAAGCACTGCGAAAAAGTGTCTTTTAATCCTCTTTTACCTGACGAGTTAAAACGTCTTCAGCGAATATAGCGTATTGAGTCTACGGTGCTTTGAAATTGTATCACTTTTAAAATTACACGGAAAGCTCTTCAAGTCGTATTATTATTTAAAATTGAATTTTTCCCAATACGAATGTATATTTAAGCCGGCCGAAGCGTGCACTACATAGTATTGTCATCAATATCCGCCAGATTTCGGTCTTCGGAATCGTTTCAATTCTAAAATATTTCCTGAAACACCGCAGGGCTTCCGTTTATGTACTCGAAATAGGCTTTAGGGGATATCCCGCGGTGTTTGTTTCAACTATCCCCTCGAAATTGCAAAGGCAAAGTCTCTTGCGAATATATTCCACGAATTGATACGTATCTGCGGAGCAAACAATCTACGAAAACCCCGATATGTATAATTTTTTCATGTTGAATTCTTTCATCGATCCCCGCATTTGAGTGCCGAAAGTCGAATTTATTCGTTTTTAAACTATGGTATTTACATATATAGTATTGAGCTCTTTCCCGTTACCGGAAACTTATCATATGAGTCGTTATATTTGAAAGTGGCGGAAGTCCAATTTTCAGATTGACTTAATTCACAAATTGTTATCACTACTTTAATTCGATATATCCAGAATCTTAGAAAAGCAGAATAAACCTATTACAGGCCACGAGTATTTTTAAATATTTCGAAACACATGACATTGTATTTAATGTTTTGCGAGATATTTCTCCAACTAAATGAAGAACAGTAAACTTTCAAATATAATGGCTCATATTTTCAAGGATAAATTTACAGTAGCGGATTTCTTACGAATACAAAGTAATTGAAGTAGAATTAGTAATGTATAATATTAACCTCCTTTTCTAACTTTATTTATAAAAAAAGATAAACATATCCTTCCTTATAGCTTGTATATATACAAACA
This sequence comes from Arctopsyche grandis, assembly GCF_051622035.1. Classification (NCBI taxonomy): domain Eukaryota; kingdom Metazoa; phylum Arthropoda; class Insecta; order Trichoptera; family Hydropsychidae; genus Arctopsyche; species Arctopsyche grandis. Next base: position 20,630,218 of record NC_135362.1, read on the forward strand.
GTACTAAAAATTCAAAATAATTTACCTCCATTGACAGAATTATCCACTACTACTATACATAGGTATAAAATGAAACATTCAAACAATTTCGCCAGATGAAACCGAAACTTGTTCCTCATTGAAATGCTCTTGTTTTTAGTTGAACGGGTGTTTGTTTTAAATTAAAGTGAATGCCCTCTGGGGGTCCGAAGCGCATTATTTGTTTTATAGTTTGCCGAACTAACGGCTTGTTGTGTTTGTCCCAACCCAGAGATTGTGAGTCTGTCTTATAGACGAGTCCTCCTTAATGATCGCTATGTTCCTAGACAGACACCTTGTTCGTTTTGCCCCAGGCTCAAGTCGTTACCAAAGCGTCATGCTTTCCTCAAAGAGAAAATCTCGCAGAAAATCGCAACAAAAAATAACATCTCCCCTCTACATGTTTCTTATGAGTCCGTTGATACCGTCGACGTCGAAGACTACATCATTGGGACGAACTAGAATTACAAACTCAAGACTAACTTAGAGTAGTCGCTGTTGAAAAGCACATTCGACACTTTTACTTTTTTTATTTACAATTGCTACTCGAATGAAAATGCAATCGAACGCAAGTTCATATTCGTCTGAGTTTGACGTCACAGGTTATAAATCCCCATTCGAATATACTTGTGATGGGTACGTCTGAGCATTCTATTACGTGCCCGACATTTCAAACAACACAAGTGCAATGAATTTATTCAAAGCGGCCCGAAATTAATGGACGTATTTGCGAAAACAGTAAAGATTTCCAAAAGACAACGCATTCTCGTCCGCGACGAGATATTTATGCTAATTCTACACTCACCAAACACATGTCCAGGAGAGTTTACATATCGGTCGCGATCTCAAAAGTTAAATTATATCCACGTACATATTCGCGTGTTGAGAGGATAGGTCAAGTAAAACTGAGGCTATTTGTAGATATTTTCAATTCAAAACAATTATATACGCCTTCGCTCTGAGCTGCAGTATCATTGTTGTGTATACATATATTATGTTATATATATGATGATGATGATATGTTAAAGTGATTTCATATTCCGATTACTTACCATTTACTTTTGATACATCTATTAAATTTATGCCTTCTTCAAAAGTTTTTCTATATCTAAAAATATCAACTATCAATCAATTTTCTACTACATATCCAATCACAAATAAATAGTAATTAAATGCTTTGATCCCAGGTATGTATATATCCAATATATAATTTCGAAAGAGACTTTATATGTAACTAAGGTTTGTTTTGTAGAATCCGTGGCGTCATATAAAACAAATATATTTTTCTGTGACGACGTTATCGATATCGAATTTGATTTCGATTTTGATTTCGACTCCGACTTAAGTTCCAATTTTCGATTCCGATTTCAGTTCCGTTTTCCAATTCCAATTTCAGTTCTGATTCCCGTTTTCGATTTCAGTTACGATTCCCGATTCCTAATTCTGATTGGCTGACGTTTAAATTTTTTTTCGGTTCAAATAAATTTTGTTTACTATTAAATACTGAGCGAAGCCGGGTAAAACCACTAGGTTTTTTTTTTAATAATTGATGCTTATCGTGGTACTTTTTATCTTGATATACTCGTATAATCATTTATGTGTAAATGTACTTAAACGCAGCTGTGAACGTTCTAAGACAAATATTTTGTCTTGAAATAGAAATATAATAAATATATCTAGATACATTGAGGGCCGTGGAGGGAGGGGGGGAGCCGAGGTAAAGTTCTAGGATCCTCACTAATCGAGGGGCCCCGTGTCGAAAATCATACATGTTATCATCATCATATTTCTTATTCAATATTTTAAAAATAGCTACATGTTGGTTGCTTGTACTTCTGATAGATTTTTCGCATATTGAAAATATATATATAAAATATCGTTTTTTTAGTTTATCATAGGGGGCGGAATTATTTTTCCTAGGGCACGGGATTCTTCTCGGCGGCTCTGCATGTATGGACCTATTATGTACATCTTAGAGTTTTTAAATCCTTTTTTGTATTTTGTTATTAAAATTATTCAATTGATCTTATATTATGCCTAGTGGCATTTTGCATCTACATATGCCTGTGACTTGAACTTTCACTCTGGAAACTATTATATTAAATTATATGAGATCATTATAATCTGTCATAAAATTTACCATCAGCTTAAAGTGTGCGAGATTGCACTGAAATTTGATTATGATTTTAATTGGATCGTGACGTATTTTCCAGACGGTGAAACGCCCACGCAGTGTCGCTCTCTTCGGAGCCGGATCGTCTGTGAACGCGAGACGCACAGTGGCGTACGGACTATAATTCGCAGGGGTACAAGACAGTCAACCGTCCCATATTTCAGATGGACGGACGGCCCGTGTCTGGAATCTGCGAAAAACGACCGAATAAGTCCCCAGTTCGAAGAAGAAGAAAACCCCGCGAGCTATTTCCGAAATGGAGAAATTCCCGCGTTGTTTTGGCTGGACCGTTTCAACGCCAGACGAAAAAGTTCCGCGACACTGAAAGTTAAATTGCATTCTGGAACCGAACCGGTCAAGAAGACCCAAACATCAAAACAACGCTCGCGTTATGTACGAGCGAGCTCCCATAAATACGATAGCCTCCTTTAACACTGGCGTTGTCTGCGTCTCTTTGCATCTGTATTCGTACATTTTGGACCAGATTAATTTGATTGAAACGTCTCGTCTTGTGCCAAGCGAACGACATTCTGAGGTTGCACTTTACATGAAAATTTCGCGAGTTTGTCCGTGTATTGTTCGGGAGCGTTCTTGCGCGATGAGAACACTCGGATGCATCAAAAAACGTAATAAGAAATTCGCATATTCTTACGAGAAGAGTACAAGAATTCAAGTCTGGTTCACTCCAATTTTATTTGCTCCAGTCTGGAGGTCATGTTTTGGCTGCCAAGAGGACGGTATTAAATACAATAATTTACATAAACTTTTTGTCCAATATGTACAACATGTTTAAGAAGATCGTTTTTGTATTATTCGATCGTAAATTTTGCGGGACTATTTTTGCATTCATTAAGCGATATTAAACCCCCGGTTAAAACTAGCGGGGAAACTGGCGAGATAACCGGTTTGATTCACGGCGTCGTTTCCAGGGATTTAGTTTTAATAAACATCTCGAACAGCACACCCTCCTCGCACGCCCTTTATGTACATCATAACCGTATCCTAAACGGGCCGCCAGGTGGATAAATCAACCCACCACCCCCCAGGTCTCTAGAAATATTAGATACGAACCGCCTAGGGGGTGCTTTCATTAACTGTACCGGTTTTTTTTTTTTTTTGAGGCCTCCGGATTTGCCGACTTTTCCGGTACGCGAGAGATTTTCCGAGAAAGGGAGGAAAAAAGTGCGTGTAAACGCGCCCGCCGGATATCTGTTCTGGGAAAGCGGGTGTGAACGTGTTTTTCGGCGGGCGCTTTCGTCGACGAAACGAAAAAACGCTTTGGGAAATGGGAAATCGTTCAATAAATCCGCTTCGAAATATATATCATCACGTGTTCACACCTGGAGTGTTGAATTGGACTATATTTCTCTTTGAGACGTTCGTGAGAAATGTTTCGTTCAACACGAAATCCTAGTCGCCTTTACGCAATACCTCCAAATTCATATTTTTTCGTTCTCGCTCAAAGGACATTTTTTCCTCAATCTAATTAAAATTTAAAATGTATAGGCTTTCTCAGATATCCCCAATGAAAAATATAGCGAATTTAATCCATTATATTAAATATTCAATTATTTCTTTTTTTTTAGTCTTCACTTCTGTAAAATTATAACAATTAAAAACAAACAATATTCTACCTTACTTAAATAATGATGCGTAAACCCATTATGACTTAAGGATTATCAGTCTTTATCCTCATATCTGTCAATACAGTGTTTTCCCTTGGGTCACAGAATAACCTAATAAAAAACGAAATACTTAAGTTAAAAGTAATATTTTTACAGTGGTTTCCAGATAAACTTCCAAATGGGATTAAAAATATTTCTGTCAATTATAATCGAATGGATTTCAAAATCAACGAGGATTTAAAACTCAATTCAGAAATAAAACATATAATACATTGAAGTTGAACGAAATTACCATGAAACAAATAAGTAACTAGGCATTTATAATACAACATTTAGTCTACCATCTTACTCAGCTTTAATATTATATATTACATATGTAAATACATACATACATACGTCGTAGGTACATATATAATGCATAAATTTTCAAAATATTTTTAGTGTACATATTTTTAAATGTAAACATTAATACTTCTGAATTATCATTATCTTAGATACTATCCCACTTCTGCCACCACTAATATTTTTGGATGTGCGTCTGGAAGTATTATTATAATACATATGTAGATTTTACGCAAATTTAATTCGATTTATTTGAGAGTATCAAAGACTGTATATATGTAAATGTGTAGGTTAGTATAGGTACACAGATTATTTCGCACATTGTTATCGCGCACACGACAATCATTATCACGAAAATCACGAATACGGATTATTTGCCACCCGAGTTCTCGTTAGTATGATATTTCAGATGTTCCGTGATCGAGATTTTAGAGACGTGTGCGAGATCGCTTTGTGAGGAATAATCACTAAACTGTTAGTATAATATAAAATACGTAAATTTCAATTTATTAAATCCTTACGCTACCTTTTTCCTACCTATACCCATTCTACTGTTCCCGATATTTTAAAAATCTTTTAACAATATTTCTGTCAGGCGACGACTTACTGATGCTACATTCTTCTTTAAGCTCATAAATGGTTTTCTTGACTGTTCTGATTTACTGAATAAGGTTGATTTTAGGATCCCAGTTAGGTATTCTAGACACGTTGCACTCTTTTCACTTAATCCTTTCAATACTAATTCCCAAAAATATTCTTATCTGCAGCGTGTTTATCGTATGTTTAACGGGGAGCTGAATGAGGTTGATCTGTTCGGTATTTCCCTACATCAATTCAGGACTAACATCAAGAGAATCTTGACCGATTGATCCATTTCTTCTTTTATTCTATTTTATAACCTTTTACCAATATTTTAACACTTTAGTTTAGTTATGCAATATGCTATTTAGTCATGTTATAGCTTTTATTATTTTCCTTTTCATTTGTTTATCTTGTATTTATCTTTTTCATTTGTTTATCTTTGTAAAAATCTGTAATTGGACTCGGATGTTATATATATTTACTATTTGTTTTTATGCATGTCTACATCTTGTTGTCTGGTGATTTTTCAATAAATAAAATAAAATAAAATAAAAAATACGTAGTACACATGTGGCAGAATAACGCTAGCATTAAAAAGCTCGACAGAATTTCTACTTTGTATTCGCGATACTTAAGCTTATAAAATAAAGGAAAATAAAATCGATATCGATTGAATAAATGATGCGACGAGATTGAGCTGTAAAAAATCCACAGCGCAGGCAAACGTATAAAAATACCAACAAAACCAAATCACATCCACTACGCACCTGCCAAAGTTGACGAAAGAAAAAATTTAAGAAATTCAGTATAGTGAGGGGACGATAGAGGAGCACGTTATCTTAACACCTTGCATGCAAGGGGTTTATGTGCGCGCTAGGCGATAAGCGTTATTTTTTATGTTCGATCGTTAGCGTTGCCGCGGATTTTGCTACCGATACGAGCGCGGAGCGTTAGCGTTACGACCGCGATAGATAACGCACGCGCGTGTGCACGGCCGAAGACAAAATATTCCCCGGCGCTAAAGGGTTAATCGTTGAAAAAAATGTTGGTTTTTTTTTGTTAACGAGGTCACGACTGCTTAGCAGGTGGGTAATGGTGCATGTGCACGCCCTTAGGACCCCCCCCCACCCTCTCCTGTGCACTAATCGATCGCTAGCCGTGGAAGGGTTCTCCGTTGCCTTCCCCTTTGCCATCTAGTGGTTATCCGATAGCCCTGTATCTAATATTCATTACTCACAAAACAGCCGAGAAAATACGTTTTCGAGAACCACGGTATCACTCATAATTAAAACGACCGGCCCTTTATTAACGGCGACCGTCTGAATTCCACACGATGTTCATAAAATGCCCCTAGAAAATTTTTATTTAAAAAGTAATGAACGTTCATGGTTTTAATTTCAAATACACATAGAATTTTTTATATAAATAAAACGCTAAAATCAAAATTGTATTTATTTAAATAATAACAACAAATCATATTCAAAGCTGTCAATTCATGTCAAGGTCATGAATTTTGGGCAGTTTTAATTGAAATTATATATGATCGGAGTTAAACCGAAATTAAGTTGAAATTGGAATTTGAGATAAAATTGACGTTATAGTTAAAGAGGTATTCAAAATCGCGGTCATAGTTGATTAGAATTCGAAGCAGTAAAACAAGTATTTTGACAACTTCACAAACCTACAAGTAGACTTTACATACCTATAAGTAGATTTCACAGACGTATGTACAAGTAGACTTCACAGATGTACATATATGTATGTAGACTTCACCCTAGTATGATTACATGCATATATGAACCGTTATAATTGAAAGTGGCTTTTCAATTAAAAGTCCACTTTTATAAATTTTGAAAAAATCTCGCAAAACGTTAAATTTAAGATATATTTATATTATATAAACATAAAGGTGTAAAAATTTGGATATAAATTTACGATTTTTTAAATTTAAAAATTAGAATTTTACAATATTGCCATCACGGGTTGCCCTTCAACGAGATCTAGAGTTATTAAACTTGTACATATATAAATTTAAAGATAATTTTTAAATATTCAAATAGTGATAGTGGGTTGGGTGGTTTTTGGCAATTTGATGAGGAACTTTTTCAACAAAGAAATCAAATAAATCAGCAAACTGGTAGGAAACGATCAACTTGAAGTCACAATTATCCAAGTCTCTGACCAGCAGCACTGCAGAATACTTCTGAATAAATTATTTTCAATCGAAGTCAACTCAGGACTTGAACCCGCGAGCCTCCCGGCGGTTAGCATTAACGAAAACAGCGAGTTGTTTAAATTATACAATTCAATTTACAATTTACTAACTACATATATAGGAACTTATGTAAATATATAATGTAGATTCGATTTTCGCTTAACTAAATTGAAACATTTTCAATAACTCTTTTGATGTGTACAAAGCAATACACAATCAAACTACATATATTTAATATTCACCACTTTTGCCGAACTATTTCACTATATTTGCGTCGGCAATGCAAAAGGAAATTTATGAACGATTGTCTCAACATGGAAAAGTTCGCGTAAAGTCACCCTGTATGGGTGATATTGTAGGCCCTATATTTTTACTGTCGCTTGACATACGAAATTTCGTGCCCGAATAATTTAAAAGTTAAATCTGAATACTCCACAAATAACTTAAAGCAAAACACATTCGTTCCGTAGCCACGTATAATTCCCATGATAATGCGAAATTGAATTAAATCACGAATTAGGAACGCGCATTATCAACGCGCGCGTACACCTTAAGATTATACATTGGCACTTGGGTAGGTGTGCGCGAAATAAAAAAAAATAAAATAAGCGAATTCTTATACGCGGGGTTGGTTTGTCGAAAAAATGGGGAATAATTTGGTTCGTTAAACGTCCGCGGGAGCCCTCCGCCTTTTAATGAAATCCTCCCTTAATCCACAGGAGCGAGGGACCCGGGGATGAACTGTTTTTAGGGGGTTGAGGCACGCAACTTTTATGTTCCGCCGGCAAACAGCGCAACCGAATCTACGCAATAAAGATCTTATTTCGTCGCTGATATACGAGCAGTTTTTATGACAATCATTTTGGGACATTGCGTCGGGTGAATAAATAATATCAGTGACGGGGTAGGGGGGTGGCACGGGGTGGGAGAGGATGGGGAGGGACTAGGGATGAAACCCTCGGTGGTACTGATTGCACGCCGCTAACGGACCGCCTTTTGGGACTATCACTTCGTCGTATAGATTATTTGCTTTACGTCGTAAAAAATGGGCCAATACCGAGCAAAAAATCAATAGTTATTACTAAAGGAATGTAATAAAATTTTGCGCGATTTATCAAGTGTGCTTCATGCTTAAAATTGAAAATTCACCGCAAATGAAATGTATTACATGTAGTAGAATAGTAGATGCAGATTGAACATATACATATAAGTATGTACAAACATTGAAACGTTTATTTCGAAAATTTCTCGGGTCGAGTTTAATTTAAGTGTATTTTCAGTTGTAATATATTCCAACTGGCGATTTAGGTAATTCATATTCGAATACCTTTCAACTAGTAGATTATATCTCTACAAGCGCAAATACACTTTCAACAATGTGCGCTAGTTGTAATATAACAGTTGAGTTCTGACAGCTATGTTGTTTTTACGAATGCTTTATAATTAAATAATGCGATAATATTTGTTAGATATTACAAATAAAGGTATGATGATTATCGTATTACGATAACTCTAAGAATATGTTCAAAACAAAAATGAGACTTTCCAACTCTATTTACTAATCGAGTGACGCTTTCACGAAAACTTATAGCTGAATCTTCTAGTTGAACTGTATTTTCAGTTGTAATATACTTTTACCAGTTGGAATGTAATTCGAATCAATATGAACCAACTTACGTGGGCTAGACGGAATATATTCTAACTAGTCAAAATATATTACAAGTGAAAATATACTTCAACTATAACGGTAGTTGGTATCAGGTTAGATGAAATATATACTAACTATTCAAAATATTATATATTACAACTCGAAAGATACACTTCAACTGTAACATATGTATGTATGTATGAACATATATAACAGAAACCTACTTTATTTACGTGAATAGCAGCAATAATGAATGATTCAGTCTAAGGAAGTATTTCACTATGAAATAAGTTTTAATAGATATGTACATTTACTTTGGGTTTTGATCATTTTTTGACTACTGTCTAAAAATTTTAATATGATTCCATGTTCGTAGAAATTTTAACTGACTTCTGACTAATTTTTAAAAGAGACTTTGTATGTATGTATGTAAGGTTTGTTGGTAATCGAAAAACAAATCAAAGTTTCTATGACGACGATTCGATATGGTAGAGTATTATTGTTTTTTCGATTCAAATAAATTTAATTAAAAAAAACAAATGAATATTTACTAATATATTCGCCATGTTTAGGCTGTTTATATTACAAATACTGAGCGAAGCCGGGTAAAACAACTAGTAATTTTATAATAATCTACTTCGATCCGTTAAGTGTTCTATCCAGACTGATTTATTCAGAGCTCAAATTGTCATTGTAATTCATTTTAATTGTCCACCGATTATAAAATCCATTTTTATCATTCAACACTGCACGTCAACAGCTCGGCAAAGCACTGCACGGAAAAGACTACTTCTATTCATACTATACAGCACCACCCGTTTTGTTTTAAACGAGTGCAATGCAATATCGACTTTGATATATGTATGTACCTATACAAACATAAATTACAGAACGCGACAATGCGGTGCAACATTGCTTGCGTCAATATTGTCACATTATGACGTTCCTGAAGAAATTCATATTCGTTTTCGTTAGAACTGGTGCACTCGTGAATATTTCCACAATGGTCCAAGAAAACTGGTTTTATTTGATAAATTTCGTTGACATGTATAATATGGATACATTGTGTCGGTTGCTACTGTTTCCGATACGCAACATACACATTATGGAACTTGAATGTGTCTTTATGGATTATACTATAGAATATTTACCGTACTGGTATTTACGTACAGCTGCCGGCTCGAGATTTGCTGGTATAAACGCACCTTAAACTCTAACCTATCATACATTATTAGTATAATTCACATTTGAAAACTAAAAAATTCGGATGTGACCAACCCATGACTTTATCTATGTATTTGAGGAATATAAGAAGGTCAAAAAACAAAATTTTCGATAATTAAACATACATACACGTTCACACATACCGGTTATGAGAGTATTTTCGATACAAATTGAGCGCAAATGTAGGGAAACTTACGCAAGACAAAAGTTCTACTTCCGATTGTCGGATTTTGTTCGAAATTCTTTTCTTACTTAAAATCACTATAATTATTATACACATTAAATATCAAGAAAATAAAAATAATTTAAAAGGTCAAAATAAAATAATTAAATATTGTTTTAAAAAATCCACTACTTCCGGTTTACAAATTGTGACCAAAACCTTATCAATTCTAAGTAAGTACATAAAGAATACAAATATAAATTTTCAGCTTGATACGTTCAGGGGTGTAGAAAGAATCGTGGTCACAACATTTTTGGTTTTTCTTTCCCACTTACGGTTTATTAAATTTAGTAATTTTTTTTTTATTTTCATCACATTGATACAAGAATTATATTTGAATTTTTCCGTGAATATAATTATTATACACATATTTAAGGGGTCGAAAAAAATAGTGGAAGAAAAATCGAACCAGAATAAGCTGCCACTTCCGGTTGATGGCTGCTTACCAAATTTTATACATAATTTGGTATTAAGCTTAAGCTTCTAGATATGAAATTTCAGTTCAATAAACCAAAAAATATGTGTATACATATACATACATACATCACAACTCACAAAAAAAATCACACAACACAATCACGTATATAGATTGTGTTATGTCACATTTAATTATGTTATGAACCCCTATGCATCGGTGAAACGCGACATCCCCTCGATGTCCATATAGTGGGGGGGAATTTGTCACTTTTGAAAAGTGAAAATTCACCATTTTCCAGTTTCCCTATTGATTTTTTGTCGTCGGCTATAGATTTGAAGACTTGCAGATATGTGTCGATCCTCGGACAGGACCTATGTGTCACTGCCACGCTTTTCAGAGGCTTTTTCCTCCTTCCCAAATTCCCTCGACCACCCTGCGAGATAGCGCTAAACGACCGCCATATATGCTTGTATAGATGTAGGTATATAACGCGGTCGTCGTAAAAAACTTTATGTCCAATCGACCACCATAACTCATCATAACACACCACTATTACTTTTTCGTCCATAAAAAGAGCGTTCTTTCCGAAGAAACGCCCTGTGCGCTCTTTTTCGCATTAAAGACGACTATCGCGTCATTGTCATTTCATTTGATCGTATTTTCTTACTTTTTGACTATTTTCAAAGGAACGTTATTTTTTTATTCATAGAATGAAGACATGCTACATATTATATTTATGATTCAATTCACAGCGCGTAATACACATTTTTTTACACAAATAAATTTATTCTCAAAAATATAGACATTTTAAATGTACAATATGTTGAAAGCAGTACTGAAAATAGTATACCATTTATTTTTTAAAATAGACACAAACTGTATTACGATTCACATTGCATCGAAACCAAAAAAAAAATTTAAAAAAAATTATAGTAATGATATAAATTTAAAGCAAGAAGAAATTCTTTAAATAGTGGGATGTATGGGATACTAAGAATTATAAAAATGACTAAATAATAAAAATTTAAAGGAAAATAAGTTACAATAAGTAACACTTCCAATTTATACTTTTTGTTTAATGCATATGTTGCTATGACAGGTTGCCCCAAGACGTTTTTTTTCTGTATATATGTAAATAACTACTAATAATTTTAAAAGTTACAATACAATTACACTGAGCAACAAAAACATTACCGGAGCGGAGATTAATCAATCGTTACTAAGTTTGATCCACTAATTTCAAATATGATAATGATTTTTATTATTTGGTGTAAAAAAATGTATATATTTGACTTAAATTATCGCTAGATAATCTAATATATAATTTCGAAAGAGACTTTGTATGCAAGTATATAATGTTGGTTGGTGACATCGAAAACAAATCAAAGTTTCGATGACGACGATTCGATATATTTTTTTTCGATTCAAATAAATTTAATAAAAAAACAAATGAGTTTATATTACAAATACTGAGCGAAGTTAAAATTACAATCTATCGAAAAACATGTGACTATTGATACCAATACTCACTTATTAGATTTTTAGTGCAGACTACTAAAGCCATAATTTAAAAAAAAGTGAGTATGTTTTTAAAGCATCTCATAAACAAGAAGAAGGAAATAAAAATCAGTGATATTTAAATTAAGTGGGTGGGGTGGGTAATAAAGATTGATTAGTTTTCGCTCCGGTAAATAAAAAATGCGTTTTTTTTATTGCTCTGTTATTAATTTATTATTATACAATTAAATAGTCATTTATGAATAGATCTTATAGATCTTCACCAATTTAATATTGCTGTTTATATGAAACTTACAGACATCATTTTCAGTTAAATATATTGTACTAACCAGTTTCAAAGAAAGCTCTCACAAAACTACAAATTTCAACTTCAAACTTTTTACAAAAAGTAAAAGTTTTTCGTCCAATTATGTATTTGAAAACATAATTATTGAAATTCTCAAGATCGAAATTTCTGACTAAAAGTTTTCAATGCAGTTTCAGTAAAATTGAATTGATATTTTGACATCTATCTCAAAAGCTTCTCATAGATAATTTTATTAGTATACTGATTTAGATTTATCGAAGCTGTATAAAGAAACTTTCGCATAAAATGTACCGACCGACCGTGTTAAGGTATTATGATTGACGACCGCTATATTAAGTTTAAAGTTGTTGGGCGAGTATTATGCAAAGCAGTATAGCATTAAAAGCCAATAAATCAACACTAATCCGGCAGTTTGATGTGCGATGTAATTGAAAATCAATTAATTTCATGCAGGTCCAATTCTCACCCCCTCCTTCAGACACCCTGCGAGCTCCGAATGGAGGCAGAGGCAGGGAGTGGGCTTTGATTGCTCATGGGGTTGTAATCCAGCTCCAGAACGGGGGTAAGTACCTAGCGCGGATTTTACGAGCAAATGAAATAAAATCCGAGTACAGTTCAAACACGGTATACGTCTCGTTGCACGCACTTGCGAATAATTTTCTCGCCGGGGAACGTTTTAAATACACCGCCGGTTTGCAATAATCCCGCAGAGCTCGATTCCCGACTCTGAAAGATTGCTTGGCCAAATATTTGCCGCGAAATGCTGGAGGCCCATCGATTTTCGCTGAGCCCCGGAAAAAAGTGCCCCAAGATATGTGCGTACATACGTGGAGGGTCAACAGGTAGGGGAGTATACCATTATATCCCGACCTGCGCGGGGGAGTGAAGGGTCCTCTAGGGTTCCCTCTCTATGAGGGGGGATAGGTAGCATTTCGGCAGTGGATCGATCGTCGGTGTAAATATGATGTTCGAAATTGCTTTTGTAAGCTATTTTTTTTAAATCATGTATATGTCACAGTGAAATTATATTTCAAGTGAAAATATATTTTCGCTGACGTTTCATTGAAATCATAACCAGTTATATTTTCAGGGTCGGTTTTATTCGTTTGAGACTAGATTGTTAGGGTTGGTATTATTTAAGGGTTAGGATAGGTTAGGTTAAGTAAGGGTTGGCCCTATTCATCTAAGATTGAGTTGTTAGGGTTAAATTTATAGAGTTAAACGTTGTTAATTGAATGTTTGATACATTTTCACTGCTTGAATTGGGTAAAATATATTTTCACTAGTGAAAATATATTTTTACTAGTGAAAATATATTTTCACTTGAAATATGTTTTCACTGTAACATATGTGTATGTACATATGTACATACAAACATACTAAATACGGTAGATACATACATGCCACAGTCCAAGTGTTCTCTCCAGTTCATCCATACCAGTTTGTTCATACACGAACGTTTTAGTTGAAGTGCTAACAGCCCTAGGGGGCGCAGACACCGAGGGCGGAGCCCTAGGGCTTCGCCCCCTAGGGGGCGCAGACGCCGATGGCGGAGCCATAGGGAGCACAGACCCCGAGGGTGTACATATAATTTTTTATAAGATACTTACTATATATGTTTGTTTGTTCATGACAGTCAATTTAATAAAAAAAAAAAAAAGATTATTCAAATAAATTTATATAAAATAAAACTATTCAAATAAATTTAATAACACGTTTACTATTAGATTAGTCATATTTAACCGGTTTATATTACAAATACCGAGCGAAGCCGGGTAATAAAGCTAGTATATATGTATGTATATGTATATAAAATTTATAATATAACAAGAAAATAAGCAAATTCTTTGATATTTACATAAATATGTACATACTGTGTTGTAACAATTTTAGTTTCGGGCTTATTTTGAGTTCCAATACTGGTTTGTTAATTCGATAAAAGAATGAATAATTCTTGCTAACGCCATATACATATATATATATATATATATACATACACATGTGTGTAAAATAGGTACATGAAAATCATTTGAAACATATTTTAGATTTTAAATTACGATTTATCATGTACCTATGTTTAGGCGTGGGTAAAAGGGTAATGTGTTTCATAATTTCGTAATTGATGTACATACGTTCAAGTGATATAAACTCCAACCAGCTTTGTAAGGGCGTATTTGCTGATGTGATTATACGCATGTACTTCGTTTTCATAAATATTCCACAGTTTTGAACCAAGTGTTTGTACCTACATACATATATTTTATATAGCATCCGACATTTTTCGCTTCATTAAAAAAAACTTGGGCCGTTCTTTATCTCCGCCAACGGCAGTCCAACACTCACAACCTCCCCGTCCTTTCTCCCTTAGCCGGTATGCAAATGGCCACCACCCCCTAGGATCGAATAATCTTTCACTAGTGCCGCTACCCTTCAAATAAAAATGTAAATAAATTTGCATAAGCTCCGGACGGGGGCCGATTTCCCTTTTGTGCGTCGTCAGTGTTCCCGGCCGGCAATTAGCCTGTTAATTGAAGAATTAGTGAGAACAATCACGTTCGCCGGCGAGATATGGACGGGCCAAATCTGTATTCAAATTCATTACGCGTGACCCATTTTCAAATTATGTTTAAAAAAATAAAGAAATTAAAACAATCGTGTACACGATTTATTACAAAAAAAAGTCACTACATCTTGAACTGTAATGCTTTTAGCATTTAATCTTAAGTTAAGCTAACATTTTAGTATCCAATACAAGTTGAACTACATAATTATGTACATAAACATACATATCAATAAATTGTATGCCTAGAAATGAGCACATCAAACACATCTTTGAATTTGAATATCTTATTAGTTTTTGGCGAAAACAAGAGATCTATTTGAAAATTTACTCATCCTATTCAAAATATCATTATCTTTTTTAATCAATATAAATATACCACATAAAAAATGTTTTTTTCCCGTTATCTTCTGTCCAAATTATACTACCTATGTACATACATATTTGCTACGATAGGTATGAGAATGGGTTGGAGTAAATTTGAAGTAAATTAAACATGAAGAAAAAGATCTCCGATCAATATTTTTTGCCAGTTATGACGAATGGATGTGAAACTTGGACATTGAATGCCAAGATGCTCTGCATAACGAGAAGAGATAGGAAATGGAAAACGTGGGTAAGAAGCATGACAAGAAGTATAGTGAAGAGATTGAAATGGCAATGGGCGGGTCATGTAGCTACATAGAATAATGGACGAAAGATGAACAAAAAGTGCCAGAATACGTAAAAGGATGAAAGTAAGACCGCTAGGAAGATAGGTAGATGAAATTAGCAACCTGTGTGGGGAAAAATAATGGACCAGAGCTGCGCACAACAGATATAAATGTAAACGTGTTAAAGTGGCCTTCATCTACATATCAGTGGATGGTGGGTGGCTGTAAATGATGTACTATATTGCTGCAATATTGAATATTGCTGTAACTATTATTTCCACACGCTGAAAAATGCTTCCTAGTTTACATTTTAAGTTGACCATAATGTAAAAATTAATGATGTCATTAATTATTAGGGGTTGTGGATATAGCGGAAAGAATGAATAAATTGAAATGGCAAAGAGCGGGTCACGTAGCTAGAAGAATTGACGAAAAAAATATATCCAATAATGATACCCGAGAGAAGGTACGTAAAAAGGTAACAGGAAGACCGCAAGAAAGATGGGTAGATTAAATTAGGAAAATGTGAGATGGATAAGAGCTACGCAAAACAGAGACGAATGGAAGCATGTTGGAAAGGCACTCATCCAACAGCGGATGGTAAATGGCTATAGATAATGATGATGACATACTTGCTAAATCATCACCGTCTCTTAAATTTTAGTTGGATGATTTAATTAATTGATCTGCCATTCCATGAAAAAAATCGCTTTACAAATCACCCTTTTACACAAGAAGTTTAAATACTTTTTTATATCTTATAACTAATCTCTATTCAAAACTGATTAAATACTGCACAGAATATGTAATCACGCATAATCTTTCTGAATCAAATTATTAAATATATATGTTATTAAATGTACATTATTAAATGTATATATATATGTATATGAGATATACTTCAATTTACACTGCCTTTCTAGTACGGTACGTACCTAATAGAGAAATTGTCTTCGGGGAGGATGGGACATTTTTGTCTCGATTTTCCCAAGATTTTCCTCTAGTAAATCTTCGAATCTCGCACCGTGAACTCATCCGATGGTCCGTCGCGCGCGCATTACTATGTAAATTGGCTTTCATATTTGTATTCAGCCGCTAGCCGTTTTAATTACTATTTGTACCGCATTTATATTCGCGCGCCGTGTGCCGGAAATTCGCCTCCTCATTCCGACCCACCCTCCTTCGATCCCCTTCACCACCCTCACTCCCTTCGACGAAAAGCCCAATGCATTAGCGAAGGTTGCGCTTTTTTTTCGACCTCTTCCCCACAGCTCCCTTCGCCGGCCGCCATTACAGTCGGCGTGTATAATTCGACCGGTAGATAAAGTCAATCATTGAGCGGGCGCAGCGGGTGGGCCGTGATGCAGGTCTGGACCCTCATCACGACTTGGCAGTCTATCAATTCCCTTATCAGCGAAAGCTTCTTACGGGTCTCTTACCTGCCCGGCCCTTAAACAGATTCGGGAACGACTTCCTCTCATACGCCGGCAGAAATAATCAATTATTCATAAGGATCTCCACCCCACCCCCCCTTTCTCGGCCTCTCACCACGTGTTCTGTCTGTCTCGATAGCCAGAGCCAGCTCGAGCGGGGAAAGCTCCTCTCGGCCCATTACATTTTCATTTTCCATCAAAATAGATAATGGCCAGTAGTCGGTGTAGTTCCACAGTATTTCTCTCCCTCTTTCTCACCCTGCGAATTGATGTTCTTTGACTTGCGCGTGAACGATTCAGATTAAAGTTAATTATTTGCAGAGTGTGTTTCGTTAATATTATATTATTATTACATTGAATTGAACTTATTTAACATTAAAATAAATGTCTGTACATAAAATACGAGGATGCAATGCAAGTGCATTATGATACTTTGAAAAAAGCAATTTTTTTAAATTGTAAACAGCTTAAGTTAGAAAAGACGTTATGTATCATGAGGAATTAATAAAAAAAATATTTGCAATTATAAGCCCATTTAGCTTTGTGGAGGTCGTAAATTTTACAGATTTTTTAAATTTGAGCATTATTTTTTTTATTCTCCTTGTCATATAAATGAAATATTATAATTATACATTAAAAAACTTCATTTTGCTAAGGTGAAAAAAAAATCTGAAACTTTGTCGCGTATCAAATGTCAGTATCGGCGGCTGTCGCTTCTCCGGTACATTAAAAATGTTGCTTAAATATCGTTTTTTACGATTAATATTTGCAAAATATAATATTATTTTATATTTTGATCGATTTTGAAGAAAAAAAAATTATATTATATTATTTTACATGAAAATAAACATACGATGTATCAAAATTACGCAAAAATCATTAAGAGGAGATATGTACATTATTTGGAAATTACAGAACATTTTTTACCACTTACTACACATGCGTACTAACACACATACACACACATATATCATGAAAACGTAATCAGTGATCGATTCTGAGAACGAATCAGTCAAAATCTCGAGTTCAAATATTCGCATGATCATAAAATTTCATCTATTTTTACTACGTATCTACATATGTACATATATAAAGCAAAAAATAAACAGTAGAAATCTCAAATTTGAATTTTCTCACAATCAAAAAACTATTGATACTGTATGTATGTATGTATGTACTACATAGAGATTCGATAAGTAGCTGTGGAATCTTAAGTGTTTCTTTCTAGAATTAATTCAATGAAAAGCGTCTTCGTCGCTTTTCCCAGATTTGTGGAGCGAGCAGGGAGGCTGTACGTCGTCGAATTCGTGTGCGGATTCGGCAATTTAACCCATTGCCCGCGGGCGCACTGAATATTTTATTAAAATGTAACCTGCGCGCGGGCGGCTTCGTCGTGCGAAATTTCCACCGCCACCGCCGAAGACGACGACGACTGTTAACGGGCCAAGAAAAAGAAGTCATTTTCCGAAATGGCTCGTAAATTTTTATGGCGGCAGAAGGAGAACGCCCTGAGCCTCTTGCTGGCAGAGAGGGACGCGTCGAAAGGTCGCGTGCGTATTATTTTTTCATTTGGACTCCAGTCGCCTTTCGCCTTCTCAGCAATATAAGGTTATCTAGCGGCGAGCGCGTGAACGTGAACACGCACCCCCTCCCCCCTCCCCCAACTTAAGGGCGACGCTCCCCTTCCGCTTCCGGAAAAGCGCTCCATAGCACCACCTAACAGTGCGTTGACCTAAAACGCAGATACGACCTGTCTACCTATATTACTAAGTGCAAGACACTACGCACTAGGCCAATATGTATGTACATTGACCATTGATATTCATGGACCACGTGAAAATTTGGAGTAAAACTACACATATTCGTATATAGATAAATCTATTTCCAATATAGCAGAAATACGTATTACATGCATATTCATGTAGTAGAATAGATCAATGATGACGCTTTATTATATACGATAATATAATTTTAATTATTACTTTCAAAATTTTTACAATTGTGTTAAATGCTGTATTCTTTTTTACTTTTCTTTTTTTTGTAATTTTTTGTATTTTAATTTTTTGCTTTTGCTTTTTGTTTTCTCCCTCTCTTATTTTAATATTTTATTATGTAGGCCATTGTGGCGCATTAAGTTCTTCCTGTAATGCCACAATGGTCAAAAACGTTAAATAAATAAATAATAATAAGCATGCTTATTGACCTATAGCCAGCCCGTATCATTGCGTCAAAGTTATGGAAGGAAAATTGTATGAAGTTTCCCAAATTAAATTATCGTCAATATCAATGATGTTCACAATGTAAATACATATACGTACATAATACAATAGTTATACATATATGTTAGTCAATATTTATTAGACAGCTAATCCGGTATTTTCATGTATACGTATAATGTGTACAAATTTAATGGGATGAAAATCAAATTTCGATGTGTTCAATGCTATCAGAATTGAATACAATTGAAAATTAATGTGTGTATATACATACATATGTACTATATGGCCACTTACTTTACATGGACCTGGAGAAATTGTGTGTTTATTTTGTTCATTTGCTTTAATACTATATGTATGTATGTATGTAGGCATATATGTATGTAATTCTTGGTATGTGTTAGGATGTTTAACATGACACAGATCGTAGTCATTTTAAACATCCTGGTGTTTGATATCTTTGGATGTTTATGTATTTATATTATGAATAGTATGAAACTACTCAACAGTGTATGTATTGTATTTTGTTGTTTATTCATTAGAATATATTTGTACATTGTGTATTTTATAGATTTTTTTAGTAAATGATAAATAAAAGTGAGTTTTATTTTTTAAAAAAGTTCTCTTTTATTTGCATATTATATAATATTTATAAACAAACTACAATACAAAATTTACACGCCATCGCATAATAACTATAAGTTTTTTTTGTTATATTTTTATGTTTTTTATTTAATGTTTATATTTTAAACCATACAACATAACATAATAAGGACATTGTTTTCTTTTATACATAGGGTGTTGGATGATTTACAAAAAGAAAATTTTTCATACAATAACTATTTAATATAATATATATATATATATATATATATATATATATATATATATATATATATATATATATATATATATATATATATATATATATATATATATATATATATATATATATATATATATGTATATATATATATATATATATGTATATATATATATATATATATATATATATATATATATATATATATATATATATATATGTATATATATTTTCTCTCATATAAGGAAAACTCTTTTATACACGCATCACCATCATCACATCATACATCAGTTTTAACATTTTTCATCTTAATAAGTTTTATATGGAAAAATATTGCTAATCTTTTTCATATAATAATAATAGTTTATTATTAGCGAAGTTATTCAATAACATAATTTTGACGATCTTACAAACTAAGTAATGAACGAATGTCCATTTTCATATATTTTTTAAAAAAACATTATCCACGTTGAGACATAATTGAGTGGAAAATGAATAACATAAATTATAACAATAAAAATGGTTAAATTTTTATTAAAATAACTAACTAATTTTAATGATTTATATGACTTAGATGGACAAGTGTCTATTTTTAAAGTATTGAGCATACCAACAAGAAAACTTGGATAAATAAGATTGTATAGTGAATGTATTGTTAGAAAAAGCACAACAACCGCAGACGAACTGTTGTGCTTGTTAAATTAACACAGTTAATGAAATGAATTGATAGAATATACTATAATATATAATATTAAAAATTAAAGGAAGAGAAAAGGGCGACTCACCCTCAAATATATAATGAATTCGCACAAAGAATGGAAGTTAAACAAAAATTAGTAATATATTATAAGGCTATTTATAAATATAATGTCCACACGAATAACTGGCCTTTGGTAGTTAAAATGAAAGTATCACTCGCATTAAATCGATCCGGTAAAATTGACACATACACAAAACACTGCCACTTTTCGAGCACAAAACTGTTAAAATTTCTTTGCCAAAAAAAAATCAATACAGTAAAGATAAATCAGAGAAAAATCGATATGAAAAATCTAGTACTTCATTTCAATTTTTTTCATTTTCGTCTATGTCAAAAAATTTACTTCAATGTATAGAAAAATATTTTTATTTTTAAAAATATTAATGGCTTTGTGCTGTAGCAATTGTTTTACACCGAATTGTGTGTATTTTGTGTAAAATTATAGTAATGTGTTATATATAAATAACGTACAAATGTCGTTGATCCTTTTTATATGTACAAGTTTCAATAAAACTTTAAATAAATGTATTAAACAAAATCACAAACCCAATGATAACAATTCAATACTATAAACAATATTTCTTAATTATTTTCTCAAATGAAATAATAAAAAAAAATGTATTTACAAAACATTTAAAAAAATGTACAATAATAAAATAACATTCAAAACAATTTCAATTCATATATAATCATACAAATTGGTTCTCAAAATCGAATGGTTGGTTATATTAAAAAATTGAGACTTCCAATCAGTACACATAATAAAATAATTGAAATAAATAAGACAAACGAAAATTAGGTTTTTTTTCCTCTTACGATTGCTGATGATTGTGCGACTTATTGGTTAAACATGTTATGTTAATCATATATTTTTGATTCTTATTACTTTTTATTATACTTTATTATGTGTATTTTTATGTAATTTATATAATACATGGTACAATTTGTTAAAAATCCTACTCGTTATAATTACATAACATTTCTACACACGATAATAACAAATAGAAAAGAAATCGCCAAATTCGAACCAACCTTAATATACAAATACACATAATACAATAATATATATATATATAGGCAACTTAACAGCTGCAATAAACATTCAATCTTTTCATTCATATATATGTATATATTTTAATTTTTATGTACACATATATATGTATGTACATTACATTTTTTTCTTACAAACAACAATTGAACTGCAGACTCTTAAATAGTATAATATATATTTATATATATATTATATTACTAATACAAATATACACACCCCTGTTTGAAATGTAATAACAATAAACGTGATAATAAAAAATATCAACACATTTTTTTTCCTTGTATACCATTCCCATAAGAGGATCGTTGTTCAAATGAAAAATGTTCTTTTTAATTTACGGGAAAATGTATGTTGTCGGCGTTTTTTGACAAATTATGGATGAAAATTAAATGCAACCTATACACATAAAATATATATACATATATGTATATGAATATATATTATTATTGTGCATATGAACAGAATGACCGAATGATTGAAAATACGCAAATTTTAATGATTTATCGATCGAATTTCCGAAATGAAAGTACCAAAAGTCAAATAAAGAAAAGCTAATTATTTTTACATCAGTCCCGTGAAAATGACTTTCACATAACATTAATTTTTCGTCGACAATAATTTCAAAATATAATTTTATATTTAAATGTGTCATAAAACAGTGCTATCTCTAACAACATGCGATACCTTTAATAAACATCCCATGAAAAAGCACTGTAATTATTTGCAGTCTTTTGAAATAGAAGACAATAAGAACGTTTTTTTGTAAGAATAGATAACAGTGCTAGAAATTAATTAGTAATATTACATCACGCACGGGATAAATAGTAATTTTATATATGTATTTATAATATAATAATGTAGGTATATTATATATATATATAGACACCAAATTTTCATTATAATATTACGGTCATTCACATCTACATGGGTTTGCTCATTGTATGATATAAAATTTAAAAATAATTGTAATAGATATATTTGGTCGGTAAGTAATTTACATACGAAATGAGATCAACAATTAAATATTTTCATTGGGTAAGTTTTTCAAAGGCTACAACATCGGGCACACAAAAGCACATAAATGTGAACTACTTATATATCTAGTGCATTTTTTTTTTATTCAATTTCAATATATACAGGATGATAGTGAAGGGATGGCGGAGTCGGCGCTCAAGCGAGCGCCCGTAGAACTAGTTCGAAGCTCGGAATTTTTATTTACGACCAACCTGTATATATTTTATAATGTCTATTTATAAGTAGTTTAAATAAATTTATTTTGCGTTATAAATATAGACGTTTATATGTATAATATTTTTTCATTTTATATGTACATAATATATATTCGACCATTTTCAAACGTAATTTTTATGTTAATAAATTTACACAAAACGCTTATACTTTTTACAACTGAACGTAAGGAATTTATGAATTTGCGTCAAGCGAAAGTCAGCCATTCGCTCCAACGGTGATTTTTTTTACAAAATGAAAATATATCATATAATACGAATAACTAATGAAGATGGTCGGGCGATTTTGACCAAAATACACCGCTGTTATAAAAGTTTGAAAAGCTTATTAAAATTTTGGCGCATGCAATCATAGAAAGATTATTGTCAAGGATTCGGTAAACCCTGCAATAACGTCAACAAATAAATACACACATCAAATAGATTCAAAATAATGAAATAATTCAAAGCTACTTTTAGAAATTTACATTCAAACAACGAAACTACATAATTTTGAAAACGATAATGAGAAAATCACCGAAAATTTACAAACCAACGTTTATAATGTGTGACTGTTTTAGTTTTAAGGCCGTTAGTTTTGCACACAAATCCATTATTAAAAACTTCACCGTCAAGCCAATAAAAATATATATAATATATATGTATTTTTTCCATATTAATTGCAACCACCACACATACTACAAATTTTAATTCAACCCTTAAAATTTACACATTTAAAAAGATATCTAGACACATATATTAATATATATTTATATTTTTTTTATTTCCCTTATCTTTAAACAATTATGTGTAATTTAAAATAGAAATATTTCCCTTGTTATTTATTTCAACGAGTTGATATTGATCTTAATATGATTGTTACGTAGAACTGAATATTTAAAATGGAGTCGCCCTAAACGTTAATAATACAAAGAAGTCTATTATTATGTATATAGCAAACGCGCAGATAGTTAAGAATGACGATGTATGTATATATGTATATATCAACGAAAGATGATTTAATTAACTATTTGGTAATATATATTTATGTATACTTATGTATGTCGTGTGTATAAAAAGCGTTCGTATAAAAAAAAATGAAAATTACTTATTCCAAATGACGGTTAAAGCTTAAATATGAGACAACGTACAAACTAATTTGTTTCGTTTAACACATAAATATACATTCAATGGTGATGGATGACTTAGTTAAATAAAACAATATTTTAAGAGCGTAAGAAAACGTATGTGAAGCATCGTAAATAATAATAATGTTTAATATTAAGTATAAAAAAGCGCTAACATATTTATTACATTGAATTATAGTATAAAATAATGAATTTGTTTAATGAAAATTGTAAGTAGCAATTGACCGTGTAGTTTGGACGACGTTCAATTGACTTCCACATGTAGGAACTCAATGTAAATGAGATCAGAACGTCGCTCGCTTGCAGGCCAATTCAATTTAAATAATAATAAAAAAGGAAAGAATAAACAAAATCGACTTTATATGAAGCCACCGCAACCGAAAACGAAGATTCAAAGACTCGATAAAGTAAATAAAACACTGAGCGAGAGGAAATATAGGTATGAATGCAAGTCAGTCGCAGAGCGTTTGACTGAAAAAATGGCGCGAGCTAAAAATTCGTATTTAATTTTCTTTCAATTATATGTGATATGTGGTTATTTCGTATTTATTTTACAAGTACAGTGTAAAAAGCACATCCAATAATAAATATAGCACACTCAATTAATTGTTTAAAATAAATGTATAAAGTACAAAACTGTTTTTATCTCATTCATATATATATATTATACATATATGTATATATTTTTTCTTGTTTAATTATTATTGTATCTCTTTTTTATTTTTCTTTACTTATTTATTTTTAATATAAATACGAATCCTATTGAGAAGCTATTGTGCGAATCGCAGAACTTTGGCTCGAGACGTGCGACCCCTAAAGCTGCAAAGCGTGATCGGCTAGCGTCACATACATTATTTTAAAAGCGACTAACGAGCTGACTACCGTGTTTTATTTTTATTTTACATAACAAACTACATGTATTTTTGAACGTTATCTAAAAAAGAGAGTCCCTAGCTTATTTTCAAAAATTTTATCTGGTGACGGACAATAGGCGGACGATTGTGCTGGCGGCGAAGACAGCCGTCGCACTGGACGCTACTGACAATTTAACAATGCAATGCTTCCAAAATTGGAGGAAAAGCCTTCTACGGCACTCGAGAGGACCAAAATCCTCCTTCACCGACGCGGGGAGATAAAATAATAAAAAAAAAGAAAAACAACATATTAAAAAAAAACACTATTTTGGTCACCAGAGTAAGTGTCGATTCACAGCCTGATTTTGTTTATCTCTGGAGCAAATTTTTTTTTAAATACAAACAGTAATAATAATAAAACAAAAAAAAATAGAATACACATACAACGTAAATACATATTACATCGCTCATTGGCCCATCTCTAAAATCTACATTTATTTCTTTGTACATAACATCCAAAAATTTCGCGATCGATTTGGATCTAGGCACTCTATTGTGGCAAATGATAAAACGTGACACACACAACCGGCCGAGAGTGTTCTTGTTATATTTTTTTTTTCATTTTTTATTATTTATTTTATTTAAGTTATACAAAAAGTGACTGAAAAACCCTGCGAGCGAGCGGCGTCGCCGCCCTCCCGGCATATTTAATCGTATGAGATCATTTTGTTCAGTTTGCAAAAAACGGAGTTTGTCGAACGCTAATCCGGCACACGGCGTAGGCCGCGAGTGCTTGAGCTTTGCCCCGGCGGCCTTCGCGATTCTGTTTTAAAAAAGCTCCTCTCGCCGTCCGGTCAGTCTTTTAAGAGTCCATCAGGACACACAAGGGGTCCCAGGGGCCGATCTCGGACAGCATGTCTGACACGTCGGGCGTACACGAGAACTCGAAGTGGGATCCCGAGCTGGAGCTGGCCGTTTCCAAATTGTCGATATCCGCCAAGCCGTCGATGTCATACAGGGTGGGGTTCTCGAGGAAGTCGGTGAGGGAGTCTAGGTCGTTGGGCAGAGGGCCAGAGTCCCTGGTTTGGGACGTGTCCGTCGTCCCCAAGGAGACGTCCATCAGCAACGTCTCATCGTAGAAGGACGCCGACTCTGGAGAATCTGGAGCCACGCAAGAGGGACTGCACGGCACCTTGGCAGCGGCACTAGGAGGCGCGGGCGCGTATGAAACTAACAATGGCGACATCGGCTTACTGCTCCTCAAATTGTTATCATTGTTGTTCGAGTCGTTCCTCATCTTTAGCGGTTGAGGTGACCTCTTCAGCTTCTTGGGCGGAGGTGCCAGCTTCGGTGTGGGCTTGGGCTTCTTCTTCCTGGGTCTGTATTTGTAGTCAGGATACTCCTGCGAATGTAGTAGTCTGAGCCTCTCCGCTTCGTCGATGAAGGGTTGTCGCTCTACATCGCTCAGCGTCTTCCACTGTCGTCCGAGCCTTTTCGAAATCTCGGCATTGTGCATATCCGGTGTCATCTCGCATATCTTTCTGCGTTCTATCTGCGACCACACCATGAAGGCGTTCATCGGTCGCTTTATGTGATTTGGATTGTTCTTCTTAGTCTGAAACAAAAAAATTGCCATTAAAAAATTGCTCCTATTTTTTTACACTTGAAAGCTACCAATATCCATATTTTTGTAATTTCATTTTTTTTTTCCACCATTTTACATTCTTTCGTATACCATTCAAGAATTTCTTTCGTCCATCTATCGTCCACTCTTCCAGCTATTTGAGCCACCCATTGCCATTTCAATCTCTTTACTCTCAACATTATATCAACCACCTTTGTCATACTTCTAACCCACGTATTCCGTCTTATATCTCTCCAAGCTATGCCATATACATATGTTAATAAATGTTTTATTTTATTTTAAATATGAGCCGTTATATTTTAAATTGGCGTAAGCGTACTTTTCTTAATTTCGAGAAAAATTTTGCAATACATAATATAATGTTTTGTGGTTATCAATATTTAACAGTACTGGTGACCTGTAATACGTATAATCTACTTTTATGAGATTCTGGACATATCGAATTAAAAGAAGGGATAGCAATTAGTGAATTAAATCAAACAGTGTTTTTCGAACTGAAAATTGGATTTCCGCCACTTTCAAATATAACCGCTCACATACAGAATAAAAATATAATAAAAGAGATATACCGAGAGCGAAAAAAACATAAAAATGAAATTAAATATTTAATAGTATTAAAGTGACCACCGCATTTTATTTATACCTATATAATAAAAACAAAGACATAGTAAATATAAAGTAAAACAATGAATCAACCACAGATTTGCTTCTTCACCTTAGCTCTAAAAGCACTGGTTAAATTAGAGAATAAATCAGGTTAATCGTCTGTACAAATCGTAAAGACCAATTGTACCATTAAATGACTTATTATTATTAAAATTCGGCGGATAAAAAAGTTTTAAGCATCTAGTAAATCGAGTATTGACATTATATATAAATTGATATATACATCTAATCAAATTGATGTCATTCATAAATAAAAGTTGAGCTAATAACTCAGTGATACATCATTCATCACACAAAACATAACATTCAAATGAAATGAATACACGCCAGTGGAGATTAAATTTCCTAGAAGACCTGACCAAATCATTAATATAAAGGTTATAAATGACTATACGTCAACGCGATATATCTTGTCAATCCACACACACAAATACAGAGAAAATAAGAAATAAAATGATTAGAATGCGTATTAATATTATAGTAAAATATATTTACATAGTGTCCCAGCTATAAAAAAGCAATGATTTTTTTATAGCTGGAATTGTCAATTCATCATAAATCATACGTATCCCACATATGATAATTAGATTCGTAACACGTCGCCATATTCGCACCTTTCCTTTCGCCACAGAGGTCCCGCTAAGGGCAGAACGCAGGGAATGTATTAATTACACGCACAGATCGTACAATCGACAAGCCGAAATCGGTGTAGCGGAATTCGTAGGTTTTATTATTTATTTATCGTCGAGGTTTGGCGACCATAATCGCTCATGCTGGTGCACAAGGGCGGGTGTGCATCGTTTTTTAAAACAGAAATTATGCCCGTATGTATGCAAAACATAGACGGAGGACGCAACACACCACACGCGGCCGCCAATTGATATGCGGCTCGTGTGAACACGCATCGCCATCGTGGATGCAAACCGTAATAAAAACACAACACAGACGTGTTTTTAATAAACGAACGACACACACACACATTATGACATTAGTGCGTCGAAAATAAAAAGGAAGCAAGGTGGCATAACTAGCGCCAGCTGGAGTACGAACATCCTTCTATGGGTACCTGTGTAACTAGCAAAATAGCCAAAACATTAAAATAAATCAGTACGTATGTATGAATTCCCAAACTTTATATAACAGTCTTTTAGTGAATAATAATAGGTGATTGGCGCTCGTCGACCACTGGTTTAATAACGCTGATCACCTGATCTCGCGTTCGCGCAAAAAAGGCCTCAGCCTATAAACGAGCCGTATACAACGACCAATGATCTCTGTGCCGAAGGTACCCGATGAGTATGAATATTCGGCGGTTTTGGTTCGTGCTTCATCCGGAGTTGGCAGGCCGACGGATCAACAACAATAAACTACCTCTATCACTACTAGTTCGTATTTCACCCTCTACATGTCCACGATACATTGGTATCGGACAAGTAAAGTCTTAATCGGTTACAATTCAGTGGGTCACAATTGTCAAATGAGTCACAGTATAGGTTGCCGATACCTGACCTAGAATCGGAGCTAGCCTATGTAATATAGCCTTCTAGTACTTAAAATTTGGCCCTCGTCCCAAAACTTTTGACGAGGATGGATGAGCGACTTGTGAAATGAGGAACAAGAGAAAGAGGGAGATTTCCGACCACATTCATTCTGTGATTATCATCAGGAAGGAGGTATTTATAATAAGCAGCAGCATAGACTAATGCTTTCAAACCAAGTGGTCACGGATTAAATCCCAGCCCGGTGTGCTGATGGCCACAACTCGGATATGTGACTCCAGGTCGATCGTTTCCTATCAGAGTTTGCCAATTTATCTGATTTTTAATTGAAAAGGTTCCTTAATGTCGAGTTTTTCAGCATTTCGAATACGCGGATTAACAAAAATGCGAAAGTATCCATATGATGTTCTGTAAAAAAATACTCAAGAAATACGTACATATGTAGAGAAGAGTTAGGATTCCGATGTATTGGTTCTGTCCAACAATTAAGTTAGATAAAATATTTAACTATAACCGGAGACGGTCGATCTGGATTTGATAACCATCCAGATCTTGCCAGTAGAGTAATAAAACGATTCCGGCCAGGATTTGGACCTACTGCTAAACAATGGCTAATATACATACACACATATTTGGATGAACAAACAAGAGGAAGAACGAAAAGCGATAGGAGCGCGCAATCTTGCGGTTTTTTCAAGGTTGACACAATCACACGAATTAACTAGAATATAACGCATACGGAAAAATATGCCAGATGCATTTTAAATTCTTCAATCTATCCATAATCCGATTGAAGTGAAATAATTTAAACTATTGCAATTTAAACATTATTTTTCGTGACGTCTTGCGTGGTAGCAGCACATCGAATGGAAAATCACACCGTGCGATAGTTATTGAAAAACATCAAACTGCATATAATCCAGGGGGCGTTAGTGTGGCCAACGATATGGGCAAGATTTACTCTGTCGACCGGTATTTTTTCCGCCAGGCCCCACCATAAATAAGGATACGTGTGTGTGCGCCCCGACGCCGTACGTGCGCGCAATTTATTACAGAAAACGCCAATAAACGTGTCCTTTGCTCGGCCACCACAACCGTATATACCCATAGACGTACATATGGACACCATGGACACACACATGCCCGATTTATAAATAATGTTATCGTTTCCTGGCTCGTTAGCGGCGCGGACGCCCCAGGGCTCGCTGTCCGTCTTTTTTCACGTATCGATTGTTATTGTTTTTGCTGTTGTCACTCATTGATATGCGAGGCGAGCTGCCAACGGTAATAGGATGTGGGAAACTGGTCGACCACGCACAGAATATTCATTTTGGCCGAATACAATTTATATGTAAGATTACCGGTTTAGCCCTTTGCAGTTCTAAAAAAATGACAGCTAGAAATTAGGTTAATTAAATAAGGACTCGATTCGGTTTCCATTGTACGCAACCTCGGAGTAAAGGATTGCGACAATTGTATAGCATATTGCTTCAAAAATACAATGCAATATATTAGTATATGTATTGCATTGTATTTTTACTATAGAAGAAGACTGACTGACTTGGAGACTGAAATATATACTAATCTCTAATAATTCTAATAATTTTCAATTTTAAATGTTATTATCCTAAAAGAGTCCGGTGCATTCTAAAATATATACGCAAAACTTGCGATACTCGATTTCTCGCCTATAATGAACAAAAATTGAAAACGTATACTTGTATATAATCATCATCATCA
Source organism: Arctopsyche grandis (assembly GCF_051622035.1). NCBI lineage: Eukaryota > Metazoa > Arthropoda > Insecta > Trichoptera > Hydropsychidae > Arctopsyche > Arctopsyche grandis. The sequence continues at coordinate 20,660,785 of NC_135362.1, forward strand.
TCATTTACAGCCAATCACTCAACATGCTTCCATTCGTCTCTGTTTTGCGCAACTCTCGTCCATCTCACCCCACACATTTTTCAAATTTCATCTACCCATCTTCTTTGGTGTACCATTCGAGCACTTCTTTCGCCCGTTCTTCTAGCTACGTGACCCGCTCATTGCCATTTTAATTTCTTTCAACTTAACATCAACCACATTTTCTAATTTCGTCTACTCATATTCCATGCAGTCTTCATTTTATCCTTTTGAATTCTCTAGGGCACCATTCTAGTACTTTGTCCACCTTTCTTCTAGTTACGTTACTCGCTCATTGCCATTTCACTTTCTTCACACTCTCCACTACATCTTGTATCAAATATTTCACTCAATTTAACTAAAATTTATGCGCATTTTAAGTCATAATATTATTCATCTCAATTTTATATTTAAATTGTACATATGAGATCTCGCACATCATTCAATATCATTTTAAGATAGATCTGTAAATACTAAAAAAAATGAAAATTAGATATTATAAACTATTGTAATAGACCCAAGACATTGTGAATCATTTCATGTCATAGGACACTATAAACATAATTTATAAATAATAAAAAGCATTTCAAAATCAAAATCAAATTCGATATCATTCCTGTCCACTTTGACCCATTATTTTACAGTCGTTCAAATCCTTGTTGTACAAATTCTTTCATATTTCATCTTTTTGACTATTTTGATTTTAGTACATATGTAAATAAAAAAACATGCGTTAAATAAATTTTCACGTGTGAAAATAACATGTGGGTGTGTCAAAACGAGGATTCATTCGAAGTGCCAGCCGACACCCCAGCTTCGCCACTGCAGCCAAATGCACTTGAACTTGCGAATGCGTTCGCCTGCATATGACGTCACGAGACTTTATAAGCGTGCGTCGGTCGGGTCGACCAGATTCAGGAAGTGAACCAGTCGCCCTTGTCGTATGCGCTAATGGCGATTCGTTTTAGTCCGACGTGCGATCTCGACGCGATGTGAATTTGTAAAATAATCTGTTCGTATCGAGTGTGTATGTAGCGCATTGCTTGCCTGCCGATGGCAACAGCAAAATAAGGAATGGATAAAATCGGCACACATACTAATGTCTTGCACAATCACATCATCCTACTGATATTCTAACGTGGAAAATCTGTCAACTTTCAGTATTGCATGTGTTGAATTTTGAACGAAATATCACATTTGCAAGCTTAATGTGTATTTGAAGCAATGTTTGAAGCTATTTAGATAAAGCTTCCCGGAATTAGGGCGACCGCATAATTAGTATTTTAATCTTGATGTGTTCCAAATCATCGGTTAGTAATAATGTATGTAATTTGAAAGAAACATTTTATGTAAAAAATAATAATTCCCGGGTTAAAATCAACTTTTTTAAAATTCTCACTCTAATAATAGGTTGTAGCCTAATTTAACACGATTTTTATCTATCCGAAAGTTAAACTTTCGAAAAAAATTATAATATAATATATAATATTAACTTAAAAATTGAGATTAGAATGGTAAGCTTTATATAAAAAGCTTTAAATCATTATCTCAAATACATACAATATTCGTTTAAAAATTTAGCGCATACCCTTTATATACGCTTTATGCTGTAAGTTTGCAAATTTTTTCACGTTCACTTTTCGATATAAAATCATTAGAATTTTCATTCAATAAAATGGGTAATCAGTAGAAAATAATCATTAAGATCTAATGAAAATTGAGTAGAGCGCATTCTGTAGGAAAAAAGCTACATATACACAAATACACATGTACTTACAATACACCCTAAACATAATGCGATATCAAATATTTTCATATATACATATAGTGAGCATTCTGAAACTATCATACATTGAATGATAGTGGAAATTTCCACAGACAAGTCTCAGTACGCGCGTATCACATGCCACTTTGGTCGAGCAATGAAATGTTTAGCATTCGCTAACAGAATAATTGCTTTCGATTAGATTGCAGAATTAATTTCAATTGATTACTGCACGTACACTTGACGCCCAGGCACACGTATACTTCACAATATTATTACGCAACTATAAAACAACAATTTTCATATCATAACACACGTACAAATATATTGCAAAAAAGTGCAAGTCGCCCTATTGTGCGACGACTCCTAAGGTCAACCGAGGGTGAAAACGGCGAAATTAGTGCAACGTTTTATTTTATTTTCCCCGTTATTGTTTGGCCGATGGGAATGAGAAGGGAGGGATATCAGGAGGGGGAGGGCTGGTAACCTGTCGTCCCTCGGTGGATTTATGGTGGGCCTAGGAGGATCCCAGGGTCCTGGAGGGGCAGCACGTGGCGGTGATTTGTGGCCCCCGAGGAAGAGCAAGGACACGGATCGAATAATTACTAAAACCTAAAGAAAAATCTACTCAAAATCAACTACTATCGTACGAATTTAACCTATTCGAATCGTACTATATACAAGGGTGTGTGTTCCGTGTTCCAAAAATGGCTATTTAAAATCGCTAAGCGTCGCCGTTGGGCGCATACGGAATTTAACCACGTTCAATTCCACTACATTTAGCGATTTCATTCTCGTTTTTATTTTGTTTTAATATTTCCGGTGCGAAGGAAATGCTTTCCAACGTAAAGGGAAAATACTGAACGTACACGCCGTGTGCTTTTGGGTAAAGCTTCATACTCGACACTAAAAATTTTAATTAAAAATTAAACTAAGCTTGTAACGACATAAAGGTAAGTCGTTGTGTAGCAACTACCTATACAATACCACCGTATAATAATAGTGTATAAACTTTAATAAACTCGTATAAATGAGACGTAATATAAAACGAGAAAAAAGCTCGTATGATAAACTCGTTTCCGGATCAATAAAATCCATTCTATACATAGCCCAAAACGTTATTCTATAATTAGCGCGTTTGTATTATATGAAAAAAATATAATTGCCAGTTATTAAAATATCTAATTCAAACAAAATTACGATTGGAAAAAGTTAATAGCAGTAGTCGTAAAGGGGAGCTAATTAGAATCGACGCCCGGGGCAAAAGCATAATATGTATTAATCCAGTGCCGTGCCAAAAACATTACAAAACCAGTTTCTGGTCAGTTATATATTTAAAAGTCATTAGTCACTATACATTGTATACGTTTGTGCGAGTGTACAAGGCAAAAACCAAATATAGCTGAACGCTTCCGAGAAATGTCTCGATATAGTGTGCGAATAACTGGTAAGTGGCCAAATTCTACCGGACCGCATCCCCTCTGTTCTGAGGGTAGTTTTTAAAACCATGATCGCCATGGGAGATCGACCACATCGCGGTGCAGATAAAAGACGACACTCGAGTCGTCGGTCGGAAAGCGCCAGATAAAAGTTTGCAAGGTTGACACGATTCAAACAAAAGGATTTTCCCACGCGGCCGCAATAATAATACTAATAATTCCGACTTTCCCAAAGTTTTCCCCCATCGAGCGAAATAATCTCCCGCTGCTAGTGTATCTAAACGAAAATAATGGTGCTTTAAACGAAAACGGAAAAAAAATGCTGAAAACATTTGCATATTGTGTGATGTCGTTCGAGTAATTACCATACCGTGTGGGCAAAACGTCGCGTATAAATAAGAAGTTAAAACGTTTTATATTATTCATAATGGTAATAGAAATGGTAATATATAAACGTCGTATTATAAATATCATTATCAATGTCGCATGTAATGCAATTATACGCGGAATAATTTTCACATTTGAACGCTGAAAAATGAATGACCTGGATATAATAATGCCTTGCCTGAAATTTCCACCACTTGACCCAGCCTCAAACACCTCGATCAATGGAAGGCTTTAATTCAACACAACTAAAACTAAATAAACCGTTTCAGATTGTACTTTAGATTTACATACATTTAATTTAATAATACTACACGGTTTATTAAACTGGAAATCTCCTTCAGTCCGGATCCGAATCTTGCAATCAATTTCCAAACCACTTCTACGAGCGATTTTTTTTCTTCAAAATTTTACACACATAAATTGGCCTAAATTCACGTTTCTTCATTTCGAGAAATTTCTCGTAAAACTTTATAATGTTTTACGTTTCACAAAATTTAAAAATAATGTAATTAGGTTTATTCTACTTTTTCGAGATTCTGGACATACATATCGAATTAAAAAGTAGTGATAACAATTTGTGAATTAAGTCAAACTGAAAGTGTTTTGGGAACTGAAAATTGGACTTCCGCCACTTTTTAATAAAATGGCTCATATTAAGTTGACCCTCTTCCCTCTTCTCCCTATTATTACAGTTTTAAGCCGTCATCGAAAACAAAAACAAACCTTATCAATTAATAAACATGTATGCATAAAACAGTAAGTGAATAGTTTCATTTTTACAACCGTTTTTTAAAGATTAAAAAAGATTTTACTCAATTAATTCTTATATAAAGGTGTGTATGAAAATGAAAAGTGTATGTGGATGAAAAGTATGACAGTGGATATAGTGGAGAGAGTCAAGAGATTGAGATGGCAATGGGCTAGCTAGAAGAATAGATGAAAAAATATGTACAAAAATGGTACCCGAGATAATGTAAAATGGTCAAAGGAATATGAGTAGACGAAATTAGGAAAATGTGTGGAGATTTGCGCAAAACAGAAGCCTGTTGGAGAGGCTTTCATCCAGCATTGGATGGGGAGTGGCTCTAGATGATGATGATGATGATAAAGAATTGCCAAATACTATATGTTGGTATGTAGTTAATACATAAAATATCAACATTTCGAATCGAACATATCCATTAAATGTACGTATTTTTATATGTAAGGTTTTTTGTACAATGTAATATGTTGGTGAAAATTGTATGAAATTTCCAAGCTCCCATATAGAAATTTTCACCTGACTAATTACGTCTAATGAGATTTAATGCCGCACTAAATATTCTACAAGTCTCTGCACTTCTATTAAGAAAGTTTACTAACTAATAATTTAATTTCGCATCGGGCATCGTTCCATCTAGGCATACACGAACTCACATACATACATACACGTGCGCTTATACGTTTCAGCAATTCGGTAAACATTTAGACTTGAGCATGTGGACATGTTATGAAATCCCCTGGAAAGCTTCTTTGGAACATTCAACTCGCTCTGTTAATTAGGGGGGCGTTAGTTACGACATAGTGGCATAGGTAAGTTCAAGATATTACAAGCGCTCTTTCAGTGAGCATATGACGTGAATATACGTCGTTGGCATCAAAGTGCACTGCGTACACCAGAACCGTTCCATCATTAGACTAATGGGGATAGTTATCGTCCACTTATTTACCGGTTGAGATCGGTTTATGATGGCCACGAGTTCGATCCCGAAATACACCGAGCGTCTCTCCCGACGAGCGGCTTGCCAAAATAAGACCGAAAGACAAAAAAAGCGCATCCAAATGCACCGCAAATGCGCCGCGCAAAAAGTGCATCGGAATCTTCGGTTCGCTCTGGCAAAAATCGAATTTCGAAAGGATCGCTAGGCGATTATGCGGTTGCATCAGCGATTGTGCACATTGCCCGACGTATCCGACGAAGGTTAATGCTAATACGGAGCTGCTGCACCAGCTTCCACCAGATAAGAGCCGTGATTTAGACGAGCCATTACCGAAGCTGCTGCACTCGCGCAGATGCAGATTCGACACGGCCCTAATGCGCGCGCCCACAGACCTTACACACAGATTCGATCAATATTTTAATTAAAATATATATCCACGTGCACACGTCGGTTTAAACGATGCAGGGAGATTAGCATTTCGCTGTGGTTTGAACACTCTTGCTTTCGCTGGATGCGAAACGAGCCACGTCTATTCTTGAAATAAATCGAAACGTCAGCCTCTAATAAGTGCTGAATTAGCATCGGTTTCGATGGAAATTTTGCATACATTTCAACATGGATGCAAATTCGAATCATCTACGATTGAGACACGCTGCATGTTAAGCGTGAAATATATAAATACATACATACATATAATTATATATGCACTTCCATCGAGACACGTACTTGAAAATACGTATCATCGATTGGTACCTAATTCGAAAATTGAATTAGATTTTACTTATTAATTATTTACAATACATTAAAATGAATGTTTATATATTACTTTTAATTACTGTAGTAAAATTGAATGCATGAAATATGTGAACATTAAGTATTTATCCACATACGACCACTATCGTTTTAATTCATATGAGTAACTTGATAAACATTTTTTTTAAGTTTATATTTACCACGGTGCCATTACGGGTTTTGCTTCAAGGCTAAAACTATGGGTAAATTTGTACATATGTATTTTATATAAATTTATTACATTATTATTATATATTTGAAATTAAATTTAAATTACGGTAACAAATGAGGATGGGTTGCCAATTTGTTTGTAACTGTTTCAACAATGAAATCAGATAAATTCACAAACTCTGATAGGAATCTTTGGAGTCACATATGTATGTATGTATATCCAAGGTCTGGGCAGCAACACCGGGCTAGGGATTGCACCCATGATCCTTCGTTTGCTAACATTATAAGCTAACCACGGAGCTAATGTTTCTGGATATTTATACATATAAACAAGAAAAATTCAATTGTGTATTTTTAGAATGTGTATGAAATGTAAATAAGTTTTTAAATCTTTCCCGAGTGCGTACGTACATATTTCAATGATTCGATGATGTGACGTCATCAACGAAATGACAATAAATTTCCGCGTATACAATATTCTATTTTTAGGAGAGTGTTTGAATAAAGGAATTTACCATACGAAAGCATCGATTTAATATTGAGAATAACACAAAACACACCGGAAACGAATAATTCCATAATACATACAAATACGTTAAATACGACGATAATAATAAAAGAGCGAAACATCGGTGCAAATCCAACGGATTAACGGTATAAACGCCTATTAAAACAGCCATAACCGACAGGATGCGCTAAATCACAAAAAAAAAATTGCGCAATTATATCTCATTTTTTATACGCACAATAAATAAATTTATATCATATTTATGTGCAATTTTAATAACAAATGGTTCCGTTGTACAAACATACACGTACGTTTGTATAATATAAATACACCGTGAAAGGGAATTTCAACGAGAACGTAAGCGTTTGCATGTTTTATCATAAAATTAAACAACGATAATAGTAGTGCCGATGATGATAATAATAATAATGATGAAAATGAACGTGTCGGGAAACATCGCGTTTTACATTGATTTTAATTAATCAGTTAACATTCGCACCAAAGGGAAACGCATTAAGTCCAAGGTCCGTTCGTCGAGAGAGACTGCGTTTTTCACATACGGCGATGGCTATCGCCTACCATTTTGCATTTTGCCTCTAACTATAATTATCTACTTGCATCCTGATTAAATTTAAGTAAAATACGCCTTGAGCGGTGCACATATCGCATTGTATCGATGTGTGAAATTAACAGTTTGGTTGCGTTGATTTATGCAAAAGGTTCAAATTCGAACCGGGAGTATGTAAATCGCGCAACGTGCAATTATATGCAATTAATTCTCCGAAATTTATATTCACACGAGGCAATATTGAGACGTCACAATAACCGAGCTTCGATTTGTTTTTCGATTTTCGCCCGCACAGTCGCGTCCGGTCCCTTCGAAGGTTGCGTTCGTTTTTTTTCCATCCTTTAATCCGCACCGAGAACGATGAGAGCCTGATTATAGGCTTTTTTCCATCGTTAAGTTCTTGAACCTTTCACGACAATTTAAACTTTGAAATTTAAATTTCATGGTCGTGCCGGATGAACACGAACCGCGAAGATGTACTGTCAATCGATTGATGAAATAAAGCGATCCTATTGTATTTAAAACCGAGGAAGATCCACCGAAACAGTCGTAACTCAGTATTGAGCTTTAGATTGAGGGTACAAATTCTCAATAAAAACTGCAGTTCTACGTACGTCCTAGCTTATTTTATTTCCTGCAAATAGATTTTTCCTATTATGCCTTATACACAAATACTAACAAGGAAAATTTTGTATAAAAAAAGTTAATGATGACTGAATCAGTAGCTATTAGAATAGACCCAAGATGTATTGTGAACACAATTCGTGAACAATAAAATGCATTTAAAAGTGAAAAAAATATATTTCTTGCCGTTATTTCATCGTTTTCAGTGTCTTTTGTAAACATCGTGTCGCGATGAAAAATAGTTTCGTTGTATTGGGACGATTTTGAAGTCTCGCGAATGGTTCAAAGTGCTCGAATTTTATTTATTTTTTTAATTTAAAGAATCAAAACAAAATTGATACAATATAGGCACGAATCGATGGCATAAACTACGAGCGTGCGGACGTAAATTTGTCATGTCACACCGCCCCGTGGGTGTTAACCGAGAGAACCGGTTCCTCGTGCCGCGTTTATTATTATAATTAATGTGCGGCGCATACGCGCGTATTATATGCACTATTATGTTTGTCAACCATATCTCGAAATAAATAAATTAAATTAAAAATAAGAAATAGCGGCGAGCTGTCGTGAACGTGTTAAGTTCACGGCGAACTGGCTCCGAGCTCTTATCGACGGTACGACACGTGTCCCTCCCCCCTCCCCCCCCCCCAGCAGAACGCCAGAGAGATTGCACAAGCGTTTCTCAGTCACTGAAATTCAATATCTTCTTCACTGAAAGAATATAAATCAGTATCGTAAATCATCGCCTTTTAAAATGTTTTGAAATCGAAGAAGATTTTCGGAAAATTTAAAGCCGAAGCTCTCAATGCGTGTAGGCGGAACACTGCCAAGACTTTGCATCTGGTTAATCCCTTCATTACTCATAAAAAAAACCTAGCATTCATTTTCAGAAATATAAATTAAATGCTTGCGAATGATTGAAGAGTATTTTGAATAGAGGACGTCGGCTAATGTTTATGGAAATTAACTTTCTCAGAATGATACATGTATGTATGTATTTACAGCATCGAAGTTGCATTTACATATTTGCTTTGACGTTATCAAGATGTATTCATCGTATCAAAATACAAATAAAAAACCAAATCTTATGAAAATCTTCTAATTAATGATCAGTTTAAATTATTATACGCAAATTACAATTTTTAATATTTTAAATCAATAAACTACTCAAAGTGTTTGTTTCTACGCATTTAATCGTTAACGGTACTATATTTAATATGTTATTAAAAAAATCGACCTAAATAATAATATCAAAAAAACGACAATAATAACGGTGAATTTAACCTTCTTTTATTGCACATAATGATTTCCTCTTAAATTGTAGAGTAATATTTAATCAAAATAACAATTGGCTTGTTTAATTGTCGTTATGGTCGAATGATACTGTCTGTATAAAACTACTCGTGCGATTAACGACTAAGAACTAATCTTATTCAGCTACCCTTTTTTTCGATTTTCTTAGTAAGTACATACATATGTATAGAATCTACATAATATATGTATATTGCATTATTTATAGAATCAAGAAAATATGACTACAAAACATATAGAAAAGTGTGAACGGAATACATATACATACATAAATATGGTATAACCTACATAGTTGCGCAAACATTTAACAGAGGTTCCATTTAAAGAATTAAACTTTACGTGACGAACGTGGTATAATTACCATCGTACGTAAGCTGGAGAACTGAAACGTATCAAATATCCGAGAGCATACATACGCAAGTGCGTAAGATACGAAACGAATGCATTTATAAATGCGTTCTTTGAACGCTCGGTCGGTGTAATTAACTACTACATATCTCTAGCGGCAAATCCTGGTAATTATTTCAATTAAGATTCAAGCTGCGCATTGTCCAGATTCATATGAAAGCTTGCACGAGTAAATATTTTCGTGAAATCATAAGTGTACGTGCGCACGTGTTTGTGTATGGATTCAACTTATCCCCGAGAGGGTTCAAATGTAAATTTTTATGTTCGCGATGGGGGAGTGTGGTGGTAAAGTTTCGCCTTTTACGTAAATCGCGCGATATTACTTCAAAAGTGTGTTACAGGTAAACAAGAGGAAGTGCGCTGAAAATATGAAATCATTTGAATACATCCGATAACCATTTGAAATTTAAATTTTTCGCGCTCTCTCGCGAAAATTTCGCTACATCCGTACCGAAACTTAAAAAGTAAAAATACCGCTCGCTCGTGGGCAAACACGGAAAACCCCCGAACTATTACTGGTGCTTGCAATGTGGCAGACCAGTAGCGAGCATCAGTGGGAGAAGAAAAATAACAAGCTACCAAGAGAGCGGAGGAGTGCCCCACCGAAGTTGGTGCAGAATTCCTAGCTTATGTCTACGCTCTCGGAGAGAATTTTTGCCATAATGGAGAGAGGGGAAAGTTTATAATAGATAACTCGGCGTTTTCTAGTTTTCCCGACCATTTTCCACGGCCCTGGCCAGCGCCCGCCGCAAGCCCGTCTGCACCAGGGTCAAACCCCAACATTTTCCTCAACTAAAACTTGGCAAACACTCGATAAAAGTCGATGGTTACTTTCATAAGCTTCCATTCTATAATATTAAACCCATTAAGTAAAAATACAACCCTTAACTAATTAAAACCTATTACAATTCATATTACAATTTCACACAATAATTTGACATAGATATGTATGTATCATCATCATTCATATCAGTATAATTTTGAATTATATAATTGATAGTACTTATTTATTAAACAAGAACCTATTGCATTGTCCAATCAGATCCCTCCGTAATCCTACATTCATTAATACCTTCATACATGTTCTATCCACTATTTATGCACATAATTCCATTTTTACAAACCTCCTTTTATATAGATCTGAACCTCCTTTTATATATGTATATATATGTATGTATATGTATATATATATATATATATATATATATATATATATATATATATATATATATATATATATATATATATATATATATATATATATATGTAGATAAAAAATGAATACATTATAAATGAATCTCAGCTATGAATACATATTACAATGGTTTATTTGAAACTTTTCTTAAAATCAAACTACAGTTAAATATTTTAATAAGCTTGAATTTAAAAATATAAAGTAAGAGTAAATCAATGGATAATCTATAATAATGTAAAAGTTTTACATAAAAATATTTTTTATAGGTATAATGTGACAGACAAATATGTACATATTTTGTATACACATGAAAGGTACAGATTTAAATAAAAAATGAAAATATATAAAACTTCTCGGTATCGTTAAGCTGTTTGGATTATATTTATGTATATATGTATACCGAAAAAATACATCCATTTAGTTTTTGGGTTATGCATTTAAAATAAGCGTGAAAGTCGGCAACCCTTCCGAACCGTAATCGAATTTAGAATACCCTTCCTCTTAAAAGCATATCGTATTATGACAAGCTAAAATCGGAACATTGACTTGACAAATATCAGCACGAGAAGCGACTGCAAGCATGATTCGTTTCGGGGAGCGCGTTACATGTAAATTTTTCCAAGTTTTTCCGAAGCTTTCTCTCCCTCTCAGATAAAACGCGCCCCAGGCTATACCCAGTACGTTCGCTTGCATAGTTCGTGGCTTACACCATTTCGGATGAAGTTTGGGCTATACGTTATCTCGGCAGCCGCAAGTGTGTTATTATGATAGCTAGACGGTCTGCCTTCTAGATTGCGATATGGCAAAGTTGCTGCAAAGTTTTTGGGTTTCGCCAACCACAACACTATTATAGGGAATAGACACAACTAAAACACATTATAGACACACACATACAATTTTTGAAAAAGGACTATTATTCCCTCGTTCGAACGGAACGTGTCGAACAACTCGAGATATTGCAATTTTACTTGTGAGAATTTTAATGGAAAATATCTACGTATATAAAGGGAAGGATACAATGGTATGAAAAAAGTCAGATTTTTCCGACGAAGGCTGTTACTAACGAGCAAACAAAAGCGAAATTAAACTCTTGTGCAATCAGGCTTTCTTCAATCTTGCAAAGCCCATTGTAACCGGATAAGAGTGCAACGTCCCGTAATAATGCTGTTAAGTCAGCGCACATACTATGTACATACTTACATATATATATTATATATGTACATATGAAGCGTGAAGATAAAATTCACTTTGTGCTTTTCCAGTTATTGAATATTTAATATAATTTAAGAAAAAATAGTATAATATGTACATATGTAAATTATAAAGATCCATCATGACTCATATTAAAAATACTATTTAAAGTCTCGTTTCATGTTGTAAAATGCCCGGCACATTATTTTGTTTTTAAAAATAGGAATTTGAACATCACAAATGTTGCGAAAGACACAATCCGACGAAATACTTTAAACCACACTCGCCGCAAACAAGTTTTCCATCGACTCAGAAGTGCATCCTTGCAAAATTTTTCCGTTTACTCTCGTAAGATCTTACTTCGTATTTCAACCGCCTCCCTAAACACATGTTTTTCAACTTATACAAACACGTCTGTCTTCGAACAAATACAAATACTATTTTATTATTTGCATAAAAAAGCATCCATTTTTAATAAGATTCGCGTAAAAAATAAAACCAACAAGTGTCGTTACGTCAAATATTCACATTCTCAACGTACACACTGCAAGATTTTCTCTGTTGAATTACAGCACACTTTGTCATAGCCTGAAGCTTTGTACTTTCCTTCCCTTTCGCTGGCAAGTGCGAAGGATGAATTTTAAATTTAGACGAAGCGATCTCCAGAGAAATTTAAATTTGGCGAATGCCTCGAGCTCAGACATGGTAGTCGTAGGCTTTCAAGGAGAGATCAACTACGTCAGAACATAGCAGGAAAATGTATTTTTCAAACCACACACAACTTCAATGAATAGATGGAGAATGACAACAGATATATTTCAGGTTTTAATAATACATCAATCACCGATTGATTGAAACAAAAAATATATAAGTTATCCATAATATTTATTTCAATGAAAACTTGAGCGTGAAATCAAAAGTGACGCGTGTTTTTTTACAGAAATATCATACCTTATACATGCGAGAGTTTCTGTATTCAGCCATTTTTCGATTAAAGTTAAGTTGAATTACCTGCAACAAAAAGAAGAAGAAAAATTTTAATATGCGTGAAAAAATGCTAAAATAAAAATGTGTATACATATATTGAAGTGTTGAAACTTTTAATTTGAGACAAGTTAAAGTCCGAATTGGAAGTGTTTTCAGAGACCACGGTCGTTGGCCACCGCCACAGGTAAAAGTTAACTTGTTCAGATGGCGTAGTTAAAAGTTCGCTCGGGTTAACTTTCCGGTACAAGACATGTTCCGCGAATTTTTCTCAAGAAAGACAAACGCGAAATACATTTTTCCTATTAGCGAGCGACCGGCAAAGTGGGTTTTTAACATCGGCAAAAAAGCTTAATTATAAAAATATCATACTCCAAACTTTTGAAACTCAAACGAACCTAAGCCGCTCCTAATTTTACGAACCTTATCCTTCGTATATAAAGTTTTATACAGCAAAGTGCATCGCTAGTGGAGTCAATTGCATTGAATCAATTAGAACCGGATAAATATTGAAGCGGGGTGCGAGAATCGTGATGGGTCGTTATGGCGAACATTGTAGGGTGGTTCCGACTGGGTTTAACATGGACTATACGTGTAAGGGTCGATTTATTATTCCCTTTTAAGCACACGAGCATCGCATGTAATATTCCTTCTATGCGTGTTCGGGATTATATGCTGGATTACCGACGGGTGCAAAGGGCCGTTCATTTATGAAACTATAATGGCAGAGACGGACAGACAGACGTAACGATTAATCGGCATAGACAGCCGTGTCGCTTTACTAAGTCCGCCCACATACGTTCGATATAAATTTATTGGTAGGAAGGGTTCTCACCATGCACACATTGCGAACATCCTTAAAGCCTCTGACGGAGGATTTTCAATTCAAACTGGGAACGAGCTGGAAAATGTGACATAAAAACGTGTGGAAATTCACAATCGACACTGTGCGAATTAACTTGCATATTATAGTGCGAAAATTCATTAAATTTTCATACAAAATCTGTCTACCGTAGGGATTATAAATTCGCAATCAAACAAATTAAACCTGCAATACTTTCAACTGAATAATATTCGCTTCTAATCATACTATAGAACACAACAAATAATACAATGCTGTTCAAATGATATTATTCAATTATTCAACATCAATATAATGCTTATATAATTACATACATATATAAATATAGAATTATCATCATCATCATTCACAGCCATTCGCCATTTACACTACTAAATGAAAGCATCTCCAAGATGCTTCTATTCGTCTCTATTTTGGGCAACTCTCATCCATTTTATCCTACACATTTTTCTGATTTCATCCACTCGTGTCTTTCTTCTTTCCTTGCAACATTTTTACAATATTTTGGGTACCATTTGAGCACATTTTTCATCCATCTATCGTCCGTTCTTCTAACTGCGGCCCATTGCCATTTCAATCTCTTTACCCTCACCATTACATCAATTTTTTGAGAGAAGAATAGTTCCTGTTTATCACCTTTGTCATACTTCTAACTTAAGTATTCGGTTTTATATGTCTACTCGTTATGCCAAGCATCACTGGCAAGACACTGATCGAAGTTTTTTTTTCATGATAATTAGACATAATTTGGGATAAATTATATAAATATACATATATATACCATATGTATGACAAACACGTCAAATCACATCTGTGAATATATAAATATATTAATGTAGACTAAGTAGATCATAATCAATAAGATATATCGCCCATGAAAATGAATGGGTATCTCCTGATAGACGATCTTTGATACAGAATACAAAACAAGCATAAAAAACGGCAATATAACATATATGTACATATGCGTATATTATATTTGAGAGATCGCGCTGAAAGACCTATAAGACCATTAGAAGGACAATTTCATTTTACGAGACATAATTCAAGCATAATGCGATAATATCGGCCGTGCGCGAATATTTCATGCGTAGCGAAAATCTTAACGATATACAGAATGATCGTTTGCATTAACGCTATCTGTCCGTTCGTGAAATGGAAAGCTTTCATAAATTCACCCCGCTCGACAAAACAAAAATAACATTACGCGAGCAAACAGTGCTCAGGCCAGAGAGAGATACGAAGAGACAAACAAAAAGTCGTATCGTATAATATACCAACGTGGGGGTATAATGTGAAATTTTCAATTAGGCCTATGTTTTCCCTGTGTCTATTCGCGTTTTCACGACCGCCGGAAAACGTAGCAGCGCCCGACACAACAGGATATGACTATTGAAAAGAGATTGCGGAAATTGTATACGGAGATAAGGGAAAAACAAAAACCGGAGAGGATGCAGAGGGGGGTTTGGGGTAGCGAAATATTTCGTTCGTCGCGACGCCGTTGTACGCACCCGACGAGAAGAAAAAAGTGTTTTGTATGTAAATCGACACACATTAAACACCATTCCCCAGCGCAACCGGGGTAATGTTCTCTCCCAGGAGATAAACTCCTTGATAACTTTAAAAGGAGAAAAAAAAATACATAAGCAAACATGAGCGGCAAAAAGTCTACGATTTTTCCTATTCCATTCGCGCGTACGAAAGTCGAATGGCCTATATATGTTATACCCTACGCATACATACAATTTATGAACCATGAAAATTATGTATATAGATATGAAGAAAAATAAAAAAAAATCCGAACATAATCTAAACACCAACTTTGTTTACTTCGTACGAATTTTTCAAAAGATTACAAATAATTAGCATATATTACTTATTTTTTTATGCGAAACGATACTATACATAAATGAGACGTCCTTACACATACGTAAAGATAAAACTAAGGTTGCGATTTTAGTTAATCGCACTTTTTTGAAGCGATGATTCATTCGTTTCGCATGTGTACGTTTATGGTCGGCTTTTGAAAATTTTTCTCGTTACAAAAAGACTGCGAAAACAATAATACTTTTAATACGTATAAGCGCGATATCCTCGGTTTTGTTTTAGCCAAGCGAGAGATGCCATTGACACACGATGTCGAATATCAATGTAAAGAAAGGTTATCGACCGAAAACGTTTCGAGAACGACCTCTTCAAGTTCGAACGCGTAAATAATGCAGAAAATTTGCATAAACTTTAATATTTTATATATTTGTATTGGCGACGGCCGACTGTAGCGGAATTATCGAAAGATCGAATATAGCCGAGATGCGCCGTGAGAATTAATTTAAATCGTAAAAAAGTTACTCTCCGAAGAAAGCCATGTAGATCCAATATAAACGTACGTAAATTTTTAACACACATATGTATGTACATACATAAACACGACGATAGCCGACACAGACTCAATGCCAAAATAAGCAATTTATAAAGAGAGAATTATTGCATAAAGTAACATAAATCTTGCCGTCCGCGTTGCGGGTCGTCGCTTGCAAGCCAAAAGGATTTTTTGGAAAGTTATTTTTTGCTTCTACCCCTCACAATCCTCCCCCTTTGAGGCCCTGTCGGCTGTTTCATTCATTGGACAAATTTATGTACAATTTTTCCGGTCGTTTCAAAAGAAAAATCATACGGTTTGATTGCAACATTGTATACTTTAACCATTGACCCACTAAACTCCACTTGCTGCTTTTCGCATCTTGAACAAAACACAAGTGTTTCATTTCAAAAATTGCTAGTGTTTCCACCCTCAAGTGAATCTAGTACACAGGTGGTAGATCGTTCCTGTTGGAATGGAATAAAATTCTCGTTTCGTTTTGTTTACCCTATTCTACGTATGTACGTGACGCTTAAGTACTTGCATTTATAATACGGTGCTCAACGAATGTACCATATGTGTACATAGAAACAAATATTTCATTAACAATTAAACCTTTTGAAACCGATCGTAAAAACTCGTGACTTTGGAGCTCTGAAAATATATCTCTTTCACTTCTCGAGAACACTTGAATGTTCTCTTTCTCTTTCATTGGTTTTTGTATGGAGATTTTTTCAATAGGAGGGCAAAAAAAAACGCACATTCGAAATAGTTCGTTGACGCACCAGGCTCAGCGCAGACAATTGTATATACCATTGTCCTACCATATGTTTCATCAATTTCATCAACTTCTTAAAAATAACCACAATTTTTTATGTTTTTCGTTTATTTTACTGCTAGTATATTGATATAAATTTGTTAATTTTGGTTCACCGCACCAGCGCTCTTTAGGACAAGCCACCCCTGCATAGAATACTATTATAATTATATCTAAATAATTCTGATAAGATATCGCTACAAAAATTGGGGAAGAATTTTCCAAAATTGAGATAAGGCTGACATCTGTATCGGGCATTCCATTAGGATATTCCTGATTTTTTTTATTAAACATGATGTTCGATGGACCCATTCATCATTAATCTGTTTACAAAATATTGAATGGAAATGGTTAAAAATATTTCATTGCCAGTAGAATTAAAACCCATTTTTGGCAATCTGAAACTAATTTATCCATATACATATAACAAAATTTTTCTGGTTATATACAAATGGTTTCCGGAAACCCATTGAATGACAGCAAGTATTGATTATTATTAGAAGTATTTGACTTCTAAAAGTAATTGAAGATACATGTGTCGAAATGATAAAAACAGTTAAGATCAAAGTGCTTTGATGAGTTACAAAAAGTTAATCAATCGGGTACGCCGCATAATCAGATCAGAGTTAGAAGCTAGTACATATACATACATAGGGTTGGGGAAGGTTGCAGAAAAGCGGTCTCCGACCGAAACTCTCGAGGATATCAGTTTCGAATTAAGCACACATTACCCAACTGAGGGGGTGGTTTCGGCAAAGGGGATGAGAAAGGGGTGGAAAATTAATGAGAGGCGGCAAAGTATGGAGGTACGGTCGGAAGTTGGTTCGCCGCCGGTGCAGCGCACACCAGACTGCGGTGGCACTTACGACCTTATACAAGTATACGTGTGAGTCAAAAGTTTAGTGTGGATGTAGATATACATATATGTGGGAAGGGGTTGTGGAGGTCCACGGAAAAGGAGCTAGCGAGCGTCGCCTGATACGCTTCAATTTGTCTTGGCCACCCGTGTTTCGGTTAATTCACAATTAACATATTATACGTGTCTAGCGGTAGTAGGAAGTTCTAGGAATGACCCCAGTTCATCCTGCTGTGATAAACGTGCATTTAAACAGTTTTACAAATTGGTCAGTGATAAGACATTACGGGAATTTATTGAGGAAATACTGTTTCATGCTCACGTACACAGAGCCCTATCGCTGCATACCCAATACTACAAATTTGGGAGTGTACAGATCACACTGATCTGATCAGTATCAAGCAAAAATTCAGATAATTGTGTGTACACATGCATCCGCAACAGATTATTTTGTATTTGAAATACAACCAGCAGCATTAAGTGGTTACGGGTTCTATCCCTAATGTGTGCTGCTGGCCAGACCTTGGTTATGTGACTCCAAGGTTGATCGTTTCCTATCAGAGTTTGCCAATTTATCTAATTTCGTTGAAACGAATCCAACAAATTGGCATCCCTGTCATATCCCTCTCGCAAAAATTCGAGTTAATCAGCATCACGATTTTACCTAATTTGTATAAAATGCTGCAAATTTATCCACAGATGCCTCTGTGAATGTTAATCGTTGTTTGTATTTGCCTTGTATGATACTTCTGTACAATGTTTAACCATACATATATGTCGTGTTTAATGTATATATAATTAATAATTTTTAATGTAACAATCATATATGTAAATAAATTCTAAATAATTTTAACAATCCATATATCAAATATTTAATGGAAAATTACATATATATATAATTATAATTAAATTGTAAGGATTGTTATATTATTTCAAAGGAAACTCTAATTATATACATATCAAAAGACGCTTTCAAAAGTTTTAAAGAAAAGAACAATTTCTTTTCACGACTACCGTTAAAGGTGACAACGGCAATTAATCGTTAAGTTCAACGTTCATTATACAAGGAAACAATAGTGCGCTCCACGGTCGAAAATCTAAATAAAATTCATAGCTAGTTTGCAAGATTTATATATAAAATCCCAAAAAAAAGACAAGACGAAAAAACGAAGAGTCTGACATCCGACAAAACAAAAACCCCCAAAAGCGCACGCTATGTATGAATAATCGCGAAACGGGAACACGCTGCACTATCTACACAGCTCGGGTGTGTATGGGGGTTGATTTATTCACCCTATTCGCCCTTATTTATTAATACGAAAGTCTTTTTCGGATAAATAAAAAGGACGCCATGAAGGAGAGGAAGCCGAGTCGTTTTCCCAAGCGACGCCGAGTAACTTACGCAGATGTATTGCATTATGTAGATGGAAAATTGCGAGAGGAAATCCTACATTCGCTGCAGCAACAGAAGGCGAGACGGTCCGCTCTCCTGCCATTATCCTCTTTTGTCCACTTAAATAGCCTTTAAAGAAGATTACAGCCATCAATTTTAAAAACGTATTTTACAAACACTTCGACACAATGTTGATTGTGAAACGATTTCGCGTGTCTCACGCGCGTGTTAATGCGACGCCCGTCTATACAGACATACAGATTATATGTATATATTCTCCACTTTTCGCAGATATAAATCGAAAGCCAATAAAAGGCCGGTCGTAAAAAGCTCTCTCGAAAGCCCGCACAAAGCTCCCAAACGAAAAACAGAAGGGTCAATTATATCGAACGGGCGACATCTGGCTTTTTTGGAATCGGGCGTTCGTCTGTCGACGCTCAAAATTTCACCACAGCAACTTTTCAATTCTGATCGTGCTTTTTTCGTTTTATTTTTTCATCCCGGAAATTCGATACATTCACGGATCCCATCTGCTGTAAATGTAAGTACGCAGACAACCCACCAGACGGGAATCGGGCTCAGTTCATGACTTTTTTTGCGTACGCAAGAACCCGACATTATAATTTAAAATAAGGTTGTAATTTAATCGGAAAAGAGCGATTTGAATAAACCGAACCGACGAATTTGAATGGAAAAAATCGATACATATTAACAGTGGAATTCTTTCTCATCCAGATTGAAAATAGCGCCCCCCAGCACGACAACAATTGAATCGATTAAAACCTGGAAATGTATCTGAAATTCCAACATCCCAATAAAATAAATATGTAACTAGAATATTTCAATAAATCATCGTGAAGGCGTATTATAAATTTAACGTATGTACATATGTAGAATGCCTCTCACACACTTTTCACTAATTTAATTTAATACAAAATTTCTAAATTTAATAGAAAGTATTCAATATCTTAAGAACATCAACATTTCAACAGAATAATACAATATTTATTTTCACACCATTTGTGTAATTGTGACCAAACTTCAAATTGCGACAGTCAAAATCAATACGATATTTTTATTTCGGGTAGCAACGAATTTTTCATATTTACATACATGCTTAGTGTTTGTTTCGTTTTTACGACAAAATTTTACACATTTCGAAAATAATTCCATAAATTGAATGTAAAAGCTATCGCCGCGTACTTGGTTTATAAGAATAAGACGGTTGAAAAGTGAAAATTTAAATAAAAACGGGTCACGAAAAAGTAAAGTCCGACGGTTAGTTGATCTGGTTAATCCGGCACCCAACTTTTCCCATTTGCTATCTTTCAACCGAGTGAAAACTTTTCCGCAAAGTAAATGAAAAATATTTTCGACGATATTTCAACTATCCCGCCACAAAGGAAACATTCCAAAAATTTTCACTCTATAATAAGAAAATATATGTATATAATTTAAAACAATGTTACCATATGTAATCGTGCGTCCGGTTATACAATGTTCATTTTCGCTTAGCAGGCGTATAATAAAACGATATTGATATCATTTCCGATGTACACAAATATGTGCATATATACAAATGTAGCTCGATAGGTATGTATTGTGTATATATGGGAGTCAAATCGTCCTTTGGATTCCAATGTAATTCATTGAGCCGAGGATTATGTAAAAATGAGTGTATTTCCTCCTATCCGTGCGGAGTGACCATGCGTTATGCATGAGTTCCGGGCCAGTTCCGCGGAACACTTCGGAACCGATCAACACGGGCGTCACGTAGCGCGACACTCTTATTTATTGCGCACTTCTACAATATTAAGACACTCCACGAGATGCCTATAATGCACCAGAAACAACCCCTCCGGATCGTGAGGACGTCCGAGAAATATTTCCTCGAAATTTTCCGATCCGAACTAAAATAAAATGAAAAAATACACACACAGAACATAACAAACGATAGATTCCGAGTTGCACAATACTATTCTTGAATTTATTTCGTGAAACACACACGTACGCCTCTGGCCGAAGACTAAAATGTATGCAAATACATTTCGGACTGATTCATTTTCCCTAGACTCGCGTATTTACATTGAAAAAATATATGTCAATCGATACAGCAGAGGTCACACATTAGAGGGTCGTTGCACCGCGAGCGAATCGCAAAACACATCATCAAGTATGGATTTATTGCTTTTTTTTCTCTCGTTCTTTCAATGAAACCGCATATATTACAGATTTGCGTGTGCGAAGACTTTGGACATGCTTATCGCATTATGCGAATACACGTACATATCTGTTTTCTTGGTTTTATCTTATCTCACAGAGGTGCAATGATAAAAGATGCATTACACGTGCCACGCTCACGAAACAATGCGAAGTGCATTCGGTCGAATTTAGAATCGATTAATCTTAAGCATCGTTAAGAACATCGCTTCTAAAGTGCAAGTTCAAATCGCGTAACCTTAGTTAAAGCGCTTCAATTCTGCATAGTTAAGGTTAAAAGTAATTGGTTTTACAGTAAATGAGACACAATATTACTATCGTTTTTTTATGATGTTTAGCTTATATTCTAAATATATTGCATAAAAGTCATATGAATGATACTTCACTCAAGCTATTATATTATTGAATGTAAATTCCGAGAAAAAATTGTCGAATTGACTAACATTTTTTTGCACAATTTCAAAAATTACACCCATCAAAACCAATTACGTTACTCAGAAATAGAAATTTTAAATTGAAGTTGAAAAAAAGTTAAAAACTGACGATCTTCTATTCTTAGAAACGTGCACTATACACTTAAATTAAAAACGTGTACTATACATAAAATTATATAGTTGAGAGCATCCCAGCTAAATATATGTACATATGTAGGTATGTACATTAGAAACACCACAATATGAAGGAGTAAACCTTCCAACGGTTTTCGCTCAACTTTCCATTAGGTACTAATTCACTAATTAAAGCTTTTATTCTTGGTAATTTGAGTTAACTCTCCCTGAACAGATGAATAACGATCGATGGGTTAGTTAGTACTTACAGTAGTTGAGCGCGTGTATTAAATCGGTAATGGCCCCCAGAGTGGTCGAATAGTTCGCGGGTATAGTTCGACCATAGTAAGTGGATATAGTGTTTGGAGAGGCAGTTAGCGGTCTAGCAGCGTGTCCAGATTGCATGATCAGAGCCGGACTAACTAATAACGCCCCAGGCGTTAATACCTTTTTTTTTCATCCCATAAAAAAAATAGAACGCGTCCCGATAGTGAGCTTCGTGTTGCCGAGTGGAGCACGCGAACGAGAGCGTGAAAAACTATGGAAAAAGTAAGATGGAATTTTCCACCAAACCGAGGACGATACCCGAAAGACACATCGAAGTTTGCAGGTATGCTGTAAATGAATGGTAAAACCGGATCGATACGTTTCGGACGAAAAAGTATAGATGTTTGCGATACTCTTGGGTATATACCGTACATATGTACATATGTAGAGTCAAGGGTCAAGATCTCGCTGACTTAACGTTTGAACCCTTGTCGGTTCACCTAAGGAGTAAATTTTATTATAAACGATAGGTTATCACATAAGATAGTCAAGTACATAAGAAAACATAAATGCCGGAACATATTCACCAAATTACCTCATTAATTGCATTAATAGACTTAAAAAATAAGGCAATACATTTTTCTACTTCTGCAGTTAGAATATTTACAAATCCAATTCCATATTGCACAAATGAGAGGCTCTCTCATAACGCAAAAAGTAAAGGAATGATATACAACCCTATTTTTCGCCAATCGGGCTCTTTGGTTCACGCACACAACAATACTCAACACTCCATCCAATACACGCATTATTTCAAGGAAGTGTTCTCTTCTGGGCAATATGGAATGGAATTTGTAAATATGCAATGTTATAACTTATAACTCTCGCTTCACTTATAACTTAAAGGTGAAACGAGAGCACTTGATGTCAAACACATAAAAAAAAAGTGGTGGATCAAAACTTAAAGGCCAATTCTACATAGAACCATGATTGTTGTTCCTCTTGCTTTTATTGGTGACTTCCGGGTCTCAGCCATTGGAGGTAAGTCGTCGAGGAAGATATTTTCTTCCGAAAAAAAAATGTCAGTCAAGCGAAAATGGGTATTATCGTCGTACGACCTTGGTGCTTAGAGGCGGACATAATCGCGAGCACCTTGAGCCTCAGCGGGGCATTCCAAAAGAGTAAATGATAATGGATCCGTTCACTTCGTTAGTGCAAACACTTCCGACATCGTAAAAATGTCAAACCGAACGACTGTATGTAGGTACTTTAGCCAGCGAACTTTTTTCTTAATCTGGAATCTGCAACAAACGATTACTAGCTGCATGTACACATGTACGTACATACATGCTAGTCTCTAATTCCTACTGCCTACTTTATACTGTTT
Organism: Arctopsyche grandis; assembly: GCF_051622035.1. Lineage (NCBI taxonomy): Eukaryota > Metazoa > Arthropoda > Insecta > Trichoptera > Hydropsychidae > Arctopsyche > Arctopsyche grandis. The sequence continues at coordinate 20,684,555 of NC_135362.1, forward strand.
ACTACCGGCGCCGATGACGGTTACTATTTGACCTCAGGTGTGCGTTTGGGTTATAGAACCGGTGTTTTATGGTGTCCCGTTCACGGCCAACCAGTGGCGCTAGAGCCGAGAGCGTGGGCGCCAATTGGACAAATAGAAAGTAATGAAGCAGAGACTCTTGGATGCAAGGACAAGTTGCCAAATTTTGTTCCTGAACAGTAGTTGTTGTAAACAACAGACAACGAAAAAAAATCAACTCAACCTCTCTACAACTGAATGTACAATATAATATATAACATAACAACGCTCGTGAACTACTTAAGTTCCAATACTTTACAAGACTAAACGGATTAATTTTAAATCCAACAGCTTATTCACTTAAAGCAATTACTCAAAACAAACTGCTACGCTTCTTCCTCTTGTCTTGTCCTTTATTTCTTTTTTATACAAAGAAGATTACACAAGCACTTAAATGTATCGATGAAAATCTAGCTCCCGTATTCTAAATGCACGCTGAATAATGAATGGGAAAGATTCGGAAACAATTGCTCTGTTTGTGAATCACAAAAAGAAAATAAACCATACAGAATATTTAAGTTAAAATCAATTTCGTCGATGACGATGATCACAATCTTGCCGAGGCAACTCAAACGGCACACGAAAAAAAAGCAACAACTTAACCTGGCGCCTAATAAACTGATCGAAGTGATGTTAATCTGTTCTTTACAGTAGCCGTCCGACTTGTAAAAAAATAAATATATAAGTATACGTATTTCACTTAAATAAAATGCTTTCAAACCTTCAAAAATAGTAAAATTAGATAGGCGTGTATTTCTGAATGGTAATTTATATACGTGAGACGGTAGTCACTGACAGATATTGATTAAAAAGTAGCGATTACGAAAAAAAAGGCATCAATCAAAACAGCTACTGTGTATTAAGATTACCCAACGCTACAGCGCAACATTTAATTATATCAAGATGCGAAGAGGCCAGATGATATAAATAATATAAAAAAAAACATGTTGTACGTAGAGAGATGGATGATTGTGTGATTGCGTCCGTGTGCTATCCAACAACGAGTTCAAGTCAGATGTGTTCAAAGCCCTATATAGGAATATGTACGATTCGAGAGTTCAAATGTGAGAAAAACTGAAAATTACCATCACGATGGGTGATTCGATTTTTTTTATCTCATGATTATGTTAAAATTGACTGAATAAATCACGACGAGAGAATCAAAAGCGAGTCGTGACCACTTCTTTTGGTGTGTGTGTGTGTCTATATGCGTGCATGAACGAATATTCGCAAACATTACATTTTTTCTTCTAAATTTAAATAATGCCTATTTGCGCTAAAGTTGACACGCTGAAAAGTCAAAAGTCTCGCAAAAGCCGTGACTCGTTCGAAACATATTTATAATAGTAATCTCGAAACGTTATAACCGCTAACGGTACTGAAACGTTTATTTAACAAATCGTCTTCCGAGTTACGAACCCGCCTTAGGGCTCGTGAAACACGTATTCGAATCGAGTGCATACGATAAAGTCTAGAGAGAGATTTTCTAATTGCATACGCTCTACGATGAGGTGTGAAACTCTGCATTCGAATGCAATTACACGGATACAAACTTAGAAAGTAGAACGCAAAAGTAATAAATAGGAGGAGATAGATTTCAAGGAAATCCATTCTGATAATATAAAAAAAAATGTTCATATATATGTATGTATGCGAAAGTGGTATACTTATATAAGATTTTGAAAAATTTTTCATTCAATGTTATTCTACAAATTATGTGTACTATCTTTTTGTACAAACTTTTTAGAGATACAACAAATAAAACTAAAAATACCGATAACAATCGAAATCTATGACAACTCGAACGTATTAACGGTTAACTAATAGTCCATGAAAAATGTTTTAACGGATTACTATCTCACTATCTCAACGCTGAAGAGATGATATCATAATACTGCAGGGGGATCTCCACGCGAGAAATTCGATATTGCGAGATTTTATTAGTCGATTTTTCCTACGATACTGTCAATATATGTATGTATGTATGAATGTTTGTATGTATTTATGTATGTATGTATATATGTTTGTATGTATGTATGTTTGTATGTATGTATGTATGTATGTATGTATGTATGTATGTATGTATGTATGTATGTATGTACATATATATGTATGTATTTGTGTGTGTGTATATTTATATTTAACGGATAAAAACATATATTCATACGTATAAGAGTATAGACATTTCTTTTCAATCTAAGTGTAGTTAAAAATTATGCTTTATTTTAAGGGTTCATAAAAAGTGACGACTTTTCAAAGTGGACTCGTGCATTGCCAGCACTTCTGAAATATTACGATTTTACTCGAAACGGCTCATAAACATTAAAAATCCATTATCGACAACATAATACTCGGGTTATAAAAGCGCTCATTATAGATTGACGATAAACTATAAAGAAAAAATGTTGAAGATTTGTAAGTTTATCAAAACCTAGTATTGTTTGGGAATTGAAACTGATATAATGCTACTTTTAAAATTAAATAAAATATTAAAAAAAAAACACACAAATTGTCGGGTGCAGTATGATAAGGTGTGGTGTAAGCAATATAAATTTTCCTAGTGGATGGGCGGAATCCATCTCGTAAAGGACGTTCAAGAATTTCATTATAAGTATCCGTGCGCAAGAGATAACGGAAAACGGAACGGACAGAAAACAGAAGAATGAAACAAGGGGGAGGAAAGCAGAAGCGAATGAAAATATTTTCAGTTGAGATAAGGAGAGGGCGCGCAAAGAAAAATTATCAGCTTCAGTCTCGCCTTGGGACTCATCGCTGGAAAAAGGAAAAGAACACACTATTTTCACTCCGGAAACTGGGAAAGGAACACTAGCAAACTCACACACACACACACACATACATACATATATACACACACAAGTCAGACGGATGATAAAGCTATCGGATGTGTGGTAAAACTGAAAAGTTACCTGGTCAGAAGCATAGTGCTTATAACTACGTAAACTCTGGAGGCTGCATCGGGTCACAACCACCACAACTACTATTATCAAAACCCCTCAGCCACCCCATAGCTTCAAATGCAACCCCATTTTTCATCGCTCGCGTGTAACGTACGTACAATCTCTCACCAACAAATTTCAACAAGAATGATTGATCGTTCGATCAAAATTTCTCTCCATCTCTTTCACACTTAAATTTGATGCCATTGATTAAACATTAATCGGAATAATGTATGAAAAAACTCGCGTACGAGGAAAAACAAAATAAGTGACCGTATGCAAAATTCGTCGACGTCTCGCGCAATCAATGATATTTCGACATAAAATATTTGGCTTAAACAATGATAGTTGGTCATAGGGACGTACCCAAAAATGGACCGGGCGACTGCTGCTGCTATCGTCGTGATTTACCGTTGCCAATATTTTCAGTCATATTGCACAAATTTCCCGTAGAGTTCGGCAAAATAATATACCTATATATTGTTCATGGTGCACGATGTGAGACTGGGGTATAACGGTGTATTGATTTATGTGTGTGATTCATCAAAAACGCTTGTGTCGTTTGGTCTGGGTCTGGTCCGCGATCTCGTCTGGTCTGCTTCTTCACCTTAAAGACGACCCAGCTACAAAACCTGATCCATTATCGTTAAATCGATATCAAAATATCAATTTCATTAACATACACGTTTAGGAGGAGCGCGACGGGCAAAAAGAAGTCATTTTCCGTATCGTTAAATATCGAAACCGGTTTTACGATGCTGAAAATATAACCTGAAGTCACCGTGTGACGCTCTCCACGTTCTAATTTTGAGCTTATTGAAGTCGATCGATAATACATCACGTCAACATCGATAACGTTACGCCAAAACATATCAGTGCACCATTAAATTTGGGACTTCATATTTTCATATCCGAGCGAATATTCATCGAAATTATTTGTATCATAACGAGAACATCGGCACGCTTCCATTAAAAGGAAAATCGTGTAAGCATTAAAAGTTTTTGTTTTTGCAGGCCATTTGTATAATACAATCGGAATTGGGTGGAAATCACAAAAGCGGCTTCCTTGTTTTGATTCCCTCTATGAAAATATTATTTAAACGCACTTTCCCGATTACAAGTTTTTCTTATACATACATATATGCAGCGAGAAAATAATCTCAGACATTTTCGAGATGAAAATAATCTCAGAACTTTTCAATCGGACCTCGCACACAATAAAAAGGGGCTTGGAAAAAATACAGCATAATGTGATTTTTTCACAGTATCAGAGATTAGTCGCTAATGTCAGATAATAAAAAGGGAGAATCAAAAGAAGAAAGAGGCAGATTTATTCGTAGAGAGACGTCTATGGCTATTTTTCTGCTACAGCTTTGAAAGGCAACCAAACCACCACACACTTTTTGCACTGTCTTTTTGCACTTTGTCTTCTTCTGTGTGCGTTTTTTTTTTCTTCCTCTCCCTCACATTTTCTTTTTATTTTGTTTATTCCATTTGCGCTAAGGGGTAAGCTAATTGCCAAAGCACGAGGAGAAATAAATTACTATTTCTCTATTATACATAATAACCGGGATGTAATTGGCCACTCCCCACACATCAGACAATCATCCATCGGACGCACTGTAATGCGCCTTTGATGCCACACCACATATGTATGTACTTAGATAGAAACGATCTCTCGTAGGTTACATCACTTCATTTCGGTGATGGAGAAAAGCGACAAAAAACGTACAGGATCATCGTCAGCTCATTTGACCCGCACATATGTACATATGTACGTAATGCGAACACTTATTTACTAACAAACAACATTTGATTGAATTAATGCACGTATCGAAGAACGAAAATCGTTTCTATACGACGAAAATTTATGTGTTTTTCGTGCGATTTGTACGTCGATAGGTTTTCCGATCGAGCTTTCCGCCAAAGACCCCGAAAGCTTACTTAATGGCCAATCAGCACGACGATGGAACTTTTATATAAGGAAAGTGCCAGTCCTAAAATAGGCGTTATAATAACGATAAGAATCAATAACAGTTAAAGGGAGTCACTAAGAGCACGCTCCCCGAAATAGCCATATAATATGTACATATGTACTAAAAAAAACCCAGACTCAAGCATCGTCGAACAATTTTAAACAAATATTCAATCAATGGCCGATAGAAAATATTACATAAGAAGCTCGCGATATCTATCGAAAACCGCAAAATTTTAATATGCCAGTTAAAATTAAGCAGTTCGCCCACGTTTTGTAAAATTACTACACTAAGGCTTACGTCAGACAACAACTAAAAAACCACTGAAGAATTAATTCATCGTAACGAATTTACGATTCACACATTAACGATTAAGTCTTTATGACTATTTTATTGCTGACGCCGATAGAATCATTAAAAAATTCATATTTTAAGCTGTAAGATAAAAACGTCAAACTTGCGGAATCGAACTTCTATTTTTTTATTATTATTATTATAGGTTATATTACGGATTGTTGATTAAATTTTACATATTTATTTGATGGTTAATTCAAATCAAAAATTCAGATTTCAAAAAACTTCATCCACAAACATTTAAATTGGTAACTACATATGTATGTCTACTTCAATCAAATTAGTTAATTTCCAATTTACTAAGCGACGTCAGGCCCAAAAAGGGAAAACCATTAAGTTAATCAAACAATAATGATCGTGTGTAACGTTCGAACACGTACGTACACTGTATACCTTCTTTGATCTTTAGGTATTGCGGTTTTTTATGGTGTGACAGGATTCGTAAGGGGAAGGGGGGGGAGGGGGTGAGTGCAGCTCCGATAGTCTTCATTAGCATTTCAATACTGTTAAAAGCAGTGGGGTTGGGGTTAGGTGGTCTGGTTTCGGTCGCTGGTGCCCCGGGGCGCCGACATCCCAAAATGTAAATAGTCTGAATGATTAATTAAACGGCCGGTGTCGGTGGGTGGGTGGGTGGTTTTTGGGTGAGGGGCTAAGGGGTGGTTTGGTGCATATTTTGACCTCCCGAGGACGTTCCAGGGGTATCCGTTGAATGACCGGACCGGGGCCGCAGACAGTCTGGGGCCCTCTAGAAAGCGTTTCCTGACTTTGTCCAGCATTACGGACCATTAGGCCTCGGGGCCCCAAAGACCAGAAACGAGATATCTTACCTTAACACGCGCTGGCGAGAGAGGCCTGCTCTCTCAAGAGAACATCCTAAGCCTATTATTACTATTATTATCGTAGTCGTATATGCATATTGCTAAATTAAAAACGTCGTTTTTTCCTACGTCCGAGTCGTACTCGATCGATGGCAAAAAAATAAAAACGAGACCAACGTACTATGAAAAGATATATTAGTGTGTGTTAAAATAGCAAACAAAAAAAAACCGACCATATCCTCCACATATTAGATTTTATTAAGGAAAAAAGAATTCACGAAAGCAGTCGCTTCCCACGCAATGAGTTTCTATTATTTTAATTTTGTTTAAAGCAAATGGGCAGTCGGCATTACGATTTACGAGATATTTTAAAAATAAAGCTTTAAGTATGTATAGTGTATTATATTTTTCATATAAAAATCGAACTCTTTAATAAGTGTGTCAATATTATAAATTATCGAAAGACATTGAAATCAAATATACTAGCATAAAAAAATCAATTAAATCTGTATATTATTATAATGCTATTGAACTTTTCATACAATTTTTAGATCAATTTAAATCAATCACATATATGTATGGTATTTTGACATGTAAATATAACACTTTGAGTTATAGAGAAGAATAAAGCTATTCATAGTTTCAAATAACTTCAATCAAGTAATCTTTCAATGAGAAATTATTGCTAACATTTAATGTTTGTACTATAAATTTATGTATTTACTTATGATCCGGGAAAGTCGCCCGATTAAAAACTAGTGTATTTAAATGAAAAAAACCAACAAAGAGTGAAATCAAACCGCAACGGGATAATTTATGTAATTTTCCTAACACGTGATAAAATCTAATCGCACACAAAATTTGAACTTTACCGGCAATAAGTCACCATACATCTATGTATGTACGTGTGTCGTGGGGGAGTATCCTTCTATCTTTACGCACTTGTGTATGTATGTATATCGATGGGTATATGCGTGCGAAATAGACAAGTAGCAATTTGTTAGGTCGAGTCGAGGAGAATCTATCACTCTGGTACACACAAGTACCTACACGTAGAACACTGTCGGTGGAGAACCGGTCGTGGCGGTTCTTACAATTGGAGTAGAGTAGTATCCACGAAACACCAGCGAGAGCAACAAACGCCTCTGGATGGATTTATCGCACTCAATAAGAAGGCAACAGTGTGCTACGCAACTTCGCACATAAATCAACCGGGGGGGCCCGAAATACGCGCACGCACGTCTCTGTATACGCACGTCTCTCTACGTGCACACATCGATTATGATATATAACCTCACACGAATCAGAAATGTATCGGTTTTCTTCGGAAAATTCGCGATTTTCCACCGAGCGGCGCGAAAGCGCGACAGTCACTTGACCTACGCCTATGGTAAAAATTTCGAAGAAACGCATCGAGCGCGACTTGTAAGATCTGTTATTATGGGATGTTTAGCAATCGCGACGTGTTTAATTGCTTTTGAATGATGCGATGAGTTGAAGTTTTGACTGTAAAAATTGCGTAACATTCAATTATTTTTCGAATATTTCCTCTCAAGGTTGAGCTATCGGTGATGTCGAATAGCTCTGGCTGTTAAAATATAGCAAGTTTTAAGAAAACGGTCTGCGCGAAGGCACCTTCAATCAATCATTCGAGCAGAGCTCGCGTTGAAAATTATTTTCAAGAGCATCTGACCTTTCCCTTTGTTGGCGAAACCAGTTTCATCACACTATTCGGAGCGCTTACCTGGAAATAAGAGAGAAAAAAAGGCGATTGTTATTACGGTATGCTTCTGTTAACGTCATTATAAAAAGATTTTTTAACGACGGTCGAAAGCGTGATAAATGATGGAACACTCTACGGGGCAGCTCCCGCAAACAAAACGTAACTAATAAAATAAAAAATATGTTTAAATTTAAACGCGACCAAAATATTTTAAAAAATTCACAAACACACAAAGATTTGCGTATACATATGTAGTAAAACAAGAAACTAAAACCAACGGAATTAAAACCGAAAACTCATTCACCGAAACACCGAAGATTCCTCACGTCTACGAAACTGTAACCGAGCTTATGATAATTGTCTTTTATGGGAGGATATAATATGGACTGTTGAACTTTGGAATTTTCCACGCCGTTTTATTAACGTTATTATTATTGTTGTTGAATGTATTGTTATTATAATATTAAAATAAAAGTACTATTAATTTAATACGCGCGTCTTAATTGAGTTCGAAATATATGAGCTGCTATGCAACTAACAACATAGCACTAAGGCAACAGGTAATACCATAAATAATATACTTTGTAACACCATCACGCTAGAATACAATGCTTTTTATATTTACAAGACACAAGTCAAAATTTGAACAGCGTTCAAAAAAAAAAACACTCGTACAAAAAATATTCAAATAAATCTTTCAACGACAAGCTTTATTATGTGCCACTTTGAAGTATAGAATTAGTACAAATTACAAAGTATACATACATATAAGAAAAAAATTCAAATTATATGGTATGAAGTTTTGTAAAAGCATAAGCTGTAAAGAGTTAACGCACATTTGACAATTAAAATAACCTATGACGGAATATAAAAATTAAAAATTTTATCTTTTGTTATTGTGCAATGTTAATGCCGGAACAAATATAATAAAAATTGGACCGCATAAAAGCGATCATCTCGATGCTTCGATTCGGGTATTAAATTTAGGTAGGAATTCTCGAATATCGTCGAAACTTGAGCGATAAAAGAGGAGCACGGAAAGGATCGCTCCTCCCATCCCAAATAAATGCCCCGAACAGGAATATTTAATCGTGAGAGAAAACGACCCCTCCCACAAACTCGACGAAATTGCAGTGCAAACCTTTTATTTGTGCGAAAACCCCCATTTTTCCTCCCATCCTTACTTACTGAGCCATCGATGAAGAAAAAAAAAACTATAAATCGTCGAATGCTACACATCGATTAAACCGACAACAATAAGCGTATAGGCGTTTCGCCTGTTTTTTGTACAGTTAATTTATCTCATAACAGCGGTCGTAAATTTAGAAATGATTTTTCAGATGTTAGAGAAACCCCCACGCATATATGACGAGCCGAGTACACTTTCGAACCGATGTGTTTGTACTGTTAGATTGTCCACTTGGTGTGCTGGGTCAAGTGTGCTATGAACTGCTCTCCACTCTCGACAAAACGTATTCAGTACACAATAACTATAAAATTGTACATAATGGCAAGTTACATAATCATTGCCTTGCGTTGTGTTGTATGCGTACAGGATTATTTGCGACGATTGGGTCAAATCATCGCCAGAAAACCGTTAAAAAAAACACTACCATATATGAAAATGATGCTAGAAATACACATGATTATCAGACAGAAGCGATGGTTGGAATAATTAAACGTGAATACGCACATTCTTCAGTAATATGCTTCCCACAATTGTTCGCTAATAATAACGTACGCGACCGGCCATTTTTCCATTGAAAGAAAAAACCTCACACCATGCGTTTTTAATCAAACAAGATTGCATTTATTAAATATAACAATTATTACTGTTTGAACTGTTTTTTTAGAAAAAAACCCAACTATAACGGAAAATACGTTGTCTAATATTTCAAAAAAAGTGTAAGGGCAAACTTACAAATAATTATATTAAAAGGTATATACATATATGGTTTAAGGGCAAATTTATAATTAAATATATTAAAAGGTATATGTACTTATTAAAGGCAACTGCCAAATTATACACAAGCAAAATGACCTCATCTACATATGTAAAGATAGAAGAGCATGCTCTTTCGAGCCTCGACTAATTTCATGTCAACCACAGATAAGCTTATTTTTGTAAAGCTCAAAATGCATACATAAGTATATACGAAGTGGAGCGCAAGCAAACGAATACGAAATGACGAGACATTATGGCCAGAGCCAGTAATACAGGTTTAGCACTAAAGTCGATTAAGTCAACCGACTTGAAAACTAGGAAGTGTTCAAGTCATCCACCGAATATAAACCGAAAAATCAATAATAATATTAGGCCGATTCGTCAGAAAGGTTCTGAAAATATTCACGTATAATGTTCCGATAATTAAAACGAACATAACCTACCCAGGTTAGATTCTATGCTATTACGTGTACACGTACGCGAAATACTTTGCCTTGAAAACTTGAAATTCGGTTATCAACCGTTCAAAATTCTTATTGTTTTCTTACAGTCAAGGCTGCGGCGATACAATACAAAAACGAAATTAGGAAACACATGTTAATGGTTAATTGTGCGCAACTTCGTACGAGGGACGTTCGAATTTAGCTTAAATTTAATTTTCGTGTTCTCAATTCACCAGCTTAATTGTTATACAAACAACGCACGAAACTAATGCTAAAATAAAAACAAGATTATCATAAAGTGAATAAACGAAGCAAATAAAATTTAGTCTAACAGTTCAAATTTGAATATCCCCTAATATACATAGTACATATGTACATATATGTAAGTTCGGAACGAGAATTACAAAATATCAAGAGTTAATAGAGCGAGAACGTTCGACGCTGCAAGACCACCGACCGATTCAATTAATAGTAAAATTAATTCGCGAACAATTACACATCGATTCGATCGTTTTAATGTTCGTCTTGTTATTTAAATTTGTATTTCGCGTGCGGTGGAACGAACTAGTCGAATTTTCAGTCGATTATAAACTGAAAAGTCGTTTGAATTAAACGACTATACGAAAATATCGTGTGGGTCACAGAACAGGTCGATTCGCAGTTTCGCACTGACCCGTCCGAGTCGACTCTTCGGTTAGTTCCGGTTTAGTGGAAAAGTTTTAAGCGCACCTTCCAATATTAAACGGCAACGAAGTTATCCGGAAGCGGAAAACTTTTACCTAGTACACAAAATACTTCTGAATTTCTGTTTAATTAATGCAAAACAAAGTTGACATCGACAAAGTGCCTTTTAAAGATTCAAGACTAGCGTAGTTTACAAAAATTATCAACTCCTACAAATCATTATATATGTACATACATACTCACATCACTGAAACGAAGTACATGAATAGTATTTTCCAATGAGATTAATTGTATGGTTAAAAAGTAATGTTCAAACGGCAACTTTTAATTCAGTCCACGGATAGCTCTTTTTATACCTCGCTTTATAATAAAATTCCGTCGTTTGATTCAACGACTAAAATATTTCATAGGAAAAATCTGGCAATTTTAATTAGGGACGCGCCGAAACCGGAAGCTCGCCGTCGTACACCCGGAGAACGGGCATCTTACGAGAATAATTGTCGGGCGGTCGACGTCGAGGGGTTGGGATGGGGTTAGGCGAAAGGGTTTCAGATTAAAGGCCGTCCCTCATTTTGATTTATCCCCGTTATTTATTCGTGGGCGGCCGAGCCCTACATCCGCGGCCGATTACCATACGATTTGCCCTCGTGATCCGCCTATACCAGCAACATATTAGCCTTCAGCATTTACTAACCGCGAGCAAACTCTCTCCATCAGAATATATATGTACATGTTAATGTCGACGTATCGAGCAACTTCTCGTAACTCGTCGAAGAAAATGTGCGGCAGCTCCACGCTAAAGAAAATCAACGGTTCTGCCTAATTTCCCAGCGGAGAGTGCGTGTGCGTATTTGACGGCTAAACATCGCCACATTTTCCGATTGACTACAAATCACCGATCGAACTCATCGTCATTAAAACTAATCAACAAAAAGCCCCATCCTATTTTCACTTCGATGTGTTTATTATATTTCTAATATTTCAGATATATGTGCATACATATATATCTGTTTCAATAATTTAACATTGGATTTCAATTTAATATAAACTTATTGTAAATAAAAATGATTATATATGTAGCATCTATGAATCGTGAATGTTGATATGTATGTATGTATGTATGTGTCAAAAGCAGCACTCAACACATGAACAACCCAATCTAAGTAGAAAGTTTCACGTGTGCTACGAAGACGTCAGAGAAAAAGGGGATTGGAAAAACAATTCAGTTGCAATCCGAAAAGTTAAACTTTTGTTATCAAAACGACTGAACTCAATCGTACCGAATAGGCGTTGGCAAAGGATCGTTCTAAGAAATTCACATATCCACTTCAATTATGCAAAACTTTCACCAAAATCGATATGAATTTGGGCAGAGAGTCGGCGAGTTCGAACGAACCCCGTACGTGTCTATCTGTCTGTGCACACTGTGTTCACGTTTGAAACGCGAAATTTATAAATATTGATCTTATTCCGAGTGATACAAAACACATGGAAGATGTTCATGTAAATTTATGGCACACGCACAGTTGAAAAATCGGCAGTAAATTTAAGACACATTGCGGTATGTCGTTCAATTGAAAAAAAAAATCAAATGGCTCCTAGGTCAATGGGTCACCGGAAGAAACACCAAATCTGACCGTTTTCTTTTTTTCAGTCGAGCGGTCAAACCGTCCGTTTTTTGAGATTTAATATTTAACGAGAATCGTAGCAAAGAGTTGATGGCGAGCATAGGTTGCGGTCGAGCGGCCTTGCGGTTTTAAAACCGATGAGATCGGTCCTTTTCGCCCTTTACATTATACATATGTGGCCTCACATCTGTGTCAAACTGAGCTTATAACAGAGCTGACTACAACTCCACACCGGTACAATTATTATGAATATCGAACGATGTCAGAGCGCGGTATTATAACCGTATATTTTTCCCTACCGTGCTTATTTTCAATCAGGAATAGGTAATCGCATGCTAGTTGCAATCAATCATCGCAATTCTGATACGAAAGTGTGGTTTGTGCACATGCTGTTGCGCTGCACACACTTTAATGCTGATCAATTTTAAGATCAGTTTACTTCCGATTTTCAATACACTTCCATGTCGATAACAAACCGTGTAATACATTCGATACGGTATAACACTGTGCTTTCAAATGAAAATATACTCTATATAATTTTTTTGTGATAACAAATGTAATTATAGAAAATATAAATGAAAAATTTACGTTTTTCTAGTATTGCTTGAAGTGTACAGAAGGCTTTCACTTTTTATATGTTAAGAAAAACGCTGCAATAGTTAGATTTATTTCCGAGGTATATTTGTGTAAGACATTTGGCAACGTACAACGAGCGAGTACGGTACGAATTATGCAAGTCGAATCGTTTAACATCGGCATACGATTCGACAAGAAAGAACCAATTTAATAATTACCACTAAAAAAAGTGTATTTACCAACAATCGATCTCGAATAGTAGCAGTACATAGTAGGGATGTATGCGTGGAAAATTTACCTGCAACAAAAAAAAAACAAGATTAGAATTGATCAAGTGAGTTGGATTAAAATTCAATGTCGTAATAGGACGAGACTTCAATGTCAGCGGGCCAAGTCGATACCTCGTTTTTTCGTATGGCCATAGAAAACGAATCAGGTCTGAAAAGCCTACGCGGCAAATGCCTGGTGAATTTATAAACAGGAGACCTCTCCATATTCATAATAGCAATCAAAATAATAATAGTTGTACGCGGCTGGCTGGCAGTTGCATAAATAGTCGGTAAACGCCGGTGTGCGTGCCGAACAATTAAACCGAGAACACAATGCGTCTGTTTTGTAACTTAACTGCTACGGTAACTAGTACACATTTAACCACCAAATGCACAATACGAACGGTCGAATACGTTTTAACTTTACATCCCGAAATGAAATTGTAATTAGCACAAAATCGGTAAAAATTCTAATAAAACTACTACAAACTTTCAACAATATACATATACATACATACTACATAGATACAAGTGAGTAGAGCGAACAATAGAATTAAAATATCACTATCAAAAAAAAATTACATACACCGAAAAAAAAAAACAGTAGCGAATTAAGTTCAAATGTAAAAATATATATTATTATACACGGCTGATACATTAATTATAGCCTTGATCTTAAAAAAAACTGTTGCTTGATTTATTTTTTTTTCTGCAAAAGTAGGCATTATCAATTCTGAGAAGCGATAGATATTTTCCGATCATACAATTTAGATATTGAAAGTTATTTATGGCCATTTAATATAGTACGTTAACCTCACCTCAGCCTACATGCAAAAAAACTCGCATTTTTTGTGTATGATTTATTTATTACGTCACTAAAAAAAATTATGTTTCCAATGTCTATGCTGCTATTATGATAATATCAGCGGAACGCTCTCGATTGTTATACATATTCATACCGAACGTAATAATAATGATATCAATCGAATAAATTAATTAACAATTCACTCGAGACCACTCTACAAAGTGGACTGTTTTTGCAATCATCTCGCCGGTTTGATTTTGCAACTGGATCGGAAAATCGGGATAGAGTTTCCTACTGTGCGTAACGTAGACCAAATTAGCGTTTTCAGTTAAAACGTCACTTCGTGCTTTAGACTTTCGATCGTTAAAACGATTTCGCAGTTTTAACAACCAACGCTGATTCGCTTTTAACGCCCGTTCAAATCTCCGAGTTTGTGTCGCAAGCGTGCGACGTTTTAACGGCAATTTTGAACCCGAAAAAAGATCAGGCGCGGAGCGAAAGTGGCGTTGGAAACTGCTCAGAGCGGAGATCGCATCGTTATTAGAACGAATTCCCGCAATTCCACCGCTAATACCCATTCTCCCGACTCAGAAGGGCCTTTTTTGCATTTCGTATTTATTTACATAGACTCTTAGTGGGTATGGAAAGATCAACGAAAAACCAAGTGTTGTCAAATTATGATGTGGTTGATGGACCGAACGCGGCTGCGATAATAATTTCTTTGGTCGGCCAGTTAGCGATGCACAACAAACGAGCGGCATCAATATTGATTTTAGAATGTATCGAATGGTGTGTACTAAGTGTAGCGCGATATTTGCTCAACAAATATAGAGATTGTTTATTGCCTAAGCAAACCCAATAATGATGGTGCAAAGCGAACGAAAACGCTCGCACATATCGTACACAATACATATAGTGAGTACCTATGTACTCCAACGCGATATTGATAGAGCTCAACTAGCGTGGTAGTAAAATGCCACTGAATTTACTAACAGTCAAATGAGTAGGTTGTTCAACAAAACCATTCCAAATGTGAAGAAAGTATGTAGTATTTATTTTGATTTAATTTGGATTCGATCGAAGCTAATAAACAGTAGTCACCAAAGAAATTTATCATAGATCTCAGTGTCAATTCAGCCAAAAAACATAAAACAAAACAATTTGAAAATTTCATTTTATTTAATACAACCCCAATATATTTCAAAAGCAATGCAATTTTCTCAAATTCATACTCTTTCCATTAAAAAAAATCTTTCAACACATAAAGTGATACATACAAATGATATCTCAGTACTTTTAATATCATACTCCTATTACATACTTACCTCTATATGTCCCACCCACCCACCCCCAGAGAGGCTAACCGTTGAGGGCAAAACGCTAATGGATGGACGGTCCGACGGACATATGCGTGACACACGTAAGTTAACCGCTACGACATGCTAACGTTAAAAAATTAAAACGCTAAAATACATTTTTAATATTAGGGGGGGTATTACACATATATATGATACAAGTTGCACCCCTTCCCCCCCCCCCCAAGCATTTAATATGCATAACAGTTAAAACAACATAATAGACTAATACAATATGCAATAATTCAAGTACAGAAACCGGCATATGCCTTATCTTAGTGGTAGTGATTTTTTCTTGAATTCTGTTTCCTTCGCGGTACTGGAGAATTGTTATAAATAGGCGTTCCATCAAAGTCAAAACATCTTTTAATTTACTCCTCAAGCATTTATAGAATTTTCACAATGAATATTCTGATTTGTGTCTATCAAATATCATTCTGATTTTTTTTTGTTAAAATAAAAACATATTAACGCAGAACTTTTCAATTACAAATATGACAAGGGACTCGGCAAGCTAAATAATTCCCGCAAAATAAATCAGTGCGATGCGCGCGGAAACTAAAACGACACCTTGGAATGTTGCATTCTAGATCGATTGTTCGACAAATCATTCAGAAAATTAAGTTTTGAAAACAAACAAGATAGTAATAAGCTATGCTACTTAGGATATTTATGTTGGCACAAAACTGAAAAAATATACCCATCACTTCAAGAAGGTTTATTGTAATTCAAAAATTAAAAATGTATTTTTTATATATATATTTTTTGTTCATACCTAGTCCCCTGTTTTAAAAGCCACGGCATGCCACTGGTATAGATACACATGATCAAAATTGCTATAGTACATAAATTCTGAAACAGAACTTATCAGTCATAAACATAATGCTCTCTTTACCGACCGCTATGGGCTATATACGCATACTAACATTCAATTATACATTAAGATTTATATCGTGATATGCAATCCTAAAACTTTTAAGAGTTGAGATTTTAATCAATTCGGAAGATAATATTTGTGTGTGAGAGATTTTTTGGAAGTCACGCTGTGAAAATGCATCGAATTTCCGTGTGTCACGGTGCATTTCCGACGCACTAATAGTACGGAATAACTCTTCAGCTACTAGGTATGCGTTTTGGAGAAAAAAAAAGTGAATTACCCCAGTAGTGGCCGGTCGATTCTATAAAAAGGCAAAGGGGGGGTCCGAGGAGACTCGGTCTGTCGCTGCCGCACACAAAAGTTTACGGTCACAAATTTCTCTGCTTCACGCTCTCGACCACGTCTTGGTCCGGCGACTGTAAAGATCGTCACATAATTGAGGAATTCGGATTGAACCCGACCAGGATAGGACCGAACGAATCACAAAGAACCGTCGAGGATAGTATACATAGTATGTATGTATGTACATACAATAAGAATAAGAAGAATAGAGAGTGTAAGAGCAACGTCGTCGACAGGAGCGAGGCGATATTTGGAGTGTGGAGGAGAGGATTTTCAATGGCGTCGAGTGATGTACGAGTTTCGCAGCTGGGCAATTTGGACACAAACGAAACAAGAACATTAAATCTCTTGTCACTTGAAATTCCTCGAGATTGCTCCTCTAGGATTTACATTCTGTGAATTTTCATTCCGCAACTTTCGCCGTGGAAATAATGCCCTTTTCAGTACACGCCAACGACTTCGTCATATCATCCTTCTCGATTCATCCGTTACGGCAATAAATTTCGGACATGAATTCGCTTATAAATCCAATAAATAAACAGAGGTTGTAAAAACAAAAATACATAACACTTTAATGGAATCGAAACCGGTGCAAAACAGGTACGCACAATTTTATCGTTTCATTGTTGGTAACGAAGCGGTGCACGGTAGTCTAAAGATTCGAAGATACTGGGTACGAGGGGGGGGACCTTCACGTACATATACATAGTATTGAACAAAAGGCCGAATTGCGAAACGGTTTAATTAGATGATAGTCGTAAAAATAAATACGTACGTACACGTGTATAAAATGTGCGCGTGATAGCAATCTCAATTATATTCATGTGGGTAAATTTCGGAAAAGTGTGCCGATATGGAGGGAAAAAAACTGAAGTGGGCAACTTAGTATGTACGAGAGATACGAAGCAAGGGCATATTCAAAAATAAAAATAAAATATATTGCATATTGTCTGTTCTTATTTTAAAACGAATTTTCAAGGATTTTTTCGCTATGGGATTTTCCCTGCGCCCAATTCGTGAAAAACTTGCATTGTTTCGCGCGGACCGTGGCGTAGATATGCTTTCAAATTTTCGCAGCACCCCATTAAAACGAGGCTATTTATTCATCGGCACATACAACCTATTGCTTTATGTAAAAAAAAAACACAATAAACTGAAATCACATTGATGCACTTACTAGATATAATAATATCAACGAAAAAAAAAGCGGACATATTACAAACAATTCTCCGGGGAAAAGTTGACACGCAAGTTGGATCAATACCATTGCAAATTACGAAATAAAAGCCTTTATTATTCTACCTAATAGTGATAATAAACTTTAATTTGAATTTATAACAATATCAACCGAAGCTTTTCCCATCATGAATGGATACTATTATATGTATCATTTAAATATTAATATCCAAAAAAAGTGTGTGTGTACATATGTACGTATGTATATTATTACATATAAAGCTTTTAAATGATACCGTGGTATTTGCAAAAGTCTATAGCGAATATTTCTCATTATTGTTTTCGATTTAATGATAGTATTAATTTATTGAAAATCTTTCTTTCCAAATTCAGTGGATAAAATTCGGAAAAGTCTATCCAATGAATAAGTAACTTCTACGTAGTAGATTAAACCTTTTTAAAAATAAACTTGATGATTTCCTTAAAATAAATGGGTTTTTGTAGTTCTTGCATTTTTAAAGTAAGTTCCTATTTAGTATTTTCTTCTATTTATTTTATTTTCGTCTATTTTGAGTTGTTAATATTTTCTTTTCAGCATTTTTTTTTGTATTATCTTATATATTTGTATTTGTGTACTACTGCATGTATTATCAAACCCCTTGAGTCCATCAAATTTGCCGCCATTCCCAAGTATTCTTAAATAAATACTTATGAAACGCAATTATAATTTTGTCTTGCATACACGAATGTAATCAATGAAGCTTTTTAAAAAATATATACCGTTTATATTTATGCGATCAATATATACGTACAACCATTCTGCACACGATACATTAGCAGTTAGACGTTTGAATCGAAAAAAATCGTACATTTATACACACAAGACAACTGCTCATACATTGTTCTTATACACTTTATATATGTATGTATATACTTGGGAATCGTACAAAATCTCATTCAATTTTATAATCAATACCCGCTCGATACTCCCACACGCGCTTCGCTAACGCACTTTTTTCACAACGCATATATATGTACATACATATGTACATAGATATATACTATTCATACATTTTGTAGCGTTTTGCGATCGGCTTTTATAACGTTGTCCGTACACCATTGTCATAATTCCGGGTGTTTATCGATCGGCAACGCCTGAGCGACGATGGTAATGATTATGATTTGTTTTCAATCTCGCTGGAGAGCACACGTGCTTTTTCTGCTCCGGTGTTGTTGTCTGTTACACAACACGAGAAAATTGAACAGCCGAAGGTTAACTTGTGGTACCCTTCCAGAGCGACTTCGGAAGGAGGCCAATATACTGCACGACCCGTCAGACAGTTTCGCTATAGTTATTGCCGCTATTATCGACCGATCACGTAAAACAATGAGCGAGAAACCGAGCCGAGTCCGATGCGCCCAGGCGAGAGCGAATGCTACTGAAAATTAAGCATTTTCCATGCACATCCTTCTGTGAAATTTTAAATGAAAATCGATAGATTGCCTACCGTCCACCACGTAGAAAAAAAAACACTAAGCCAAAGTAAAATCAACTGATTTATTAAACGCAGAATTTCATACACCCCAGCTTAAAATTTCTTACGAAAATCAAAATAGCAAAATAGCTATTCTGTAAAAAATCATTCATTTCATCAATTGATAGCACTGTCTTATACATATAATACATTATTAAAATAAGCTTCGTTTATTACGGCCAGTACTGATACTTCATACATTTTTAAAACAACATTGAAACAATACGGTCGAGTCATCGGGGCAATTAATTATCATTTTTTCAAACCGTAATTTTCACTGATTTATATCTAGTTAAAGGCAGCATATATGATACATACAAAGTTCTACAACAAAACTGAATTCAAAGGCTACTCAACTATACAGAAATAGATAATATTATATGACCACAATTTTTTTTACGTAATTTCTTAGTTGATCACGGTCATCTGTTTTTCTCGGTTGTGCTTAAAATATATATATTTTTTTAATTTATTATTGAAATGTTTATGATTTTACGACATGACGGCTCAACAGTGATGATCTGTGCATCAAATAAAATTTCCAACAATCGATCAAAAAATAATTCAAATCAAAATATTCAAACTTCGTATTAATATCATATAGAATTACGTAATAATATCATATAGAATATATGTAAATTTGCTCATCGATTTTTTGCAATAAAATTCTAGATAAAAACAATTTTTTTTACATACATATATGAAACGGAATACGTGGGTTTATGAGTATTACAAAGGTGGTTGATTTAATGGTGAGAGTCAAGAAATTTAAATGGGCGGGTCACGTAGTTAGAAGAACGTACGTAGATGGAAGAAAGAAGTGCTCGAATTGTACTCTAGAGTCGATTGCTCAAAACAGAGACGAATGAAAGCATGTTGGAGAGGCCTCTATCCAGCAGTGTTGTTGGGTATGATAATGTGTGTATGTATACGTATATGTATACTACCTTTAGAAACACAAGAAATATGCGGATTGAAATTTGCATTATTAATTATATAACAATCGTACTATGCATGTACCTGAATAAATATTTAGTTGCATAGTTTCAGGTCAAGTACATCACATATCATTTACGTTGGTTGTTTGCGGCTGTTTTGAAGATTTAAAATTATACTGCGTGTGTAAAAACAAAACTATGTACTATATGTATAGATTAACAAATGAGTTTATACATAAATACGATATACTTTCTAAAGTGCACGTGTTGGCAAAAGTAGGTCTCGAGCCCACGCAAGTTCAGCGTTTATCGTGCAGAATGCGGGTAAATCAAACGGCAGCAGAAGGTTATGCAATTTATGCACATAATGTGCATTCCCTTCGTCGCATGATTTATAAATGCACGCCGCCGTGTGGTAGGTAGTAGCTCTTTGAATTCTAAACTTATACAATAAGATCGTTCGCGATGTTGCACAAATTCGCTTCCAAGTTTTCGAAACTAAATTACTTGTCGATTTAGATACAATGTATGAGCGAATAAAATGGAGATGCAGCAGAACTTAGTTCCTTCATCGTAATAGTACATATTCAAATCGATTTAAAACACATGATGGATACATCATGAACATACTTCGTATCTTCTCTCCAAAGATATTCATAGATTGAGTAACCACTCAGCGAGTCCTTAAAAACATGTGCAAGTTATGTATCTTAGTGATATTGATCACATGATTTGAAATGTTCCGTATAAAGAGGTTCGATTCGTATTTTCGATTTGGCAGTCTTCTCTCTTGCTCATGCACGTCCTGCTTTAATCAACCACATCGGCTGCTGACCGAAAACTCGTCGATTGTTTCCACCGTTCGGACAAATAAACACTATAAATTGTTGAATGGTTTCTTCTCTCTATCTCTCTCGACGGGTCCCTTCTGCTGTTTTTGAACTTATTTTTGGTCGTCTACAACCACCGAACCTGGTTCTTTTTGGTCGTTGTCGTCTCTTCCACACCAACAAACACTCCTCACTCCGGTCCTTGGGGGTACGGCCGACCAGAAACGACAAGTAAATAATTTTAAAGTACACACAGTTTAAGACCGATTTTCTGGCAACGAAGACGGCAAACATTGTTCGACGCCAACATCCTGTGTCAATAAACCAAAGTTTTATTATCTTCTGTTGCTTCTTTTTTTGTGCCTTTTTTCGTTGCTTCGCGGTTCCGTCACGACTCTTTTTCGTAAGGCCAATTATTTATCACTCATTTTTTTTTCAAGCAATTATTCAAACAAAAGATGGCGTTAAATGGACTTAAGATTCGGAACGAACCACATAATACTGAATAAGCCTCATTCAATGCAAATATTTTTCACGCACTGTGACGTTAATCCTATGATATTAAATTAATCTAAATCTACATATATACATATGTATATTGAACTTTCAGCGTAATACTGCTACTCATCGTACATGTATTTCAACATTAGTCGAATTCTATTCAATTTTTCTACGGAAATTTAACATTTTTACTAAGGTAGAAAGATCGACAACTACGTTGACTATCTTTTACTTTATCAACAAATTTTGAGTTACTTTTACACATGTCAAAAATATCGAATATATTTCACACCGATTCAATGGGTTGCCGACAAAGTTTTGCAATTTAGAAAAGTGGAAACATCGAGGCAATAACCAATTATACCGAAAGAAAACACCATACGGTATTAAGTAGCCAAGGCAAATGTGACAGAAAGTGGGATGTTTACTTCTAAGCATAATAAAAACAGGATCTACTCTACACAAGTTCAAATTGAATTTGTTCACTGACCGAAATTCGGTTCGTGGGTTTGAGTCTTCATATATTTTTAATGCCCCCGGTACACTCGTGTGTCACGAAATTTTGTTTGCCATCCTCGGCAGTAAAGCTTGAATGGTGAGCGTCACTTGTATGTCATTCATAAAATACGAAAATTATAACCTTTTACGCTTGACATCCCGGCAAGTTTATGGTCCGTGGCTTTCGCACGCTTTCCACCGGGGTTGTACGAAAAATACAGCTACGTCGAACCGAAAGCGGAAAAAATAATACCCGAGGAGTGGGAGACGAGTGTGTGTGTGGGAGCACAAAAGTTTGTTTTAATAATGTAAGTACAACGCGTTTGGACACAAACATATGTAGGGATAACAAGCCGCACACGCACGAGGAGGAGAGAGCCTCCCTCGAGCACCGCTGCGAGAGCTTTTGCCCAATCCATCAATTAGACGTTAAAGTAATTAATTAAAGCTCCCCAAGAACGCCAGCTTGGCGCAATAAAAACAACTGGAGTCCTGGTCTCGAGAATCCCAACGCTGGAGAGCTTTGCAGATTAAGAAAAAGCTCGAATAAACACTCGCGAGAAATCTAATAATCGACAATGATCCCGGCACACTTCTTAAGTGTGCGAATAAAAAGATTAATTCTTTTTTTTTTGTCGAAGTTCTCTCCAACGACGACTCCTCACTTCCTCCTCTTCCTCTCATTCGGCCTCGTCGCTGTTTTCCTTCTTCGCTTTCGCCATTCATTTTCTCCTCACTCCTCCCATGGGCGGTTTTTTCATCTCTTTTTACGGGTTGTTCTTGTCCGCCCTGAGGATATGGAATTTTTATGCTTTTCGACAGATTTATTACCTGATTACGAACGCCTCTGAGACAATGCCACTTTACATTTCATTCCGTATTTAATTACAATACAAACGAAAACAATTCAAAAGCGATTCTTGAAAAGTCAATGAACTCGTTTATGAAAATTTGATTAATTATCAATTGATAATACAAAATAAAGCATGATAAGTTTATAGTAAACATATGTATGTACATAAATATGATATAATAAACTTTCGTACGTTTTATAAGTGTTATGAGTAGTAAAGTAGTATGAAGTGAAAGAATCGTGCCAAAATTTCTGCTCTACGATTCTCGATTGTCTGTCGCGGAATTTAGCGAAAGCGACAGTGGCGTCCCGCTACGTGAGGTCGCATAATTTATTTTATTTAGCGGGTATTTAAAAGGAGGAAAGCTCGACGGAGAACCGGGTGGAAAAGCTTGTTTATTTAACTACAGACAAACGAACGCCACTCGATGCCTTTATAAAGCTCCGCATAGACAGAAAATAGAGAGCTTTTCTCGGA
Organism: Arctopsyche grandis; assembly: GCF_051622035.1. Classification (NCBI taxonomy): domain Eukaryota; kingdom Metazoa; phylum Arthropoda; class Insecta; order Trichoptera; family Hydropsychidae; genus Arctopsyche; species Arctopsyche grandis. The sequence continues at coordinate 20,708,173 of NC_135362.1, forward strand.
AAAGAAGCTCCCCGCATAAAGCGTATTTACCAACTATTCATACAAACGCCGAGAGATTCCAACAAACAAAACTAAACCAAATAATAATAAAAAAAAGCACTAAATCACATTGAGCCTATTCGGCGCGATTGTGCGAGTTCTATGAAGCGTTTGATTTCGAAATAATAAAAAAGCACACCCGTCTTACTACATTATAATATAACGGCGATAATTATTAGATTACAGTAATTATGAAAATTATATTTGTTTTTATAAAAGCATACCGGCTTATCGCAGTTTAACTTGCGCATTGTGCACGTAAATGCATTTTACACGACGCCATTACGATGCGGTCAGTTGTATGTAGGCTGATAAATGTGCACGACAATAATTATTATTAAAAGCGATTCACTTTACACACACAATCCTATATAAAATAATAATAACTAAACGAGATTATAGTGAATGTCACACAAACAGTCGGATAAATAAATAATTTTATCAAAAGTAAAATATGGAGTATGCGTTTTACTTTTGTTTCACACGTCGATATAAACAAAACCAGTTTTTATACACAGTACATTTTTCGACCCAAAACTAATGCAAATTACATATATTTATCATTTCTCGTATATAAGTATAATATTATTCTATAATGGAAAAAATTAACCTTATCTACGAACTTACATAAATAGAATTTCTCTAAAGCGTGTCGCTTTCATGCGTCCAATGAGTGCACTTTAGATAAATAGCACACATGGATGGTACATGTGTGATGATGATAGCACCGGTCTAATATATTATACAATTCTAATTAATACAATGTTGTTACGTGTGATTTAAAATTAACTCAAATCTTGTTTGGATTCGATATAATCACCGCACACAACATTAAGACGTTCATGTGAATACATTATATAGGTATAAATGGTGCTTTTAACATGTAAACGTACAGAATAAATAAATCTCGATATATAAAAAGACCCGACGAGATATGAAAAACACGACGGAGGGGAAAAGTATGGCCAGCGCAAGAGGAGAGATAAAAAGCAAAAGATAAAATCGGAAGAAAACATCAACACGCGCCGCTCACTAGCTGCCGTTTGTTGCACACAATATTTCCGTAATATTTTCAAAATGTAAACACAGATTTTTAAATATATTTTTTAGCTTATAATACACAAGAGAAGATTCGATATTACAGCAACTTGAACAAACAACATAATTCAAGAGTTAAACAAAACATATTAGGGAATTTAAACGGCAATGAAAAATTTTTATCATTGACGAAATTTATGCATATTACTTGGATTTGTAAAAGTCGTGTGAATTTGTAAGGATTTTTTTTACACAAATGTGCATATGTGACTGACCAAAACTAATTAATAGAACAGGTTAGCTAGAATATATTGCATAAAATGGCTAAAAACCATTTTTTAGGTTAAAATTATTCTAAATGACATATGAGGCTAAAGTAAAAATTAAAGTGCGCTTTATATTTATACGAAATAAATATATTTGGTAGATTAAAAAAAAATATTTTGATAATATTATATACATATTACTAAACCATGCGATGCCGTTCTAAAATTAAAAAAAAAATCAAACGATCGGAACCACAAAAAATAGGAAAATTCAGCTAACCACAAAAAAAAGTGACACATTGAGATAAAAATGTATTTATGTACATAATTTCATACTTAAAATCTGACAGTCGCCTACGACCCGTACACTACTGTAATAATAAGTAATAAATGATCAAATATGACATATTCAATACTACCTAATAACACAACGAAATGGAAAGAGCCCAACAACCACGCAAACAAACTGGCCAGAGTCAGAAATTAGTAAACGTACATTAATTTAATTCGGATTGAAAAAACTTTTCGTATGAATTCGTCGATTGTTTACAAAGCGGAAAAGCGTCGTTAGATAAAACGGAGGATGACATAAAAAATCACACGTAGGAAAATGAACGGTAGCGTGTCGCCGACGGTGTGTTGCCATGTGCCAAGTGCCAAGCTGTCTGAGACAATTGGCCGCACGAGGCTATTTGCAGAGCTGATGATGTACGTTCACTTATCAGCAAATAATACAATTATAATCGCGCACACTTGACGAGATAAGCGGAAACCAGATACAGTAAATCAACACGAGCTGATACGGATTTTTCCATCATACATATACCCGAGTAAATACACACACAAACACATCAAATGTGTATACACGTACATATAATGAATTTTAATAATATTATTTATATCACATACATAAATGTTATAAAAAGTGACCAATTGTGCTTAAAAAATCGATCGTATAGTAAATCGTGCAGTCGCACAGCTAGAGCGATTGGATCGTATATGTGCGTTATCATCTGACATGTATCAGCTGATCGAATGTGAAGTAGTATCGAATTTCGACGCTACTATCATTTTTCCATTACCGACGACACGTGTTCTATGGTGTATTAGGGTGACTAAACTATCAAAAATTTAATACTGCTATCGGTCAGTGTATATCGCGTATGTTACAAATTCGTGCTTGCATTAACGACTCAATCTTCGCTTAAAACATCCGTGTTATTCATGAATGTACTGCCGAGTTACATACATACAGTTTATTCTAAAACCAATTAATACAGAATTATGCTTTCATAATGACCAAAATAGTATTTCATCATAATTATGTAACTGATGATGCCTTAAGATTCATTATGTATGCAAAGGATACACTATTAGCATAATATATAGTTATAAACACCTGCACTAAATTACACACCTGTCAATAAATATTATATGTCTCGCATACTGATTCAATAGTGTAGTTATTCCGTGACATGTACCGATTTGAATCCGTTTCGTAAAATTTCGTAGTATTTCGAAAACGGCAACGAGAGAGAGAGAGAGATCGGTCGGTCCGAAATGACAAATTACTTAGCGGCAAAAGTGTCTCGAATTTACGTAACTCGAATTTAAGTCCAGTAGTAGTAAAAACATGGGAAAACAGATAGGAAAATGGCGACATTAAGCCAGTATCATAACTCGCTAATGACGGACTGTCACCTCGACGGCAACGAGCGGCCCGAGATTAAAACTCGACAAACGATTATTATATGACGATTAGCTTGCAAACATACATACATACACGCCGAAAGGCTGAAGCTAACTGTATTCAGAATATTTTCAAAATACTATCTACAATATTCTATCGATACGACATGAAATCAATTCAGTGTAAATTGAATCAGATGTTACGCTGAATGCACACATGTACCTACACCTATTCGATAACATCGATTATCACTCGAACGACTGGTAGGTGAGTAAAAAAAAAAACAACAATTATTTAACACACTCACAGCCGGACAGATAAAGCGGAAACGCATTCACTAAACATCACACGGCGGAAAAGGATGATATAATACGTATGCGGTTTACAGAATAAACTAACCTTCGAGACACCGCAATACCAATTTCACCGGCCTATGTGCAACAAGTCGACACACATGTAATATTTAAATATATAATTTATTTCGAGCAACATACACCCTAGAAACCTATTATCAAACCGCAATTTTGCGTATACCATCGGCAAAAAATATACATATATATACTAGTAGCACAAAAAAAGGTATCTATACTAAATTACCCGTTGTATATATACGGTCGTGCAGGAAAAGTTCATAATAAAAACAGGTCCACACATTCAAAGTTTGAAGCACAAATATCAGTTTCGAGAACGACAAATTGGTACAGAGCAGTGGCGTGCCGTCATTGGACTCTAGTGAATATGGATATATGGATATAACAATTCAATTACAATAAATTCAAATCATTTTCCATATTGATATTGTTTACTCGGATTAGCGAGGTTCAGAAACCGGAATCAGCCCTACTTGAGGTAGTGTTAGTGATAGTGGATTGTTATAGTATGGTCCGCCGCGTCGTTCACTTGCACGGACTCGCCGTCTCAATTCTGTTCCCTTCGCGGTACTGCCGAATTGTTATGTACCGATGTTTCGTCAAAGACAAAACATTAATTGACTTGCCTCGTCAAGCCTTCGTGGAATTTTCACTAACAATATTCTGATTTGTGTCTATCAAACATCATTCTGAACTTTTTTTTTGATAAAACAACACAGAAATTTTGAGAACAAATATGATAAGGGACTCGGCACGCGAAACGATTCCCTAAGAACAAATAGCGAGACCTTGGAATGTTTCATTCTCGATCGATTATTCGACAAATCATTCAGAGGATTAAGTTTTGAAAACTAACAAGATATTACTAAGAAAGGCTACTTAATATATTTGTTAGCATAAAAATGAACAATTATAACTCATCACTTCAAGACACATTATCATAATTCAAAAATTAAAAATTTATTTTTATATATGTATATTTTTTGTTCTTACCTCGTCCCGTCACAGCACGCCACTGATACAAACTTAAACTCAAGCTATACCAAATTAATGGAAGGGGAAGAAGCGGCACGAATTTGCGAAACACACGGATTATACAAATCACAACTCTTTTTCAAACGATTTACATAAATAAAAAATATGTTTACGACAATTTCAAAATGTGTACGTATTGCAGCCTGTACAGTTAAAAATTCTAATAATTTATACCGTTTTTAAATCCGAATTCGCATATTAAAATTCATATCATAAACTACTACATACACGTAAAATTTGAATGTTTAATTGAAATATTATGAATTAATAATATTTTATAACGCGTGAATCGGATTAGCCTCACACGAATCAGCGATAGTTCATTGCCCCAATGAAACGATATTAAATTTAGATTAAAGACTATAATTTCAATCAATCCAATAATTTCATACACTAGTTGCGTTAAATAATTCCATACACATTTGCCGCTAATACACAGAAAGAGAGTTTGCGTTGCACAACCAATTAAAATTCAAATTGAATTGACCTGAATATATCCCAGGTGCAGAATTGACGTACCATTCTAGGGATTTGAACCGTGACCCATCAACCCACAACTACATATACAAAGTTTCTACATCCTAGTAAAAAACGTTTAAAAAAATCTTAAGTAATTACATATGTAGTTCCAGGAAAAAATCCTCCTACGAGCACGTTTCACGCCTTTATTTGATATAGATAATCGCGGTCGAAAACTAATACGAAAAAATACATACCTGTGCATGTATGTATGTGCATATATGCCACTCACAAAACAATGAAAAAAATGTGCTCATAGCAACAACAGCTCAGAGATAAAATAATAACGAGTTATCTACAGCGCTGACACACGGCAAAATAGCTCTGCACCGACAGAGGTGTTGAAGTAACCGAATCGACGATGTCAATCAAATGATGAATAGTTGACTAACAACACGCTAATGCACAAGATGTACATACACAGATTACTGCCCCCATTTAACTCGCTTTGGGCGAATTTTACCTGAAAAAATAACTAGTGAAACACCAATACATATGATTTTAAGGGTGGATGAAACGTCTAAATCTCGCTGCTATATAGCAGATAGATAGATACATATCGCGGAAATGAGCAAAAAAAAAACATCGAATTACGTAAGCGCGGATAGTCTGTAAAAAAATTGACACGACCGAAAACGTAATGTCTCTCTGGTGCTCTGATGGAATGGAACAAAAAATAAATATAAAAAAATAAAAACGCCGGGCCACAATGCTTTCTGTCAGTCAAGGTTGTTAAACTTGTCATGTCCGATATGTCAGCGGGATCATTATCGTTCGAATATCGGTGCCGAGGCGAATAAAATGGAAGGAGAGGTTTGTTTCCATTATAGATTTATTGTTGGGACGTGTCGACAACAGTCTTGACCCTTAACTTGCCGCGTGCGCAACGGAAAATCAACAGACAATTCCAGAGTAATCAAAAATTGAACTACGGAAATTTTATGGCGAATGTGTTAATTTGACTGATTCAAACCTAGCAATTTCATGCGGTGGAATAATCGACAAAGAAAAGGAAACGTATATATGTTATATGTTATATATACATATGTACGTACAAATATACTCGCACATAATATGTAGATTCTATTTTTAAACGGTAAAATTTCTCATACGTCAATTTAAAAAACATTCATTATTTGTTTAAAACTGTGGTTATGAGGTATATTTCAGTTGGATTTGTCGAACTTTGAGTTACTGATCAAATATTTGCAAATATAAATACATACATACACAATATATAATAATACGTCCATGTTTTTCTTTTGAGTCACCGTCGTATTTCGATTATCATCATTATTCGAATTCGTATAGTTTTTCATGGTTGTCTCGTCTTGTTCGGGCTTTTTTCTTTGATTTTTTTATACATAGTCCATATATTAAATTCATTAATTTGAAGGCACAGCACAGCGTGCGTGCCGGAATACTTCGTGGAAATCAACCGCAAAAATTAAACAACCAATAGAAAGGTCAATTCGAAATAACATTTATCAGATGATTTGTTAATTTAATTTATTTTTATGGGTGCCGACTTCATTTGAGCCAGTTAAACTGTGACATGTGGACACTTCGGTGGCACACACTGCGAACAGCGCACATCCATTACGACCATTACTTTTCTGGTACGCGTTTTGTGTCATTGCCGCAATGGATGCCGCAACACCGATCTATAAGGTCGTAAAACGTTGCGAAAGTGTTAAAGATCGCTTTAAATCAACATGTGGAATCTCAATTACGACCGTGACTATGCGTAACGACGGCGGTGATGATGATGGTGGCGATGATAATGGAACTGATAGGCGATTTTGAAAAGAGGAAATCGCCGGTGTGTCGGTCGATGACATGACACGACCGTCAACTAAGTAGGGTCATTGTATATTGTCAAACAGTCACAGTTAGAATCGACGATAAGGTTTTAGACCTGGCTCGTTTCGATTTCGGAATCCGCAGCTTCCGCGGCGACTGTTTTTGAATTATTTAGTATCATCGCGCCGAATTAGCGGATAGTGACAAGATCGTAGAGCGAATTTGAAAAGAGGTAATTGCCGGTCGATGACAGTGAACGACCGTCAGTCAGTCACTCACCGACTGCCTGTGTGGGGTCATTGTGTTGGCCACAACAACGGGATGTCAATTTTCGCGTTTGACCGACCTTTAACTTTACGGGGTGAAGAGAAGAGGAGGTAATACGTAATATTAGACAACTAAAAAAGTTCATGCACCTTTTTCAGAATAAAACTTATATCTGAACAGCACATATGGATGACCTTCTCCAAACAAATTCAAACAAATATTCCATTCCTACAATATTACATATAAACCAGATCAATCTTTGAAATTGATATTTCCTCAAATTATTTATCATTATTTAATAATAATAATTTTAAATATGAATTATCAAAACCCTTTTCGTCTGTCTGTCTTTTTGACTGTGGAATTTTTCTCCAGGCATACACAAACCCTCCCGTAGTCGGTAATTTGCATTTTGGGTCCGGATCGAGCGTGTGCGTGTCGTGATGATGAGAGAGACCTCTGCTGATTCTACGTTTTTCATCATCAAATAAATAACACAATGGAGTTCTTTTGATTGCCTGGTTTCGGCCGTCTGGTCATAATACATGGGTTAGCTGACCGTCGTGGATGAGCGGCTACGGTCGCGGCTTACCGAACCTTCTGAGGTCAAGTCGACAGTGGCCAAAAATATTATAATTTCAATTCAAATTATATTTTTGATAATTCAAACGCGATTTAGAGCGTACCACGACCGAAACTTACCACATTCGGAAAAGCTACTTTTCCAATAGTTTTCCAGCTGCTACAGATAAAGCGGAACGAAAAAAACAAAACGGATGTTTAGCTGCATAATATCGACAGAATTATTGCTCAGATGCTTTTAAAATGGATATGAAGTGATAAGACAATGTATGGAACATCAGAGATGGACGTATTGCGAGGGACTTGAGCAACCGAATGTTCATACGTACGCCCGGTGAAACAAAACTCAATTTATCAGAGCTGTCAATCAAATTAATTGAAACCGCCGGTTACACAAAACCCACTCCAATTGATGCAATGCATTAAAATTTGAAGTTTCTGATGCGGACTCGTTCAATCAGCGTGATACAGCTGGAAAATTTTCTACGCCAGTGCGAAATTTCTCAATGGAGAAAATGCACACCCCATTCACTACAAAGAATGACCGATCCAATTTACGAAAAGGAAATCAAGTATGAAAGAAAACTTCCAAGAAATAGCAACAAAGAGAGAGACGCCCCCGCCAAGCCGACGAGATTGCCTGATGCATAATTTTAAATATTCAACAATCCGCTCGGTATGCCCCGCTATACGGCAGACTCTTCCTCACGACTATAGAGGAGAAGAAGAACAAAAAGGGGAGAAAAATAAAAGAAAAGCCCAAAAAATATTATGTATAGGGAAAAAAAACAGAAGGCAAGCTCATCGCAAAGCAACGTCCGCTTTCCATATTCATCAGAGTGCATTATATACAAATGTGCACGGAAGGCATTGTTTAAAGCGACTAAAAAGTCGTACTTCAATACTTGTACAAAGATAAATTTAAAGATTTTCGCCGTACTCATTTGAATTTCAGCAAATCCGCTTTAAGCCCGACACTTAGGACTAAAAAATGCCAAAAAAAAATCGACAATCTCTTGAAATTTTTCTCAAGAGTACACAAACGATATCGTATCGAACGATATTCCTGAAAGATACGTACGCGTGTATTGACGTTTATCGCTCCCCGTTATAATTCATAAATTCTTTTTATGGATTATCAATCCGTGATAAAGTCGTGAGAATAATGGATAAATTACACAAAAATAACTTGGCCGTTAAACAATTTTCCACCATAAAAATAATTTGATAGCCATTATATACTTTTTTTATTATTTTCCGGGCACGTATGTGTGCACGCTCGTATACGAAGACACACCAAAGTACGAAAATGGTTATTCATTCGAGGTTTTATAATGATATACAGCACGACAATTACAATTACAATCATAAAAACGGTGGATGGAAAAACACACACATTCACTAATTCATTGATGAAAAACGTTTACAGACCTACGCGAAACATCATTATCGAACACAATATGCATTTAAAGGAGACGCACCTACTGCCCCGTAATAAATTCGGAAAAGATTAATAAATCCGTCGAAAAATTATCATTGAGTCTCGTTTAAATAGTGATTTGTTATTTAAATTTGCGTATATCTGACGGTTTTCCCTTCTCGTTGTATATACATACATATATTGTGTATATAAAATATGCAGCTTAAATACCGACAAAGCTTAACTGGAGAGGGGGAGAAGTCTCCTCCTTCCGGAACAAACCGTTTAAAACGAAATAATATGAACATAAATAAGATGCACAAAAAATAAAACATAAATATGTAAATTACAAACGTCAGAATACCCGATTATATGTATGTACATGTTAAGAATGGGAGCGCGAATGACAACTAGAGAGAGAGAAACCTTCACTAAGACAATTAAAATTGCAATGGCAATACTAACGTTCAATTAAAACATTATACACTTTTAATGTCACACTAATTAAATAGCTAGGAACTGGAATTTAATCAAATCAATGCAAAATTATTATCAATAATATTGTCAAATCAATGCAACGCCTAGAGTATATTACAATCTTATCGATTCATATAAAAAAAATCGTCAAATTTTATAACAAACACTAGAATTGGAATCAATTTAACGTACCAGATTATTCGATGCAATGTTAATAAGAATCTATATGGGTAGGTACACTATAAATATACGTATATATTAAACGGCGGGATAAACTTGTCCGTCGACAATCTGCCTTTCGGCCCGAAAGCTAAATTTATCCCGGTATAAAACAAAATATCCCCAAGTCCCGAGGCGAAACTATCTATCTAATCGACAAAACGCCAAAGCAAACTTTTGATCGGCGAAGTTGCGGACTCGAAGGACGAAGAGAGGGTCGATCAAACTATCCTCTGAATCCAATGACACCCTACCGAATTCTATCAAAACAATTTTGAACCGAATGCTCGAGGCGAACATAGGAAGATTTCGCATGAGATCAAAAAAAATGTACATATATCTGTATATAATAGAAACAAAACACCGATCGTCAGTGCGGAAAAGTAAATCGGCAACGTTAAACGAATGTTGAAATATAATTAATTGCAGTGCGAAGTGTGCACAATAGAGCGAAAACAATAGAGGTGATTTGAAGGATACGAATGAACGTGCGCGGAAGCAAAATAACTAAACGCTACAATTTTTTTCGCGGTTCAAATAAAAAACAATTAACTGAATCAAATAAGAGAATGTATGCTAAGTAAATATAATATAACATTATGTAATGCACACACTCGCACAACAGAGCTCAGTGTCAAAATGCACTGAGCTTTATATTTTGTTTGCCAATTTTTCATAAATATTTTTACTGCTTTGATGCATGTACATATTTAAGTAGATAGGAAGCTAGGCTAAGAATTGTACATAAGTGAACATATTTATTAGATTTTCTTAATTATTTTCAAATGTTAGATTGAAATTGATATTGAAAATTAACTCACTATGGGCCATAAACACATACGCTGTGTTTTTAATAAAACTTTATTCAAAGGCCGTCGCCAAAATATCGATAAATAATTTTAAAATCAAATATATTTCTACAATTTAAGGCTTGACTATTTTTCCAAGGAATTTTCCGATTATATTCCGAAATTCAGAAAAGATTTCAAATCCTCAAATATCGTTTTTTCTCGCCTAGCATACATACATATCTCAAATTGAATATTTCATTCAAATGAAGAACACAATGATCCAAAAGATAGATATATTTTATTTAGTTAAAATATATTGAAAAGTGTAACATATATAAATTTTATACAAAATTGAATACAGCAATCACCACAGTTTGACAACTTTACAGAAGCTGTATTCCAATTTCCAATTAAATTGATAGAAATGTTTGAAAGTTCTGTTTAATTTACAAAACCTAATATTTTTACCGTTACTTTTCAAAAAATACACGTGCTTTCGGAGAGTTTTCGGAAAAATCGAACGGCCCATAATGAATTAACAGAATAATCAATTTAACGATTTGAATACATACAAACATGGCCGAATAATATGTATGTATATAAAACCGTACCTATGTATTAATTTCAAATTGAGTATAATATTAAACCTATAAAGATATCCCGTCAAGTTCAGGTGTATGTAAAATTGATAGTAACCTATATTCATTCCACAATGTATTCTTGTCCTTTGCGTAGTAGTAGTACGTCAATGATGACACCTTCTAATATCAAATGCTACAACTATTTATGAATCTGAAGATTGTTTCAAATCTGTAAATAAATACATAGATCGGCTTCAAATAAAATGATCTATTTACATATGTGACGGCGGTTGCGGCGAGGTTTCCACTGAAGGATGGCCCGTTTTAAGAATTCCGCACGGGAAATTGGCAAGGATAAGAGCGGCACGAACCGTCTGCAAGGATGTGCAAGCACGAAATTTCCCCGGAGGATATAGTTTTGTATTGATTTTCACATAAGTTGGTGCAAGTGGTCTTTGGCATGCACCGCGAGAGCGGCCCCGTATACATATGTAGATTGTTATAGCCGGCGAAGCACGGTATACCGTGTATGTAGACTCGTAGAATCTACTGGGTACTGGGTGGTGAGTGAGTGGGTCCTCTAACCTCTCTCTGTCGACGCTAATCTACCTACAACCGTGGGGTTGGGGGGAAGGGGTTTCATATTTGCCGTTGGAATTTCCGAGTCACGTCCCAGACTCTGGTGAACCATCCACCAAACTACAAACAGCGAGCTCTGCGACATAGCGGGCCCTAACAATTTTTCAATATTTGAACGAGCCAAATCAAACTCGACAGTATCTCGCAACTCGACGACAGACAAAATCTGACGTGGCCTACTATTATATATACAACTACACCCCACTTTGCGATTTTCAAATGTTCCATACAACCATAAACTAGTATCATACACTACTACCCTATATATTTAAACAAAAAGTTATAGACTTTGGATTTTTGTTAATATTATAATAATGTGACATGTCCGGTAGTAAAGATGAAGAAATAAAGAGACGTATGAAATTAGGATGGAGTGCATTTGGAATAATCAAAAATGCTACTTTGTCTGAAGAAAACGATCTTCCATCAATTCGTTTTGCCAGTAACGACATATGGATATGAAACTTGGACAATGAACGCCAAGATCCTCATAGTGCGATTCGCATTATGAGAAGAAATAGGAAGTGGAATACGTGGTTGAGAAGTATCACAAGGGTGGTGGATATAGTGAAGAGAGTGAAGAGATTGAAATGTCAATGGGCGGGTCACTTAGCTAGAAGAATGGACGAAAGGTAGACGAAAGAAGTGTTAGAATGGTACCCGAGAGAATGTAAAAGTGTAAAAGGAAGCGTGTTGGAGGCCTTATCCAGCAGTGTATGGTGAATGGTAGTAAATGATGACGATAACAATAACTCAATGTGGAAGTTCGATCACGGTCGCAATACTGCTTCATTTCGGTACAAAATGCGAGTAAGATAGTGAAAATACATTGCGTACGTGCATTTTTTACATTCGTTTTTTGCAGGGGGGCCACCGGGTGAAAATCGCACGCAATAAATTTGCCAAAACGGGTCGTATTGATTCAATGAAGCCCACAAAACTTTATCGCAGTAGATTCCACCGTTACCGACCGGCCAGGTGCGCTCAACGTACGGACTCTCTCTCTCGCAATATTGATTCTTCAAAAAAAAAAAAAGTTTTCCAATATCCGCTGTCATTTTGCTTATTTTCATTCACCTTTGTTCACTGTATAAATTCACCTTTTTTCGCCCACCTCCCTCTCCCTCGCATTCTCCTAAGCCGCCCCACACTCGTACCTCAGACAGGGGCGTGCGCCCATTTTTCGAGACCGGCAATCAGGGCTACGCTACTACTTCTATTATCGAGTTTTCCTCACTTTTGGCGAACACGAGCGCGCTCACAAAACACGAAATTTTTATTAATGGCGCGAACTACACGCAATAAATTTTCAGACGCAAATAGAATCCACAGAATTCCCTTTGATCGACTCGGAAGAAAATCGTAAAAAAAAAAACACTTTCAATAAAACATGCCAGTAACATAATACACCTGTATGCGTACAGTCGCACATAAAAAGATGGGTCGACAAAATCTATGGCCACACGCAAGCCAATTAAAATCAAGTACATTTCCCCTTTATAGAATTTATCATGTACAAAAAACTACATGTATACATTTGAATCGTAAACAGGCCTATAAAATTTGAACATTGAATCCAAAATAGAAATATATTTTACTTAAACCTATACATATACATTAGGGTACATCGAAAACAGCGACTTTTGGAATTTGGAAACACCTCTAATTAGAAAACATGTTCTGTATCATGGGGTATCCAAAAAAAAAGTTTTTCCAACTAAATGTGTTTCCAAATTCCAAAAGTAGCTGTTTTCGATGTACCCAAATAGAATTTATACATATACATATGTATACTTGTAATATAATAATATATAATCATATACAAAAATATAGAAGGATGTATGTACATACATACATACAATTCCAATCAAATTATTACAGAAAAGAAGATCAACAAAAACTTACATACACATTTCTGCATAAAAACTGCTTTATCATATATTGTATAGACATTTACCTGAAACAAAACAAACAAACGATTAGTCATAAAATTTTTCAATACAAATCAGTTCGAAATATCTTAAATTAAATCAACAACGAATATTGTATGTACACATGTACATATACAAACTTAGCACGATACGTTCAAAAGTGCAGTTTGTAAATAATTACGCCTTTTGAACTGTTGTGCCAAATCAAACACACACAATTCCCAATGGGTAGCGAATAAAACACGTGTGCTTCTAAGCACACGTGTTTCGAGTGCAATTTCAAATTAATAACAATTGTTTATTAATTAATTTTAACATGGTCGAGTAATCCGAGTTGGACCACGCAGCAGTATCGGCGAGATATCGCATTACCTCAGGCCTCGCACACCGCATTTATCGCGTCGGATTCGATATCGGCAGTCCGGTCGTAAAAGGCAAATTATAAAAGGGTAATAAAAATAAGAGGGGCGCGTAATAGATCACCGCTAGGGGCAATATCGCTTAAAAACAGAGTCTTTGCATCTCCCGTTGCCCCAGCGGCCGTTAAGTCGGAAAATACGACGGGGGTTTGGCCGGTGGTGTTTTCGCAAGTGTTCTCTCTCTCTGCACTCGCCAGCGGTCAACAGTGGGGTGGGTGGGTGGGCTCGGGAAAGGGGGGAGGGGGTGGTGCACAGCCTCAACCTCCCCGTCCCACCCACACACCCCCTAGCGGCAATAAAAAAGTATTTTATGATTCGAGACGCCCGCTTGTATTTGTTGCCCTTATTTTTCTTTCTCCTCGCTTGAGCTTTATTGGTTTCGTATTATTTTCGGATGCGCGACGGAAAGCTTTCGGTGTACGAATTTTCGAAAATCGACATTTTCCGGCGATTTTTGAGCAGTGGATCAAAAGATACGATGGCAAAAGGTATTCGACGAGCCCTCAAAACTAAATAAAACAAAATCAACGGACTAAACTTTTCAAATAACAATAATTCTATGAACGGTTACATCAAATACAATAAAACATTTTTTTCTAAATTCCATAGACGACATTTCATGTCTATTCATGAAAGTACATTCATATGTTAGCGATAGCCACAACGCGATAGTCATTAATATTCAGTCCTCATTATTCAAGTTATTCTCAACTTTTCAACAAACGAAACTATTCTAAATTCCAATGATTTCAAAAATATAAAACGTACAACCAGCAGCACAGATCAGTGGTGAGCGTTACGGCATTACATGCTTTCAATCGTGTGGTCACGGGTTCTAGCCCTGGCTGTGCTGCCGGCCATACCTTGGATATGTGACTGCATGGTTGATCGTTTCCTATCAGAGTTTGCCAATTTATATGATTTCATTGAAAAGGTTCCAATAAATAGGCAACCCTACCATACTTCTCGCAAAATGAGTTTACAGCATCTTGGATTCGCTAATTTATAAAATGCTACAAATTTGTCCATAGATGTCTTGCAAATTTAAAGTTTTTCAGCATCATGAAACTCGGCGACTCATAAAAACAATGCAAACTTATCAAAATTTGTCAAAATGTACATATCCATAGATATCTCTATGATGCTCTGTAAAATTACTCTAAAAATTGTTTATCGATAACTGTAATTGGCCAGGAAGGCGGATTGGGGTTTACTTTTTAGGCCTTCCTGTATGTATGTATGTATGTATATAAATACAATTTCAAAAATAAACTAAAAGTATACAAATAAATTGTGACACCGATGAAATAAATTAAAAAACAGTAGCCTTGGTATTTTTATTACCACAAAAAATACTAAGCCTAAGCTAGGGAGGGGTATGTAATCTTACGCTTAAACAGCGTGAAAGTCCATCTCAATACTTCAATAATTGCGCGCCACATATAAAATGCAACTGTAAAATGTTAAATAAAATAATTTAAAAACTTTTAATTTTGATGTTTCGAAAAGACATGTTCTGACATGAAAACGTCAAGAAAAATAGACAGACCTCCAGTAGCAATATAATAAATATCTATTCCAATTTCAGCGACCAATCATCCAAAACAAAAATTAATGTCAAACCTTCAAAATAAGGTCAATTTCGGAAGTGCTCACGTAATTTAACCCAAAATTGATAAGCAATTATCGAGTGCCCTTCTCCGACACGTGGCCCTCGACGGCAATCGTAAAGGACGAATGTCGTAAAGGTTTTGCGACTCCCGTGACCCATATACATATAACCGACCAATACAAACAAAAGAACGTTAAAGATTAAAATAGCAAAAAAAGAGGAGAGCGAACTCATGCATATAAGAGTGGATGTGTAGAAGAAGAGCGAGAGTGTCGCTTATGCTTCATTCAGGAGCGTCGGTGCTTTAAAGTCATCTGAGAGTAAATGGCCACTTAAGACTTGGCCAGTTTAGGGGTTACAAAACCCAGACATCGAAACTTCTTTCGGCTTATGCGCAACGACATGGCACACCGACAACTTCCCAAGCAAACAACAAGAACCGCCCGAGTCCTCCTCGGGATCGTAGAGTGGATGTCGACGACGCTATTTTATTCAATTTCATACTGTATCCTCGGTTCATTTATTTTTTCTTATCTAACATTTGAATATCCACTCACTGTGCAAACGAGCCCCCCCCCCACCACTTCTATCTACCTAAGCATAACCTTCGCGGAGGGGTTTTCGAAAGTTAGTACGTTAAAGTTTCTGGAGCTTTTACCGCTGTGGAAGACTATTAAATCGCCTGCAGAAACTTGAGGCTATCAACCCCCGCAGGAGTCGAAGCTGGACCGATCCAATAAATATATGAGGCGAGTGCCGATTCCACCCAGTAATTTATTAATGCGATTTGGATCGTCTGGGTCGGATCGTCGAGGCGTGAAAGTCGTCGCTTTTTCCACCTATCACCAACTGAAAATATGTCTATGAATATATAGCAGGAGGCAAAGCGAAGATTACACAGAATCTACCGACTAAATTTATATGTACTTAGATACATTTTCGTCTACCAAGCAGCTGGTGACAGTCTTCATTACTTCGAGTTGTGAAATCTAGAGCAATTATTAAATTTTAATAAGAAATTATTTTTAGACATTTAATGTCGAACTAATAGCGATAAACAAGGTACAGAATTTAAGGGCAAACGAGGCAATTAAAACCACATCGTTTGCGGAATACGAAAACGACAAAGGTACGGAATAAGTAAATATTCTCAGCAGCGCAAAGGTTGTAGTTATACACTTCCTTTTCTTTAGTTTCTTTTTTTTTTTTTTTGAAAGAACTTGGAGCGGTCCAAGTTTTTGTAGCTTCCACCGAGAATAGGTAGCCGAGAAGTTCGGTGTAGGAAGGAACGAGCAGCGGAACAAAATCGATTAAAAACAATTTTATTCGTTTTAAGTTTCAACGTCGGCTCGCAGGAGGGAAACGTTGCCTAGCTGAGGCATGTGAGAGTGGTGTGAGAATTATTTACTGAGAATGGTGTATAAGCCCGGTCGAAGGAAAAGCTGGGAGGAATCCCTCTCCCCCACAAGAGAAAGGGAAACGTGAGAGAAGAAACAGGAAAGGGGGGAGTGGAAAAATAAAAGGAGGATATATTATTGGAGAAGCAGAGAGCTAAGACTTTCCCCCGCGAAGGATTTGTTCAAGGAAAGCCATAGTAATAATGGCAATTGGAAATACGCTATGCTCCACTGTACAAAAAAAACATATATAATATATTGGCATTCGACTGAACGTTTCTTTCATTTTCACACCCCTAAAATTATGTATTCGTTCATAAAAAGAAAATGTATGCCTTGCATATACACACACCCACACATTCGTATGTATGTACATCCGAAGAAAAATTTATTAAACGAACAATGAATGTTTATACGACCCGGTTTTAAGTAAGCGAGCGCGCTTTTTAAATAAACCGGTCAATTTGCAAATGCGAATTCGCATACACATTTGTGGACCGAGGACGCTTACTACTTAAAAAAATAAACACAAGAACGTCAGACAATGCGGTTAACAAATCGTTTATTTAAATGCAACGAAGTAAGTAAACATACAATTTAACCCCCTTAGCATACGAATCGAGCTCGAGGGAGAGCCGAGCGAAAACTATCTTCGCTCGAGTGCCAATATATTGGAAATACCCCGCGCTTTCACAGCGTTCCAATTTTGCTTAATTCAAAACATACAAAAAATGAAAAACACCTCAATCGAAAAGCGATTGAGATTTCAAAACGTCCCGTTTCAGTGCCGCACGTATGTACGTACATATATAATTAAAAATTCGAACCGTGCGGAAATAGCTGAGATTCCCAAAAAATCGGTCTCGTTTTTTACCCGCTAATTTTTAATCGAGGATGAGGGCAATTTAATCTCCGAAATGAATTAATTCAAACGCTAATGACAATTAAATTGCTCGGCAACAACGAGGCAATGATTCGTCCCTCCGTGGCGGCTGAAGTGGCAAAGCAACGGCAAGGCAGCGGCAAGCCAAGAGCAAGGGCGAATCACATCCCGAAACCGACCATGACGACACACATACATAACTTTTTTTTCAGCTGTTCCTCTCATTAGATAAAACTCCGTTGAGAGCAGGGCTAACGCACCATCGAGCCGCGATACAATTTTATAATAACAATTAACACGCTTGCTTGCTCGCCTGGCCGACTAAATGAAGATAGCAATTTGTTTAATATTTTAGACAACTAAAAAAAAAAAAAAACAATACCCCGTAGTAGAATAATAGGCGAATAAAGCGCACGTGAACGTTAATTACGAATTCAATTACGAATCCAATACACACACATGCACTAAAATCGGTTTTTTTGTATATATCTATTATATACACACAGTATAATAAATTAAAGCGCTCTAATGAAATGGCGATTGGTGAAAAAAAAAATGGTTGTAACATTTTCCACGTTACAGGTATTTTCGTGTAAATAATTAGGCAATAATGTATTTAATAAATAAATTACACGGTCAGTAATTTCGTGTTTTAGTCCTGAGCGTTCGTGTCGGATGTTTCAAAAAAAAAAATGTAATATTAAAAATCCTAAAAGTTCATATCAATCAAACAAAATCAATGATACAGCTTAGCATGTGCATATTTAACAACGGTTAAAAGCACTCTTCCCGGATGATTAAACCGCCATTTTTGGCAGCAGTTGGCTGCACATACGTATTTATGACATCCTACCACCTCCCCCCCCCCCCTTTCACCCCGCCTCGGTTTTATTGCACCACAATAAAGCAACGTTTACCCGATAATTGCCCGAGATATATCCCGAGACACTCTGGACCGAGAGGCGACATCTGTTGGCCGACGCCAGTAACAAGTGTTTTTACACGCGGAGATAAATTTTCGCCGACTTGTCGGCAATATGGCCGACAAGTCGGTGAAATAAAACACCGGAAACGCACACACGAGCCGTCCAATAAAACGCACCCGGTGCAATCAGATAGAAAATAAAAGCTCGCTTCGTGAACGTACTATACACGTACAAACACACGACACGCAACACGACGCGAAAGCGCGCGACAACCCAGCTATAAAACCCAGCCTTGTAAAATTGCATCAAATCACCAAAATAACAAAAAAAACCTTTCCAACATTATATCAGATAAATATACCCAGTTTTAACAAATCAAACTGCAACTTAATGAATCATTTTTGTGCAATATAAAAGCAAAGACGTTACATTTATGTTTGACTTAATTCACAAATATTTGTCACTTCTTTGAATTCGATATGTCCAGAAACTCGGAAATTATTGTTAAACGCAAAACATTATATTTAATGTTTTGCGAAATATTTCTCGAAAAGTGGACTTATGCCACTGTTAAATATAACGGCTCATATCTACTCTTATATATATATACATTATATTATACAAATAAGGCAAAAAATCATGTCAAAAAAGATAAAAATATAGAATATCATTTTTTCGAATTGTACAACCTCAAAATATTAGAATTTCAAATATCAAAACGAAGAAAATTAGTACACCTGTATCAAAGATTGAGAACGCAGTAAGAGACGAGCGGTTTTGGTCTCTCCTCCTTGAGGTTTTCAGTGCCTTCTAAGGTGTTGAAACAATTCATTTTTTTGTGATAGCCGTCGATTCGTGTGGATTAGTTCCGTCAAGCAAAACTGCGTTCAATTCATCACCAACTATGTAAATACCACACACTTTCAGAAGTGTATAGAAATAGACCAGAAAATAAATCATTCCATTCAGCTTCGGTGTGACAAATTGTATAATACCACATTTGAATTGAATAATTTTACAATTTAATCTATGTTTAGAATAATCTCCATAGTTTTTATACCCAAAGGTGAAAAACCGGTTCCTTAAAAATAGCAATCTACAATCCAAAAACAAAAAAAAAGCCAATTTCGAAAAAAAAAGTCAAGTAGGTGTTATATACATACATATATTATATATTATATGGTAAGGTCAAGAGATTTTCAGTGATATCACTCATCACATATTCATAAATATTTCAAACCCGAATCGGAAAAATATCTGCAGATGAAATTTTCGATTTATGTACGTTTCACATCGAATAATTTTATATCTACATACATACATACATTTTATTCCGATTTGCATAATAAGCGAGTCTTTGATACTGAGCAAAAAAATTAAGCCTGACAATTCAATTTTTAAATTTTATATCTGTCATTCACAATCGTCGACAACAGCTGTGAGTTATATTTACGCATATCAAACAGCGCTTGTCTCAGTGCTGTGTCGAAAAAGGCAAACAAAAAAAAATAATCTTTGAACTTGAAATTATTTTAGCTCAACACACCTGACCTATGTTATTACACCACACCTTGGGGTCTACCTCAAAAACAGCCACACACACACACACACACACTGTCACATATAATATGAAATTGCGAAACGATGCCAAAAACACAACATGCCGGTAAGTTGGCATGCGTGCAACTTCGAGTCTTGTCACGGATATTAAGCGTATCTATTTGAAAACTATAAAATTCGTATAAAATTTACGACACGCTTATAATCCCGAAAATAAACGCACACCCCGATACGAGCCGAAACATTTCGCAACAAACGATACCTGCTTGATACACATACATACATATCATATTAATAATCGCGCATTGTAAATATATCAACGAAAAAAAATACACGCCCGAACGTGTGAAAAATTTACGTATAACAATAACTACGATGACGGATAAAATTTCATACAATTTCGTCTCGGATAATGTAAAACAATTAAATTTTTCCACAATTATCGATGTCGAATTATGCAAAAGAGATATTTCAACGAATCTTAACCGTGTTAATTCTTATCGATACACGAGCGTTTTAACACTACGCCTCGCGATGACGTCAAGTTAATACAGGACCGTGATAAATAGGGAAAGTTTCTTGTCACACTGCCGATAACACGTCCGATACGTGATTACATTTGAAAAATATATGATTTCGATTCGAAAGACACAAATATGCGAAATTATTTACGCAAAAACATATACGCGAACGCTCCAAATACCTGCGAGAGTGCATCCATACATACATACGTAGTATGCAGGAGAAGAAGACTGACAAGTATTGTTTATTTCGAGATATGTGGTATGTATATTCGGGGACTTCACTGACAGACGACCACCGAAATATTATACGTGCATACATATTATGTACATTTATTTTAGAGCCGAAACGTACAAATTCGCCATTTCGTAACGCTTAAAAGCTAAATGTTGGTAATGTCACGCACGACATTTCGTCGGAGCACTTATTCCGTAAAATTATTGTTTTTATTCGAGACTATTGCCAAATCTGGTACGCCGGTTTAATACACATGCTCGTAAGCTCGATTTGCATACTTTCAAAAATTTTAATTGAGTCTAATTTTTGCACAAAAATACGAGAAAATATATTTTTTTGGCGTAAATCATGCCAATGTAACGAACAAATTAACTCAAACTATTAAGTGACTTAAGTTCATTTCAAACATTTCTAAAAACTATATTGAATCAATAAAAATCACAACACATTCTATTATGACACCATAAAATAGCTAAGTCCAAAATTTTCAATTTACGTAAAATTTCATAAAATAAGTAGTTACAAAAATTTTAAACGATGTGTAATTTCGAAAGATCGTCTAAATTTAATTCCACTAAATTATTTTTCGATTTTCTCAAAACGAACATAGTCTTTTTAACTACTTACAGAACATTACAAATTGTGCGAACGAATTTTAATGAATTCAGTCAAAAATATGTTATATTTAAAAGTGGCAAAAATCCACTTTTCTTCATTTCGACACATATAATGTTTCATGTTGAACAATATTTAAAAATAAAAGTTTTTTCATATTCTGAGATTTTCCGAGATTCTGGACATTTTTTGAATTAAGTCGAAGATAATTAGTATTTTTGGAACTCAAAAATGGACTTCTGGCACTTTCAAATATAACGGCTCATATAATTAATGTAGGAAACACGAAAATCAAAACTAAAACTTGCTTCAAAACGGAACTCAGATATTTAGGCAAGCGCATGGGTAACGAGCGACTTAGAAATAGAACACGAATCGTTGCACTCCGATTTTAGAACATTACGACAGCCAAAATAATTACGTATTTTGTACATGAAAAATCCCACTAAAGATGAATATTTTGCTTTAAAAAAATAAACCAAAAATGAAAGAGAAGGGATGTATAATGTACATAATATATGTATTTCACGGTCACTGTTACCACTTGGAATATTGCATTCTCACTGTGTCACATTTCAAGGCAAAAGCTATCAAATAAAATTTACGAATTCGTATATAACATCAATTTTTCAATCTCGAGCGACATTCATCATCATCGCATAGGAGAATTTATTCACGTTAAAAGTGCATTCTGCGCGCTCACTTTCAATAAAACGTACTACGGTCATTTAGTGCACACACGTGCAATTTTCAGCCAATTTCGTCATAATTTCTGAACTTGCACTCGATTACATGTCAGCGTGAAAATAAGAAACATTTCACAGTTAGCACCGACTCGCGTTGCCAAATTTAATTTAAAAAAAAAATAACTAACGTTCAAAGGTGCAACGAGTTAATTGCGAATTCATCGAACGGATCGTAACATTTTTACCGCGTCGAATTTATTTTCGAAAAAAAAAAACCATACGAGATTATATTACACACTTCCTTTTAGCAGAAAAAACTCGATTTTACAACAACCGTAAATTACAGCAATCGGTCGTAAATATAAACGCAAGTACGTGCATTGCGTTTATTAACATTTTACGATAAATTACCACTAAAATTTGTCGTTTATCAAATCCGCGAATAAATAATTGTTGCACACACGAGTCGAACCAGTCGTCGGATTCACTTTCGTCGGCATTCCGCACACTTATACGAAACTTTTACAAATTCAAAACTCACGCTCGAAATTGTACAAAAGTGTTCAAATCAAAACACGCATGTCACTTTATAAATCTATATAAACAAGTTTGAAATAAGTTACCTGTGTAGCATCCGTGTACGGCGTCGACGAATTCTTATCGACGAGTTGAGACCCGAAGAGCGTAGCAGCAGCCCTTCCGTTCGAGGATGGACTAGCCAACCTTCCATCAGCCAACTGTTGTGGAACCATTTTTAACACTTCATATAAAATTTGAATTAATCAAAAAAAAAAAAAAAAACTTATTCGGAGAAAAATATATCGACGATCAAAATCAACACTTATATATTCTCAAGTTCAACAAAGTCATAGTATTTGTAATACGGCGGAGAGAGTTCGGCACGCGGCAACGATATCGGCAAAAAAAATTTTTTTTTTTTTGACAAGTCGATATCCGCAAATCCGAAAACTTCCAAGTCTCAGGCGAACAATTCAAATTGTCACACTAAATGTAATAATTGCAAATTGTCGACGACGATTCGTAGAGATGCGTGTATTATTATTGTTTGTGTGAGCGCAATATCATTTTGGCGATGGCACGTGAACGCTCCCCGCGGTGTCCGAACGCGTACTGAACGAGCGACAACATCGAGAGCAGACCAGCGCGCACACTACGTGACGCGATCCGTCACACACGTCAACACACGTACGTCGTCGCATGAGGTCGCGACGCGACTGACGGCAACGTGGTCCCCGCTGTCAATATAGCCAGCTGGACCCCCCACCACCTGCGACCGACCAATCAGAGCGCGGCACTCCCGCCGCCCCTGCGCACAACTTCTTCCCCTCCCCTCGCCCCCGAAACACTCGCACGCACACACACACACACACCACCACCCCTTCGCCAGCGGATCGGCACGCACACGGCTCACATACGCAAAGTTTACAACTGTCAAATCGAACTTTTTAGTTTGCACGCGCGAAATAAAAAAATTGACAAAAAACCAACCAACGACGAAAAAAAGTACAAACTTTAAATTCGAGTTTATACTTTTTTTTTTTGATTAACGATTAGTTTCGCACGGTGTGGAGTCGCGTCGGATTGTGCATGGTCGACTTTGCGAGTGTTTTCAGCACTTTGACGAGTCGTGTCGTAAAGTCGCGCGTGCGCAACTCATGTGAACGTGCGTCGACGCGACACACACGCAACACGTCCTGTCGGCGCGAGTGATTCGCGCACACTGGCCGAGTGAAGTCTCTCGTGTGTTGTGCCGGTGTGTTGTTAGCCGTTGGCCGCGTGGCGGCAGCACTTGCCGGCCTGTAGTCGAAGCGAGTTGAAAAAACGGCCAATAATTCCCTTTGACACTGAAAAGATAAATTGAATTTCGTTAATGCTTTCATACGACAATGTGAACTTATATAGACACAATATCGAAAGTTGACGGCGACTCAAATTCAACCAACCACTATTGAATAATCGCACTAAATATTTCACATAGCTTTTTTAGTATTACTGAGATATACATATATATATATATAAAGCAGCCACTTAAAACTGGGAGGCGCTGACTAGTACAAAGGAGCTCACGAAGAGCTAATTTATAACATAGCATAACAAAATAAAATAATATATGTATATGTACATATAAACAAACTTTCAAACTTTCCTGAAACGCACGTACTTTTTGACTGGTCACAAGAGAAAATCCACTTATACTGAAGATACTGTCGGTAATACAACTAAATATAGTATGAAATATAAACGACATGGAACATGGAAGTAGAAATATCAAGACAAGAAAATACGATTCATCCTACATATTTATCAATGGGATTCACAAGTGTCTTGGAAACCACCAATGTGTTTGCTCTGTACGAAAGTTTTGGCTGCAAATAGGATGAGTTCGAGTAAATTAAAACGGCACCTTAAAACTATGCATACTGAATACGTTGGTAAATCTATATAATTTTTTTTAAGAAAATTAGGTCAGTTTAATAATAAACAGCAGCAAACTTTCAATAAAATATGTAGTTTCTGTTGCTACATAGCAACGTACAAAATCTCTCACAGACTCGCAAAACGTAAAAAGACCACATACAATAGGATCAACACTAGTTTTACTAGCAGCTATTGATATGGTTGAAATAATGTTTAGTTAATCATATGCGAACCATTTGGAAGAAGAATTTTATTTATATTTGTATTAATACATTTTGTCAATTAAAAATGTGCTATTTTATGAAATAAAGATCGAGAGGGGGGGAGGCACCAAGATTAGTTTTTTCATAATGGAGACCGAGTAGATAAAAGTTTGGAAACCACTGATATAAAGACGCAAAATTCACTATAAATAGGTTTATTGCCAAATTGAAATAACATTGAAATCATCAGTATATAAAAAAATCATCGATTCCGATACGAAATTTCGATTTTAAAATTCATACCCCATGTACACATATATACGTATTTATGGAAAAATGAATCTATGGTATGAAAAATAGAAATCACTTAATTTATTCTGATGTATGCAAATATATCTTATCAAAATTGTACAATTTTTTTATTCAAATTTTCAAATTATGCTCATGTACTTACATACATACATATGTACTTACAAACAAGCAAATATTTTCGATTGTACATTTGCGTAAAATCCACACGAGCGATATTTGATTAATAACGACACAATTTTTCGAACAAATTATAAAATCAACATTTTCCTTGAACAAAAAAATTTGTTCAAGGAAAATGTTGAAAAACACTTTACCTAAACACCAAGGGATTGATAATGCGCTTGAAGTGTTTCCAAGTAAGAATTACTCGGATGTCTCAATATAATTACTATCGAAATAGTACGTACATACATAGTGAACATCCAATACAACAAGATAACACTTGTTACATCACACTTTAATCGATTCGAAACGAAATATCTGTGTAGCTAGCCAGACAGCTTGACTACAGTCGTAATTATGATTCGCCTTATAAATTGCATCAACCGACGATAGCGTTATCAGATAAAACAACTAATAATTTTCAATTTAAAACACAACTGCAATTACAATAGATTTCATCATTCGACATCTTCACAATCACTTCCCGTTGGACGTAAAATTTAAATAGTCCTGTGTCACTTACTATACATAAAATGTATATACGTTTGAAAAACACACTGACTGTTTTATCAGTTTTATTCAAGTTCAAACATAACGTATAATTCTACGTAAATTTCAATAATCGAACGTGGTTTAAGAATTATTTTGATTTAATTTTCACTATTATACATACATACAATATGCTATTATCAACTTTTTCACACAAATTATGCGATTACATACATATTACAATATCACTTTATGAAAATGTTCAATTTATTTAGAGACAATTCGACAACCTGACATCTCAAAACGATTGCATCATATTCCGTAAATATATAATTATATTTAAATATGAATCACTTCTTATACAAACGGCACATAAATATTGAATATATGTTTCGATTTACAATCTAACACACATGTATTTGAATTCGTAATACTTTCGCAATCTAACCAAGTAGGTAACCGTGCACTTACGCGCCATGCATAAACAAGAAACATACGCATGTATCACACATTGAAATCACTCTAGCGGAAGTAGATGTCCAATTTTGACTGTCTATAATGATTCTAAAACACCATTTAATGATTAAATCGTGTGTCGGTCACATTGATCTTTCACTTATCCGCGATTTAGCACGTCGATCGCTTATCAATCTGTACCTCGACGCAAGTTCAAACTTGCACACGAGGAAACTCGATACGACTGGCAAAACTGGACGCAACGGAAACTAGGAAACTAGATTTCAAATTTGAATTTTACACATCCGCACGCGTGTATCAAGAAGTACCAAGATGTATTATTATTATACACTGCACACATATACATAATAAACGGTATGTGTGCATTTCGTTCGTTTATTTTCACGTCGAGTGTGTGCAGTGGCGTTTACGTTTGTTTTCGGCCGTAATTTATTTTGGCGTCGTGTGTCTGAATAGGTCTTATTAACAATTCACAAAATGATTAATTGTTATTAAATTACAGCCACGATTTGAATATTTAAATTTGTACAAAACGAAACGGACGAAAAACAGCATCGCATACGAAACTCGCAATAGGACGTACCGTAACACATCCATACACAAACACACAAACATACACACACACTACTCGTACTGGGTGCGAGTTGAAAAATTAATTTTCATTTCGGGAAACTTTCGAACGGGTCGCCACCAGTATGCGTTTACATATTCATGAGATTCGTAATTTATGAAGTGATACGATGTCGTACAGAACTTTCGTTACAGCAAAAACTGTCGAGAAAAACACACAAAAAAGCACACGAGTTACAAATCTGAATGATGTAATGTTCAATTTCCGAAAAAAGACATCGACAACTTATATACTAATCTCGCTATAACTCACACACACATAATAATTTAAATCAAACACCATTAATATTATTACCATTATTGAATAAAACAATCTATCATGAACTAACAAACGAGACGACACGTTAATAATATAACATTTCCAATAATTGGTCAAATCAATGAACACGTTTGAAGCTAAAAATAAAAAAATAAATAAAAAAAAAACGCATCATCCGTCGTTGTAGATAAGAAACATAAGTATGTATGTATGTAAGCGCAGCAATTACAAATATATCTACTAAGTAATTAGACATTACTGTCATCATTTTACAAGAGATAAAATCATCACATCACAAATACAAACAATTATATCGACTGTAAATTTAAACATCTCAACTTTGATGAGTAAAACAAATCAAACAAATCGTATCACGGACATTACCTACAAACGGTTCACTTTTACACACGGTACTTTATCAATACCGACAATTCACTTAAATTTAAAACACGACAAGTCTCAATACGAGTACATGGGTACTATAACGTTCGAATTCGTCGATAAAAATACGTATGTATGTGCACACATGTATGAAATATTTAATGCGATTGAACAATATTCAAAATTAAATTTTTCATTTGAAAAAAAAAATACGGAGAAAATGTATGGTGGTGAAGAGTCGCAGCAATACAGTGATCGGGAAAACTTACGTTCGCGTCACGTGTCGCGTATCGCGAGTCGGAAAAACTTTACTCGACAGTCGGAAAACTCCCCTACGCACACTCACTCGCCACGAGCGCTGACGCCCGACTGAGGAACTACGGAACTCGTCGCAGGCTTCACCCCCTTCCCCGCCACGGTCACTCTTCCTAGCCCCCCTCCCGTCCTTCCCGACTCCCCCTCCCCTGTCTCCGCTCAGAAAACTCTCCCCACTCTACGCACGTGTGACATACCGATTTGTCAGTTGTGTCGAATTAATTTCATTGATTACGTAATCAACTATTCAGCTTTAATTGGTTTGAGGACATACATATCTGCAACTTCTGCAGAAAGTGTGCTATTGTGATTCAGAGATTTTCAATTGACGTTCTTTGTTGAAATATGCATGCATATGTATGTATGTCCTATGGCTATTACATACATCATACATATGCATACATACATACATAGGTATATAAGAATTTGGGTTTCATTTTTAAGCTCTGTACATGATCGTTTTGTTTTCTTAACAGCAAAATTTATAATTTATGTTTTTTGTTAAATCTTTCGAATTATATAATTGGCAGTCCTTATTTATTAAGTAATATCCTATTCCAATTTCTAATCAGATCCCTCCGTACTTCTTCATTATTTCACATTAATCCCTGTTCTACCGACTATCCTTTTTTTACTTTATCTATTTTACGTAGTAACAATAGATGCAGTTTTGCGATAATGCGAAAATTTGAACTTGAGATTTTGACTGATTCGAGCTCGGAATGATCACATTTTCATGATCTATTTTGGAACACTGATCACATTTTCATGATCTAGAAAAAATGTGTGTGTGTGTGTCTGTGTATTTTGGAGATTTTTTTTTGAACTCCGTTCATCTTATCGAACTGAAACTTATTATCGGTTCTTATTATACTTATTATAATTCTTATCAATATTACGTTAATTTTTTTCAAAATTTTAAGTTGACTGGAAATAATAGGTACCTGCCCTTACAGGTGTCCTCTTTTTTTTAGGTTTTTGAACTCCATTATCTTTCAAACCGCTCACCGAATCAGACTAAAAAATTTGAATGTAAAATTATAAATGTGATTTTAAAAATATTTTTACCTCAACCGGAAGTAGTATTTTTACTAGAGAATCGAGGTTTTTTTGTGTTTTTCTCCGAAACCTTTCAGTTTATTGAACTGTAATTTCATATCTAGAAGTTTAAGCTTACTACAAAATTAAACCGGAAATGGCAGTAAAAATATATATAAAAAATCACTAAATTGACAAAACCGTAAGTGGGATTTTTTCCTCCTAGAAAAGTCAAAAATATTGTGACCACACGATTTTTTCCACACCCCTGAACTTATCAAGCTGAAAATTTATATTTGTACTAATTTTGTACTAACTTAGAGTTGATAAAGTTTTAGTCAGAATTCGTAAACTGGAAGCCATGACCCACCCATTACCATATCAATCTCTTAATTCTCTTCACTATATCAACTACCCCCGTCATACTTCTCACCCACGTATCCCGTTTCCTATCTCTCCTTGTTATATTGAACATAGAGCATTTCATACTTCGTTGTGTTTACAAGCCAAATCATCGACATGTCCAGTAGCAAAATAGAGAAAATAAAAAGGAACGCACGAAATTAGGACGGAGTTCATTTGGGCGAATGAACGCTGTTTTCGAATCCAAACTGTCACTTCGCTTGAAGAAAAATATCTTCAATCAATGGGTTTTGCCGGTGATGACGTATGGATGTGAAGTTTGGTAACTGAATGTCAGAATTCTACATTTAAATTCCATAGTCCAATGGACTTAAAGAAGCGTGGCATACTGGGGAGAGATTAGAAACAGAATACGTTGGTGCGAAGGGTATATGAAATAGTAAACGAGTGAAGAGATTGAAATGACAATATGGAGATCGCGTTGCTAAAAGAATGGATCATAGATTGAACTAAAAAAGTGGTACCCGAGAGAATGTAAAAGGGTGCGAAAAAGGCCACAAGGGAGATAGGTGGATAAATGATTGAGATGAGATGGATGAGAGTTGCCCAAAAAATTGACGAATCGAAGCCTGTTGATGAGGCCTTCAGCCTGCAGTGAATGGTGAATGCCTATAATGGATGATAATGATATACATAAATATGTATCGTGCATGTATGTACATACTTATACTGAATTTACATATGTGACCGATATCTGAGATATTGAAATATTATTCAAAGTAAATTAAAAATTATCCATAATTTAAACATGCATATGCACTGTTGAATTACATGTGTTTGTGCAATTGAAGTATACCATACTATATTTATGTACATATACGTATGTTTTATATACAAGTGCATTTACTTAAAAAAATACGATGTGTTGATTTTAAAAAATACCTTCGTTAAATTTAATTTTATGTATGACGACCGCTTGACATGAAATCGTTTTATCAAATGTTTATGTACTTATCGTAAGAAACTGTTTACATTTATCATCGGTATAATTTCACACTCACAAAGACGCTGCATTTATGCAAGACCATTTCAATCCATCTGAATTATCTGACATGTTGATTTAAAACGGTTAAAAAAAACACTGTGCAAGTTCCGCGGCCATTAGATAAAAACTGGTCGCTTTTTTTTTTCACTCAAAACAATTGAATGCCAACGCAAAAATTCAAAACAAAAATAAATTAAATTTTTAATTATTTTATTTACATACATGTCAAGATTTTTTTTAATTCACATTTAATTCATATTTTTACGATAAAAAATATGCCAAAAATTAGCATTCAATAAATTGCATTGAATGCAATTTAAATCTAAATAATTATTCTTTAAGTTTCTTTTAATAATTTTCAAATATACAAAAGGGCTTCTCAAAATAAATTTAAAGTCAATTTTTTTCATGATATGTAAAACGTCCAATTTGATCTACATACATATATGAGTAATAGCTTCATAATTATCATGTATCATAATTGATATAATAGAAATTTGTTTACCTGACGTATTCCCAATGGAATTTGAAAAATCTTCATTTCTATTTACAAATTGTGTATAAAATATTCCAACTATGTGAAGAATACATATTTTCCTAAATTCTTATCACTTTTCCTGTTAATGAATTCAGTTTTATTCAATGGGAAAACAATGACGCACACGACGACATAAACGCAACGCATTTTATTTGTTCAGACGCAAATACATAAGTCAATTGTAAAAGACTTACGAAGGATATAGGCAAACCTCCCAGGATCCCCCCCATTGTACGTACGGAAATTTATCTGAAGCGAATAAAAATATAACAATATGGAAATATAATGCAAACGACACAATAGGTACTATGAATCATATTTATACTGCACATGTGATAATATAGTATTATCGATTTTATACGTATGTAATAAAACAGGCGAATTTACGCATTTATTAAATTTATCCGAAAGCGACGTTTTGCAATGCGTTTTCAGTGTTTCTCAATTGACTTAAATGCCAATTCCAATCAGCTAAAAATCTAGATCATTTTGATTTAACGTTCGGTCGATTCTTGCCCAACAATCAGATTATGATCTAGTGCATCTATATAAAATTGGCATAATGATTTAGCTAGAATTGCCACAATTCTTATACGAGCTTTCATTTGTCATTTCGGCGATCGGTTCGAGCTTATTAGATTTTATTGCACAACGCGACCTGGATCGTTTGCATGAATCTAGCGGTCTCCATGTCATTAATATCGCATGAAAACAATAGTATTTATCTATTTTCAATGGGTTGCATTAGTTTTTTGGTGCCTCTTTTGAGGACATAGGACATTCTGCTTTATAGAGAGCTCGTTATAGTGGCAATAAAAAGAGAGCAATTAAAACGAAATAACGAAAAACCTAAACGCGTACCGCTGGTAGTACAATAACCACCACCATCACAACCACCACCATTGCTACTAACTCCAATTCAAATATTTGCCGTGATCATGAGCGAATGGCGTGCTTCTGGAACATTCTCAGTTCTGTTGGTTCGGTTAGTCGCACAGTAGCTGATATCTGATGACAGCATCGTGACAGCACTATACCAAAGTAAATTGGCTTAACTAAGGCTTGAGCAAACACCGGTCGAAGAAAACGAATGATATAACACGGTGGTGCTATGTTTTTTTTTCTCTCCTATCTCTTTTTTCATGCTGGCCACTTGGTTGTGTTATCTGTAAACGTTGCACCGTGGCAAATCTTCATCTTTCGGCTACCAGGTTAGATTTGTTAGTATCATCGAAAACAGGCATATTTTAACTTCCGTTTTTGGAAAAGACAATGAAATATGAATGAGATCAACTAATGAATATTTAAATAAAATCGGATAAATATTATGGCACAATTTAAAAATGATCACTTTGGAGGCAGAACTTGGCAATTGCTTTTTAATATTTTTCCAGGAATTATTATAATTTATAAAATTTAAATTATTTTTGAATAATACGAGAACCATATATTTATTTTAATTATTAGTACCAAATTAATGGGCATCTAATATTAGCGTTCGATATTTTCTATTGATGGCGAGGACTAAAATTCTCCCTCTGACTAATTAAAAAAGTACATGAGCCAAAGACAAGTTTAGTTTAGTAGATGAAGAAGAGAAAGTTGTTTATTATATGTATTTCCGATAGAAATTATATATTATTTAATGTGTTACCAATACGGCCAATTGGCAACTTGCCCCACCCCAAGAGGATATTGCACTGGTCAAAATCTGAATTTTAAATATGAGACGTATCCACTGAAAACAGAGTGATGTCTAAAAATTCATTTTAATTTATTACAAGAATGACTAAAGTCTAGTCACTATTCAATGTAGGCATGCTGTATATTTAGACGATACATAGCTTATCCTTTTAGTATTCTGATAAAAACTGTGGTTGTTATTTTATCTACCAAAAAAAAGCTACCTGTTTCCCATTTTTTTGTGTTTTATTTTTTGTTAAAATTTCAAAAGTTTATGTTCAGATGCTATCATTCTTTTGAAACAAATATAACTGATTTTCATCAGGACTATTTTAATGCTATGCGATTTTTATTTTTCCACTCAAATAAATTAACGGTTCATATACAAACAGTTATTTTCAAAGATTATATTTTTTGTTATAAAAAATGCTCACTGTAGGTGAATATGTATGTATGGCATTTTCCAAAGACTGACAGATTCAATTTGATTAATTGCACTTTTTCCACACGTCGTTAGAACGAAGTGCACCGACTCTATTGTTTCCGGCTTTGAGCAAATAGAATCGTTATATTTCCGGTGCACGATTCAGTTGAAATTCAATCAGGCATATGTACTTATCTACATATATATGTATATATGTACTTTTACACCGCGCCTTGACAAAGTTATGCGATATCGCCAAAGTGCATTGTGAACAACCGGTAGTAGGAAATCGTTCCTGTAAAGAAGTGAAGGGTCCTTCAATAATAAATGTCTCGCAATTTTTCTGGTTTGTCGTTATTTTGGACTTTTCCAATATAACAAATATTGTGCTCGCGTTGCAGTTTCGTAACGAGTGGTGCTTACGTCGAAACTGCCACGTCTTGCACCCGCAGGTCATAACGTCATAACTAACAAAAGTGTATCGGTGTGAGGACTTCGTGTCGGCTAAGGACTTTTTGAATGAGGAACGAAACTCATAAATGCACTGAATCGCATAATTTCGTTCGATTTTTCATCAGCGTCAGCGGAACACTAACCGCGCTCAAGACTATACCTGCATATGCATATATAACATTTCATTGTATTACACATGTGCATCGGCAACTCCATAAAGATGCAAAATCACATGAAATGTCTTGCTGGCACATTTCAATTCCATCTCATCATATTTCATATAATTCAAAAGAATAAAATTTTGTATATTAATAAAATATCTACATACATATGAGCCGTTGTATAATATTTGAAAGCGGCAGAAGTCCAATTTACAGTTCCAAAAACACTATTTATGTTTGTCTTAATTCACAAATTATTATCACTTCTTTTAATTCGATATTTCCAGAATCTAGGAAAAGTAGAATAAACGTATAACAGGTCCCTAGTATTTTTAAATTTTGTTAAACGCAAAACATTATATGTATGTTTTTAATGTTTTGCGAAATATTTCTCGAAATAGCGGCTCATATAATATTATATATGTAGTTGAACGTCTGCTTACTCAAAGGCGCCAAGATTGCGTTTTTAAGTTAAGTTTAAATTATTTTTTAACAAATTTGTATGCCATAGTAATAAAAGTTTGTCCAACACGTCACTATAGCCAGACGTGTACAACATATTACAACAATATAATAATTTATATAATGCAACAATTTGTAAAAATTACAGACCATACTATATGACGCTCTGGATTATATCTGAAATGTCACTATAGCTAAATTGTAGTAAATAAATACATAAATAAATATAATGTTTGTCAAAAATCAATAAATACAATGAAGCTGACTTTGTATAAATGTTTTGAACCGTTACAATACAATACAATACATTTTATCTTAACATACCTGCATCATTTGAAATAAATCTCATCTACAGCATATTGCATACATATATTTAAATATGAAATTTTTTTACCATCATCATATACAGCCATTCACCATCCACTGCTGGATGAAGGCCTCTTCAACAAGCTTCTACTCGTTTCCGTTTTACGCAACCCACACATTTTCTTTATTTCGTCTACCAATATTCCATGTGGCTTACTTTTCATCCTTATGCATTGTTTCAGGTACCATTCTAGCATTTCTTTTGTCCACCTTTCGTCCATTCTTCTACATACATACATAGCTACGTGATCCGCCAATTACCATTTCAATCTGTCCACTCTCTTTATTATATCCACTACCATTGTAATACTTCTCACCCACATATTCCGCTTCCTATCTATCCTCGTTATGCTGATCGCACAGCGTTCCATACTTCTTTGAGTGCATTGGACTTTGCTTAGCATCTTGGCGTCCAAATTCCAAGATTATACAAATAGGATGAAATTGGAAAACTCTAGCAGGAGACAATCAATCCATCAATGACAATAATAATAATGGATAAAATCGAAAAAAAAAATCTATTCTGAATGAGATTTGAACCCACAATCTCTTTACTGGTAAGTAAAGCAATTTTAAATAGATCATAGCTCCATAGGATTGCTATTAATCTCATAAGAATCACCTACTGTGGTTGGTTTGATAATGTACGAGTATGTGCGTTAAAGGTTTTCTTTGCGACACGGAAAGGCGACATTTTCCTTCGAAAAACCATCACATTTTCCAACGGAGTCGCATAAATTGCATCTGAATATCGTTCCCGAAATAATCAAGATCGAATTTAAATGGTGCAAGTGGCCGGAAAACTGTTGATTCATTCGCGGTAATAATGCGGAGCCGTCGCACGTTCCTGCGACGCGTTTGTCGTTATTTGTTACGAGGTTCGTTTTAACGACTTATAAATATGTATGACTGGGCTGTGGGTGTGCTAAGGGGTGGAAGGGCATGTCCCCACCCTCCCCGACCTAATGGAAAAAAGCCTATTTTAGCCTATAATAAATAAGTAAGGAAAGTGTGAAACGGGGACACTCATACAGACGAATTTCGACCATATGAAAATTCAATATAATAAAATTGAACGATCAAGAAACATATGAACCAAGCTTATTATTATACTCAATTCAAACTTATTTTTCATTATTATTATTTTATTTTCGTCTATTATTACCGACCACCAAATGCGGTAGTAGATATTGCCGGTAACAGCTGAGAGAGAACCATTGTCGGTGGTTCACGACATCCTGTTATGCCAAATTAAATAATTGATCCTATGATGAAAAAAAAAAGGATCCGACCTCACTCACCTTCTCACAAGGGGATGCTCTTTCGTACAACATAGACCAGTCTTCTGCGGTCAAAACACCTGCTCGTGTGAACTTGATATCCTTGGAAATATTGTGTAAGATTCATTGTACAATTCCCCTCAGCATACAGTCAATGGAAACCGTTAAAAGGGATAGTATTCCTTACAAAACTAAAAATAAAAATATAATAATCATAATCTAATGATATAATTAAATAGTTCGTTCACAATTTGGAGATCAATGAGTAACAATCGAGTTCAATTGTACGCCCTCTAGTTAGGACAGGGTTAACACAATTAACCTACGATATGCCTCATAAGATCAAACAGAATATAATAAATTTGATGATTACTTACTATACATGTCCCTAGAGATAAATAATGGTTAATATAGTGATTCACAATGATTTCGAGCAATAAAAAGGTTTATCATAAAAAACAAATAATCTCTTGAGAAGATTACTTATCTAAAAACTACGTACATATTAAAATATAGGAGAACTGATTTTACAGATAAAATATATTGGTTTGTTTACAAAAACATCTCGAGAATTAAATGAAATAAAATCTGCATAAATAATAAGTCGCCGTAATATAAAGTTCAATACATGTCAACAATGAAATAAATGCTTTACTGACTTAAATAATATAATATGTGATAGCATATATGTATGTATGATATACTTCATTTATATACCCGTATTAGGTTGCACGTCCTCCCAATCCCTCATTTGAATATTAAATTGTGCCTAAAATTTCGTACATCATTCGAGTGTGTCAGCACGTAATACTAAAGCTCAGATAAGCCCCGAGATTAACGATGATGATTTATCAAAAAACAAAAAACATTGCACCGTCATGCATTTTCTTATCCTTGGAAATTAAGATCAATTTCCCGGAATTAACTTTTAAAGCCCGTGTGTACGTGCATACATACATATATTTGGCGATTCGTTGAACAAGAGGTTGCGCAACAGTAAACAAGGATTTAGTGTTGATTTAACTAAGATTGATGAGAGTCGTCAATTAAATTAGGAAGCCATCAAACAGCCGACGTATGCTTTCGTACACAGTTCGATTTTTGTTACAAAAACAACCTCTTGCGTACCAGCATTCGTTTGACCCATAAACGTCACCACGCACTCTCAAACATTCTCCCGCAGCATTCAAACATCGTCTCCTATTCCGTATTTCGGGCCAATCTTTGCGTATCGAAAAGTTCATAACCCGATGACCGGGGTAATAATTTTTTTTCCATCTTCTCTTTACCATCGGATACGAGCGGACTCGTTACGACCGGGCACGTTCAATATCAAATCGGCCATCTTCAATCACGCTTTCTCGTTCCGCAGATTGCGTGTCCGAGATGATTTTTCTATGTAAGACGGTAGTGTACGAACTGCCGACGTTTCGACAATTATAACTGTAACCAATTTTAACCGAGGGCAAGATAAACTGTGAGTGAGTGAGTGAGTGGTGATTACGTGTTACGTGATGGCTGCGAACGTAACGTTTTCCAAAGTAGTTGCGTGAAATATCTGTCCGGCACGAATCTCCAAAAACTGTGCTAAACGCATCGTTCTTATTCAGAAATGCTCAACCTTTTATCTTTAATTCAAAATTCAACCATATTTCGTTTTTCCCAACCATTGTCATATACTTGATACAATATAATATTACTCATAAGTACATTATTACTCAAATTTTACTTGTCCAAAATATAAAGTTTTTTTCATCACCACATTACCTACATTTACTTATATTACTTGTTAATTAAGATTGCGTAATAAACAATGTCTTTCAAAACTAAAATTATGAGCATATTATGTTTTCGTATTATCTTGATATATAATTTCGAAAGAGACTTTATATGTACAAAGTATGTAATAAAATATGTAATGTTGGTTGGGAACTAAATAAACAAAACAAAGTTTCTATGTCGACAATTCAATTGGTTGAATATTATATTTTTTTCGATTCAAATAAATTTAATAAAAAAACAAATGAATATTTACTATTAGATTCGCCATGTTTACGCTGTTTATATTACAAATACTCAGCGAAGCCGGATAAAACAACTAGTATATTATATTTTCGTTATTATAGTAAGCATATTATATTATATTTTCGTTATTATAGTAAGTCTATATATGTAAAAGTTACAATGAAGATAATTTTTTTATCAATTTAATGCCCACATGTCTAAGTTTTCATCATTCCTTTTATCGAAACGTTAAATCAATTACTACTATCATTTAAAAAATATAGTAGTAATTGATTTAAAAATTATCATAGATTTATTTCAAATTTTTAAAAAAATAATCTCGGTGAAAATAACGTAAAAATATCAAAATAAAGCTTCCATGATCAATCTTTAGAATATAATCAATAACAAAATAATAAACCGACTCCCCCTTTCCTGCTTACAGGAATTCATCCATCCACTGTTGGATGAAGACCTCTCCAATACGGTTCCATCCGTTTCTGCTTTACGCAACTTTCATCCATCTCACCCCATACATTTTTCTAATTTCATCTTCCTTGCAGCCTACCTCTCGCCCTTTTGAACTCTCTCGGGCACCATTCTAACACTTATTTTGTCCACCTTTCGTCTATTTTTCTAGTTACGTGGTTCGAACATTGCCATTTAAATCTCTTCACCCTCTCCACTATAGTCACTTGGCTTGTCACACTTATCACCAACGTATTCTGTTTTCAGCACTTACATACATAGTGCAATAAGTTTTAAAAATGCATCTGGATATTTTAATCACAAATAAAACATTGTCGTTTTCTCACCTCAACTTTCGTGAATTAACTTTATGACGTGCACGCATCAAGCCATTCTCATACATATTATGCACCTTTTATATACATATATAGAGAATGCAAGAGTAGTGTTCAATAGTAGCATATGAATGAATTATTTTTCTCTGTGTAATATAAGCACAATGAAATTAATAATAAGGATTTTAAATGAAAAAAAAATAGAACGGGAGGGAGATCTACTGTCTCACTAACCAACATAATACCTATGTTATATTATACCTATACAAACACACGTGTATAGAGTATTGTAGTGGGGGACAGGTAGTTCATTTACAAAAGGTATGCAGTGTGGATGGGCCAGTGCGGAAAGGGAGAGAAGCCCCTAGCCGTTTCGCTTATGTAATATTTAAATGAGCGGCCCTTTGTTTCTGGCATGTGTGAACCATGGACACTTCCGCTAGAATTAATGGAAAAATGCACTCTCGTCCCTATCGAACAAATGTACCGTCAGGTTCACCTCTCTCTTTTTTTTGTTTTTATTTTCTCCACAATATGTACCATGTACGTATATATGTACATACATACATATATATATATATACAATCCACTAATGCCCATTTATTGTCCACTCGAACAATATCCATTTGGATAACCTACCGTTTTACCTGCCCGTTCCTATGCAAGTGTGTGTTCATAATTGTCGAAAGAGATTATATATGTAATTCCGACTGCTAAAATCCCGTTCATGTTATAATAACGTTGATCGTCGGGACAAACTGAACTTTGTCGGGGACGAAGCTCAAAATAATAGTTGTATTGAAACTTTGTACAAACGTTTTATTTTTCACAAACAAAATCAGTGCTGATATTATAGGTACATGTAATGTGGTATAATTTGAATTCCATATTTATTTTTTTAACTTTAAATAATGCTATCAACTTGTTTTAATGTAATTTTGTTGTTGCCCCTTTATTTGTACTAAAAATGTAAACATCAAATAGTGAAATAAAATCACAGCTAATATTTAAAAACGTCACATTTTTATTGTTATTAAACAATAAGAAATCAAATATAAAGATCTACTTTAAATAATTTCTTTCAAATTATAATAAAACAAGCGAAAAAAATCATATTTATATTCAGTGAAAAAATGTGGCTCATTTTTTTTATTTATACACGTTTTAACGTTTTACATAATTTATACTTATTAAATAATACTCAATCAAATAAGCGTGGAACTCTGTATGCTAGGAATAGTGAGGAGAGATAGGAAGCGATATACGTGGGCGAGAGTGAAAATATTGAAATGCCAATGGGCGGGTCACGTATGTAGACGAATGGACGAAAGGTGGATAAAATATGTGCTGGAATACTACCCGAGAGAATGTGAAGATGAGTGGATAAAAT
Source organism: Arctopsyche grandis (assembly GCF_051622035.1). Classification (NCBI taxonomy): domain Eukaryota; kingdom Metazoa; phylum Arthropoda; class Insecta; order Trichoptera; family Hydropsychidae; genus Arctopsyche; species Arctopsyche grandis. Next base: position 20,748,375 of record NC_135362.1, read on the forward strand.
TAGAAAAACGTGTGGTGTGAGATGGATGATACGAACGGAAACGTGTTGGAGAGGCCTTCATCCAACAGTGAATGGAAAATGGCTATAAATGATTATGATTATGATGGTACATATAAGAAAAGACGTATTTACATAAGCGAGAAGTGTGAAAAGGGAAATGGATATAGTGGAAAGAGTGAAAAGATTGAAATTTCAAAGGGCAGGTCACATAGTTAGAAGAATAGACGAAATGTACACAAAAGGGTGGGTAGAAGAATGGACGAAACATGGACAAAAAATGTTAAAATGGTACCAGAGAGATTGTAAAAATATGAAAGAAAGGTCGCAAGGAATATGGGTGGATAAGATTAGAAAAATGTGTGGGGTGAGATGGATGAAAGTTTCGCAAAACATAGACGAATGCAAGCGTGATGGAGAGGCATTAATCCAACAGTGAATGGTGAATGATAATGATAAAATACAGCTTGCTGCTTTAAACATATGCAATATGCTCTAGACGAGATTTTTTTGAAATGATGCAGATATGCTAAGATAAAACTTCATAGAATTTCATATAAAATTCAACATATTCAAGCCGAAAATAAATGTACATTTTAAAGTACAGGGCAAATACCTCCAAAAAACACGCCTCTATGCAAATACAGATAATATTATAGCGTGATCATGATACGTATAATGTGTAGTCGCATAATTATTCAAATGGCGCGTTTATTATCTATGAAAACGTCGGCAACAAAGTGAAACAGTATTGTATCGACACGTTCAGAAATCAGAAACCAGTTTTGGGTCAAGGAATATGGCAAAATTCTGTCGTCAAATTTTATGATTATGTCTCTTTTGTGTGTGCATGCATTGAAGAAGCCACCGTGTGCGTCATCCGCTTTACTCGGCGCGAACACTTTTAAATATGCGGAAAACTATGCGCTACGCAAAGTAGGATGCATTTCCCGATGGAAAATCTATGTTAAATATGAGTGAATTTGTGTGCATATCTTAAGCATTCCACTTTGTAATTTCTTATCGAACGTTAGAACACACGCATGTACTTAATTAATTCAAGGTTCAAAAAATTCTGGTACATATTCATCGCGGTGAAATAATATACATATTGTATGTATGTAGGCATACATACAATATCATACGTACGTTAAATTACTAATTTACCGGTGGCGATTATTATTATCGTTGAGCTTGTTTTAAATATTGAAATGAGCCTTTGAGCGAGATTGCATCAAATTTTTACGTTAAAACGACTTTTCGTACAATTAAAATGATTCTTTTTAAATAACCACTGTTTATAACACCATAAAGTTTATTGCGGCCGCTGTAAAAATTTTTTGTCGGCAAACTTTACAATAAGAACACACTCCGTTGTTGTTCACGTAAAAAATTGAACGCCAATATGGACGAATGTCCAATTAAAATTTGATTATACCTACATATACATACTTCAGATCATTTTTTTGTTATAATTTTTATAATAAGTCAGTAAACGAACACACTTTTTTCCTATTGCCTTGGAACTAACATACCTGATAGTTGATACTGTGTATATGATACATACATTTACAGGTTCATACGTAAAACAACATAACAAAACATTAGCTATCGCCTTCTTGCGTACAATAGTGATAAAATGATTGAACATGTCCACTACTTGAGCTACACGGAAGTTGCATTTTTTACTTGTATTCGAATTGTTCTATGCTCTGGACATGCATTGTCACTTTATATTGCATTTACAGTTGTTGAGGCAACATTTAAAACCAACATCAGTGTCAACACGACAGATAAGAAGCACTGGAGGACAGGAGGGGGCCCTCTAGTAAAATGGATTCCCTTTGATGACAAGGACCCCGGTAGCTTCTCACCGAATCGGATTTCCATAATATTTAAATAATTTACAAGCTAGTGTGGGACGATCGCTTGACAATGGTCCACACACAATCTCTAAACGTGTGGAATTTGTTACCAATGCTCGTATGTATGTAATGTATCGAACACAGTAACATTTTGGAATATTTCCTGTTTTTTTAATATAAAAAAATAATTCTTTTTAGTATGGTTTTATTGTATATTTGTATAATACAAGCGAACACTTGCGCCGAGATTGTCTTGGTTCTGAATCGTAACACTTAAGCTTGTATCGTAGCAAAGTTTTCTTGGGCGTATTAGTCATAACTAAAAGTTGGTTGAAGCACAGGCCTGAGGATAATAAATCCCCCTTAACTCTGAACGCATGGTTGCACCCACCCCGACGTTAACTTTTACCCGAAATTATTTGCATATAAATTATACATGTTGTGGATACAATATGATCGCTTCGATACAACGAGAAGAAAACTTCGGATGTTTAATTTAAATTTTACACTTTGGCCAACTTCGGAAATTTTCCGCTCAAATTTGAGCATGTGTGCTAACTCATTTCATAATCGACATTTTCCAAATATAGTACCACTAGCGAAATGCCTCTAGGCATTCAACAGGTGGCAAATTAATTCAATAATATGACATTCAAACAAATTAAATTTTTATACTAATTTATTATGATTTTTATATGCGTAAATATAGAAAACTGTAATAATTCAGTTTTTTAATTGAATACTCATTCAAACGTACATTCGTTAATTATATACTAATTATATATAATTTGACTAACCGGTCGGTATTTTTATTTTAAATGAATCTCCAGTATCTATATCGATACGTATGTACAAGTTCGAAATCAATATTTTATTTTATTTTCAAAATAGGTCACAATGATAATATGTACATGTAATCTAATTGTGTCGGTATTTCCAGTGTTTTTACATATGTATGTATTCACTTGTAGTAAATATAGTGGAGAGAGTGAAGATATTGAAATGACAATGAGCGAATTACGTAGCTAGAAGAATGGACGAAATAAGTGCTAGAATAGTACCCAAAGAATATATGTACATATTGTATGTAAGAGTAAAAGGAAGGCCGCAAGAAAGATGGGTTGACAACATTAGGAAAATGAATGTGGTGAGACGGATGAGAGTTCCGCAAAAAAAGACGAATGGAAATATGTGGAGAGACCTTCATCCAGCAATGGATGGTGAGTGCATGATTCCATAAGTTCGTGCCCGTTTATAAACGTATGAAAATCGGGTTCAAATTCGGAATGTTATACATTCCTTTAGGTTAATGTCAGCGTAAATATTACTAAATAATACTAACCATTTTTACTAACACTTGCCGCACTGTGATAGATGGCAAGTGACCAAGACTTTTATTTTATTTTATTTCTCCAAATAAACTGAAGCAGCGTCTTCATATTGTATGTATTCCTCGTCAAAACCTCCATGATTCGAATTATGTCATTACGACATAAAAAAATTTATCATAATCAACAAAAATAATTATTTTCACGGGAAGCCCCTTGTACACGAGCCTCACAGATGCGAGAGAGAGAGGGGGGGGGGGGATTCAGTACGCGCCGCGCTCAACGGTCAGTGTGAGAAAGATATCCGCCTTGGAATGATTTATTTTTGTTATTTTTTTTCATTTCTTACACTTATTTTATATATTATACATGGCAAAAAGATTTTTATACGTAATCAAAATAATTAGCCTAGCATATTTTACATTATTTTAACTTAAAACACACATTTTTGCCGGTCCAGCATAGTGGCTAGCGGATGTTTTTAGCAGTCAGGCAAGTTTCAAAAATACTGTCTACAACCCGATAGATCTTTGACGTTAGTTCTAACATTTCCACCACATACATATGTATGTAGTTTATTAAAGTTTTTTAATATAATTATATAAGAGACGTTTCTAATATTATGAATAATATTATCACTACAATATGAATTTTCATCAAATTTAATTTATTTATAGCCTGTGAAAATATGGAAGGAGGTTTGCACTTATATGATTATTATACCCATAATTGTCGTTGAAAATTTAACACATACATATTTAACGAAATAATTAAATATTTTAATACACTTCCGAACATTGTGAATAGACGAATATAGAGCAAATTACATTTCCAATATGCCTATATGGTATTTATAATACGTACATGTATGTATTTAAGTATTCAAATTCCAATATCAAATACATACATACTCGTGGAAGTTATATTTAGGTATGAATACGCTGAAGCATTAGCCTTCGTAGTAATGGAGATATTTTTCGGATTGCAATTAAATTAATATCTGTTTAAATTATCACCTGCCAATTAGAATCCAATGCAAGTGTATACCGTGTACCTGTCAGACCGGTTGTTTTTTACGACTGTAACATCTCGATTTAATTAATGCGATCAATGCGATCACATTATGCGGCGTTTACCGCTCATGCGCTCGCATACAAACATACCGGACATGATTTATAGCTCCAACAAGCAATTATTATATTTTTTACAACAAACAATTATCACTGTTAAACGACAATAGACGCGTTGAATATTAGAAAAAAATATATTAAGCGTGTGCTTACATACGTATAAATAAATATAAATGTTCGGGGAATGGGCTTATAAAAGCCCCATACATTACATGTATGCATATGAGTAGATCGAGCGGTAACGATGCATTATTTATTAACGCGGGACTCTCGATAATGTAATCAATTGTGCCGTACGATTTATTGGATGGTGACTGTTAGAACCGGGACTACAAATCATCCCAATTGCATTTTGCATTATTAAAACGGCAAGGCGTGTCTCTGCGAAGGTCCTAGTACCTCCCAACTATTACCTCTTGCGACCAATACCAATTATTTTCATACCACAATTCATATTTCAGAAACTGTACCATGGACATAATAATTATTTTAAGCACAATGAACGTGAGCAGAGTATGACATTTTTGTTGGGGATTAAACCGGTGAAATCGAATATTAACGAAATACAATACAACTCGTTAATAATAATTGAAAGTGCACAGAGTCGAGATACTGAATTGAAAAATATTTGTTTTTTTTTTCAATCAAGGTCTTCATTCACTATCATATCGGTTTTCACAATTCGTATATAAATAATATGAGAGGAAAATTTTCCATTTGGTCACTAAGGCTTCATGCGATATTTTTCAATATCAAACTATATAAAATATTCGCATCTACATATTTGCATTTTCAATTGAAGGCACCCTTTCAAATAATATATTGGAATATATTGAATCGAAAAACAGTCACACTACAAAACATATAAAACCGGTATAAGTAAAATGTGTATAATAGGTACTTGCATAAAAATTTTACCTGTAATGTAAATAAAGTGGTCAATTATTTTTAAGTACTTTTACATCGTATACCATAATCGGTATCATGATTTGTCTAATAGACTCATTTATCAGTCGATTGACATTTACAAGATCATTCATATGCACACTAGAGAATAGTCAGTCTCTTTCTGTCCTTGATACTATCTGCTTTGTGCCACGTTGATCTCTATCAGGCTTAACTTTCAAGTCGTCATTACGCAGAAAACGTGCGTTTTACAGTTCTACGGATGTTATTGACTAGAAAATTGGCATTTATCTATGTTCACATCGTAAGTACCACCTAGGTGCACTTTTTTAACAAGCTACGAGTACAAAGTGCCTTACGGCCCATATACTTCGATATATATGACGCACTTAATCAATCTTAATCCAATTAAAGTGGGCGAACAACAGATGTGAACCAGCACCGTTCTGCGTGTTTTTATTTTTACTCCGTTGATTTCTTTTTTTTCATTTCAAATTATTTCCACGTGGTTCAGAACCTCGACAATGATACAGAAGATTTACACCGTCGATGCAGGATAATTTCCATTAAGCGTTTGATACATTTGATATACAGGGGAGATAGGAAGTACGGCGAGATTTATGACCGGCCTGTTAAATATGCATAGAACTTATATTGGGGCTTTAGATGCTCGCTTTGTAATTAATTGATAATGTCACTCAGCTACCGACCTATTGGCTTTCAATTGAGACCACTTGCAAATTGATTCTCACACGGTAGTTCGACAAAGGTGTTTTCTTGACCAATTAACATCCAACCCTGCCAATGTTCGTTATCTCTACCACTTCATTCTGACACCTTATCTTCAACTGACCAAACCTCTTCTCAAATTTTTATTTCAATATGTGATGTATGTCCATCACACATTGAAAGATCGTCCTTTTCCTTAAAAACCATTTTTGCATAATGATACGCCTTCCAAGTTTCTAAGAAGCGATCATTGTTATTCTCATAACTTAGGTACCTCTAAATTTAAGTCGACAAAAAACGCATTTCGTTTTGAATACAATGGACTCCGTTTCTGATATGGAATAATGATGTGATTGTTTTTATCTTTATATAATCATCAGAAGCTTAAAAAAACATTATGATACATTATTTATTAATTATTCAAATTGTTACCGAAAAATAACACAAAACGTAAGTTACTCTACCAGTCATTTCATATTACGCAACCAATAAAACAACTGTTTGTATCTTGATTTTCATTTCAGATCGCACATACACAAGTCTAAAGTGATTTGAAACATTATCAAAAATCGATCAGTGAAACTATTGTTTCGTCTTTTGAGATCGCGTATGCTCACACCAAACTTGATTGATACAACAAAGTATCGTGCTTTGTTTCCACATATGAAGATCCAAGATTATATTTATAAAGTTAAGGATTGAACATGACCATTCAACGAACCGGACGATTCGAGACTTGAGATCAACTTACAATGTTTGGAGATACGAAAATTTAAACCAGAACGTGACTGCGTCGTTTGCTTCTTTCTATCATTACGAGAAGTGCGTATTGAAACATATGCATACTTTGTAATTTATTATGATGCAACTTGTTCATACATTGTATCATTTGGATCATTAGCCTAATATGCGACTTACATCTGAATGAAAAATCAAATTTATACTAAAAATATCATTAGAAAAAGAACGCATGTTTCAAATGTACATACACATGTATTTTCCTATTAAAATACTAGCCCAATAGATCAACGGACTACAAATAATTTAATTTTGTTGTTCTAAGTAAATATCAATAGTGATCATGGATTCATTACTATGCTTAAGGTAAAGACACACGAGGAGGTACGCGGTACGTGTTTTTTTTTTGATAGTTTTGCACATGCAAAAAACGGCCTCCCTACGTTATCGTGTCTCTGTATCGCCTAATTATACTAATGCTGCCGCGAATACTCACTTCCATTCATCACTGTATATTGATGGATGTGATTGTTTCACCGAGCATAAACTATTTTTCAATTTAATGATCAATTATTCATTTATTATTTTAATATGTATATTAATATTATATTTATCTCATCATTTTTATTAGTTAGATATTGTTTATATGGATGTTAAATATTGCACCATTCTCCATATCGTCTGGAATATAAAAAAATACTATTATTATCCATGAAGTATGTACATACATATTACCGGTAGATCTGATACGAAAATATATCACATTAAGTATTAAATAAATAAAAAACTAGAAACATCAAGTTCATCGACAGATTTCCGCTTTGAAATCGTTATAGGAGGTCGACCGGATCTAGTCGGTCAGAGTGCAGGTATGTATACATATATGTAACATCAAATAAATTGTCAATTTTAATTGAAGTTCGATGATGATATTTACGTTTTAATCAATGAACATTGTACGAGCTGATGGTGCACATGATGGTATGGGGATGACAATGGGTCCCTTTTTCCGCGCAGGAGATAGAGGGCCGAATCCCCGCGCGCCGGCGCCACAATGGGTCCCCCATAACTAATATAGGCTTACAAACGGGAGAGAACACTGGAATTAAATTAGAGCTGATGTGACACCCAAACTGGGCCTGACAGCTCCACTAACCAGCTTGCTTTGTTGAAGACCGAACAAATATGCCCACGGACGCCGCTGGAAAAACTCGACGCAAGCACTAACATTTCCAATACCCGTTTCCAATAGCGTACGTCACGCTTTGATTAATTTGATGATGATTTTCCCGTGAAAAATGCAGGTGGCATTACCTTTCGAATCAGTTAACATCGTAGTTGGGGGATTGCTATGAAATGTTTCGATAGAAATATTGTCATATTTAAAATACATAATTATAAAACAAATAATTTTCCGGTTTTTACGACCGATGCGTATAGTATTACAATGCACCTACCGTTTAAACTAATGAATATATTTGATGTAATATGATATTCATTCCTTAATAACTTTGAAAATTACCGACGTTTAATTGCAATATATTACTTTGACGGTCTATTAATTTTGTGATTAGCCTGTTAATTTAATTTTGTATGCATAATAAATTCATTATTGTTATATCTAAACGTTGCCGACCCACAGCTTATCTTTATGGCCCAGGGCTTATGTACTTAATAAAAGCAATCGTTTTGATGATTACTCAACTGACTCAAACAGCCATATGCATTTTATATGAAGAACACTTCCTTTAATTTAAAATTAGTCCAAGGATTCGCTTATCATTGCTAACCTTTTCTTTGTATGGTAAAGCAACTCGCCATAATTTAATTTGCTTCACTAATCTGCAAACCGTTTTTATTTACAAAAACAATTTTATATTATACATACAATATGCGTATTATTCGGTAGCCGTGTGTTTCATTCCTTAGGATCGTGATCATGGAGAAGTTTTCTGCATGATCACGATAATTATGGTCTAGCACTGTACAGAAGCATTGTAATCTTTGTACGTACAAGGCAAATACGATCAACATCCACAGAGACATATGTGAAGAAATTTTCAGGATGTATAAAAACGAGCGAAAAATCGAGATGCCGAATAACTCGAATTTTTGTTAGAGAGATAGACGGGGATACCAATTGTGCAAGAACCGTTTCAGTGAAAATCAGATAAATTGGCAAACTCTGATGGGAAACGATCGATATTCACACAAAAAATAGTTCACTATTGTCACTATTGTACTATTGTCGACATCGCTTTTTTATCTCTTGCTTTCAACACTAATAGAGCAGTATATTGTTATTTGATAAGCACCCAGCCAAAGCCGAAGACTACTTATGAGTAAAGATCGGCGTTGAGATGATGACAAATTTCTCCTTTTTTCAAATTTGGTAATCACCGTTATCGATCACTGCCAAGGTCATGCCAATACATAGATAAAAATATCACCGAAAATACTCCAGGGGGTGATTTTTGTCAAAAAATTGAAATGGCATAGATTAAGCGTGCTAGTATTTTTAAAGAGACGTGCCGTGAACCGCTAAAAAGACACGTGCCGTGAACCGCTCTGTGTGTCTACACCTCTATTATATCCCCTCTAAAAAGCAACTCAAATCACTTTATCTTCGTATGTATTACACATAGGTGTATGAGAAATTTAATTTCGTCATTTCTCATAAGCAATTTTTAGAGACATCTATATTTAACATCGTTCAAATTTTTATAGGGATTAAAAAAATTTGCATTCTTGTATTATAAATGCTTTTCATTGTATATGTAAATGGTACGTCGTCTGAACTATCACTGCGATCTTCTTCTATAGAATTCATCACTTTCAGTTGATTCGATTCGTTTACAAAGGATGACAGATGGAAGGGTTAAATTACTGCTTTCATTAAAAACTTCAACTATTTTCTTTTAATTCGGGCTATTCCGTAGAGAAATCAGCACTTTTCAAATTCAAACACGTTCCTGCATAATATCATCTCTTTCTCTTGATTCGGTGGGTGGTGGGGTAATAATCGGTGCGTAATTTCGGGCTCCAATTGCACGGCACAAGCGATGAGTCACCGGACCCTTCTTTTTGGGCGCAAACCGAATCGAATCACCGCCCCATGGAATTCGGGGCATATTTCTGACGCAAATTGCCCTAATTTACAATAAATGATACCCTTCCATCCTCAGCAATCCCAAGCAACCGCTAGAGCCGCGGCTCAATTCCGTAGTTGAACTTCTTCGCGTGAACGTGACGCGCTCTTGGAATTTTCAACTCTGTGACAGAAAATCAAAAGGAAACTTTCATGTGAGAGGCGATTTAACAAGCCGACGAACTTACGCTTTACACTGCCACTAAATTATTTTAAATTATAAGGCTAAATCTGATCGGAATAAATAATGTAATAACTACGTGAATTGAACGATCGTGTAATATTACCGTTTTTTTTTGTTTTTTTTTTTTGAAAAGCTAAAATGCTTTTAGCCATATTGAAGCAAGTTAACTGTCGGGGCAAAGTAGGTGTTTGAACTTAGTGAAAACTTCGTTCAGTTATTGATCTTTCTTTCGTCGAATGAATGAAGTCTTCAATGAAAAATTAAAGACGACACGACACGCTGCAATAACTCACGAAACTTTTACCTGGTCATTAGATATATAAACCGATAGTTTGCCATAAAACGATTCCAATTTACATTTACAACAAAATTAATATCTGAATCGTTATTTACATAAGCATATTTATGTTTATTGACTGCCGATATATCTTCTGTAGATTTAGTTGAATCGTGAATACTGACATTTGAGAACAAGATAATTGAAAAAAAAGGTTTTCACCTGATTTATATCATAAATTACGATACTGGAAAACTTAGATTTCTTTGAAGCTATGCACAAAACTTTTACATACATTTTTTACACAAACCCAAGGGAAATTTCATAGTGGAAACTATCAATTTATTAGTATATACTTTCAATCTTAAAATACTAACTATTTTTTCAAAGTTTAAATTCCCAAGTTAATAAACTGATTTAAAATATCCATGCCTTAAGATATTATACATGTAAATTGAAATTATTAAATATACACAAAAATAATAGTAATCTGAAACCATCCGAATAAATATTGGATGGTTTCAGATTAGGGCTTCCAATCCGAATAAAACCGAGACCGATTTTTTGACCATTTTTCAAAAAACCGAAAACTGGCTTTTAACCAGCTTTTTATTATTACAATGTTTATATTAGTTTCACTTTGCCCAATGTTATAGAAAAACTTCCTATACTTTTCCGATTCCTTTTAAACTTTCTTCGAGGATTGGTCCCCGATAGAGATTTCAATTGTTTCCGCATAGTCGACAGAGAAATATAATCTTATTTTTTAATATTTTTTTTCTCAAAGCTAACAATTATAAATTATAAATTTCAAATTTCTATGAAAGAACCAAAGAAATGAGACTTTCAGACTTTCTTAGGGAATAGAGGTATATTTCTTTGAATAACCAAAGAAAGGGACAGCACTTGCATTATATTTACAATTTTTTGCAATATAAAAATTTAAAACTTAAAAAACTTTAAACTTTAAAATAAAAAAACGGCTTTTGATTTGTGAAAAAACCGAAAGCCGGCTTTTTTTTCAGGTGGTTTTTGGAGCCCCTAGTTTCAGATTGAAATAATTTTATCTCGTAATAAAATACAATCATACATTCAATGAATTTCAAAACGTCAAATCTCACTGATGTGCGGTCAACATAACGAAACCTCGATAGTACGAAATTTAACCTCCACTACCATTCCAATTTATTTCATAACTGACAGAATCAATTTATTATATACGCATTTGAACCCAATCATAGCTCCTCATACAATATGAATTTCTAGAATTGACAGTGAACAGTCTGTCCACAGGATTATAAATCAACACATTCAAATGCTATCACGGCGATTTTTGACTTTTTTTTAACATCACCGACCTCTAACCCTATTCGAAAAAAATCCTTGGAGATTAAAAGCAACGTATCCAGATCGAATTAGTCCACGGGATATGAAGAGAGCGATGCGTTCGTTCGCTCTTTATGCGACCTCACATAACGCTCGACTGACTTTTATTCATTTTGGCATCTTTTGATCTGTCGACAATAAAAGCCGTGCAGAGTATCATAGCTGCGGTTGAACGCCGAATAAACGCCATCCTTTTGCCTCTTACAAAGTGAGCATTTTGCCACATAATGGCGGCACAATGGCCGAGAGACACCCATCGATCACGCCAGCCCTTGGACATCTGATGAGCGCGCGGAGCTTTTAAGCCATTGTTGAGCCACGCAAAAGCAATATATACACTCATATGTACATACATATGTCTATGAGCAAAAGTTGAAGTATTAAGATATCATTTCCAGTTCCCTTTCAGCCGGCTTCTTGATTTGTAACACTTTGCTCCGGTTGAATGGACCGGCCGTCACTCAGGATCCCACCCTTTACTTCGTCCATCGAGCGAGATCGCCCTTCGCTTCCACAACCGGTTAGTTTCTATTTAGTTTTATTTCTGTAGGTTCATTTTATTAGGCGATGTTTATTCAGCGAGAAGTATCACAAAAGCACACACACACACATATGGCCGTTATGAAATATTTTCTGTAAGTGTGTATTATCGACAGAGCGCGAAATCTCACCGGATTCATATGAAAGTTATCGTTTTATCAAAGAGCGGTCCACGGACACGCTCTTCTCGACTGTTATGTGTAGCTGCAATCTGAAAATTATATGACGAAATGGTATGTACATATATATAGCTTTACAAGTTTACGTTACGTACCTAACATGAAGAATAAAAATTGGAAAATTCATTTTAGCAGTCGATATCTTATGCGCCGATAGAAACTTTATTTTTTTTATTTATTTTTTCATACCTTTGTTTTGTTTATTTTTTCATACCTCAAGAGAATTCTCAAAGCATGCAAAAACAGAACTTTCCATTTTTCATTTCAAAAACAAACATTTTTCCTGAGTTACTGAAGAAAAATATATGAGCCATTATATTTGAAAGTGGCAATTTTCAGTTCCAACAACGCTATTTCTGTTTGACTTAATTTACAAATTGTCATTACTTAATTCGATATGTCCAGAATCTAGAAAAAGCAGAATAAACGCATTACAGGCTACCAGTATTTTTAAATATTGTTAACGCAAAACATTATATTTAATTTGCGAAATATTTCTCGAAATGAAGAAAAGTGGACTTATGCCGCTTTCAAATATAACGGCTCATATCTACATGCAAAAAATCGATGTCAAAAAATATCAAAATATAGAATATCATTTTTTAGAAGTGTAAAAAAACAATATATTAGAATTTATTGATCATGTTTCTTTGATATAAGCAAATATACAATGTTTAATAGAGAATATATTTAAAAAATATTTGAACTGCTGCCTTTTGAAGAAGATGACTTAGAAATGAAGCAAAGAGTGTGGAGAGAGAATTCTAATAAAAAAATTCATTTAAGTCCATTCAAACTTCCAAAATACAAAACTGCAAAAGTTGTCGACGTAGCTTTTTTTTGAACACTCGCTTCTATCACTAAAACGTAACCAGGTGCCTATTTATACTGAATATATATCAATGAAAAATAAATGTATGAACCTACCTATATGTACATAAATAAAGTAAAAATTAAACTAGTGCAATCACAGTCTACTAGTAGCTTTATGTATGAAAAATACCAGGACCTTGGTATTAAAAAAGTCTAGTCCCATAAATCCGGGTCTGAAATTTTCATCCAGTATCGAAATACCTAATTCCATCGACCTATCCACAATTTACAAAGCTCGTCGGAAGAGATTGACCTGCACGCCACAGTTTGAGCTTCGGTTGACTTTTCGCAAATCGATCGGCGCTCGAGCGCGATTATCCGCGACGTTCAGCGAACGTCAATCTTGTGGCGCGATTTCACCCCTCTCGTCCATAAATAAAGACAATATTGCGGTGGCTAAAACCAAGCAGAGTTATGCGAGCTCGGAGAAATTTTCTCACGTGACCGGCGGTAATAAACCGACTAAATTATGGGTGATAACTCACCGTGGGGGGACCGGGTGCATTCCCAGCGGGGGCCCACGGGGACCCCGACCCCGTCGCTAACCAGCACTGGGTGGTGTCAAAATGCGCGACCGTTTATACAGTTATTATTACATAAATTGAATTTGAACATCGATTTGTGCTCAGCGAATACCACCACAGCTTTCCAAAATGTGAGAAAGCCAGAACCACCTCACACGAAACCTTCGCTCTATCCGAAGCTTGTAAATTTCGCTCCTTCTGTAACAAATCCTAATGAGTCTCTAGGGATCGTTTGCATGGATAGATATGGATATAGAGCGAGCTAATTGTGTGGATTTAGCAACTTAACCAAGCCCTAAAATAAAAATATGCACATATTAATAGCACGTTATAAAACATTTTCAGACAGTTTCCCGTCGGTACAGATATTGATGTACATACATATGTACATATTTTATTTTATTATTCAGTGGATTTTTACATTAGAGATTTGGAAACCATGTTGGGTTATAAAGCTATTTCAAATCAAAAATTATACAAGACTATATGGGCAGAATCTGAAAATATCTGGAAATAGGTGACTTAAAAATTAATGACATGTAATTGTAATACTGTGATCAACTAAAATGTATATGAGAAAGCATTTTTCAGCATGAGGAAATAATAGTGACAGTACATATATTACTTCCAGCAATACCCAGCAACACTGCTAGATAAAAGGCTCTCCAACACGTTTCCATTCGTCTCGGTTTTGCGTAACTCTCATCCATAATTTTTTCCCTACACATTTTTCTAATTTCGTCTATCCATCTTCGTTGCGGCATTTCTTTCACCCTTTAACATTCTCTCAGCTACAATTCCAACACTTTTTTTGTCAACCTTTCTTCCATTCATGTGCCCTGCCTATTCAATCACTGCCATTTCAATATCTTTACTCTCCCCACTATATCAAATACCCTCTTCATACTTCTCACCCATATATTCCGTTTTCTATCTGTTCTCGTTATTCCGATCACATAGCGTTCCATACTTCATTGACTGCATTGGACTTTGTGTAGCATCTTGGCGTTCAATGTTCAAGTTTCACATCCATACGTCATCACTGGCAAAACGCATTGATCGAAGATCTTTTTCTTCAGGCAGAGTGGAATTTTTTATTTAAAAACAATATTCATTCGTCCAATGCACTCCATCCTAATTTCATGTCTCTTTATTTCTTGTATGTATATATATACACATCCTTACAAAGAATCCCACATATGTATACCCATATGTAGGTATGTATATACATACATAGGTCGCTTCTTGAATGATCTTCGGTTCGCAGACGATATAGTTTTAATAGCTCGCGATTCAACTGACTTACTTAACAGCTGGACAGGGAAAGTAGGAAAGTAGGATTAAAAATTAACGTACATAAGACCAAACGAATGCTCTATAGTTATTGCATGCATGATAGCATTTCATTAGATGATAAAATAATAAAAATAGTAATAATTATTTAATCAAAATGTCAACATTTACTAGATTTATAATAAACATTAACTTGGTGATTAAATGAATAAGCGAAATGCAGTCAATAAAATCACTTAATAGTTCTCGTTTAAAGCTTTGCAATTTACCTCAAAGACTTAAAGACTACATCGTTAATAGCGTAATAAAATACACAATGCGGATCACAGACTCATTTAAAATATATATAATATATGACAGTCATTTATTTTATATTCAAAGAAATTATTCCCCTCATCAGACTGTCTCAATCCGCAAAAGTTTTACCTACTGCTTAATTATGCCAGTGGCGCGTATTAAATTGTTCCGCGAAAGTGCAAGTAAATCTTCACACTACCGTTAAGTCTCAATTGTATAAGACGAGCTCTTTTTTTCTCTTATTTTGCTTCACGGGAGCAATTCTACCAGTCACCGCGTCCAATCCCGTTAAACCTCGAAATGCTGTAATAACGTTCGTCCGCGTATTGATTTAATTAAGACCGTGAGACATTGAAAAATGCCTAATTTGATAGAGTGGGCCCCGTTCGTTCGTTCGTTATAAACGCAACCGCGAGAAATGGAAGAACGGTTGCATGTTGATTGATTAGCCGCATCCAAAAACGACTCGGGCCACATCTCTCCTAAGGAAAGCCCAAATTGACCGAGAGACTAATGATGATGATGACGAAGATGACGACTTCGATACGAGAAACGGGGCAGAACGAAGGGAGCGATATTTGATAATCAAATTTGCACAATAGGCTGAGGCGGCCGAAACGAACCGAAAGTTATTGACGAATTTAAATATTTACAATTATTTTGTACTGCTCTTGCCCCTCCATGCCTGCACCTCAATTCGGAAGTGATGTTTACTCGAGCGATGTTTGCGACCTGAAAAGCCTGCGTAAAGGCCGAATAATGTATTAGGCGGAGGAAAACTTGACGTATTAACTTTTTGTACAAGCTTCTACAATTTATACATTAAGAGTGGAACCTTCGAGGGGTCCCAGCTTAACCCGAGTGCCCGATTTCGAAAGATTTTTCCGATACGACCTTCGGGCTCAAGTCCGAACCCTTTTTAGGGTTACGTTTAAATAACATCAATTCAACATTATGTTCTCCTTTTTATATTATTTCTTTCCTCGAAACGCGCCCCTTTCGTCCGAAGTAGCTCCGAATCCGCTTTGTAAGACGCTCGACGATTTTATAATAGTAGATCAAAATCGTTCCTCTTAGAATGTATTGTAATGCTAAGCACGCACGGTTTAAGAGTGAACTAATTCCACCTGTGATAAAAACTTTTGATTCCCTCGTATATAAAGATTTGTGTAATACAATCAAAAATTTTAACACCACTATCTATAGCTTATGCAAGAACTTTTGGAATCATTAAAACAAATTCATTCGAAGGTTCTCGAAAGAAATATATTAAATCCCAAAAATGCCTACATAATACATGCATATGGATGAATAATATATGCAGAGATATTACATAAACCCAAAAGAAGTAATTTTAAGAAAAGTTTATTACATTTTTTCCAAACAAAAAACAGTGCACTACTTCGGTTCGCATAGCTTCCGCTTTACTTCAAGACCCTTAATAGTGCAAACACACTTAATCGTACGTCATGCACGTGCTCATATCTTCCAGCTGGTAAGGGCGTTTCTTAATGTCATTGTTAATTCGTACCATCTTATTATTTAGACAAGATTTTCCCACATTGCTTCAAATATGGAGATCATCATTGTTGATCACTATCAAGTCAAACCTATGTCAATGATAAAATTTCACCGAAAACATTCCACGTGGTGAGTTTTGCCATGGATCGCGATGGCAAAGATAAGACAAGCTAGAGTGTTTTTCGATAAGGGTCGAATTCGTTGACCTTTAAAACGGGCTTTGAATTTATGTGTCTGCACCTTAAAGATCATCCACACCTTTTCCACTACTTTTTAATCATTCGAGCCCCTCTTATTATATAAACAATTCAACATTCTTCAAAGCATTCGAAAACGTTTTCTTTGTCAAAAGATAAAACTGAGTATGTATACAATTTACAATAATCAATGGCCTTTGGAGTGTATTCTGACATGGGGTGTTAATTCTGCATACAAATTGACACTAAGGATCTTTGTTTTTACTTTTCTTAAGGTGTCATCGCTCCACTATGCACGCTTTTAAGTTGATTTGAGTTTTTTGCGTCACTTACGTATACATACATATATGTATATGTATATATCTGTACACGGCTTACACAAATATAAGTCACTCAGTATGTTACAGTCAAAGTGAATTTTCAGTTCTAATATATTCCAACTAGAGTTTTAGGTCATTCATATTCGAATACAATTCAACTACTAAATTATAGCTCTACAAGTGCAAATACACTTTCAACAATGTGCGCCAATTGTAACATAACAGTTGAGTTTTGACAGCTATCAGTGTATACGAATGCTTTAGAATTTCAATAATGCATTAATATTTGCTAGGTATTACGGATAATGGTAATGAATATCGTATTATGATAACTCTAAAAATGTGTTCAAAACAAAAAAAGTGACTTTCCAACTCAATTTACTATTCAAGTGACGTTTTCACGAAACGCTAACCTCTCCATCTTACCTGGTACCAACTTATAGTTGAACCGTATTTTCAATTGTAATATATTTTGACCAGTTGGAATGTAATTCGCAATATGAATCAACTCACGTGGGTTATACGGAATATTTTCCAACTAGTCAAAATATATTACAGCTGGAAGATACACTTCAACTGTAACATATACATATGTACATTTATATACAGATTTCATACTGAATTGTAATTGCATCGAATTCAACCTACCAATCTACCTATCACAATTGAGCTTTGACATCATACATAGTAAAATCTAAAATTTGAAAAAGGTCGAATATAATAAATCAAGCGGCTTAATAAGCAAGATACATACAATTTGAAAAGGGCCTTATTTTTTTTTTACTCATTACAAATAGCCATGAAAATTCATAAAAAAAAACTTCTCATTTATAGAGGTACAATATTTTGGTCCAATGCTTTTTACCCCCTAATTAATTTTACCCCCTGTAGTAGAATAGTAGCACCGAATAATCTTTATAGCAATTTCATATTATGAGGCATATAAATTGCACTGAATAGATTGCGAGATTTCTGCCATCAATTCTACGATAATTTTCACCGAAATGCGCAAGAATTCACCGAATTAAATCCATTCGAAAGCGCGGACCGAGACAGGCACGCGAGCCGGCGATCCGTCTCCCCTGGCTTCGGCCAGTTTTTCAAAGCGACCTTCTGAGGTCGCGTGAACCGAGCAGACTAATAATTTATCTTGCTTGTTCAAAAACTACATCCCCCAACCCTTCGCCCACTAAATTTAAATTGAATTCAAAGCGACCGCAACCCTAATCGAATACTGCGCGAAGCCACGTAGAAAATTCAAACCCCATAAATTAACCATAAACTAATAGTTCAAGAGTGTCGCGCTACGCATCTCGACAAATATTTTCGTAAAGAAAATCGATCGAGACCACTTTTCATTCAAGTCGAGCACACAAGTCAATATTTGCACACCTCCGAGTGGAAAAAGTCGCCTTCGCCGGCCAATCGGTCTAATTGGTAACCTTTTTCGTTCAATTAACGGTAATCGCCTCGACCTGAAACGCTAACTATTTCGTCTGTAAAAATCGATTGAGCGATTATGTCCATCGCACTAATTATTCCGAATACGTAAACACGCACACTACATATTTATATAATAATACATATAATGCGTGTAATATGTATAATGGGATCCGACAAATTCACACGACGAACGACCAGTTCGCTAACTATTTTCGTGGTGTGGATTCGTATGAAGACATTGTTCCGAAATCGGGCCTAATTTGGCGGCCTTCAAAGTGTGGCGCGCCACCCCTTCAATCAATTCAATTCATTTTAAATCACGCTAATTTCAAATATTTATTCCATGGTCTATAATTTCAATACCCGCCCCCAAAGTTTGATAAATTGTATTCAAATTAATTAAAAAAACTACTACCCTAGTTTGTCGTTAAGATAAATCGTCTCAATAAATTGCCCAACTGATTGTAATGACAAATCTCTAAATCTATGGTTTCCATAAGGGTGCAAACACGGCCTCGTGTTTTTTAGATAGTTTTGCACATGCAATAAAACGCTTGCACGTACATATGAGCCGTTACATTTGAAAGTGGCAAAAGTTCACTTTTCTTCATTTAGAGAAATATCTCGCAAAACATGAAATATAATGATTTGCGTTTAACAATATTTAAAAATACTGGAGGCCCGTGATACGTTTATTCTGTTTTTCCGAAATTCTGAAAATGTCGAATTAAAAGAAGTGATAACAAATTGTGAATTAATTCAAATATAAATAATAAGATCATACAAATTAACAATGACATGAAGATACACCCATCACAGCCGGATACTACGAGCACGTCCTGTACCACATTTTTTTACATTCTACTCCTTCCATAGATATTAAAAAAATATATTCTGTACTGTAAAAGAAAGAATATTTTTTTCAAAAAATAAGGTAATGTGTTCATAAGAAAATTCCATTAACTTATTTTCTATAATCAAAATTATTTATTTATTACAATAATATATATTTGACAGAAAATACAAAATTTCAAATTATTTGAGTTGTAAAATTCAAATGAAGACATAAAAGATTACTGATTTTTTTTTCTATTATTGATAGTGCATTTGACATGCAATGTTGATGTAATTATATACGTATATTATTAGTACTGTATCTCAATTATAAATGTTTAATATAATTAGATAGTATCCAAATACGTGCAGGTGTGTCGCGTCTCACACTTTGAGTGCCACGCGATCTTGTACATTTCGTTAACACACCGTAATGCGTGAGCCGCGTAGTGTTATTTTTTTTTCATTCGGAAATTAAATGTGAATGTGTAATGAGGATGAAATTACTAGGAACCGTTCCTTTTGTATTCAAATTGAAATTACAGGCCAGCCGCTATTGGGCCGTGTGGCGAGCGGTAATTAGAATGAAAATTGCCCCAAGGCTATTTACTTCGCGGCGAATCCTTGAACTCATCTCGGAGTCAGGGTGAAGGTCGGTCGAGAATGACCAAGATGACCATATGGTAATTCCACATGAGTATGGTCAGTATATCAACTAAGAAATGCAGTAAATGTAATGCCTAGATACAAATTGCAAGTCATAAACGTAGCATACAGTATCAACACAATCGACAGAAACTTAGCCTTATTTAATGAGAAGTTCGTCAGAGTATTGCTATTTTCTAGTTTTGAAAAATCAAATGAGCATTTATAACAACCTAAGTTCAAAGCGCATCCCATTACAAATTTGCAAACAACTCTAAGGGCACAAACAGACGGCGTTTGTCGTTATGCATAGCTTTTCTTAAATAGTTTTTTAAATGTCCGACTTAAATCTATAATGATCTATCTTTACGTGATATTTTACGATCAGGGAGAAGACATTGTTGGTTACCGGTAAGACACACATATATATGTATGTATGTTAGTCTCATATTTAGGATGTACATACATATGTTAAACACTTTTTCAAAAAAAACTTGCACTGAAAAATTTTAATGTAATTTTTATATAAAAAATATTATAATAGATTTTAAGAATTTATAATAGAATCGTAGCTCCCTTATCAGGCACAAGAGCTACTCTTATCTGATAAGGAATACATGTCCAACTTTGAAATAAACATTATATCCTGTAAATATATGTATATGAATAAATAAAAAAAAATGTTCCTCGATCAATGTGTCTTGCCTGTGACGACGAATGGGTACTAAACTGAAACAATACACTAAATTAAGTATGCTTGGCATAACGAGGACAGATAAAAAACGAAATACGTGGGTGAGAAATATGATAAAGTTGGTTGATAAAATGGTGAGGGTAAGGAGATTGAAATTGCAATGAGCGGGAAGATTGGATAATAGATGGACGAGAAGTGCTCGAACGGTACCCGAAAGAATGTAAAAGGGTGCAAGTAAAACCGCAAAGGAGATGGGTGGATGAAATCTGAAAAATGTATGGGATCAGATGGATGAGAGTTGCCCAAAGCAAAAACGAATGGATGTTGGAGAGGGCTTCATCCAGCAGTGGGTTTTGAATGGCTGTAAATTATAATGATGATGATATGTATGTATGTGTACATGCACTCTGATCGATTTGAAAAGTGTCATTTTATGCACATTCAGTTTACAATTAGTTGAGTTCTCTCAAGCATCCAGTTTTGTTTATTTGGCAGGGGCAAGGGCAATTATTATGCAAGGGCGATAAATTGACAAATTGTCCGAAATTTACACGAGTGGCCTCCTTGAAAGGTTAAAGTAGCTCTAGTTTAATGAAATAGTTGTGACTAGTGAGTTCATTGTCTAACTGATCATATTTCTATCACACATTCTACCCCGTAGTTCATACTCTTGTTATATGTACATAATATCCAATGAATATAACTAAAGATAGGAAATTATTATTTTTTATTTATAACATTGTTTTGACAATTGATTAAGCATTTTTTATATAAATCTAATCTGAATTCAACGATATATTTAATCTTATCGACAGCTGTATTCGAGCCTCCTTATGAAAAAGAAAACCGTTTTTCCATCATGACAAAACCAGAGTTTGAACCCGGGTCATACCAATAATAGCACAATTTTTAACCACCAAGTATGCTTGCAATCTGCGCATACCCAGAAAAATCATAAGTGGTCACATGGATGTGACTTTTTCAACTAACGACACGAAATGATGACAACAATGTTGACATACATATATTACGGTCACAGTATCTCCAGACATTCCGTATATAATATCATAAATATGCGGAAATATACGCTAACAGACGCGATGGCGTGCTAATGCGCAACTAAATCAGGCCGAAACGTTCTCGATTTCGAGATGGCAATAATACCTGTCGGAAAAATACAATTCCAGAATTAATCTCGACCGGAAATCGGTCAATTTTAAACCGCATCAGATCGGCTGCGATGTCGCTGAACGATGTTCACAGTTGTGTACCCCTCGCATTTAATTTAGTCCAATAAACAAAATCGACGAACTTTATTAATGATGGCGACGATAAATTTTCGAAGCCAATTAATTCCATACGATTTCAGTTCAACTAAAGTATAATTGACATTTTATATTTAAATATTACGCAATAAAATATAAAACGAGCGAGTTTCAAGTATTAGTAGATATTTTCGCTATCAAAATATGATTACGAATTCTTCAGTGAGATTAGTGCGCGTAATCCATATTGAACATTTTCCATATTGTTCTGTTATCAAACTAATTGCATAACTTTTATCAATGGAACACTTAAAATTCATTATTGTTTAATGCGGACATTATCAGTCCCTATTTATATACATTATCACTGTTGAATTTGTAGATAAATGACATTTTTTCTGCACTTTTTACAAATCGACTATCAAATTTGAATTCCTAACCTAATTGAACAATCACTAGGGCTGACGAGGAGGGTGGGAGAGCCGGGGTAAAGTTCCAGAGCCGCGACTAATCGAGGGGCGCCGCTTCGGGACATCCGACGAACCAATATTGATATTTTATATTATTATACATAAAAATACATGTATTTAAATATTTAATTCTAAATTTTTACTATTTTTTGATCCACGCATTATTTGTGTCCACGTGAAATCATACCTGTTACAACATACTTTCTTATTCAATTATTTAAAAAAATAACAACCAACATATTATTTATTTACAACAACATATTAGGTATTTTTCTATTAGTTCTGTGTGATTTTCTTTTTCAGTTTGTCATAAGGCCCGGAATTATTTTTCCCAGGGCCCATTCCTCTCGGCGGCCCTAACTATCACGCATCTTTATAGAACATCACATTTACTCAATTGCTGATTTAAGGCATTCATAATATGTAATATATTTCAAAGCATTCACCAATTATGAACTCCAGCTGTTCTGATCTATCTTTAATTCACTTACAATCTGATAACATCGCCTATTATCTACATACATGATTTATAGCAGTACAATAGAAGAATGCGCCAAGTTTTATTAGCGCGAATTAAATTAGCACTCGTGCGCTAATTCGTCCTTAGAAAATCCTCCACAGTCGAAATTATACAGTTTCGTATAAATACCTCGCAGTGCCGAAAATAGCCTTTCGGCATTCGAATCTCGACAATTTCGAAAGTAAATAAGTGCGGTCTAGTTTTGGCGCCGATTATCGTGCGACGTCCCCGTCTCCGCTATCGGCCGTACGTTACTGGCACTATTCAAATAATTCAACGATAACATCTCTCATTTTGGAGTCGTCTCGTTTTGCCGTGACTGTCCCCAATACCATTACGTATTTTTATGTCGACCCTTAATAACGCAAACGAAACCGTAATGTCCCACCGAGCTTAAGCATTTCGAATGCGTTCTCCCCCAGCCTACCCACCGTAGACGCGTCACTAGAGTTATGGGGACTCGACCGCAATTCACGCACGCCCAAACTCCAATTTCAATTTCGTTCAAATTCGATATAAAATATAGTAACAGACGACGTACGATCGGATTGGGAGAAACCTCAGACTCGATAATGGCTGTTAATAACTGTGCTATATCGAACTTTGGTCCCCTAAAACCTACACTCCATTTGGGATCACCGAGTTGTATCCAAACTCATGTACAATATTTACATATTTTCATAAGTGGAAGCAGTCCGTTTTAATCGTCTTAAAGAAGATAAATAAACAGCGAACAACGCTTTGATACTTTTTAAATATTTTTGTAAATTTATATAATACATCATTCATAGCCATTCGACATCCACTGCCAGATTAAAGCCTCTCCAAAACACTTCCATTCGTATCTGTTTTAAGAAACTCTCATCCATCTCACCCCACACATTTTCAAAATGTCGTCTACCCATCTTCCCTGCGGTCTTCCTATTACGCTTTTCCATTCTCTTGGGTACTATTCTAGCACTTATTTTGTCTTCCTTTCGTCCATTCTTCTAGCCATGTAGCCCGTCCATTGCCATTTCAATCTCCTCACTCTATGCACTATATCCACTACTCTTGTCATACTGCTCACCCACGTATTCCGTTACCTGTCTCTCCTAGTTATGCAAAACATACAACGTTCCATACTTCTTTGAGTGCATTGGACTTTGTGTAGCAACTTGACATTCATGCTGGAATAATTCAGGTTTTTCATTTCAGAGTAATTTTTGTATACCACATAAATTATAGTATACCCCAATTTCGTATACCCATCTTCTCTGCGATCTTCCATTTACCCTTTCGCATTTTCTCGGGTACCATTCTAGCACTTCTTTTGTCCACCTTTTAGCCATTATTCTTGCCACGTGGGCCCGTCCATTGTCATGTAAGTTATTTTGAAATTTGGATACTTAAAACTAATAATTAAAAACTTTTAAATGTTCATTAATCTGAATTTTATGCCTAACCTTCAACTGAAGAGCTTTCCTATATTAATTATTAAAATTCCATAAATTCACCAAGGTGATTCTCAAGCGGTTGATATACCTACTTCAAGACTTACACAGTGTCCAATGTAATCGCCGATCAAAACGATAGATCTGATATCTAATGCCTCCTGTTATGATAATGTTCACTTTTACAGCGTATTTATACGTTTAGCACTCGGTACATCGTAAAACATGTAAAAACAACTAACCATGAGTTGCAGCTTGTTTAATTTTTTGAAATGAATTGTTTTCACGTTGACTGTCAATGAAATAAAAATACAAGGGTAGTAAAAAAATACTAAAAAATTGTGCGGATCGTTTAGATTCGACGTGTTTTTTTTTTTTCGTTTTTGAAAGTTAATTTAGGTATGAAAATGGGTCATGTTGTAGTCGGGAGCGATTTGCAGTGTGACGTGCAGACCGGTGTTGGCGCCAGCGACCATTGTGGTCCGTTCGCTGTGATTGGCACCTGTCTGACACTTTAATACTTAATTAACTGCTAAATTAACACGACGAGGCTTACCGCGAATCGCATTCGAACGTACACACACATCGCAGAAGTGACCAACGTCGGACATCGAGCCCACTTCCGTTTTATTCAAACACTAGCACTGTCAAGTGTCAAACAAAGCCTTTGCGTATATAACCGATCCTACTACATAATTAAAACGTCAATGAACTTAACAGACTTCGAGAATTGCATTCGTAAATAAAACACACACATATACACAGATGTATGATTGTTTAATTACGTATACAAAAAAACCAAGTTTAATATAATTGAAAATTTATTTTAGTACAAAATGTAGTTCTCTCAAATACATATACACAAATGTCGTAAAACAATTGCTTTCTCAGTATGTGCACGAAAAACAAAAATGTAACTGCAAATGAATCTGACTTGATGCGGAATCCTACATATGTATGTATGTATGTACGTATTTTTTTAGTATTTAAATTTTCTGATTTGATATATCAATGAAATTGGCAAAATTTCTACGGCTATATTTGCAATAAAATGACACTAATGTTTTAAAAATTACAACTAAAAATAAATGTATGTTCATACATATGTGTGTAGGTGTTTATATCGTTTATTAATTATGTAATTTATAATAGAATTTATACCGTTTCTTTAAAAAAAAAAAAAAAGCATTTTAGCGACCTATTGTTATTCACTGATATTTAAATAACTGAATGATTTTAACATTCGCCTTACTGTGTTAAAAAAATTCGCTAGCCACTGTGCTGGACACTAAGCGTCCAGTTAAAAATATGTGAGGCACGTGTACAAGGAGCTTCTCACGAAAATAATTATTTCTGTTGATATTGATCAATGTTTTTATTTCGTAATGCCATAATTCGAATCATGTAAGTTTTGATGAGGAATACATAAAATACGAAGACCCTGCATTCAGTAAATTTGGATATATAAAATAAAATATAAGTCCTGGTCACTTGCTATCCATCACAGTGCGGCAAGTGTTAAATATTAAAATAAAATAAAAAATGGGTGATTTAAATTATTGGCAATTTTTTTTATTCCCCTGTCCAATATGCAGAAAGGTAATGGACAAACTTCTTAAGAATCCCTCATACTGAGATTAACTATTTTAATGATTATTTTATGATTAACTATTATTACTTCTTTAAGAATCCCTCATTTTTTAATTGATCTGTAAGTTAATTTTTGAGGAGATTGCTTCGACTATTGTATAAGTTGGATTCAATTAAAAAACTTTTAAATATTTACTGTCGACTCACACCTCGCTGCATCGCAATCCGCTTTAACAGTTTTCAATAACATGCACATCGAAAAATAAAGTGAAAATGAACACCCCTGACACATCGCAAGCACTTTCCTTTCAGTCCGGTGCTAAATAAATTGTCCCTGAAATGCGTAAAAGCGCTAATTGGCGCCTCTGAACGTACTTCATAAAATTCAATTTGAAAAAATATACATCGTAATTAAAACAAATCGAGTTTTTCCTCTTTTTACCTACGACCGCCGCCGAAAACATTGAAATTGGACTTTATTTTTAGCTGTACAGAGGACATAATTGTTTATTCAATTTATGGCACATCTCTGGCGCGTATAATGAGTCGAGAGCTCGTGTCTAATGTAACGTAATGTTGTATATAAAGCTTATAAGGGTCAAATCAACGCTGAATGGAGGGGTGTTTACATCGGCAAATTAACACGAACATTAATCTTTAACACTGAAAACTGTCATATTAAACTATTACAATATAAACCCGACTGGTTAATTATGCCGTAACTAATTATACAAATTAAACAACGCGATGCTGTATCGCAAATCACAACATCAGCATATACTACGTACATATGTATGCATCATCATCAACATCATTTACAGCCATTTACCATACATTGCTGTAAATGATGTTGATGATAACGCTCATCCATCTCATTCCACACTTTTTTCTAATTTTCTCCACCCATCTTCCTTGCGGCCTTCCTATCGCCTTTTACATTCTCTCGGGTACCATTCTAGCACTTTTTTGTCCACGTGTCGTCCATTCTTCTAGAACACATGACGCACCCATTGCCATTAACATTTATTCATTCTCTAACCACTCATGCATACAGCGCTCCATACTTCTTTGAGTGTATTGGACTTTGTGTCACATTCTGGCTCTCAATTTCCAACATACATATGTATGTGCATTTAAAACGAATACCTATGTACATATATACATATGCATATCGAGACATATGTACTGTCACGTTCCAATGAAAGATTAAATATTTTTTCTTTTTTAAAACTACTTAGTTAACTAACCAGAATTCTTTATTATTATTAAAGCGTTAAATTTATCTTATTGGTAGAATTTAATTATGTAACGGAAAATTTAAATGAGATACGTAGAACTGTTTCACTTTAACTTTGCTTCACTATTTAACTTTGTTCTGCTGCTGATGTGTTGACTGCTACTCTCGCAGTCTCTATGGTGATGACTAATTTAAATTCTAACAGCAATGAGTTTATATACTCTTCTTTAAAACAATGTGTTGAAGAAATGTATCGTACAATTATGGTTAGTCAGTGTTTAAGGTGTGCTATAAATCAATGGTGTTACTTATTAAATTAGGTGTGCCACAAATCAATGGTGCTACTTATTAAATTAGGTGTGCCACAAATCAATTGTGTGTCTTAACCCTACTGGTTAGTCGACTACATTGATAAGCGAGGTACATAACAGTACATACTATTTTATTATGCTGAGATGAAATTTTCAAAGATTGATTTCATTCATATGATGCAACGCAATAATGCCTCATAAAAACAATGATCAAATTGCTCCTGATGTATGTATCTTTTTGACAATTGGTCACCTTATAGTTGGGTTTGCAATACCGGTATACCAATTTACAGGAAAATCATAAATATTTCAACATCGATGCCAATGGCGTACTGTGGATTAGTTTGTCCAAAATTTGTTAATTTTCAGTATTAAATGTGGCAATTTCAAATTGATAAATTCACAGGCAACACAGACTAACCAACTCGTAATACAATTGCAATCATAATTGAAACGGTAGTTTCAATTATGATCGAAACTATCAAATGGTCCAAACTTAAAATAAATAAATATTATTGGTTAAAAAATTAAATTTATTCAATATTACGAATTTACTTAAATGGATTTATATGACACTATTCACCTGATATTTATTTTAATTATTTATGATTCAATCTAGGTTAACATTTTACAATATAATCCACGATTTTTTCATTTACCGGTAAATACCGGTTTACCAATAATAGGATAAATCATTTAGCGTTTACCGGTTTATGAAATTTGACGGTAAATTGCAATCCCTACCTTAGACATAATCCGTACCATTGAACGGTCAATATCGCTCCGAATGCGAAGCCTTAGCCGTTCACACTTTTCGGTATCGAACGTGTCCGGGTCACTTCACACCCGAACCGCGTTAATTGAGGCCCGAGTAAAAACGACTCTGCGTTAATTGACCTAATCAACAGCTGGCGGGTAAAAGCCCTGACGGTACGCCCGAAATAAAAAAAATACATAGATGTATATATGCATAGGAAAAAACGAACAAAACGCGTTCCAACACAATCGATATAAAAGGAGAATAAAAAACGCACACACACACACACACACCTCAACACAAATTATTTGAAATAGTCAGTGGTGCCTTTTAACCTCGGTAATGCGCGGTCTTTGAACTGAACTCATCACCGGTGTGAGCTAACTACCCGTCGTCAATGGTTTAACGACCGAAGCATTAGAAATTGTGGGTGTGTGTATATATCAAGGTTAGGTGCTAAACTTTTGCTAGGCAAATAAATTTATGCATACCTAATGAGAGTTAGAACGATTCAAATTCATGCCAGAACCTTTCAAATAAACATTCATCCAACACTTATAAAGAAATCTAGTGTAACTTAGATTCAAATACCCTTAAGTAATAATACATTATTATATATATGTACTATCAAAAATATACGGAAAATGATATGCTTATTATTTTGAATGATACATACATACATATTGCTCAAAGTTAATAACAGGAAATGAGGGAATCCAGTCAAGGCCAGATTATAGTAATTTTTCATATCCATATGTAGAATGCTTATACATATGTATTTACATTCTATAAATAATAAAAAAAAAACAATAAATTAAAATTCATACCAATATCAAAATAAATATCCTTAATATAATTATACTTTTTTGATTATATACTGTAATATGAGCTCATATTGTTATCGTTAAGTTTTAAGTTTAAAAATAAATAAATTGCACGCTAGCTCATTAATTATTATCACACAATACACAAAAAAGGCGACAAAAGCGATATCAAGAACTACCGACCCATTAGTCTACTTTCAGCGGTCTACAAGCTCTTCACGAAGGTTATTGCAGAAAGGCTGAAGAATATCCTCGACGAGAACCAACCTATAGAGCAGGCAGGGTTTAGGGCAAATTTCAGCACAATGGACCACCTCCAAGTAGTTGGCGAACTAATCGAGCGCGCCAACGAATATCAACGGCCATTGTGCCTAGGTTTCGTCGATTATGAGAAAGCCTTCGATACAGTTAGTCATAATGCAGTACTTAACGCTCTAAAAACACAGGGAGTGCCGGAACCCTATGTGGGACTGTTAGCTGCAATATATAAGAATGCCACAGCTTCGGTTAAAATTTTTTCAGGTACAGATAGATTTAGCATAGGAAAAGGAGTAAGACAAGGAGATACAATCTCGCCCAAGTTATTCAATGCGGTGCTTGAGGGAGTTTTCAGGAAATTGGATTGGGATACAGCCGGAGTATGCATCAATGGTCGCTTTTTGAGTCACCTTCGGTTCGCAGACGATATAGTTCTAGTTGCTCGTGATTCAGCTGACCTACTCATCAGACTAACACAGCTGGACAGGGAAAGTAGAAAGGTAGGATTAAAAATTAACGTAGATAAGACTAAACTAATGTTCAATAGTTATTGCATGCCTGATAGCATCCCCTTAGATGATAAACCAGTAGAAGTAGTAAATAATTATTTATATTTAGGTCAAATAATTGACATGTCTGGTAGTAAAAATGAAGAGATAAAGAGACGTATGAAATTAGGGTGGAGTGCATTTGGACGGATGAATGCTGTTTTTAAATCAAAAATGCCACTCTGCCTGAAGAAAAGGATCTTTGATCAATGCGTTTTGCCAGTGATGACGTATGGATGTGAAACTTGGACACTGAACGCCAAGATGCAAAATAAAATCCAATGCACTCAAAGAAGTATGGAACGCTGTATGCTTGGCATAACGAGGAAAGACAGGAAGCGGAACACGTGGGTGAGAAATATGACAAGGGTAGTGGACATAGTGGATAGAGTGAAGAGATTGAAATGGCAATGGGCGGGTCACGTAGCTAGGAGGATGGACGAAAGGTGGACAAAAGAAGTGCTTGAATGGTACCCGAGAGAAGGCAAAAGAGTAAAAGGAAGACCGCAAGGAAGATGGGTGAACGAAATTAGGAAAATGTGCGGAATGAGATGGATGAGTGTTGCGCAAAACAGAGACGAGTGGAAGCGTGTTGGAGAGGCCTTCATCCAGCAGTGGATGGCGAATGGCTGTAAATGATGATGATGATGACATTGATCATGAATATCAGGGCTGTCCAAACTGCGGTTCGTGACCCGATTTTAAGTGCGCCACCTTGTGCTCGCAAAAAAAATAATAATTTAAATCAAATGCGACTTTTTGAATTTTAAAATCACTGATCGATAATTTTATTTAGAAAAGCAGTTCATGAAACACATAAAAAAATTTCCATTGGCATGTGGATACTTTTTTAATTACAAAATATTCTTGTAATATTATAAGGATTTTTGATAAAAATTAAGTATTGTTTTCATTTTCACCTGCAGTGCATTCTCAATGATTTAGAAAATAGTCTATTTTCAAAAATATACTTTATGAACGTACTTCGAAATTCGAAATGAGCAAGTTCGAAATTAAGGAAAATGTAGAAAAATGGGTAGGTACTTTTAAGTAAAATTTTCGTCTATTGCGCATTTTTTGGGTTGAAAAAATACTTCAAATTATAATTAAATTTCAATTGTTCTCATTAAAATGAAAAACAATTACTGTATTTTAATGACATTGGAGCAGTGATTTCTAAACTTATTACTACTATGCCTCCCCTTTCAAAAAAAATATGATCTTACCCTCTCTCCTACCTCTATAATTCACTGTAAGCACATTTTTAAATGATAAAAAATATTCATACAAACATAATTGACACAACAATAGAATTATTATCAGCAAACGGTATTTCGCATATGATTCGCCAAACATGATTTCAACCATATCAATAACTATTTACTGACAAACCTAATGTCTCTTTTATTCTTTGTGGTTTTATATTATATTATACATTTGCGATTCTGTAAGTAAATTGCATGCAACTCATTTGATGGAACAGAAACTATTTTCTAGAACGTTGCTTCTGTTTACTAAAGTGATAATAATTTTCTTAAAAAAATTCTATCATATAGTATCATTCTATCTACAGCCAAAACTTTCCAACAGAGCAAAGACATTGGTCTTTCCGACCATCTATTTGTACATATATAGCACTTGCGAATAGGATGAATCGTATTTTCTTGTCTTGATATTTCTACTTCCTTGTTCCCTTATTTCCCTACTATATTTACTTGTATTACCGAGAGTATCTTCACTATTAGTCGATTTTCTCTTGCAACCAGTCAAAAATTACGTGCGTTTCAGGAACAGATTTAATCTTATGTTTTGAAAGTTTATTTAGAGGTACATATGTATTTTTTTTTTTATTATTTTAAGTTATAAACTAACGTTTTCGCCTCCTCTTGTACTAATCAGCGCCTCCCAGTTTGGAAATTCGCTGCCTTATGAGTGTCTAATGATGAATGGAAAATTAATGTAATAGGATGAAACCGCATTGAAATTACAAAACGCAGAATTAATTCATATTTCAAAAATGTAACCGGGTTAGACGAAATTTAATGTTGACTGTAAACCAATACATAGAGCATGTTCACAAACATTACATTAATATATGTACACACTCGTGCACGTAAAGCAAAGCCACGGTTCTGATTGAAATTTGACGATTTTCTTCGTCGTGGAGTTTTCCACTCGATGACACACATTTTGGAATGAGCTCGGCGGGAAGGCTTTCGAGCAGAATTTACCCGAGAATTTCGGCTTGGCAAAACACTAGTATGTAGGCCTCTTCCGAAATTCGGTCTCATCGAAATAAATTAATTCGGTGCGGCAGGGCCGCGGTTTCGCTCCGACCGCCTAACTGTAAAAGTGCCTTTGGAGCGGCGTTGACCTCGCTCAGACAAATGTCACCGTCTGACATTTGTCCGCCGAAACCGCCAAAGTTCCATGTCACAACAATGGACCTCGGCGGTCTATCGGCTAAAGGTCCTCCTTCCTTCTACCGGAGAGAGAGCTCCTTGCTTCAAGTGCATCGACTCTGACTATTCAGGGGGGGGGGACCTTTGAGAAACCACCGCCAATAGTGGATTTTTCTTCCTGTATATTCGATTCGATGCGCATACTATTAAGAGTATATCCGGATTTTTAGATATTTAGATTAACATCAACACTTCAAACACAAGAAAATAAACAACACATTGGAAAGGATTTTTTTATAAACATCAGCGTCATTCCACAAAATTAAATTTTGATACCGAACAGTCAAATGTCAAAATCTGAACGACGGAGCATAAGGAAAATTCTATAAAAATTCATCATATGCCACATTTCAAATGAATTGATTAATTTTCAATTCTAATGGATGGTAAATTATATAAGATCATGCTTCATTAGATTAATTCATGTATTACTACAATCAAATCGCTTTCTTGTTTGAATTGTATCAATTTTTTATTCATTCTGTCCGTGAAATCAGAAAGGTAGATAAATATGTATACCTAACGCCGTTCATAAAATAGGCAGTCAAAATATATTATATCAATATTTCAAATTACACAAATGTAGCATATTCAGCGTTTGCTTATTTATATTAAGTAAATAAAAACGTAATATGAGCTAGATCAATCAGCGAGTTGACGGACTATTGGCCGAACGAACACAAATATTTTATATACATATATGTGATTTCTGAATATTGTACATATTTGTTTTCAGTGAGTTTTGAGTAATTTCGATACACAATCCGTTGGCCAAGTGTCCATTCGGCCAAAATTCTGCGCACAAATCAGTGGGTATAATCATCTAATATATAATTTCGAAAGAGAATTTGTATGTATGTTTGTTTGTTTGGATCGTCGAATTCGTGACGTTCAATTTAATAAAAAAAACAACTGAATATTCAAATAAATTTAAATAAAATAAAACTATTCAAATAAATTTAATAAAATGTTTACTATTAGATGTTTAAGCGGTTTATATTACAAATACAGAGCGAAGCCGGGTAAAAACACTAGTATATAATATATGTAGAAGATTCTAAATTCGAATATTCTGCATATATGTGATTCTACATACATATATTTTGCCATTTTGATGTGCAACCGTTCATAGAGTTATTCAATCTAGTTATTTAACTCCCCAAAATAAATTTTCCAAAGGCGAATTCTTTTTTGGGACAAAAAATAGTAGTTTTATCTAATTTCATGTAAGTCTTTGAATCCATTTTCAATATAAAATGGTAATTTTATGTCTTTACAAACAAACAAGAATAGCTCATGTAATAGTATATGTATATTTAATTTATTACACCATATTGACATATGTATGTACATATGTGCAATGGAATATTTAGTCATACACGTATATGTATTCAAAATGATTCATTGTACATATTGCATTCTTTATTACGACATGATAATGTCTACTCAATAAAATAATAATATTTTATCATCGAAATCTGCAATCATTTATAATGAACAACAATAGGAAGCGTGTGAGTGCACTATCTTATCTCATTAAAAATTGAATAAAAAAATATCGATGAACTTTATCACTTTCAATTTTATGTTGCGATGCAATCCAAGCCGCTTCGCTTTATAAATAGATCCATTCAATGCTAAAGTAACTGACTAGCCATAGTAACTACTGTATTATTTGAAAGCGGTCTAGAATTTGTCCCAAAGCCATTAAATGTTGCTTTGTATTTCGAGAACCTCAACGGGGCAAATTGTTAGATTGAAACATCAACAGCCTCGCCAAAACCGCACTCGATTGGATATTCGACTCCTTCCTGGTCATATTCCTTATATTTATCGCCATTCCCAGGCAATTAGACTCCAGGTATTCCGGATTAAACATTCAAATATACAATATAATAATAGACGAAACGACACCGGAGATGGGGCACGTCTAGGGTTAACGCACTTTAACCACTCGTCATTGGAAATCGAGTCAATGTCGGACGACTCTCGTTCAAATATTTGCCTACTAAAACTTGGAATATTATTTGCCAAAAATTTCTTATCGTAACTTCGAGACTGAAAGTCTGCGTACGAATTTCGTGAAACGTAATAGTCATTATATTACATTTCCCATTTTATATCTCGCATATCTCACAGAGCGACACAAAACGAAATGTCAAATTTAGAATACATATAAAACTTTTATCATTCAGATAACGGCCTCTATCAAATATACACACATATGTATTGATTATACCGCCTATAATCGATTTGAGATAACGTCGCATATTGGAAGGCCTCTTACTTCATTTCAATATTTAAACATACACAAATTTGTAAAAATATGGTCAATATGATGCAATTTAAAGATTAAGTCTAATGTTTTTAAATGTTGCTCGATTGAATTTTTTATTTTAACAAAAGCCGATCGGCTTATTAAAGCAATGCTTTTTATGACCACGGAAATATTTCAATATCAAAAAAGCATCATTCGACCATAATAAAGTGCTTTTCCAAATTGAGTAATTTCATAGAAACGTTTACCGTTTCTGAATAGTATGATAAATACTGAAAATAATGATGACCTGAAATATTTAACAATATGAAAAAAGAAATACATAGAACAACGAACCATGTTACATATCCATTTTTTAGACCGTTAAGCGATTAATAATTATGTCGAAAAAACATGAAAAATATTAAATTCAGTAATTACGGTATGAAAAACATTATCCGACTAGCTCTAGACCCGAATTTAATATTCGAAGCGTTCACGTTTTCACAATAAAGATTATATAAAACAGCATGTTTCGTATTAGAAATTCGACCGTACAAAATTGAGATATTTTCTTAAACGTATCATCATTTATAAATTAAATATTTATTTAAAATATGCAATTAACCTTGCAAGTTGCAATACTCGACGAATCCGTTCTCATCGTAAAGCTTAAAAAAATAATTAAGTAAATCGGAAATGTTACAACATCATGACGGATAAACTGCTTTCGTGCACTCTTACATATCTAAGAGTTACTTCCATTTTTTTTCGTACTTAAATATCGTATCATGATGAAATGTAATACTGTATTATTTATTTATACGACCCTAACTGTACGCTTAACAATATATGCATAATGTTACAACGAAATAAAAATATTATTTTTATCGAAAGTGCGTGTCTTTTCGATACATTATTTAAGAGTTATATCGAAATGAAAAAAAAAAACCCAACCAAAAAGAATATGCCATATCTAAACGAATTTGTTTACCCGAGGACTTTTTTTTTAAATATATGTACATTCATTTCAATTCGATATAACATTTGTTTGACATAATATAATTTATATGTGAAATATTTTATATACATACATATACATATATAAAGTAAGTGAATCGTGATCCAAGAGTCAATAGGTACGTCAGCTAACTGGTCATCTGAAACCCATGACCCTAAAAATCAAAAATCCAAGGACATGACAAAATAATCAGCCCTACCACACAATGTATAGGAGAAATGAAAAGCTATCTAATTACAAATATGTGTCGTCACCATCATCATTCACAGCCAATCGCTATTTACTGCTGGATGAAGGACTCTCCGACATACTTCCATTCGCTTCTGTTTTGGGCTACTTTCATCCATCTCTTTTCACAATTTTTTCTTGATTTCATCCACCCATCTCTCCCGCGGTTTTCCTTGCACCCTTTTACATTCTCTCGTATACCGTTCCAGCACTTATTTTATCCAATTTTCATTCATTCTTCTACTGCATGACCCGTCCATTGCCATTTCAATCTCTTCTCTTCTACTCCACTTTAAGCCACTTGTATATGTATGTATGTTTAGCCCCATCTAATCAACCATCAATTATTTCAGCATTAAATTTACAAATGTTAAAGATAAGAAGAAATTGTGGATCTAACAGATTCAATTATCGAAAGTTTTTGAAAATATTTCCCTTGACTGTGATACTTTATCAGCTGGTGAGCTTGATTAGTTTTGGTCAGTTTTACCTTATTATTTCCAACTATCACAT
The DNA here is from genome assembly GCF_051622035.1 of Arctopsyche grandis. Lineage (NCBI taxonomy): Eukaryota > Metazoa > Arthropoda > Insecta > Trichoptera > Hydropsychidae > Arctopsyche > Arctopsyche grandis. The sequence continues at coordinate 20,785,117 of NC_135362.1, forward strand.
CAATTAGCAATGATGATACAATATCATTATCAAATACATGATGAATTTAGTTGATTTTGACAACGAATTCGACGTTCGTATACATTCATATATAGCCTCAATGCACGATACATTCACATTTATTATTATTATTTTTAATTACGAAAATTTCGATACACGCATCCGATATTTATCAAAGCCTCGATTTCAATTTGTAATGCCTGGGAATTTATCATTCTAGGCGCCTTAAAAAATATTTCAAAAAACAAATATAACATACTGAAATTAGGCATCGAACAACCTGTTCTTCTCGCTCCCCAGTAACCTTCGATCTATAAAAAAATCCACCGAACTATCTGAGCATCATTTGTATGTGTGATCTGAATTTTCATCAAATAAAAATAAATTAAAAATCAACCTCAACATATTTCATTTCACCGTTCAGAATTGTTTATTTCTAGAGAATCGATGCGGAATTGACAACAACACAAATTGGATTTAATTGAAGTCGCGTAATTAATACGCAGCTTCACTATAGCACGGTCCATCGACCGAACAAAAGCTCGCTTTTCTCTCATAATAGTAAGCTCAGCGCACAATTAGCCAAAAAAACACCGTTATATTAATTTTGCTTTTCGAAGAAATTACATAGGTATGTTCACTCAATTAAAAATGTACATATAGGCTATATAAGATTCGTTTTAGGCGGAAAATTTATAATAAAACATTGGATATCTTTGAATATATAAAAGCGTTTATACATATATATCAAAACTTTTGACGCACGCAAAATACGAGTATATAGTACTTATTTTAAATTATAAAAAGTATTTCGCCTTGATTAGCTATCAGTTTGAATGTACATATAAATGTGTACAAATTGACTCGATGAAATCGTTGCTACTGTGGCTGAATGATATTTTCCACCTTGGTGGGCTTGTTACAGATTATTTTAACCTATCTGTCTGGTAGCCTCCGCTCATCATTATTTTTATAATTGTATGTGATGTATGAGTAGAATCTTGAACTTCTCTCTTTCATTTTGGGACTATCAACAGTCCCAAGTCATTCCGAATTTTTATCATTATATTTTACTTTTATGTTTGGTAACTAATTTTTTTATTTTTTAACTGCTATTGTATTTTATGTATTATGTATAAATATGTATTTTTTTCTTCACGCGATTATCTGGTCTACTTGTACAAATTTGGATTTCACCCGATGATACTATCACTGTGTACAATGCGACCGAGTTCGTTTTAGTTTTATTATTAGATATTTCAATCGTTGTATTTTTTCTTGTCCTCTTCTTCCACCTAGATCGCTTCTCTACGTATGTCGTAATAATTAAATACTATAACTGCCTAGTGTACGTGCCTGTGCAGGTATATGTATGTATATATGTACATACATACATACATACATACATATATATATATATATATATATATATATATATACATATATATATTTATATATATATATATATATATATATATATATATATATATATATATATATATATATATATATATATATATCATTTATTTATTTACATATTAGCCACAGTGATATTACAGTGACCAAAAGCACTGTGACCAAAAGCATAATACAAATACCATATATAAGAAAATTAGCGAGACATCTATGTACATATGTTATAGATAATAAATTTTTGAAATCGCATTCAAATAGTGGTGAGATGATGGGAAGGATGGTTTTTGCCAATTTGATGGTGGAACCGCTTCAACAATGAAATCAGATAAATTGGCAAACTCTGATAGGAAACGATCGACATAGAATGACAAATATCCAAGTTTGAACAGCAACATTAAAGATTATACTCAGAATAATTTTTTTTAAACCACGGTCAACTCACGGGATCGAATCCGGTGACCTGTCGGTGCTTAGTATCAACGCAACCACCGGGCCATGCTGCTGGCTTTCATATACATACATATGTACATATTCTCTGTCATATTTTCGACCATTGTGGCGCATCAAGGTTTCCTGTAATGCCATAATGGTCCAAATTTAAATAAATAATATATAAATATATACGACACTATTTTTCTTTAAAATCTTTCGAATATTGTGCAAGTCAGTTTAAATGTCTCATTATATTATACATCTTTGTACTTTTGAAGGGAGCGATTCTTCAACCATTGTAAGTACCTTCATCACGGAACGAACGCGATCGTGATATCAATGATTGCGCACTTCGTGAACTATGCTTTTTTAATGTTTCTCATCTAATGTTACCTTTTGTCACGGTATTTGTAGCCATAAACACATAGCGTATTATCACATACAAACATATCCGAACCAAAATATACATATACATACATACATAGTCTGTTTTATTCCACTCTTCGTTGACATTGCTTTCGATTAGACGAGATAAATTTTTCTTCTATAATTCGTCTACTCGACATGTCTGATGAAATTTTGCTGATTCTCCGCGTTATGCTATTTCATCTATGTATACATGTTCGAGACATCAATACGTCTAGTCAGGTCTATATTACATACTAGAAACCCCTCGGGAACGGCGTCTAAGTATGTTCGAATTGCTATCAACTCGATCAGAATTGAGTACATGTATTACCAATCTGAATATACATATGTACATACATTGTACATACATATGCATTTTCCACGTGTAATCATTAGCCTAAGATAACCCTGAAAGGTTAATATAGAACCATACATATGTACGTTCATATATGTATACATATGTACCGTTTACTAGTGATATGAACCTTTGATTAATAATAAATTATCAACTAATGCTTTTGAATGAGTTACGCTAACTTTAGCAAATCATTGTGAAACTCCTGCCACATAAATACTTAATTAAAATTCAAACACCTTATATTATGCAAGTGCTGACCCATATTGCATACATACATATATACTATTTATTCATAAGAAATTACTGTATTGTAATCAATTGAAAGTTGCATGAAATTTATTCATATATCTCATCATCGTTATTATTTTAAATTATACACTAACTATCAATGGATGAAGTATTTGCAATACTTACGTATTTAATCTGCAATAAACATAAAATATTAATTTCACGCTAATATTTGTTCACTAATTTTATAACTTTTAACACGCCATTGGTCTCTACATACATATATACCTACATTCAACTCCATCATTCATTATATGGGCTGCTATAATTGAAAGTGGAGTTAGTCCACTTTTCTTCATTTCCGGAAATATCTCACAACACATTAAATATAATGTGTTTCACTTAAAAATATTTAAAAATACTGGTGGCTTATCATGCGTTTATTCTGCTTTTCCGAGATTTTGGACATATCGAATTAAAATAAGTGATTACAATTTGTGAATAAGTAAATCAAACAGAAATAGTATTTTTGGAACTGAAAATTGGACTTCCGCCACTTTCAAATTTAGCGGCTCAAATATTTATTCAAACATTTTTTTTTTAAATAAAATTATAATTTACGTCAAAATTTTTAATTTCAGCTTTTTGTCGAAATCTTCATAGAGCATTATTTTTAACTTAGCTTCAAAATGTTACTTCAAATGTCAAAAGTTGATAGGTTTCGTCAAAATATAAAAATTCAACAGTTAAACGAACACAATCATTAAAAAATTTGAAACAACGTTTTATTTTTCATTCTTTAAAGGAAAAGTATTTGAAGGAATTGAAGAACCTTAATGTTTCAGACGATAATGATAAAAATTTGAAATTCTACCAAGTAGATCAGCGTTTCCCAACCTGTGGTACGCGTACCACTTGGTGGTACGCGGTGGATGGTTGGTGTTAATTAATCATTAATCATAGTCGACGTCAATATTTACAGTCGATGGTCGAAAATCCGGCATATATGTATGGATGTATGTACTAATTAAGAAATTTTATGGAAAAAAAGTTATTTGCATAGTCACAATTATAAAATGCTCAAAGTTTAATATATTTATCTACGATTTCATCATACTTCTATTACTGATAAATGGTTTTAATAAAAACACAAATTTACAAAGTAGATATAATATATTTTATTTTTAATTAAATCTCCATTACAAAATAAATTTAATGAGATCCTTGTGCTTGTTTCGAGGAACATAGTTTTTTAAAATTCGATTAAAATGATGCGAGATATACCATTAAGTGCGCAATTAATAATTGTGACTCCGCAAATAACTTTTTTTCACAAAATTTCTTAACAAAACATATTCATTGGGCGTCTACGGTTCTACCCTATCTTCAAATTCCTTATAATTCAAATACTACCTATATATTTATGTAATTACACTTGCAATAACAAATTTCATGAAATACAATAAATTTTATACGGTGGTACAATTTAGCGTAATATACTACCAAGTGGTACGCGAGTCAGAAAGGGTTGGGAAACGCTGAAGTAGATAATAGAATAGACATATTTAGTGTCTTATCTCTTATTCTTCCTCGTTTGCTCAATGCTGAGCGTCGTGGTCATTGAAGTCATCTTGAATTTGATGGACTATCTACGTCCACTCCTCCCGGTTCTATACCAAGCTGAAGGCAGCGTTAAGAGGCCTGGACCCCAGTGCCTTGTCTTAAGAGCAATTATTTTTTAATATGCTATTTATATCCACCATGGGCATGTTTCAATTTTTTTGATTAATCAAAAAATGAAATAAATCAAAAATCAATTAATCAAAATAAAAATAATTGAGACATACATGCCTATGGTGGATATAAATAGCATATTAAAATAAATTCTCTAGTGCCATAATTGAGGAAGGGAGAAGTCTAATACGTCTGTACGGACAAGGCGCTGGGGTCCAGCCCTCTTAAGGGACGATTCTTCGCCAGTTCTTTGATTTGGTCAGACCATCTCTTGGGAGACTATCCACCCACTCACCTTCTATCTAGCTTTCCGGTGACTCCCAGCGTCTCCACATGCTTCCTAGCCATATGGCCAAAGTAGGAAAGTATCCTTTTCCGACATGTTGTGGAGAATCCCTCTGAGACTGTTAGCTCTTTGAGGATGGAGATATTCATGCCTCTTGCAGTCCATGTCCATACGCAGCATCCGTTCCCCTCATTTCGAATGTATCTAGAATGTCCCTTTCTCTGTTTTCCAAAGTCCATGTCTTGACTCCATATAATGTGATGGGGAACACCAGAGATCGCACCAGACAGATTTTCGTTCTTCTCATAATAGAGCTATCCTTCCATATTTTTACCAAACTGATCATAGCCGCTTTCGCCATCCCTACTCTTCTGCGAATTTCCGATAACCGCCCTCCTTCCCTTGAGATCAATGCACCTAGTTAGATAAAGTGGTCAACTTCCTCATAGTCTTTTAAAGCGTTGGACTTTATGAGACTCTCAAATCTGTCATCGAATAAGATTTTTGTTTATCTCTAGACCCAGGTGTCTACTCTCAATCTCTATTCCGCGAAGTAGTTCAGCCATTTCATCTTCAATTAACTATACCAAATCAAAGATTTCATCTCCCGCGTAAGCGTCTAGCATTGATAAAGATTTATTCAAATACAGAACAAAAAGTACAAAAACGTGTAATACACGACCCGCACGTGGAAAAAAATCAATGCGGAATGATACCGTGTATTTTTCGCTGAACAAAAAATCCACGTGTCGGCAATTAGCTCGCTAAACTGCTCAATTAGCCCGCATGATTTTGAACTCTCGCGAGCGTGTCCCGGGGTCTATCTAGCATCTAAACACTATCTTGACCAACGGACCGTCTAATTTTTTCTCGTCTCAAAACGCTTATTATTTATGAGGATAGCTCGCGATACGAGAGGGACCCGAAGTGATACTCTTTTACGTGCAAGTTAAATACGCCGTGAAAAACTGCCCGATCGCCTATAAATTATGACGATTTATTATTACGCTTGACCCATAAGCGGTGCGATCTATCCATGTGGATTTGTACCGTTTTTCTGCTTTTCATAACGAACGATATAAATATGTACATATGTATATGCTATAGAACTATACATGCGTGCGATTTTACTTATTTTGTCGATCTCACGAATAAAGGTCTGTTTATATTATACTAGGAAAGCACAGACCGGCAATTGCGTGTAATAACAGTAGGAACAGTAAGCGAAGTAAATAGCCTTGCAAAAATATTCTTCAGTACAATCTATATGTATATATGTACACATTAATATGTACGTAGTGTTGACGTAACAACTAGAGGTAGGACCAGAAGCGTGCCGTTTATTGTTCAATTCATTTGAACAATAAGCGGCCACCTCAGGGTCCGGGCTTTAGTAACAACAGTAGCTGACACGATCTATTCATATTGTACAGCCGTACATGTCACCGTAACGTATAATAAAAAAAAGATTTTCTTTGGCCACTGTAAAAGCAATTTTGAATGATGAGACATCATAGTGGTGAGTGCACGCGTATTAACAAAAGTGCGCATGCGCATTCGAATATTTTTGTAAACGTCATATTGTGACAATATTGATTCGATGATACGATGCAAGTAAAGTTGCGCCATGTAATGTATATTTAGACCGATTTTAAGTTGACCTCTTCCAAAACAAGGATGAACGTGTCAAAAACGAGCAGTGCTGTATGGTATGAATAGATGCAGTCTTTTCCGTGCCGTACTGGATAGTATAAACCGATCTTAAACCACCCGTTCATTCAACTATTTTTAGATTTACTTCCTACTTAGTGGCAGGCACATTTGCAAATTGTGAATCACGAAAAAAATCAAATTAAAGTACATATACATACATATACATGTGTAGGTGTTGAAATTACCTATATAGAATTGAATTGCTAAAAGTTTAACCTTAAAATCGTTATACATATTTATTTTATTCCTCACCCTATTGAACTTGAGAGTTTATTGACATTTAAACCGTGTGGGCAACTATGGGCAAATTTTATTTTTTATCGATGATCTCAAGATAAGAAAATATTTTTATTGGAGTTCAAGAACATATTACAAACGAATCTACTCACGTGTTTACATACAATATTAAAAATAACACATACTCTTAGTAACTCTTTAAATATACATTTATCTACGAAACAAACAAACTTTTCTCACCTGAATGTTTGTAAATGTCACATATGTATGTGTTTGTGTAACATTTTGAGTTAGTTCTTTAGACAAAACGACAAATAAAAACAAAACAATAGCTAGACAATCTTCAATACATTTTATATAATGTTTTTTTAATCAGTAATTTTTCATATCAAATATGTACATAGTACGTGCCAAATTCACCAATAACAATATCGACTAATGTTCGTGACAAAGTCTACGATCACGTTTACACACACTGCATTATATAATATTATATTAGATTTAGACAATTTTAAGGTGTATTCCAATTTACTTAATCAAACATTAAAATTAATATTTTTTCTCAGTGAAAACACATTTAAAAGTCGCTTGATTCAATATTACCGATTACATAGAATGAAACGTTAACAAAAATATTACATTAATATATGTATATGTTACAGTCGGTGTATTTTAAGTTGTAATATATTCCAACTGGCGTTTTAGGTCATTCATACAAGCACAAATACACTTTTAACAATGTGCGCCAAATGTAATATAACAGTTGAATTTAGAAAGTTCTGATGTTTTTACGAATGCTTTAGAATTTAATAATGCGCTAATATTTTCTAGATATTACGAATAAAGGTAATGAGTACCATATTACGATAACTCTAAGAATGTGTTCAAAACGAAAATGTGACTTTCCAACTAAATTTACTAAATGAGTGACGTTTTCAAGAAAACCTAACCTATCCATCAACTTTATCACATATATTACAACTGAAAATACACTTCAATTATAACGGTAGTTGGTCAAATTAAGATATAATACACCTGGAAGATACAATTCAACTGTAATATATGTACATATATAAATACTGAGATAAGAAACATGAAAATATAATAGATGATGCTTGGAGACATTTTAAGACCTGAAAATATAGCGATTAAAAGATTACACACACAAAGTACAATAACGATATCCATTAAAAACTTACATACATACATATATGTAATACATATAAGCGAAGACCATTTTGAACTCGTATTCAGTTGCGTCTCCGTGACAAGCATATTACATACTCCGTCATGTTGTACGAGTATTTCAGATTTTTATCACTCCTTTCTGGGGAGTATAATGGAAAGTATGATGGCACAATAATTTACCGTGTAAAATGGATATTCGGTGGAGCAAATTTCATATTGATTCCTCTCAATTTATTTTTATTTCTTAATCAAGCTTTGAATCAGAACGACACTGACTGAGTCATCAAAGTGGCTATAGCTATGAAAATAACCATATATCATAGATCGATGTCGACACATCCCACAGAGAGACCGCTCTAATAGAAATACATCCCAATAAAAACAAAAATACTCGGGAGGGGGGGGAGGGTGCTCATTAAAGCAAACAACTTCCTCACCTACCCGAAACATTAAGTACGGGTACGAACGACACTTGGAACAAGGCGTACGCACCAGGGCGCCGACGCCTCACCACAGACTGAGTTCGTTAACACTCTCGTGGAAAACTCGCGTATAAAATTACACTCGAAATGCGATAAAAGACGCTTGTCCATATTAGATTTACAGCGCAGTTAAAAATTGTAATCAGGCGCCACCGTTCTTCTCGAGTTTCCGAACCGGTCGAATTTTACCCGTGTGTAACCTTTGTGTGTAAGCCACGCGAGAGAAGAGAGAGAGATGTCGAAATCCCGGCGGAAGACGACGTTTCTCAACGGTACCACAACCGACTGGATATACGTATTATACACATTATACGAGTTTCACTCTATACCGAGTTCAACTACATATATAACGAGCAACGAGCGATACGCACCAGATCATCGGATTCGGAAGAAAGTCGCTCGAAGACCCGAGTCCGTGACCCCGGCCAGTCACGCGCTCACCTCAAAATTCGGAGCTTCTAAAAGTGTGTGTGTGTGTACATGCCCTATTGTCACTGCAGAGCCGCGCCTGTCATCGGCATGTATGTATATATTTATATATATATATATATATATATATATATATATATATATATATATATATATATATATATATATATATATATATATATATATATAATATATACCGTCCAATTTTTAAATTCGTAAACGTTTTGTGGGCCGTATTGAAAAAATTAACTTTTCGTCGCAATACTCCGATGGCTCCGTATCACATCATGATGGGAACGGATCATGCGAATTATCAACAATAAATTTTAATGATCGAAGAATATCAATAAAGAACGGTACAAGTAATGACGACGAAATTAACGAGTACTCTGTATTTTACGACTCGACCGATGATATTACGAATCGAGAACGTTTAACCCTTATATCATTAATGTGATCGTATACTCAATATGTTGGCCAGGGTCGGACATAACGATCACGATCGCGACATTTTTTTTTTAGTTACTCTCTGTGATCCAAAGAGTAAAATTGAGTAGACAGATATGACAGTGATAGATGTATCTATTAATTGTAAAACATTGTAATGTATTTCGAATGTTTTAATATATGTACTTCTGATATTGAAGTCCGATATATGTAAATGTTAAAAAATCTCAGATAGGGCACCTCGTGGCACTCCTCTGGTTATGGCACCCCTAGACACGTGCCTAATGTGTTGCACGTTTGAGCCGGCTCTGAATACAATGAAGTAGAATTTCATTACCTATACAAATTAAATAAGAAAATATTGTTGCTGCTCTCGCTGAATTTACATATATTACCAAATTTTGTAAGTATCTCTATTGACAAACAGACCGTGCAAAAAATATGTAGACGGAATCTAACAATTTAAACGATAAAATTCCCATCAACGGTCCATAATCACACTGAAACATCGAATATATTCGACAATATTGCCCTAGTTGTATATTACACATAAATAAATAAAAGAAAACGTAGCGTCTTGGAATAAATTCGCGGCGATACTTTCTCACTTACTCGTCTCTCGTTTCGGCTTCCAGTCACATTTCGGTAACCGCATTTTATGGGAAATTTTCCCCGGTGAAAATTTTCCGCGGGATGATGGGGCGCCGCGCTCAGGTAAAGGATTTTCCGAAATGTTTTCACGGGACGCGGAGCTTTGAATATAAAGCGACCGCCGCGTATTTTCCCGGGAAAATATGAAGCGTCGCTCCCGAATTCCGATACAAACGCTTTCGAACGCGCCGAGAACACCCGCCGACTAATGAAGAAATATTATTACGTTCGTGTTTTTTTTTTCGGCATGCTTTTTTTTTCAGGCTCGCAAAAAGTTTTTTTCGCGCTCAACGCGGAGACTGAGATATTTTCACGTGTAATTTTATTTATGCCTTTTAAGGGAGGAGGGCGCGTGCGCAGGGTCGTGTAAAAGGGCGCACGTGAGGGGGGTCTCCGCGTCGGGGATGGCTTCAAATTTTAATTTGTTCTAATTAAAACCGTGATAATTGTGACTTACTTGCGACTTTTCGCACGAGAAATAGGGGAAAACTTCTTAAAGTACATAAAATCTTGTCGTACAAAAAAATAAGAAAATGGAAATATTACCGTACATTATTTTGTATAACATTCTTATAAGTTCGCATGAAAAACCTGATTAAATAATTCCGACAATGCAAATTTCAGATCAACACACTTGTCAATGTGTAATATACCATTTCAAAATGAAACATTTTTTTGAACGCCGTAGTGAATTGCCATGGTGACGTCACGTGTCTCTAAAATTTACCATAATTTACAATGTACGTTCTAAATCAACCCCTAAAAGTCCGTTTATATTATACAGCACTGAAAGTCAACAGTCGCTGCACGGAGAAAAACTAGTTATATCCATGCTACACAGCACCGCTCGTTTACGGCGTTCATGATAGTTTTGGACGAGTGCAAATCGAAATCGGCTTACATATATTAATATTACAGAGAGCGACTATACGTCGCAATATTGTTTGCGTCGGATTATATAATTTCCAAAAAAAATATTAATTTACACTTTTGTTAGGACGGGTGCACTTGCCACTATGGGCGAAAACACACAGCGGTGAATTTGGCACGTGTTTTTTTTTAGATACTTTTAAACATGTAAAAAAATGAGCCTTGCCATGCAGCGCCGTGACGGGCAGTCATGGAACGCCTGGCACGCCCCGCCCCAAAATGACTCTCTGGACCTTTTTCGGTAAAATTTTATGCTTGTATTTATCGTTGCTTGACAGTGAACGATAACGGTGTATCCCATATTTGAAGAAATGTAGGAGATCACCTACAGCGAGGAGCCATGCACACGATGTGCCCTTCACCACTGTGTGTTTTCGCCCTATGACGTCACGCCATGCGTGAATATTTCCACAGTGGCCAAAGGAAACCGGTTCTGCTGAATACATTTCGGTGACATGTACTGCTGTATAATATGAATAGATCGTGTCAGTTACCGCAGTTTCGGATACGTCACATACACATTACGGAACATATGAATGTAGAATTGTACTAAAAAATATGTTTCATATTGCTGTTTACGTGCATCTGCTGGATTGAGCTGTACTGGTATAAATGAACCTTGAAATTTTCATATGCACAGGTATTCAACGAAATTCTGTCTATTTAATCTTTTATTTTAATGTAGTCCTACTTCTATGTATGTACACCAAAATTTACATCATCAAACCTATCCTATTTCTAATCATCAAACAGTTGTTCTTTCATTCATTCCATGGTCAACTTAACCTATGACGTTACATTATTCCGACAATTTATCAGCAACGTTACACGGCTAAAGACTTAAAACATATACATATGTACATATACTATTATTATATAAAACGTCCTACTGTATTGAACGAGTCATAAAATTTAAATTCACATTAAAAAAATCTATTCTGAATATACGGCCACATACTGCCATGTATAAGTCGCATCAGCGACAACATTTAAAAATTATACCTCTTCCCAAGTACCTATTATAAATATTATACAAATTAAATTAGCAATTTCGGTGCTCAAAACGCGGAATATTTATGTAAATGTTTGCATATCGATTGATTTAAATAATACACAACATGTCCGCACATACATACCTCTTCAAATAACATGTGTAGATATTACGCATGTATGTATTTATTTTATAGCCAAGATAATGTTATACAAAATAACGCATTTTCCGACAAATTTGTGACATACTATCCGCGCAATTATAACCAATCTCAGTCAGTACTTACATACACACATAAGAACGAATACGCAACCGAATTTTACTTAAATTTAAAATGATAATAATGAGCGTATTGTAATAATGGCGATAAATAACTACAAAGTAATTCCGTTTTATTTTTATTTTCTTTTATTTCGAACACATGTATTCATTTGCATACAATACGAAATTTTAATTTTGAAATAAATAACGCACAGCCCACGCGAGCCTTCTACCGTTATTTTATTTAAACATTTGCCATATTTCATTGTTATTTACAACGCATCATAAATAAATTACTTAAATAGAAAACGCACCCGATGACGAAATCAATCCAAAAGATGCGTCTTCGTCAATTTCAATGCTTGTCATTTAATTGATTCAAGTTTAATTGAATTGAATCTTCATAAATACATACATACATACATACGTACATATATGGGTCTACGTGACGAGACAGAATGTTAAATTACAGTAAAAACACAAATATCGGAAGGCAAAGATCGAAAATCGAAAGATCTTAAGTCGAAAGATCAAAAAAAAAATGGTGCATGGTAAACGGTACATACTCACTTAATTTGCGCGAGCAGGATACAACAGGAACAAGAGGAACATGCTTTTCTTCCCGTATTCTGCGTGCGCACATTAATACGGGAGGAAAAGCCTGTTCCTCTTGTTCCTGTTGTATCCTGCTCGCGCAAATTAAGTGAGTATGTACCGTTTACCATGCACCATTTTCTTTTTTTGATCTTTCGACTTAAGATATTTCGATTTTCGATCTTTGCCTTCTGATATTTGCGTTTTCTGTAATTTAACATACTGTCTCGTCACGGAGACCGTACGCATATATATTATGTACATCAGCTACTCAAAGATTGAAGACGACATACATACATACAAGTCCTATAGGTACTGATACGATTCGACACCGTTATTTAAACACAATAAGAAACCCATTATATTACATGAAGAGCTTTGAACCTCTGCAGACGTTCTCAAATTTACAAAATAACTTAATATTGATCTTGCACAGGCTTATAAGAACGCGGTTTCTCAGCTATATATATGTGTATATGTATGTAGATATTTGATAGGACTGAGCGCGCGAGACACAAGGTACACAATGAGGCATTTATTATACAGAAGATAAATACGCACGCGAATACATATTCTTTATTAAATATTATACAATCTCTACATACGCACGTACGTACATACATGTGCGAGTATTTTTTTTATTTTATTTCCTTGCGAGGGAGGAAAAAGTATGAGTTTTGGCGCGAATATGTGAAGACGACGGGCCTAGGAAAAATCAGATACCGCAACCGAAGCAGAGGCGAAAAGAGATTATGAAAATTTTCCCCAAAATTGTAGGCTTTATTCAAATAGGCCGGCGGCGAAGCGGCAATAACCTTCGTGCCGAATTGCGTATTATGGAGTCCCGCGGATCGGGGCAGGGGCGCCCAAGCCGGAGTCCGCGTATTTATCTATTAGATAACGCGACCGAAAAGGGAGCATTTTCCATAATAAAATGACGCGATCGCGCCGTTTGTGCTGACCGCCTATTTATTCAAATGGGGCCATCAATGGGGCCGACGAAGAACTCCATCGTCCCACCCTCCCCCATCCCTCCAGCTCGACCCTGTACGTATGTATGTGGGTACGGAGACACGCCAGGTCGAAGAGCGACCGCGTGCATGGATTCATTATTATTTTTAAGTTCACGGTGAAAGAAAGGCGAAAGCGCAATCTATTACATTATACATACAATATTCCTCGAGACTAACGAAATCGCCTCACCTTTATTAATATTAAAAATTTAAGAAAAAATATATACCAGCTACCGCGATATAATATTATCTTGAAGCCGCGACGCAACGGTGCTGTGGCAGCTTTATCGTTACATTTTGTTTACTTTCGCACCCGAGGCTCTATACATTTCGAATTTGTTCTATACATTTCAAATCTGTCAAATGCGTATAATTTGAAATTTTGCGTAGAATTAAGACGCAATTTCAACGAGAAGATATGCTTTTAAGGCGGATTTTTTTCCGTTGAAATTTTGTTTTACTTATAAATGAATGTTCATTAAATAATTGTGTACTCGTTCGAGATTAAATTCCCCGCTTTACTTTCTATATATTTACAAGAATTAAAATGCGAAAGACTATTAAGACACCTTTATTATTCATATTAAAAATTTTAACCGAGTTCAATTTTCCTTTTAAAAATTAAATGTTTCTTTTGAATCACTACGTGAAAGGCAACAGAATACATATAGACACATATTTTTTTTATGTAGATTTGCACACAAATCAAGATTTTCGTACATATGCATGTACATGGGCTATATTGTAATTATTAATTGTAATTACATTATTTATTCATTATAGTATTAATTTTTGAATTTTATAATTAGCAATTTGCTAAAATAAATAAATAAACATGTAAAAAAACACCAGTACACCAATATATGAGCCGTTATATTTGAAGGTAGCGGAAGTCCAATTTTCAATTCCAAAAAATACACTATTTTTGTTTGCCTTCATTCACAAGTTGTTATCACTTGTTTTAATTCGATATGTCCAGAATCTTCAATCTTTTGCGAAATATTTCTCGAAATAAAGAAAAGTGAACTTCTGCCACTTTCAAATATAACGGTTTATGTGCTAACGCAATCCAGGCCAAAACTCACCCTCCTAATGTTTTTTTGTAGTATTTTATCCTTGTACAGTATGTTTCCAAATTACTTATTCAAATTCAAAAACTCCGCAATATGTATGTATGTCGCAGTCGGATGTCAGAAGCCCCTCCCCCCCCCCCCCCCCAATACCCCCCAGTACTAAAAAAATAAATAAAAACGATCCCCAAGACTTTCAAAACGCCCAAATTAAGGACAGACATTTTTTACTTACATACATATTAGAAAAACAATAGCACGCCTGATCTATGCTATGGCGATCCAGGCCAGAAGTGTTTTCTTTTATATTTTATCTTTGTTTTGACAGAGATCGATAACTTGTTGAAATATAAATATCACTGAAGAACATTCTGTGGCTATATTGACATGATCGGTCCAACGTGTTGGAAATCTCTTTTTTCCCTAATTCTCCTACCTACTCACAATCACTATGAGTAGTAGAGGTAGGATAGTCACAGTGCTATCCATTGTTCGGCAAACCTTTAACAATGCATTTACAACCTTTGAACAATACACGGCCCCCTCTGGCTCCGGTGACTAATGAGTAGTGTCCAAATTTTATTACCCTCTTCTCGCCAAATTCTTGAAGAATTCTAGAAAGGCAGATAGTAAACAGTATATCTTTATCATACTTTAATTATCAACTCATTCAAAATAGATTTTTTATTCTATTTTTCTGTCCAGGGGCATGTTCAACATTCAACTCTTTATGTTTGGATGGGATAGATATACATTGTACATATGTAGATATATCGAGAATATCAGTCTTAAAATTTATATCCTGATCATATCATCATTATATATGTATATGTTTCAGTCGTCTTGAAAATAAAGAAATATACGCAAATTTGTAATAATTTTCTTCAATACAACTACGCTATCTAATTTGTCACAAATATATAATTCGGTCATAAAAATATTTAGATAAGAATAGCGATTAACAAAGCATTATTTATACAAAATATTGCACGATATCCTTCTAAGCAATAAATTATTAATTGTAATAAAACAAAATCAACTAGGTCATTCGCGCCAAAAATAACAACACAATCTGGTACGTACACGCAAATTTTTTCTTAACAATATACGTATTTATATGTACACACACATGTATGTACATATGTATATTGGCAAAAAACAAATAATACCTCATCTGCTCACATACATACATACATATTTACAGTCGGCTCAAATCGAAGCGCGAATGAAAAAAAAAAGAAAACGCGTTCAATGAAAGAGAGGCTTTCGGCAGGGCGTAATTCGAGATTGCGCGTTTGTTCGTGCAGTCATGAAATCTGATATGAGACGTAAATATTTGATTTTCGCTGGTTTTTCACGCCTTAAAAGGTAGGAAAATCGTCATTCGGCCATGTAGTACGACGGCTCGGCCGTTATATCGGCTATATTCATGAAGAAAAACGCTTCTTTGATTTAGATATTCGCTTTCGGGATACGGTCTACGTGCGTGCATATATATGCGCTCGTTTATTTTCATAGTTTTCCCAAAAACTATTGAATCGGTGGAAATCTTCCCTCGGAATGGAAACCCGCATTATCTAACTATCGACGCGTGCGAATGGATTATTGATAGTGTTGAAAATTTCAACGAAGATTTCATTTTATTTTTATCTTGGGGCTATATTGCTTTATGCGTACAACGCCACACCTTCCTTACACGCAATAAACTAGCATGTTTCTGAAGTACATAAGACTTCTAAACGAACGGTATAGTGATTTTCTTTGATGTGACATCACTGAAACATTGCATCGTCCCACTGCTCTATTCTTTGTTGAAAATTAGCACACATCTAGCCTGTTTTTCAGTTGGAATATACATACATATGTAGTACATATGCAGTAGATTTTGTATAAAGAAAGTCTTACTCCTGTAGCGTGTAGTATGAAACGTTCTCAGACTTATAATCCGCCTATTTGATGCACAAATGTTAAAGTCGAGATTTGCGTGTATGTCGTATACGTTGAAGTATTATAATAATATAAAAGTTTGTCGCTTTTTAGTGCGTTACTTTCGGGGTTTCGTGGAACAACGGCGTCCCGGGCCGGAAAGGGTGAGGTGGAATCCCTTTCCCGAACAATACTTCTGGGACAGATATGACAAACAAAAGGGAAATAATACGACCGATTTTTATGAAACTTTTTTCAGGGGAAGAGCAAGGGGAGACCGTCCATTTTTAGTATTCGCCGGACTCGAAAGCAAATAAAGATAGCTTTCTATTCTAGCTTATCGTATTGGACGGTCTGAGCTGCGCCGATCATCCGAAAGCCTATTGTGGAACACGGAGAAAAACCCAAATTTGCTATATATTTTCCGGGTAGGTGTAACAGAACGGCTACAGAAAACTCTGTATTTTAATAATACACCTTCGTAAATACGAATTCAAAACGCTTTCGCATCGAAACACGTCACGTACCTGTATAAATTATAATATGCTGGCACAATTCATGTCGTTGAAATTTAGAAATAGATCGAACGAAAATATTTTTCAATCCACTGAAATAAACTGTAAAAGTTACACGATTTTATGTTCGACGTTTGTTTACTTTTCGATGAATCCAATAGCCAAAAAATACATTTATGTGTATATATGTAATCTTCGATATTTTTTTCTAGTCTGTGAGACGATTTCAATTGAAATTACGACCTTATGCAAAATACTAGTTTCAAGTAATTGACTTATTTTAAGAAACAGTAGTTGTCAATATGATCTCTGATCTCTGCTGATCCCCATTGAATTGTATGGAGTCGAGAAATATGGTGCTGGAGGCGAATGCTACGCATTCCAAGGACAGAAAAACAAAACAGCGTTTTGTAAGAGCTGGCAGCTAAAGAGAGACTCTCCACAACATGAGAAATGGTAGAAAAAGATTATTTTCTACTTTGACCATATTATCAGGAAGGATATGTAGAGTCTAGAGAGGTAGTCATCGGAACACTAGATGGAAGACGAGCAAGAGGACGGTCTTCCATAATATGCTAAGATCCAATAAAGAACTTACGGGATCATCCATGCGGCTTTCAACTTAGCACAGAACCGAGATAAGTGGAGGCAGGTCATCCACTGGATCCCAGATGATAGAAATGATCACGAAGCTCAGCGTTGAGCAAACGAAAAAGAAGTTATATTATAAAATGAAATAAAAAAAGTATGTAATTACCAGATACTATGCTACTACACGAATCGTTCAACTCAAACAAACGCTCCATATAGTCCGAATTTTATGAAAATCTGTGTATTTGATAGTGTTTCAAAATAAATGCAAAGATGAAATCATAATCAATTTGTCAACTACATAGGTATAAATATAACGAGTCATAAATTAGCAGCTATTTACGTTTCGGCGAGCAAGTGAGAGCTCTGTATGTGTGTAATTATCTATAGATATTTAAAGCCAAGAATGAAATCTTTAAGGTGGGCATCGTCTGAATTCTGAAACACGGTCATTGTATTTGATCACTTATGAATAATTTAATAAACTAAATAATAAATAAGAGTATAACAGTATATTGATATCGAGCATACACTTTCGAACATTGCGTTATAATGCAAGGTTCAAACGATTTGACATTGGAAATAGGACATAAAGAGATATAATAGATTTACTCACAGACAACGCAGTCAAAAGATCAAACCGTTCACCTGACAATGGCACATTATTTTTACAAACAACAGAATTCTATTAATTTTTTATTATATTATAATAATGTTTCATTTGTTTTTTAAACATTTTTTATTCAAAAACTTCTACAAAGCGTCGATTAAAACATGAAATTTATTTAAAAATTTACAGATAATTAAATACCCCGGAATCAATAAAATGGCACTCGAACCACTGTTTAGAAGAGATAAATGAAATGAATTTCGATACGCTAAATCTGATTTATTTAAATATAATACGCACGTGTCAAATCTTCGAAAAATCAGCGCGCTAAACTGATTTATGTACATAGATATCATTATAATAATCTTTCACCACTTTCTGAAAGATCATTGCAATATAGTAGGCTATCAACGCGTTTTCGAGTAATAATAATCAACTCGACGTCATCATCACCCGCGAAGGGGCAAAAATAACCCTAGGGATCGGTTAAAAGGGTGAGAGGGTGGCGGGCGACCGTGCCAAGGGTGGGAAAATCTACCACGGGGAAAAAAGTGCAAACGTATTAGGTCGCTCGCGAATCGGCCGAATAAGCCGTTCCATCAAGATGTTGCTACCATAAAAGTAAAATGTTATCCGCAAAATTGCCCCCGGGGTGTGAGAGACCCGGGTTCCGATTGTACTTCGGATTCGACCCTAACTGGTCACCCCCTCCCCACCCCCCTTTCACTTCACAGCCTCCCGTTCTCTTTCCCCTTCAACCGGCCGGTTTGTCCTCGAACATGTGATCTCTGTTCATAATCATTATTGCTATTGCTGTTATTGTTTTTATTGTCTCAGCCGCGTGCGACTCGTAAATGTTTGGCTTGGCCGGCTGTTAAAGGAAATCTCGCTGAAATTGCAATCTAGGGACTGTTAGCCACTAATGTTAACGACTGGTTTGATCCGCATTCGCGTACATACCAGTGATATTAGTTATAAAATATTATATTCGTATACTTAATTTATTTTGACGTAATTTTCTTGTGTGTAATCCAACGGCAAAATGTTGTCAATATTCGTAAAAAAAATTATATTATTAATGATTGCATTTTAACATTCAAGAAAGGATGCCATTCAACATTTATTATATATTGTTAATATTTAGAAAATCATTGATCGATTATAAAAAACTGACATTTTCCCTAATAATAATTTATTCTAATATACAATGTATGAATGTACATAATTAAGTAGGTATACATATGTAGTACACAGTAGAATAGGTGTAGCTTATATTATTCAAATTTTCTTCTTGAAATTGATTTAAACTGCTTTTAACATGAAATTGAACTAAACTGCTTATACAGCAAAGAAAATATACAAATTGAATAATATTATAATTTTTAGAATCCTTTGAAGCTAAATTACATAATAACAAATTTGTGTATAATATACGTCATACTTAAAGCCCTTATTTATAAATTTATTTATTTTCTTTTGCTTGTCTAATTAAGTATTTCGAGAAAAATACTCCTCAAATACTAAATAAGTCATTTCCATTACCGTCATTATTTTATATACATACATACGTACATACGAATATATACTACATATGTTACAAAAATAGGTAACTGTTAAAATATCCGGTAGATTAAATAAAAAGATTTGCATTTGGGACAAATGAATATGAAACGAATATGAAATAATTATGAAACACATAAGTAAAAATTATGATAATAATTGTTGACATAATGGAAGAAATTTAAATCGCAACGGGCGAGTTCGGTGGCCAGAAAAACTAAATGCTCAAATGGTACCTCAAAAAAATGCAAAAGGGTACAAGGAAGATCATAAGTGAGAAGGTTAGACGAAATATGAAACATGTGTTATGTACGAGTATTGGTATATGTATATATATTTATGTATGTGGTAAAAAGCTGTACATTATGATGATGATTAAGGTGTTTGTAAATGACGTAACCTGCAATTATATAATCGTATACCCAGAGTCGTACGAAGAGGCGCCAAATTCATCAGAACACATTTACCCATCCATCCATCTCATCTCACACGTTTTTATAATTTTGTCTACCCATATTCCTTGCGGCCATTCTTTCACTCTTTTACATTTTCTCGAGTACGAGTACTATTCCAGCACTCCTACAAAAAGTGCTCACATAATTTAATTTTAATAGTTCACGAGCTAAGATTTTTAGCTCAAATCATAAGTTTTTCAATTCTAACTTCTATCATTGAACTTCCAAACGTCCCGGTCAGCATCTCGACAATTATGGCAGCTCTAACCTATGTTCATATTTCAGACCATTATGGAGGAAACAATCAAGGAACTTAGCAGAGTGGGTCGTAAATGCCTGTTCTGATCGCGGAATACAAAAAACTTGACAGGAGGAACCTCTGTGGAGAAGATATTCCAGTCGCGAACGATTCCAAGAAAATGTCCAAAACTGGGAAGAGACCTGAATAGGACATATCCTATGAAGAAGAAGATTAAATATTTTAAAGTTGAACTACCCCGGTACTATCAAAGGCTTATATTTTATGGTTTCGTCTTTCTGTTCAGTTTTCACGTGAGATGAAGATCATAAAATTCGAACAGCAATTTTTAATAAGAATCAAATTAACAATACAATTAACAATAGCTATAGCTGTTGTTTTCAATTCGAAGGCTATAATATATCACTCGTACGTTTTCCAAGCATATCACTATACAATAAGCATGCACTTTGTAATTCGACATCGCACCATCTTAAAGCTCCAAGTACCTCATCACGTGCACACAAATCTTAAAGCATCGGGACAATTTTCAGTTATTAAGTGAATATTTTTCAACGTGACCTTTATAGCTTAATTTCATACGGAGATAACACGTTAATCGCCGGCATTCGGGGGGCTCGGTCCCGCTCGGCAATCTCACCGATCGTGTAGTGTTAATTTATTTTAATTACGATGGCCTGGTCGAGGCACGCGATCCGCGGCTAACTAGACGCGCGGGCCATCTAACCATCAGATACCATCTGATCTACTGCCACCAAGCCACCGAGCGGAGCTGGTGGCTTGGTGGCTGGCTGCCTCTCCTGCCTCCACAACACACGTAAATCTTTATCGCAACGTGTACGAAATGTTTAATTGAATACAATTCACCTCGGCCATTACTTATTTCCATGGGAAATTGTGAACACTTTCGGTGGCGGCTATCGAGTGAGCCATCGGCCGCGCTATCTGCCGCCAACAACCGCACGCAACACGTGCGTTCAGATAAAACGCAATATATCAATACAATGCGTGCTATAAAGTAACGAACGAAACTCTCGCACTATTATAATTTGATTTGATAGTGTCTAATCGCACCACGCTTGAGTGTTAAGTCGCCGCTTTCGTATGTACTCGTAAAATTAAACGGCTCTATAGAGCCCCCCTGCTGAATGGTTTCTTTCCATTGTAGGAATTGTATTCATTATTCTATCAATGATTAACATTTTTTCCACCTCAGTGAGCGTAGGTTATCGGAGTTTATTTTAACTTATTTGTCTGGTAGCCTGCGCTCATCATTATTTTCATAATTGTATGTGTGGGTAGAATTTTGATCTTCTCTCCTCCATCTGGGCCTCGCAGATGGGGAAGATAGAAGAAACTATTTTTTTTATATTGTTGCGTAGGGGTGGGTAGAGGATCCAAATAAAAGGCCAAAGTCGCTTCATAGCATTTATTGGGTGATTAAGCAGGTCCACGCACAGCCAGTGCTCCTTCCAGAATGCTTTCCCATACTAAGTGTACCTCCTTTTAAAGGACGTGTTGCTTACTGCAGCTTCCTCGACACGTTTGTTTACCTATTGTTTAGACACGCTCATCCGGATTCTGGGAACTAGCGGAGAAGCCACTCGGCCTAATCAGGGTGTCTCCATTGTTCCCCTCGAATGCACTTAAGGCGGCGAATAATCCCTATTGCACTTAACTGGTGGCGTACGTTACAATATTTACTAAGAATATTTTCTTTTGTTATTAATATTAACCAGCAGAATAGACTAATGGTTAGCATATAATGCTTTGAACAGAGTGGTCACGGGTTCAAATCCCACTGGTTTCTGCTGAGCAGACCTTGGATTTGTGACTCCAGGTCGATCGTTTCCTATTAGAGTTTGCCAATTTATCTGATTTTCATTGAAACGATTCAAACAAATTGGCAACCTTACCCATTTTCTCGCAAAATCGCTAATCGAGGATTCAGCAATCTCAAATTTCGCTGAATTGTATAAAATGCTGCAAATTTACAAATTTGACAGGATATTAATTGATATGTATTTACATATGTACATTGTATAATGCTAATAATATTTGTATCAATTTTACAATTTTTCTGGCCAGGAAGGCGTATCGGGGCTACTTGTTAGGACTTTTTGGTATAAATTAAAGATAAACTAAAATTTGTATTGTAATAAGCATTTTTTTCGTACTTGTGCACTTGCGGCACTGTGATGGAAAGCGAGTGACCAGGACTTATATTTTATTTTATTTCTCCAAATATGCTGAATGCAGACCCTTTATATTTTATTTATTCCTAAATTTAATACTTGGAAAAGGCGACATAGCCGATGGACCCAATTTTAAATTTTCCCATTTCGGTTTGCTCCTAGCAAAACCCTTTGATATTAAACTTGTATGAACACATACATTTTTGAAATCTTATTAAAATGGTGGTGGCATAGTGGCTAGGGATGGTTTTTGCCAATTTGCTGAGGAACCGTTTCAACCGTTAAATTGCCACACTCTGATAGGAAACGACCAACTCGAAGTCACAAATATCCAAATTTACAGAATAAATAATTTTCAGTTGAGGTCAATTCAGGGAAAGAACTGGCAACCTCTCGGTGGTTAGAATTAACGCTTGTTTTAATTTAAATTTATTTGGTTATTTCATATCTCAAAATATTATACTATATAATATTCTCATTAAGTATTCAATCATCGATTCATAACTACAGTTCAATGTATTATATTATATTTATTCAATATTAATCGACGCAGCAATTATATGCATATCATCACCATCTGCATTCTTCAGTCATTCACCATCCATAGTTGGATGAAAGCCTCTCCAACCCGCTTCCATTCGTCTCTGTTTTGAGTAACTCTCATACATCTCACCCCATACATTTTTCTAATTTCATACGTACATACATACATACATATATATACCGCTTTATTGACAGTTTAACAACAGCTCCCCAAGTATCGATCGTGTATAGCTTTCAGCGGAGCGATAATTACCTGGTTTACTTCGCACACGGTTCAATAATTGCACGTGTGGATAAACAATAGACGTCCATTGTTCTGAACAAGACGTTGTCAAACGATTTCCACGGTTAAGTCATCTATTCGATAGCACTAGATTGGCTACAAGCCGGATGATGTAGACGGCATTCCACTATGTGACTTGTCGAAGAAATCCGTTTTCCTCGTAATACATATAGAATTTTTATTGCACCCTTAAATGATTTCAACCGTGCTGGAAATGTTTCGTGCTGGAAATCAATCGCTTACGGGTTGTATTTCACGTTCACATCGTGTAAGTTTTGATTAGCACGACAGCATCTGGTGAATGCAAATATGCTAAACGTTGCTTAGACTAAGCAATGCATTTGGTGCATTTACCACCATTCATATTTTATGGCGTGAAATGCATCATACGCTTATATTGTTTGATTGTAATGAAAATACCCTACGCTCTAAGATTGTCTGTGGTTTTATTCCAAAAAATATTTGATTGTTTATTTCCACTCGTATATATGTACATACATACATATGTAGGCAGTGGTGTCACCTCAATTTTTGAACAACGGGTTTCCAATTTTTTTTCAATTTAATTATTTTGAAAATATATACATATGTACATATATACATTTTTTTTCGTCCAAGGTACTCTTACATGAAAGTTCATTAAATTTTTCAAGATTTTTATTAATATTGATAAAAATTATATGAATTTTTAGATTAAATGACGGGTTTCCGGAAACTTTTGATTTTTAACAAAGGGTTTCCGGAAACCCATGGAAATCATTAGGATGATACCACTATATGTAGGTATGTATAATCAGTAAAATATTTGTACAAGTTTTAGCTCATTACTGCCTCAATAGTTTTGTATTTAACAATATTTAAAAATACTGGTGGCCTGTAATTTTTCCGAGATTCTTGACATATTGAATTAAAATAAGTGATCTACAATTTGTGAATTAAATCAAACAGAAATAGTGTTTTTGGAACTGAAAATTGGACTTTCACTACATTCGAACATTACACCTCATATTCAAGCATTTGCCATTGTGTGATAACTTGACTTCATATTGATTCAATAATCTAATATTGATTCAATAATCTTAAAACCATTCTTAAGCCAACTTAATTAGTCGTTCAATATACAGCCATATTGAATATTAAAGCAGACCAATTACACAGACAACGGTATATAAAAGTAAAAGTTATTCCAAGGAATAAACCATGAGTGCGAAAATTTTGCCAATTGCCCTCCGTGCAGAGCGAAAGTTGAAATCCCCAGCGATGAATTTTCACATTTTCAGTTCAAACTACGAGACGAGCTTTCACTCTGTTAAAAGTTAAACCTTTTTAAGTTAAATTTTATTATTGCGGTCCAGATGTGGGCGAGCTTTCAATGCGTCGGTAAACGTCCCTTTCCTTTTTTCCCGCCCGCCCACTCGTAGGGGGGAGGAAAAATCAGGAAAATTAGCGCCATTCATTATTCGGAGGTCACACGGGCGTCCGTGATAAATGGCCGCTGCAAACCGACCCATAAATTTACGTTATGGTCATTTTCACACCTTAATGGCAGCCGATATTCCCATACGCGTTCCTATATGTTGAGGCATGCCTTTAATCGCACCCAGTTGTGTGTGACCCACAGTTGAACAGTCCTGATTATATAACGACAATTTGAAGAATTCTGAACATCATAATTCATACTTCACATTTTTCTTCTACATTCATATTATCAATTTACTACACAATTCTAAACAAAGACGAAAGTTTCTACAATTAATATGCATTTAAGTCTAAGTACAAAATCCACTGGATTTCTAACATGTGTAAAGTTCCAGGTAGACTTAAATTGCATGTGGTCTAATTGTGTACAGTCTGAAATTCGCAATGTCAACATTGTAAAATGTAGCGAGTCTCGTTTCAATCTTGATGCACTTGGTGCACACGTGAGCGCCCTAGTGTGCATCGTATCCGACGCCATTTCCTCGGAAAACAATCGCCTTGTGCATTCAATTGAGTGCATCCTAGATGCAAGCCGACCAGACAGTCGACCAGAGCTCGCCGCCTTTGTATGACGAATAATATAAGTGCATAATAGAAAGTTCAACGCCTATAAAAATATGAATGTATGAAAGAATTCCGGTATATTTCCATACATACATATGTATATACGTAAATATGCTATGTCATATTTTATTATTTGATATTTTTATTTTATCTGCTATTATTATATTGCTATTGTTTTTTATGATTAAGTATAAATTTATTTTCTTTATATATACCGATGCGGTACAAACGATCGAAAAGCGCCAGACAGACTGAACCACAGATTAACGACAAGTGTACCTTATGCGTGCGCACTGCTCGCACTTACACTAAGCAAAATCTACCCGAAGTCCCGACATACCTACCCTGTATACGTTCTGTACTTCTGATACTTAAGTTCTGAATTTTTCCTTATTAAATTATTAAAAACTCGCCAGAAAGTTCCAACTCAATTTTAATAATTACCATTTTAATAATTGCATCTGTGCACATCGAAAGGTTACTCGTCATCTGATGTGCAAATTTTCATTCGTGAAGTCGAGAATTGCGTTTAAAGCAGCCATCCAGTTAATCCGTGGTTCAATCTGTCTGGCGCTTTTCGATCGTTTGCACCAAACATATGTATATATTTTTATTTTTCTCATCTCTCTGTATTTTTTCGACCATTGTGGCGCATTGAAGACTTCTGTAATGCCACAATGGTCCAAACTTAAACTTAAATAAATAAATATATTGTGTATAAATAAATTAAATGGCCAGTATTTTAATCAATTTCGGTAAGTAGTATATAAATCAGTTTTCGGTCAGTATTTTACTAACAAAATCGTCAGTATTATAGGATTATTAATGTCAGTATAAATAACAAATGGACTGCATAAACAAATAGCAATGACTGTCGGATGGAATTGAGTATATATGAGTTTTGAAAGGAAATATTAAATTAAAGTATTTATCAATTTGTATAATATATACCTTACTATCCTTAATACGGATGATCACGTGTCACATTTTCATAAAACACACAAACGGGAGTTCACATGCATGTAAAATCCCCCTTTTATTTTAACATTATAGAGCGTAAGCACGGGAGGTATTATCTAAAAACGCGGGAAAGTTATTCAATAACGAAACACCGTTTTTCCGGGCTTTCCGTGCCCTAACTAAAATTCATTGCGCTTTCCGCACACCTACCCACTACCATAAAAAAGCAAGAAACAACCGAAAAGCGCTGTTACACCACTGTGAAAAAAATATATAGAATTACCGACATTTCTCGTAGCGCACATATGTGCATACATATGTATATATGTGTATGTACGTACTCCATGTTAAAATTAGTTTTATTTATATTACATACGTACATTTTCTAATGCAACACATACTATGTACTTTCTGTTAGTTCGTGGCTTTTATCGCGATCGGAATTTATCGGTGCACTCTTGAGGGTTTCGAATAGGAACTACCCCACATACCCCATAGGGTGGCAGGGGTGCATTCGCGACCTCATCAATTCAGCGTCACGCGGCGCTCGAGCTCTGGTTGGTTGACGACCAGCGCCCGAGGGCCTCTTTCGAGTGGAAACCTTTTGGCAATTCAAGTTTCGTCGTCCCTTTCCTAGGGTCGGAGCTCTTGTAAAAATGCGGAGCGCTGTTTTGGCCGCTCGACGACTTTTTAACACCCCCACCTTCCTACAGAAGTTAAAAAGGTTAAAAAGAAGCACGATTGCCTCTTGAATATTAACGCATGCTCCGTGTTATCAATTATTATTGTGGCTCTGCGTGCAAAATCTAATTTGTTAAATTTCTTCGAAATCACCAGCTTTAGAAGAATTCGATGAGGAAAAATATTCTAGCGTACTTTGTATAAGCGGGAAAACTGTATGAAAATATGTAGGATGAACCTACGCATACCATGAATAAGGAATTATCCCGGAAATAGCTTATTACACTACATACATATAACTGAATCAAATTGTACAGATGATTCTATAATTCAATTTTATATGTACATTTGTAGTAAAAGTTCATAAATTATAGAAATGTTCAGTACATATACTCTCCACAGCTTTTCCCATCCTGTCGTAATTGACCTACCGTTGGAAGCAGTAAATTTAATTTAAACGCTATTAATTATTGTTTTTAATAATTAATTTGCAAGATCTGTTTTAAATTTAGCGTATCTGTTTACAGTTAGTGTATCTTCCAATTGTAATATATTTTAACTAGTTGGAATATATTACATCTAACCTGGCACCAACTACAATTATAGTTGAAGTGTATTTTCAGTTGGAATCAATTCCGTCTCTCTCACGTAAGTTGATTCATATGGCGAATTACATTCCAAATGGTCAAAATGTATCACAACTGAAAATACAGTTAAACTATAAGTTGGTACCGGGTTAGATGGAGAGGTTAGGTTGTCGTGAAAACGTCACTCGACTAGTAAATTGAGTTGGAAAGTCAAATTTATTTTTAAATTTTATACCAGGAAGGCCTTACAGGTAAACCCCAATGCACCTTCCTGGCCAATTACAAACAATAAAGCATTTTTATTTATAATTTAAGTCGCTGAATTACAAGACACTGACTTAAACTCGCAATTTAACGAGACATCTATGAATTGTACATACATTTTATTGTACATTAATCATACTCAAATAGTGGTGACATAGTAGGTAGGAAGGATTTTTAGCCAATTTTTAATCGGGAACCGTTTCAACAATGAAATCAGAGAAAATTGGCAAACTCTGATAAGAAACGATCGACCGGTCACAAATATCCAGCTAGGACAAACAGCATTACAGATATACTCAGAAAAATTATTTTCAATCGAGGTCAGCTCATGGGATCGAACCCGGCGCCTCTCGGTGTTAAGCAGAAGCTTAACGACCGAGCTATGCTGGTGGCTAATATACATATAGAATTATTCTACAAATATAGATGTAGAATAATTCTATATTTATGGTACAAACGCTTACCAAATCCAGATCTGGTTTTAACTATACTATCATTAGAGCTCTCGGTGCTTATAATTTTGTACTCCTTAACTATAATTTTCAATTTTTATATAAACGAATAAACTTTTAAATAAATATATTATTGATGGCAAAATTTAAAAGTAACTGGTAATAAATTAATAATGTGTAAAATTTATAACGGTTTGAGACAAGATTATTAATTTCGATTTCCGCTTTTATTTCAAATTTTTCAGTCAAAACTTTTGTTAAAATACAAAAATTTATATTTTGAATTGATTTGAAATATAAATACATATCGATCACTTTTGATCATATGTTGACGATGTTGCAAATAGCCGCGGAAACATTTAGAGAAGCGCTTTCGTACGCTCACGCACGTATACCTACATAAGAGACATTCCCCGAAATCAATGTTTAGCCTTTCAGCAGGGAATACTGGAAGCGAGTCCCAACATTTTTCGGGCGTGGCCCGCCCTTTCCGTGTTCAAACAGGATTAGTTGTGCGTTTCCATTCATTCCTCGGCAGCATAATTCAGTTTTATTTCTTGCGCCATTGTTCTCAGACAACGATATTCTTTTTTGGGGCCATCGGCAAATGACAGCTCACTGACTGGCCATCGGATACGATACAATTATGTGTGAAGTCCTCTCTTCATTGTGTCAGTGCCGGTGTTAATCGTTGCACGGAGTCAAGGGCACGGTGTCCCCTCTCGCATTCGAATGCACATTTGTGCAGCTCTCTGTGTTGCAATTACACGTCATTCACTCGTTACGTGCACCACTCAATCGTGATGGGAATAGCCTTTAAGGTTTCGCTCAACGGGGAACACGGTTCTCTTACATACATATATGGACTAATATTGATGTCTTTCGTGCTTTCGCACTAAGCTCGCACAACTCGTGTGTACGTTGCACCCGCCAATAAAGGGAATGGTTTAAGTGTCCAGGAAGTCAAACTAGCCACGATCATTCGCCTGTATCCCTCGAGGAGGCGAATTAATGACTTTAAATCTGAATCAAAATTATAAGGAAAATTGAACGGTGTTCATTGAATGACGTCTCTTTAATGGGCATAATACGAAATTGTGTATGGTTATAGTTAGTCACTCCATTCTAATGTACGGCTCAATAGATACTTTTTTGACCCAATTTTGTTCTAAATTCATAAATTCTTTCTGAATTTAAATATAATTTAATTTTCCTCCATTCAAGGCATCATAAAGTAAAAAAAATTGAGAAAATGATGATTGATAAATCTAAAAAATGCCACGATGTACTTCATGTACTGAAATTTCATACATGTATGCGATTTATATAGATTTTTATTCATATGGATCCATAAATTCATAGAAGACCGACGGGAGGGTAGAGAGACGGTTCAAATTCCCATGGCCCGGATACTATGGATTCAAATACCGGTATACCGGTTTACCAATAAATCGGAAAAATTTGGCCATCAGTAATTAATTACCGGTAAACTTTCTCAATTTGCCGGAAATTATTTCATCACGAATTAAGTACATAAACAGGGATATTTTTGCATAATATTACAATACAAATGGCGTATTGTGGATTAGGTAGTCTGGATTTTTTTTATTTTCAGTATTAAATGTCCAAAACGATGCATTCGTAAAAGTTGCTACTCTGATGCTTGCTTAAGTAGCAACACAGACCAACCAAATTGTAATTAATGCGATCAGACAGTTGTTTCAATTGTGATCCAAACTTTCAAATGAACCAAACTTTAAATAATTAAATATGATTGGTTAAAACATAAGAAAAAAATAGAAAATTAGTAAAAATGGACTTACATGTTTACATATATGAATTATTAATGTGACATTCATTTTAAATTATTTACAATTCAATTTAGGTTAACGTTTTTAGGAAAAGTAATCATATACAGTAATCTTGTGCGCTCCGTTCTACCAACTTGCAATATCTCGATATTCGTCTCAACTTTTCGTCTGCTTAAACAGGAGTTTGTTTATTGTATACAAAAAAGTTTTTTGTATTCAAGACATTTGTGATCATTCATAGATCACGCTATTAACACGACTTAAAAATATTTTTTAAAACGTTTTTAAACCAAATCTTACATGTACATATTTTGAAATTTAATTTTTATCTCGTAAAATAAGTATTTCACTATGTAAAACAGTTTCCTATATGTGTATATTCAAACTCGACGGTGAAATTAATCAAAAAAGTTGAGAAAACGAGTCTTGAGATATCGCAAGTTGGTGGAACGAAGTAAACCCCAGTTATCTAAACCTCGATTTCTTTTTTCCATTTACCCGTAAATATTAGTATACTAGTAGTGTTAAAAATTGTTTATCATTTACCGGTAAATGAAATTTGACGGTAAATTGCAATCCCGGCCGGCTACTTTAAGGGGGCCGGCTTAGAAATGGTAGCCAATGTAAGGGAAGCCTGCAAATTCCCATCTGTCCTGCGGTAACGAATTCAACACAAAATTCGCCATAAACAGTCAAGTACTTATTTATGTATATGTACTTATAAAACGCGCAATTTTTATTATTTTTAATCACTCTTTTTTTGGTTACTATTTTGACTTTTCAATGCTTTGAGTGTTAATCCTATTTATTTTTTTGGATATCTGTGGTCCATTGAAAGACCGGCCCATCGCGAATCGTCCTAGCGTCCGGCCGGCCCTATCCGCCCCTCCCTTGAATCGAAACGTGTCATTCATAGTAAGTGGTATTCATCTGCCATTATTATTATTGAATTTTTTTTCTTTTCGTTGTATCGTTTAGCCATCACGTTATCCGTTTCTGAACTGAACGCTGATTAGATTTACAATGGCGAGAGATTAGATCGAGCAACGCGTTCTCGTACGAACGCAACATTACGGTTTTATCGTCGCCATCTGAACTTCTAAAACTTTATTTGTATTGTCGCCAAGCCGCTTACGAACGCGGCCGTGCGTTAACAGAGCTCCTCAAAGTGTGCTCGACCGGAAAAACTACGACAAAAGGCTCTAGCTAGTGTGTTTTTGTAATAACCAGTTTGTACATGCGTGTAAAAACTTTCATAAAACACGCACAAATAAATGGTCTTTTCCGTGACAAAATTTTAATTGTACTATGAAAAGATGAATTGCGATAAAAAAAACCACCCTCAGTGCTATATGTAGAACGATTCAATAACTGAATCAACACAAAGAATGGGAAGTCAAAGATTTTATCGACTTTATCTTATTTTAAATGAAATCATGGACAATTAAAACTATTTTGTTTTTGTTCTATACATATGTATATAAATATAAAATATTATTCTAAAATTTTTACAATTGGTCATCAAATTAAAAACAAAATCAAATTAAAGACAAATGTGTGTACATTATCCATGCTTGGAATAAAATCTTTTTTTTTTAATTTCAACGTAAACGCTTGCACTTCACTATAAAAGTTTACTCCTGGACACAAATCATATAACGATAGTATTAAAATCATGTGTTGTGGAAATGCATCAGGAACTAATAAAATGAGACTTTTAGAAATCGAAAAAGCAAAAAACCTGGATCCTTTAAGAGGACTGAAATGAAAAATCTTTATTACCAATTATTACCAACAATTTTAATTAAGATAATTATTACCAACAAAAAGAAGCATGGATGGATACAGACATCTTCCAAGATTGGTTCAAGACTAAATAGGTTTCTGAAGTGAAAATTCAAAGTAAAAGCTTGCCACAGAAAAAAAATATATTGTTAATTCCTTCTGAACTTAAGTCACTTTCTTATAACGAAAGATTGAAAAGAATGAATCTCACTACACTGGAGACGAGAAGAATAAGAGGTGATTTAAACGAAGTCTTTAAAATTCTAAATAGTCATTATAAATGTCATATGTCCAATCTTTTTACATTCAACGAAAACACTCACAGGTCACTCGCTTAGACTCCAAAAAGAAAAATCTAATAAATTTTTTTCAAACAGAGTGGTTTCAGTTTGGAATAGTCTTCCCAATGAAATTGTAATTTCTTAATATTTTTAAAAATAAGCTTGATGCATTTCTTAAACTTTTCTAAAAAAGGATTTCTGTAATTCTTCTTTCACAATTTCTTATTTGTTTTTTGTTTAATTTTTTTCTCTCTTATTTTTATTTTAATATTGTCATTTTGAAGGTATTTAACTTTTTTTCTCATTTAATTTACATATGTATATGTATAAATCAAACTCCTTGGGTATATCGGCTTTGCTGACTCCCCCAAGTATATTAAATAAATAAATAATGCTTATTAAAAATAATATGTGTATTAAAAATATACTCTAAACTATAATATGTTATTTTTAATAAATATGTCTTATGATATGTGGAATGAAACTATGATATGTATGTGTATCAATAAGGCGAAGTGAAGCTAATAAAAGCCTTGTAATAATATTTCTTATGATAGCTAAATTTTTACTGCTTAGCGTAACAAGTCCAATTCTCAAGTTAATGCTACAATATCAATTCAATTCATGAACCAAAGTGTAATATCATCAATGAAACGGCTTTACTGTGCTATATTCTCAAAACTCTTGCTGAAGAAGATGATGACTTCATTAATATCTGGACAAAATGAGTTTATTAAATACTATTAAAACTGGTTCGATCATGGAGAAAGATTATTCCTAACATGGAAATCGATTTATCAGATTGTGCAGAGATCAAGGCAAGTGCGTATCTGAAATATGCAGATTAATGGAAAATTTAAAATGCTTTGAAAATGTTGATCAGGAATACATCGAGAAGTATGTACATAGTTTGATCGCCATTCAAATGATCCGGGTTTTCAATGCATGAGTGATGCGAATATCGTTTCTATATCTAAAAATTGATAATTTGGATTATCCGTGTTTTTCAATTATCCGTGTCCGAACTCCCCACCATTAGCCCGGGTAATCGACAGTACACTGTATTTGTTTTAAGCATTCTTCATATTCTACATCTATGGTTTTAAGAGAATAAAGCCGTGCTCAGATTCGACGCACACGGGATGTGCAAGGCACTCACCTAGGAACACGTGTCCTAATTTAGACATGTCATTATGCTATTTTATTTATTTATTTTTAAAAAAAGTTTATTTGTATATGTACAACAAAATTGTATAAAGCAAAAAAAAAACGCAGACATTCAGAAGCCATTCATGCAAATATCAACTGATGACGGAATTGCGTCATACAATATACTGTATATACTACACAAGTACATATACTGATTATACTACACATACCGTAGAAAGTTTGGCGATATTTAGATAAGTAGAGGGAATGAGATAAATAAAATCAACACATTCGACCAACATTCAATGACAACTAACGAAATTAGACTTTCAGCACTCAGCCAAATTGAGCTTTAGCAATTTGTTTTACAATAGAGTAATTATATTTTGAAACATAATGAAAAAATCTGAAAAAAAATACATGCATTGTTTATGCGACCGAATGCAACGTGATTATTGTTGGAGTGCATGTCGTCTCTTTCAAATTGAACTTCCCCTCGCACTTTGAATGACGAACGAAGGGGTCGATCAATGCGTTCACATAGCAAAACCATTTTTTATTTCAACTGTTCGCTCGCACGGAGTTGTTTTGTATGAAAATAGTGTTTGTTCGCTTTGTAGAATCGGGGGTTTTATTTAATTATCCACTCTCGGGGAGAACGAATTCTAGCCGGAGAACGTACGTATGGATGTATAGTAGGTTTACAATAATGCATATTGTGTTTTCTTTCGAGTTGCTTAGGGTCCACCACCGATTGTTGTGAGACTTTTGTCGTTTAAATAAACATTTCGCAGCCCCATTAAGACATTTGGCAACGCGATGGCGAAACGGTTTTTTAATAGTGGCAAACTGGCCGACAATTAATGTGCAACGTGCATGTGCAAAGGAAATTCGCGCGCACGCGTTCGCGGATTTATTCCTCAGTGTGTTGCACTGCACAACTGCTCATTTGGCAATTCATCCCCTTCTACCCGAGTGCATTCGCAATTGCTTTGCGATTACACAGTAGATATGTATGTATGTATATGTAGCAGATATGCGCTTACATTTCGCCGTTTTAATGCCATTTTGGCTCGACTTCGTTGTTGAAGTTACTTGCGAGCGTTAAAAGTTACTTGTCAACACGAGTTTCGAGTTAATTGATATGACTAACGCTCGCATAAATCTTAATATAATAATATTGGCCGTAAGGCTTTAGCTTTAAATTGAATTCCTTTTTATGCTTATCATATTATTATTTAAAAGTTTTTTACTTATATTTGAATGTATTTTATTAAAATAAACAATGTATGTATATTTCTTTACTATGTGCTTACTTTTCCTATAAACACGAGTAATGTAAACGATTTACATATACTGTAGCTGATTCATATTTTTGTATTAATATTTTATTCTCAAACAGCCCGGCGTTACTCCGGCGGACGAAAATTGAAAATATCTTTCAAAGGACATTGGTCCTTTCCAAAGCTCGGTCTACGTTTTAAGTTGGGCTACCATGAAATAGTGCATGTACCAAATTTGGTATGCCTACTTATAAAACAGAGGATTTTCATTGCGGACAAACAAACATTCATTATTTTATATTTATTTATTTACAGTTAAGCTATAGTGACATTACAAATATACTCCAGGGCGTCACTATAGCTAGGCATAATACATACATGATAAGCAATTAAAAAATACAACATATGAACAAAAATAAAAATATTAAAAAAAAATGATTATATTAAAATATAAACAAAAATTAAATTAAATATGAACAATTAAATGTGAACACACTTACGATCTCAAACTGAATAATCCCTCAACCAGATCAGCATATTTTAGATTAAACAAATCCAAGTTAGCATAAATCTGGTTGATATGTACCTACATATATCATCATCATCATCATCAATTACAGCCATTCTCCATCTACTGCTGTATGAAAGCCTCTCCAACACGTTTCCATTCGAGTCATCCAACTCACATCACACATTTTTCTAATTTCATCCACCCGTCTTCACCATTCCAGTACTTCTCTTGTCTATCTTTCGTCCATTCTTCTACTTCGCTCTTCACTTTCTCCGCTAATGCAACTACTCTTGTTATACTTCTCACGCACGTATTCCGTTTCTTGTATCTCCTTGTTATGCCAAGTATACAGTGTTCCAAGAGGAATTTGAAACTTGGAATATACTACATATATGTATATGAAATAATTGTTGTTCTTATTGATAATTTACAATACATTCGACATCTTCTTCGTAAGCTAAAAATGGTACAATCCATATATTCATACCTATGCTTGATATAATACATAAATTCGTAACGTTCTAAACTGGCAACATATAATCTCGTTCCATATGTACATAATGTCCATTTAAATATATACACACAAGTAAGCAAGTAAGTTCAAACTAGACTTTCAAGAGTCTGTTTTGTACAATAAAATATTAATCGCTTGATCTATTGTAACTTTTAATGAATATTTATATATCTTACAATGACTGTTGAAAAAGCATACAAAATTGATAGTCAAGATATTATTATACATATTGTACATATATGTAACTTCTAACATCTAACATCCGTAGCATGACATCCAATATTATTTTTTTTAATTAGAAGTAAACACTAGAATCTATAATTTATGTTTCTGGTTATCATGCTTATCGAATATTTTAAGAGAATATACTAAGTTTTCAAATTGAAAAGTTTGAATTCAATTTTAACGATTCAAACTAGTTCCACCGAATGCAGGAAAGTGATCAATTACGTTCCTCAAAACTTTTTGATATAAATCTACATAGACGTCTGTTCCCATGTTCGTCGGTATAAATGTCCCAATAGGTGGTCTAATGCCACCCCTGCCTATCTTTGCATATCCGTGACAACTGCACATTATACGGCATTTGCATTTTTGGGTCCCCTTGCATCGAAATGCATTTTTCGGCAACAAATCCGGTATTACCGGTAAACGTATACACATGTATTGTCATTTTCATCAATCACGGTCAATTATTAACGCCCTGTCGACTCGGTTTAAATAAACAATGTGACGGATAGGGGTACCCGAATTCGGTCTATTCGATATTTTTTTCCCCACTACAACGTGCTTATACGCTCATTCTATCCCTTCGATGAAAGACGAGTGCTAGATGGCGGAAAGGTAAAAAAGAAGAAAAAAATCATTCGACCGAAGTCGTCGTTGCCCCCCTCGAGAGTCGTTCAAGTGTACATCCATTGTGCACTCATCAAGGAATTCAAATTGTCTTCGGTGGGTAAATTTTAAACCTTTTAGCGTGCGTGTAAAAAGTTAACCGTGCACCACTCGAATACCTTTGAATATATTAAGGACCCGTGGACGTCTTTTGACGTCACAAACCCTCGAAAGCCAGAGATCATATCTGTGTGCGATCGTACAAGCAGATAGCGAAACCTACGCAAAACGAACGCTCAACTTTTCAATCAGGGTCAGGGCTGGCCAAGCGGTGGATATCTCTCGTATCGGTAGGATTTTTCACCGATAGAGAACGCGGTGTAGGCAGTTGTTGACCCACTCTCGATTGATTTATTTATCTATGCAAATTTGCGCTTGATTTATCACAGTGTTGTTAAATTTTACACGAAAAAAGCGCCCTAAGTACCTTCGATTGACAGCCCTGGATCGAAATCGGACAGGCCACGTGCAATTGAACGTGCACACAACATGCTCCGCAGAGGCGTCTGTCGTTGCACACCCAGCGTAATACGAAACATAAACAAATTGCCATTTACGAGCGTAATGCCAGCTGGGCCACTTAAAATAATATTATGATTGCCGGCTGGTGTAAATACGGCTGCCATTATGTAACAGTAATGACTCTGTATGGACACAATGCAAGAGGAAAGCACCCACTCGATGTCCGGTAGGGAGTGCAGCTTGCAGGAGACTGCAAACGAGTTGCAAACGTCATTGAAAGACTCGAGTGTAATGTGGCACTCAAAGAGGAGACGTTTTGTAAGCCTTTTTTCCATGACGATGATCATTCCCTGTTGAATAATTGACGAGGTGCGGAAGATCACACTGACTGTTGATTACTCAAGTGCATGACATTCTTTCATAAGTGTGAAAATCATAAATTACTTACAAAAAAGCGAGTATATAGAAGGCCACACACTACAGAAGTATTAAAATTTAGTTGGAAATGTAGACAAATGGAATTCAACATATCCGAAACGAGAAGAACGAAGATCTGTATGGTGCGATATCTGGTGTTTCCCATTGCATTGCATGGATTCGGGACATGAACCCTGAAAAAGATAGAAAGAGGCTCGTTAGAAGCATTTGAAATGTGGTAGATCGAAAAACCATCCATCCATCTCCATCCTCAAAAAGTGGCAGTTTCACAACATAAAACGTAGGAAAAGGGCCAACGTAGCCAATATGGCCAACGTAGGAAATGGATTATTTCCTACTTTGGCCATGTTGCCAGGAATAATGTGGAAAGTCTGGAGTGGCTGGTAGTCACCAGAACGCTGGAGGGAAGGCAAGCGAGAGGACGGTTTTCCAATAGATGGTCAGACCAAATCAAAGAACTTGGCACAGATTCGAGAGGAGTGGAGGATGATCGTCCATCAAATTCCGGATGACATCAACGACCACGACGCTCAACATTGAGCAAACGAAGAAGAAGAAGAATTCAACATGTTTTAATAGATTCACAACACTTTTGAATCCTCGCCCCTCTATATAACGAATGAACATCAACACGTTAGAGGTCAAGCGCAATTTGTCGAACTCACCAAATAAACTAATAGGCGTCGACAATGGGACTCTCAAGGCTAAAGGTTCGTTTATACTTAATGGTACTCAGCTCAAGCCGGCAACTGCACGTTAATAGAAATACGCAAAATATTATTTAGTACATTATATATGGACACAATCATATGTTCTGTAATGTATATGTGGTGTATCCGAAACAGCAGTAACCGACACGATCAGTAGCAGTACATGTCACCAAAACGTATCAAGCAGAACCGGTTTTCATTAGCCACTGTAGAAATATTCACGCATGACGTGACGTCATAGTGGCAAGTGCACCCTTACTAATAAAAGTGCTGTCATTTGCATATGGATATTTTCGGAAATTTCATATTGTGACAATATGAGCCACGAGTCGTTCACATATACAGCGATTGTTTCATAGCAAGCAGTTGAAACAATCGATTATTTATGTTCTGATTTCATTGAGCACCATTCTCAAACTAGTGTATTTGATTCCAAGGGTTGCCTCTTTATACCTTAACAAAGATAATAAATTTTTAATGTCTAAAGAATATTCTTCACTAGTTTCAAAAATAGTTAAAAATAAGAGGCAAAGATTCGGTGAGGCTCAGGGTATATGTATATTGTATACATAGTATAATAATGGTAGTAAATTCGGCTCAAATTTATTTATAAGATAGTTCATTCATATAAAACATGTAAGACGGGTAGAAACATATTTTAAAAATAATATGACGCAAACAGCTTATGGACTTAAGTATAGCAATATTTTATTTTGAAGAATCTTTTTCTTAGTGAAATAATAAATTAAAGCCCTGGAGGTCTCTTTAAACGTCTTGACTTGATCGGCGGGACAGTTCCGTACTTAATTTTACAACACCTCTAATAGCAAATCATTATTCACCCAGTTTAATCTTCGCTCTTAAAAAGACGATTGACAAGTATCTGAAGAAATATTATCTCACTTATTATTTATAAAAACTTTTTGTAATTATTCTCCTATCAAACGACTTTACTTTCAATGCCTCTTGTTTTGACAAATCATTACTTATTTCTGATAATACTATATTCGATGTACAATATCGCTTTGAACATGATACATATCTAAAATCCATATATGTACATATATCGGTGTCCCGACGAAACCGCGCAAACAAAAATAGCGCGGCGACAAAATCGCGCAAGGCATATATATAAACAAATTTATGCAAGAAAATAAATACAAAAACAATTAATATAACTATTTAAAACAGATCTAGTACAAGAAAAATCCGATAGAACACCGATAGAAATTATAAAATAATAATCGTTTATTTATTTTATCATAATTTTGAATTTGTGCATACATAATTTTGAATTTGTGCTGATCCTTTTAATATTCTGTTAAATTTGGGACATATGATTAGATATAACCAGTTGTTTTACCCGGCTTCGCTCAGTATTTGTAATATAAACAGCTTTGATTTTTGATTTTTAAATGCTTTTTATTATTACGAAATTATGTTCACAATACATCTTATATCTATTATAATAGCTACTGATCTACTGATCATTTTCTATTTTACAATTTAATTTAATTTGGTTAGTAATCATAGTATTATATTATTCTAATGTTAATCTACAGCATAATAGGAAAAAGAGCTCAAAAACCTATTTACAATCCTTATAAATGTTCATAATACATATAATACATAATATTAATATAAACAGCTTAAAAATGGCGAATCTAATAGTAAATATTCATTTGTTTTTTTTTTATTAAATTTATTTGAATCTAAAAAAAAAAAATATTCAACCAATCGAACCGTCGTCTTAGAAACTTTGACTTGTTTTCGATTCCCAACCAAAAATACTTACATACAAAGTATCTTTCGAAATTATATATTAGATATGTCTACTTTTTATATTCAAGTTTCAATAAAGTGTGAATAAATTAAAAAGTACATTTTCAAAATGAATAAATGATTCATATTTTATCTTTACTTTGTTCTGTCTTATTTATATTACTTTATTTTTATTACTAAATTTATATACATTATTTGTTTTTAGATTTATTTTCTTGTTTATATTAGTTTATATGTATGTACATGCGTTGTGCAATTTTGTTCCGCGCGGTTTTGTGACAACACCATATATAAATATTAGACCTGAGAAGGCTGACCCCAGCACCTTGTCCATACAAACGTATTAGACTTCTCCCTTCCTGAATTATGTCACTAGAGAAATTATTTTTTAATATGCTATTTATATCCACCATAGGCATGTTTCAATTTTTATTATGTTACAATTTTTCCCTAGAGATGGTCTGACCAAATCAAAGAACTGGCGAAGAATCGTCCCTTAAGAGGGCTGTACACCCGAAACCTTAATTTTGTTGCCGTTCCTTTCTTCGATATATACATATATTGAGTGAATGTATATATTGAGCGAATGCGACAATATATATCAATATATATATTGAGTGAATGCGACAGTTTCGCTTCGACCAGATAATACGTATTTTAAATCGACAAAATCGAGGTTTCGTATTCTCCTATTTTCTCCTCCAAAACTGGACCAATTTAAAAAAAAAATCATCATCGGTATGAGAAAGATATTTTCTGTGCAACTATGCGCGTATTTTTTTTGAAATCGACTGTTAAATAAGCACGCTGTACTCTTTTCGTGGGTGTAAAAAAGAGGCGATTTTATAGATGTTTGGCGGCTCCTTGCTCCTATAAAAAATAACTAATAATAAAAAAATAAAACGATAGATGCATCCCAATGGTGGATATCCATAGCATATTAAAAAATAATTTCTCTAGTGCCATAATTGAGGAAGGGAGAAGTGTAATACGTTTGTATGGACAAAGCGCTGGTGTCCAGCCCTCTTAAGAGGGCTGCACCCCAGCGCCTTGTCCGTACAGACGTATTAGACTTCTCCCTTCTTCAACTATAGCACTAGAGAAATTATGCTATGGATATCCACCATAGGCATGGTTCTATTTTTTATTTTTATTTTTAATTAATTGATTTTTGATTTTTTGATTAATCAAAAAAAAAAATAGAACCATGCCTATGGTGGATATCCGTAACATATTAAAAAATAATGTCTCTAGTGCCATAATTGAGTAAGGTAGAAGTCTAATACGTTTGTATGGACAAGGCACTGGGGTCCAACCCTCTTAATGACTCCAAATTTAATACAAACCCAATATACCAGCTCTGTATACTCCATTTAAATGATAACATTGAAAATAATAGACAAGTGCATCATCGTTGATTGCATCGTGAATTCAATCATCGCAATTTTCATTATCGCACATTCATAAGTGCGCTTTGCCGGTTGAAATCGACGCCGTACATGGATGAAAGCGTTTAAAATGGAGTTCGTGTGTGAAAAGCGAGTGCAATCTAGCGTTGCAGCAGAATGCACGACCGTTTTGCCACCGGCAATGATGATTGGCGTTTCGCGCTTTATTTTGACAGAGCGCAGAAGTCAGAGCACGATCAAAACTGCGGCGCGAATAACTTTATGGATGAATGTTTACAGAACGAAAGACCTAGATTCGACCTATTAATCCACTCTTTAAATAACGCCATTATGACGGACCCAAGTGGCCGTTGCAACACGTTAAATGTTATCCGCGATAGACTGTGTATTTCGTTTCATCGCGTAAATTGCTCCACTCGAGTTCGGTACAGTGACCTCCAATGGCAGTGCTTGGGACGATGTTTATATTATGCTTGGTAAATGGAAACACTCAATCCACTTGGATCGATAATTGATTGGAAATTTTAAATCTTAAGATGATCTTCCGAGTGCAGTTGCTAGATTCGATCTCGCAGGTAATTTATGTCAAATTCAAATCAAATGTAAGTATACGGACATGCGGTATACGAAAGCAAAGTATAATATCCCTCCCATATGTAATATGTAGTTTAAGTGGTTGCTGAAAGGGAAAATTAAATAAATGTACCGATGCACTTGCACATGAACCGAAGACTTAAGTGACATAAATATAGGGACTTATTGAAATACCTACATACCTATGTGTAGTGATATGTGACCTGAAATGGATGTTGAAATATTGATTGTAATGACCTGTGTGCTGATTCAATCAAAAATCATAGTAACATCTCAAACAGTATGTATGTATGTATTAGGCAAAAACAACTAAAGTTGCAGACACACATAGTTATAAATGGAACGCGTTTTTTTTTTTAGATATTTTTTTACATGTTAAAATGACAAAGTTTCAAACCGATCACAAGAATGTAGGAAATATTGTCAGACCGATAGCCGGAGTGAAGCTAAGAAAAATAAAAAAGCGCTAGCATGTCTAATCTATGCCATCGCGATCTTTGGAAAAATTCGCCCACTGTAGTATTTTTGGTGATATTTTATTCTTGTATTGACATAGGTTTAACGGTAATTCCCATATTTGAAGATATGTGGGAGAACTTGTCGAAATAATGAGATCGTACAAATTAATGACATGAAGACACGCCTATCACAGCTGTAGCCTATCTAGGCGTTCCGTACCGTATGTAGAATGGTTTTCAGATGTGCATTCCTACACTACAATCTGTCGAATTAATTTATGTCGATAAATAAATATTATATTGAATTAAACACTACCGAAATATTCATCATACATACTTTAGATTTATGCTATTGTAAAGGTGCAGACACCCATAGTAGTACGTGGCAGGTGCTTTTTTTTATTTTTGATAATTTTGCACGTTCAAAAAAAGCAGACATGCCTAGTCTGTACCGTCGTGATCCTTCCTATAACTCACTTCCTGGAGTGTTTTCGGTGATATTTTATCCTTGTATTGACATAGGTTTGGCAGTTATTCCCATATTTGAACAAATATGGAAGAACTTGTCGAAATAATAAGATCGTACGAATTAGCAATGATGTGAAGACACGCCTATTACAGTCAGATCTACCTAGGCGTTCCATACCGTAGTTTTGAGTGTTTTCTAACCATAAGTATATTTTTTTGTTGAATTAAATTCGCCTTATGGAGTGCAACATTAATTTAATTTCATAAAAATGGAATGAACTATTATAATGATTTTTTTGAATAAAAATCATCTATCTTCTATTAGGAGATATTTATTTAATCTTATTTTATTATTGCTTGGTCTCCAAGCAAAGGTTTAGTTCTTTTGTGCAAATTAAAAACTTTCCTAGAAACCAGTACTTATCCATATTTTACATAAACGATTAAACTTCAAACCTCTACTTCGAATATTCTATTCAGATAAAGTATACATTAATTACCCAATCTGATATTACAAGTTCATGCAAGCCTTTAAATCGCATCATATTTTTGCTAATGGCAACTGTATGTTTCCAAATTCATTATTCAAATTCAAAAATTCCACAATATCTATGTATGTTCCGGTCGGATATCAGCAAACCCCTCCCTAACCCCCTCCCCTCCAATACCAAAAATAAACGCCCCAGTTAAGGTACGTATTACGTAGTTTTTTAATAGTTTTGGATATGTAAAAAAAATCGCTACCACGTCCAATCTATGCCATCGCGATCCATGGCAAAAATCACCTACTGGATTGTTTTCGGTTATATTTTATCCTTGTATTGATATAGATTTGACATTGAAATTATTTTTTTATTTATTTAATTAATATACTTGGGGGAGGCGGCAAAGCCGATAGGCCTAAGGGGTTTGAATAAACATATTTTACAAATTATACATATATGCAATAAAAAAATGAGAAAAATTAAAATACATTAAAAAAACAATATTAAAATAAAATAAAATAAGAGAAGAAAAAAATATAAAATATATAAACAAAAAAAGATAAAAATACAGAAATATGATTATGGGAAAGAAGAATCACAAAAATCCTTTGGTTTTAAAAAAAGTATCAAGTTTATTCTTAAAAATAT
This sequence comes from Arctopsyche grandis, assembly GCF_051622035.1. Taxonomy (NCBI): domain Eukaryota; kingdom Metazoa; phylum Arthropoda; class Insecta; order Trichoptera; family Hydropsychidae; genus Arctopsyche; species Arctopsyche grandis. The sequence goes on from NC_135362.1 coordinate 20,829,591, forward strand.
TAATATTAATAGAGGTTACTAAATCGTTGGGAAGACTATTCCAAACTGAAACCACTCTGTTAGAAAAGAATGTATCTCTGATCAATTTATTAGATTTATCTTTTTGGAGTCTAAGCGAGTGACCTCTGAGGTGAGTGTTTATGTTGAATGAACTAAGATTAGACATATGACAAGTATAGTGATTATTAAGAATTTTATAGACTTCGATTAAGTCACCTCTAGTTCTTCTCGTCTCCAATGTAGTGAGATTCATTATTTTCAATCTTTCATTATAAGAAAGTGATTTGAGTTCAGAAGGAATCTTTGAAATTCTCCTTTGAACCCTTTCAATGCATGTAATATCCTTTTAAAAATGAGGATTCCATATGTTAAAAGCGTATTCAAGTCTAGGTCTGATGAAAGTTTTATATATTTTTGATAAAATAGTTAAATTTAGAAAATTGAATACGCGCTTTATAGCATACAAAAATGAGTAAGTTTTGTTGACAATATGATTTATATGTGCTGACCATTTTAGGTCGCAAGTGGTGATGATACCTAGGTCTAATTGGTATTGGACGCAATTGAGGAAAAGGCTGTTTATTTTGTAGGAAAGATTTGGGTTATTTTTTCCTACGTGGACAACAGAGCATTTCTTAACATTTAAAGTTAGAAGCCAAGTTTTTGACCACGTGACAATTGTGTCCAAATCGCTTTGAAGAGAATTTATGCCATCTGAGTGGGCAGGACAATAAAGTTTAATGTCGTCAGCGAAAATAGAATATTTACAAGTGAGGTCATTTGCTATATCACTAATAAAAATTTAAAAAAAAATTGGCCCTAAAACAGAGCCTTAGGGAACACCACTAAGGACGGAATGAGATTCTGAAGAGCAGGATCCAATCCTCACCGAGAAGTATCTAGACTTTAAAAACACTTTGATCCATTCAAGTAGCCTTCCTCTCACACCTATATGCTCGATTTTTAGTAAAAGCCGATCGATAGGAACTCTATCAAAGGCTTTTTCAAAGTCAAGATAGACGACATCTACGGGTATATTATTATTAAGAAGGAGAGACCAATCATTGTGCACGGTTAAAAGGTTATTCAGTACTGATCGGCCTTTTTTAAAACCATGCTGGAATTTAGATAAAAGGTTGCAAGACTCAAGAAATATAGTCAGTAGAGACTATGATTTTTTCAAAACATTTTAGCAAAATGGGTTAAACACTGATAGGACGATAATTAGTGGCTTCTAATTTGTTTCCCTTTTTGTAGATAGGAATAATGTTAGAAGTTTTCTATTCGTTGGGTATAAAGGAAGATATTATGAGAAATTATGATAAACTTTTCGAAATAAAAAGATCGTACGAATTGACATTGACATAAGGATACGCCCATCACAGCTAGAGTCTACCTAAACATGCCGTCCCGTACGATTCAGTGTGTCTGCACCTTAATATACTCTGAATTATGTACTAGAATCAAAATTTGGTCCATGAATATCACAGATTTTTTAACCCATACACACATATGTATATATATTTGATATTCCCGGTTTATACACACACGACAGTGCGTTAATATAAATTGAAGTTTAATTAAGCAGACGGCCGCCCCGATTAAACTCGACCATTAGACAGTCCGCCACTCCATATGGAAATTATCAGGAAAATGTGGCGATCGTTATCACACCAATAAATACACAGAGACACACGAGAGCTTCACTGGAAGCGAGAGCAGGTCGTCTGAAAAATCTGAAACCCATTAAATAAAATTGCAAGCACAGCCTCCAACGTACACCCCCTCCGGTTGATTTGTAGGCGGATTAAGCCCGTCGGCTAAGTGCGGATTACTGCACTTACATGCAAATGGATCGGGCGCACATACACACCCTTCGCACGTACAAATCCGCGCAGCTTAATCATATTAATGTAGGTGCAACTACTCCTACAAAGGGCTATGGGGGTGCAAGCGGGCGCATCATCCCTGTAACGCGCCACCGCACTCGGGGGTGCATTCATTATTCACTCGCACGCGAATTATTGCCCGCCGTCACGTCAGAACGTTGCAACTTTTGCATGTGCACTTGGAAAATTTTCGTCGCATTTAAAGGAAGATGTGTGATATAATAGCGTCTGTGGCTATATGGAAACGTGATTTGCGAACGGTTTGTGTATTTGTCGCCGCTCGTGCTCGATTGCACTTTTGTTTGCCTTTTTTGCGTACGTGCGGTTTTGATCGCTGTCTATTGTATTTATCTGAGTACGTGTTGGCACTTGGTGGAAAATTTAGGTGTTATTATGTATGTATAGGTACGTACTTAATGTCTATCGAAACTCTAAAGGTGAGTATTCGTTTACATACAAAATTCTCATAAATTTATCTGGCGTTGTTTGTAGCAAGATAGAGTCGGATCAAAATTTACCGACTTTGGCTCCGACTTTTTTTATGATTCGACTCCGACTACAACTTTATATTAACGAATTAGTAAGATGAAACTTTTCTTGCGATGTACATAAAAAAAACTGTTAGTAATGAAAATAATAGTGATTTCCAAAATATAAAAAATTAGAGGAATTAAGAAATCGCCAAAAATTTACATTTTAATAAAGTCTCCAATTTGAGTAGTCGAGTACTCGACATCAAATAAATCAATGCGAAAAATGAGTATAAATAGAAAGTATTAGACGGAGGAAACAATCGATTTTGGCCACAAAACATCAAAATATGTACGTGCAAATCAACGATTTTATTCATAATATAATTTACAATCATAATTTTTACTTTAAAATTGGAGACTAGTGAACACATACCGTAATACTATTAATGAAAGAAAATAATAAAAAAGATTCGTGGTCGGTTCATTTTTTACATACCTCTTTTATACTTCAATTACGATTACAATTCAGGAAAAAATTTTTACGACTCCGACTCCGCTTGAAATGTTCAGACTCCATAGTCCCGGTTTGTAGGCACAAGAAGAAAAAAAGCTGGAGTTCCGAAAACAGGGGGACAACCCGGACGAGTCTGTCAGAGTACACGTACCTACATGCAAATATGACTTTTATCTTCCTATCAACTCAGGTGTATAATTTTAATATCATGTGAAAGAGAAACGCAGCGAAGGTCATGGAAGGATTTGCGTGGACCATCGAAGCCAGATTTTTTTGCAAAACTATTTTATGAAAATTGACTATATTTTACACTAGACACTACATACGTACATATGTACATACATAGTACTTTATTATATAAAATATAAATACACACCAGATATGAAATAGGTTAGATATTATGGGGTAATTCTCAATAAATAAATATACGTAATTATAAATTGAATATTTTGATTTATCTATGTATATATCAAATAAATAACAAAATGCTTAATGTACATATTTATATAATAAAAACACCGTCAGTTTTTACTTCCTGGTTTAATGAAAATTCTGAAATTGATAGTCTTATAAACATGTGTGTACATACATACATAATGTGAATTAATTCGTTTAATTTTATATTGATTCCGGAACGCATTGAACATCTGAAGACTGCTGCAGTATACAGTCATTCACCATCCACTTCTGGATGAAGGCCTCTTCACCACGCTTCCGTTCGTCTCTGTCACATTCTTCAAATTTCATCCACCCATCAACCTTACGGCCTTCCTTTCACTCTTTTTGCATTCTCTCGGGTACCATTCCAGCACTTCTTTTGTCCACTTTTCATCCATTATTCTACTAAGTGAACCGCCCATTGCCGTTTCAGACTATTCACTATATTAACTTCCTTTGTCATCCTTCTCATCCACGTATTCCGATCCCTCCCCTAGCTATGCCCACCATACAGCTTTTCATACTTCTTTGAATGGACTTTTTGTAATATGATTTTTTAGTAAACGGATTATTTCGCACATTGCGATCGCGCACACGACAATCGTTGCCACGAAAATCGCGAATACGGAATATCTGACACTCGAGTTATCGATAGTATGATAGTTCGCGTGAATGGATTTTTCGAGTACCAGATAGCCATAATCGATATTTTAGTGACGTGTGCGAGGTCGTTTTGTGCGGAATAATCACCGAGCCGAATTTTATAAATCATGCAATTTTTCCAGATTCTTTTGGACATGAATTTAAAAACATTCGTCATAGCTACATATGTAGGTGAATGAATTTACCCCGTACGCCTTATGTTTTCATATTAAATACAAAATTCTAGTCAACCGCATAAAGACATTTCGTAAAAAATATACAACAAATTACTACGACGCTGAAAGAATTTTTAAAATCTTTTTTTTTATCCGAGAGTGCATAAAAATTAACGGTTACGACGTCATCCAATTAGGCCTGTAGCATTATACTCAGTTCTAATTTTTGTTTTGAAGGGCTTACGTTAAAATGATAATGCAAATATTGTACCAGCGGAAAAGGGAGCTTGTGTTTTTTAAAAGTACATACACGTATATCTATGTACAGATATACAAAGTACGTTGGTGAACAGACAAAATGGCACATTGCCCGACATGCCATCGATATTTGAAATTTAGTGCCAATATTTCAACCGACACCTAATAATGATGTTGGGCGGCCAATAAAACGAAAAAGTGTAAATAAATATGGCCGCACATGAATGAAAACACCATTCAAATTTATTCACTAAAAGGCGTCGATAAAAAAAATATCCGTTTCGATGATAGCATAATTGTATATGGGCTTTTTGGATAGCTCGCTGGGTTTCCGAGGCGATATCATTAACAACCATGTGTTTTTACAACCAATTGAAACTGACAAGCTTCGGAGCAGAGCGCGATTAAATACACGCGCAAGTTGCGCAATATAAATATTCGCACGCTGGCTGTCAAATGGCATCTGTTCCTAAATGCATCACAAGTACCTACTATATATCTGCTATATTTTTGCATGCTTTATGTCATTTTTTTTCGAATGGAAATTATGTCAACTGTGTCGCAATAACGACTTACGACTACGTCAATAAAATAATCAAATGAGAGACTATATTTACCTTCAAAATGATTGATAACATATCGTTTTTTTATTTAAAATTTATTCTAATAATAAAGTATGGTAGCTTCATTGAACATATGTAATGGAAAGCTGGAAAATAATCTTGATTTTTCCGTTGAATATTTCCTTTGTGAAAGTGATCGCAGTGCTCCTTAGATTTTTGATATCATTCTAGTGAAGGATTTTTATTGAAAAAATATACTTCGTTGTCTTTTGTCGTTTGTACAATAGAAGCAGGTAGGTTCATTCTATTTGCCCCTTTTCCATATTCCCAATGGAACGAATAAATACATTTTTTTTATAAAGACTACTCGTGTTTAATACTCAAAGCGGCAAACAGGAAAAGTACTGTGCATTTTATGTCGAACGATATTATTTCCTCGAATTTTGCATTTATGCTAGGATGCTTTTACTTAATCAATTTGTAATCCATGCTTTGGAATCTGTTTGAAATAAGAATTTATTTTTTTATGTTTGTGCAAGCTCTTCTTCGTATCTCAAACACAATGACGTTGAAAATACATTATATTATAAATATATAGTCAAAGTTTATTCGAGAGTTGTTCTTACGCGTGATTAACAAATTTAGTCCATAGAAACTTGGTGGAGATAAAACTAATATAAACTTCACTCAAATAACCGTGGAAGAAGCAGGAAGAGAAAAATACGCTTTCTTTGAATATTCAACGACAACGGCCTTTGTCGTTTTATTTATTTATTTTTTTGTCATTATTCTTTTTATTTGCCGTTACACATAAATAAGGGGATAAATCACGTGAAGTTTTTTTTTTTTTAGATCAACAATTTATTCATCTCGACAAAGTTTCAATTCTTGGGTTATGTGTATTGGGCCGTCCACGGGCCACTGGTTTGCAAGTTCTGCCCACCCGAGCGGATCACATTTATTTTCTTCTTTTCAACGGAAGAAAAATAATAAAATAGGTCAAAACGGATGAATAGGCGCGCGGGGAATGTCAGGGGACTTTTGCCGATTAAGCTGACCATCAATGTTTACTCTAAATCGGTGTTGTCTGATAGAAAATGAAAGCTCCAAAGCATATGTACATACAAACATACACACATTGTAGCAGTTGTATCTATCAAATTCCTATAAAAAATTTCTTATAATGTAAAAACATTATATAGTATTTGAGGAATATAAACTGAATCATTAGAGCGATAAAGTTGAACTTGTACGGTATTTTTCCTTTATTTTAATATTGTAATAAAGAAAACTCGAGGAAAATTTGATGTAGAAATTTCCGGTTAGGGGAGTGGGAGTATTTGCGCTCCGAGTACGTCCATCGATATGAAATATGCGCCATAAAGGGAGAAACAGTTTCGAAGATAACAAGGAGAGTAAGCGAAGATAAAGGCTTCCCTTTATTTCCAGCTCTACTAAACACTAAATAAACTATCCCAGGAGGCTTCCTTCACTATCTTCTTTCACGGTAGTGCTGGTATCATAATGTTATAGTATACAGTCCAGACACTTGTGCTACCCGTGTTGAATATTCAATCTTCCCAAAGTGTACAATCATTACATTATACTACGTACATTTAATTTATTCCACTGTCACTTTGTAAATGAATCAATAAAAAATGTAAAACGACATTCATTCGATACTGAAAAGAGACATCAAAATGGCAAATCACACAAACGATAGTGTTGTTAACGGAAACGATTGAACTATGTAAAAAATATATATATATACTTCCTTGACAATAGATAATCGACATGCCATGTCGTGTCATTTACTTTGATACGATTCTCCAGACTTCCCGTCCATAACCAAAGGGTTACATTGTATTTATACGACGCGAGAAGGTTTTGGAGCCATCCCAAATGGTCCTACTTCCAATACAGTTAGATATTCTTCGCGCGTTAAACTCCTTTACCTTCATCTAGTTACGGTTTTATAGATTTGGCTTATAGAGCGCGAACGCCATAACTGGAGAAACTGCCGCGGCAATAATGTGCAATTCTGGACCCGGAAACTGCCCATTGTGTGCTTGTTTTTTTAACTTCTTAATAAGTCGAATTGAATGTTTTCGCCTGCATGAAAAAATAGCGAGTCCGAAAGGGGGGAAGCCCATTAGCACGCGTCGCTCTGTGGGCAAAAGTGACCATAACACTAAAATAATATTTATAGGCGCTATCTGAGGGTCCCGATATGGGTTTTCTGGACCGCGGGAAAGGACCACGATAATGGGGGGACCCGGGGATAATTTGTCGCCGTGATGACGGCATAAAAAATAGACCGAATCGCCGTTCGAACGAAATCAAGATCGTCGTCCAAATGGCAACGACTTTATAATACCGCTGTAATAAAAAAAAATGTTTATTTACCCTAGCTTGTGGTGGTCTATCTAGTTTACGCACATCTCCTCCCCAACATCTCGGTGGGAGTTCTGGACTATGTATGGACTTTCTATATCGGTTTCCCTCTCTCTTATAAACATTTTTATTTCACTTGGTTTTTAAACGATCTCACACACACCCATCCCTCGAAATATCTCGTGGCTATTATTGAGTCATCTTTTCAGGCTAAAGGACCATAGCCGTAGAAGGAATCCTGCCTGACATTATTTATGTAAGCAGTCGGTCGTCGCAGGTAAGCAGCGGGTCTCCCCCTCTTCCTGGGCCCTCAAAAGCCAGGTTATCCTTTCCAGAGAATGTTTCGGTGGAATAAAAAACTCAAACCGTCTGTGTGCTAAGTTTTGTACTCACACATGCGATATCAGATCCTACGCACATTCTCAGTCAAGGACGATGCGGGATATAAGCTCAAACTGTGATACGCAGTATTTGAATAAGAATTATGTGGAAGAATCTTGACGTACTAAAAACAGTGTGATATGTTCATATTTTTATTAAATTTCAGTGTGCGGAGGATAGTGGTAGATACAACGGTATGAAGCCCTGTCATTATTTAAAACAGTCGTCTGCGAAAACGTCGTCTGTACATTTTTTTTATGTAAATACCCTTCATCATTCTCATATAAATAAATTATTCAGCCTTTATTCTATTCTGATGTATATATACATGTAAATACTAAAATGAAAATAAGATATTACTAAAAATACAAATTTGTGTGCAAAATAGATTATAATTACTGGATCAGTAGCTAATATGTAAGAAAATAATTTAGGAACAATAAAAAGCATTCAAAAAATATAATTCTCATATAAACCGTCAAATAAGTATTGTCTAATCTACAAATGTATATCAGTTTTTGTCAAATAAATAATTATATTTTATTACGCTTAACCATATACTAACAAATGCCAAATATACATAAATATTTTAGATCTCAAATCTTTCTATATACATTTAACCGATTTTCTGTTAGTTTCAAATTTTTTAAATGGATGTTTGTATGGATGTCCATGAAAACTTGGACATTGAACGCCAAGTACACAAAATCCAGTACACCCAAAGAGATATGGAACGCTGTATGCTCGGTATAACATAGAAAGCTAGAAGCAGAATACGTGGGTGAGAAGAACGACAAGGGTAGTAGATATAGTGGAGAAAGTGAAGAGAATGAAATGGCAATGAGCGAGTAAGGTATCTAGAAGAATGGACGAATGGTGGACAAAATAAGTGTTAGAATGGAACCCGAGAGAATGTAAAAGGGTAAAAGGAAGATCTCAAGGAAGATGGGTCAATGAAATTAAGAAAATTTGTGAGGTGAGTTGGATGAAAGTTGCGCAAAACAGAGACGAATGGAAGCGTAAATTTTTCCAGAAGATTCATCCAGCAGTGGATGATGAATGGCTATAAATGATACATACATAAGTTTAAATAGACATTTCGATTAAACTATTGAAGAACGTTTTGACGGACATCAAACGATTTTGTAGGATCAATTGATGAAATTTGGTGAGTTAAAACTGAAAATCCTTACAAGTTTATGTGAAACTGGTAACCCATTACCTTCTGTGGGACATACATATAATAGAATGGAAAAAGTAAAAGGATAATATTTTTCACTCACCTAAAACTAATTACAAAACATCACTCCTGCTCTATTCAACATTTAAGTACCTATACTATTGCTATGTGAAAGATAATTTTGCATTTATTGCGATAATAAAGATTTTTGCACGTCGCGAAATCGTCGAAATTCGTTCGAAATTGCGAAATTCATGTCTTCGAAATTCATGTAATTGAATTTATTCAGATCTTAGAAGTCACCACAGTTTGAGTGCATGTCCAAGGTGGTGGACAGGTATGCGTCCGGAATGATGAGGCGGATGTAAAAAAGCGGCCGAATGACGTGGCATAAAATGAGTACCATGAATTGTTTGGGGGCGATCTGAGCCCTGTATCCAGCCCTGCACGGGTTATGATTCTGTTATAGACACGTGCAAGGGGTCGGTCAGCCAACTCCACGTGCAAAACACACCGCCGACAGATCGATAAGGCTCGCCCGCGCACTATCAGACGCGCGACTACGCTCATTCAATTAGGCAGCACGGTGCGATACCTGATGCTTCTCAAACTGTACTGTGCTAATGTCAATAGTAGCTGTTTTCGATTATCATGTCTCTTGCTGTGATCAATTCTAACGAATTCATGTCATTTACGGCCACAGCATAACTCATAAAGTCATAACGCGTGGTTCAAATCCCAACCGGAATCAAAAAATTTGTTCGATTTCCTCGATGATTGTGTATATGTACGTCCAGAGAGCCGTGCGGTAGATTTTGTCTTGGAAATGCTGCCCCCAAAATTTTTTTTTAACCTTCGATTGTAATTTTAAAAAAACTACACAAAATGTACTCGTACTGTTTTTATTTTGAAAATATAAACTATTTTAAAATATTGTTATCAACTATGACAATCTACTACAGTTTTACCCATCTAACTTTAACTTCAGCAAATTCTTTCATTATGGATGTATAGTCTAGAGTGGCAGATGTAGATTCGATAGAAATTAATGACAGATTTCTAAGTTTTGTATGACTTATCGAACTTCTTAAGTAGTGTTTTATTGATTTTAATTTGGAAAAACTTCTTTCCCACTAGCTACAGAGACAGGGAGTGTTCATAAAATTCATAGGTTTCATAGAATATGGTAACATTCGTATGGTTTCATAGAATATGCAAATGATCTTCTTGAAGATAATTTGCATTTAAGTATATCTGTTTCATTTCCGACCGAAAGTATTGACTGGAGACTAGTATATCTAATTTATAATTTGTCATCTATGTATATCTTTGAGTTTTAAATTATCATATAAAAACTGACAAATTTTGCTAAGGGTTTCCAGAAGTGTGAATCGTTGAATCTCTCCCAAATTCAGTTTATATAATATCAAGTATGTAAATATATGTATGTACATACTGTTTGTGATTGATTTATTTATTATTTATTATATAGAAAATTGCTAATGAATTATTTCACAATTTTACAATCAACAATTGCAAACTTAAACTAACAACTATACTGTAAAATACTTAATTAAACTAACAACTATACTGTAAAATATATGAATTTATTATATGAATTTATTTTATTTTTATTTTTACTATACATACATTTCTACCATACGTGCAAATTATACAACCTATGGTCAAATTTTTGTACAAAACATTACAATACAGTTTTTATTCTATAATACAATAGCGTCATCTATAGACAACCTGGTACAATCAATCCGATATACATATGTATGCACTACGATTTGCGAGAAACACATTCTACATACCTCATAGGTAAGTATATTTTTAATATCAATAAATTCGATGCGTGGCGAATTTCCCCAGAAATTATATTCAAATAATGTTGACAGATGACGATGGGTTGTCAATTTGTTTGGAACCATTTCAACAATGAAATCGGAACTCTGATAGCAAACGATCTAACTGGAGATGCATATATTTAAGGTCTGGCCAGCGGCACCGGGTCAGGGATGGAACTCATGACCCCTCATTCTAAAGCATTATACGCTAACCACTGAGCTATTTATGTTGCTGGTTAGATTATACATATATGTAATATGTTTGACCTGTCATGGCACTATGGAAAATATAAAATATGTACATATGTACATATTATGAATGTATGACGATTACATACCTGTATTCATACTATATACCTACATATATACATACATATTTACATAATAGCGACTTGAGCAGTTTTCTTTTGAAAATTTGACACTATTGCTAAACTATATATAAATATGTAGGTAGAATTAGTACGTAATAAATGCACTATTATAAATATCATTTATACAGCATACTCAGAGCCGTACCAATGATTTTGATATACATACATAATATACATATTTTAACAACGATTTCCTCACACTGCCATTGCAACTTTATGACAGAGTGCACTAAATTATATTACTAAATTTATTTACATTCTGTGAAAATTGCTCAATCGACACAAACGATGTCACAGTTTGAGATAGCCGAAGATCGTTCGAAAATAATGTTATTTCGCCAACAAAAGCTTCCGAGAATGTCACATACGACAATTCAGTCAGACAATCAGAATTCCTGAAACGAGTATTCGTGCACATGCATTATGTAAATGCACACACGGTAATTTTAAATGCATTTTTGAATAATTTGTCGCACCGCTTCTCAAACAGACACTTTTATTCGATTCCGTGTATTCGGGCCGGAGAGGCATGGGTATCGCGTTAATTTAATCGAAATCTCAGCGGCAGGTCGACGTAAAAATATGGAGAGGCTCGATCTTTGATGGATCAGCCTGAATAGCCTCTATAAATTCAAATGTCATTGTGGTCCCGAAACTCGACGTGGAATTTCTGAAGTAACGTCTAATTGGGAGACCGGCGCGGGATACGCCGAGCTTTTTTATGGAGTGAAGAGCTTTAAAGCTTTAGTGGGTTCGCTTTGTACATAATTCATATATATATATGTACGTGCCTACTGTTATGTGTGTGTGTATAATTCAGAACGTGGCCTAGACACATCCATCCTGAAACTCCTCGGGGATGGAGGGCATGCCTCCAGCATCAGAGACGACCCTCTACCAACGAGGGTACAAATAAATTTCACATACCGAAATATCCCCGGGAAGGAAGAGTATAGAGATATTCCGGCACGATTTTGCTTCGAACTTAAAAATTCAATGCAATCCACGTACTCTTATATAATATAAAAGTATCGGTTTCGATTTTCCTCGGATTGAATAAAATAATTTTGAGGCCTGGGTAATCATACGTTGTTTAGATCAATAATTGAAATTCAATTTTACGATCGAATTGCCTCCTTTAAAATGACAATGGCACGATCGGTCATTTTGCGATTGGGTCGGTAACTTTAATGCTCCTCATTACGATGTAGTGCTCAGTTTGTCAATTACCCTATTGTTTGATGCCGAACGTTTCATGACTCATAATGAAATTGTAGCGAACCGCTGCTGGACATAATTGGATATTGTGCTATTAACTGCCAGCTGCAACTACCGTACAAGAATTACTGAAAAATGAAGATCAAATGTGCAAAAAAATAGAACACTCGAACAAAGTTTCTCGAGTACTACATAGCCAACTGCAAGTGAAACTGATTGTGTAGCCAAGTGTACTCACTCGATCTTTACAACACCCAATACGTTTCACATTCACTGCAAATTCATGCAAGTTCAATCATTCGACAGTTTATGTGGCTTAGACAGTAAACAATTCACTTATTATGTTGCACAATTTTGGAATTTAAAAACGATCACGTCGTGCGCGACTAATTGAATAAAACGGGTATTGAAAATTCTTTCGAACTTACCAGACTAGAAGTATTTAATTTCGATGAGATAAAATACTATTACATTTTCACAGTCTATGATAAGTCTGTATTGTAAAAGAGCAGACTTGAAAACAGTATATTGTATAATTCGAATTACAGTCAATATCAAAATGCATAAAATGATACTGAAAATCTACTACTAACCATTTACTAACAAATCTACTCCATTTGGGCCTCGCTGTGACTTTATAATCCTTTCAAAATTATTTCATACGCAGAAAATTGTAATCGTAAACTAAAATTCAACGTAATTGATAATGTATGGACATGCCATCTATTGCTATTGAAAGCCTCTACAAAACCCTTCCAATTTCCCTGTGCACTTTTGACTTACCTTACTTCATTTTACATTCTCTTGCGTATCGTCGTTCATCTTCCATCCAATTTTCTAACCAAATGACTCCCTCATTTCCATTTTAGTATCTCCCCTCCCTTCTTTAATTCAACTATGTATGCACATAATGTATTTCGCTTTCTGTATAATCTCGTTAGACTAGACACTCTACATATGTAACGTTTATACGGTGTAAAATCTTTTTAAGTGCACCGGTCTTTATGTGAACATGCAGAATCCAAAATTTAATGAAACATATTGATCGTTGTTTTTCTTTAAATATAGTATTCATTATTCCAAAGTATTCTGACACCCCTAATTTACCAATCGCAATGAGCAACACCGGAGCGTAGATTGGCCAATCTTAACTGAATTTGACCCAGTGAATTCGAATTCGATGATTTTTGTTCGTTTCTTCTCGTTTATGAGATAATATGAGCATTTAAAAAATGCAAAATTTTTAATGCTCATATTATCTCATAAACGAAAAGAAACCAACGAAAATCATTTTCATATTCGTATTCAGTGGGTCAAATTTTAATAAACATTGATTAGTCTCCGCTCATTGTAATCAGAATCTAATAATAAATGTACTTAGTCAAAAGTCAAAAAGCATCGCCGAAGAAGAAAACCTGATGAAAATCATTTGAAGATAATGAGATCAATTATTTAAATTAAAACGAATTCACATACATTACGATGAACTAACAAGAAACTAACGAACACATTCAATATGCAAGTATTTTTAAATGTCGACCAATTCGCATTGTTTTTGGTCCTGGTTCTGTGATCAATCTTGTGAACCAAACATAAACATACCGTTAACTAGATAATAAATGTATTAAATGCACTTAAAAATGTATAAAAAATTATAACGATATTCCATGCAATTATAATACAATAATATCACCCATTCCCCCAAAATTCCACGGTAGTTATCCCATGAAAATACCAACTTTAATGGCCGATAATAAATATTAGGTTTTATGTGTATTTGAGGGATGACAGTTCGTCCTTTCAGATGGGTCAAACGTAAGCACATTTACCTAATTCGTTTCTACTCGTTTGTGACAAAAAAAAAGGAAAGACGAAAACTGGAACCCAACATCACCACGTGTTTTGGAATGAGAGGCAAAAATAAAATAAACAGCAGGTAGTATATAGAATACATACATATACCCAACGTCACGCAAGAGACGCCCATAATTTTTGACATAGGAGAGACAAACTGAAATAATAAATAACGAGAAGAGTCAAACTTATTCTCAAATATTCATGAGGACCGGCAAAAAATGTATACGTCTACGTATGTATGTATAAGCACGGCCGTATTTACGAGGGTTCAATCTCCAGGGATCGTCCTCGTGTGACCAACTCAAACGAGGACTTTCTCCTGCCAAATTAACTTTCCCCAACGGCTTTTCTTGCTTGATCAAATCGTATAACGTTTATCCGTCCTGGCGGTGTATATGAGGCTTCACAATTTTTCACCCGAGCAAGGAGATAAAACCTTAAAAACAATGTCCACAGTCCAATCAGCTATTCGCTTATCATGTGTCAATGAAATATATGCGTTGTTCTTCGGAGATACGACACCATCACCGTTTAATATCGAAGACTCACAAACAAGTGATTCACTGTAATACGAGCGTTGTGTTTTGACCCATTAATTAAAAGCTTATATGAAAGATAAATATATTTTACACCAGTGAATCATTCCTCATTATTTTTCATCGTTTATGATTTTGAAGCAAAATTTGCTGACCTAAATATTGATATTAGCAATGCGCACAAGTCTCTTTTCAAATGTGAAAATTGATACCGGATGACTCGTTTGCCCGCATTGAAAGTGTGCACAAATTCAACTTAGATAAGATAAAGGAAAATGTGTCATACGATTACATGTGCGTGCTCTTTCTTGACCTCGTTCTAATTGCGGACAGGAATGGTTTCAGTAACAATTCCCATAAATTGTTTATAGCATAAATCACGATATGCGTTTGTGCATCTACATACATACATATTATATGCATATATGTATGTGTCTTACCTTTGGACACCCCCATGCAAATACGATGTACTGCATTCAACTGTTTGATGCACAGCCCCTATGCAAAGCACTATAAACTGCGCCCTTATCTGCCGATCCTGCAGTTGATCTGTTAATTAAAATAAGGGCAATTGTGATGTTCAAAATTGAAAGCAATATAATTAGAAACAATTCAACGGTGCCAGATTACATTATTATATATCGTTATTAATTAAAGGAATGTTTATAAATGTGTGTTCTAATTTGGTACATAATCTATTTAGTTTTCAATTAAAAGTGAATTAAGTCATAAATTTTATCATTATGAATCTCAATATGAAACTTCTATCTGCTTTGTTAAGCTATGATGAATTCAAATTAGCCATACTTCAACAATCTTGATACACATACATCATCATTTACAACCATTCGCCATTCACTGCTGCATGGAGGCCTCTCCAACACGCTTCCATTCAGCAACCCGACAAAGCCGCGCACGACACCGCGACATAGCCGCGCAGGAATCTGTCTTTGTTTTTGGTCTATCTTGTTTGCCAAACTTTTTCGGTGTATGTCATCGTCGAATTTGTATACATATGTATATATAAAAAACACATATACGAAAATGTTTTTGTGAGAATTAATTTTCAAATAATTTAAAAATCTATGAATGATCACAATATGTCTCGTATATTAAAGATATTACATACATGTATACAAAAAAAACATTTTTGTATACAATATACAAAATCCTGTTCGAGCAGATGAAAAGTTTAGAAAACGAGTCTCGATAAACGGTAGAACGGAACCCACCGGTTTTGGGCAACTCTCATCCATCTCATATCACATATTTTTCTGATTTCATCCACCCATCTCCCTTGCGGCCTTCCTTGCACCCTTTTACATTATATCGTGTACCATTTGAGCACTTCTTTCATCCATCTATCGTTCGTTATTCCATTGCTGTTTTAATCTCTTTACCTATTATATCAACTACCTTCGGCATACTTCTATATACATAGGTACATATGTAGTTGAGAAGTTATCACCTGAAGTGAAGTGATACCTATGTGTGTGTACACATAGTGCAAAAAATCAACATCTACCTATGTATATATCGACAGAACAACTTCTAGATACTTAATGTTTGTACAAATAAATCGATATACATATGTGTGTATGTACAATATATTGAAATTATAAAATTGATATTTGTATTTTCAATTAATTTAATGATAATTTCCACTAAGGAGTTATTGCCCTCACGTGATGTTATCAATTAATCAATTCGTAGACTATAAAAATATTTTATATAAGTATATATTTTTTTTTACAAAAAGAAGCATGAACTCTAACGAGCACCAGACCCCCAACAGCTAGAAGAAGAGGCAGGGTTCAAAGCCAGATTGAGTTCACCAGATTATTTACGGGTCACTAACGAACTTATAGATCACGAGTACGAATTCCGACTGCCTTTTTTTACTTTACGTTATTTTCGCTTCGGATGATTTTTGTTTTATTATTACTTTTTTTTTATTTTGAACATAGCATTCTTCGTCGCTTATCTTTTGAATGGAATCATGGAAATCGTCCGTAAAATAATAGCATATAAGAAAAGTTGCCATTGAAAGCATCGTCGACATCTGATTTATTAGAAGACGAAAACGTTCTCAATTAAGGACACGTACCGTTTTCGATCGTTTATCGCCACCGAGCCAGTACTCTATTGAGTCACATCAGCGTATCTCAATTACTATTTAATTGTATAATCGTGTACAAAGCAATGTTGAGTCATCTTTAATTTTTTTCCGTAGATGGATACCATCTCAGCTTTTCGGCCGAGTGGACAAAAAACCGCATACAAACCTTGAGTGCAAATATCGATACGTTATTCATACGTTTTCTATACAATCTGCTTTTTTGTTCTGTTTGGTTAAACGAAAAGGGTATCGCGTTACCGATGATTGCATATTCGTAACGTAATTAAGAGCAGAGAGTGACGCATCGTTTAATTTTAAATGGCACAAATCACTCGAAATAACCTTTACACAGTGTGTCATTGAAAAGAGCACACTTTTATTAAACAGTGTGTGAATTTCGAGAAGCACATTTGACGCGTATTTTTCAATGCGAACATCTTCGATTACATGATCCGAAGTGCTGCTTTTGTATGTACGATAAAACATTATTGAATTTTTGGGTAGTAATGCGATACCATATGCTGGTTGCTTTTTGTACTTGTAAATTTTTTATTACGCGGCGGATCCATGCCTATGTATACATATATTTTATGTGTATGTTTTGATTAATAAACAATGTAGAATGAATAGAAGGCAGTGCATATTATACTATTTAATACAAGCTTCATAGATGTTTTTATCATATGTCTATCTGAGTTTCATAAGTACATAGTTACCGTACAGTATTTAAACTGCTGTTGAGTTTTGATTTGATGTGTGGTTATTTAATATACAATATGCCTGATAGCATTTCAATGGACGATAAAATAGTAGACGTAATACATTATTATTTATATTTAAGAGAAATAATAGACATTTCTGGTAGTAAAGAAGAAGAAATAAAGAAACTTGTGAAAATAAGATGGGGTGCATTTGGACGAATGAATGCTGTTGTTTACATACATATGTACCTCTTCTTATTTTAAAATCAAAAATACCACTTTGGATGATGAAAAGACATTTGATCAATATGTTTTGCCAGTGATGACGCGACGTATGGATGTCAAACTTGGACATTGAACGCCAAGAAGCTTCACAAATTCCAATTCATTCAAAGAAATATGTATACTTGGCATAACGAGGAAAGACAGGAAGCGAAATACGTGGGTAAGAAGTATGACAAGGGTAGTGGATATGATGAATCGAGTGAAGAGATTGAAATGGCCATGGTCGGGTCATGTGGCTAAAGGAATGGGCGAAAGATGGACAAAATAAGTGCTGGATGGGACCTGAGAGATTGCAAAATAGTAAAAGGAAGATGGGTTGACGAAATTAGTAAATTTTGTGGGGTGAGATGGATGACAGTTGCGCAACACAGAGACGAGTGGAAACGTGTTGGAGAGGCCTTCGCCCAGCGGTGATTGGTTAATGGCTGTGGATGATGTTGATGACACAAAAATGTGAATCATCTTCATCAATGGGCTACTGTTCTTCACATATTTCCTATAAATCTTGTGTACCATTCAAAATCATTATCATTCTACTACTCATCCAATCTTTTAACCACATTGCCATTGTAATTTCATCACTTCCTCTACTCTTGTACTACCCACTATTCTCCTAACCGTCTTCATCGTATTTTTCATCCACATGTTTACTTTATCCCTGTTTTCTTCTCGTTCATATTAAATTTTAAAAAATTAAACCCACCGAAGTTGCTTAAACTCTGAAATCTCCATAATAACATTACAATTTACTTGGAATTACATACGAGCAGAACTTCGTCAAATTACAAATATACAAGATCATATAACTAGAAGAACAAACAATAGTTGGACGAAAGAAGTGCTCGAATGGTAACCGAGAGAATATAAAAGGGTGCAAGTTAGGCTACAGGAGAAAAGGGTAGATTAAAACAGAAAAAATGTATGAGATGAGATGGATGAGAGTTGCCCAAAACAGAGGCGAATGGAAGCCTGTTGGAGAGGCCTTGATCCAACGGTGTATAGTGAATGGCTGTAAATCATAATGATGATGACATGTATTTAAATAGGCAAAATACACTGATAGAATATGTATATTAAAAAAATGCACAACACAAAATGTTCTATTCCATTAGAGTTTGAATTTAATTTTGTATTTTTACCACACATGCTGTATGTGCATTACGATTACGATATCATATTCACTCGATTTTTGCAAAACAATAGTAACTAAAAGTCATCACTATCGTAATGCGTACTCGTCATCTCAATAATTTGATTTTTATCGCTAAAAGCAAATATTTACGTTTGTACTATATTATAATATTTTAATTTTCATGCAGGGGTTTTTAAATACTAGGATAAATGTTGACACAGAGCCTGAAGCACATTGTATGTGCTAACAATGACTATTGAAAAATCAGTTGTCGTATACCAAAAAGGAGCAAACAACGATTATATACCTGGATGTGCACGCGGTCAGACCCCAAACACGCGCCCGTATCACCACTCCATTTCTCCCAAGTATTTCCAAGAAACATCCCATATGCCAATATTTAGAAAAATGACTAATCGCAATCCTAATTTGTCCATTTATGGCCAAGACTTCGACCATAGTACATAAGTCTAAAGCTATTGTTCTAAATGTGAACAATGAAACTTGTCAGCGTTAGCCTCACCACCCCATCATAAATCATATTCAAAATCAACATGTTATTTTTCCCTGGGCTTTCTTTGATTCTAATCTGTGATTTTGTATTTGCAATATCCTCACAATAAACACACACAGCTCATTTTTAGTTTATATCGCAATACTAGCCAAAATAAATTACGACAATGATATATGTATGTACAGTGATTTTTTTCGAGTAATGCAATATTCAAACCGTCTCAGTAGAAACCGAGTCGAATGCAAAATATTAATATAAGGAATATAATTTTAATGGAATCTATCATATCTATTTTCATTGTCGCCCGTAAAACTAATACCTCCCTGTTACATATTCAATAATAATATATTTTATTCATAAGTCATCAAAGTGTTATGCACGTTCATTCATAATTTGTTCACTAAATCCGCATTAGCCACCCCACATAGTATATGAAACGGCTTTGCTGGAATAAATTACTAAGTAGCGCAAAGGGAGTTTTAAAAGCTTTAATGTGTTAACCGGTTGAAAAATTGAGTTCAGACCTCGCCTTTTTGTTATTTCGAGCGCATGAAAGGATACACATAAACAAATCAGGTAGTTTTATACCACGAAAGGCACAGGGGTTTCTCAAGAAACCCTGGGGGTAGCCCTTGCAGCTTAAAATGATTTATCGAAAACACATTTCTCTTCTCTATCTCATACAACACTCTATACTTGTCGCTGAGGAAGATGTGAACCATTAGTTATGCTGGTTGGTTAAAAAATGTAGAAACATACATGTATATAAAATCTACTTCTATTCCTCGCTACCATCGATAATGGATAACTTGTTCGTATTATTGAATTAGGACTTGGGGTTGTAACAAATATGCAGCGATGAACAGACAAGTCTCAGACGAGACAAAAAGAAACTCATTATATACAAGAAGGTTTAGTATAGTGACTTGGCATAATAAAACAATATTAAACTAGTATGTATGTAAGTAAATCAAAAAACATGCGACATTGACGCATACTACAAGATTTATCAGGCGTCCACACGTGTTGCGAAATGCACGTGGAGTCATCATGTGGAATGTAATTTATTGACGAGGAGAATAGTGAAGAAATAGCAGGGGACGTGTGAAGGCCAAATACCTGACTTTTTGTGATCAAGGGTACTTTAAGGGCATCTGAACATTTAATGGACTGCTCCTCATCTAGTAGGGTCCTTACATTACAGACAAAAAATCCATCCCCAACGTAGATACACACTACATATGTACATATGTGTATTCAAAATTTTGTGAGTGATCCTCAAACTTACGAACCAGTGTGTGAATACTTGAATTTACAAATTAGAAAATCATTAATGCAATTTATTGTGTCGAAGAAACAATACAAGGCAATGAGTATACTCCTACGGTGGATTCGATTACGTTTATATTCAATTAGCCTCATTTTCGAAGGCAAACCGATGTATTCTCGTTGAATATGGGTCAAGTTCAACTTCCTTCCCTTGCATTTCAAACAATGTAATTTTCATTCATAGATACATGTAAAATGCTTTCAATACCTAATAGTAGTTAGCATTATGTGGATCAAATTACCATTCGTATCAAAGAAAATCAATACACGTATAAGTTTATATATCCTAGAATTTACATACAAAGATCATTTTTCCCAATGAAACTCATCTGCACAATTTAAATAAATGTCAAAAAATCTTCATATTCCACAAAGAAAAGTTGTTTAATTCATGTTTTATTATTTTATAAATAATTCAAAATTTGATTACAATAAACAAAATTTGAAAACAAAAAATCGCAATTATGGAAAATTTATATAATATAAGACAATTTGCAAGTATGCAAATTGCATAATTCAAATTGAAAAAAATTACCAAAAATCTAGCATTTGAGAAGCGTGCTCAAACTACATACTAACGTGATATTACGAAGAAACTCCTCATATTTCATCACAGCTGTGTGTTTCTGTGTTATTTCTTTTTCATAGCAATAAAAATGTAATTTATTGTTTTACAAATATGTGGTATACGGAACACAATTATTTTCACTGCCCATTAGTACGTTTTCAAGACAGAGGTCAAAAGTTACCAAAAAAAAAAACCAAAAAATCGAACAGTCTAGGTGTGAATATCGAGTATAAACGTGAGTAATGATTTCTCCTCGTGAATAATTAATCAAAATTTTTCATCTAAAATATAATTTAATTTATCTACATTGCATTAATGTGTATTTTAAAAGTAGTGGTAGAGAACTGGTTGCTTATTCAATTTTTGAAATATCGTCTAGATATCTAAGTATAGCAATACTGAGTGTATAATTTGAGGAACGCGCTTAACGGATTGCCAGTACAAATAGTTGCGTTAAGGTAAAGGTCAATTTAAAACGGAGATTGCGCACGAGAGGACAGAGGTCATCGTATCTCACGGAAGTGGTCGTATCATCGGACAAACCAGATGCTATAGGCAGATATCAAACTCATTTCTGTTTAGGCATTCTTTTGAACTTTATATTCGTGCTTCAGAAAATTTAAAACTACATATAAAATATTCGATGATCTGTGGCTTGATCACTAATTTGAATAAATCTAATCGGTTTTATTTGTAGTTAGGTAATTTAAAACTTCAAGATTTGGATAACACGCAAATAGATCAACTGCCGTCAAAATTTTATAATTTTATCTGATATCATTATATCACCATGTCATTATAATTCCATAAATCTTTTCCTACTGCATCCTGCCTCGTAAAACCACTGGAGAAATCAGTATCTTTTTCGAGACAAAAAGTTCCATAAAACCAGGGCTGTGGAGTCGGTCCAAAATTTACCGACTCCGACTTTATTTAATGATTTAACTCCGACTCCAACGATTTTAGTAAGATCGACTTTTTTGCCAGGATATACATACATATGTATGTTGCAAAAACTTTTTTGCCAATATATACATATTTTTATTACCAATATATACAATTGTTGGTAATAAAAATAATAGTGATTTTCAAAATATAAAAAATGAAAAAAATCACTAAAAATTGACTTGTAACAAAATTCATTGGATCGTTGGTAATTAAACGTATAAATAAAAAGTAAGTACATTAATATTATATGTGTACAAATTTCATACATAAATCATTCAATGAGAAATATGAGAATAAAAAAGTATGACACGGAGAAAAAAATCGCTTTTGGCCACAAAACATCAAAATGCGTGCAATTCAACGGTTTTATTTACAATGTAATTTTTGTAAAGAAATTATAAAAAAATATTGGTGGATTTACTTCAATAAAATTGGAGACTGGTTGACGCATACCGTAATACTATTAATTAAAGAAAATAATAAAAAGGAGGTTTACTACGACTCCGACTCCGCTTGAAATGCTCCGACTCCCCGATAAGAATTTAACACCACCGTGGTACAAAAATAAAATCATTTAATTTCCTTTTATCATTCCCACCAGTAGACAACGTGACAATCGTTACAAATGTGATATTTCAGCAGGACAAAATACGTAAATGACTATTGGAAATTTCCCGGTCGGCTATTAATATCGTAACATACTTTGGCTCTTTCAGATGATACGATCATCAAGATGACTTATCGGTTTGTTACTATTATTTCAAATACTGTTACTTTTGTTTCAAAACTGGCAAGGATCGTCGTTTTGATTGTTCAATCATTGACCCATTAAAGTTCAACGTTCAACGAGGCATCCAAATTCAAATACTACTCTCATCATGTATATTTAATGAATCTGAGAATTTGTATACATACATATGTGTATGTAATAGCATCGGTCACACGGGATTTTTTTCGTCCACATTTCGGGAGATATCGGAGCTCAGAGAATGTATCCTCGCGTAGACGTTATAGAGCCGGGACCCGGGGTAAACAAACATAAACCATTTCTGTTAAGAAAACAAAGCCGTTGCACCGGAGCGGCCAGACGACGAGGCGAACCAACAAAAACTTGTTTACTTCGGGCAAACACAAAAAATATCACAGCCAGAGCAAAGTGTTCGCGGTGCATGGCAGCCAGCCCGTAGGACACATAACTGCTAGCTGGAGAAGACGAGGTGTTACCTGGTGTTTGCTCCGGGGCTAAAAATCGATGTCGGTGACTCCAGACGACACGCCAGTCTCGCGAGGATAGACAACGACCGGGAGAAATGGTTCAAAGATGGACGCGAGCGATCGTGGGTCTTTGTCGCTTGCTAATGGTTCCTCTGGTCCTCCCCAGCCTGCGAGGTGGGCTTTCGCTAAAAGCGAAACGTAGGCGAATATAATGGATGCACGTAGTATGTAGTTGTAGATGGCCGACGAGAGCCAACCCTCCCTCCCCCCCAGCTTCAGCAGCTCTGGCGGTGGCGGAATCGCACAAGCAAACACAATTATTTCCTATCCCCAGGGATAATATCAGAGAGTTTCCTATTTGTATTCCGTCGACCGCCTACGAGGCGAGGGGAAAAATTAAAATAAAAATGGGAAAAACGTTAACAGAATTTGTACACGAATTTCCACTGTCGAACGAACGATATAAATCTACACAAAGTAAATTAGTTAAATACCAATCTAAACTCTTATGATATGCGTAGAACTGGTTCTTCATGGACGACCACTTTTTATACATCAACCCTATCTATCAGACACTGGAATTCTTTCAGTGCGCGTTGGGGCGAGATGAAAATAGTTTTTTGGTTTAAATATTTTTTTTAGTTAATAGAATGTCGAAACTTACACCTACATGCTTTTCAAACCATCCTTCTTCAATAGAATGTATCGATAAAATATGCTTTATCAGTTTCAGTAAAAAAAACCAAGGCAAGTCAAGTCAAGAATCGTCGATTTAAAAGAAATTTAATAATTCGAATCTTAGTAAATTTGTTCTTTTTAGATCTTATAAAACCAAATGTTTTTAGTATATGTACTTCCATTCTTCATTTGAAACCAAAAGTTAATGATTTTCGGGTGTGTATTCCTACAAGGCTACAATCTGTTGAAAAGATTTATGTAGATAATTAAATATTATCTCTAAACAATTATTAAAATGAACACTACCAAACACATTCGATTTATGCAATTCTAAAGACAGAGTAGTAAGTGGCACGTTCAAAATAAAACAAAGGAATTCCTAGTCTGTACCGTCGCGATCCTTCCCAAAATTCGCCACCTGGAGCGTTTTCAGCGATACTTCATCCTTATTAATAGAGGTAGGACCGGAAGCGTGCCGTTTATTGTTCAATTGTTGTAAATCCTTTGTAAAAAAGGTTCGGCAAACCTTTAACAATGCATTTACAACATTTGCACAATATACAGCCCCCCCAGGGTCCGGGCTTTACTTATATTAACACAGGTTTGACAGTGATCGATAACGGTGCTTCCCATATTTGAAGAAATGTCGGAAAACTTGACAAAATACTAAAATTTTACGAATTAACAGTAACATGAAGACAAGCCTATCACAGCTGGTATATACCTAAACGTACCGTGCTGAACTTTAATTGCGCTCTTATCATAAAGCAACATAGTCGCAGAATTAGTATTTTCGGTGATATTTCATCCTTGTATTAACAGTGATCGATAACGATGGCCATATTTGAAGAAATGTAGGAAAAACTTGAAATAATAAGATCGTACGAATTAATAGTGACATGAAGACACGCTTATCACAGCTGGAGTCTACTTTCCCCGAAAATAAGAACCGGTCTTAAATTAATTACTAATTTTACACTTGAAAACTGCACTAGGGCTTATTTTCGGGTGTACCTTCTTAACTTTAGGTACATACACTGATTTCTCATAAAATCCTTTAAAATCATGGAAAGGCTTATTTACGAGGTAGGTCGTATTTTTGGGGAAAGACGGCAAGTGTGCTCTTACCATAAAGCATCATAGTCGTAGAAGATTTTTTTTTAAAACAAAGTTTTTCAGTATATTTTCATGCTTCTTTCAAAACCAAAAGATGAGAATTCTCTCGATGATTTTTGGATATACATTCCTATAAGTAGGGTTGTCAGATTTCATGCAAGGCAAAACGGGACATAAATAATTAAATTATATTAATTACTTTAATAGGAACAAAAGCAGTCATAAACATATAAATTAAACAAAAACAATGTTAAGTCCACATGAACACATTAATAAGAATAAAATATATATTCAGCTATTTTATTAATAGGAACAAAAGCAGTCATAAAAATTTAACGCCCGACAACCCTACCCATAAGGCTACAAGCTATCCAAAATATTTATTTAGATAATTAAATATTATAATTATTAGAACAGTTCTATGCAAAATTTAACGCTAACAAAATATTCAACATGCTTTCAATTTATGCATTTGTAACTCATTTGTTTGTACAGGTACAATAATTTATTTATTATTTTCAATAGACAACAAATCACTGCAAGTTTTCTGCCTATAAAACACTGCACTAAATTATGAATTCTAAATCAAACTAATACAAAATGAATAAAATAGTTTGAGCAACCGCGCTTCTAAAGAAAAGAACATTCAACATTCAAGGCTTCGACAGGTCAGATCCCTTTATTGTACATCGATAGGCGTAGATAGATTACGATAAGGGTGTATCATTCCGAACAGCTGATCGTTTTGTTTCGTTACCTTTTTTTTTAATTCTAGTTCCAGTACGCATGTACATTTACACTGAGTACACATCACAAAATGCCTCAGTCATACCGAAGCCTCACATTACACCATTTTATTACGGCGGCCTCCTGTGCACTTCACAGGCCAGTTTCGTACTCCATTGGACTTATCTCGTTGATTATAAACGAGTGTTCTTGTGTGCACACCGGGCTCTCGTTATTCGTTTTTTATTAGGCTCGCGGTTCCAAGTCCGTGTTGCCAGTCGCCACGCACAGCTGCGACCAACGCGGCCCGTCTGCAACAGCTGCATATGTGTGCGATGCATTTGTGGATGTGTTTATGTGTACATCACAGCTGTGTTGCACACCATCACGACTCCAGAACAGCTGTAGGGTCTCAGACGGATGACCCATTTCGAGTTGCCAGTGGTGCCTTTTGGAAGTTCGAGGGTCTGCTCTTTCAATTATTGACCCCTGAAGGTCGTGCTTGAATACCAATGTTTAGGTCGGAATTCTTTTCTCTAATTGCCATAGGTTTCCAAACCGATTCATAATACCATTCGTCAAATTCTGATGGTTTTTTGTTGGAGCAACAGGTTGTGATTTGTGTCACAATTTTGAAATGTCTGTAAGAGCATATGTTTAGATGGTTATATATGTTACAGTCGAAATGTATTTTCAGTTGTAATATATTCCAACTAGCGTTCTAGGTGATTAATATTTCAATACAATTCAACTAGTAAATTATACCCCCCACAAGCGCAAATACACATTCAACAATGTGTGCCAATTGAGTTTTGATAGCTCGGATGCTTTTACGAATGCTTTAGAATTTCATAATGCATTAATATTTGCTAGATATTACGAATAAAGGTAACGAGTACCGTAACACGATAACTCTAAGAATGTGTTCCAAGCAAAAATGTGACTTTCCAACTCAATTTACTAGCCGAGTGACGTTTTCACGAAATCCTAACCTCTACATCTAACCTTTATCAACTTAAAGTTGAACTGTATTTTCAGTTGTAATATATTTTGACCGGTTGTAATGTTATTCACCATATGAATCAACTGGTTAAAATATATTTCAACTGAAAATACACTTCAACTGTGACGGTAGTTGGTACGAGGTTAGATGGAATATATTCCAACTAGTCAAAATATATTAAAACTGGAAGCTACACAAGTTTTGCACCCTACGAAAGAGTAGATAAAGTAAGTAGTCATAATATAAATAATTAAATATATCAGACAAATGATATGTTGATTGCAAGAAAAATGAAATAAGTTGGTGTTTATAAAAGAAAGTACATTTTTTTACTGATGCATTTTTACCTATGATGCATCTGTGTGGATTTTAAATGTAAAAATTCGATATATAAAGTCAGATGCTTTGAAAGATGTATGATTGCAATTGGAATAGCAAGAATATATAGAATAAATACATGAATAGGAAACATGACCAAAACGGAAAGCTAAGAAAGTGAATAGATTAAAGTAGGACATATAACTATGAAATGGATAGTGATACCCAATAGGATGTAGAAGGAAGCAAGGAAGGTTGAATAATCGTATCATACGACTATATAGTGAATAAAATTCATAGGATTTTTTGGCCTTTTATAAACACCAGTAAAAAGTGATTGATAATGATTACGAACACTGGTCGAGTATATTCTTATTTGAAACCTATTATGCTATTTTATTTTATTTTAAAATCAATTTTATCATTTATTATGCTTTTGTATTCTAGAATTGTATTTGCATTGAAGATACGTTTCAATTATACACACTTACTTCAATGTTTTTATTCTAATGACTGTATTTCTCAAATCTATGTACATTCATACATATTATACATATGTACATAAATATGATATTGTGGAATTTTCTTGACCTTCATTATAGAAACGATCTTCTGAGCTTTCTCTTTATATCTTATAATCAAATCTTCAATTTTAATGTTATCTAAGGACTTTCAATATCAAGTAAGTTCTTCAATCTTGTTGCAAAGGTGAAATCAATTTTGATAATTAGTGAAAATATACCAAATTTAAACTTTTTTTAACCATTTATTAAGAATTCTTGGTGATTTTAAAACAATTTTGTGAAAAATTTTATAGTATTCCATCAATTTTTTTGCGTTATATCTTCCATTTCTGTGTGCGGAGGTCCTGCGATATGTGTTGGTGTGGACTCAGCTGTAAAAAGATACTATTCAAGTCTCACGGGCTTGGGGAACAGGTATAATCAGCTGGTTGTTCAAGGACTTGAGACACTGCGCTGCTCTAAAAAAATATTATTAATAAATTGAAACGCTTTAAAATATATATTTCATTTAATGAAATTCAATTTAATGCGAGAAAGTGTCCTCAAATATACATATACATAGATGTATTATATAATATTTTAGCCCGCCAGCAAATATAATGTATATTGTGCATGTAATAACTTTAACATGAATTTCAATATAATTTTCCTTAAGTTTGTTCGAGCGGAATTGATAACTTCACCCGGGGTAAAACTTTCCTGTCATACTTTCAGCTCTGCAAGTTAAATTTTCCCGAAACAAAAAAAAAACACAACTGATAGGTAAATTGGTCTTTTTTAAGTAGTATGAGTTGGCGAAAAAGAAACTCCTTGGAAAGAAAATCCACGTTATTTACTTTCTCTCGCGTAAACGGTTGAAAAGTTTCTGATTTTACCGGCTTTTTTGTGTTTTGTTCCGTTCAGCCGACGTCATTATTAATCCACTAAACGTATTCAATGACGGAAAATTTAAATTGACTTTTAAGTAATCGAAAATTTACAATATATACATATGTGCTCGTGCCGAATGACACTTCTCATTATAATCGTTTATCTATAAATAAGTATGATGAGATTCGCTCACCTTGAATCAAGAACAGCATTTCTCAAAGCTCACTCTATTTCATTAACATGCCTTCGTTTTGTTATATAATACAACCAATACATAATTAACTCATATTATTGTTCACGATATACTCTGTTGTAATCTAAAATACATCCTTGCATAGGTGACTGACAGAATTTGCATAATTTGCGATTTTGAGTGACGCTCACGTTTTTATATTGACACTTTGAGAAACACCGATCTGTCGTAATAGAATTGCAATAATTCATATTTTATCACAGTTTTTTATATAATATAGACATAAAAAAATGTTTTATTATTATAATTGACGTCGCAGTGTTCTGTACAGCTGGTAACAGGACCCGCCTTTTACATCAGCTGATATCCCATGTGGTGTGTTTAGTTTTTTTTTCTTTTACACATATTTTTTTGGTGGTTTTGGCCCGTATGCATGTGTGTGTGAAGAATTTGGTCCATGTGTATGTGTTTGTGTGAAAGGATCTCAAAAATCTCGGTGCATGTGTTTGACGTTGCACCGACAGACGAGCGAAGAATGCAATGTGGGAAGCCGGTCATAATATGACCTTATGTCTTCGATATAAATCAACGGTTTCATCGAAAGCAGATGCCGTGCTGGTTCGATGCGGAATAAATATTTACAAAACGAAATTTGGTAATTGGTATGTATTAAAAAAGATTCGTTGACAATTTGTGAGCGGAAAAAAGCTAATATTATACATGGTAGGTTTATTAGGAAGTTTCAAATTGGGTAACGAAATTGTTTGAAGAATTTAAAATTGGTTGCATTAGATAAATTGGCTCCACGGTGCGTGACTACCTGACCTCATGTAATTACAAACTTTTAAACTGCCATCCTCATGCTATGCGTATCAATTTCAGGGCTTACCAAACCTTGAAGGAATCCAAGCGATAATTTATAATACAAAATTGTTTACACTGCACACTGTCATATTCAATGACAATATCTTACACGATGAATCGTTTTATTTCCAGTTCATTAATAAATATAATAATAAATTGGCTTTAAAAGTTTATTGTGTATAATGAATTTCATATTCTTGATTTCAATAGTTTATAATTATGGTGCAATGATTAGCTCTTTGAATGGGAAATTTTATACAACTTCCATTACGTTTGGAAAATTAGCAAACGCTATGAGTATGCAAATATAAATATTTTATGTAAAGTGGCTATTACGCGAATGGTTTTCAAGATGTATACGACTCAATAAATGTTGGATTAAGCACTGGTTTCACAAGCTTTGAATCGATATAAGGTACAACTCAACAATAATGGAGATCATCATCATTCACAGCCATTCGCCATCCACTGCTGGATAAAGGTCCTTGTAACAAACGTTCATTCGTCTCTGTTTTGGGCTACTCTCATCTCATCCCACAACTTTTTTCTGATTTCACCCACCCATTTACCCCGCAGCTTTCCTTGCACCCTTTTACATTCTCTCGGGTAACATTCAAGCACTTTTTAGTACATCTATATATGTATATATGTATACATGAATACGTTGCTACGTGACCCGCCCATTTCCAATTCAATCTCTCTACTCTCACAATTACATCAACCACCTACTTCATACTTCTAACTTACGTATTCCGTTTTCTATCTATTCTCGTTGTGCCAAGCATATAGCGTTACATACTTCTTTGAGTTCTCTGGACCATATGCAGCATTCTGGCTTTCAATGCCTAAGTAATCACTGGCAAGACACACTAATCTACATAAGATCTTTTTCTTCAGGCACAGTGGATTTTAGGTAATAGAAATATAATGACGGATAAAAAGAATATTTAATGATGCCTTGTAGAAATAACAAAAATAAGTGAGTTAAAAAAAATTAAGAATATATAACTATCAATGCACGGATTTCAAAGCAACAAATAGTGACCTATTATACACTATCAGTACAATCGCGATTTGTGTGGATTGCGTGATAATATTGCTAGTGTGTTAGGTCCCAATAAATATTAAATATTAAAAAATATTAAATATTGAAGTAATTAAAATAAAATGAAGTAATAGTAGTTTCTAGTCTAAGCGGCCGAAAATTTAAGATAAATTAAAACGAATCCACTCAAATTTGTTAAAAAATAAAGTTTTTGTTTAAAATTATCCTCAAAAAATCAGTTCGTAAAGGCATATAAGTACATACGAACATGACATTTTTGTGAGTGTGATTTAAATATAAATAAGTATTCCATTATGTGAGAATGCAATAAATAATACAATAAGCTTTTTAAATCGCATGTACTAACAACGTTCAATCACTATAGGTCTATTTCAAAAAATCCGATAGCGATAGTAAAATAGTTTTTTTTACATATGTTGTAAATTTAGGGGGGTAGTGTTATAGGGTGTATTTTTATGGTTGCTCCCCCATTTTATTGTAATCGCGATAGTTCGGGTCCCCGAAGTGGTCCGCGTGCCGCGGTTGGCCGCCACCCCCTGCGGCACGCGGGGGTGGTCTGTCACGACGCATGAGTTTATGTTTCCACAAAGTTTGTTTATGGCCCAAAAAGGTGCGGAAGTGTACGGAACATTGGACACGGAATGGATCTCCAGAGTCAGCGGAATGCAAAAGCTCTCAGATTTACGAAAGAACTTCCTGCGCTCGTGGGTGTATGGGGCGCACGAGGCCCATCTACTTTTACATCATTTTATTGTACACGTATGTACGAGTGTGCGTTTCCTGACAATGCGACTCCTGCCTTCAAATGCGAATAAGAATTGATAAGATTCAAGGTTACTGATGTATTGTGTTTGATTGTTGCAGCTGATTGTTATTTGTGCAAATGCAGCTACACTCCTCAATTTAAAGCAGTCCTGATCTACCTTCTCTTGAATCCCCCTTCATTATTTTCAAAGTGATATCACTTTGTCTCAATATACCATGATTGCAAAAATAAATCAATCATCTTTTAGACATCAAAATGGGCATCACATTAAATGATCGTTATTTTAATCAATTTCAGTAAGTATATAAATCAGTTCTCGACCAGTATTTTATTACAAAATGGCAAGTATTATATTATTAAATGTCAATATAAATAATAAATGGACAGTATGAAAATTTGACATACATACATACATTCGCCAGAACAAATAGCATGGAATTGTCTATCAAGATCGTACCAATCTTGTGTTGATACCAATCAGTAATACTGGTCATTTGTCAAAATAAAACTTACCATTTAACATCAATACTGATCATTTATGTTTAAATACATTAAATATAAATACTGACCTTTTATTATTTATACTGACCACTTGTAAACTGAACGATAGATACTAGCTGTTTAATATGAATACTGGCCATTTAATATGAATACTGACCTATCATATTGAAACACTGACAAAGAAAATAAAATACTAACCAGTAAAATACAAGCCATAAAAATGCGTCTTATGAAAGTTTAGCTCCTTTCAAGTTATTTGGTGTGTTATCTATTGGAGATGTTTCTAAAAATAATCCCCATTGATCCTAAATATGTAGATCAAAATCGATATCTTTGACAGTTTCAAGTATTGCCAACACTAAGGGCGCGATCACACAGCGAGGGAGCGGTATGCTATACGCGGGATATTTTTTTTAGATAGTTTTAAACACACACAAGTTGTAGGGTCATACCCGGTACGATACGCCGGATCTTACGGGATCGTGCGGGATCGGAGTGGTCTCGTTGAAATTCTATAGAATTGTTTATACTAACTTGACGGTGATATATAGTAATTCTTCGACCCTCGGACGACGCTTGACAGTGATCGATAACGGTGTATCCCATATTTGCAAAAAAATATAGCAGAACTTGTCGGAATAATAAGATTATAGAAAATACAAATTACATTAAGGATTTCAAGCTTTTATTGTTTAATAATTCAGTTTTAAACTTAATTAGTAAACAATTAACAAAAATAGACAAACAAGTGTCCGGTTTATAACAACAATTGACTAATGTTTCCGGGTAGGTTTAAGAATTAAATACTCATTCGATACTTTCATAAACAAACTCTGCGATCACGGACAAAGATGTATTCAGCATAAAGGGTTTTATGTAGTACACTAATTGTTTACCGGAACCAATTGTTACTAAATAAACAGAAATGACTAGACAATGGACTCAAGTTTTTTGGTACAAAAACTAAATACGTACTTAAATCCCTAATACCATCAACAGATAAACGAACAAAGATGTTTTTTACGTAAAGGGCTATAGTGCACTCAATATGGACTGTAACTAATTGATACTGAATGCATTTCCGTATGAATGTATGTACATGTCGATACAATAACATGTTCGTTTAAAGAGAGCCCATTTTTACTTTATTTTATATCAAGAACAAAGTATTTTTTATTTATACTTTTTATACTCAAGAAAGTGGTGACTGCAAACAGTTCGTCTTTTGAGCTCGGTCATCGCAGTTCATAATATCGGTACATCGCAGTTCATAATGTCAGAAAAATTAATAGAAGTTGTGCGACAGTACGAATGTGTCTATGACGTCAGATCCGTAAAATATAAGGACCAAAACATTCGCAATGAAGCTTGGGAGGAGATGTCAAAAAAAATATGGGATACACCGTTATCGATCACTGTCAAGCGTCGTCCGAGCGTCGACGAATTGGTATATATCACCGTCAAGTTAGTATAAACAATTCTATAGAATTTCAACGAGACCACTCCGATCCCGCACGATCCCGTAAGATCCGGCGTATCGTACCGGGTATGACCCTACAACTTGTGTGTGTTTAAAACTATCTAAAAAAAATATCCCGCGTATAGCATACCGCTCCCTCGCTGTGTGATCGCGCCCTAATGGTTTTAGTCAAAATTTGTTTATGACTGTTCCGTTCCGAGTACAGTTTGGGCATCGCCAAATGTCATTGCATTATTTTTTTTTTCATATCAACTTCAAGTAGCAACAAAAACTGGTTACACTGAATAGTTTCCTTTCTCAAGATACTTCACAATTTTTGTTCTAATAAATCTACAGCACTTGAAAGTCAACGACTAAATTCTTATAGGTATCAAATACATACGTAGTACTTTCATATTTCTACTAAATTTTCTTTTGCATACATACATACATAAATATGTATATATTGTACAAAAAAGTTCTCAATTGAGCTACTAATGTGATCTTTAAAATTGAATTAATTTATTTCAACTTTTATAGTATTTAGTTATGTACATATGTATGTTACAGTTGGAGTGTATCTTCTAGTTGTAATATATTCTACCTAACCTGGTACCAACTACCATTATAGTTAAAGTGTATTTTCAGTTGTAATATATTTTGACTACTTGGAATATATTCCGTCTAACCCACGTAAGTTGATTCATATGGCGAATTACATTCCAACTGGTCAAAATATATTACAACTGGAAATAATATAGTACAAGTAAAAGTTGGTAACAATTTAGATGGAATAGATAAGGTTTGAAAAGCATTCGTAAAACATCAGAGCTAACAAAACCCAACTGTTATATTACAACTGGCACACTTTGTCGAAAGTATATTTGCGCCTGTGGAGATATAATTTACTAGTTGAATTGTATTCGAATATGAATGACCTAATACGCCAGTTAGAATATATTACATCCGAAAATACACTTCGACTGTTACATTTATACATATGAAATAATGTTTTGACCATTGATATGTCAACGGGTGGTTTTGAAATGGAATCGATACATGAACGACACCCGAGACTATTATTACTAAAGATAAAGGTACAGACACACAGAGTGGTACGTGTAAAAAGCGATAGCATGCCTAATCTATACCATCGCGATCGTTGGCAAAAGTCACCCCTGGAATGTTTTCGGTAATATTTTATCCTTGGATTGACATAACTTTTACAGTTATCGATAACGGTAGTTCTCAGATTTTCTCGGCACGTCACTGATATGTACATAGTATGTACATACATACAGCCCTCCATTTTTATATTATCATTATCATTCACAGTACAGCCATTCGCCATCCATTGCTGGATGAAGGCCTCTCTAGCTTTGTTTTGGGCTACTCTAATTCATCTCCTCCTACATATTTTCTGATTTCATCCACCCATCTAGCCTGCGGCTTTCCTTGCATCCTTTTTCATTCTTTCGGGTACCATTCAAGCACTTATTTCGTCCATCTATCGTCCGTTCTTTTATCTACATGACCCGCCCATTGCCATTTCAACTCTCACCATTACATCAACTACTTTTGTCATACTTCTAGCCCACGTATTCCATTTTATATAGGTAAATGTATATCTCCTCGTTATGCCAAACATAATAATATATTTTATATGTATAAGTTATATTATTATTCCATGGATTGCGTTTTAAAAATTAAAATAAACATATATATTGTCACGTTCTAATGAAAGATTATATAAATTTTCCCTTTTTTAAAACTACTTTATTAACTAACCAAGATTTATTTATTATTGTTAAAGCGTTACATTTATCTTATTGGTAGAATTTAATTATGGAACGGAGAATTTAAATGTGATACGTAGATCTGTTTCACTTTAACTTTGCTTCACTATTTAACTTTGTTCTGCTGCTGATGTGTTGACTGCTAATCTTGGAGTTCCGATGGTGATGACTAACTGTCACTTGCGGAGTCGATGGTGATGACTAGTCACCGGAGACTGAGGGGGCCGTGTATTGTTCAAAGGTTGTAAATGCATTGTTAAAGGTTTGCCGAACAATGGATAGCACTGTGACTATCCTACCTCTAGTGATGGCGGTCACTCTCGGAGTCGATGGTGATGACTAAATTAAATTCTAACAGTAATGAGTTTATATACTCTTCTTTAAAACAATGAAGTATTGAAGATACGTGTCGTACGATTTTGGCTAGTGAGTGCTTTAAGGTGTGGTATAATCAATGGTGTTACTTATTAAATTAGGTATACCACAAATCAATGGTGCTACTTATTCAATTAGGTTTGCCACAAATCAATGGTTTGTGTTATTCCCTACTGGTTAGTCGACTACATTGATAAGCGAGGTACATAACAATATGTACATGCAATTCAGTAGAAATGTTTAGAAATCAATTATAGACTACAATTTAGTTAACGACACGTTGATTCACGCTGCGTTACGCTGCGTTACGCAAGGTTGTTTACACGAAAAACGTTTCATATTCAATTCGACATTTTAGAATCGATACGCGTTGATTGAGTCAGATGGGGCTTCTCAACGTGTTGAAAAACGTTCAAACAACAGTCACCTTTAAACGTTCGACGTTTTTGTTCGCGATAAGGGTTCGTGTATGCGCGCATTTATCGCGAGCGCACGTTTATTTATACAATACACGACTGCGGCGCATATTTGCAACCGGAGGTTAACGTGTTAAATAAAAATTCAAAAAAATAAATAAAAAGTGCGCGCACATTAATTTATCACGGTATATCAGTCATAGTGATGAATGTCAACAGATTTACGCGGCACACACCAGTGGCGTGCGTTCTCAAATGCAAATGGTAGCCAGCGCCCCGAGGGCGGCTCGATCCAATCCATAACGGCACGTCAAAATGTTAAGGGGTTGATGGCGTGGCGAAATCCGATATTGTCAAACGTACTCACTTATGCTTTTAACCCTCGATTGGCCGACCTGTGCGATAATGGTCGGGTTGAAAGATGACCACATCGCATCTATGTATGATGCGATGAAACTTTCTATTGCAAAATAGGTACATACAATGAACATACATACATATATACCTTCTGCACGTAGTTATGATTCTAAAAGTTTTGGATAGATACTAAATATAATAACAGGTAGCAAATAAAACACAGATAATTAAGCCGGAGCGAAAATGGCGAATGCTGGATTTTCGTTGATGGAAAACTTTCGTCGTATCAAGGAAAAATTAAATTAAAAAAAACATTGATTTTAACCAATTCCAACCAATTGATATTAAAAAAAATTAAGACTTCACCTATTGAAGTCTATTTCAGTTGATTATGATAAATGAGAATTCGAAGTCGCCGTTTTTCGCGCTGTGTTCGCAATGGGTGTTTGTATGGGGGAAGCGTTATTGTTGGAAAATCGTCATTTGTTTCGTGTTCGTGATTATTTTGAAAATAAAAGTCGTTAAGAGCTTCTTTGAGTATATACGTATATAAGTGTTTATAGCATTTTGTGAATTCTATTAAAAATTCACGTCTATGCAATTTATTCGCATTAACTTATATATGTACATATATTCTGATATTACTGTTATAAAATAATTGTCATTTTATATTATTTGCTGTCGTATTGTCAATTGAAATTCATCTTATTTTAAAATATGAATGAAATAGATACTAAAATTGAACATTCTCTCATGAAGTCACAATTAAATAGATCTTAAAATGAAACATGACAATACTAAAATTTAAATGAAACTGATAAAATCTTGTAAAAAATAAGTGTTAAAAATATGAATTTATAGTTATAATTTATGTTTTTTACGGATACTGTTTCTATTATGGATTTCTCGAAATTCATGTCAAAGGTAAGATAGCGAAAATAGGACACATATAATAAATTATAATTGAAAGTAGCATATTTATAACTGTACCTACATAATTTAGAATAAAATCAGAATATGTATATTTGTAGATGAGATATATATATATATATATATATATATATATATATATATATATATATATATATATATATATATATATATATATATATATATATATATATATATATATATATATATATATATATATATTTATATATATATATATAAATATATATATATATATATATATATATATATATATATATATATATATATATATATATATATATATATATATATATATATATATATATATGATATCAAATTAAATGTTGTCAATTTTGTCAACGAATTATGTGTTATATTGAAAATTATTCGGATTATATTCAATTATTTTTAACATATACTTAATCAAATGCCATATTAAAATTTTACATTGAAACGTGTTGAACGGTTTAATAGTAACGTTATTACATATGTACATATGTATATTAACATTTTCAGTATAGTATGTATAATACTAAATGTTTCATAAATCGTCTACCCTCAACGGGTCAATCATAGTTTTTCCAGCTCTAATGAATGTGTCAAACTGGTTCACTGAATGATTCATACAATTTCGAATGTGATATGAAGCGATTGCGCTAATTATTAATGGCCGGTAAGTGAGCGATTAGTACATCCAACCCTAACCCTTTGACTCGCCACCCGCCCAGTCAGATAATCCATTTGGGAAATAGCTAATAATTAATTTTTGAAACGTTTAATGTCTTATATCCGCCCGCGTCCGACCATAAATAATTGGCCGTTTCCAGCACGCTCGCTGAAAAAAAATGAAAACTTTCAGTTCGATAATAAAGGGGAAATATTCATATACACCAGTGTGCCGAAAAAAACTTTCTAGAATTTATGGCACTGACATTACATTAAATTAGAAGTAACGCCCTTCGCCACGTACCCTCACTGGGCCATAGGGTCTATTTTCGCGCGGAAAATCTATTACGATTTTTCAGTGCGCCCGCCGAAGCCTATTATGTTCGTATGCCCGCGGGGCCCGTTTTGACGCGTTGTAATTTTTAAACATTTATTCATTATTATTTCACACACGAAGATTTTCCACAAAGGGATCTCGATAATAAAGACATTGTGAATAATGTGTTTGTTAAGAAAAACCTCCCTTGGTCGTGTTTAGTGCCTCCACTTTATCATTTTTTTTTCGTTCGCAAACAGCCGCTCTCGCTACCGCCTCGCACAATATCTGCTATATTTTACATCGTTAGAAATATTATATAACACTTATATTACATTTCTTAAAATATTTAATAAAATTGTAGGTGTGTTAGTAAAATATCAATATCAATTATTTTAAACATGAAGGTACTATAATTAATGGCATTCTTTGAAGTACACGAAAAAAATTACAATCGTTTGAGGTATATAAAAATAGAAAGAAATTCTTCTCATAGGCTACCACATATTATTGATAAAGTGATTAACTGGAAATTCAACGGAAATAACTATTAGTGAAGTAAAAATATACATGAGATCCTATAATGCAAATTATATAAGATATACATAGTGTGAAAAAGATAAAGTTATAGGCGTTTAAACAATTTAAATCTGACAAAACTAGTGGAGGGCGGAAAGTCAAACATATATTTTATTTATTTATTTTTATTTAATTTATACCAGGAAGGCCTAACGGGTAAGCCCAATGCGCCTTCCTGGCCAAAGACAATTATATAAACATATATGTACACCACCCATATATACACAAATACTTACACGTATACACAAATACACATACATACATACATAAATATAAAAATACACATATATACATATACATATACATACATACACACCTACACATATATATATTCACATATACATACATATACATATATACGTATATATACATATACACATATACATACATACATACATACACATACAAATACATACCACCATATACATACACACATTATACTTGCATATACACATAAACACATATGGGTACATGCTAGTGGCAAAGGGTTAGCTGTCACCGTCTCAATTTCTTTGGATTCTTAAACGTGTTTATTACGCTTATATTTCACCATAAAACTAGCGGAAGCAATTGAAATCTCTATCAGCGGCCAAACCTCGCAAGTTTAAAAGCGATCGGGATAATGTAAGAATTATGTCTGACCGATTGGCGAAGTGAAGCTAGTAAAAACTGAGACGTATCTCAGAAAAATTTCCGGCCGATGCACCGTATGAAATCGTAAATATTTTTTATACTATATGAATGTTTTAAAATAGTTAATAATTATATGTATATATTTAGGGCAAATTATAAAAATGTTCGATAGCAAGGAAGAAGAAATAAGAAGACGTGTGAAATTCGGATAGAGTGCATTTAGGCGAATGAACGCCGATTTTAAATCAAAAATATTTCTTTGCTTGAAGAAAAAGATCTTCGATATATGTTTTGCCAGTGATGACATATGGATGAGAAGCTTGGACATTGAAAGCTCAAATTTTACATAAAGTTCAATGCACTCGAATAATAATGGAATGCTATATGATCGGCATAACGAGTAGAGATTGAAAATGGAATACGCGAGTGAGAAGACAATGACAAGGGTAGTTGATATAGAAAAGAGAGTGGAGATTAAAATGGCAATAAGCGGGTCACAAATCAAAGAGAATAGACGAAAAGTGGACGAAAGAAGTGCTGGAATATTACCCGAGAGAATTTGAAAGGGTGAAAAGAAGGCCACAAGGAAGATGGGTGGATGAAATTAGTTAAAAATTTGCGGGGTGAGATGGATAAGAGTTGCGCAAAACAGAGATGAATGGAAACTTGTTTATCCAGCAGTGGATGGTCCATGGCTGTAAATGATGATGATGATGGTTACTTGACAAGTATCAGTATTAAATTTATCCCACCCCACATAGATCTTTGCTTTGTGTATGATGTCCTGACTTTATGGTATATACATAGCACAAATGACACCGCATTCGATTTTATGCGATTTCAACCTAAATTTAACAGTAAGAAACTAACCAACCCTCCACAAACAAACACATACATACATATCCCGCACATTCAGATAACTAGTAAAAGCGAACCGGTGAATAACTGTAAATGATAAAGATTTGAATATGAAAATCTAAGCAGTTCTAAAGAAAACCGATTTGAAAATTTTCAGCTTTTTGATAGACCAGTCCGTCTCATAATTCAAAATTGTTAAGCATTCGAAAGGGAGTTCATTTTTAAAACGAAGTAATTTCCGATTTACTATCATATTTCAGATTTTATAAAAATTACAAAAAAATGAAAGCGATTTTTTTTCATCAAATTTGTGGCTAATGTGCCATCATAGTCAAAATAGTCTTTTTAAAAAATAGCATCCGTTTTGCGTCATTAGTCCATTAATGATCATTTCTCAAACGAGCACACAGTGAAGCGACACGATAGGAAGTACACGTACGACAGTACATTACGTAGTTCATCACTTCCTGTCGTATTTACTGTGCACTCACCTTTATGAAGAAAATAGTTCAATCCATGCAATCAAAAATATAAAAAACACACAATTTTGAGTATGAATATCTATTTTTTAATAAAGAAGCACCCACTCATAAAAACTGTAGACAGTAACTTAAGAATAAGCCGG
The DNA here is from genome assembly GCF_051622035.1 of Arctopsyche grandis. Taxonomy (NCBI): domain Eukaryota; kingdom Metazoa; phylum Arthropoda; class Insecta; order Trichoptera; family Hydropsychidae; genus Arctopsyche; species Arctopsyche grandis. Next base: position 20,870,780 of record NC_135362.1, read on the forward strand.
CAACTTGACCCCTTTAACTTGCATTAGCTGTAAAAGTGCAGGATTTTCTTATGGCCTTAACACATTAACAGCAAGTATATGAAGTCGGTCGTTTGTTTTAATTTTTCTTAATTATTTATAGCCGCCTTGTCATTAATACGTGTCCGTGCTCTGAACAATCTCTAAATAGTAAATTTAAAATGGAATAATCAAACGGGGCATATTAAATAAGCGGCTTCATTAACAGTTGCGTGTGATTCTCAATCACATTTTAACACTTTATATTCAAATTAACTCAACTACTCGACCTTTTCGCTATAAAGGCACTTACTTACCAGCCATGCAGACTTAAAACAAACTATAAAATTAGCATATAAATTTTTTTTTGCAAATATCGACATTTTTATATTATCTTGTCACTACCCGATTGACATAGGCATCGCATTATAATTTATGCCGTATATGTACGCTCGAATCCGTGAGACTAGCACTGACCTGAACGAGGGCAAAACTTTAAAATACGTTACGTATTCAATTTAAAATATACGGTTAGGTGGCACGCAACTGTCGCGTTCGGAGACCCGCGGCAAATGATAATTATGCTCATTTGAATACCGGATACGGATATATTATATTATATTAAATTTACGCCAAATCCCGCAACGATAATAGTTTAAATATTCAAACACGAAAATTTATCATCTTTTAGGATTTTCATTGCACGCATCTATTATTAGTATATTTATGAGACAGACATTGCATATTTTGTATATGAAGATATAATATACATATAAGAATTCCTCTACAAATGCATGCTAAACCAAAATTCTCTAATACCATATTTTGTAATATCTCTTTCGAAAATTTTTAATTTGTACGCTTTTTATCAAGAAAATTTTAATACAGTCTTGATATATTTATATGCCTCTTAACAATTAACCCTTTTGCTTGGGAAAACTTTCGTGGTACTTTTTTCGGCGAATTTGTAAATCGAGTTTTTGATCATAGATGTACATACATATGTATATTGTCATATTTATTCAAGTGACCAAATATGTCAATTGGCACCTGAAGTATTTTTTTAAATAGTGTATCACGCCTAAAGTATACTGGCATTTTACGCACGACGTCTATAGCGGTCATCCACACAGAAAGGGTTGAAAGTGACCAAAATCCATATTTTTTTTCCACAGCCTAGAAGTCAGTCAGATTGGGATATTTTTAATACACATACAATTAATAAACATATATGTACGTATGTTTTGATTTTTAAATTCTGTTATTGTTCATAAATTACATATGTACATATATGTATGTATACAATATACTCAGGTCCATTTTAATATATACTGACCCAGTCATCATTGTCTATTTTATATATTTTTTCTTGTTAGTATAAACATAAAAATACACATATATACATATACATACATACACACCTACACATATACATATATATATATATATATATATATATATATATATATATATATATATATATATATATATATATATATATATATGTATATGTGTAGGTGTGTATGTATGTATATGTATATATGTGTATTTTTATGTTTATGTATGTATCTATGTGTATTTCTGTATACGTGTAAGTATTTGTGTATATATGGATGGTGTACATATATGTTTATATAATTGTCTTTGGCCAGGAAGGCGCATTGGGTGTACCTGTTAGGCCTTCTTGGTGTAAATTAAATAAAAAAAATAAAAATAAAAATAAAAATAAAATATGTATAGCCAGCAACATAGCTCGGTCGTTAAGCTTCTGCGTAGCACTGAGAGGCGCCGGGTTCGATCCCATGAGCTGATCTCGATTGAAAAGAATTTTTCTGTGTATATCTGTAGTGCTGCTGGTCAAACTTGGATATTAATGTGCGCGCGCAGAATACGGGAGGAAAAGACTGTTCCTCTTGTTCCTGTTGTATCCTGCTCGCACAAATTAAGTGAGTATGTACCGTTCGTATAGGTACCTTCCGATATTTGCGTTTTCGGTAATTTCACATTCCGGCCCGTGAGGTAGACCCGTATATAACATCTTCTCATTCGTTTTTTTATGTACTGTATTATTCTATCTCACTAAGTACGTTTTATTTTACATTATCTTATTACATTCACTTGTTGATATCTCCGCGTAACAGTAACTCTGGGTCTTATCTGTGTGATCCACTTTCAATCTCTTCTCATTACTCCAAGCAAATATCTTTCCCGCCTTGTTTATATATCCTATATGTATTCTGCAAGTATGCAATGGGCATGTTTATGTTTTAATTTGGCCGTATGAATACATATTTTTATCACGACATTATAATAGTGATGTACAGCGCTGAACTTATGGCACAATGCGCACATTATGATGGAACTTCTGAGGAACGGAACGAAACTGGCCAACTTTTCGACGAAATTCCCCCGCAAGGCAATAACAATGGCGATGGGCGAGTTTAATTAATTAAAGTAAACCTGGAGGTGGCTATTTCAGTAGTTTTGTTAAGTTTGCACGGGCTAATGGTCGCTCATATACGAATGGGGGCTCCGTGCAACGACATTATTATCACAGTATGCAAATGCAATTGTGCACGACTTGCACAACCCGGGAGGAGGGAGTCCTCCTCTTACCTAGTACCAGTCCCTCTTCCTTACCTACCACCGCTGTTCGCTTTGCATACGAACACACAATTGAGCTCAACACGACCGGAGGGTGTTCCATTGTGGTAAAGCCGACCTAAAAACATCCCACCCAAATGATTTACCAATATGTAATAAACGTTTAATTATTTATTAATTTAAGTTTAAGTTTGAACTATTGTGGCATTACAAAGTCCCTAATGCGCCACAATAGTCGAAAAAATACAGAGAGATAAGAAAAAAAATAAAAAAATAAAATACATTTATACATAATCATAAACCAGCGGCGTGAACTATAGTGGTTAGCATATTATGCTTTGGAGCAGAGCGGTCACGGGTTCGAGACCCACTAGAGTCCCGCTGCTGGCCAGACCTTGGTTTGTGACTCCAGGTCGATCGTTTCTTATCAATTTTTTGTCAATTTTTCTGATTTTCATTGAAACTTTTTCTGTAAAATTAGCATCGCCTTTCTCTTTCTAATCTCAAGCTATTCAGTGTCTTAAGGTTCGCCAATTTGATTATAAAAATGCTGCAAAAATTTCTCCATAGATGTCAATGTGGATGTTTGTATGAATTCGCTATTGTATATTAATTAATATAAATGCTTGTGTATATTAATTGTATTGTATCTGTATAAGTACACTCGTCGCTTTAGAGCGAATTAAATATAAACAAAAGCATTATTATAATAAAGGAAAAAGTAAAAACATCAAAAAACAAAATACATAGTAGAGAATGTCGATGTATGTATAGCCAGCACTAATACATGTATAAGAACCAACCGTAAATACAAGATATCCATGCGAGACCCCAAATGGAGACCCCAAAGAGAAGATCAAAATTCCACTCATACATCATATATAATTATGAAAATAGTGATGAGCGCAAGCTACCAGACTTTTAAAATAATCTCCAGGTTAAAATAGTCTCCGATAACCTACGCTCTCTGAGGTTGAAAATATAACATTCAGGCACGGCAACGACGATTCCATTAAATAATTCAGATAGCTCTTAGACTAGCAGCCATCCGATAAAGAACCGGGCGGGCTAGAGTACAACCATCAAATGATGATGTCTACCACCCACATAATTATTAGGGACATAGTTTCCAAACTGTTCCAGCAACGACGGGCATGACGTATTACCACGTAGAAGCTGGAGATCAAAATTAATTAATGAGAAGTCTCTCAGAAGTTCAAGGGAATTATGTATACCCAAGCATGCTCAAAAAGAAAGGAGTAGGGTAAAAATATGGAAAATACCCATACTTTTTCCTATATAGGAAAGAGAAAAATGAAGAAATACTTTTTACACTTTCTCAATCACTAGAGAGTAATTTGCTCTATACTCAATCGCATACTCATAATATTATTATAATAATCATAGAATTATAATGTACATATGTATATTGTACCAGAAGTTAAATTTCTTCGTAAATTTTAAATATGTTAGTTATCAACGGACAATAAATACACTACTTTAAATATAATAGAAACGTATCAGTCCAACTCGAAACGGTATTCGTTGTGAACGCACGAAAGCCTCCCCCGATAATGTATTCAAGTCAGAACAATTGGGTTAACCTTCACCGAAATTATGTCATCAATGTTTTACGACTACAATTTAATGCAGCATTTAATTTGATCTTATCTGAAATTTATTGGAAAATCGACGTAAATAAATAGAAATTATACCGTCCGTTTCTTTTTGTATTATTACAGTCACGAAAACGAAATTACGCGTACATAAATCTATGTTGAAGGATCACCCGCACACGTAGTAATAATATTAAAATACATATTTATATACATATATTGAATTTACACAAGCGAGCTCGATTCGTTTTATAGTATTTTATTTATTATGCATATTCAACGACGATGACGTCTCTATTATATACGTATGTATGGACATATATGTACATACATATACGTACATACAATGACACAGAGCACGTTTGGTTTTTCACGAGTTGCATCACGCGTTCGAATAAACAGTTTACTTTCGAATGAACGGATTCGTTTATAGTGCTCTCGAGTGCATAAGCGTAAATGTTTAAATTTCGTTTTATCGGTGGGGATTGGCGCGTTGATTGGCATTTAAAAGCGACATTATAAAGCGTAAGCACACTCTGATACAAATATTTTTAAACGTAAATTCTCAAAGGGCTATACCGAGATTAGTACGGATTATAGCTTACATATATGTATATGTTATATTAGTTATAGCAGTTTAATACTTAACCAAAACATGATTAAAGAGGTATATATGTACATGCATATGTATGTATAGTTGAAGTTTTCAATCGCTGTATTACGGAAACAGGAATAATTACAACACAAAGCAGATCTTATTTATTCGAACTGGTGCTGTGTTGACGGATAGTTCAGTATTCATACTTAATGTTTACATAAAACCGGCGTAAATATAAACAATTCAGCGATTGGAAACTCCAGTCGAATCGTCGATGGTAAATTTAATTATCTTTTAGCGGAAAACAAAATATATAGTAAATAAATCCTAATAAGGCTACCCATAATCGTAAAACGCTAAACTTTAATGAGTATATTTTATGCATTAATTGTATGTATTTATTATTTCATAATAATACGTTCACTGATGAGTAATTTGAATAAAAGTGACGAGTCCAATGTTTAATAAAAGTCCAATGTCATAATAAAAGCGTAATTTATAATAAATGCAATGGAAAGCATCAAGCAATATTATCGTCTACGATTTATTTATTAAATTTTACTACATAATTTTACAAAAAAATCTAAATTATGTATACATTACGCATACATATGTATGTACATATGCTATAAATGTCATACGTACATTCATACATATTACGACATTTTTGATGGTCGTGTGAGCTTGTTTCTTGAAACGTTTAAACACAGCTCGCTTTCACGATCTAGCCGTGTATTCTCGCGCAATGACCATCTCACGAAGTAACAGTTCGATCGATTCCATACGTCAATAAATTAATTAATATCGTAAAACTCTTCCGAAGAACACGCATCGAATATTTGATCTTTGGGAAATCATGGCACGGTCTGAATTAACAACTAGCAAATTGCAAAACTCGGCGATAAACCGAACGAAAACTTACAAATTTTAAGGGGAAAGTTTCCTCCCAACAAAAGCTATTCTATTTAATTTATTTTAAAATACATAAGATGTAAAATCCTTTAAATACAATATTAATATTATTAATTGATTTATTTTTTTGAAATTCTATGTATACATATGTACATATGTCTCAGTGGCGTGTCGTAACTTTTAAAACAGGGGATTAAATCTCTCACAGTATAAATAAAAATATTCTTATTTTTAAGTGGTTTACAAATCATTGATTTTTTTTACTGTTAATTTTATGGTCTTAGTTCCTGAAAGTACCTACATTTATTCCCAGAATATCCCATTTGGGCATTCATTTATCCGCAGGTGTTAACTGAGTGATGATTGCTTAACACTTAAAAAATCAGCTCACGCTGAGTGGTGTGTCGTTAAAAAAGCGTCTCTTAAATTATAAACAGAACGCCGTGAGAAGATTCTTTAATTTTTAATAAGCTTTATTCATCCGCTATTGGCAATATCAATTAAAAGAAACACGAAAAAATGTGTCCAGGTGCGGCGCGCTTAGGCATAATAATATTTTATGTTATATATTAATAATTATTATAATGTTTTTTTGCCGTCGATCACCTGTTCTCATAGATAAAGCGGTGAATTCGAAACGTGTATGGGGCGCACCAAAAAAATGATCACATTATACACGAGAAGACCTTCGATGAAGGTTGTTTGAGCCGATAGGCTTACATTTTATTAAAAATATGTAAATACTATGTAATTATTGAGAAAGTCGTTTTTCGGAATGTAATACAGATGTATGAATTTATCATCATCGGATAATGACGTCTGAAACATCTGCTGTTCTTCACCATGGCTTCGACTACCCTTCTCGTTTTAATTGGGTCGCACATCGAATGAGCCTTGTATGAGAATGATTTTTTGTATGATGTCATTTTCGGATTGTTTTCATTGAAAACTGAATACACTTATCGCAGTTTGTTGTTTAATGAGGCGTGAAATCGTTTGTTTATTTTTATTTCGGTATCCGTACCGCACATTGAATGGAAGAGATAATATTATACAAACAATTATTTAAGTTACAGATTGTATAAACAAGATATTTTTATTTTTATTCTGATAAATTAATTTTGTAGCGAGTATTTTAAATAACACACACGTGTTATGTGTATATCAGAAATATACACTGTAGAATCAAATCATCGATGAGTCATATTATTCAACAAATTTCAAGCACGTGTAAAAACGTACATAAGAAAATTTCTTATATCACAAAAGTATCTAGAAGCTTGGCAATATTGTAACTCCCATACCAAGGGGATCAAATAAAAAGTTTTCTTAAAATTTATGTCATTCGTATGACGTACATACATATACTCGTACAATGTGAAATTTGGTTTGAAAACCGTTTTTAATTTTCGCTTTGACTTACTCGAGGGGTTTCAATTAAACGAAAAAGTTGAATTCCATTTAAGTTAATTGCTTTTACATAAATTCACGAGTATGAAAATCAAATGTGAAAAAAATAAAAATAAAAACAAGCTGAATGACGGAAACCAAGGTACTTATTTAACGCACAAACAAAAACATGCATAATATATTTGTTTATATAAAACATACATTGTAGTATTTCAGGAATTATATGATTTAGTTCATATATATTTATTATATTTTATTTTATTTTAATAAACATGTATACCACAGCGTCTTCACAGGTTACCCCAATATAACACTGTGGCCAGATAATACATAAATAATACACATTATAATCATGCATATACTCGTATATAAAATATATTTTTTATTTTTTTATTTAATTTACACCAAGAAGGCCTAACAGGTAAACCCAATGCACCTTCCTGGCCAGAGACAATTATATAAACATATATGTACACCATCCATATATACACAAATTCTTACACGTATACACAAATACACATACATACATTCATAAATATAAAAATACACATATATACATATACATACATACACACCTACACATATATATATATATATATATATATATATATATATATATATATATATATATATATATATATATATATATATATATATATATATATATATATATATATATATATATATATATATATATATATATATATATATATATATATATATATATATATATATATTATATATATATACATATATATATATATATATATATATATATATATATATATATATATATATATATATATATATATATATATATATATACATATATATATATATATATATATATATATATATATATATATATATATATATATATATATATATATATATGTATATATATATATATGTAGTATACATATACATATACACATACACATACATTACATACATCCATAAACATACAAACATTATACATGCATATACACATAAACACATAAATACACATAAATAAAGATAAATTATTTTTTATTTATATATATATATATATATATATATATATATATATATATATATATATATATATATATATATATATATATATATATATATATAAATAAAAAATAGCATACATATATAAATAAAGATAAAACCAACATACATACACATTATGCTAAATAATAAAATTACAAAATGAAAACAACATGTGTAAATATGTATGTAGCTAGAAGTCATTTAAAATATGCTGCCTGACAGAACTGTATGATGAAGTAAAAACATCAAGGCTCCCAGAAAGCAGGTTAAATAGTCGAATGGCTCTTGAAAGGGGTTAGTCATCAAGCACATTAGTTCTGGCCCGAATAGGCAGGAATAGAGTTCTGGAGCGAGATTCTCTCAGTTTCTCAGGTACTCTAAGTTTAAGATTACACAGAACTTCAGGAAGATGACATTCAAAAACATATTTCTTTTTATTTAACAAACATTCACATTCTACCAAAATATTTAAAGAAAAAAAATATTGTTTGGTGAAATATTGGAAATATCAATATGATCGCTGGCCAAATTCAAACAGCACTGGATGAATAATAAGGCGAAGTAAGAAGAGGTATGTAAAAATCGTTTGCAAGCTAAGAACAGGTAAGTAAAAAGTAAGAACATCAGTTCTCGCTTTTATGGTATGTAACAATGGACCCAATCGAACAAGTGGCGGGAGTCCAATTTTCAGTTTCAAAAACGCTATTTCATTTTGACTTAATTCACAAATCGTCATCACTTCTTTTAATTGGATATGTCCAGAATCTCTCATTTAAGGCCACCAGTATTTTTTTATATTATACATATTTAATGTTTTGTAAAATATTTCTCAAAATGAAGAAAGGTGGACTTACGCCAATTTCAAATATAACGGCTCATATGCAGATGTTTTAAATATCTACTCGTGCCTTCAAAATTCCACTGTATATTTAACAATCGGAAAAATTCATCATTTACCATGGGAAAAGTTGTCAATCGTTGTGCATTTCCGTTCCGTTGGCGAATTTGAATAAGGGCAAAAAAGGGCAGTTTTCAAAGGTCGAACTACCACGAACAGCTGATGGGTTCAGTGAATGACACGAGCCAGAACAGCTGAGGGTTTTTTGCCCATGGAGCGCAACAAGTACACCCATTGCTATTCACATGCACGCACACTTGAAGCGAACCGACTCACTTACATACCCGTATATGTACTACATACATACATTCATAATTTCAAAGTGGATTTTGAAAACAGGATATAGAGTTATTGAATGTTGTAAATATAATAAAAAAATATTTTTTTATTCATTATTATACATACACATGCTTGGGAACTTGGTGTCATGTTGATATACATACATACATACATATATTCCTGAAAAATGTGTTGCATATGGATCCAGTACATTAAAAAATATAAATAAATTATATAGGAATATTATTATAAAGTATGACGAAGAGTATGTTTACAACGAGAAGATACTTGGGTGAGGAGCAAAATTAAAGTACATTGTATATATGTACGTAATCACATATTTAGTATGGCTAAAACAGGGAAATCCACACATAGGAATATTTGAAATACATATGAAGTACCGAACCCACGCTAGATTATTCTTATATGTATTATATTATTTTTCGGACATTCTTGAACATTACTAGAGTTTATGTTGTACATTTTTGGTGTTTGTAGAGATTCTTGCTATTGAAGATACATTTTTTGGCGAAAAAACAAATACAGACAGCAACCGTTTTGACAGTTTACGCCTAAGATTAAATAAAAGAAAGAAAATAGACCACAAATATGTACTTAGTCGAGTATATTCGTATTTTATTTTATTTTATTTAAAGTTTCTCACGAAGCCGTTACGGTTTTCCTTGTGAGCGACACCTATGGTATTATACTTGAACATATGTATGTAAATTTATAAATTTGAAATTATATTCAAATAGTGGTGACATAGTGGGTGGGATGGTTTTGCCAATTTAATGAGGAACCATTTCAACAACAAAATCAGATAAATTAGCAAACTCTGATAGGAAATGATCGACTTGGAGTCTGAGCAGCAGCACTACAGAAATACTTCCGAATAAATTATTTTTTAGTCTTGGTCAACTCAGGGCATGAAACCGGGAACATCTAGGTGGTTAGTATTAACGCAACCACCAAGCTATACTGCTGGCTAATTATTCATGAATTTTCTATTTTGTGCTGTATAAAAATGTTATTATCACTGTAATTCATCCGCCGATTAAGGCAAGATTAATAGTTAAAAAAAGAAACCAGAATCAGAATTTACACATTTTATCTGAGTTTATTATCCAACTATTCCACCCCCCATAAGTAATCCCTTGTCACTTTCCAACAAATCCTCAACGTGAAAATACTTATTCTCAAGAAAACTTTATTTTATTTTATTTTACATAGATATTTTATTTTACATATATATATATACCAGGAAGGCCTAACAGGTAGACCCCAATGTGCCTTCCCAGACAATTAATTACAAACATTACCGCATTTTTATTACAAAAATCGCTGTATTTCGAGAGGATGAAGAACACGAAATTAAAAATTAATTAATTAATGAATAAATCCATAGAGACATCTTTGGATTTAGACTTGTACAGAAATTTGTACATATTGTATATAAATCAAATACAAATATTTGTGACATGGCGGGTAGGATTGTTTTTGCCAATTTGATGGAGGAACCGTTTCAACAATGAAATCAGATAAATTGCCAAACTCTGAAAGGAAACCATCGACTTCGAGTCACAAATATCCAAGACTGACAAGTAGTAGGTATTAAAGATTAGAACGGGATTGAACCCGGTAATCTCCCGGTGCTAAACATAAACGCAACCACCGAGCTAATGGAATAATAAAAATAAATAAATAATTTTTCATTTACATAGAATTTACTATTTTAAATCTACGACAAATTTAAGTTAATTTAAGTTAATTGAATTTGTGTTGAAAATAAAAAAATAATTCCGCGTTCCATTTTCAAAGTACACGCTTCAATTTCGACTAGTATTCAATATGTCAAAAACTTCATACGGATTCCGTCGAATCGAAACTTTACTTCAATTCGGCTTCGCTATCGCTCAATCGACGCTTCGGCTGCCAAGACTATCGACGTCAGGAGCATTTCAAAACCTACAGGATACGATTGAAAGATGTGTGTCGTTCATTCAATCTCGCGGGCCATTGTGGAGCCTGTTCAATAGCATCGTATACCTGCGATGTTGCAGAAGCTGATGTCGAACAAAATACACGCGAGGAATTTTGTTTGGCAGGTCGTAAAACCGTTACAGTCCTTCAGAGATAGGCAGACACCTGGCACAGGTGATACTGTCATCTGTTGGGCGGCGTAATCTCACACAGCAGGCACACAACGGATACTGAAGCTCGGTATTAATGGGACTCCGATATCGCAAGTCGCTCACCTTGCTTGTCTAGCCTCTGAAACACTAAAGTCACCTCTGATGCTAAAGAGACACTCTCTACTAATAAAAATGGAGATTTTAAGCTAATCATATGCTAAATATTGATTCCGAAGAGGAAATGGGCAGCCATTTATTCTAAAATTAATATATGTGTATGCCCAAACTTTATGTGTATCTATTTTGAGCAACCAAATTCAATTGAAAATTGAGAATGTTTAATTCAGTGCTAGCGGCTCTAAATCATTGATAAGTATAATGGTTTCAATACTATAAACATGACACTGCCAAAGAAAACACCATAAAAACTGTTGAGACACTGATAACATTTGAGACATCCAAGAAACAAATTCATCAATGTATCAGTATATGAAATTAGTCATTTAGTCAGTGGTAAACGAATTACAGATTTCATTGAAATATGTAGATAAGGTGCAAAAACAGCAGACAGACAAAAAGATTGAGATGCCTATAAGGAATCACTTAATTCTGCATTCGATCATATATATATATATATATATATATATATATATATATATATATATATATATATATATATATATATATATATATATATATATATATATATATATATATATATATATATATATATATATATATATATATATATATTAATTGTATATTTACTCAATGTAGATTAATTGTATATTTACTCAATTTATGTATGTACAATATTATTGTGAATCTGACTCCTAGTTATAATTCCAAAACATTTTCTCTCAGTTATTTTGAGATCAAACCAGAGCTTTAGAGTCGCTTCAAAATTTATCGACTCTGACTCCGATTATATTATCTTATGATTCGACTCACTCCGACTCCAAACCCCGACTCCAACTTGAATGACTTTAGTGAGATCGAATTTTCTTGCTAACGTCTAAAATTACTAGTAACTAGTTTTATGCCCGTGGAAATTTCAACGGGTGCTTTCAGATTGATACATGATTTAAAATAAAGTTACAATATGAATAATAATAATTAATTGGAATCGGAACTGAAACAGTAATTTTAAAAGTCAACTAAATAATTCATGTGTAAGATCGAAGACAACTGTAAAGGGCGCTACAGACGCTTAGGAATATCGGAGCGGTATTTCTTGCGGCGACCGATGTTGACGCAGACCGTAGCGTGTGTAGGAACATTCACCGTCAGGTCGAAGCGCATTCAGTACGCCGCAAGTCGAACCAAATGCCGTTCGTTCGCCGCACGGTCTACCAAAAGACATACCGCTCCGATATTCCTGATATTCAATTTTTAATTAAATGCATAAAAAAGTTTGGCTATTATAATAAGTTTACAAAATGTAATATGTAATATTTTCCGATTATAAACAAACGGTCATTGATCTCGTAACGTTGAATATCATAACAAATTACATACATATATGATGTGTACACGTTTTCTGGGCGACACGGTGGCCGAGTGTGTTAGCGCGTGAGCGCGCCGACACCAGGGGGCTACAGACGCTCCGGAATTCCGGAGAGGTCTACCTTGAGGCGACCCATCTTGACGCAGACAGCAAGGTTGAAGGTCATACAGGTTGAGGTCGAAGCGCATACAGGTTGAGACAAACTCAACGTCAATCGACCTCAAGACGAATCTTCCGAATTTTTCGAATATCGTCAAAATATAATTAATTTTAATTTAATTAAAAAAATATATGTAATTGTTTAATATGAAAACAAAAAAAATGGTTCAAAAGCTCGCTAAATAAAATTATTATAATTACGTATTTTTATATGGCGAGAATGTAAATTTTCAATTAATGTTTAAAAAAAAGAACAATTTGAAATCGGACCATGGCGTAATCGGTTAACTCTCAACTCCTATATACCTACATACATATATAGAGAATATTTTTGTTTGAGAGGTGACCGGTTCGAGCCGCGACTGAATTTATACAAAGTTTTGGCTTTTTGTCGATTCATTATGTTCGGCTAGACATTCACTAAAAATTGACACGTAACCCAATTTATTGAATTATTGGTAACGAAATACATACATAGGTATAAATAAAAAAAGTAATACATTCATAGTGTATGTTTATGAATTTCATACACAAACAAATCAATTTAATAAAAAATAAGAATAAGAAAAAATAGGAGACGAAGGAAACAATCAGTTCAACGATTTTATTTATAATGCAATTAAAATTCACGATTTTTATAAAGAAATTGTTAAATTTTATTTTATAAGTGGATTCACTTCAATAAATTTGGAGACTCTAGTTGACACATATTGTAATAAAGAAAATAATAAAAAGGAGTCCGATTCGTTTGGTTCTTTAAAAATCTGACTCCAACTTCAAAACCATGGTTAAAAATTAATGTCAACGTCATGTTTTCATACGTAATTGTTATACTTTACATATGAAAACAAAATAAATTTAATTTTTTATTATACAGAAATGATTCGGGAAGTTTGATTTTAACTTTTAATTGTAGTAATCTAAGTTACAATGTTCATGCAATTTATCGGTACATTTATGACAGTTTCTTTCAACTTGTTACCAAGCGGTCAAAAATTTCCGAAATGAAATTATTCAAAGTCGTAATGTACATATGCAACAAAATTGCAAAAAGAAACGGTAACATTGTACTTCAGTCAAATAAATCAAGCTTCGACTGAAAAAATCATGTCTCGGGGATGCATCATCATGGTTCGAAAGTGCATACAATGCAGAAGAACTGGGCGGCTCGTAAAATAATTCACAATGCCGTCATAATTTAAGCGTTTTAATGCCATTCCTGGTCGTAAAAGCATCGGAGCCGCCATACAATATTATTTCGCCAATTTTACAATGATAATCCGCCATTGCGGCCGGGGGTTTTTATTGCGCGTTCGCGATTGACGCACACAAATCCACACTAAATCATTGGCCATGCCAATGTCACCGAATCGAATCGAATCTTCAATGCAAACTTTCACATACGTCATGTTCGTTGGACAGCGTGAGTCTGATTCCAAGTCGGTGTTCTCAATTTTGAATTAGATCGAAAGTTGTTCAATCAGATGATGAGCGGCGTGAATCCAACATTCAAAGCGAATCTATCAAATACCAAAACTAATATTTAGTTTATGTTTATGTTACAGTCCAAGTATACATTTCTTTCATTCATGAACATACTAGTTTGTCCATACACAAATTCATCTGGCCAACTTAGGTTGCAATATTTTTAATATCAGCGGAAACGCCAAATTTGTAATGTGAATTCCATAATATTTACTTTTTAAATACTTGTGTTTTGACATCGCAAAGAATTTTACAGCTAAAAGTTTCATGCTGGTAGGTCTATTTGAAGATAGCTTTTGACTGTTAGCACGTAAACTATCAGGCTAACGAGAATTTGTATTCTCCGTATTCGCGATTTTCGTGCCAACGATTGTCGTGTGCGAGGTCGCCATGTGCGAAATAGTCCGTTTACCGAACAAACTATGTATGTTCATGAACGAATGAAATGTATACTTGGACTGTAACATAATATATACTGTGACACGTATACATTATAAAGCTTATGACGATTAAATTTTATAAAATTCATAATCGTCGGCTTCGTCATCACTCTTTTCACGTTGATTTTGTGTATTTATTTTATAAAAAAATATATACACGAATAATACTGGAATACTGTTTTTCGTGTATATATGAAATATTCGAATAACGAATGACTGAAAAATCAGACGAATCCGATTCGGATCCCTAATCACTACTGCAAACATTAAAACAATGTTCGTTTGTCGGACATTTGTAATTGCATTAGTTTTTTTTAGTAAAACTTCTTTGCGGATTGCATGAAACTATGAGATGATGAGGAGGGTATATACACGGTTGATTTTTTTATATAATATGTTTTAATCCTTTGACATTCTTAAATAAATATTGATAAGATTATAAGAGTTGTGTGAAAATGTAGGAATACGTTAAATTGTTTGTCTAAACAATATCATATGTAAGCAAGAGCGCACCTACATATGTTTGTAATTCAAATAAACTATTTTCCCTTTAGCACACCTAACAAGAGCTGATAATATTGAAATAATATTTATTCTAACTGCACACACTCTTCTAAAATATTACATATCGTTTGTCAGTGAAGACTCTAATCAAATATTTACCGAACGTCAAGTGAGGCAGCTCTCGTGCTCAGAGCCGCATCTGTCATACAGTCGTATCATTACATACCATACACGAGTTGATACCGATTTGTTTGTGCAATGATAAAACCGCATTAGAAATTGTTGCTGTGATAATAATCGTGTATGTGAGGTACAGTTTAAACTGCTCGTATGTCCTATTCAAGGGCGCGAATCGAATTACGATCAACCTTCGCAATGTTGATTCAGAACTGGAACTAAATTTTTTTATTAATTCAATTGGCTATTTTTTCGTTGAAGAATTGGATCTGTAATGTGGTTTCGTGAATATATGCGGTAGTGTTTGTGGAGACAAATGTATTTTGAGGTAATTTGCCCGCGAGCGGCGCGCGTGTTCATAAAATCACCTGGACCAGGTGATAAAAGCCATTTAAATGTTTATAAAAAATTATATACAAGATATATAATTCAGTCGCCTCTCTGCCTGGTCCGATACGGCATAGTTGCGCTCATTATCGTAACGTTTTTTTTCAACGTTTTTATTTATCGTCCATGTTGATTTTGTGCCTGATTTATTGATCACATCCTATTTATCACGAACTGTATCGTCGGATGTTTATTGAAAGCATATCATTCAATAATCACATAAACAGTCGTCGTGTTGTATTGAGTGGTTCGTTTTATCACTTTTAATTATGGACTTGTATAATCTTACGGTTTTTTTCATTGATGAATTATATGCAAAACAAAAATAAAGTCATTGCATTCGATGAGATCATAGTTGAATATCTCGTTCATGAAAATAGTCCTAACGATGTTTTTACACAATTTTATTTGCCCAAAAAGAAAAATATATAAAACATGATGAAATATCTAGAAATTTTCTTGAAAATGAAATAAACAAACGCACGTCATAACATTCGTACATATCAAAACATATCGTACTGTACAAACATTATCCAAACAATCGCTCTTAGCACTTTCGCTTTCAATGTAATTATGTTCGTATTTTTACAAACCTCTTTTACGTTTTTCATTCATTCAAGGTGCATATGTGTATAATATTATTTACTTGATTTAAACTAAAACTGTTTGAATATAAAAAAACAATGTATGAATCTTTTAGAAAGATTTTAATATCCAACGATCCCACTTCTTGGAATAAGAGATCATAGCAAAATTATAAAGATTTCATAAGTGGAATAAAATTTGAGTAAACAATTCAACTGTGGGGTCACGTGTTCGATCCCTGATCCAGTGTTACTGACCTTGCCAGACTTTGGATCAGTGGCGTGCCGTGACTTTTAAAACAGGGGACTAGTTATGAACATTATTTTTAAATTATAATAATCTGTTTTGAAGTTATGAGTATAAATTTTCATTGTTGTGCTAACAGAAATATCCTAAGAGCCTGCCTTTCTTAATAGCATCATGTTTGTCTTCAAATTTAATCTTCTGAATAATTTGTCGAATAATCGATCGAGAATGCAAAATTTCAAGGCCTTGTTATTTGTTTCCGCGCGCTTCACACTGATTTGTTATGAGGGAATCGTTTCGTGAGTTAAGTATTTGTAATCAAGAAATACTTTAAATTCTTAAAGAATCGAGTAAATTAAAAAATATTTTGTTCGAAAAAATATAAAATACAGGCATATTTATTGCACAATATCACATTAAAGATCGATGTAAATGACGTATTGCGAATTAAGTTTTGTCTGAAATTTCAAATAGATAAATTCACTGGCAACACAGACCAACCAAATCGTAGTAAATGCGTTCAAACGTTTCAATTATGATCAAATTTGTATTTTAAAATTGTACAAACTTTAAATAAATAAATATGATTGGTTAAAATGTAAAAACTAAAAATAAAAATGTATTTATAATTTCAAATTTACATTAATGCATTTATATTAAATTATTCACCTGAGATTTATTTTAATTACCTGCGATTCAATCTAAGTTAAAGTTTTTAGGAAAAGTAACTACATACAGTTATCTAAATTCACGATGTTTTTTCACTTACCGGTAAATACCGGTATACCGGTAGTAGCAATGGTGTAGTGCTAAATAAAAAAGAACCAGGTCGGTGTTTAATTTTTACGAATTTTTTGTGTTTTTAGATAAAAAAGCCAATAAATTTCATCAAGCGTCCTTTAAGTTTTGAATGTGCTCAGATTACTATTCGATTTTGGTCAACGAGTGTTAGAACGAGAGTCTGCTTACAATATTTGGAATACAAAATTTTATGTGAAATTTTAGTCAAAATAGTTTTTGAAAAACAATGTTTATACCAATCAAAGTGCCAGGGCGACGACCTGGCTCAAAAAGAAGTACCAGAACGGCGACCTGGCCCGACTACACCACTGGGTATTAGGAAAAATAATCTACCGTTTACCGGTTTATGAAATTTGAGGGTAAATTGCAATCCATAGATCCAATGTTATTATCAATGATCGGCATTAAAAAAATCTCTATTGCAAAAAACAATACTTTTTTGCTATCTTGTTTTGTAGCGGTCTATTGTTGTTTGATGAGAAGTCAACCAACGCCAAAGACTATTTATTATTTGTAGCTATATTATAAAAAAAATGTACCCAAATCATATTAAATCATTGACTTATTAACTGGAATACCGATACGAGTATACACGTGTATATTAAGCGTCGATTGGAAATGTGCGCGCCACAGTTGCAGCATCGCTGTAGGCAACGCTGTTGTTGAACCCGCCCCAATTCCCAATCTGTTGATTGATTGTTATTACGGGTTTCGCGTTTTCCCGGTTTCGATTTGTCGCGGTGTCACAGAGAGACCCGAAATAAATTAAATTTATAATTGCGCCGGACACTTTAATGGCCGCCGGGGACGAATTCGGCACCTTTTCCAATTAAAATCCTAAATGATTGACCCCCAAGATTGACGAACGCATTTATTCACCTAAAATCCCGAATATATACCGTTATGCGATTAACGTATAAATATGTATAATACAGAAATAAATAAAAAAACGAGCATATATACGGTGCAATGTGTGTATAATGTACGAATGCATACATAAAATCAAAGCGTAGTGCACAATGAATTCGAATACAGTCTGAAAGCTCGAATTCGTCGGGCGGAGCTTTAAAATAAACATTGCGGATAAACGAATGCGCTCACTTGCACAAATAAATAGCGAATTAATTTAATCCTGAAATATCCGAAAGCCTCTCCAGCTAATGCAACTGACGTTCGCCCACAATAAAACACCGCGAGAGAATTTTCCATTAAGATAAGATAAACATTTCGGTTGCACTGCGCCGCGCAAAATATAAATGTCGTTTATGCAAATACTTTAAAGTAAATAACCTATATTGAGTTCGATGAAGGTAAAGTCGATATATCAACACACCGATCGTAAACATCGAACCACTTAAATTCATTCGACATAAGACAGTCTCGAAACGGGAATACCGTCATTTTCACCATATTTAATGACGTAGCAAACTTAGAACAAAAATTAATTTGAACACATTAAAAATATGAAATATAGATATATGTATTATATTCCAAAAAAGTCTATGCCATTTTTTTGTGCTAGGTGTTGTAATAGAAATCTCAACAAGAGACTATGGATGAAAACAAACAGTGATAAACGTGGCACATGGTTTTTTTAGATAGTTTTAAACGCGCGAAATAATGTGGCGTGAATAATGAATAATGTGGCACAGATTCATGACACACCCCGCAAACACCGTCCCAAAATTACCCCCTGGAGTGTTTTAGGTAAAATTGTATCCTTGTATTTATCCTTGCTTGACAGTGATGCAAACGACGAGTCAATCACCAGCTGAGGAATTAGTTGTTGTAAAATTTTTTTTCCATACACTAATTAGAAAAATAGTCCCTGTTGTATCATCATAGGTACATATATATCGTACTGAAAAATGTACCAAATAATATATGTATGTTCAATGGATCACATGTTCGATGTACATATGTACGTAATTAAAAAAATCAGCACTTTATAGTAAAAATTTTCTTATTTAAATTAAAATTGAAAAGGTTTGCGAGCTAGAGACACATTGTAAGAAAGTGTTGCCGAACATTGTATTTAACGATATGTATTAGAAAACAGTAAAAATTAAAACAATTTTAGAGACGTATGGCGTGATAAAATAAAGAGAGATCGAAAAAAATTTATAAAATAATAACTCGTTCAATATTGCGTATGCAAAATATAGATATACACATCGGTCGTTTACATAGTTTTCGACAAATAAAATATGCGAATTTGAAAAAAATCGATACTATGGGTATTTCTTTTGTTAATACCGGTATTACCAAAGGCTTAGTTTCGATCAGATACCGATACTACTGTTATTGGTACTTGCAATCCCTAGTCACCACCAGGCGCGGCTTGTCTTAATTTGAGTTATTTTAAAAATATATTTTTGGAATTTAAAAATTGAAAACACATAATCAGAAGGGATGAATGTCGATTTGTAAATATGCCGCCGTCTGAACTATTCATAGCTCATCTCGACGTAATGTAATATTCCCGTGCATCGAGAATCTACCTACTAAACGTGTCGACGGACAACCCCATCACTCCACCGGCTACCCCATCCCGGATTCCAAGTCGTGTGTATGTGTGTGTATATTTCAAAAGTGTACGCCGAAATAGATCATCCAGGATTTACGCTGGAACGCCGTGCAATATTTTCGTTCGTCTCGTTCGATTTCGTCACCCGCCAGTTTGTAAAAGCCGGGAAATCGCGTCTCCACGTAACACCATCAATCTAAATCTATTCACAGAAGCGATTCCTTGTCGAGCGCACATAGGTGTCGGTCGATTGTCACCTTGTCGATGATCTCAGCCCCCCCTATTTCGGTCCGACCGACAGACAGACTCCCGATACCGTATATGTAGATACGACATTCGAGAATTTTTCCACGACAATTGCCCGAAATATCCCCGATGAGGTAATGCCGTATACTCGAACGCAATTTTCGGGACTCTTTTGTCGGGTTAATTATATACACACACGCCGGTGCGGAGCGGGGGTATTCCTTAACGTGAGGAATGGGCCGAGTTACATTTGTCAGCGTAACAGCCAGAATTCCCCGGTAACGTAAAGCTGAAGGGATATGGATGGGCGTTATCGTGGCCCAATTCGTTCCTGCGAAATACCCCATATGTAACTGACAGCGCTAGTCACGTTAAATAACAACGATCGGCAGTGATTTTAACTGTGGCTGAAGTTTGATGCTAAAATTTTTGATTGCATATTTAGAACATTTTGCTGATATTTGATACAGTAAACTCTGTCAATCCTTTTCATTCAATTTCATAAAGAAAAATTTTCTATAAAATATGTATACAATTTGTGGGATTTTTGTTTGGCCAACGATTAGTGGTAGTGGCTTGATTTCAACACTGTCAAAATAATTGTCACTGTACTGATATGGTCTGATTTTGTATAGCTCGTGCAGCGAAAGCTGGCACGTACCAATACAAACACGTATATTGTATCCGTGAAGATATGAATAAGATTTTTTTGTATCTGTTTTCTAGGACAATCAGTTGGTCCCTTTCATACGCACCCACTTTCCGAGCATGACAGAAACAACAATTATTTTTTGTATTGCTCGGTGATTTTTGCTCAGTGATCAAGTGTGCACTACAGGGTGATTTTTTCCAGTTTCACTGGTCAGTCACCAATCAACCCCCACAAACTGACGTAACGCGTTCTTATATTGTTTGCTAATTGGTTAATTGGAGTTAGTTCATTAGAATTAGTGGATATATGATAATAAAATGCTTTGTAATAAAATTGGATCTGGGAAAACACTAACGGGACAATCTCGCGAAATTGTGTATAATGTTTTCAACTATTTCATGCATCGTATAGTGAATCAGAGCAGAGTCAATCACTATTGATACATTCAGAGACGTTTGGAGACATGTGAAAAAACATGAAGAAAAATTTATTGAACTGGAACCAAAACTCGATAATTTAACGGACAATTTCACTGACATTATAAAAGTAGAATATTCTGATAGCGAATATATGGATTCTTCAAGTGATGGAGAATTAAGTGGCGTAGAAGAATTATGATATGACATTGTATAGAAACAGAAGACTATCCAAAACGAGCAAAGAAGTAACGAATTAAAGAAAATCAGAAAAGGTTAGTAAAACTAGAAGTACGTTTAGTAGTAGAGTAGTAAAAGTAGAGTCTTATAATAGAAAAGTTTGAAATTGAAATTCAAAAATAAGATTATAAAATGAACAATGTATTTATTTAGATTAGAAACACTTCCGGTTCGGGTAGACTTTCTGGGTGTAAATGTACTGCGGCATTATCCAAAGATCGCCGCAATATTTTTTTTGTAAGTTTATTTGATTATTATTTATGACAAGTTCTGACTTAGCTACAAAATTCTGAAGCCGACAAACAATTCTATGCAAAATAATGAAAAAATATTTTGATGGTGTAGGCACCCAACAGTAAACAAATTTGAAGTGAGCAAATAAACAACAAAGTGTAGCGCTTTCTTTGCGATTTTTTTTATTATCTTTGTAACGGTCGGGACTTAATACTAGCCGACAAAGAAGAATATCTATACATAATAATGAAAAGGACTGCATTATTATCAAAATTCGAACGCTTTTAAAATTACTTATTTCCTGTTTAATATAATTTATATCCTATATTTTTTTCTCATTTTTTAATTCGTATTAATTTTTGCATACGTACGTTTGTTTAATATAAATGCATTAAAATAAATTCGAAATTATAAATACATTTTTATTTTTAGTTTTTACATTTTAACCAATCATATTTATTTATATAACTAGTGAATAGCCCGACGAAATATCATCGCATGGGTATAAAATTATTATATACCCGTATAAAACTAAAAAAAAAAATCCGGAACCGGAACCGTTATTTTCGTAGACTCTCATAGATAGTTTTCAATTCTTTATTTGTAATAATTTTCAATTCTTAAAGTTAACGTTAACAAAATGTAATATTTTCCGGTTATACACAAACGGTCATTGACCTCGTAACGTTGAATATTATTATTACACATAACAAATTACGTGCATAAACATATGATGTGTATTTACAACACGTATTCAGGGCGAGGATATGGCGTGCGACGCGAGCTCATGAGGACATAGCGTTTGGATCGGAGGGTCCGAGGTTCGATTCCCGGCGCCCGCGGTGAATGAAATCAATTTTTTTCTCGAATATCGTCAAAATATAAATAATTTAAATTATAATTATAATTAAATTGAAAATAAATAAATAAAAAATGGTTCAAAACCTCGCTAAATGAAATTATTCAAATTACGTATTTTTATATGGCGAGAAGGAATATTTCAATTAATGTTTAAAAAAAAAAGGCGAAATGAAAAATTGGATTTGGCTTGATGTCCGAGACCATTAGCTCAATTTAGACCCATATTCAGGCTATTTGGGGTGATCGGTTCGAGTCGCGACAAAGTCGTCTCGTCGAAAAATGAATTAATCGATTTTTATCGTTCATTATGTTCGGCGAGAGTTAGGACACACACACACACACACACACACACATCCACCCACACACACACAGATTACCATCTTTATTTATATATATATATATATTTATATATATATATATATATATATATATATATATATATATATATATATATATATATATATATATATATATATATATATAAATAAAGATGGTATATATATATATATATATATATATATATATATATATATATATATATATATATATATATATATATATATATATATATATATATATATATATATATATATATATATATATATATATATATATATATATATATATATATATATATATATATCAGTGGCGGGCGGTGACTTTTCAAACAAGGGATGCTGTCCCTTGTTTGAAAAAAAAAACCGACCAATTTATTTTTTAAAATTTAATTTTATTCTTCGTTCCTTTTTACAAAATTCATCGATAACCGCATCATAGAATTTTTTATTGTTTTTTAAATTTGACATTATTTTCTTTTCGATTGCAATTAAAGCAAGACCAGAGAGTCTTTCTTCACTTTGACTACTTCTGGTGAACGTTTTAATTCTTTTCATAGTCGAAAATGATCGTTCAGCCGATGCGCTCGTGGAAGGTATCGTACAAATTAATTGTATTAAACTAAATACTTGTTCCAAAACGTCTATTAGATCATCTTTCACAATTAATTCCTTTACGTCATTTATAGATTTCAAATGAAAATCTTGCGTTGAGTACATGTAAATTAATTCGCTTTTTAATTTCATAAAATCAAAGTATTTTCCATAAGTTAGGTGGAGTGATTTAAATAGGAAATCTGGAAAATTATTTTCATATTCTTTAAATTTTTTGACGTTAAAAAATTCGAGAAATTTTAAATTTTCGATATCTCGAAATCGATTGCTTGTATTTACTGAAAGAGTTTCTAAAATTTCAGAATAGTGAAGTTTATACGTTGTTTTCACATCTTCTTCACATTCAGCATATTTTCTTTTTCTATTAAAATTTTTAGTTATTACTTTGTTCCACAATGAATCAAAATCGTCTTTTTTGCTATCTAAATATTTTACAAATTTTTTAATTTCACTTACGCAATACGATATGTCAAAGGTTTTTTTTTGTAAAATTTCAAATAAAAAATCTGCCGAATTAAATATTGCAGAAAATAAATGCAAATTGAAATTGAATTCAAACTCTTTTAAATAACGATGAAGGACTTCAGCATTTATGACAGCATCAGTATCCCATTCGTCTTCGTCATTAATTATTTGATTAAATATTTCCATTAATTCTGTTTGATATTCTAATATCATATTTAAAATTTTGCTATTGTAGTTCCATCGTGTAGGGGCAGCAGTGGGAAATCGTTTTTTTATTTGACAATCGAGAAGGGAAATTCTTCTTGAAGACTTACAAAAAAAAGTTGAAAATGACAACATACGGCTGAAAAAACGTTTGCATCCGGATATATGTTTAACAGATTGCGACAAAACTAAATTCAATCTGTGAGCGTAACAATGGACAAATAAAGAATTAGGACAAATATCTCGAATTTTTCGTTGCACTCCATTATGCTCCCCGGACATTACAGCCGCTCCATCGTACGTTTGTGCAATTAATTTGTCCAAACAACCAAATTCTTCCAAGGTCTCACGTATGTGCTGAAAAAGAGCATTAGCTGTTCTATTGGGACTAACATCGACAAATCCAACAAATCTCTCCTGAATTTCATTATTTTCATCTACATATCTAAAAATAGTAGATAGCTGAGCTTTGCGACTGATATCTGTAGATTCGTCCACAATTATGGAAACAAATTTTGATGCACGTATTTCAGTTTTAATCTCATCTAGCAAGACTTTTGATATTGCGGATACCAAGTCATTTTGTATATGGTTCGATAGTCCAGTAAACACCGTAGAGTTATCTAAATGAGTTTTCAATTTTATGTCTGATTCACTCAACAGATACAGCAATTCAATATAATTCCCTCTATTTTCCGATTCCTGGTGCTCAAAATGTCCTCGTAAAGGTTGTTCTTGTTTTGCTAAAAAACAGATCGCGCTTATTAATTTCGACAAAATGTATCTATTTGCAGTAACTTCTTTGTTGTGCATTTCAATATTTGCTTTAAATTGAGCACTTAAAAAATTTTCTATACGAGGTCCCTTTCCAAATTTTTTAAATTGAGCAGCAGAACATATGTGAGCTTGAGAACATTCATGTCTCTTGCGCGATTTACTTAAATTGTTTAGGTCAGAAAATCCAAATTTACTCCAGACATTCACTTCTTGAGAAAATAAAATACATGGCCAACAGAATAATTTCGTTAAGTGAGCACATCCACAAATCCATGAAATTTTTTCGTATGTTTCTGTGTTAAAATACCTTTTAAATGTTTTTGTTTTAGACTGAATATTTAATATTGGTGTGGGTTTGGGGCTCTTAACAATAATCTCCTTTTCATTAAATGGGAGAGAAGCAAATCTTCTTTTCAGCACATTTTCAATTAAACAATTGCAATTATTATTGATCTCGACGACAAGTCCACTCTCATTGTTATTTTCGATATCCATATTAAAGGCAATAATGAAAACTCGTAAGTAGTGGAACAGTAAACTAAAAATAAAGTTAGACGAAACTAATTTAAATGAAAACTTAATTCAAAAGTAAAAAATAACCAACTTACAGTATAAATGATTAACTTCGTCTAAAGAAATGAATCGGCTAGCTTTTTGATAAATAACTTGGGGCGTAGCGTGCGGAAATATCGATCAACAGCGGCTTCCAAGTGAAACTCAATAGATAAGCAAACAGAGAAACCGAATCCACCGTAGAGGTTAAACAAGTGTCAACGCGTCCGCGCGAATAAGACAGCCTCATAGTGCGCATGCGCAAATGGGATCGGTCGCGACTCCGAATCCATGACGCGCGCGCACTTCACTCAGCGTCTACTCGCCAGCGTCACTCGCCTGTGGCCGGCCTATGCGAATGCGGCCTATGCGAATCCTTAATAAAAATTATCAAAAGATCCTATATAATGCATCATGTAACAAAAAACACGTGATATGTGAAATATATATCATATACTACATCATAATCACGTACATCACTAAGAATACATCGAAGCGAAATTCAAATATTTATTAAAAATACTCTTGGCTTTTTAAAGTTATAGGGGATGCGCCGCATCCACCGCATCCATGGACCGCACGCCACTGATATATATATATATATATATATATATATATATATATATATATATATATATATATATATATATATATATATATATATATATATATATATATATATATATATATATATATATATATATATATATATATATATATATATATATATATATATATATATATATATATATATATATATATATATATATATATATATATATATATATATATATATATATATATATATATATATATATATATATATATATATATATATATATATATATATATATATATATATATATATATATATATATATATATATATATATATATATATATATATATATATATATATATATAT
Organism: Arctopsyche grandis; assembly: GCF_051622035.1. Taxonomy (NCBI): domain Eukaryota; kingdom Metazoa; phylum Arthropoda; class Insecta; order Trichoptera; family Hydropsychidae; genus Arctopsyche; species Arctopsyche grandis. The sequence goes on from NC_135362.1 coordinate 20,897,603, forward strand.
ATATATATATATATATATATATATATATATATATATATATATATATATATATATATATATATATATATATATATATATATATATATATATATATATATATATATATATATATAGTGACCAAACTTCAACCCCCACTACTAAAATTTGGATGTCATACTATGTAAATAAAGTAAAAAATAAAAATTGTAAAGATACAATCTCTACGCTTCGAGATAGGAAACAGATGTGTGTATATGTATATATATTGCAATATAAAAGTATGGTGAGAAAAATAATACTTTGTAACCTAAACTGGATGAAACACAAAGCAATTCTTGGAAAGTTGTAAAAGGAAACCATTGAATGCTTCGATTTTTGGAAAAATATATTCTTTTAATACAATTTTATTTGAAATATAAATAGATATAAGCTTCGCTCGGGGCTAGAAAATTGAAATATTAGGTTTCTATCCAAAGTTGTAGCGGAATGGAGAATATATTAATAATAAAAAAATTAGATTGTTCTCTTTTTACAAGTTTTGTTCACTTTATTTGACTACTGAGCTACCTTAAAAAACTCGGCTTACTAAACAAATCCACTCAAAATATAATATGTATTATAAATAGACGTAGATTAAAAATAAGTATGTCGCAATATTTCAATTCAATTCAATCCCAGTCGCAAACAAAGATCACACAACAAAATTCGGTTAGTCGGTTAAATTTTGTACGCACGTGTATCTCATAATTTACCATTTAAAATGACACTTCTCTAATTTTCCCACTCTTTACAAATTGAAATATTTCCTCTAAAAATATTGATGATAAATTGTTGGTGGAACTCTCTTCTTTTGCCGAATTGAGTTCCTTTGTCTAATGTTGTACGTATGCAGATTTAATATTAGATATTGATCATAATAATTACGGCGATATATTAACGTTACAGCATTCCCGGCTCGAGATGATCATGTCCAATTAGGCGTCCCGTGTACAAATGAGCCGCGATTGGCAAGTTTACGAATACTCCAATTTAATTTGATTCCCGTTTAACATATTTGGAATAACTGCTCACGGTTAATTATATCGAAAATGTCGCATCAGACCCAGATTAAACTTTGGGGTGGATCGGCACTTAACCAACATTGCTGTAAATTAGTAGAGGTAGCTTTTAAAATAGTTTCGGCTTATCCAGTCTACGATAATAATATTTCCGCGTTCAACCACCATTGTGTTTAACTTTAACGTTATCTATAGAAACGTTATCGTATTTCGTGCGGATCTGTAATATTTCAAAGTCATCGGTACAGAGGTCGTAGTTTGTTTCGCCGATTATTATTCAAAGCTTTTTTTAGTAACGATTGTTCTTTAATCTCAACACAGTTACGGTGTCATTGTATTCAAATAGTTCCAAATCTTTATGCTGAAACATTTTGTTCGCACTATTAAGATGAATTTGTACATTCTTTTCCGTACGAGTGAATTGTATCAATGTTATTACAATGTACAAAAAATATCTTCAAGTGGAATTTTACTATAAACTCATATATTAACGATCACATTCACGTTTAGATTACGAAATTAGACAGATATACGCAACCGTTCCGTTACGGTTGCTTTGAAATATACATTGGTTGGGTGAAAAATACCCTTCTAAACAAATAGCCATCGATATATTTACTTGTCACAACGACAGTCATTATCTTTTTATAGATACGTTCCGACTCCTGACTTTTCACAATAATTTACTTAGTTTGCTCCAAAACGCTGCATTGAACGATTTTTATTATTATCGCGATCGAAACTATGTAAGTATTACATACATAATTTAATTATAAAATAATTACAACACAATTTAACCACAATACTAATTCTTATTTGAACTGATCAAAGTAAATAGAAAATAAAAACAGTAGCTACATATGTATAGGACGAATGGGGTATGGAAGATCGGTTAGAAAAAACTAATTGTCAATTTAAAGCTTGTTATGTCAAATGAGGGGGGTCGAACAGAAAATGCCGTGAGGAATTCTCACTAATTAAAAATATACCCCTTGGTTTTAATTTTAATTTACAACCCTCCAGTTCATTAGGCTTGCTTGCACTCGACACGACCATCCGCCCTTGTGGAGGGCGCCTCTTGGGTTTCCTGTTTATCGATTGTATTTTATATACCCCATTATATTATATATATACATATATAAACGTATTATTTATTTGCTAGGGAGCTATGCCTCAAATATACGAGCTTATAAGTGAAAAAAAAAGTAAAACTACACATGTTTTAAGAGTTGTTGCCGGCTTCCGTCGTTGTGCGTGAAAGCACTAATATTTATGCACCAGTGACCCGGAACCTTTTTTTAAGTTGAACGCACCCGAATGTTAATTTAGAGTAAATTTATATCATTCCGTAGAGTCTGCGCATTATTTATCAGTGTTTTGTGTGAAAAAAATGCGATACATACAAATCCTCTGATTTGTTCAAATGTAATGATAGCTTCGAACGGATTCTTTATCTAGAGAGATTTTGTAATATGAAGCGACCACTCTAGTAGTATCATTGCGCATGTGTCAAATTCATTCATTGAACTCGGAAGCGACGTATTTATATCTTAGAAGCTTCTCAGCAATAAGGCGTAAATTTACGAGCATACCTTATGGTGCATTTCTACTACATTACAGTGCTTTCTAGCGATGGGAAAATGCATACGTTGCTTTCATGTGATTTAAATTCCAAATTTATAAACTTCGTTGAATGTCGAGTATTTATAGGATATTTCAAATCATTTTTTTTAAACGACTGTTGTTGAAAAAGGTTTTCGTTCAAACTTCCTTTTCAATGTTGCATACAAAGTTATCTTCGCCCTAAAGAACAGTGCGGCAAAAACAGCTGTTCTTTGCAGCAATTTTATTTTTATACGTGCCCTCAACTTTTAGATGTATAAATTCGAGTTATGTATGTATACATACATATATGATTTTTTCAGGACGGAAAGTCATAAAACCGTCGCCATAAGGGAGTTGCCGGTTGACGAAAGCTCACACACAATGATGATCGCTGCATAAAACGTCATAAATTTTTTTTGAATATGCGTGCATAAAGGAGCGCATAGCAATAAAATAATAAATGCACACTGCATATTTGTTTAGACTTATTGTATGCGAATTATTTATATCGAACTGGAGTGAAAGCCGTATACATTACTACGTCGACAAGCGTATGTCGTAAAATAGGTAAACATAATAAAAATTCATCCCGTGTGAAAAGTTTACGATGAGAAATCTCTGAAAATGTTGTATTGTGCTGAATACAAAGTAGCAAGTAATTGTCCTTTTCAAAGCCATATTAATTGCATTCGATTGTGTATACCAGATGGTAGCTTTTAAAAGCTTACTCGCACATACATAAATATATTTGGACGAAAATTTACAATGAATGACCTATCTTATACATATATCATCATCACAGTCATTTGCCATCCCCTGTTGTGAAGGCCTCTCTAACATGCTTTCATTCGTTCCTGTTTTGAGCATCTCTCATCCATCTCATCCCACACATTTTTTCTGATTTCATCCACCCATCTACCTTGCGGCCTTCCATGCACCGTTTTGCATTCTCTCAGGTACCATGCGAGCACTTCTTTCACCCATCTACCGTCCGGTCTTCCAGCTATGTGACCCGCCCATTGCCCTTTTAATCTCTTTAATACGGCTCAGTGACAATTTCGCACATGGAGATCCCACACCGTCACAAAAATCTCGAACATGAAATATCTGGCACTCGAAAATTCCACGCAACGAGAGCGAAAAATGCGAACTATCACGCTAATGAAAATTCGAGCGCCAAATATTCCAGATTTTTGGGATAAAGATTTTCATGTGCTAAATCTCCATGTGCGAAATAGTCGGTTTACCCTTTTATTATATACCTCCTTTACGTTTCACTTACGATTATTCATATACATATGTATATGAATAATATATATATATATATATATATATATATATATATATATATATATATATATATATATATATATATATATATATAAATATATATCGGATTGTCGTCATAGAAGCTTTTTTTTGTTTTCGAAGTTCTCAACCAAAATACATAGTTACAAACATACAAAGTCTCTTTTGAAATTATATATTAATAACTTATTAAATTGACTAATTTTCTTCAACCGAAACTATATATATACATACACGTATACATAATTGAAAATAAATTTACTCTAAGGTTTTGTTAATATTTATGATGGTCATGAAATGATAGTTTCGTATAAAATTTGGTGCCACGTACTCATCATCCTTTCTTCCAACCATTCGCTTGGATTTTGGGGCAACTTATGAAATAATTCCTTGTCTTGGAAAGAAAGATCACAAATTCATATTGAATCAATAACCCCTGAAATCACGTGTGCGTCATATGTTATAACTACACATAAAAAATCGTTCGTAATGTATGTACTCGTACGAAATAAAAATCCAACGGTAATATTTTATTTTGGTATCACCCAGCATGCATTTACCCATTGAGGATAATGTGAACATAATATTATGGTTTTCGGCAACCGAAATTGTGATGAGTGCGAAACACAAGGTTTGGAAGTTTGGCGGTGTAGTTCGCCGTAGGGGAGCAATAATTATGGTGACATTTACGAGCTTCCTCTTTGCATAACGGTGTGAAAGAATATTATTCTCGGTATTTGTCGTTCTCAAAGAGAAAAATGGGCGGGTCATGTGGCGGATTCAGGGGTCGAATGTGTCCTCAAAGGGTACATTAACGCTGCGAAAATTTCGCATACAAATAACCGCACTCAGACACATAACGAAATCTTATACGTTTCAAAGCAATAACGACTCACACCTGATGCTTTGTTAAAAAGATTTTCCCGGAAAAGCGACCATGCTCACCTGGCCTAAAACAAAAATGTTAATCTTGAGGGTGCCATTATGGACTTTTTATTGCGAAAATTTTACTTCTCAAAATAAATATTAAAGCTCCGAAACCGCAATGCAAATTCGTCACGGAACCGACTTCAAAATTACGTACATTGTACACTCGCGAAGAAGAAACCGTTTACAATTATTTCGAACGATCGATCATTTTATTTTATTCATTTCTTTGCCTTTTTGTAAGAGACGCGCTAAACTCTCCCTTTTCGTATAAGCATTTTTATTATACCATTATTATATGTAATATTGTCACGGAATGACAAATAAAACGTTGCTATTCGTGTACGTGTCGTTAATTTGATCGTAAAATAAATGTCGGCATTCTCAAGTTTCACACATATGTACATAAGTTTCGAGATTTATCTTCTCCATTAACATCGACAATTCTTAAAAACATTGAAATTGTATAATCAATTGCATGTATAATCATTACAAAACATTGTACATAAATATTTCAATTTAAGACATTTAACTCTCACTGCAATTATATGGATATAAATATATTATATAAATCATATATATAAAGACGGTAATCTGTGTGTGTGTGGGTGTGTGTGTGTGTGTGTGTGTCCTAACTCTCGCCGAACATTATGAACGAATCGATAAAAATCGATTAATTCATTTTTCGACGAGACGACTTTGTCGCGACTCGAACCGATCACCCCAAATAGCCTGAATATGGATCTAAATTGAGCTAATGGTCTCGGACATCACGCCAAATCCAATTTTTCATTTCGCCTTTTTTTTTTAAACATTAATTGAAATATTCCTTCTCGCCATATAAAAATACGTAATTTTAATAATTTCATTTAGCGAGGTTTTGAACCATTTTTTATGTATTTATTTTCAGTTAAATTATAATTATAATTTAAATTATTTATATTTTGACGATATTCGAGAAAAAAATTGATTTCATTCACCGCGGGCGCCGGGAATCGAACCTCGGACCCTCCGATCCAAACGCTACGTCCTCATGAGCTCGCGTCGCACGCCATATCCTCGCCCAGAATACGTGTTGTAAATACACATCATATGTTTATGCACGTAATTTGTTATGTGTAATAATAATATTCAACGTTACGAGGTCAATGACCGTTTGTGTATAACCGGAAAATATTACATTTTGTTAACGTTAACTTTAAGAATTGAAAATTATTACAAATAAAGAATTGAAAACTATCTATGAGAGTCTACGAAAATAACGGATCCGGTTCGGGATTTTTTTTTTAGTTTTATACGGGTATATAATAATTTTATACCCATGCGATGATATTTCATCGGGCTATTCACTAGTTATATAAATAAATATGATTGGTTAAAATGTAAAAACTAAAAATAAAAATGTATTTATAATTTCGAATTTATTTTAATGCATTTATATTAAATTATTCACCTGAGATTTATTTTTAATTACCTGCGATTCAATCTAAGTTAAATTTTTTAGGAAAAGTAACTACATACAGTCATCTAAATCCACGATGTTTTTTCACTTACCGGTAAATACCGGTATACCGGTAGTAGCAATAGTGTAGTGCCAAATAAATAAAAATAACCAGGTCGGTGTTTAATTTTTACGACCCACCCCCCCGCTTTTTTCCTTACTGAAAAAAAGGTTATATCATAATATTGGTAGTCCAAATATTTATAAAAAAAAAAAACAAATAACAATAAACAAATATTCTTACTTGTTGAAATTATGATGTATTTTTTATATTTTATAAAAACTTCCATAATGCATCCTCTTCAACATCTTTGATTTTGCAAAACCCGTGTTTGTGTGTCAACAGCAACATTTGCTTTTAGCAATGCTAGAACCATGTACCATATATACATATGTCAAAAAACTATCAAATTTTACATGTGAATTTAGAGAGGACTATTCATTTAAGCTGAGTTTTCTCATTTTATCTATCCTAAAGTGTGTATGGTAAATAGCTGAAAGAATGTTTTCTTTCGAAGTTTTGAGTGGTTTTAGATAAAAAGGCAAATAAATTTCATTAAACGTCTTTTAAGTTTTGAATGTGCTCAGATTACTATTCGATTGTGGTCATCGATTGAGTGTTAGAGCGAGAGTATCACAATATTTGGAATACAAAATTTTACATATGTATTTGAAATTTTAGTCAAAATATTTTTTAATTGTACTAGAAAAACAATGTTTATATCAATCAAAGTGCCAGGGCCGCGACCTGGCTTAAAAATAAGTACCAGGGCGGCGACCTGGCCCGACTAAACCACTGTATATAACCATACTGCTTATATCAGCAACAATGTCAATAAATAATTTTATACTTGGTACATAACAGAAACCACTAGTTGCCTGCATCTGTTTGAGGACACCTGAAAAGTAACACGGGGAATTTTAGTGTCATCGGACCAATGAAATCGCTGGTAGAAGACCGGGAGATGAATCTATTGAATGAGTGGCATATGGCGAGAATGGGTGAAAGAAATCCAACAACAAACAACAACGCCAACATTTGACAGACTTTTATGAGTCGGCTGTAAACATGCAGCGCGACGGGTCATTAAAGTCACACAAGCTCCAGGTTCGAATCGCCCAAACCTGGAGTCGTAAACCCTCCCAGCTGAATAAAACTCGATTGATCCCCGACACTATAACGAAATAGTAAAAAGAATGAATGGAAAAAAATTATCAACAATAGTATAATATTTTATCACTATGGGATTATGAAAAAGGCGTGGCACTAGTGGTAATTTCAAACTTCACTATTTTAGATACCCTATTGCTTTGCATTAGGGGCAGGGGTGTCAAATGCTACATACACACATACATACTAGATTGGTATTTCAACTAATCGTGACCGAAAGCAATTATTTTTATATTATAGTAGAACTGATAAATGAATTATTTATATTAGTAGAATGAATGAAATATATTACAAAGACATTTTCTATGAATATATTTTCTGGTAATTTGTTTTTAAATGATTCAATGGCTTTCGTTTATTTAATTTTTTTTAAACCTTCCAAAGATTCAATTTATTACTTCCCACAATGCCCATGGTTATAAATAAACATCCACTATTTATTAAAGAAAGATAGATATAGCTCGGTGGTTGCGTTAATGCTAGCCACTGAGAGGACCCGGGTTCGAACCGTAGTTTGAACTCGATTGAAAATAATTTATTCGTAGTATTTATGCAGTGTCGCTGGTTAGACTTGGATATTTGTGACTCTAAGTCAATCATTTCCCATCAGAGTTTGCCAATTTATCTGATTTCATTATTAAAACGGTTCCTAATCAAAATTGGCAACAATCCTACATACTATTTGTCACCACTTGAACATAATTTAAAATTATTTTCATTTGATAATAATTTAAATTTTTTTTCATTTGAAAATAATTTACCATTTAAAAATAATTTATATCCATATGTATGTACAGAGGTTTTTACTTTATCTATGTACGTAGTAACAATAGATGAAGTTTTGTGATCATGCGAAAATTCGAACTCGAGATTTTGACTGATTCGAACTCAGAATCGATCACTGATCACGTTTTCATGATCTAGAAAAAATGTGTGTGTGTGTGTGTGTGTGTGTATGTGTGTGTGTGTGTGTGTGTGTGTGTGTGTGTGTGTGTGTCTGCGTGTGTGTCTGTGTGGGTGTGTATTTTGGGGATATTTTTAACACCGTTAGTCCTATCGAACTGAAACTTAGTATCGGTTACTGAAATTCTTATCGACACGAGGTACATTTTTTTCAAATTTAATTTTTATAATCTCATATTTTTTAAATATTTCTATCTGAACCGGAAGCAGTACTTTTACTCTAGAGAATCGAAGTTTTTTATGTTTTTTTCAGAAACCTTTTGGTTTATTGAACTGAAATTTCATATCTAGAAGTTTAAGTTTAATACCAAGTTAATTATAAAATTTAGTTAGCATCTTTACTCTTGTTCGATTTTTCTTCCACTATTTTTTTCGACCCCTTAAACATGTGTGTTCGTCACAAAAAAATTCAAGTATAATTCTTGTAGCAATTTGATGAAAATGAAAAAAAATTATTAAATTTTATAAACCGGAAGTGGGATTTTTTTCACTTAGAAAGGTTGAAAATGTTGTGCCCACTACTCTGTCCACACCCCTGAACGTATTAAGCTGAAAATTTATATTTCTATCCTTTATGTACTAACTTAGAGCTGGTAAGGTTTTGGTCAGAATTCGTAAACCGGAAGTAGTATTTTTTTTAAAAACAATATTTCATTATTTTATTTTGACCTTTTAAATTGTTTTAAGCTTCTTGATATTTAATGTGTATAAAAAAAATAGTGATTTTAAGTAAAAATAAAAAAAATTACTTAATTTAATGAACCGGAAGTGGGATTTTTTTCCTCGTAGTTTTCTTAGTAAGCACGATTTTATCATTTTTACAGTTTGACAGTTTTTTTAACAGTTTTTTTCATCAAAATATATTCAAATTTAAATTGTAAGGCTTCAAAAATGATTTTTGCTGAATCGTATGCTGACTACTTTCACTAACCATTTTATAGGTAGTTAAAAAATGAGGCCCAAATGCTTGATAATTTGAATTTGAAAAATTTTAAAAAAAGAAGTTTAATTTGTTTTTTTAACAAAAAAATTTATTTCTAATAAAGTTTGATATAAAATTTTATATGAAAATAATTTTCGATATCGTTAATAAACTTATGTGATTAAGACATTTATTATTAAATGGTTCATTCTAAAGAGTTTTTACCATAAACTTATCGTTTTTATGTTTCAAGAAGTATCGAATGATTTTGATATTCTACAAATTTGAGCGCGTATTATATGTATATACATACTTGACTGTAAATGAAAATTTTAGCACCTACATAATATGCCTAACGACTAGAACTTTTAAGAAAAAAAATGAAAATTGAAATAATATTGGTGTTTACTTAGTTTGATTTTTACATTGAAAATGTAGTAAAGGTAGTAGACCTCACGCGAAATGAAGCAATGGTTGCATTTTATATTTAAACACTAAAGGGATAAAAAACATCATTATCACTTCAAAGTTTTGAAATAAAACCCTTATATAACCACTGACTTTTTAAATAGATAAGAATTCTCGCAAATATGGAAAAATTTCTATTAAAATTCTGTTATCGTTCACACAATAAATGTTGTTCTACTTATAAACATGACTCAAATGTATGGTTTTTCCTTAAAATAAATATTCCCTTTCTTCGACATCTATGAAATAGAAGATTCGTTTATATTTGTGTTTTTGAAATACGTTACAGCCTGAATGAATGCACACAAAGGTGTGTTTTATTATCTTGTCTTCTATAAATATTGTAATATTGATCCTTACATAAATACACATGAATAAAAACGAATTTTGTATTGTAAGGTAAACTTGACTTGACTTGACAAGCAGTTGATTAAAACTTGACAATATAGCTGTTTTCAAATACGTAGATATCGATATTATAATCTATTCAATTTTATTATTATCGGTAGTTTTCCGACAAAATAAAAACGAATTTTGTATTGTAAGGTAAACTTGACTTGACTTGACAAGCAGTTGATTAAAACTTGACAATATAGCTGTTTTCAAATACGTAGATATCGACATTATAATCTATTCAATTTTATTATTATCGGTAGTTTTCCGACAAAATAAATACTATAGGTATATATTTTTTTATTACAGTACATAGTAATATTTATTTAAATAAGTGCTTGCAATGTATAGTCACAAAGTATGTGTACTTTGAGTTTGAAATACATGCGTAGTTTAACAGAGATATTTATTTTGTATATAGCAGTGACAACCGTCTCGTTCTCCGACGAAAGGGTCTCTCAGAGTGTATTCGTTAGGAGGGGGGGGGGGGGGCGGCCTCATGTTGAGGGTTTTAAGGGTCGAATATACAAAAGTATATGTATAATTAACCTAAAAAGTCTGAAATAACTGGACTACGGTTTTTTTTATAGAATTAACATATGTATGTATGTATGAATTTATAACCATAATAGCGCAGACACATTGAATCGTATGTCACGGCTTGCCTAGATGTATAGATGTATGTATATGTAGAGTCCAGATATGACGAATCGTTGTTAATTCATACGATCTTATGATTTTGATAAGTTTCTCTTACATTTCTTCAAATAATCACTTCCACTGTCTAATGTTAATACAAGGAAAACTTATCACCAAAAACACTCTAGGGGGTGTGTCTTGGACTAGGTTGACATAGTCAGGCCTTCTTGGTGTAAATTAAATAAAAAATAAAAAATAAACAAACAAAATATGTAGATCAGGCGTGCTAGTCTTTTTTTCAAAACTAGAAAGTATTCCTTTCACGTCACTTTTAATGACGTAACTTATTACCAAAGATCGGCGTTAGATGGATACTTTTTGCACAAAAAATGGTTTACTTGTAAATTTCTTAGAAAAATCATGCTTTTCTTGCTCTCTTGCTTTGAACACTAATGGAGTGGTCTACTGTTATTTGAAAAGCATCCATCCAACGCCGATCAATGCTTATAACAAATCACAATTTAATGAATTTACTAATTCGCGTCCTTAAGCGCATTTATAGCTTTCTGAGAAATTGCTCTTTGTGGAGTGAAGATTATGAAATATTATAACAAACAGTGCTTAGGACAAAACATTATCAAAAGGAGCTTCAGGCATGAAAGTTAGTGAACAGTATATGATATATAGACTGCATCAAACTTTCATAATATGCAGTAACAAGACACGGAGTGTCCGTTTTCTGCGGGTTAAAATTTAGCGGAGAGAAATCTCAAAAAGCCAAGCGGCATTTGCTATTCGCAGTACATGGACGTTCTCCATTTGTTTTTTGGGAAATTGGCGCAATTCAGTAACTTTTCGTGAAAAGACGTCACCGGCACGAACCAGCAAGTCAGACGTGACCGCCACGTCGGGGTTTTGCACCCCCCGCCGATTTGAAATCCGCGCGTCCGAAAAAAAATAAAGTTTGACGAGGGGTGGGAAAACAAAACGGATCCGAAACATGATCCCTCGCAATAAAAGCGGCGAGGCCTCGCTCTCATCCCACCAACGATTCCCTGCCTCCCCTACACCGGTCCCGAAAAACCCGCCCCGGCCCTTCATTAGGGAAAAAAGCGGAAAATTTTCGGGGAAAAACGAATAATGAAAAGTAAAATCGGACGGAAGCGCTCGTGGCTTAAGGGTATTTCTTTTTAACGATAGACTTCCATAAACACACACCCACACACAAGCTTACATAAAGATTTATTAACAAACGCTAGTTGCTCCCATTTCTCACCCCATGTATAATACCTTATATTTGAATTTTTACTTTATTTTTGATGACGTCTATGTACATATTATACCATATATCGAATCGAACATTCACCTTTTCTCACCCTCACCTCCAATCATCTAATATCTAAATTTGATTCCTAAATGAAGTTGAAGCACATTCCGCTTACGAGGGCCTACCTTCACTCTTTAAAAATTGTATACAAAAGCAACGACCAGAATATTATCCCCGATGGAACAACCACTACTGGACTATTGACATTATCTTCATACCAAAATTCTTTTGAATAAGTAGTGTAGCGATCGTGCTATTTATAAAGACCAACTCTCATTGCAGTTGCTTTGAGCACCTTTTGCCAGTGGGTATAGGCGTTTATAAATGAAACGACCTTCAACTGTAAGACTATTACGTAGATAACTAATCCTTTAGCACTGTCAACGATCCCATAGATGGTTGTTTGTTTGCTCCAAGTGTTAATCGCATTCAACCAAAGGGTCCAAAGGTCGATCAACTTGACAAAGGTATCCCGGCGATTAGACACGCGTCGAGGGGCGTGATGATATCCGAATATGTAATGATTGAGGTATGAATATCAGTAGCCGACTATGCGATAGGCTTGCAAAAAAACAAAGCCCTTTTTCCGCTGAATAGACAGTCTGAGCATGTACTCGAACCGCTTTTGCCGGCTTCAAGTCACCGGTTGATTCATTCGCACTCGGTCATTTCGCATATCTCGCATCCCACTCGCTCACCGGATAACTTGCCAGGGCCGGCGACACGAGGTGGACCTATCCGTGAGAGGAAACCCTACTAATCACGGCTTTTCATACTTGGGTGGGAGGGTTGGTGGTGACGGTGGCGAGGGGGTTATAGCGATTCAGAGAGACGAGAATTTGATACACCCGGCCGTAATGGGTTTCGGGGAAGGTCGACCGGACCATTTTGTGCGCTAACCACCACCTCTGCAAGTGCCATTATTATTTGATATAATATAATAATAATATAAGAGTATCATGACTGACGCTGACAGCGGCTCGACACACTCATCAATCATCGGGCGCGTGTATTAAGTTCTGCGCTTTTAATACCGCTCAACAACTCTAAAAAGATGATGGAAAAACTATAAACTTTCAGCGCAATAAACTTGCAAAGGTGTGCATTTGAAGCCGTTTATTCGCACCAAAATTTATCTAAAATGGCTTCTACATACATATGAGCCGTTATAATTGAATGTAAGTCTACTTTTCTTCATTTCGAGACATATCTTGCAAAACATTAAATATAATGGTTTTACGTTTAACAATATTTAATTTTATTGCTGGTCTGTAATATGTTTGTTCTGCTTTTCTGAGATTCAGGAAATAACGAATTAAAAGAAGTGATTACAATTTGTGAATTGAGATAAACAGAAATAGTGTTTTTGGAACTGAAAATTGGACTTCCGCCACTTTCAAATATAACGACACAAATATACACAAAAAGATCTACATTCCTATAATCACATCCAAAATCTATATACATATATAATACAAATAATGTTTGTTTATGGAGTAAATGCAGATTTTACTTTCTTTGATGCATGATCATTCACAGCCATTTGCCATGCACTGCTGGATGAAAACCTCTCCAACTTTTACATTCGTCTCTGTTTTGAGCAACTCATTCCACACATTTTTCACATATGTACATGATTTCCACACATGATTTCATCCACCCATATCCCTTGTGGTCTTTCTTGCATAATTTTATATTCTCTTGGATACCATTCCGGCATTTATTTCGTCCAGCATCTATCATCTGTTCTTCTACATACATAGCTACGTGACCCACCAATTACCATTTCAATTTATATACTCTCCATTATATCAACCAGCTTTTGTCATACTTCTAATTAGAGGAGAGGAAGTGGGGAGAGTGCAGCCCTTTTATCTATGTATTTTCAATACGTGTGTATCAATAAAAGTAAATTACAAAAAAACCTATTTATATATCTAATTATATTCTATTTTAACTTAAAAAATACAAACACAAAGTAAATATGTAGCTTCGCTCTGTATTTGTAATATAAACAGCTTAAACATGGCTTATCAAATAGTAAATATTCATTTGTTTTCTTAATGAATTTATTTAAATCGAAAAATAAAAATCGAATCGTCGTCATAGAAACTTACCCAACAGTTCCCAACCAAAGATACATACATACAAAGTCCCTTTCGAAATTATATATTAGATTATATAACATGTGTCCTTGAACCACCATTTGAGAAACTGCCTCAGAAACGCCGAACAAAATCCAACGTTTCTTATCAATCTAAGGTTTCTTTACAAAACAATCCCCTTTTCAAAAGGACACATACTTTCCTTTGGATTATGAGCTGTAAGATGCCATACTTTCTTCGTCTCATATCATGATATATGTATGCATGTACTTGACATTTATTACAATGTGCTAACACTCAGATTTTTTTTATACTTATTAAAATTGAAATCTCAATTTTATTTCTTTACATTTTGCATATATTATACAAACGTACATATATACTACATAAATGTATGAAGTATCGATAGTACTAAAAAAAATGATTTACGATTTTCTCCATATTATATTCAGTGTATAATATGTACTTGCGGTGGGGCTTTGTACATCAGTTTCAAGTTCAAAAGCCGACAATGCCTACATATGCGTTTTATAAATTGAACATACATACATACATACATATGTAGATGCATTTGTAACAGGACGCGCGTGACCATGAAAACATTCGAATATCGATTTCAGTACATTTCACGCGTCGGCGGATGCACTTGCACATCATGCACCAATGCACCCACCGACGCGACATGGCTTTCAAACGTGAAAATTGAATGGGGAAATTTGCGGAATTTGCGCTCTTCCTTCGGTTTTTAGATAAGAGATCTCGAATCATGAACGGAAGCAACCGAAAGCCGATGAGCCCTGACTATCTATCTATCTATCGTTAGTGTAAGAAATGCGTGCTTATATGTGTATGAGGATGTGATATTGGTGATTTTTATCGAAAAGAATGCTTTTATGTGTAAGAAACAACAATAAAACGTGGGCCGATAGAGAATTTACGACGTCTTTCGCAATAGTTCACCGGGCCTAATAGAAAAATGGAGCGTTACGCAGCTACCACGATTTAATATTACAAAAAATATATATTGTCGTGGCCAACACACAACATTATCCTCATCATTCTTAGCAGTGCAACTTAAGCATAAATATAGCTATCCATATCACGATTGCTTATATTATATGTACTCGTAAACTGAAAGTTTCAAAATTCAAATTCTGATGAATAGTAGTAATAGTAATGTATAGTAGTTATAGTAGGAATATTACTTACATATGTACTATATACATATGTACTATAGAAATGTTTGAATAATATAAAATTGGAAAGGAGAGACATGATTCTGCAAATTTTGATGGCATTAAATAAATACTTCTTTAAAACCTCGAGTTTCTCTATCAATAGTTGAATATTAAGTTTCGTTATTTCTAATTATTAATAATTCAAGGCTCTTGATGATAAATATGACGATATATATTTATTTGCAATATATCTGCACTTTTTATTTAATAAACTATGAAATATACTTACGTACTATTATATTATGTATATATATGTATGTGTACATACATATATGAGCTATGTATTTCCAATTGGATATGAATGTATGTAATATGAGGATATCCATATGTACATATGTACATTAGGCCGGAGTAAATAAAAAAATCATTAATTTTAAACAATGTCCTGTGCTTCCAACCAATCGATTTATCTCGACAAAAATTCCAAAAAAGTAGTACATACATATATACTATCTCTTTTTAAAGAACTGTTTTGGTCACTTTACTATTTAGAAAAAAATTAACTTGTAGAAGTTTATTTGGGTCGATTGTAATATGTTTCGACTGATTAACGTGAATTTAAAGTCGCAGTTTCGCTCTACAGTCTGTATACAAAGCGCACCGTGTTCGCAATGGGTATTTGGATGAGGAAGCATTATTTTTTAGAAATGTTGTTTTATTTATTTTTCCTGTGATTATTTTGTAAATAAAAGTCTTTGAGAGATTCCTTACCTTTAAATTGAACACAAAAAATTTTATAAAATAAGAGGAGACCAAATTATTTGCATATATGTACATACATATATTTGAAATAAATAATTTGTAATATTGTATGTAGTATGTACATATATGTATGTATTTAGTCGGACATATACCCAGGGGCGTCATTTCAACTTTTCCCAGGGGGGGGCAACATTTTTGACCAGTAAAGAATGACTTTCTATGGGGGGGGGGGGGGGTGTATTATATTAAAAAAATGATTTTATGTAATGAGTTTTATGTTTATTTAAAATGTACATGTTGTTATTTCATTTTTGTTATTTCTTTTATTATTTTTTTTTATTTATGTATTTTTATCAATACATTTAATAGTAAAATAATTTTAAAATATCTATTAAGAGATTTACTGTAAGTAGGTCCTGAAAATACATTGAACGTTATTTTAAATTAAAAAATATAAAATTAGCATTATATAAATGCAGAAAACTATAATGTAATTATTATAATATCATTTTATTTACAATACCTATTATATAATTTAATACATTATAATAATGGATACCGTCTACATTTTATTGACGCAAATAAATCAATATCTTTGTCGATGTCGATTTTTTTTGATTCTTCCGAATTATAGTTGTAAAAATATAATCAAAAGCGGAATATATGTACTTTTAAAGCAAGACAAATAACAAAACAAAATATAAATGGGAGTTTAAGTGTTCTAAAGAATTTCAATATTCCATTTTTTTTGATTAAGTATTTTAATTCAAATTCATAATATTACATTAAACAACGTGGATAGTCCCATTCAAATATAGAGGGGGGGGGGTGGTTGCCCACCCCAGCCCCCCCCCCCAAATGACGCCCCTGTATATATATACCTATTGCTCGTATTATTGGGTATGCTATATCGTACATATGTACGATATAGCACACCCATAAAGTTCCATTTTGAAAAGTTCGTTCGATTGATGCAGACCCGAGACTTGTTTATGTAGATTACCGTCGACCGGAAATGGAAGTTTACTCTTGAATTTAATACCGAGGCGAGTTTGAAATACGTGCTTTTTTCTCGGAAAGAGATCATCATTTAATTCAATAGACGATAATGCGCGGCTCACGATCTCCGCCGAGCGTTTTCTCTGTAATTGATATTTAGATTTTTTCTCGCTTTGGTATGCTCGGTAATTAGTAAGAACGATTTCATTACGTACCGGTGATAAAGTTGCGCTCATCAATCAATTTCGCTGATTTCGCGTTGCGCGGGTCGACATGGGCGCACGCGCCACTCGCGCGTCGGTTGGCCACCCCTGGCCCCGGAAAAAATCCAAAATGTCCGAGTAAAAAACTATCGAGGTCCAGGCAGAAGAAGAGACCGTCGTTTTTAGATAATTTCGAAAACGTGTCGGCCGAAATGGCCGAGGTGTTTGCAAAACAACTGATTTATCTGAAAGGCGTGGTCGAGTGGAAGATGGAGGCGCTCTGATGATGGATGGCCTCGGCCAGGGCCGTATCCAGGCTCGCGGGCCCGCGGTCAACACGCTATTATCTCGTGTCAAAAGGTCGTAACTTCGAAAAAAATATATAAATATGTGTGTGTGTGTGTACGGTGGTAGAGATCTCCGTCGTGAAGCCCGGGATAACGGCGCATCACGAATTCTCGAAACCAGACCGGAGCTATGTAAGTCTCTTCCTATGGTCGTATCTACTCTCTGTGTGAAATAGATTCGGCGCTTTATTTCTATTTTTTTTTGTTTTTAGGTCCGACAATAATAATAATAAATTAGAGGAGAGCTGTGAGATCGACAGTGATTTCTCACAGTTAGTGAGAATTATCGACACGACGTTGTCAGCTTTTCGGGAACTTCTTGCACGATGCATTCAAGTGAAAATCAACGAAAGCAAGATATGCAATCAATTTATTACATTCATCAATTGTTTATTGGAGTCAAAACTATAATACTCCTTTCTAGAAATATATATTTTTTTTATTTTCATCACAGAAGGCGTAAATCGAGATTGAATAGAAATATGGAAAGTCACTACTTTATTAAATATATAGAAAGGAGATCTTGGAAATACGTAGAAAAAAATACCAATATAAATATAATGAGAAGAAAGTTTATCCATGAGTAAGAATATTTTTGATTTTTAATTGATTTTTATTATTACTAAATTATGTTCATAATACATCTTATATCTATTTTAATAGCTACTGATCTACTGATCATTTTCTATTTTACAATTTTAATTTAATTTTGTTAGTAATCATAGTATTATATTATTCTAATGTTAATGTACAGCGTAATAGGAAAAAGAGCTCAAAAACCTATTTACAATTCTTATAAATGCTCATAATACATCTAATACACAATATTAATTAAAGACTCTAAAGTCGATGATGAGTAAGAATATGAATAATAACAACAACAAAGAAATAATATGTTGGTGCTAATGAGGCGGAAGTCCAATTTTCAGTTCCAAAAATTTCTGTTTGACTTAATTCACAGTGTTACTACTTTTGATTCGATATGTCCAGAATCTCAGAAAATCAGAATTAACCTATTACAGGCCACCGATATTTTAAATATTGTAAAACGCAAAATATTATATTTAATGTTTTGCGAGATATTTCTCGAAATAAAAGAAAATTGGGGTTACGCCAATTTCAAATATAACGGCTCATATGTAGATTACAATTGAATAGGTCTAAAGATATAGGGCGATACACACGTGGACAAACCTTCATATGTATATGTACATAGAACCAATAGTGGATCTCACATATCTGTTGATTGAAGAATCCTATTTTTATACAATAGTTAAACCTATTATATTTTTTATACAATAGTAAAAAGTTTTTATTCAATAGTTAAATCCAATTTTTGAAACAAGAATATTCAACCAGGTCTGCCAAAATCCTAGGGCAAATCAGAAGTCATCACTATGATCCTGAACTCAAATCTAATAAGTACATCCGAAGTTTTTGATAAAATCTAAAAAAAAATGTATTGTTTATGCAAGAGGTGTTGTAATACTTGGACACACCCATTAATATGATTTTTGAACAATCTATCATTCTATTACAATGACAATTGGTTATAATATACTTTCAAATCTATCACCAACATTTAGAATCAAACAAGTAACTGCATTCAAATTAAAACATAAAAGGTCACCTTCGAAACACCTTTATCTGTATATATGTACCATTGACAGACTGTGAATTTGCAGCTGTATCGCTAGCCAATGCATTTTTTATAGATCGGTGACATATTTGCTCAGAAAAACTATTCGCAAATAGCATATCATAGTCAAACAACGGCCAACATTCGTCAGGTATTTACATCGTACGGAATGTAAAGCGTAAATATGCGAAACTCTACAAATAGGCGAGGGAACAAATGCGAAACAAAATAATAAAATAAAAAATCTATATACATTTTATATATGTATGTATAGATGCATGCGCATAAAAAATAAACTGGGAAGCTCCCGTTGCAAATACCCGGGCCGTGAACGAAATTCCGCATTAATGAAATACCGCCCGCCGCGCTCACGGGGTTGAATTACACGGGACAAGCTCTGCTTTCTATTTTTTTTTTGATAATCTGGGGTCCGAAGCTTTCTGATGAAGCGGAACGGGGTTGACGGAGGTAGGAAGGGGTTATAACAATGTGAATTTCGACGATTGGAAGCTCACCCGGCAGCGAAAGGGTTTCCGTATTGAACTAAACACACCAATGGACCGGTGCAAACAACTGACCATACCCATTGAAATCGAATTGTATATACATTTAGAATTATTTCAACCGGATGAAATTCCCACATTCACAGTTCTTTGATTTTAATTGCGTTCAATATCCTATCTGCGTATTGATTTGAGTTGGACGCGATTTATTGACTATCCACTAATGAAATTTTTCCAGCTCGTTTATGACTAAATTTTGAATGTGCATACATTTATAGTACGTTCATATGGAAATATCGGTATATTGAATCAATGAAATATCAAACAATTGATCGTATGCATTTAATATACATGTATGCGGAATCTTTTAGTCCCGGTACACACGTACAAACAAATGTATGTTTGTACAATTTTGTAGCGTATGCGAGTTAGTTATACAAAGACAATTACATCTGAAGACTGAAGTAGAGAAGCAGCTTTTATAATAAGCAAACATCTTATCGAATAATGCATTCAAACAGTGGCAGTGGGTCGTTATGTATTATGTACTTCAAAATGCGCGGTAAGTATTCAGGAACATGCGAGACAGTTGTTTACCACAAACCTACATTTCGTTGATATGAATGTAAATATATAAAGTCAATATTATACACTTGTGTAATGTACTATATGTATTGCAAAAATAAAATATATTATGTACTATTTATTTATTTTATTTATTTTACTGTCACAAATCAATACACACTCGCCATTACAGATTTGCTCCAATGCGACGGGTGTACGTTAATGAAATACATAAACAATCAGAAATCAGAAATACAGTAATACATACATATACAATCAGAATATATAGAATATAACAATTAATCAGAAATAATAATCATAGTGACATCTATGGATTTCAGATTACTGTGTATAATTAATACAAATTATACACAGGCAGATTTTTCTGACAACAGGATTAGATTTAATACCAATTTTCAGGAACCGTTTCAGCAATGATCAGATAAAATTGGCAAACTCTGATAGAGAAACGATCGATTTGGAGTCACAAAACCCCCAAATCTAACCAGCAGTGGCGAGGACACGAACCTATGACCTCAGTGATGCTAAATATATACGCTATCACTAAGCCAAACTGCTGGCTATATAGTATATTATAACGTTTCGCCATTTACATATGTATATGCAAGTAAAATTCAAAAAAAATAATTAATAAGCAGTTCAACTGTAAAACTCCACGTTTATTTCATAATTGATTCCGATTACAATTTACACATATTTCATACGAAATTCTGAAATAATACAACTCGACAAAACTTGTATAACTGCATTCGTGTGTGCACTTGCTGTGTAGAACGAGTACTCCTAGCCATGAAAGTAAAATGCGCCAAAAGACGCTCTCGACAAGAGTACTCAGAATTTACCCTTGAAAAATATTGAAGTTTTCGTGTACCATGAGTCGGAGGATGGGGTGTGGTAGGAGGCGACAGCGTCTGCGGAAAATTCGCCAAAGGCGGTCCGGTCCGCCTGTTTTTCCAACAATTTTCCACGGAAAAGCTGGTTCGCCATACGACCGCGACACGGCAACCAAACATACATATATATGTACATATTTACATACCGACGAATTTTATTTTTCCCACTTGATACGAAAATACACAGTTCGGGTCACAGATTTGATGACCTCACAGACTTAAAGATTTGCCTATACTAAATCACCCATTCTTATCAATGGGTCATTAGTCCTAATGCAACAACACGTGAATGTTTCGAAGTACATCGGCACGTGTTCGTTATTAACTCGTCTTAATTATCAACGGCGCCAATGTGAACTTTCGATATATTTGTGTTGCTTGTGTGTTTTCAATCCACTTTCTCAAATTCCTACCTCTGGTAGTCTCTCCTTGTCATCTGAAAGAGAGCGAGAGAGAGAGATGAGTGGCATATGATTCAGTACGAGTTTGAGGGTTGTTGGTGTGTAGTCGGGCTGGTTTGAGAACAAGTGGATGGGGTCCTCAAGTGTGTGCACCCCCTTTTAACCGCTAGATTCTAGATGATATAACAACAACGCTTTATAAACTGTCTACATCGTTACATGATATTATATACTCAATATTGTAAAAGTTTTTAATTTGATTTGTCAACGTATTATATTTAAATATATCAATCGACACTTGTTTATTTAAGCGATACTATGTCCTTTTTGTATTTTCTGATTTTTTCTATACAATTTTTCAAGACAATTCCAGCAGAACTAAGACACAAACAAACAACAATCGATATTATGCATAGCTTATTTGTATATGATACAAAATTTTGGCATCATTAAATATCTATAAGTGTCTATGGATTTCCGCTAATTTCATTAGGAGCTATTTTATTTTTAAGATCTTGTTGTCGAGGGGTTGATGGTGATGAATACCGATGTTGGGATAGTGACCAAGTTGGAATAGTGACCTTCTCATGTGCACATGGTCGACCCCCTACGACTCATATCAGGATTCTATCAATCGTCGATGCCTGCATGTTTGTCTCTATATACATATGTAGTTTTTCTATTAATAACTAATGTGGACTAAAATGCTTTTGTTATTGTTGACTTGCTTTCAGCTCTGTTGGAACTTTTTTTTATTGCTTACCATTGCCCTAATTACTATAGTCTTTTGCGTCAATCTTTTCTGATCTACAAAATATCTTCGATCAATATATGTATCTTGCCAGGGATGACGTATGGAAGCGAAACTCGGGCATCCATACGTCATGGAATGCTGTATTCTGAAAAATGGAATGCTGTATTCTGGGTATAACGAGAATATATAGAAAACGGAATACGTGGGCAAGAAGTATGACAAAGTTGGTTGATGTAATGGAGAGTAAATAAATTGAAATGGTAATGGGCGGGTCACGTAGCTAGAAAAATGGACGATAAATGAACGAAAGAAGTGTTCCAATGGTACCCGAGAGAAAGGGTAAAAGGGTGCAAGGAAGGTCACAGGGGAGATGGATGGATAAAATCAGAAAAGTGTGTGGAATGAGATGAATGAGAGTTGCTCAAAGTAGAGACCAATGGAATAATGTTTGAGAGGCCTTTATCCAGCATTGAATAACGAATGGCTGTGTATAATGATGATAGCTATCAAGCTAATTTAAAAATACATCTTAATTATTATACTTCACTCTAAAATTTATAATTAACTTATATGTACTGTCCCTCACAGAGGTGTCTCTTCACACCTCGTATATATAACTGTACAATATATAGTCATATATAGATATATTATATAACTGTTCAATATCCTACACACAAAAGTATTCTATCAAATAAATACAATTTAAATTTGCCTTTAAATCTTGACATTCCTCTTTTCATACCCTTTTGTGGCGAGTCTTGAATCACTCCGCGTAATTTATACAAAACTAGTAACATAATATGATTGTGAAGCACTCTAAATATGAAAACGTTGAGTACTGTGTAGCGCCTAGGCATATACTTGTATTCGCAAAAGCGTAAATTTGAATACGAAAAATTCTGAAAAAAAGCGTTTTAGCAGTCATCATCGTTTTCTGAGTGGGTGCGGAGGATGAGTGGGTGGGGTTCGGCTGAAATTCTGGTTCGATGCTCCGACATAAATACGCCACACAGTGTTCGTTTTTGCCGCTTAAAATTTTAATTACGTACGGCGTTAATTTGCATAGCGGCGAAGAGAGGAGAGTGGGGAGAATAAGAGAGATTGGGCCGCAGTGCTCCATTGTTGGGTTGCTTGCGAGACGAATTCGTGTTGGGTCTAGACATTACAAGTAGATTTTAAAAGCCGGCTTGATTAAAGACCCACCCACTCGTGAGCCCCGTCAGGAGTGGGGTGGTGGCCACAAGAGCAACCCGACCACAAGTGGCGGAAGGCGACCGCGAACGTCGTCGCAAAAAGAAGTCGAGAGGACCGACAGACAAAAAAAAAATCGAGCACTAAGTGTGTCGCAACCCCTGCCCTCGACTGACTTGATGAACCATCGCCGAATAATAAATAATAAGTGCAGTGATAGTCCAAGTCGAAGCTTCCAATTTATTTTTTGTCGAGGATAGAAAATCCAAAAAATTGTGTAGGAATGATTTACACACCTTTGAAAACCAGACCAAGCTCACTTCGCTTCATATTTTCAATTTCAAAATCATCATTTTTATATCAGGGCTACTAAACAATGGTCCATGAGCCGGGATATAACCCGTGTCTGATTTGTATTTGACCCGCAAATTAATCTCAAATCCTATGAATACCAATTTCATGTCAATTTCTCTAAGGTAGATGTCAAAAAAAAAAAAAACAACTGTGGAATCTAGAGACCAGCCCGACCCTCCTGCACTAAAAATATTACTATTTGATCATCGTCTTAGAAAGTTTAATGGAGTCTGGATGTTCCACGACAAAATAATTACGTGACTAAATGCTTACGGACGAAAAGATTACACGACATAATGTTCATATACAAAATATTCATACGTTCAAAATCGTTTTTTCAATAACACGGGTGGTGACAACGATCTATACACATACTTTGACAGATTAATAAATATAGCAAATATCCGTAACCATTGAGTCGCATAATCATTTTGTCGTGGACGCTGTGTCGTTAACCGTTTTGTCCGTAAACGTTTCGTCATAACACCGATACATATGTATGTACAGATGTATATCATCATCATTATTTACACATCCACACATTTTCCTTACTTCGACAACCTATGTATGTATGTACCTCCACCGTAGCTTTACTCGCAGCCTGTTAAACTTTCTTTGCGACCTGTTAAAGTTATGGTTTAACAGTTAAACACACCATATAAACACTCTTGTTCAATTTTCGTTTCGCAAATACACTTTCAACAATGTGCGCTAGTTGTAATATAACAGTTGAGTTTTGAAAGCTCGGATGCTTTTACGAATACTTTATAATAGTTTTGTTAATTTTGTTAACTATGTTATATTATAGTTGTTAGTTTTAGTTTAAAATTGTTAATTGTAAAATAATTCTATTTAATAATAAATAAATAAATAATTCAATAATGCGTTAATATTTGCTATGTATTACGAAAGGTAATGAGTACCGTATTACGATAACTCTAAAAAAGGGTTCAAAAGAAAAATGTAACATTACTCAATTTACTAGTCGAGTGACGTTTTCACGAAAACCTAAACTCTACCTTTAACCTGGTACCGACTTACAGTATTTGGTATTTTCAGTTGTAATATACTTTGACCAGTTGGTATGTAATTCGCCATATGAATCAACTGACGTTGGTTAGACGGGATATATTCCAACTAGTCAAAATATATTACAGCTGAAAATACACTTCAACTACCTATATATCAGTAGTTGGTACCAGGTTAGATGGAATATATTCCAACTAATTAAAATATATTATAACTGGAAGATACAACTGTAACATGTATACTACATACATAGTTAAATGGTTTTCCCATTGCCATTTCAATTTCTTTACAATTTCTACTCTACGGCTTATCTATGCGTCTCATTTCGTGTCTCTCCTCGTTATACCGAGCATTCTTATTTGAGGGCATCGGACTTGAAACAACATTTTGGCATTATATGCCAAAATTTAACATCCATATGCAAGTCATTTATAGAAAAACACGTAAATCAAAATAAAAAAGGGTGCAATTTTGAAAAATTTGTATTTAAAAAATAAAATATATTACCTATATATTTTTTACCTATATATAATTTGTGTGCATACCTGCCTAAGTAAGAAAGATAATTTGGTTAAGTTCAACGCGATAATTCACGCAAGATGAGTTGAACCTTGAACTCGGCCCAAAAACTATATTTCATAATCAAAACGCACTTAGTGGGATAAATTAATGTATGAAACTTAGCAGTTATGCATATTTAAATACGTACGCGGCAGAAATACGATCGATTATAGAATCTTTATAACTTTTTTCAAAAAATAAAACAATATAATTAATGACGAAATAACAGAAAAGAGGCTGTAATTTTTTTCATTTAAAATATTTCAAGATCTTTAACCTCACGATAAACAACTTCAGTACACCAATTTTAATTGATTTATAAAAATATATACGAACACTAAACAAACTGCGTAACATTTTCCGTAACTTTTCGGCGGTACATTTTCAAAGAATTTTAAACAACTGTAAAATTTTATGCTCTTAATAACAATAAATCTGCGGTTAAAATGTTCTTATCTGAGTCGTAAAAACTGTTTAAATTTTACTTTGTGTTCACTTGTCGTCAGTTGTGCGTGAAGTTTGTAACCGTGAACTTATAAACATATCATATTACATATATTTATTTGTAAATACCCACATATGCATATGTGAATACATTTCATTACAACCGTAATATGTGATATGTATAGAAAATGTCATGAGTTGGGTAACAGCCAATAATTCGGAGGCATTGACTCGTGTAGCCTTACAAATTACGTCTATATTAAACGCAACGTGCCCAAATTAAACGTGGAGTTTGAAGGACTTCCCTAAGTGAACCGAGTATACTTTGATGTTATATCATACTTATGTATGTATGTACGATCACATAGGTTCGTACCTTTAAATACTCCCTCGGCTATTTATACAAATCTATCAAATCGAACTCCGATTTCCGGTTGAATAAATATTTTTCAGATGTATACGTACATACATATGTATGTATACTGGTCTCAAATAGGTGAAATCTTAAAAGTAATAAATATCTCGGTTATAATCCCGCGTCGCCGTTCCATAGTTAATATCTCCTATTAGTCAATACTTAATCTCCCCTGTAGTGAAGGACGTTTGCGCGCTCCAGGTGTTTGAAACCCCTGGATATATCCAGACTGTATTTATAACGCCGCACTAATCTATTGGACACATCAGACGTTTCCAACCCTCGGAGCATTATTCCACTTTATAAATTCGACCATAAACATCGAATCGCGCTCTATACATATGTACATACGTTTGTGTGTAGAAAAGCGCCATATTTTTCCGGACGCTATCAACCATTTCGCCACCTGTTTCGTGAAATATTGCACAATTTAAAAGGATGCATTCGATTTTGCTCATTTATCGTGTGTAACATCGATAGCGAACAGGAAAACGAGTTCTCATCGCATTTATAATATATACATATAATATAAATATATACATCGGTACATATGTATAAGGACGACTAATTCAAATAATTGGCCACATTCTTCGACGAATTTAAGGTTACAATGGGTCGTCGAATGATTTCTATCAATTTGAGATACGATGTCTTTAATTTGAATGTCTTCTCAGAATTTGATGCTTATGGATTTTTTCCCTGTATATATCGATGATTAATATATGTACCTATATATAGGTAATATACATCAGCATCATTCATTCACCATCTTCCATTCTTCCATACAGATCCATCTAATGTCGTACTTCTCCAGCCTACCTTACTTACATACATACATACATACATATGTATGAAGGTACACATGTATGTACATATATACCTACATATAATACACTCGTATACTATTTTTGGAGCTTTACAATATTTAGTCACCTAGGTATGTATCTTAAATCACATTTAATCATGTCTTGATACTTAAATCACATTCTTCATTAACATTAAAATAATATAATAATATATATTACAAAAAAAAAAGTAAAATCACATTCTAGTTCTCCATCTTCACATTTATTTAAATGCACTGAATCTTTTGAGACATTATATCATTCGGTGCTTTTGTTCCACATCCAAAAAATAGCACTCCAATTTTATTCATCTTCCATTTCTGATTTCTACAAATTTTACAACTATTTCAACTGACTTATTTTCAAAAATACCACATTATTTTATTTATATTTAATATTTTCACTATGCATCTACATACGAGTGTGTACATGTGAATGTTTATTAAAAAGACAACCCTTGAGAAAATGTATCGCTTGAATTTAATAAAACTATTGCAAGTTTCATTGAAAACAAATTTCATCTTAATTTAAGTATATTTTTGAAGTTCCTTCTGAAACTTCAATATTCAAAAGAAACATATAGTGTGCTTAATGAATTCATAATTCGTGTACATAGCCTCCGAGTAAATTTTCAGGGACGTTGAACCGTAAGGTTAACTAAAGCGAACGAGGCGGTCGTTTTACATAGCAAAGTCGTTTAAAACGAAATCCCTTACTTAATATTTTAGATTAAAACTTCACATCAATTTGCATTTGCCGCAGAAATTTGATACATTGTTCTGACAGACAATTAATAAAACTTCGTTGCTCGCTCACCCCAAATTGATATTGCTCGACCGATCAAAACGTGTACACAGTAATTAATATCAACTGCGATGAAATATTGTGTACAGCTCAAAAACGAGATTTTCCTCCCCCATACATTCGAATGAACTCTTTTTAAGTGATTTCGATACAAAAGTTTAATGACTTTATACGTTTATGTATATTTGCAGTGAACTCTATGGTGTATATGTACATTTGTGCATAGTTATGAAAATAGGAAATGTTTGATTAGAAAGGTTCTACCGGCTTAGGTCCGAAGGCACGTCCGACTCGAGCTAATCACATTAGGCCGCTAAGGGGATTACGCTATTATCGACATCAAATTTGAATCAATTGGCCCAGAGCTAGGGAGCTTATGAGCCTCCCCTACCTGCCTACCCCTCCACATATTTAATGGGAGAATTATGGTCCCACGTGGGGGACAAACCTCTTGCGAAATATTCACCGCCGACAGAACTTGTACACGGTCATGTAAGGAAATCCCTCTGGATGATTCGATTAACTCCGAGTTCTAATTCAATTTTTACGTCGAAGGTAGAATTGATAAAAGAATGGAGGGAAACGCGGAAAATCCCGGTCGGAAAATGGAAAATTGCGACTCATAGGCGTGTGTGTGTGTGTTGTGTGCTCCGACGGGTGGGTTTGATCGTCACGTGCTAACGTAATGGTACCACAGAGAAAAACATGCTCCACTTCCGGTTCCGCTCAGAAGTGCCATCTATCGGAAAAACGAGGAGTTCCGTGCGGAAAAGCATCAAGCCGTGACGATTGGTGTACGTTAAATTTGTAATTGGACTTGTTTATATTTAATAACATTTAGACGTATTTTATTGAATTCAAGATTAATTTAAACAAAACAATATATAACTAATCTAGTAGAGCAATCAAATAATAACTAAAATAATACTAAAGTCAGGCCCTTATCATGATCATCTTCTTTAACCATCGATTGAGTTTTCATTATCAACATTCTTATAGTAATTAACCAAAATTTCAATTTAATTTTTGACATGAAGATACTTCAAACATATTGAGGATTTGAAAGCTCACTTAGTTTATTGTAATATTTTTAAATAAACTATAATTTTTCTGCGAGGTACTATAATCATTCAACAAGCAATCAAAAAATTTAAGATATTCAAAAAATAAATTAAAGCCAAAAAAGATTTAAATGCCAATATTAGTGTCATTATAAAGTGCCATAATTAGCAGACAAAGTAAAAATATCAAATAAATAGAATACATAATAGGGAATGAATTGCATCTACAGCCATTACCGATATATAAGAGCCAGCCATAAATATAAAGCATCCCTGCGAAGCCCAAATGGAAGAGAAAAGATCAAAATTCTACTCATACATCATATACAA
Organism: Arctopsyche grandis; assembly: GCF_051622035.1. NCBI lineage: Eukaryota > Metazoa > Arthropoda > Insecta > Trichoptera > Hydropsychidae > Arctopsyche > Arctopsyche grandis. The sequence goes on from NC_135362.1 coordinate 20,927,267, forward strand.
TTATAAAAATAATGATGAGCGCAGGATGTCAGAAAAATAGGTTAAAATAACCTCCAGCAACGATTGTATTGAGAAGTCGGATACCTCTTGGAATAATAGCCATCCTATTAAAAAAAACTGATAACATATATAAAAAAAACATATTTCTTCTCGGTGAATATATAGATTTTGCGTATGTTTTACTTCTGTAGTGTGTAATTTAAAATACTATCTTTCTATTACATCCATCCATCTGATTTCTTACATCGTATTTTATTTTATACTCCCAGTCAGTGATAAATTTTAAACTCTCCACATCCTTCTACATCCTTCATTTATTTATTTGGGCGATATTTACGTTTGATATTATTATTAATATTATATATGATATTTATTCCAGTAGGTTTCCATTAATACCGGACGTTTTAATAAAGATTGTAATATAAAAAGAAATATTTCCTACTATGAGAATGGGTGGATGTATGCGAAGAGGTATCCATTCGGTCACATAGCGAAAAAATCGCTTTGAAAGCCCCGCGTCCCAAGATAGTCGAGCAAGACGTGTCATATCACCTTGCAGAATAATCAATACCCTGCTTTATCAGACCCCGGTCTAAATAGGAGGGTCACGCGGACTCGTGCCAATAAACATTCCGGTCCTTCGAAAGGACCCCTGGCTCTCGGATGAAAAAAAAGCACACCTATACACGTATGAAGGTATAGTACGCGCGCGATCTCCGCTATTTTTTCGATGTATCCGCTCGCCGGAAAAACTCGAGCGGAAAACTCTCGGAGGTTCTGTTTTCGAAAAACCCACGTTTCCAACGGCACCCTCTCCGCCTCCTCCCCAGACCGGAGAAAACGTATGAAAGCCACTCAAAATTTCCAATACACCTAGTGGGTATCCAATCTACCCCTTCTTATGTACATCTTCGATAGCTGTACCGTCACGTATATAAAAAATATTTTTTTTATTCCGAAATATATGTATGACAAATACGAAAATAGAAATCTTTTCACATTTTTGGTACAAATTTCACTGAGGTAATACTTTACGTAATACTTTCTTGGGTTTTTATTGAAATTTCTATTTTTCTTTCTTCTGAGCTTACAGCACGAAAGTCTAAGCTAAACTTTTTATCTAACAGTGTAACTTTGACTGGTTCGTGTATTTTCCATCATTGATTAAATGCATTCGGTTTGCAATTAGAATTAAAATTCACGATGAGAAGTACATACATACATATGTACATACATACATAGTAGACGAGATCTTAGTAGGGAGGGTTAGTTCTGTGCAAAGTTGTCACACAAAGTTTCCCAACATGTGGCTGATAGAAGAGATGGAACTTCAATTTTCTCCGACGTCCATTAAAGTAATTACGGGAAAATTACCCCTATTTCACCTCAAAATAATTTATCATACGAAATTAAATAGAGTAATTATGCGGCGCGGGGACGATCGTTCAAACATAGATAAACGTTTCGAAATTGCCTTGTAACTAACTACCTATGTATGTATGTATATACACACGCGTGATTACTATATCCTCACACACCAGATCCATATATTCCTTTACAATACACTTGGGCATCCACCAATTATAGCTTGGGTATATTTGTGTATATAATATGTCGCGCGTGAAAGGCTTAACACGAAGCGGGGAGAATTTAATTATCGACTGCGTTATTTTCGATTGTAAAGTGAACGAGGTTATTTTATTAGTCCCCAATAAAAGTCATTCCCCTATAATTGCTCATCACGTATAATATGATTCTGCTCTTCTGGTTGAGTTCACAACGGGGTTCCGGCGAGATCCTTCCTCATCGCAACCTTTCCTGAATTGGATAATAAAATTTCAACCAATCTCTTGCCTCGACTCGAGGATTACAGACGGAACGAATTAGTGCAATTTTAATTTTAAAATTTATACTCAGTGAATTTTAGAACGTTTTAGTACTATATATGCATCATAGCAGCGTGTGTGTATGTACATACATATGTATGTATATGTATAGACTATTATGTATAGGTATATATGTATATATAACACGCCAAAGAACATTATAAAATAAATCAAACAGTTTTTGAACTTAAATTTAAATAAGAATTTCACTATCGATTATCATTTAATTATTAGCCAGCAGCATGGACTAGAAGTTAGCAAATAACGCTTTCGAAAAAAGGTCACGGGTTCGATTCCCACGGGATGGTGTTAGCCAGACCCATGTGACTTCAGGTCGATCACTTCCTATCAGATTTTGAAAATTACCTGATTTTCATTGAAACGGTTCATACAAATCGGCATATCATATCTTATCTCGCAAAAAATCGAATAATTCAGCATCTCGATTTTTCGCCGATTTCTATAAATTCTCCAAATGTCTTCATTGATGTCTCTGTGGATGTTGATTGTATTTGCCTTGTTTATACATATATAATGTTTACTACGCTTCTGTACAATGTTTGACCATCGATGTCATATTTAATGTAAAAATATATAATAATTAATAATTATAATTGATAGTTCTTGATATTTATAGTACACTTGTCGCACTGTAACGATCTGTAATGACGAGTGTGCATGTGTGATTAGAAATAAAAATAAAATTACTTTTCTCATTAAAAATTTTAATTCATTCTGTCAATAGAATTGTGCAAAACTCATAAATGTTACATCCATGCCAAGATTGGAAAACAAATTCTGGGACATGAAGAGGACTTGCTTTTCTCTTAACAATATTCCTCCTCATATCGATCCATTTTGTTGTTTACTTTTCTTGCTTTAAATGTCTACTATTTGGTCATTGATCTTTGTACATATAACAATATGTACATATATCCCATATCTACCACTATTCAAAGTTTTACTATTACTATTATTTCATTGTTGTAATTTAATTTTAAACACTTTTTTGTTATGAATATTATATTTTACATAAATGTATGTATGTACATATGTACATACGTTGTAACGCTGTTTGTTTTTGTTTTAAAAAAATAAATAAATTGCTAGTTTGCAACAAATTAAAAGTATTTAAAGAACTTCATTTTAAGTGTTTAGAACTTCATTATTGTATAATTTTAATTTCCAAAATATTATGTTTAAGTAAATATTAATAAAAAAATGCATTTTAGCAGTAGTATATGTGTATGTACACATGTATGTCCTCAAAAAGGTACTAAATACGAAGTGGTAAATGCGTTTGGAAATGCGATAATTTCGCATTCGAGACTTGCATAGTCTGTGGCTCGTCTTGTGAGCTATTTGTTCGGGGCCCCTCAGTAATAAAGCATATGCGCTCGGCATCTTGAATAATTGCTGCACCATCTTAAATAATTGCACCATCTTAAAGTATGAGCGGGAATGCACTTTAACTGCGTCGTATTATGAAATATATTATGAATAATATTTACACAGCGGGTTCGTATATGTGCTCGAAGTAATAAGAGCGCTCCGCTAATCCTGTATATAGAGGTACGTGCACTTTTCATCCTTTTACATTGTTGATTTATACGATGAAAACTCTTACGGGATTAATAAAGTTTATATATTTATTTTTTTAAACAACTGCATCAAAGTTTTGAAAAACCGCCTTGTTCACCTGCCTTACCGTAATAAACCATGACAGAATTAACGTGAAACGTGTCTCTGCTTTGCTTGTACACCAGAGGAGAAATTACATACTTGTAGATAAAAAGACATGCGACAGTATGTCTAAGAAAACCAAAGTTGAAGAATTTCATCCTATATATGTACATATGTATGTATATATGTATATGTATGTACATATGTAAATATAATACGAATGAATATCAGGGGGTATAATATTTATATACATATTATATATGTAAAATATTCGAAATAATTCATATATTTAATCGTACCGGGAATAGTGATCTATCATAGTAATCTTACGAGATCGTGATAATATAAAATATAAATACGTGTAGCGTACCAATTGAATGACAAAAAAATATGAGAAATTGATCGTTTTCAGGCAGTATATTTTTCAATGTTAAATGTAGAAAAAAACAACGTCTACGCTTCTCGGTTCACGAGGCATACGATGCTTTTGCAAGATAATTGAGAGATTAATATTCGTTATGTCTACGAATGGCGTCACGCTACGCCGTAGCCGTTCTACACACGTAGATCTTTTGCTGGAACCGGTGAGGGATAAAGCCCAACGCTGAGAATTATGAATACTTCTTAAAACACCCATATATTTCACGTATATGTGAGTGTACGTATAGATATATGTATATGTACGTGCAGCATACAAAAACCGTACCTACTCATGTTAAATCATAATGAAAATGTATAATATCATTCTAACACGATTATGAAAGTAGTAGTTTTTTACATTAATCAGTTTCTATTACATATCATTAAACAAGTTTCATGTGAAAGGCACGCTGAAATTTTAAATATCATGTATAATAAATGTACTTCTCTGGAATTGAAAGAGTTAGTACTAATTTTGAGGTGCAAACTTTATATGAAACCATCTCACTAATCATATTTTAATGGGTGCGAAATTAGACTAAATGTGTCTAAATATTGAACAATCGCAAAATTTGTAGAAGTTTCATTTAAGTTTTTCAAAAATAATAAATAATTAAGCTTATTTGACGTTCAAATATGACAAAGGTGGTTGATTAATGTAATGGTGAGAGTAAAGAAATTGAAATGGCAATGGGCGATAGATGGATGAAATAAGTGCTCGAATGGTACTCTAGAGAATGTAAGGCCAGAGGGAAAATCTGCGGGATGATATGGATGAGAGTTGTTCAATGCAGAGACGAATGGAATCCGACAATGGATGACAAATGACTGTGAATGATGATGATCATTTGAGGTTCACGCAATTTTTTTTACTATAAGTGAAGCTTGCAGTTATGAAATAATATTTAATTATAATATTAATATTAAACAAAATATAATATTAATATTAAACAAAATATAATATTTAAGTATTTTTTATCAAAATATGAACCACTCTAAAGTGTACATATTTTTGGCCAAAGTTCAAATACTATAATTAATAATAGATCGAAAATATTATTACAATTTTTTTTATGCATATTATAAATAAATTTCAAAAATATATGATGTATATACATTGTATATAATATAATGTATGTGTATGTGTGTATATAAAATGGATATTTGTTTTCGTGTATAGGCTCTTCACCCCGGGCGTTTCGCTCCATCGGGTGATTCCCCTTTTTTTCGCAACACATTTCAGCCGAAACTAGAGGAAAAGACTTTCTTTCTTTCGACAGATAAAAGAAAAGCCGTAGGCGTACGCGGGAAAAGTTTTAGTGTAATCACATCCACTTAGCAGGCAGTATCAGTAATTTTGTTTTTCTCGATGATACGATCAATTTATTCGACTCGCTTATAATACGTGATAAATGTTTCCCATTCGGATAGATTGTGTATTTTCCCCCATTTTTTTATACACCGCAACATCATATTATACATATATGTATGTATGATACGATGAATTTAAAATATAAAAAAAATTACACAAAATATTCTGTGCGAGTAAATCTGGTTAGCGTCAACTTGGTGTATATGCCCGAAAGTTTCCACTCGCTTAACCCATTTAGGATAATGTAATTGCATTCAACTCGACTGAATAATATGAGGCAACATGATTAGTGCAGTTTAATTTTGCCCGCACGCACACTTGAAGCTGTTGCCAATAAATATATGTATTATAACCAAAAACTGTTTATAATCATGAAAGATCTTATATCTGGAAAAAAATCCAATCAAAAATATTGATCAAAATAAGCATCCCTAAGCGTTTTCGAATTGGCATCCCAACACGTCTCTGCACAAATACATATGTACATACATACGTAAAACGTTAGCTTTTTTCCGGGCACGTATCACGGTTAACCGATATCGGTTAATCGCATTACAGGGCCGGCTGGGGCCCATAATGTGATTAATTGAATCAGGTAGCGGCGGCCGCTGATCTGTCACGCATCACGACACCTACCGATTTGCGCGCCAAACCTAGCGGAATCGATGCCAATTAAGTAGCACACATTCGAGAAGAAAAATATACACACACGTGTAGAAACACCCCCTGCAAAAAGCCTCATTCGTTATTTGATATAGACACGAAATAGAATACTTACATACAGAGAGCTTTGGCGTGAAAGAAAAATATGTATGTACGTACCGTATAATTTTTACTTTATCTATGTACTTTTATTTTTAATACTCAATTAAAAATAAAACATTTATTTTCTTTTAAGCCGAATAAATTCAACATTTTGACTTGTTTGTAAATATGTAGCAATCTATAGTGTTGTGCCCGTTGAAATTTCAACGGGTGGTTTCGGAAACAAATTGATACATGATTTAAAATAAAGTTACAATAGTAATAATTAATCAGAATCGGAACTAAAACAGAAATCGGGAATCGGAACTGAAACAGGGATCGGTATCCGGAACTGAAAATGGATTCCGTATCCGAAACAAAAAGGAATCCAGAACCGGAAATGAAAAAGGAATCAGGATCCAGAACTGAAAAAGGAATCGGGATCCGGAACTGAAACAGTAATTGGGATCCGGAACAGAAAGAAGAAACCAGATCCGGAATTGAAGTAAAAGTCGGGAACCGGAACTGAAACAGGAATCCGGATCCGGAACTGAACCAGTAATTGGGATCCAGAACTGAAACAGTAATCGAAGCTGCCGTACCGAAAGGGCACCCCACCGGCCTTACGTATGTATGTAAGGTTTGTTGGGAACATCGAAAACAAATCAAAGTTTCCATGACGATGATATCGACATAGTTTTTTTTCGATTCAAATAAATTTAATAAAAAAACAAATAAATGTTTACTATTAGATTGTTTTGCAATGTTTAAGCTGTTTATATTACAAATACCGAGCAAAGCTGGTTAAAAACACTAGTTATTATACCTATACAAGAGAAAGTTAGGTAAATAATAAAATTGGGTTAGAAGGCATTTAAAAAGATGGATACCAGGAAGTCCTAACAGGCAAACCCAATGCCCCTTAGCCAGCAGTACAGCTCAGTGGTTACGTCAATGCTAATCACTGAGAGGTTCCTGGTTTCAAGCCCTGGGTTAGAAGAAAATGTATTCGGAGTATTTCTACAGTTCTGCTGATCAGACTTGGATATTTGTGACTCACAGTTGCTCGTTTCCTCAAAGAGTTTTATTTTAGCCAATTTATCTGAATTTATTATTGAAATGGTTCCTTTTTCATTGGTTTGATTGGGTTTGAATGGTTTGAGGCCATTCTCAGGAAGAGGGCGGCCTCCCTACGATATTGTGTCTCCTTATCGTCAAATTACATATATTCTTGCTGCCCGACCACTCTTTTCCACCATAAATAATTTTTCAATTGATTAATTAAATATTTAAATTATTTATTTATTCCTATTATTTGTATATTATTATCATTATTATTATATTTATTTCATAATTTGTATTATCTACGTAATATTTATATGGACAATAGGGATTGCACTATTATCCCTATGGTCTGGGATAAAAATTATTATTAAAAAAATATTGAAGGTGAATTGTGAAGTATAAATATGAATGATTGTATATATGTACATATGTAGTTTATCATGTAAATCTTTAATGCAGTCTTTGAAATTTGTATGTATACTATTATGTATACAATAGCGCTAATGTGAATGCATATTGAATTATGTAGACACATAAACAATATATGTATGTATAATATGTAAATACACAAAACCTTATGTAGTTTAATTTGCAGAGTCGTGGAAAAAAATTATGCAAAATTTGATCCTGATATGTTAAAAAGAGTGGAAAAAATAGGGTCGGTTACTAATTTTCTTTATCGCTGTCTACCCATATGTCGCCCCTGCAATTCGGAACCTTTTTTGTAGTTAAAATCAATAGTAGATGAATCGGCCGAATTCGAAACTTCTAGCTAGAAAATGATTACGACACAAATTGATTCTAGTCGATATCAAATTAATCCGCAGTGCAAGTGAATCCCAATGAGTGCCATAGTCCGTGTAAATTATATAAACCTATTTGCGTACAACACATTCCTTTCACGTATAATTTAACTCAAGTGTCGTTAAGCTACGATCCCATTCGGTTAATTAAAACTTCGACGGGCCGTGTATAAAAACCATTATTTCGCTCGGAATTCTCCCGTCGAATTTCCTAGGCCCTCTCTCTCTCTCTCCGGGCCGAATTAATTATTCAAACGGCTCGTTTTTGAGAGAGCGAAATTCTATTTCGTCGTAATCTTCGCCGTGAATTATGCACCGGTCTTTACGCAATAAGTGCAACCGTTCTCGACTCTTCATTATTAAGTATCTCGCTAATTGCTCCAGACTGGAAAACGTCGAGCAAACATTGGTTGGTTCAGTTTTTCGCCTGTCAAAAAAGGCGCCTTTGAAGTCGAGGGCACAAAGCAAATCTTATTATAGGGCCAGACAGGTTAATCAACAAACTCGAGCTGAGTTAATCAACATTGAAGCACATGAGCGAACTAGTACATAATATAATGGAAATTTAGTACAGATTGAAAAAATTAAATTCCTACCATATATTATATTACATTATATAACCAAAAGTCACCAACCGGATCTATTAAATTTTAAACGCGATCACATTGTATTCGGAAAGCAATCAAAATACAGTGAATTAAATATTTACTCGAAGACTTTCAATTAGATTGTGAATAAAAGTTCAAACAAACACATCTTCAAGAGTTGGTAACCTATACAAATTCGATTACATCAGCGCTACAAAGTCGTCAACAATTTAACCGAGTGCTTGAACCATGAAACACGAACCTCAACTTGAAACAATTTAAGCTCCTCGAACAATTCTATAGCTTCTACTTAGCGTTCGCCGCTCGATTATATACAATACATCACCAATGAACAAATAATAATAATAAAAAAGACATGAAATAGTACAAACATTACATCCGGTTATTCGCACTTCGTAAACCGTCGCATGCGGATGCGATACGGGAATAAATTAAAACTTTGTTTACTGGTCGGTTTTTGTTCAGGCTCTCGGTTCAGGTGACAGCTTTAGGGCATGCACGAGTACGGCTGCTAGTTGCGTAGTAGATTCGAATCTATAGTTTTATTGCTGCATACAATTAAAATGTAAATATTTATGGGTATATCTCCCCTGTACCCCCCCCCCCCCCCGTCTGTGCAGAGTGTGTCTGTCCGGTTTGTGCGTTCGCTAATTAAAACCGGCTAAATAGAAACTGGTACAAAATATGGACATAGCACCGATAGTCAATTACTAGCGCAATCGTAGCCCAGGCGAAATGTAATAGTTGCTCCAATTTCGTTTAGGAACATATTAACACTGTGCAAAGGTGAACCGAGTCTACATACCTGCTCCTGTTTAAACGAAACGTACGTAGTAGAGATATTTGGATAGGGAGTTTAAACTTGGAAATTGTCGATTTTCCCACGTAGACTCGTGTTGCTTTAGCGTTGAGCGTATTGTGTTTGTGTATAGTCTGGGGGAAAATGCGAAAATTTTCACAATACATGTACGATTATTATATAATCGGTTTTGAAGGAACTTACCCAAGCAAAATAATTGCTCAAAGCCTCAATTAATTAACGATTAATGATGAATATGCCTGAAGGGTTTTTACGAAACACTATTAAATTATTAAATATGTCTATATACATATGTATGTAGATATATGAAATTTAATTATTCATCAATTACTCAAAGTAAATTAACGTGTCATGTACATATGTATGTACATACATGTTTTTAAAATTTATATATCAGCGGTTTCCAAACTTTATGCTACTACGCCTCCCTAAAAAAATGTTCTCTTCCACGCCTCCCTACCTTTTATTTTTTAATAGACATTATAATATAGACACGTTTTAAATCATAAACCTTTATTTTTAAAAAAATACTGAACACTATAACAGACAAAATAATCAATAGACAGCCTCCCCTGGCAATAGTCCGCGCCACCCAGTTTGGAAACTGCTGCTGTATATGATACATATAGGTGGTTGCGTTAATGCTAACGACCGAGAGGTTCCCAGGTTCAAGCCCTGGGTTGACCTCGATTGAAAAAAAATATTCGGAAGTATTTCTGTAGTACTTGGATATTTATGACTCCAAGTCGATCGATTTCTATCAGAGTTTGCCAATTCATCTGATTTCATTGTTTAAACGGCTCCTCATCAAATTGGAACCGTTTAAATCAAACCACCTTACTCACTATGTCACCACCATTTGAATATGATTTCAAAGATTTATAATCGATCATTTTTTTTTATTTTATTCAATCAACCATGCACATTCGTTTAACAGATTACTCCAAAACAACGAGTGTGCTATATAGTTTAATAAGTATTAATTATATATACAGGTATACCAATTACATTAAACACGACATCTACAGTCGAACATTGTACATGAGTATTGTAAGTATTATACAAGGAAAATACAAACATCGATTAACATCCACAGAAACAAATTTGCAGCATTGATATAAATCAGTAAAATTATGTAAATGCTACAAATTAACTGATTAATTAGAATCTCTGACGCTGATTAACTCGAATTATTTCGCAAAAGAGATGAGAAAGGGTTGTCAATTTGTTGGAACCGTTTCAATGAAATCAGATAAATTGGCAAACCCTGATAGGAAACGATCGACCTATTGTAGTGACATATCCAAGGTCTGTCCAGCAGCACACACCAGGGACCAAACCGTAACTACGCAATTGAAAGCCTTACTTGCTGACCACAATATCTATGCTGTCGGTTATGTACAATAGTACAAGTTTAATACCATAGGTGTCGCTCAGGGGCAAACCGTAATGGCATCATGGAAAAATATAAATTTAAAAATAAAATAAATATATGTGTATGTCTATATGTATGTATACAATCTAAAATCATGATTTCTTACAATGTATCGGAAAATCTACTCTTTTTGTCAATAATGACCGTATCAATGCGTTTATCCCATTCAAGTCATAAACGTCTGCATTTTACGTAATACATAAAAAGTATGAATGATCGTATGAATCCTACTTTAATATTTTTAAATTAAAACAATACATACATACCAGTGGCGTGCGGTCCATGGATGCGGTGGATGCGGCGCATCCCCTATAACTTTAAAAAGCCAAGAGTATTTTTAATAAATATTTGAATATCGCTTCGATGTATTCTTAGTGATGTACGTGATTATGATGTAGTATATGATATATATTTCACATATCACGTGTTTTTTGTTACATGATGCATTATATAGGATCTTTTGATAATTTTTATTAAGGATTCGCATAGGCCGCATTCGCATAGGCCGGCCACAGGCGAGTGACGCTGGCGAGTAGACGCGCGCGCGACTGAAGTGCGCGCGCGTCATGGATTCGGAGTTCGGACCGATCCCATTTGCGCATGCGCACTATGAGGCTGTCATATTCGCGCGGACGCGTTGACACTTGTTTAACCTCTACGGTGGATTCGGTTTCTCTGTTTGCTTATCTATTGAGTTTCACTTGGAAGCCGCTGTTGATCGATATTTCCGCACGCTACGCCCCAAGTTATTTATCAAAAAGCTAGCCGATTCATTTCTTTAGACGAAGTTAATCATTTATACTGTAAGTTGGTTATTTTTTACTTTTGAATTAAGTTTTCATTTAAATTAGTTTCGTCTAACTTTATTTTTAGTTTACTGTTCCACTACTTACGAGTTTTCATTATTGCCTTTAATATGGATATCGAAAATAACAATGAGAGTGGACTTGTCGTCGAGATCAATAATAATTGCAATTGTTTAATTGAAAATGTGCTGAAAAGAAGATTTGCTTCTCTCCCATTTAATGAAAAGGAGATTATTGTTAAGAGCCCCAAACCCACACCAATATTAAATATTCAGTCTAAAACAAAAACATTTAAAAGGTATTTTAACACAGAAACATACGAAAAAATTTCATGGATTTGTGGATGTGCTCACTTAACGAAATTATTCTGTTGGCCATGTATTTTATTTTCTCAAGAAGTGAATGTCTGGAGTAAATTTGGATTTTCTGACCTAAACAATTTAAGTAAATCGCGCAAGAGACATGAATGTTCTCAAGCTCACATATGTTCTGCTGCTCAATTTAAAAAATTTGGAAAGGGACCTCGTATAGAAAATTTTTTAAGTGCTCAATTTAAAGCAAATATTGAAATGCACAACAAAGAAGTTACTGCAAATAGATACATTTTGTCGAAATTAATAAGCGCGATCTGTTTTTTAGCAAAACAAGAACAACCTTTACGAGGACATTTTGAGCACCAGGAATCGGAAAATAGAGGGAATTATATTGAATTGCTGTATCTGTTGAGTGAATCAGACATAAAATTGAAAACTCATTTAGATAACTCTACGGTGTTTACTGGACTATCGAACCATATACAAAATGACTTGGTATCCGCAATATCAAAAGTCTTGCTAGATGAGATTAAAACTGAAATACGTGCATCAAAATTTGTTTCCATAATTGTGGACGAATCTACAGATATCAGTCGCAAAGCTCAGCTATCTACTATTTTTAGATATGTAGATGAAAATAATGAAATTCAGGAGAGATTTGTTGGATTTGTCGATGTTAGTCCCAATAGAACAGCTAATGCTCTTTTTCAGCACATACGTGAGACCTTGGAAGAATTTGGTTGTTTGGACAAATTAATTGCACAAACGTACGATGGAGCGGCTGTAATGTCCGGGGAGCATAATGGAGTGCAACGAAAAATTCGAGATATTTGTCCTAATTCTTTATTTGTCCATTGTTACGCTCACAGATTGAATTTAGTTTTGTCGCAATCTGTTAAACATATATCCGGATGCAAACGTTTTTTCAGCCGTATGTTGTCATTTTCAACTTTTTTTTGTAAGTCTTCAAGAAGAATTTCCCTTCTCGATTGTCAAATAAAAAAACGATTTCCCACTGCTGCCCCTACACGATGGAACTACAATAGCAAAATTTTAAATATGATATTAGAATATCAAACAGAATTAATGGAAATATTTAATCAAATAATTAATGACGAAGACGAATGGGATACTGAAGCTGTCATAAATGCTGAAGTCCTTCATCGTTATTTAAAAGAGTTTGAATTCAATTTCAATTTGCATTTATTTTCTGCAATATTTAATTCGGCAGATTTTTTATTTGAAATTTTACAAAAAAAAACCTTTGACATATCGTATTGCGTAAGTGAAATTAAAAAATTTGTAAAATATTTAGATAACAAAAAAGACGATTTTGATTCATTGTGGAACAAAGTAATAACTAAAAATTTTAATAGAAAAAGAAAATATGCTGAATGTGAAGAAGATGTGAAAACAACGTATAAACTTCACTATTCTGAAATTTTAGAAACTCTTTCAGTAAATACAACCAATCGATTTCGAGATATCGAAAATTTAAAATTTCTCCAATTTTTTAACGTCAAAAAATTTAAAGAATATGAAAATAATTTTCCAGATTTCCTATTTAAATCACTCCACCTAACTTATGGAAAATACTTTGATTTTATGAAATTAAAAAGCGAATTAATTTACATGTACTCAACGCAAGATTTTCATTTGAAATCTATAAATGACGTAAAGGAATTAATTGTGAAAGATGATCTAATAGACGTTTTGGAACAAGTATTTAGTTTAATACAATTAATTTGTACGATACCTTCCACGAGCGCATCGGCTGAACGATCATTTTCGACTATGAAAAGAATTAAAACGTTCACCAGAAGTAGTCAAAGTGAAGAAAGACTCTCTGGTCTTGCTTTAATTGCAATCGAAAAGAAAATAATGTCAAATTTAAAAAACAATAAAAAATTCTATGATGCGGTTATCGATGAATTTTGTAAAAAGGAACGAAGAATAAAATTAAATTTTAAAAAATAAATTGGTCGGTTTTTTTTTTCAAACAAGGGACAGCATCCCTTGTTTGAAAAGTCACCGCCCGCCACTGATACATACATTCGACGAGCATAAAGTCTGAAAAACTTCCACGCCCCTTCAATCCGAAAATATTGTATAGGAGTTCGAATTTTTATTTAGCGTTTGCAATATGTTTTTTTGTACATAGCGCGTAGGAAAACGCAGAAAACTTTATGAAGGGAAATATTCCCGAAAACCATTGCAACGAAAATTGAAATAAAGGAAAACGTCCCAAATAAAAATGTTCAGAGGCGCGCTCTGGCTTGTATTTGCTCGCTCTCCTATATGTATGTTGAGCAGGGTAAACTGCTTTGGATCTGCCATTTTTTTTTCAGCAGGGCTTTTCTCGTGGGGTAATAAAGGCTTCAGGGCCGAGCAGAGCTTTGGCTGCCTTCGTGGCCCACCTTTGTGAACACCACCTCCAACCTCCCCCTCTTCCCCTCGGCGTGTGAATAAATAATCTGGAAGGAAGTGAGAGTGGATGGCCGGGGGATCATGGCCCTTTGGATATTGCACACTCGGCCGGCTCTATTCACCCATTCATATTTTATATATTATTATAAATATATATGTATAATACCTAGTACGTACTATCAAAAAGCATAAGAACCGTGTAAAACTCAAAATATTTTGCGATATTCGCGTAGCAACTTCGAAAAGAAAATCATATCAAGAAAAATTCTTCACCTTTCTCTATATACATATGTACATACATATAAACATAGTATGTACTTTATAATATCTCCTTTTTAAATTGAATACTTTTTTATCATCAAAAAAGAAATCTGGAAAACGAATCTTCCATTGAAAATTTACTTTAAATAAGCCAAATCGGTACATAAGTAAATATGCAATTCAGAAAATAAATTCATACGCATAATTTTCCAATAATACCACATGATATTTTAAATAAATGCTTGGGTTTTTTTGATCAAGGGTGACCACGCGTTGATATCTCACCGCGTTCAGGATATTGCGAATATTTCAGAGAACCCTATTGATATACGGGTTCTGGTTGAGCTTATTATTAAAACCCAGAACTTTACCTCATAGAAATTTTTTTTTTTATCTTACGAAATCATATGTATGTACATATGTACATATATACGAAGTGCAATTTACGAATATCTACATAGGTGTGAATTTGAGGTTATCGAATGACAAACGCGCATGAAAATTTAATAAACGTATCCATGTATGATATGGCAAAAGTGCGAAGTTCGGCCCTGGAGCCAGTTCGGGCTCCAATAAACGCCGCCACAAATCATACAGCGGAATTCCTAAGTTCGCACTTCCTGCGTGGCTCGCTGTGAGGAAACACCCTACTCCAGGGACACCCTACTCGATAGTGCCGAGATGCAAACTATTTTTTTTATATAAAATGAAATACCTTTATGTATATTTTAGTATTTAATTAATTGATAATTAGAATATTTTTATACATTTACATACATACATATGTACATAGGTACATATTATGTAAAGATACACTTACATATATAATGGATAGATTGTTGTAGTGAACTATGACTAATTTCATTTCAAATTCATGCATATGTATGTATGTATATTTATTTTTAGCATAGGTGCCATAACAGATTGTCCCAAAGCAACTCCTATAGCTAAACGCACATATTATAAATACTAAACACATTCTATGTACAATTTAGATATATTTAACAATTCGGATTTGCGAGAAATGGAGGGGGGGGGGCGATTTTATTGGATTCATCACAACAATTAAGTTAGTTAAAATGTCAAACTCTAACAAAAGACGAATTTTATAACAACCCAGATCTTTCCTTCAGCGTATATAAATCGAATAATTACTAGACTCCGGCCGAGTAAACAATGACTTAACCAGTGAGCTATAAATAAGCAATATAAATTTCAATATCATCGTACGTAATTGAAGTGACAAATAAATCTAAATAAAATAATTTACAATAAATAACACCTAACTTAAATTCAATCAAAAGTTCAAAGTTCAACTATTCAAAACCTTCCTATTCAGTCATACTACTTTCCGTCGTTCCTTCCAAATTTTAATTGAATGGAGGATATTGCTATTAAAAGACTAAGACTAGCAAAATTTCAAAGGAACCTAACTAACCATAAGTGGCATTTAGATTAATTATAATGAAGAGTACGAGCTAGTAAGTAAAGGAGAAACATGTGAATAGCGAGGGACGCTAGGGCCTTTAAAAGTAGACTAATAGATAGCACGATTAACCCTTTGTCCGCGGCAACTTTCGCGGTACTTTTTTTAGCGAATTTGTATATCGAGTTTTCTACCATATATTCTATATTGTAAAGTTTATTAAAGTGACCAAATATATCAATTGATACTTGCAGTATTTTTTTAAGTAGTGAATCACGCCAGAAATATTTTTTTTACACAGTGAGTCTCGCTATTGGCATTTTAGTGGCATTGACTTCCATAGCGGTCATCCGAGGCAAGAAAAAATGCAAGCAGGATCTTATCTTAGCCAAAAACCAGATAATTGCAATCAGATTAAAGGAAACGAAAGTAATTATAAATAGGGAAGAAATTTTACCTACAGTAATATAATAGAGTAAAATGTACCACAGATATTTCCCGGTATAATAACGGTATAACGCGATCTAACACCCTAAAATTCTATCAACCGAGAGTTACACACGCGAACTATTGAACCAGCGAGAACTCGACTGCCAGATATTTCATATTCGCGATTTTCGGAGCAACTATTGTCGTATGCGCGATCACAATGTGCGAAATAATCCGTTTACCGTACATGTATATAGAGTTTTTTTATTTATTATTGTATACATACATATATAATGTACATAAAATATATCGTATTTATCTCTCGCAAACTCGGGCTTATAATATTATGTATTAAATGTATTATGAGCATTTATAAGAATTGTAAATAGGCTCTTTTTCCTATTATGCTGTACATTAGCATTAGAATAATATAATACTATGATTACTAACAAAATTAAATTAAAATTGTAAAATAGAAAATGATCAGTAGATCAGTAGCTATTAAAATAGATATAAGATGTATTGTGAACATAATTTCGTAATAATAAAAAGCATAAAAAAAAAAACAAAAAAAACTCGAGCTTATAAGCATCTCGAATTTGCTGATATTATAAAATGCCACCCACTCTATCTCCATGATACTGTATAATAGTTTGTAATTGGCCTGGAAAGCGCATTGGGATTTATTTGTTTAAAGCGCATTGGGATGCTTTCCTGGCATATATGTACGCATATGAATATAATAAAATAAAATACGTACAAAAATAAATTAAATTACACATGAAACAATCTCATTACACCGATATATGTATCTACACAACATATACAAATAAAGCGTACTTCTCAGAGCTTTCATTCTCGCCGGCCAGTGTTTGTGATTTTGAATCCGTTCCATTTAGAAAATATTTTATAGCGGTACGTGCGCCGCCGGTGCTCCATCGCTGCTCGGCCAAGGTGTATTGTCGACTGCACGGGAAATATGCAAGGAAGCGAAATATTTGAGATGCTTTAATACCCGGGGACAACTGCATATTTAGACAACGAACGCAACAAATCTCGACGACTGCCATTACGCAGATATCTAACATACATATGTACATAAACCGTGCAGGTGATATATTGCGACAAACCGAAGAGCACTCGGCCGAAACCCCTCGAACAATGCCTCTAGCAAATCCTTTCGCGTATTTTGATTACGTTATTATTTCGGGTGGATCTCTCCGTGCCGACGACAGCTCTGATCGGGGGTGTTGCGCAACCCTCAGGACGCATATATGATTCATTACAGGGATATTATTAGTAGCGGTTTGTAAATCCGGGTGCGGCCCTGTGAGGCAGGAAGCGGAATCACGCCGCCAAGGGGACACGCATATGCCATTAACAAGACCCCTCTGGCACCGTTAAAGCAAAACCCCTGACCGATTATGTGTATGTCTGTATATACGTATGTATATATCTTGTATGTGTGTGTGTGTGTGTGCGTACATATAATTAAATTATAATTATTTGTGTGTACATGACATTATCTGATGCGAATTAAATAACTAGTAAATTTATATGACATGCTGTAGGTAATTCACTATTATTACTAGTGCATAACAGTATTCTAAATTATTCCGCGTAATTAATAATTTGAATTGACCACGACCGTGTGTGCGATTAATATTTTTGAAACGTTTCTATGTAATTGCATTATCTGTAGTATGCACGTACATATGTATGCATGTATGTATGGTAATTTATTTTATTTTGTTTTTTTTTGTGTAGTCAAATGAATATATGTACATATATATATACAATTAAAACGTAACAAATTTGTACGCGTATAAAGCTAGTGTTTACGACGTGACGGAGTTCACATAAATTTGTCAATAATAAGACAATTGCACTGTCTATTTCAATATCGTCATCATCATCATAACCAGCAACATAGCTCAGTGATTAGCATGTAATTCTTTCAACTGAGGGTTCAATCTCTGGCTCGGTGTTGCCGGCAAGACCTTGTATATATATCGTCGGCATACTGGCATAAAAAGTTGTTTTGAATTCGTTAATAATTTGTTAAGTCAAAGCATGAATAATGATTTAGGTCACAAAATAGAGAGCTTGATTTTCTCAAGACAAGGATTTTTGAGTTAAAACTTTCTGCCATTATACCGACCATATGTGACCCCAGGTCGATCGTTTCGTATCAGAGTTTTCCCATTTATCTGATTTCATTGTTGAAACGGTTCCACCAAAATCGGGAAATTATCCCCGTTTTAAGCAAAATTTGAGATTCTACCATCTCGAATTTGTTGATTACTATGTATAAATATGCTACCCATCTACATACTCTGTAAAAATGTAGTTATTTCTAGCGAAAACTTGCTGTGTATCGAATTATCATATATGAAGTATGTTTCTTTGGTATATACCTAATTGTATTTGTATTGTTTGGAATAATTGTTAGTACTTATGTATGTACAAAAAATTAGTTTAGGTGCCTGTGTAAAAAGAAAAAAAAATCAATCGCTTTCCATTCTGGATGAAGATCTCCCCAACACGCTTCCATTTGTCTCTGTTTTGGGTAACTTTCATCCATCTCATCGCACACATTTTCCTAATTTCTTCCACCCGTCTCTTTGTAGTCTTCCTTGCACCCTTTTACATTCTCTCGGGTACCATTCGAGCACTTCTTTCGTCCATCTATCCTCCGTTTTGCTAGCTAAGTGACCTGCCCATCAATTACCTTTTTCATACTTATAATTCACGCTTTCCGTTTTCTATCAAACTTAATTATGCCGAACATACAGCGTTCCATACTTCTTTGAGTGTATTGGAAAATCCTTTCTCTAAAGGTGTGTTTTAGATCCGTCTGATCACTCAACATGACAAAAATGTGGTGGGGAAAAACCTGCTCTGTTAGCAGTCATTAATGACTTTGACCGCTTTGCCAACATTTTATAACCCAGTCGCATGGATCCAAATTATACCCTAATGCTAAGTGAAGAATAAAATGTATGTGTTGTTTCAAGTCACGTCACGCTGTGTCGCTTCACTGCCATCAATTCTTAGGGCAATATAAGAATATTTATTACCATTATTACATATGTACATATATATTTATTTAAGTTTAAGTTTGTTCCATTATGGCATTACAAGAGTCCCTAATGCGCCAAAATGGTCAAAAAATACAAATAGATGAGAAAAATCAAAAATATATTATATAAGAACCAGCCGCATATACAAAACATCCCAGCGAGACCCAAATGGAAGAGATAAGATCCAAATTACAGTCATACATCATATCTAATTATTGTAATAATGATGACCACACAATTAGGTAAAATAATCTCCGATAACCTACGCTCACTGAAGTAGAAAATATTACATTCAGGCACAGCAGAAACGATTTCATCAAGAAGTCGAATAGCTCTTGGAATAGGAGCCATCCGATGCGGGCAGGACGTACAACAATCAAATGATGATGTTTAACAAGCATATAATTATTAGGGACATAAAATCCCAACTATCCCAGCAACGACTGACATGACGTGTTAGCACGTAGATACTGGAGAACAAAACGAATTAATGAGAAGTTTCTCCGAAGGGAATGATGAATAATAATATAACGGAAGTATATATGTACATAAAGCAAAAAAATATATATATAGTTCTTTAATCATTGGGTATAAATTGATATCATATACATATATGGCGAAGCTCATATGTGAAGTAAATAAGTTAAAAATGTGTTTTTCTATATTTTATTATTATACGGCGTTCGGATGAACTGTCACGCGAGGAGATCGAACACGTAGGCAATTCCGAGGTAGACAGTTTTAATAGCGCCATAAAGAGCCGCAAGTATTTGTACAACATTTTCAGTTAATTTTTTTCATAATGATATATTGTATTTATAACACGGCACACAGAGGGCTATCTATCAATGCAGCGGTAGTATCGGGCGGTGCGTGAGCGCACGTTTTAAATATGAACGGGGCGGGTAAACGAAAACACGTGTTCAGATAACGCGGTATAAAAATGGAAATTCCTCTCTTTTTTCCCTATACATGTGCGTACGTACCAACATAAAATATGAAAATTCGCGGTAACCGGTTCACGACCCCTTGATGGATTCCCAGCCGCTCGTCCACAATCCACTTTGAATCGTGAAGGGGGTGTGCGCGAAGCCGACGCCTGGTTAGGTCAAAGTTTCGGAAAATGTGCCCGAAAATATTCACCCGAGTTGAAATGTGATGAATATAAATTTTTGACGATGTTTACACTCCCTGCGGAATCCATTAATAATTCTTTTACGGTTATGTACATACGTACATACAACGAAAATCATGTATTGTCCATTTACTCTCTAAACATCATTGAATTTAACCAAATTTTCATTTGCTGGATTGAATCGGTGGATCTTTTCGATCCTAGATCTTTGTGGACGCACTATGTGGGTTCACGGCGGAAAATTGTTAAATTTCTCGTGACGTTTGTTTGACCACAAGGTGTGCAAGAGTAATTGGCCGCGTTAGGTTTATTAATATGGTCGGCCGAATAGAGTGTTGTTAAACGCACAAACGTTGGCCGCTATCTAGCCGTGGCGATCTTATGAAATTTAAACAATACAAACGTTACGACAATGCAGCGTTACCATTGTGTGGCCAAAAACCGATATCAAAACCACGGCAAAATAATACCGAAACTGTTCGCGAGTGTTTGTATGACTTTTTTTTATTTCACTGAAAAAACGCAATTCCGCGTCAGCAAATTGACCGCTATCAATTATTTACAACAACTGTATCCATATGAAAGCGTATTTAGTATACACATAAATGCACATATGTACGTATGAATGTGTATCCGTATTGAATAATCGAACTCAACTCTTGCTGTTGCTGAAAAACAAGTTTTTCAGATCTGTTTTAAGTGGGATTTATATAATTCGATCGATTGAATATGAAGTACATCTACAAAAATACGTATGTACATTGATGGTGTCTTTATCTACTGCAAAGATGTTATATATTTTAATTTTAATTTTATAGAAGTAATTTCAAAAAAAAACTAGCTGAACCCGGCATGCGTTGCAATGCCGCAATAAGGGCGCAAACACACATTGCGGGATGCGGGATGTTGTACGTGGGACGTTTTTTTTAGATAGTTTTAAACATACAAAAAAAACATGTTAGACGGCGGCTATATACGCGGTAACGTGTGGTATATACATGGGACCGTCTATTCATTGGAGCGGTCTCGTTGAAATTCTATAGTATTGTTTATATTTGCTTGAAGGTGATATATACCAATTCGACCCTTCGGACCATTGCTTGATAGTGATCGATAACGGTTTATCCCATATTTGCAAAAAAATATAGCAGAACTTGTCGAAATACTTGTTTGTCTATTTTTGTTAATTGTTTACTAATTAAGTTTAAAACTGAATTATTAAACAATAAAAGCTTGAAATCCTTAATGTAATTTTTATTTCCTATGATCTTATTATTTCGACAAGTTCTGCTATATTTTTTTGCAAATATTTTATTAACTTAAAATCCTTATCAGTAGTATACAGAATAAATATCAAGAAGATTAAAATAATTTAAAAGGTCAAAATAAAATTATGAAATATTGTTTTAAAAAAAAATACTACTTCCAGTTTACGAATTCTGACCGAAACCTTATCAGCCCTAAGTTAGTACATAAAAAATTCAAATATAAATTTTTGGGTTCATTCGTTCAGGGGTGTGGCCAGAATCGTGCTCACAACATTTTTGACCTTTCTAAGAGGAAAATATTCCACTTCCGCTTTATTAAATTTAGTGATTTTTTTTATTTTCATCACATTGACACAGAAATTATACTTGAATTTTTTCGTGAAGAGCACACGAAGGGGTGTTTTTAAGGGGTCGAAAAAAAAGTGGAAGAAAAATCGAACAAGATTAAACTGCCACTTCCGGTTGACGGATGCTTACCAAATTTTATAAATAACGTATTAAGCTTAAACTTCTAGATATGAAATTTCAGTTCAATAAATTAAAAGATTTCTGAGAAAAACATAAAAAACCTCGATTCTCTAGAGTAAAAGTAATACTTCCAGTTTAGGAAAAAATATTTAAAAAATATTGGGGTATAAAATTCACAATTTCTATTACATGTAAAAAAATTTCAATCCGATTCGATTGGCCGTTTGGGAGATAATTGTATTCAAAAACTTAAAAAAAGAGGACACTATAAGGCAGCGGTTTCCAAACTGGGAGGACTATTGCCAGGGGAGGCGCCAAAACTTTTTAATAAAAAAATAATTTTCATACCATAATATCTACGAATAAATAAAACTTCATATCTTAGCTTAACAGTAAAAATTCAATGCCTGAATGTTTATTTTTTATTTTTCTTTCATTTTTATATATACATTTAATTCCTATAAAAAATTATCCGGAGAAGAAGATTTAAAAAATTGCGCCTTTGCATACGCTCTGTTTTAGCTAAAGATGCCCATTTAATTGCATATGTTCGATATGTCACGGATAATAATATATTAGAAGATATATTATTTTGCAAACACATTCTTGGGAAGACCACATCCATTGAAATTTTTGATATAATAGACAGCTTTGTTGAAGAAAATGACATAAAGTGAAATAATTGCATTGTGAACGACATAAAATAATAATTGGACTGTGTACCAACGGAGCTCTCTCAATGTCCGGACACAAAGCAGGTCTTAAAGCATTGATCAAAAAGAAAGCACCACATGCTATCTGGACACACTGTATGATTCTCAGAGCAGCTCTATTGTCAAAAAATATGAGCGAGTTATAAGAATTATAAACAACATTAAGAATAGTCCTCTGAGAGCAAGGCTGTTTGCAAAGCTGTGTGCTGATATGGAAGCTAATTATACCTCACTTTTGTATGACGAACGATAATTTTATTGTTAAACTTGTCTATTTGGTTGAAACACACAGAAACACACAGAAACACACAGACACACACACACACACACACACACACATTTTTTTCTAGATCATGAAAACGTGATCAGTGATCGATTCTGAGTTCGAAGCAGTCAAAATCTCGAGTTCGAATTTTCGCATGATCACAAAACTTAATCTATTGCTACTACGTACATATGTAGATAAAGTAGAACAATAGAAGGCGGCGAACACTTTTTCAATTATTCAATTGTTTGTTTATCTTACCCTAACAGCGTAGGTTGCGAACTGATTTGAAATTATTTGCCATGCAATGCCAATCATTCCCGTTTTTCTCACTTGCCTCTCATCAACATAAAAGCTCTTATGGACATTGTGTATTGCCCTAGTTTATTTTAATATTGTATCAATATTTTCCGTGTAGTTGACTCGATTCCCTCACTTGAATATCGTGAAAAATGCGACGAGCGGAAATGAGACGAGAGTGTCCCTTTTTAATGCGCTTCCGATTAAATTATCGAATCAATGTGACGGCGCTTCTCAAAGTTCAATTTAGTTATATTGCAATTTTGATTCGACGCCCACTGCAGATCCACTCACCGATAAGAGACACTTTTTGTCGAAATTTCCGATTAATCTTCATCAGGAGCGTTCGCATGTTACGACATACATATGTTGCGAGTGATGCAAGTTTCACTCTGATAATAAACAATCTCCCTTCTATTTTCTCTTCTCCGTCGGTCCATCTTAATATTTGTACGACTTCATCGTGGCGATCTCATCAATCAGATCTCTCGGCTTGATCCGACCCAAACGTCTTCCATCAAAGCAATATTAATATTATCTTCGTTCAAACGAATTCTTTTCTTGGCCTACTGCATGGTACGTACATACACATAATGTAGGATGATAGGGAGGAGGGGAGAGAGGGAAAAAATGCGTTGAAGGAGCGGTGGTTCTGTGCCTGCGGTCTCCCTTTTAGAGGGTAGCTAATTCAATTTAAGTAATGGTGAAGGTATATCGAGTAACCACATAGCACGGATATGGGACACAATCTAGATCAAATTGTCGGACCACTTTCTAAAAGGACTTTTTTCGGTGGACCTTCTTCCTCGATTTGCCGTCAATCTCTCAATCTGCGAAGTTCGGCAAAATCAAAAATTTCTTTTGTGATCAATGATTACGGTGCTTCGAGGCGTAGAATCTCGTGTGTACGTGTCGGGTTAGCTGAAAGTGTCCTGAGCAAATCGCGAATGGGTCACGCGCGCTTATAATTGCACGATACGTCGTAAGACAAATAAATGGTTTTGAAGTGCAGAATTGTCCGACTTAAAATACCACCGTCGAACACTAAATTGAACGTCGACACGATATTGTAATATAAAATTTAATATTTAATGCCGAGAATGTGTATGTTTGGGGTATTCCTTGATACGACCCTTTTCCCCTATACGCTTTGGGAATATTGTCCAATATGCGTACCTAAGGTATCCACGTCACGTGCGCGCATGATCGACCGGAACTCGGCAAATCGGTAAATGTGGGAAAAACAATATTGGCTTTCTCAACAGGTAATTGACACGGGAACGGACACTGCTGTCGCCGTTATACGACGAGCCGGCACTTAATGTGTTAAGTTGCGTACGGCGATACTGCCGTGATGATCAATGTCGAAAAACAAATCATGCAGTTTCACTCCGTTGGCATTTTGGACATTCAAGATGAGACCAAATATTAAGCAAATGAAAACATAATAAATTCATACCGCTTGAGATTGTCAGACTGTGATCATCTCTAGTAAAAGTAAAATTGTCAAATAACACCGAGCAACAAAATAACTACCGGAGCGGAGACTTGTCAACTAAGTTTGACTTCGAATTTGAATTCGAGTAATATGAACAATGATTTTTGTTGTCTTTCTCTCGTTTAAGAGATATGAACGTTTAAAAATATGTGTCAAAACTCGGCTGGTGTTCTGAACCCAATCTCATCGTGCTACAATGGATTGCGATTTATAACTCAGTGTAATTATCTATTTACACATGATACGGGGTCCAAAATACGAATTTCTCCATTTGATAACCATGGGAAAAATATTATAGCAGTTGGATGGAAAAATGGATTGGCAGGAAGAGTTTGCCTTGGCTTCGAAACATACGCATGTGGACTGATATGAGCGCCGAAGAGCAATTCCAAGCCACTCTTATATCTGCAAATAATCGACGAGGTGGTTGTCAACGTCCGGATGCGGATCCGAAGGCATTAGATGAATCATATAGTTAGTTTAATGTGAGTTCTGAAACACTAAAAAGCACTAAATAAGATTTTTTTATTTTACAAACAAGCTTTTTATTAGTTTTATTATATTAAATTATACGTCATCAGATTTGACAAACATGGCTTGTCCCCTTATGTGATCAATCCGTAAATATTCGTATTTAATAACAAATATACAGAAATATGTAGATGAATTAATAATAATCAATACATATATGGGAGCAATATGTGTATATTATCGATCTCAAATCAAATCATTTTCACAATGTCTTTCATGTATATTTTTTATTTTTATTTTATTTTATTTATATATTTATACCAGGAAAGCCTAAAAGGTAGCGCCTTCTTATATATTATATAAGACATAGTACGTGTATATATTTAAAAAAAAATGAGTAACGTCACCAACACGTATGATTTTATCGAAATTGGACCATTAATACAATTTTAAAACTTTCACAATCTAATGAATTCAATATAAATATGTTTGTTCCCGATGAAAATGAATCCTTTGAGCCATTAGCATCTGCCCTTGGCGAGATGTGTCCACGTGTCAGTGATAAGAGCCCGGCGACCTTTATGACACACGAATATCATTAGGGCCAACCAAATCACACAGTGATAACAGAGCACCGTAAGGCAATTACAATAAGAGGTCACTGGTTCTTTAGTTCAACACGTGTAGCTCGTTATTGTGTGCTACCGTGTCACAGTAATTGCTTCCTGATTTACATGATTGCTTTCTCATCTTAATAAAAATAACTCTTTTGTGTATCTACGGATACGTACGTGCACGTGTGCTTTACTTTATATAGTGTGTCTTGCGGTTGTATTTTTAAATACTTTTTCTCACTTAAGTTTATCTCGTAAATTCGACCACCCAACGTTGTTTTATTGCAGCGTGCACTTCACAATATTGTCACGGTGACACTGTGCGGCACTTAATCGGTTATTGTCGACCTATTATCTCGAGGCACTCTTCTGTATTATATGTATTGAAAAAAACTGAAGAAAATAAAAAGCATGAGGAAGTGAGTTTTATGGGAAATAGCTATGCGTTGGGCACGTGTCGAATGCAGTTAGACGCATACACGGAATGCAGTTATCGGGTGAATCATGCAATTCGAATATGTTCATATATTATGATAAATATGTGTAGAAGCTACTTTTATTTATTATAGAAAAATACACGATACACAACTTTCATTTTACATAAAGCTCATAATATGATCTTTTTTTTTAATTAAGCGAGTTGATTGGAATTCGATTTAAAATGAGCAGAAAGAAGAACACTTCCAAAAAAACGTACGAACAAGTAAGATAAACGCAAAATATTTCGGAAATGTTTACCATGAAGGGCTTAATTTCAGAAGCGCTGTAATATAAAATAAATCATCAATATTGACCTGACAATAAATTTTATTTGAGCCAATTTCCTCTGAACATTCTGGGCTGTTCTTATATCTTCTAATAATCCTCGTTCTTCCCGTAACCTGCATATGTGTGTATTATCTAGTTAACTGTTCATAATCCACTTCACCAGCCTAAGCACCATTCATTCTTACCACATGGCCTTCTCATATTCAAACTGTGGTGAATATGAAAATGCATTATTTTTTACAGAATTTGAAGAACTGCAAACTCCATATATGTATCACCTAATTTATTGCCACTTAAATAATTAATTTGTATCGAAATCGAAAATAAGCCATTGACATTTATGTAGATGTCAACAGAAGGACACTGCGTCCCCGTTAGCATATTGACCAAATCATAGATTAATCGAATTGATTTATTTCTCAATTGTTACATTAGCCTCAAACATTTGCGGCATGATTCGAACAATGATTCACGCGCAAGACAAACACGGCAATTGCTGATAAGCCGTAGTGTGTCGTTGACGTTTCGAATGGCTAATGAATCATCTTCGGGGACGAAATGCGCACAAGCGCGTGCGATATTATGCGTCACGGAAGTGCACGGAAATAATGCACCTGCACCCGAGCCGATGCAACAAAGGATGCCCTTGCAGAGATAGTGTAATTATTTCTCGACGATAACCCCGAAACAAAGGAGCCACCGAACAAACGACCGATGCCCTTTCTTCCTCATCGCACTGCGATAACTTTGATTGTTTAACAATTTTAATTTAACAAACATCATTTTCACTGCAATTAGATACAATATTATGCATATATATGAGGAAAATATGAGCTGCGATAAAAAATGACGCCCATACATTTTCAGTATTTTCTACCACAAATTTCAGTTAAGAATTGATAAGCCATACTCGTATTTTTAGTTTAGCCACAGTCTAACCACATCTAAGATAAGTGTATCTATTTATCTAATTATACTTTGTGTTGTCATTTTGCACATTTGGGTCATATAAACAAGGGAAATGCATAGTTTATTTATGTAAGTGTGTAGATCGGTCGAACGACGTCTGCATAAAGTGATATGACAATGTCAAACCTAATCTATGTAGAATTATTATATAATATATGTTACAGTTGAAGTTTTTCTTCCAGTATATTTTAACTAGTTGGAATATATTCCATCTAACCTGGAACCAACTATCGTTATAGTTGTAAAGTTTTTTCAGTTGTAATATATTTTTTATATTACAACTGAAAAAAGTTTTATATTTGGAATATATTCCGTCAACCCGTAAGTGGGGCTGACGGAATTTTGTTGAGTTGAAGTTGATTCATATGCCGAATTACATTCCAACTAGTCAAAATATATTACAACTGAAAATACACTTCAACTATAAGTTTGTACCAGATTATATGGAAAGATTAGGTTTTCGTGAAAACGTCACTCGACTAGTAAATTGAGTTGGAAAGTCAAATTTCTGATACGATACTCATTACCGTAATTCGTAATACCTAACAAATATTAACGGATTATTGAATTCATATTATACGGAATTCAATAATAAAAAGAAAGGCAGGCAATAATAAAGCCTTTGCAAAAACATCAGAACTATCAAAAATCAACTTTTATAATTATTATATTGCAACTGGTGCACATTGCTAAATGTGTATTTGGGCTTTTAGAGATATAATTTATTTGTTGAATTGTATTCGAATATGAATGACCTAAAATGCCAGTTAGAATATATTACAACTGAAAATACACTTCGACTGTAACATATATAACATCAGATTGTACAATCATATACATATGTATATACAATCTGTACATATGTCCATATAAGAAATTTTCAAGAAACTTTTGACGTTTTGAATGATTGTATTTAAAATGAATATCTGTAGGTACAATTATAGGTTTCGTGGTGCATATGTGGGTCCATAACACTTTTTAGTCCCTGCTCGTAATACTATGGAAGCGAAATTAAACACGGAGAAAGTAATGTGAAAGTCCTCAGTCCCTATTACATAGGACACGTGCCCATATCGAGGCAATTTGCCGCACAATACACGTGTACGGTAGTACACGCTGCGCCATTCTGCTCTTTACAAAATGTGACCCTTTATGCGCGGCGGCGCTTTCAACGCGCTCTCGAAACACTAGCGACAGACGCCGATTACGAAACGGCTCACACGATTACTGGCGGCTGAATGGTCAACGTTCATATACTCCACCGACACAATGGACGTACAATGGTCAAACCGCTTGTATTGCCCGGTATAACGCACTTAGACAGAAGTACAGACTCGTCATCATAGAGTCACGTCGACATCGCTCGTCAAGAGGTTAAAATGCATTGAAAACTTCCACAGTTCGCCCATTGCACAATATTGCACAGTGGTCTGAAAAACTGCTATTAGTTATCTAGCAAAATGTATGAACAATTTGATAATACATAAATAGTAAGCTACAAACGTGTATGCATTCATTTGGCCACGTAATATATGTAATTTCTGAATTTGTTTGTAAGTGCAAATTGTTTATTAATTCGATGAAATTATTGCAGCTTATAAGGTCCAGAATTATTAGACTATCAACGCTATAATTTTGTATAATGTTCTGATTCAATTAACGCTCAGTTGGTGGTTATCATATAAAGAAGAAAATCCATAACTTGATTTATCAGTTGGGACTGTGTGTTTCTATTAATTATGTGCGTGGTAGACAACAGCATTTGATACATCCAGCCCGCACAGTTCTTTAACGAATGGCTCCTATTCCAAGGGCATCCGACTTCTCGATGAAATCGTTGCTGCTGAACTTGGCTGTGATATTTTCCACCTTGGTGAGTGTAGATTATCGGAAATAAATTTTACCTATCTGTTTGGTAGCCTGCTTTCGTCCTTATTTTCATAAATAAATGTGATATTTTCATAATTGAGTGGAATTTTCTTTCGTCCATTTGGGCCTCGCAGTGATGGTTTATATTTACGGCTGGTTCTTATATATTCATGCTGGCTATGGATGACATTCCTAACTACATATTGTATATTGTGTTATTTGATTTTTTCCCTTTAGTTCGTTTTTATATATTATTTTTCTTTTGTTATTTTTTACATAATACTTTTCCGCATATTGCTTTTTTATGTAGGCCATTGTGACGCATTAGGTTCTTCCTGTAATGCCACAATGGTCCAAAACTATAAATAAACAAATTATCATCCTCTCATCCTCAATATTATTTAGTTCGCAAAAAGTATTTTAACTGATTTATAATCCACTTAAAACTATGTTTTGCTTCTTTTCCATCTCTAATTCAGATGTCTAATTTGAAGGAAATTTAATAATGAAGTCGAGAAAGTTTGTTTTGAAAAAATGCAACAAAATTAAAAAAGTTGAAATGCAGTCTGCAAAAATGTAAATTAATTTAATCCTGTCGATGTGCTTATCTTGATCTTCAAATATTGAAATTTCATACTGAATCGCCTCTTCAAATGAGGCTTTCAGCCAGTCATCATCACGACCGAAAGAATTGCACCTGATAATCTTAGCATCGTTTAATAAATGAAAATTTTCAAAATCGTCACAATCCCTTGGATACATTAGCCGCATAAAAAATCTTTTAAAATAACTTCCAATAATTGGAATTTAAAGTAAACAGACCCATTTCAAAATTTTAATGGAAATATCAACATAGCATACACGGAAGAATACTTAAAATTTATATATATATATATACATACATACATACATATACAATTGAATTAAAAAATACAGTTTCGCACAAGGGATCGTGACCAACTTAATAACTGATATTTTTTGACTACATTTTTATTCGATATGAACTGGTGACTGTTGAACTGGTTGTTCCAAGTTCGAATCCTGACTTTCTTAGCTATCGATCCGTTGGGGACAAACACCAGACGATCGTTAATCTCAATTACCGTTTGTACGAGTGCGCCGCTAACTCTGTCGCGGCACCCGCACATATATCTGTTCCATTGCTTAATTCCAACCCTATAATAGACACGTTGAGGATTAACGGTTAATTCGACTATCGACTCAAGAGCGTTACCTTCGTTTTATCCTATAAACTAAAACAAGTTATTCGTATATTAGTGCCCTTTCAAACGAATTTAAGATGGTGTCCTCAATATACATATCCGTACGCAATTATTATGTGTATGCCTAAAGTATACAGCAGATTGTAAATATAAATTATTATTATTGTAGCATTTTGTAACAAATTATAAACAAACAATATACATAAATAAATAAATAATGGAGTCGACGTATCAGTTCGAACGACGTCTGATCATTTCGAAATCTGAATATAATATCAATATTTGCGGTATCATTTCAAGCAAAATATCATAATATTTATTTAATCGACGAGAGTTTGCTTTGCTTACATGTCGAAATTTATGAGTCTCATTAAATATTAATTTCCTTTCGAAAAACCAAAAATGTATTATATAAAAATATAAAAATGAATAAAACCTTATCGTATATTTTATTATTATTTTACAACTTAATTAAAAACTCATTTTTCCTGTGACTTCTTACTATATTATATCTATTGAAGTTGATGCTTATGTACTGCATACAGATTGAACCAAAATATTCAATTGAATCCTACAGGGTGAATAGACGGCTGGACCGACAGGTACAAGAAAAACATTTTAGTAGATTGTAGACGTAGCCGGTAATGCAACTATTTCCCAGGTAAAAATTAAAGGGTTAGAAACGGAAATCGGGTACAGTGAATATTTCAAATTAAATCTAATAAATTCAATACGATTCATACTGAGCGATTATGAAAATACACAATTTAACCATACCTCAATGGTAAAATTTTGGTTTATTTTTATGAAAAACAAATTCAATGTCGGATGTTAATCAAATCCTCCTATTAGAATTGATAATTGCATACATGTTTTGTATGTTACCGAGAGTATTTCACGACAACGGCACATTACTATGATGATGCCACCGCTAGATACAATTCAAATTTCAATGTTATCCACTCGTCAATCTGACCCGAAAATTTGTTTCGTTTTCCATTTCAATTTTCCTGCTTATTATCCTATTTAGCCCGGTAATCACACGCCTAATATTTAATAAGGAACACGCGGAAAAATGCTAATTAACTCTCCTCCCACTCACCCTGCCCCTATACACAGTCAACCCATTTAATTCGAGCGATACTTTCGCGTGTCAATCAAAGTAAATTAGAAGCACGGTACACAAACTTTTCTCTTATTGTTTTTTTTTTTGTTTTCAAACCGAACACCTATTTGATTGTGTTCAACGATATTTTCAACCACTGGGGAGATCTTTCAACACGCATGTTCGTCAACAAAAAGAGAGCAAAAAAAAAAATACATAGTAATACACGTACAAATGTAGCGTATTTGAATAACCTTTTGTTATTTAACTACGGGCCGTTACCGTTTTAATTATAACACAATAGTCGCTAGTATTAAATTGAAAAAAATAGCGCGATTTACATTTGTGTCGTTCTAGGTCACTTCTTTGCGTCGTCGAACTGCATAGATCGCGTTGTTCAAACTGTGGTGCCCGACTTAAAATTCGTGCACCAAATCGAAGGTTCCCAATGGGAAAAACGTACGAAATCGGTGGTTCGAGACGAGTTTCGTCCGTCACGCAGTGTCACCGTCGTTTCGGTGATTTCCGTGTTGCGTGCGTGCCGATCGTGGATAAGACGGACATACGGGGAGTGACGTGCGCGTGACATTAATTGCAGACTCCAGACTACAGTATCGAATCTTAATTATGCACTACGGGGGGTTACAATGGACCCGGAAGGAGAGGGAAGAACCGAACGAACCTATAATTTGTCGTTCTGTTACTTAGAACTGAAATTTAGCTACCTGTCATAAACATTTTCGTATCAATTACAATTTTCAATATAACGGTACGAATACTTACAATAATATTTCCTGCACATTTTTGAAGAATAAAAATTTTATACTATTGCATTTATATACATATTATAGTTATCGGTAAAACTTGAAAGAATACTCTATGAGATTAAGTATATTTATCAAGGGGTTAGACACTTCTTAAATAACATACTAGCGGTGGGAGGTGTCTTGAGGTGGGAGGAAACTTGTCGGTTGTATATGGATATGCATACACGTGCGACCTCCGAATTTGGTTTGAGGAACACCCACTGTCTACGGTCACAGCGGGAAGCCAAGGAAACATGACATCCCATACCACTCAGTGTGTTTTTGGCCTTACTGACGCGTGTGCGAGGATACAAGAAGGTGCGGTTACGTCATACAGCATCCTCTCGCATCCTGCTCGCACACACGTACATATGAAAGAAAGACTATGCAATAGAAACAGATTTTTTTCCACAACACTCCACCGGTTTATATAATATGTACATATGTATAATATTGATCTGCCTTAAGAGGGCTGGACACCAGCGCCTTGTCCATACAAACGTATTACACTTCTCCCTTCCTCAATTATGGCACTAGAGAATTTTTTTTAATATGCTATGGATATTCACCATTGGCATGCATCTGTGCTTTTATTTTTTTGATTAGTTATTTTTTATAGGAACTAGGAGCCGTCAAACATCTATAAAATCGCCTCTTTTTTACACCCACGAAAAGAATCCAGCGTGCTTATTTAACGGTCGATTTAAAAAAAAAATACGCACACAGTTGCATAGAAAATATTTTTCTTATACCGATGATGAAATTTTTTTAAAAATTGGTCCAGTTTCGGAGGAGAAAATTGGAGAATACGAAACCTCGATTTTTTCAATTTAAAATATGTATTATCTGGTCGAAGCGCAACTGTCGCATTCACTCAATATACATATATATTGATATATATTGTCGCATTCACTCAATATATATATTGATATATATTGTCGAATTCACTCAATATATACATTCACTCAATATATATATCGAAGAAAGGAACGGCAACAAAATTAAGGTTTCGGGTGTACAGCCCTCTTAATATACATTATGAATTTGCATAATGTAATAAAAAATTGAAAACAAGCAAAAGAATACTAGGAAAAATATTGGTCGAAATTGCGGAGATAATAACACATCGTTCCACCAATTGGTTTTCGCTGCTACTTTCGCTAATTGATTTTACTACTGACCGGTGCGATGGTCAGAAGAGGGCGATGTAAACGCACATTTAGAATTTAGCAACGACGGGCTTTCAGTGTGTTACAGTTTCGAAGACAAGAGCGCCTTTAGCGCACGTAACGGCAACATTATGCGGAATAATTGCGGTTGCGTGCGCCGTGCCGTTGTGCGCGGGGACCTTTATGTATTATTTCGGCCCGAAAGTCAAAATTTCAAAATCCCTTCGCCCGCGACGCCATTGTTCGAAAGCAGCGCTTGCTATTTTCGTCTCTCACAAATAATTATTACAAAACAGCGAGGCTGGGGTATAACGCCGCCCGTCCCTCCCCCCAATTACGATACTCCGTATAATAATAGGAGCTGTAGGGGAAGGAGAGGAAGCGATAGGGGGACGGTCTAGTCGTAAATTCGTGCGATATTTTCTTGAAACCTTCTAAAGTCGACGATAGCCCGCCCCTCCTCGTTCCCTCTACGAAAATCGTGCGCTGGAAAAATCGCAGCACCCGGTAATGTTTCAATATTCCGTGAAAATTGTGAGAGGAAATTGGCCGTTTTTGTTTACGTGTCGTTGAAATTTAATAATGACCGTTCGACGAAGCGTTTACGAAATACGGAAATTCGTCGTCAATATACAGTGCGTTCTCGCATTACGAATTTTCCTCGCCCAAATAAACTTTTCCATTCCATAAACCTACATATAAAATATTATCCCAACACCCTTAACGATGTTTAAATTCACATACATTTTTCATTCAATACACATTTTCGCACCTTTGGCTGTCGACATACATACATATATACATATGGACATATACAGAATTGAAATATATGTACATATGTACTTATTTATTTTTGGTAACTACTTATGTATGTACCTACATACAATACATATGTATTTTCACATATTCAGTAATAAATATCTATTTATTTACAAATATACTTACATGTTTTTAAGCAGTTTAATTGAAGCATTTTTTTGTTACATATGTAAATAAGAAACATATTACAAAAAGTTGAAAACTTTTAGGAGCCAAATCGAATGACTTTATAGTATAAAAAAATGGCAAAGTATGAAAACGATCGGATAAGAGGCAAAATTTTTCCTTAATAGAAGAGAAAAAATAGAGAAAATCAATTTGTGGACAACGAACTATGTACTTATGTAAATGCATTATAAAACAAATTTATTAGATTTGTAAATACCTCAAGTACTTACTTATTTGTTTAATAAGTACAATAAATACAAATAAGTACTCACTTATTTGTTGATTATTGAGAGATAGATAATGATAATGATTATTATATATGTACTTTATTAAAAAGTAGAATATTTACATATTACATTTGAATTGTATTATATTTCAATTGAATTTTATTATATTATTATATTCAGTTGAATTTTATTATATTTCGATTCAGTACAGGATGCCCCCGAGTGACATCTACGGTATTAAGCTTGTACATATATAAATTTATAGAGTATACAATTTTAAATCATATTCAAATGTGGTGACATAATGTGTGGGATGGTTTTCTAATTTAATGAGGAACCGTTTTTCAACAGTGAAATCAGATAAATTGGCAAACTCTTATAGGAAACGATCAGTTTGGAGTCACAAATATCCAAGTCTGACCACCAGCACTACAGATTATACTCGGAATAAATTATTGTCAATCGAGGTCAACCCACGGGATCGAACCCGGCAAACTATCGGTGTTAAGCATTTACGCAACCACCGAGCTATACAGCTGGCCATGTACATATTGAACGAACGCTTTTGTATGATACATATGTACGTATGTATGTATATACCTAAAGCTCATCCATATTAATTCTTGGAAAAAATCTTGAAAGATTTTCAGTGTCGCTTTCCACGGCTCGTCCCGCGGTTAGGCTAAAAGGGTTTTCCGACTAGCGGCATCAGCTCATAGTCCAATAAGGGCTTAATCAGATTTCGGTTAAGGTAAAGCACGTTATTTGGCCTACGGAAATATTTGCCCATTAGGCAAGTTTTAAGTGTTTGTCCAATCGATGCGGAATCGGCTGGCGCTAATGCCGCTTTACATATCGTAAACAAGATCACGCGCGGATTTCTACTACACCGCCTCTACCCAAATTACCATTTATATTGATTGCCATTATTAAACCAACCAACACTTATTTTCGCGACGGCGGCTCATTGAGATTTCGTTCGCTGAAATTCGACGAATTAATCCATGAACGGCTACTTTATCCACCTACTCATACGAATCTATATATGTTTGTATTATATATGTACTCATATGTATATAATACATATATTTGGTTATTGGATGAGCCTATGAAATACATTGTGCACGTCCTCGTATATACGTATATTGCTGTCGTAAAATGACAACAGTTTGTTATCTTTGTAATTGCAAACTACCCGGTAAAGCCAAAATAGCTATTGTTTATATGACTTTATTTGGGAGGCTTTATTTCACCCTATATATTCAGAGATTGACATCAAATAACTGTTTGTATACATATATTAATTTCGTTATATAATAACATATATATAAATAACATTTAATTTTGACATATTTAAACACCCAAAATTTATTAAGATCACATTATTACATTCCGAAATAGTATAATTCGCTCGTAATCATCTGTAATTGAAATGCTCGACATGTCGATTATCATAACCATCACAATTATACATACGTATATACATACGTATTAATATTCACATTATTAATTCGCATTTTTGCATGCCATATTATACGCGTACACGGTACAATATGAGTTGTACATTTTCATTAGTGTGGGTGAGTAATTCCAGCTTATTTCATAAAATAGCTCGGATTATAAAAGTGGTCATTATCAGTCGTATAACAATCACAATTGCCGACTTTATACTTCAAGTTTGACTTTATCGCTGTGAATTAATGCGCTTAAAACGCGAGGAAAGCGTGCGAATTTTAAAATATATTGCAAATTTTCTTATGAAAACTATAATAATATTTTTTTCTAATCAAAATTCGCAAGCTTTCGTTCGTATCAACTTTTTTTGCCGAGCGAAAATTTCGCCAAGATTTGACCTTTAAAATTTTAATTACACATTAGGTTTAGAATATATATGTATATATTTTTCATTTTATCAGATATTTCTTTTGAAACGCAATATCGTTTATGTGAAAAAGTAATTAATTTTAAACATACAAACCGGAGCACGCTAGTATTTGTATAATATATTTTACATACATTGATCGATCACATTTTCATTTTTAAATGTACACACACATATACATATACTCGTACGAAAAAATGTTCAAAATTTAACTGAAACATTATCTTCGATAAGAAATCCCATACAAAAAATAATATTAAAGAAACTTTGCGTTACAAGCTGCAATATAATATCAATCCATACTTTTTTCCCAGGCTTGTTATTGAGAATTCGAAGAGTATAATCTGAACGTGTAAAAAAATCCACATGAAGTATATTTTGGAGTTGAATGTGGCAATTTGTTCACGTCTTATTTCACGTAGACCAATTGGGCCACAGCTGCGACCGTCCGTAATTATCAAAATGGTCCAAAATCACGTACGACTCCTTAATTGTTTTATTTTTATTGTATAAAAGGTGTAACTGAATTCGTTACAACGTCGGAGAGTGAATCAAATTGCGGTTCTAAAAACCCCAAAAACCGTAGTGACCTCGCGGGTTCGCCGCTACTTCAGGACTCGTCCTGCCTTACCGCAAAATCAAATCTCAAATATGAAACGCGCCCATTTATATACCTTCATCTACATATATACATACATACATATGTACCGCGACAGCATCACCTTGAATTGTTTGTTGTTTTTTTTTGTATTTTTACTTCTTTTTGGGCAGTTCCAGCTGACGGCTCACAATCTTGGGCGCGAAGGGCGATATGGGGGAGATGAAGTTAAACAAATGAGTCGTCATGAATTATTCAATACTACAGTGTGCGTTTCGGTCGGCATAATATAAAAGTGACCGAAGCAATTCAGGCTCGGAATCGAAGTTGCTCAGTCGAGAAGTTCACACCGGAAGAAGTCATTAGTGCTGTTGTAACCTTTCATCAAATACACACCACATCGCTTCGGAAACCTCGATGCCAAACCGCGAATCGCATAAAATTTGAACTATGTACATGTACATACATATGTACTTACAAAAAATACGCACACACATAACAATAATTTAGTTTCAATATCTTCAACTTTCAACCCATACATACATCAATAATAGAATTATTCAGGGTTAGACTCTAGACGACACATTGAAAATTATTATTTTAAATAATATTAACCTTGAGGGGGACGCTATAACATTTGCTGTACTGTGATGGATAGCGAGTGACCAGGACTTATATTATATATTATTTCTTCAAATATACTGAATATTTTCTTCATATTGTATGTATTCCTCATCAACACCTCTATATTTCGAATTATGTCATTTCAAAATAAAAACATTGATCGATATCAACAGAAATAATTATTTTTGCGGGAAGCCCCTTGTACACTTGTTATTTTTTCATTTATTGCACTTAATTTATATTATTCGACATTTAATATACGATAATATGATTTTTATAACTAATTACAATAATTACCTCGCAGATTTTGCATTATTTCAACTTAAAGCACACATTTTTAACTGAACGCTTGGCGTCCAGCACAGTGGCTGGCGGATTTTTTTCAGCACAGTAAGGCAAGTGCTAACATAGTGAGTAAGATTGTTTTGGAAAGTTCAATAGCTTGTGCTTGGTCTCTGACGGTTCGATGTACATATGTATGTACATATGTACATATGTATGTATGTACATATGTATGTATGTACATATGTATGTATGTACATTCGGTATTCGTTTGTCGCTCGCTTGAGAGAAGACGGATGATGAGTGAGAATTAGCAGGGAAGGAGGGAATGTTTCAAAATTTTTCTACATTTAAAAATTAAAAGTTAACACTTCTATAGTGCGTGACCTTCCGTATACTCAGTTATTTTACACACAGTAGTTAAAATTAATTCCAATACACAAATGATACACTCATTTCTACGAATGACTTTCCTTATCATGATACAAACCGTGAATCAATGTGTACATATGTATATCTTACGACTTATTTTTCTACAGTTAGATTAAGTATTAGCGAAAAAAAAACATGATAGCAAATCCTATATGACACGAATATAATAGCACCAAATGAGTCAAGATCTCACTAACAGTATTAGTAGTAGTAGTACATAGCAGTATAGTACTAGCAGTGAGTGGGCAATCAACGCAGTCAAATGTCGATTTGATTTCATGAAATCTTTACAGTATAAAATACATATATGTATTTTTATTCCGTGGTTATTCGAGTGTTATTGGAGTGGGCGATGATGATGACTCGACACCGTTGCGGTCTCGCCATTACGGTGTTCATTAGCGCCGCTTTCTCGTCCTACCATCATCATCATCCGACTCTCCTTAGGGCCGACCCTGCCCCGGGGCGGTCCCTAGGCCGGCGAATATTGTGCGTGTGTGGCAAGCGGTACTTGACCCAGTTTCTAGGGTCACAATCCGAGCTTAGGCGCTCAAATCCCGCTGTGGTAGCCGACAACAAACTGTTGGATAAATCTTTTGCATTAGATATGTGTATATACATATCAGTGGCGTGCCGTGCAAATCTCCCTGTTTTATCACACAGCCATACTTACGTATGCGCGAGCAGGATACAAAGGGACTCGGTTGCATGACTGATAGCATTTCATTAGATGATAAAACAGTGGAAGTAGGAAATAATTATTTATATTTAGGTCAAATAATTAACATGTCCGGTAGTAAATAAGAGGAAATAAAGACACGTATAAAATTAGGAAGGAGTGCATTTGGACAAATGAATGCGGGTTTTATATCAAAAATGCTACATTGCCTGCAGATTAAGATATCCGATCAATGTGTTTTTCAGTGATGACGTATGGATGCGAAATTTGGACATTGAACGCCAAGTTACTACACAAATTCCAATGCACTCAAAGAAGTATGAAACTTTGTATGCTTGATATAACGAGGAAAGATAGGAAACGGAATACGTGGGTAAGGGGTCTACCTCACGGGACCGAATGTGAAAAGGTCGAAAAAGCAAATATCGAAAGGCAAATATCGAAAATCGAAAGATCTTAAGTCGAAAGATCAAAAAAAAGGGTGCATGGTAAACGGTACTATGTATATATAATATATATTAGTGGCATGCGGTGAAATTATCTCTCTTTTTGTCATACAACCTTGTCTAATGTGCGCGCGCAGGATACGGGAGGAAAAGCCTGTTCCTCTTGTTCCTGTTGTATCCCACTCGCGCAAATTAAATATCCTGCACGCCACTGATACATATACTAACCGTTTTTCATAGATCGACATTTCGACTTTTTCACGGTCACCCGAGGATAAGAAGCATGAAAAGGGTTGTGTATATAGTGGATAGAGTTGAAATGGTAATGGGTGGGCCACGTGGCTAGAAGAATAGAAGAAAAATGGACAAAAGAGGTGCTAGAATGGTATCCGAGAGAGTGCAAAAGGGTAATAGGAGGACCGCAGGGAAGATGGGTAGACGAAATGGATGAGACTTGCGCAAAACAGAGACAAGTGGATGCGTGTTGGAGAGTCCTTCATCCAGCAGTGGATGGCGAATGGCTTTAGATGATGATGATACGAGTACAACGTAGAATAAATATTCATCTCCCAATGTTTAATAAATTTTGCAAATAAGAGTCACAAACGACAATCAATAGAATTTTCGTTTATATGCTTGTTTTAAAACATCTAGTAGAACAACTTATAGTGGATAATTTATATCGCTACTCATTTTGATGTGATATAATGCATGTACATATGTATGTACATAAATATGTATGAATATTAAAAATAATGATTTTTTTCGTAAGTGGCATTTTCATTCATGTCAATGAGATTTTCAACTTATCTTGGCCTACTTGGAAAACATGTAAAATAAAATGAGTACCATACCATTTGAAACCGCCTGAATTAAAGTATGTCTTTTTGGTAATTAATAATGATAAATTAAATACTATTCGAATATATAAAAGTAATAAGTTCCTTTACCCCTTCCTTACTGAGCAATTTCCTTACAATTTATAAAGCTATGCACATATATGTACGTATATTTTATTATATTATATGTTCTTTAACTATTACTTTAGAATTTACAAGTTGAACGAGGAAGATGATCCAGACAACAACGTTACGAACTTTTACGTTCGTAACGGTGCAGAGGCGTCTCGGTAACTAAGTGGATTAAAATTAACTTAAAAAGTTTCACGGATAATTAACGCGAAATTTTCCTTAATTATATTCGCAAGGTCATAACGCTTCTTGCGTTTCTTTGCCCATTATGTAATAGAATGAATACGTTGGCATATAAAAGCACGCAATATTATTATTTTATTATGTAGATTTATTGTCAAAATATAATATATGTATAAATACATATGGATATACATACTTGCATGTTTTAAATTTTATTTATTTATTTGTAATTTTTTGAAAATATTTCGACTTTTGCAATTGCGGACCGACAATACTTGAAAGATTATAGCCTCGGCTAAATTATAACCGCAAATTTAACAACGCTGTTGGAATAACCGAGTCGGTATAAATACATACATACATATGTATGTACATATGTATGCGCGGTGTTGTGTTTTATTGTATTTGAACGACCTTTGTCGACGTAAATGAACCTTATGTAACAAACAACTCCGAAACGTATTCAACAATACAATTCGTATTCACAACAAATAAATACCCATTAATAATACAAATCGAAAATGAACAAGACAATGAAAAATAATGCCGACAAAATGTGCATATTACAGACTACATACATCGAGATTATACATATTTCAAATCGCTAATTTCAGAAACAACCATATATTTTTTAATGGAATATGTATTTATTGTGAAGAAATCAAAAAAAAAGTTACATATACATACATGTACATATGTACATATGTACTGTATACCGAAACACATTGTTTAGTGATTCGATCCATAATGAATTGAGAATATTGCTTTGGAGACATGAATGCATATTTGGCAGTATTAAACTTTCAGGGCCGTCGAGAGGGTGCGGGAGCCGGGGTAAAGTTCCAAAGCCCTGACTATTTGAGGGGCCCGGGTTGGAAATCATACTTTCTTATTCAATTATTTAAAAAAAATAGCAACCGACATATATGTAGATATTTTTTTCATAGTTCTGATAGATTTTTCGCATATTAAAAATATATATAAAAGATTTTTTTTTAGTTCGTAATAGGGGCCGGAATTAATTTTCTCAGGATTCCTCTCAACGACCCTGATCATAGTCATAATTAATAGCATAGGTTTTTAATAGTATCGCACTGATAGGAACGTATGATGTACGATGAATCGAAGATTTGCCTCAGATTAACCACATATGTATATTTAAAACTGACAACACTAGAAGAAGACTTTCAATCTACTTTTATTTAGACAGACTCTAACAGAACCAAAAATGAACACAATAAATGAAAATAGTGATAAGAATCAATCGCTCCAATTTATTTCTACTCATTTAGTCCTTATATTTCCATATACACCCAGATAACCGTCAATCTATCACGAGTTACCTACCTACAAAATATTATGTTTTATTAATATACATGCATACATATATTTGCCTTTCAACTCTCATATTACACTAATGATTCACCAAAAGAGCCCGAATCGCCACTTTCATACATATCTGGTGCACACGATAAGTGAGGTACATCCGAAGACAGACAGACATACATATGTACGTGCCGCACTCAAAGGGATCGTCCCCGATAAACAAGACAAGGCAAACGGTGCTCACGGTGCACTGTATGTATGCACATGCACCGAAACGGAGAAGGTTGACAAACAAGCCCAAAGAGCCCGAATCCAAGACGAGGGGTGTATTATTCAAACGCCCGTATGGATACCGAGGATAGGGATGTCCCAGCGAGACAACTCAAGACTCTTCTTTGTAGCTGGCACGTCTTGTTGCACGCGTGCTATATTATTCACGGCTAGTGGGAGAGCACGCGCCGACAACCGATTTACATATTAATCGTATAGTTTAGCGTCAATCGGTGCACGTGAATGTCGAATGCCAACTAAAGCCAACTAAAACCAGACTGTGTGCTTTGTCTTTTGAGCTGAATGCTCCGAGCGAGGGGGTGAGGAGGCTGTTCAGTGTGTGGCGACACGTCGCATATGGGTCAAAAAATATGTGTGCCATTTACATATTTCGCAACGTGCTAGCTGATTAAGTACTCACGCTATGAATCGAGCCACTGTGCAAAGCTAAATCCATTACTGTCTTTGATGACATTAAACAGGACATAGAATAATTGCATGGAATATGCGATCGTTTGAAAAAATTATCCAAATGTTAATGTACATATGTACATAAAAACGAACAAAAACTAATACGAAACCTTTAAAAATATACGCGGTTAGAATACAATTTACAATATTGTATGTGATTTTTATAGAAAGAAATGTACTACATAATTTAATTAAATCAATATTTATTTACAGGTTTTTACCCGTTTTAATACATAGCAAAATAAAATTACATAAGTATTGAGATCAATAGTTCGGAAACAATAATAGCAATCATTGTATCTAGTATTCGGGATTGATTTCTAAATAACAAAAAAAAAGATTTTCAGAATCTACATCCATTGTTTTACCTATATGTATGTATGTGTGTCTAATATTATATTATTATTATAGTATCGTCAGTATTTCTACGACTCTCGTCAATTTTCCAATTTTATCTTATATTATATTTGACAATATGGTTGCTTTCATTCACTACGGCCATTGTTCATTTCCTTTGATTCATTTTTATTCCTTCCAGAAG
The DNA here is from genome assembly GCF_051622035.1 of Arctopsyche grandis. NCBI lineage: Eukaryota > Metazoa > Arthropoda > Insecta > Trichoptera > Hydropsychidae > Arctopsyche > Arctopsyche grandis. The sequence continues at coordinate 20,971,409 of NC_135362.1, forward strand.
TGCATATATTTTATTATATGAAAAACATCATGATGGGGAAACTTTTCTTCAAGTATAATAAAAAGGTTGTAAAAAGTGAACAGAGAACATAGTAAGGCATTTTTCAAGCCCTTTTTAATAGTTACATTCGTTTTATTTAACGAATGGAAGATGCACAATCAAACCAATAGATTCTCAATTTTAAAAACAGCCTATTTAACGATACATGTCTAGGCTAAAGTTATATTTATTTGCTACAGTTAAGCTCTAGTGACATTAGAGATAAACTCCAGGATGTCAATATAATTAAGCATACATGACGAGTATAAAAGCAAAGCCTATGTCCTATGTCCACACATAGGACATGGGGGCACCTTTGCTTTTATATCCCTCATATGTATTCATGAAAAACAATAAAAAGATACAAAAATAAAAATTTTACATCAAAATTTGATAAATTATAAACAAAAATAAAGCATGAAAATATGTAAAGTAAAGAACAAAAATAATAGAAAAAAAAATGAAATATGAACAACTACATGTGCGAAAATATTTACGATCTCAAACTAAACAATCCCTCAACCAGATCAGCATATTTTAGATTTTAAAAAATTGGACCTTGATGCCCCTAGCAACATGAGACGAAACCATCAAATTGGTACGTGCCCCGGGAGAAGAGAACAAACCGCAGCATCTAATGTGCCTGAATTGGCTGGGAACATTGAATTTCAATTCTGCAAGAATTTGAGAATTGCTCCCAGTACTCCCAGCAAGTAAGCACTAGGATAGAGCCAAGGATAGCGACCGTAAACTATCATGTTCATAGGTATATCTGAGAAACCTCCTCTGTACACTTTCAATTCTCAAACAAAGTCCCATATCACTAGGGCTCCATATAATAGAAACACACTCAAGAATGCTTCGTACTAACGAATCATATATGGAGGATACGGAGTACTAATAAACTCTGAAAAGGTATAATTGCACGTAGTATGAAACCCAACATTTTGTAGCTCTTGAGCAAATATCATCAATTTGCCGTCCAAAATTCAAATTTCCACAGAATAAGGGCGAAAACACACAGCAATGCAAGTAGCACGAGTTTTTTTTTAGATACTTTAAAACATGCGAAAAAAATGGGCTGTGCTTTGCACATATTCATGGAACGCCCAGCACGGTCAGCCCCAAAATCACCCCCTGGATTGTTTTCTGTAAAATTGTATCCTTGTATTTATCCTTGCGTGACAGTGATCGATAACGGTGTATCCCATATTTGAATAAATGTAGGAGACCCCCCCACATCGGAGCCAAGCACTTTAAGATGACCAATTGAAAATAGTATCCAAATCAGAATGAAGGTCAACCGAATCGCAAAGGGCATCAATAGATTTGAATCGTTTGAGATCGTCTGCAAACAATAGGAATTCAGAGTGATTAATCAATGACCTTAAAGATATCATGTTAAAAATAAATAAATTTATGTTCCAAAAATATATAATTTGCCAACTAAGAGTTTTTAATAGAGATTTCGACTATTATAGCATAACAAACTCAATCAAATCCATAAAATAAGTCACTAGGTGTGCCAGTAATTGAAACTTAAAAGAAGAAAGATTTTTTTTGAAATGTAGAGTCGCACGTTTGAATTGTTCGCATGATGGAAGCGTTTCGTGGGACCGTTTAAGTATTATGCGTCTGTAAAATGCGAAACCATAAGCAACCAAACGATGCCGAATAAAAGTCATTTTGAGGAATCACCCCGTGGCACGCACTCTATACACAGCCACCCCCGAAAGTGAAATTTATACGAAAGAAACGCCATTGGCGTAATTTACGACCGCCGCGACTACCGTTCGATCCTCTACATATTTACAACAGCGACCGCCCATAAGTAATGTACAAATAATAATAAAATCAAAGGGCTTTGAATAAATATTCTCCGTCGATGTTCCTTTCGATTGCTTGCGAGTGACATAATGGCATTTTGCGCAACTTGCGCATTGACCTAATAAAACGTGTGGAAGTGTAATAATGAGATAATGCGGAACATATACAAACACGCATACAGTATTCATATATATATATATATATATATATATATATATATATATATATATATATATATATATATATATATATATATATATATATATACATATATTATATATAAAGATATATTATACGTATTACATTATGGCATTATACATCCAGTTATTATAAAGCTGAGCACATACATATCACGATTTATTGCTTTATGCTGCGCTGTTTGAATTTATACAATTCAAATTATGTATAATTCGGTTGTTGTTGTTGTTGTATATGTGGAAATGTCTTCAGGGTAAATGGTTTAAATTACGCACCGAGCGGAAGCGAAACTGTAACACAAATACAAATATATAATACATACATACATAGAACGTTTGGAACTTCGAATCGTAAATATAGAGGTCGTCAATCACAATGGCCGTATATTAAATCTGGGTGTACTGAAATCGTTTCGGGTGGTTTTAGCGTCCACATTTTAAAAAGAAAATGCAATTTGAAAACATCCTATTTGAGATAACTGATTTGAAACAGCAAATGATAATAATACTACGAAATAAAAAAAAACGTCACAATATACTGTAGGTCATGTAAATGTTTACACGTAAAAATATAAATATATTTTCGTTATAGCAGAGGCTCATGATCTTTTTAAAAATCTAAAAATAAAACATCAAATCTATTCTAAGTATGTATGAATTAAACACTTTGTGGGTACAGATTATGTAGTAATGCATACATAAATATATATGTATGTGCATATATGCACGTTTGTACATTGGCTACCATACAACCGATGAACAAAATATGTACATATATGTAGTAACTAATATATAATTTCGAAAGAGACTTTGTAACTATTGTTGGTTAGTAGAAAAACAAATAAATTTAAGTAAAATAAAAGTATTCACATAAATTTAATAAAAGTTTACTATTAGACTGGCCATGTTTAAGCGGTTTATATTACAAATCATGGGCGAAGCCGGGTAAAAACACTAATATATGTATTATAAGTAGAAACGAGAATTTGGAAGAAAACTCCGAAAAAACTAGCTGGAAAGTAATTTCTGTGCAATCAATTGACCGGAACGCTATCGATGTGGAAACTTTGATCTTGAATTTTAAACTTTTAAAATCTTTTCCGCTAATTTTCGACAGAATTCTGAAATGGGAGGGCAAAATCTTTTTCCCCCCTTAACATCGCCGACCAAAAGTTGAAACTTTCGAATTAGGCCAACAATTTACAAGATGCCCCTCTCGATCGCCACGTCCGCTCCTTTCCTCGGCATTTTTATTATTAAATTAAAACCGGAACGAGAGCGAGTTCAGCGATGCAATTAATCATCACGCTTGTTATCGTCATTATTTCGTCGACTCACTCCTCACAAGGACTCCTCACTAATAACTAATTAGATACTGTTTAATGGCGACGCTCGCAGACAATGGGGCAATGCGAGCAAAAGACCGTGGAATATTAATCACTCATTTACGGGGCGTTTCACACATGACTACACATTCAATGGATCGTTTTGTTACGTTTACGTTTTACGTGTGTATATACATTCGCCGTTTGCTATGGATTAAAAACCGGTTAATCTCTCGCAGTACCCTATTTGTTCCCACACATGACATTTATTATACGGAGACTCGAATTTGACCTTGGGCGAATATTTTCCATCATTTTCTCTTTTACTTCTTCAATGCGGGGATTTTCAACCCTCTTAGAGTAGACTTTTTATTTCGACCGTTGTGGCGCATTAAGGACTCCTGTAATGCCACAATGGTCCAAACTGAAACTTAAACTGTAAATATATACCTAAATATATGTACTAAATAATTCACCGTCTTCAATCAGTTGATGAACATCTTTGGGTTCGAGTTGATTTTCCGCGGTGTTCCATCTATATTTGTGTAGTATATTTTCCTCCAAATCAAAACGATAAGATCTCTGAAGTTTTTTTTTTTTTTTTAATAAGTTACAAGAGGAATTTAACTTTTTAATGAGTAAAAATATTTTGGTTGTAGGGGACTTTAACACTGTTTCTTTGAAGAATGTAAGCATGGAACTGTCGCATATGTGCAAGCTTTTTATTTTACTTTTAATTCAATTTAAACTATTTATATATTTATATATATGTGATTTTTGTTTATTATTTTCAATTTGTAATTTTTAATTTTTTTTTAATTTTTGATTTTTCAATTTTTTTTTAATTCTCAATTTTTCAATTTTTAATTTTTATGTACAATTTTTTTTAATGTTTTATTTTATTTGTTTTTCTATTATTGTTGTTTTATTTTTTCATATGTTTTTGATCTTTTATGTATTGTCTGGCCACAGTATCATATTGGGGTGACCTGTAAAGACACTGTGGTATACTTGTATATTAAATAAATAAATAAATAAATAAATATATTTACAGAGGTAAATTCTCATTATACATTGATATGTATGTAATTCATTTTTGGATGTCAATAAAACTCAGTATTAACGCACTACGCGTATGGAAGATCATTAATGAACGAAATTAACATATGTATATAAATATATATGTATATATGTACCTATGCATATGATTCCATTCATGATTATATGGATTTTTTTCTTACACGTAAATACACATGTACTGATCAGTATGTACATATTATATTATTCATTAGTCATAGTAATAGTCAGCTAGGAAAAAAACATATTACAAATTTTATGATAGAATTTATTTAAGTATTTTATAAAATTTCGTAAAGAAATATCTAGTATTATTTTTGGATTGTGCATTTTTTTGTAATTTTATAATATGTACACAAGTATGCGAATTACACTGTTTCAATTTACATACATATGTATTTAGATACGTAATATTAAAAAATCTAAATAATTCAAGTAACATAAATCAAGATAGATTGAATCCAAAATCAAATTTTCTAGGGACTGACAAATAGAAAAGTGGGGGATGCGAGTGGTAGTGGGTGTAAAATTCGGCCAAATCTGTTAGAATCTGTTAATTTATTTCTCGGCGCGGCATCTCTTTAAAATTTATTGTTTTTAATAATAACACCTAGCGGACGATGATGATGTATGAGCGTAATAAAACACTTGCACACCCTTCGGGACGGCGGCGATGCTTCGCTTTTACAAATTACGCAACTCCCCCGCGAAAAACAATAAAACTCACTTTAGATGAAAGAGGGGACCTGAATGCCAATTGCGATTTTGGACCCGCGCCCGCGGAGAGAACTAAAACTCGTAAAAATAAGTGTAAAAACAATAATAAAAGCAAATGCGTGAAAAAGTTGAAGATCTTTATCTCGAGAAGTAATTGGCCGTCGACCTTTCGAGTCTCGAACGGTTACATCAAATAAATATAATTTACGTATGTATATACATACATATGTATTTACTATGTACATACATACGAACAGGTCGAACAATTTATATTTCAAATATGTATATTCAGGGGCGTCATTTCAGCTTTTCCCAGGGGGGGCCAAAAATTTTTACCAGTAAGGAATGACTTTCTAGGGGTGGAGTGTATTATATTTTAAAAAAATGAGTGTACATATATGAATTGTTACTATATTTTTTAATAATTTTTTTATTTATATATTTTTATCAATAAAATTAATAGTAAAATAATTTTAAAAAATCTATTAAGAGATTTGGGTATAAACGCATGTTTATAAAGTATAACATAATCTCCTGAAAATACATTGAATGTTTTTTTAAACAAAAAATTGCAATGTACGCCTGTTTCTGAGATAAGCGAGAACAGTAATAGAAAGGTAATCCTATTCAACAATTTGTTTCGTAGGATAAATTAGTTTTACAAATATCTTTCAAAGCAAGACAAATAACAAAACAAAATATATTTGGGAGTGAACATTTTTTTCTGGGAAAAATCGACGTGTTTATACATACATATGTACATATAATATCTAACAGTGCTCTAAAGAAATTCAATATTCTATTTTTGTTGGATTAGTTTTTTAATTCAAATTAATAATAATACACATGAAACAACGTGGATAGTCTCGTTCAAATCTAGGGGGAGGTGTAGGGGGGGCAGCCGCCCCTGTGTATATTGCTCCTGAAATTATATGATTACATACAAAATCAATCTCCCAAAAAATGCAACACGGAAACACGCTAATAATATCTTCAATTTTATTATTCCACCCTTCAGGACCATTCCCTTTACTTTCAATACCATCCCCCATCTAATTTATTAAATATCTGTATATGAATCGAAAAACTTTTCTACCTAAAATACTATTATTGAAACTTTTATACTCAAAATCGGACCTGCATAACGTAAACGCACTTATTAATTTCACCTTTCTTAAGAAGGACACAATTTCAACAACTGAAATATGTATCTGTAATTAGATAGTGATATGAAAGAGACGAGACCTAATATTCTAATAAAAATAATGTTTCCAAACTATTATATATATATATATATATATATATATATATATATATATATATATATATATATATATATATATATATATATATATATATATATACATATTTGACAGTTATGTTCCTCGGTTCATCATTTATCCTAATTCGGAACAACATCGTCGGGTATTTCCACCGTGGTTTGGATCCAAACTTATAAATGATGTGCGTGCAAAATGGTTGTCTCATAGAAGATGGAAACGTAGCCAATCATTTTGTGACTATGAGAAATTCCGGACTCTTAGGAAGATCGTGAAACGTGGTGTGAGTGAGCGATATACTGTCTATCTTAATGAGATGGAGAGTGCTATTGCGGTTAATCCTAACCACTTTTTCAGATTTATTAAGAGTAAGCATATTTCACATGGCCTTGAGCATTCATTCTCATTTGGTAATAAAAGTTTTGACGGTCCTGAGATCGCCAATGCTTTTGCTTCATTTTTTAGCTCTGTCTTTGACCAGAGAAAACCATCCCTTAATGCTAGTTTGGCTTCACAAATTGGTACTGAGGGTGTCGGTATAGACATTCCGCGGGTATCGCTGGGAGATGTTAGGATGGCTATTATGAAGCTGAAGGGGTCTGTTGGGCCTGACGGTGTGCCCCCTGACGTATTAAAGGTATGCTGTAATTCGCTTTTAGAGCCTCTTCAGTTTATTTTTAACCTTATTCTTGCTTCTGGTAATTATCCTGAAAAATGGAAATTATCTAGAGTCATTCCTATTCATAAGAGTGGCTCTAAAAATGAGGTTGAAAATTATAGACCTATTGCTATTATCTCGGCTATTCCCAAAATTTTTGACATCATCCTTCACCGTTTGATTCTTGCGCAGTTTAAAAGATTATTGTGTGATGAGCAACATGGTTTTACACCATGTCGTTCCACTACTACTAATCTCGCCTGCTTCACACATTTGATCATGTCTAAAGTTGACGTTGGTCAGCAAGTTGATGTAGCCTACTTTGACTTTCGTAAATCCTTTGATCAAGTCAACAATGACGCTCTTTTGATCAGGTTAGCTGAAGTGGGTTTTTCAACGCGTCTTCTTAAACTCTTTGCTTCTTATCTTAGTGATAGGAAGCAATTTGTTAGATATGGTCTTTATGAATCTCCTTCATTTTTTACTCGATCTGGTGTTACTCAGGGGTCCACTTTAGGCCCATTACTATTTACAATTCTTATTAATAACCTCCCTAGAGTTTTATGTAATGCATAATGTCTCTTGTTTGCTGACGACGTTAAATTATTTTTTGCTGTCAAGGATGAGAGGCAAGCCTCTCTCCTTCAAGCTGATATTAACGCTGTCTTGGAGTTCAGTTCTAGTTTAGGCCTTGAACTTAATTTAAACAAATGTGCAATTATGAGCTATGGACGTGCACATTCGCTCTATTGTCACGGATATTCCATTAGAACCGTCTTGTTGAAGCGTGTGGAATCTATTGTCGATTTGGGTATCACTTTTGATCCTCAGCTCACCTTTCACAACCATATCAAGAAAGTCGCTGACGTTTCCTTTCGTCGACTTTTGTTTTGAGATATGCAAGATTATTCTCCAATCCTTTGTCTTCTTGCTTGCTTTTCAATTCGCTTGTGAGAAGTAAGCTAGAGTATAATGCGATTGTGTGGAATCCGCATGAAGCAAATTACTCTCTGATGATTGAGAAAGTGCAAAAAGCATTTCTTCGTATCCTATATAGGAAAGAATTACCCATATCTCTACCCCACTCCTTTCCTTTTGGGCATGCTTGGGTATAATTCCCTTGAACTTCGGAGAAACTTCACATTAATTCGTTTCGTTCTCCTGCTCTTACGTGGTAATACGTCATGCCCGTTGTTGCTGGAGCAGTTGGGACTTTATGTCCCTAATCACTATGTGCGTGGTAGATATCATCATTTGCTGGCTGTACCTCCTGCCCGCACAGTCCTCTTTCGAATGGCTCCTATTCCAAGAGCTATCCGACTTCTTAATGAAATCGTTGCTGCCGAGACTGAATGTGATATTTTCCACCTTAGTGAGCGTAAATTGTCGGAAATTACTCTAACCCATTTATCTGGTAGTCTGCGCTCATCATTGTTTTCATGATTGATTGTGATTTATGAGTGAAATTTTGATTAACTCTCTTCCATTTGGGCCTTACAGGGATGTTTTGTATTTGTAGTTGTTTCTAACATATTTATTGAAACTGGCTGTAGGTGCAAGGCATTCCTTATGCTATATTTTATTTGATATTTTTACTTTATCTGTTATTATTAAATGCTATTTTTTATGTTTATGTATGGATGTATTTATGTTTATGTTTAATTGTTATTTTGTTTTTTTTTTTTGTGTTTTTTTGACCATTGTGGCGCTTTAGGAATTCCTGTTATGCCACAATGGTCTGTTTAAAATAAATAAATAAATATATATGTATATATATATATATGTATATATATATATATATATATATATATATATATATATATATATATATATATATCATAGACAGAGTTTACACGTTCTATGCAAAACTATACGAGAACGACAACGGCCAATTCCCCGCTCTGGAATCGACACACGGCCAAAGGGTTCCTGCAGTATTGCCTAGCGAAGTAGAGGCCGCGCTAAAAACTGCAAAGAACGGTAAAACCCCAGGGGAAGATAATATTCCCATTGACTTACTAAAATGTGGCGGCCCCCCCCTAATTAATATCTTAGCTAGGCTTTTCAGCAAATGCATCCAGAACCAAGTTATACCAGAAGGATGGAATAACGCAACTATCATTTTAATACACAAAAAAGGCGACAAAAGCGATATCAAGAACTACCGACCCATTAGTCTACTTTCAGCGGTCTACAAGCTCTTCACGAAGGTTATTACAGAAAGGCTGAAGAATATCCTCGACGAGAACCAACCTATAGAGCAGGCAGGGTTTAGGGCAAATTTCAGCACAATGGACCACCTCCAAGTAGTTGGCGAACTAATCGAGCGCGCCAACGAATATCAACGGCCATTGTGCCTAGGTTTCGTCGATTATGAGAAAGCCTTCGATACGGTTAGTCATAATGCAGTACTTAACGCTCTAAAAACACAGGGAGTGCCGGAACCCTATGTGGGACTGTTAGCTGCAATATATAAGAATGCCACAGCTTCGGTTAAAATTTTTTCAGGTACAGATAGATTTAGCATAGGAAAAGGAGTAAGACAAGGAGATACAATCTCGCCCAAGTTATTCAATGCGGTGCTTGAGGGAGTTTTCAGGAAATTGGATTGGGATACAGCCGGAGTAAGCATCAATGGTCGCTTTTTGAGTCACCTTCGGTTCGCAGACGATATAGTTTTAGTAGCTCGTGATTCAGCTGACCTACTTATCAGACTAACACAGCTGGACAGGGAAAGTAGAAAAGTAGGATTAAAAATTAACGTAGATAAGACTAAACTAATGTTCAATAGTTATTGCATGCCTGATAGCATCCCCTTAGATGATAAACCAGTAGAAGTAGTAAATAATTATTTATATTTAGGTCAAATAATTGACATGTCTGGTAGTAAAAATGAAGAGATAAAGAGACGTATGAAATTAGGGTGGAGTGCATTTGGACGGATGAATGCTGTTTTTAAATCAAAAATGCCACTCTGCCTGAAGAAAAGGATCTTTGATCAATGCGTTTTGCCAGTGATGACGTATGGATGTGAAACTTGGACACTGAACGCCAAGATGCAAAATAAAATCCAATGCACTCAAAGAAGTATGGAACGCTGTATGCTTGGCATAACGAGGAAAGACAGGAAGCGGAACACGTGGGTGAGAAATATGACAAGGGTAGTGGACATAGTGGATAGAGTGAAGAGATTGAAATGGCAATGGGCGGGTCACGTAGCTAGGAGGATGGACGAAAGGTGGACAAAAGAAGTGCTTGAATGGTACCCGAGAGAAGGCAAAAGAGTAAAAGGAAGACCGCAAGGAAGATGGGTGAACGAAATTAGGAAAATGTGCGGAATGAGATGGATGAGTGTTGCGCAAAACAGAGACGAGTGGAAGCGTGTTGGAGAGGCCTTCATCCAGCAGTGGATGGCGAATGGCTGTAAATGATGATGATGATGATGATATATATATATATATATATATATATATATATATATATATATATATATATATATATATATATACATATATATGTATGTATTATGTATATACTAAAATTCAACTCAAACAAAGTTCAACTCGTATATACATATATATATATATATATATATATATATATATATATATATATATATATATATATATATATATATATATATATACTAAATTCAAACAAACAAAGTTCAACTCGTTCTAGCATAGTGCAATACAAACGACCGACAAAAATTCGCCTAAATCGAAATATCCATCAAATATATATGACATAGCGTTGCGCTTGGATTTTTAGACGGAAACATTTATCCTGCGAAACAGTTTTATCTAATTATTCCTAATAAATTAGGGTCCGTAGCGGCACAGGTACGACTGACTGGCCATTATGCGGTACAATAAAATTTCACGCAGACTAGGCGAGCACTCGGCTCTCGATAACCCCTTCGATGCCGGTGCATATTTTCAGCGCAGAACGAGCGAAATTGAACGACATGCGCGCGCACACACATAACTATTTTGCATAAAGTCGGCCCGTGATGGACGTATCAGTTAAAATAACTGACAGATATATACTGTTAACGGCGAAGATCCCTTTACGGTCGGGTGCTGACAGCATTTTTTTTTATCCACATTTTACGAATTTCCATTTACATTATTTATTTAAATATAAAAATGTATTCCTTTTTTTTCGTTTTAATTAACAAAAATTTTCATTTGAATCGTGAAATGTGATTAAAAAAAGGAAACGGATATGCACTCTATTTCCATGAAATCGGTCGACGGGAAGTAACTGTTTACTCTCGTATCATATTGCTATTTGAATTCAAATCTCTTTTCAATATCATATTATTAAAATAGCATTGTTCTCTTTTTATGTACATAGTATAATATACATACATATTTATACAATAATGTGTATGTATTTTTTCCGAACTATAAATTAGTTACTGAATAATTACTATAGAATACATATTTAATGAAATTATGTAAATATATATGGTCAAATTAAAATATTTCACGGCATTATAAAGCCTTTTTAGTTTGATTTAAACTATTTTGATTTCGGCTATGATACATACAATATATTACACGTATATTACCTGGCACGATAAGCGCTTACTTTACGTTAGGTAAAAATATGTTAACTGGTCCGTCTCATGTGAAAATAAACAATGTTAATTATTGTAAACGATCATCGTTATCGTGAAAATCTCGAGCGTATTACGACTGCTTTTTGGGCCAAAAAACATATTTATTCTGTATTATTTTGAAAGAAGCGTGTGACGTGGTTATGGGCCATAATACAAGAAATGACCTGCTTGTTAAAAAATATTATTTATTTTAAGCCGACTAAATAAAACGTTTAATTAAAAGAGAAGATGACCGATACGGTGAGAAATATGCGCTTACATTACGGAGCAAAAATGGTAACGACGCCCTTACTCAGACCAGATAAATGAATTTTACGTAAATACGCATGTATGTACAATATATAGGAGTCAATGGTGTTTATAATTTTGTGACAAGCAAACGTACTGTCTGCACTTGTTTGAGAGAAAGAGAGAGAGGTAGACAGTAATACATTATATTCAAAGAGAAGAAATGGTTATGAGTGCAATTCGTCAGAAGGAATAATATGTTGGCGCTGTTAGCGTGGAAGTTGTTCCGGTTCCGGGGATGCATACGAGCGAATGCAGCAGAATGCATCCCCGTCTCTCATAAAAAAGGCAAACGAATCAAAAGTGGAATGCATCGTTTACGTTGAGTGAATGCATTTCGCAAGGGCTCATCTACGCTAACTGCAGCCGCCTAATGGCCAACATTAGACATCTCCTTGCAAAGAAAGTCCTCGTCTGGAAATGGCCACCGGCTTCGACCCTGACAAATGCTACTATTCAATCTTCCGGCTTTTCTTAGCAAAAAATCACCGACTAACGTCCGGCAATCGGCGCAATTGATGCATCCTCCCCTCTCCCACAAGGTCACCAACCCGAGTGATCATAATCGATGGGAAAAGAGTTCAAAATTTAAAACTTTTTTGGTAATCCATGAGCTAATGTTGCGCCCGTCGATATTTTAACGCTAGTCTTTGGAAAGGGATTGCGAAACAAGAATATATATCTAATATCCACAATAACGGTCGTATTGAGTATACTCTCTTTCGTATGCACGAATCGTCTGATTTTTACAAACAAATACCGGACATCGGCTAAAACACACATACAAATAAAAAATGTAAATCTCATTTAATACATCTATTCTTTCCATACAATCACGAATTGGTTTACAACAGCTTATATGCTAATCCACGTTATAATACAATTCCATCATCAAATACTTATATTTTTTAATTTTTTTGAAACGATAAATCAAAACTTACATATACATATAATACGGAATATATTATGCGAATATATAATTAAAATATAATCTTATTAAAAATAATGTGCACGGAATTAAAAGCGATACGCAACTTTTGAATAAACAACACACAGAACATTCAAGACGATATGAAAAATTGCTTAGATTATTTTTTTGTTATTAATAATGGTTTATTTTTAAAAGATAGCCGGTGAAACTAGAGTAATTACACTAATTTACAATTCAAATAAAGTGCGACCGTTTCGACGATCCACCGTCAAGTTCACCGCACCGAACGTGTTAATGATCGCTTCCTTTTAAAAATTTCCCGACTAAATAGAGCCATTAATAAAACGGCGCGTTTCAATATTCAACCGCGATGGTGTCGATGTACTTGTCAGCCATTTTCACAAACACTATTATTTCACGCCACATTTCACAACTATTACACAACGATCATATTTTAATCACGCTGTCGCGTTTAAAACCTCCATTTAACAGTAGATTTTTCATTTTTTCCCCTCCCCCAATTTGATAAAGAAAAACAAACTTATCTCAAGTATTATTCACGGTCGATGATTTTGAACGAGGTGCATTCGTCATCTAGACTCAAGTCAATTTTGACTGCGTTTGCATATCCGAGACATACATTTGTATCTCAAAAATTTGCCAATTCAAAACATCCATATGATAACATCAAAATAAATAATTAAAATCGACCGTGGCACCGTCAGATTTTGTCGATTTGAATTCGGGAATAGCGGGAGCTTTTCACAATAGGTACATAACAAAAGCGCGATGATGTATTTGAGAATAGCTGCTCTTCGGTAGTAGATTCCCACTGACAAAATGCGATCTTTTTACCTCGTTTTATTTTCAGAGATCGTCGTTGCCCGGAGAATCCATTGTCCATAGATTCCTGTCTGGGATATTACTGCAATGATTAATGTCGCCTCTTCTTGCCCAGACGGAGATATAGAATTACTTCGCGTGCAAATCCTCCGGTCGTTGCGATTTCACAAACGACATGATCCTCGGGAACATTACGCCTTATGTGACTATCTTAAAAATAAAACCAGGAAGTCATTTGTATCGTTAGTTGAACATACATACATACATACATACATATGTATGTACGTACATGTACATTTTTAACGGAACAGTTGGATATTCAACATCCAATCGGATACGAGCCAAATTATAAATTTGCTAAATGAATTACCTCTTGACGATTAACGAAAACTAATTATACTCAGCTTTAATTTCATCTTAAAAAAATCATGATGTAACCCATAGACATAAATTTTAAACAGCAACATTTTATTTTCAAATTGATGTTCCAACACGTTCAAATTGAGATAGGCAAAATTAAAAATCTACATTAATTGTACATGAAATATCTCGCATTTAAATTTTATCCTATACCATACTACAACATTTGAATCATTGATAATAATCACCACAATTAATTATAGTCAATACACAAACCTCAAAAAATACATACATACATATTTTAGCTCCTTTTTGGTTGCAAAAACACATCAAAAGGATGACCTATGAATAATTAAAAGCTAAATACCTATTTCAATGCCGCTTCTTTTGAGAAAGATATCGATTGAATTTAGTCAAGTTCTAATATTCGACTTTTGTCCACACCTACGTATTAGAGGCATCGCCAAGTTTCCCTAAAATAATGCCAACTAAATTCTGATAAAATGATATTCTCACATTTACATAGAGGCTTATACAACATCTCATGAATCAATTAATAAGCCCACTTCAAAGAACAAAGAATTCGACCCTTAAAGCCCTGAACATGAGGCCACCCCCCCCCCCTTCCCCGCGAATACAGTCTGAGAGACCCTTTCGTTGGAGAACGAAACGATTGTCCAGCAATCTTGCACAAGACCAACCGCACATCACTGCTCTATACAAAAACCACAATGTACATACCTATAGTACAAAATAAACAATCAATAGCAAAGAATTCATTAACTTAATGGTTACACTTCATTCAAGTTCATCTAGAATTATTTTAAGATATAGGTACATACATATGTACATATTACATGATTATCATGTGATCTTGAACGGAAACCGTCATTTTATCTTATCGTTCATACATATATGTCGACGAATGATAATTATACACATGTAGAGGCTATTCAGCGCATTGAGACAATTTTTTTTTAACGATTTAGGTAATTTGGACCCAGGCAGTTGTCACCATCGTCGATGCGGTTGACAGTGAGCGTGTAGCGCACATCGCCGCGCGATTAGGGTCAAAACCGGAGCTAGTACGAAGGCCGCCATCGCTCTTACGAAAACGTTTTTTAATTAACGAAATCGCGGCCGCCGTGAATATTAATTAAGCCGAAGCGAAGCGATAATTGCGGTCGTTTTTAATTTCACGTTGTTTTGCCCATTATAATTGTCACATTTGTCTGTGGCGCGAAAGGAGGGGATTCCCTAGCACCGCTCGCGCTTTGATATAATTTTTCATCGGGACGTTATCTGATCTACGCCGCCGAATATCACTTTGATGCGAGGCTTAATTAGGCGAGACGCTGAAAAGTAATTAGTCGCTCCGATAAATGCGTGCCCGGAAAACTTGAGCTATGTACGTAGAATCGTATGCGGTACATACGATGCCGACTGGAAAAAAGGCGACTGACTAGTAGGGAAAGCTGCGAAAAATTTCATCGCGTGTTGAACATGTTTATCAATGCCAAGTCAAAGCAAATTTAAGATTCCACCCCGCAAAAAGAACCAAATTATTTCATTATACATGTATAAGAAATTTACCCACCCGGTGTTATTCAGTATATTCAGGTGGGTTTCATATCAAAATCTATCTTACACACTGGATTAGTTTTACCTTTTAATAACACCTGAATTTTGAAAGATAGAAGAACACACGTCAGACGGTCAAATACTAATGCAAATATGACTCAGATAAAAGTCATTGTGGTTAATGAGGTGAAGAGGGTAAGAAGAGAAACAGATCTTGCGCTCCATATGGGAACAACTCTATATGAGAAGCATTACAATTGCGTTATTGTGTTAAAAAAAATCGAAGTTAGACCAAGCAGAAGTTATATAAATTTCCAAAATAATCTCTCGGTAGGTTTAGCAATTGCATTACCGTGCTGAAAAAAACCGCCAGCCACGGTGCTAGACTCCAAGCGTTCAGTTAAAAATGTCTGTTTTTAGTTAAGGAAAAATCTGCGAGGTTCATTATTGTAATTAACTATAAAAATATTTTCATCGTGTATTCAACGTCAACTAATATATGTATAAAATAAGCGTAACAAATGAAAAAAAATAAGTCATTCCAATGCGGATATCATTTTCGGTAAACGGATTATTGCGATCATGCGATGCAAATTTCGATCGCGCTCACGACAATCTTTGCAACAAAAATCGAGTTCTCGTTATTATAGAAATACATATGTACATCATATACATAATATCGCTATTCTGTGTCTGTGTGTCTGTCTGTCTGAGATAACTCTCGCCGTAAGAAGCGTGGTAGCGGGGAAGTGGGGGGGAGGTGTGGCGCGTCATGTGATGTCAGGCGGAGCGACGGGTGACAATAGACACACACACTTCATCATTGCTAACGGGCTGAATTGGTGAACGTGTATTGCGCGCAATTTTTATTACGATTTATATCAGGAGCGCGCGCATGCCTATAAATTACCTTACACTATATACATATATAACATATAACTTTATTTTAATTCGTGTATCAATTCATTTCCGAAACCACCCGTTGAAAACAACGGGCAGAATACTAGTCATACATATATAATAGCGCTATTCCGCCTGTGTGTCTGTCGTTTCGATTCGACAAAATACTTCCTGAAGCAATTGCAGCGTGCACGCTGCGTGCTGTTTTGGTGTGCAGCCTGACTTATATAACATATAACTTTATTTTAGTTCGTGTATGCAATCCTTTCCGAAACCACCCGTTGAAATCAACGGGCACATCACTAGTACAATATAAAGACCCTGCATTCAGTATATTTGGGGAAATAAATTAAAATGAAAGCCCTGGACCCTGGTCATTCGCTGTCCATGTGCGGCAAGTGTTAAGAAAGAAAGCTCTCAGCATTTTGTATGGTCGTATAGAATTGTATGGTCGTCAATATGACATTGTTTGACCGGACGCAATAACTGAAAAAATGCAAGTTGTTTTAAATTTCGTGGATAATATAATGTAATATGACGTAGTCTGCATTTAGGCGGCGCAGTTGGCGGTTTCGCAGACGCATAAATTAACCGGCATCCGACGCATTGATTGCGTTCCGAACAACCGAACGTATCCTCTCGTATCCTCCAGTCCTGCGATCCTCCGGTTCACCGGTGAACGAACCGACGTAAATCAGAATTATCGTCGTTAGGAGAGAGGGAGGACGACTTGGACGAGAGCGTCCGGAAAACCAGCCGAGCGGAGCGTTTTTCTTTCCATTAAGGCCGAATTACCCATTCGAATGAAATATCTAATTTTTCATTGCGCAAACTCAATATTTACATAGATTTAAATATTGTTCACGTATGAAGGAGGGGTACGCGGCGAAATGTAAACGAAAATGCAACGGCCGTCGTCGGCGTCGTAGCGGAGCGTGAACCACATCACCATAACATGCACATCTCTCTGTACATTGCCATTTTACGATTTTTATTTAACATCGCCGACACGGTCATCTTATTAAGATCAATTTATAAACACTGCGAAATATATTTAAATTAATTCCGTTGCATATTTTTGAAATTTGAACGGCTTAGAGCTTGAATAATCAAACAGCGTCTGCTTCCCATAATATCTGAACAGTGTGATTTCAAAACAATGTGTGACGACGAGGATAAGATCCAACAAAATCAACAAAGTAAAACTGAATTTTTTTCTCATAAAAAAGGTGTTATAAGGTGTATAAAACGCAAATCAAAAACGTTGTATAATCATCACGTGCACATAATTAAATTATTTTTCTTATTAGCGTTCCATATGACGTATGATTTTCAGCACAAACACACATACATACATACATATAATATACTTGGTGTAAATATTCGCAAGTCACGTCACCGTGATGGTTTTAGGACAAGGTCGTGGAAAACCGTGAAAAACTATAGTGATGTTGCAAGAAAGCGATTTCATCAGATTACATGTCGTCGTTATGTAAAAGTGCATATCGGTGTTAGTCCTTGACCGTTTAGTACTGAATAAACTACCCTCACTGGGTAGCGTTCATATATTTGTACATACATTTTCACATTATTATTATTAAACGAAAAAAAAACTTTCATTAAATAGTAAATTCTAACCGGCAATAATTGCCAAAATTTTCACATAATTATTTTGTACATACAAAATCGCCGCACACATCCATCGCTTTGAATGCAGATAAGATGGGGCGGGGCGGCCTTTAATTTTCGCCGTTCGGTGCGAAATTAATTTTGCATGGAGAAATTTAAATTTCAGAAGAGTTCACCTTCTTAATTGAGTTTCAGCTACGAAGACCCCCGGCCACCTAAGCATCGTCTGAAATATTTTGCATTCAAGAGATTAAGCGATCTCGCAGCCACTGGCGCGCGCCCTGACAAAGCAATAAACTTCTTCAACATTGAATAATAATTGAAGCGGGCAACGCGCTGCCCCAAAATGGAGTGTCGAGTAAATTAAGCTGACAATAGTTACACCTGGAATGTGCACAGGGGAGCTAAATCTACGGCCCTTCTGTCCCGAATGCGTCTAACCAGACTAACGAATCACTCTAGATTCCACACCCCAGGACTGGATTTGTCCTGTTAGACTCGATATTTAACATTTTTCCACCGACTCCACCGTATGCATGTTATATTTGATAATTTTGGCACAATTAATAATAGTCATTGTTGGGTAGATACGAGGTTTCGGTCGCCATTTGATTGAAATGGAGTAATAATACGATTTTTTCGATTGCTCAATTTGGTTGTATGTGCTCGGCAGGGGCGGATTGGGAAACTGCGTGAGGCGGCCTCAGCCGGTAATCGACAATACGTGTTCGTCGGACATTAGGAAAAATGCTAGGTGACCTTACTTACGTGCGTAACTTACGGATCCGGCGTATAAACAACGTAAACTGTGACCCTAATTGCTCCGATCTACAGATCGCGCGTACTATCAAATAACGTTATAATGAGATTTTTTTTGTTATTTTCTTAACCGACCAGATAGTAAATATTAATCGAAATGAGGAAAAAAACTGAATGAAGACCGTAACGTATTAGTACATTTATTCCGCAGTTCCATACTTTCGAACGCTAGATGCAGTTGTTAATAAATTGTGTCGGCGATCATTGCTAGAAAACTCAGTCAGTTACCCATATAATGCGATGCTTAGTAGTGATTGACTAAAAATATCACACAGAACTACTACTAATTCAATGACATAATGTTATCGCTAAGCCCGTGGGAAATCTTCTAATAGCTGTTTGCAAAGTATGCTAATATGATGTCTTCGAAATCAAGAAAATTTTATCTAGAAGTAATTAAATAATACTATCCTCATAAGCTGACAGTTTATGCCCTCCATTTATAGAAATATTCAGATTTAAATTTGGAACCACTTAATTTAGTATACTATATCATACTGCCTACTACATATATGTACATAACAGCTCCAATTTACGGTCATTTCTGTTTACCGGTAATCTGATATTTTTTTACAAATCGGTTTACCGGTAAATGTACGGATTTTTCAATTTCAGAAATAAATTACTTTTAAGAACTAAATATATTTAAGCAAATGCGAATAAACAATATACACTAAGATTTATTGCCCAAAATAAGGTACAAATAGTAATGAATTCTTTATATATTAATATTTTATAGAGGACAAAAAAAAATATTTTATATATATTTTTTTATTCGACGTTCAAGAAAATAGCAGCAAAGAATATATAATGTATTCACACTATTGTCTGATAGTTGTGATGTAATTTTTCAAGTAGTTGTTAGAGTTTTATTTCATTTCATCAAAAAAGTCAGTTATTTTCTCAGAAATTCTTTATTTTTTTTCTTCTGCTAGCTAACTGAAGCCTTTCTTTTATTACTTACCTCTTATTATTTATAACACACATTTAATCGTAGATGGAACTACTGCAATATCATCATCGGAATCTGAAACTGGCACATTTACAATTTTTCTCCTGGATGAAACACTAATCGGACCAGTGTTGCCATAAGATAAAATAAATGAGATAAAACGCATCGAATATGTTTTCTTGATTTACCGATAAATGATCAAACTATTTTTCGGGCCGCAATGGAATCTTGTACAGTAGCGTGTGGTGAAATCCTCCCTGTTTTGTCGCAAGCCTTACTAACCTGTGTGCGAGTAGGATGCAAGGTGACTCGGTATGACGTCACCGAATCGCCTAATATCATACTAGTCACCTAGTATCCTGCTCTAGTAAGTAAGACTGTGCGATAAAAACAGGGAGAATTTTACGGAACGCAATTATCATAGTACCTAGTCATTTACATCGCAATTACATTTTTCCGAGTAAGCTCGTCACCCTCGTAATTTATCATATTGCAAAAAAAACAAAAACAAAAACGCAGCATTTTTTTAATTTACACTTGCGCATACACACGAACTCCGGTGCGAGTGAGAAGAAATTTCTTCGGTGCATGGGGACGGAGAGATACGCCAGGCACTCATCGTAAAATTCGCATGAACGCATGGTGACCCCACACGTCCGTAAACGCACCCCCGCGTATTTTATAGTGTTAAAAGGCGAGAGGCAGCGGCGCGCAACGGCAGGTACCGCGTGCCAGATCGCCGCCGCCGATAAACACCATTTTCATATGAAATTATGTCTTTTTTACGACGGCTAAAGATTGCTTTTTTAGGACTAATTTATACTGCTTAATATCCACTCTTTCGTTGTCGGAGGGATCGTAAGCGTTGCGCGGTCAAATAAAAACGTCCGTTTTATTGTTGTTGTCGGGTGTTATTAGAATTTGACATATTGTAATTTGTTCTGGTCGCGCTTTGTGGAGCAAGGTTGCAACTAAAACAGCTCTCTTTTATAAATATATATTAAGATACGTGTATGTGCATATTATAATACCAAGGACGCGGTATTTCATAAATGTGATATTGTGTTTAAATTTAACAATGGAGAACGCGTTCATCTGAACCTCTACATACATATGTACATATGTATGTACATGCATTCAAATGCACGCCATAGCGAAGCTCTCCGTCTATTCATCATATTATACGTTTGCACTATGAATCATAAAAAAAGATATGATTATAAACATATGTAGGTATAAATCAAATGGATATATTCATCAAGACTCGGTTTTAACGATTTAAGTACAATGAAAAACATCCAAAGGGCAACTAAACTTTTGGACGACCATACAAATCCAATTTAAATTTTCATCGTTGAATTTCATTCCATGTGACCCTACATTTAAGGTCATGATTTAATTCATTGATTGACCATATTATTTGTAATAATAACTTTTATATTCCAGACGATAGAGATCGTAGTGAAATCCCCATCGTACATATAAACAATACATAAATATATAACTGAATAATAAATAAAATTAATAGTTATATTAAATAAATAAATAATAATAATAATAATATTACTATGCAAAAAGGTTAAGTACCACCTACAAAAAAACTGATAGGCTCAATTGGCAATATCACGACTTGGAGATTGGAGATGCTAAAAAATGTATTAAATTCAAGACACGCATTAATGATTTAATACAAACTCTACGAAGGAACGTCTTTAGCTACGTTTTTAAAAAAAATCGATTTGAATTGAAATTAGTTTAGTATACGTTGAATTTGACTAGTGAATAAATTAATATTTTTCAAATTATGCGATTCGTAAAAGCGAGCGAGCGCGCGTGTTCACTCGTTGCCGCCATTAGCCACTTGGTCCGGAAAATTACGGAAAAGCTCCGGCGACAAAACCTGAGGAGAGATAACACGGTTAGCGCGAATAGGTAAATAGGCGTGAAAATTGGTAGGTCGTGAAAGCCCTCGTCAGCGCCAAAGCCAAGCCAAACGCTCAATTTGCAACACTTTTGGCTCACTGTCAACCGATACCACTTGAAAATAGCGAACATTCTCATATAATATGTACATGTGTATGTATCAACATATCTATTTATGTAGTATATCTGCATATAATATGTATGTATGTATGAGCGAGAGTTAAATCCGATACAGCGTTAATCGACATACAACTACAAATACATACATATTAAATACCCATCACGAAAATCGTACAATATTCTAAGTTGTATCTACATATGTACATACATACATATATGATTTTAACTAAAAGCTCTAAACTGTAATATTTTCATATCTCGGACGTATCTATTTCCTTTCGTTTATAATGCAATAAATTTTCCAAATTTTTTCCATAGACAGTACATTTACATTATTCACTATGTGTATTTATAAATACATGTATTTAATTCATATATGCAGAAATAAGATCGCTTACTCTTCTGCGGTCTAAAAATACGAAGGATTTATTTTAAAAAACAGAAACAATTTATTAATATTACAATAAGTTTTCTCAACATTGACACAAAAAAAAATCTAAGTCTAACTTATGTACATAGGTATACCAGCATTACACATAATGATGAAACACAAAACATGATTTGAAAACACAGTGTGACAATTCCCGCCACTCAACTCTAAAACTGCGGAACCCGCTCTACCAGCTCCATCATATTAAGATGTTCCTCTTCCCAATGCATCGAGCAAAACTAAAGAGTTATTATTTATTTTATTTATTTATTTATTTATATATATTTGAGCTATCAAGCTAATTTAAAAATACATCTTAATTATTATACTTAACTCTAAAATTTATAATTAACTTATATGTACTGTCCCTCACAGAGGTGTCTCTTCGCACCTCGCAATTGCAATGCGCCTCAATATTTCTGCTGCTTTATTCAATTCAACCAGGAAGGTGGACTGTAATCGACATAATGTCATTTTTAACCATTGTGGCGCATTAGGAATTCCTGTAATGCTACATGGTCTAAACTTTAAATAAATAACATCGTCATCGCCCAGCATTGCAAATATTCCATCGATGACAATCCAACTAAAATGTTTTGACTATTGATGCGAATTAACAATTGCGAAACACTCAAAGATCAGTTGAATAAACCTTTCACTGTCAATTATTTTTAATAGGATAATATAAAATTACGTGGTATGCTTGGCATAACGAGAAAATACCGGAAGTGGAATACGTGGGTGAGAAATATGACAAGAGTAGTGGATATAGTAGATAGAGTTAAAAGATTTAAATGGCGGGCCACATGGCTAAAAGAATGGACTAAAAGAATGGCTAAAAGGTGGACAATATAAGTACTGGAAAGGTACCCGAGAGAATGCAAAAGGGTAAAAGGGAGACCGCAGGGAAGATGGGTAGACGAAATTAGAAAAATGTGTGGGGTGAGATGGATGAGAGTTGCGCAAAACAGAGACGAGTGGAAGTGTGTTGGAGAAGCCTTCATCCCGCACTGGATGGTGAGTGACTGTAGATGATATTGATGATGATGAATATAAAATTATTTAAAAATGAAAATCACTCAATAATGATAAAAAAAAAAATGATCACAAAAAAATGATGAAACAATTAAAATGTGAATATATCGTAGAAGAACATAATTTTGAAAATCTATTGGACAAAAAATAAGTTCATGTAATATGTATACATATTTGGCACTAAGTGAGATATGATCAAAAGGCGTTCATCCCTAAGTGTCGTTTTTAGACTTAAGAACCAACGCATGCAAATATATAGGTTATAATGCTATGTATTTGGAATTTAATAAATATAAAAAATAAGGGTTTAAATTTGTAATTAAACCTAGAAATGAAGACATAATCTGATATTGTAAAAATCGAAGAAAATGTTGAAAATTTTCCCCCAAAGACAATAAACCTATTAATCGGCAATAAAACTTCATATGTGCATTTTGTGTAATGCCAATACACATGCTTATTTATATTCCATCCATAATATTATGTATCTTAGTACATATGTACCTATCTATTATATACACGAGCGAGCGTGTATAAAGTATGACAGACAGTGTTTTACGAATATGTTCGTCACTGGGGAGCCGTTCCTTCAGCACAGACGAGAACATAATCCGAGCAATTCGAGAGCTGTCAAATTACGGTCGGTCTCTCGAGATCAGGCCCGAGCCGCGCTTAATTTCGGCTTATCCGAAAGGTTTGCGCGTTACGTACGTACTGGTGCGACCACAATGCGAACCGCACTACCGTAGTCACGCTAAATCCACCACGAAAAGATCCTATAGGAAAAGTGTTCCACGAAAATCGATGGGTCAAAATCTTGTTACTGTATCTTGTGAATCTGGCGAAACACTCCAAATTTGGTAAGAATTTATTCTAATACCGTTTGCTTAGCAATATGCATTAACATGGTGCGGATACATTCATCGCGGCGCTATCGTAAGTCGACTCTTAATTCAATAGGAATGTATGTACGTTAGTACATCTTATTATTTGTCGGCATCTTTTCCGACACCAACTTTGCATTAATTAATAATTAATCTGCGAACGGACTATTGCTCTATCGGTCTATCTAGTCGTACCGTGTGCTACTGTTTTCCAACAGCATCGCTCATCGTTATCGCCGCTCTCGGTACTTGCGGGTTTACTACACCGTGAAAGTTATTTTTGTTGCGGATCTAAGCGGTCGACTCTTTTGCTGTTTTATACTTTATTTTAATCGTTTTTTTTTTACCTTTCCTCTCACTCTCTTTCTCTCTATCTCTCCCCTCCCCCCTCGAAAGTGTCAACGCAATAATGGGTGTTAATTTCTGACGCTTCGCCATATACACACATAAACACACATGCACAATACTCGATTTGCACGCTTTGCCTCCGAGACAATTTTAATGACTTCGTTATGGGATAATTACTGTCATCGTGCGAGTTACAAAATATCAGTAATGGGAGCTTACAATAAAATACAGCAGAAAAACTATACCTAAAAGAATTTTTGAATAATTCACCAAACAAACGACTGGATACAATCAATCCAATACATTTCAATTCTAAGAATTTATTTCAGCTGCTGGAAATATATCTAGATAATATTACTGTATAAAGAAGGTTCATATCCTATCTATGACTCTACATATATTTTCATACACAGGAAATACTTACCGGAAGGGTGTATACTCTTATGTATACTATAGACCGAAGTCAATTCAATACTGATTGGCTAAACCTAATGTCGGTATGATATCAAAGCGACCCGAAGAAGTAGTTCAAAATAAGGTCACAAATTTTTGAGGGGCAGGAGTGTCACTGAACTAACAGAGTGAAGCCAATAAAAAGCTTGTAAAAATATAAACAAAGGAATGCACTACTTAGACAAAACCTTTTTTGGCTGCGGGTCAAAATTAATCAAATTGAGACTATTTAGAAAGAAATTTTGGGTCAGTGGGTATTTTCATTTTTAAACAATAGTAAATAATAAGATAAATTTTATTGAGAAAATAATTACAATATAATTAAACTTCAATTTAAACTTCAAACAAAAAAAACAAAGCGAAATAAAATTCTAATTCTAATTATTATAAAAATAAACATAATTGTCTAGTTTTAGTTTATAAATTTATGAACTTTACGAACATTCTCTTCGCTATCAATGGCTCCACTGATTCTGAATTTGCGATATCAACTTACTCAAGTGTGGTTTATACATATTTAGTCATCTTAAGACGAATACAAGCGTCTGAATTTTCACATATTCTTAAATGGAATATTAAAAAAAAAAACAATTTTTTTGGTATTAAACGAAAAAAGAACTTTAGTCTTAACCGGCTAACTCAAGCGTGTCATTTGAAATCGTCAAATGTGGCACTTGGTGGCCCAGAAGTCATAGGTTGCCGATGCCACAATATTTATAAAAAAAATAATGAAAATAGAAAATCATCATAAATGGCACATTACAAAAAAAAAGTTTTGCTTTATTTTATTCTGTAAGAGATCGAGAAGATGTATGTGGAGGATTTTTTTTCTTTTATTATCCATTGCATTCATCTTTTTAGGGGATTTCATAGAGGACAGATAATCTGTTGAAGCGTGTATTGTGACTCAAATAGAAGCCATTCGCATTAATCAAATATTTCAATAAGAACAAACGTGTAAAACGATCTCATATGACGATCATACATAATATTCACGAAAAATTTCGAATCCGATATTAAACTTTGTGTGAAATGAACACACCTGGATGGATATACCTTTGCGTACATACATACGTATAGAGAAGGTTCATTAAAATTGCATTTGTGACTTCGAGCCCCCACTAATTAGCGTACGGTTAAGTTTTGGCGGACGGGTGCGGCACGGCACGGCACGTACACCGAAGCGCGTATTGTTAATTGCCGACGATGGCACCTACGGGTCCAACCACCGCACCATATCGAAGCCAGATAGATAGATAGGATGAGAGCGAGAGAAGAGCACATCATCAAACTAGCGAACTCTGTATAAACACCGGCGGCTGGTTGCTGCGTTATTCGCAAAATCAACACGTCTCCGCACCCGTCAAATTACCACGACGGATGTTTCAAAGTCACGGAGTCCTCACCCGCCACCACCCGCCCACCCACCCACTGGAGAGTTTCATAGTTGCGGTGGCCTGGCACCCCGAGGGGGCGGCGGGGTAGAACAGCGGTTAGCTCAGCACTTTCGCAAAACACCCGATTCGATATAAACTGTGTGTATTTGAGAGCGTCGGTTTATAAATGTATTTGCCCTGGCCCCCGTCCCGTTTCGTCCCGGCACTCTCCCTCTGGCTGGTGATGGCGCTCCGCCGCCGAAGAGGGCGAAGAAGTCTCCAGCCGAGCACGAATTTACAGCAGTGACTTTCTTGAGGGATTAAATCGCTCGGAAATAATAGTTCTTCGATATTCGAGAGAAAGTTTTGGCCCGGCATTAAAATAGAATACTAAATGAGAATGATGATTGCGCAGCTCTGAGCGAACTCTCGACCAAACTATCTCAGCGTTTTATTTTCTATTTTTCTTTCTTTTTTTTTGCATTGCGTTGCTTTTGCTTTCGCCCTTTCTCTGGCTGTGGGGATGAAAGAGTCTTTTTGCATGCAAACTAGCTGAGGAATTCTTTTCTCGGTGTTCGATTTATCGATAAATAAATAAATATACAGGAAGTTAGTTGCAAGAAACTTCACATTATAAAAGGATTTCCCTACCTAGTGTACCAAAAATCTAATTTCCTTTTAGTTTTATACAGTTTTGGCACACTCGATTTTGAGTGCTACGATTTTATTTTGAATATGCAGTACTTTCCAATAGAGTTCTAATATATATGCACATGTGTATGTATATCTTAAAATTAGATATGAATAATTAAAAAAATATATTTAATTAGAGAGTGATCAAATACGTCACTGTGGCCAAAACTAGTAGTAACACTTAAGTTATTTATGGAAATGGATAAGGGTTGCCAATTTGTGGGAACTGTTTCAATGAAAATCAGATAAATTTTCAAACTATGATAGGAAACGATCGAAACCTGGAGTCACATATCCAAAGTCTGGCCATCAGCAACCTGTGGGATATGAACCCGTGACAATTCCGAAAATAGTTACATACTATATGTATATATAAATATGTAGACTTTCAATCTTCATTAAACTAATAAATAACCGTCGAAATCAAACATAATTTGATTTTGTAAATTACATATATAATTATTAATAATAATAAAAAAAACGTTGACTTGATTTAAATGTAAATTGAAAAAAGCTTTCCGCTTCTTACTAAAATCCCAATTAACGCTATCGCTTTTCCATAAGATTCAATGGAAAAAAAAATCTAAAATTGAAATACTCTATTTTTGATTGCTGAATACAAACTGCACAATAGTGAAATTTTAATTAAAATCAGATACGCCATTGAATGAACCGAGTGAACAACCTGAACGACTATTGAAATTCTTTAAGGCTTCGTCTATGCCAAAAAGTACAAGCCGAATAAACAAATTCTATATTTATACGGCTTGACTTTTTATCGTGCATCAAATTTTATAAAATAGAAAATCTACAAGCTACTAGGTACATATAATATAACAAAATAGATTCACAAAAACTTAAAAATAAATAAATAAACTTATTAAAAAATTATAAAAACCGAATTCTCAAAATATACAAACACACCTCTAAACGCATTCATATAAATGCGTAGGTAAATATGAATATACATATGTACATACTTATCATATATTATATAACCCCACATTCAAATGAACGACAGCCTTCCACTGAACACGTTCAAGTTACGTAGTGTAAATACACATACTCGTACATACATACATATATGTAAGTACCTAATAATGTTTGAGCTAAGTTTGGCATACGAATCGAAAGCGCATTATCGTGTATTTTCGCGTGGCAATGGCCGATTTGTTTAGTAGACACGTGTAAATAGCATTAAACAGTGCAAACTTTCGCTTTAATCAGACAGAGTTATTAACCAAAGCGGCTTACCGAAGTTTGTCGAACTGTGAAGCCGGGCATTAATTATTACATCAGAGCTTATATACACACATCTACACGATATACATACATACATAAATTGTCCACACACACACACATAACAAGTTGTTCTCGCCGATCAATATAAATGGCGGACATTATCGAAAAACTTTGCAAGTAAACGCTTCCGGTTGGGAAGAGGGAAGGTCACGCGTAGAAGATGGAACGAAAGGAACGGGAGGAGTATGTATGGTGGTCCCTTCGTTACTTGATTCGGTTATAGCAATAATTTTAACTATCGGAAAGTTTAATTAGCCGCCGCTGCGCCCGAGCTTGTTAGACGTAACTGCGCCTTTCTTGTTTGATTCACATTATGTTGGCAATTTCAGCGCCCTAACAACATGGCCCAAACTTAGTTACGTAGCTGCCTGCCTAGACTGGGGCTTGATGGAACGCGCGAAACTGAATTGTCAACGAAATTATTCGCTTTCAGACTACATACATGTGATCCCAAGATAATTTTCGGTTATCGTCATTAAGACGACACGACACACACATACGAGTTAGGTGCCTGGGATATAGAAAATATGCGCAATTTTAATTATATTCACCCTTGATCCGATTTCACAGCTACAAGATACTGACGTCAAATATTCTCACAAGCGACTTTAATAAAATGACACAAATTTTCAGCTTTATCTACGATGCAAATTTCGTGAAATTACATACATATGTATGTATGTAAGTACGTACATACATATCTTAAATTTTAACATTTTGGTGCTACGTATGACAATATATCGCCAGATAATATTGTGAAATTATCTTAAATAGTCTAAACGATAATTATACAATGAGGTAGCAAGCCCGTTAGGAAAATTTAATTTAAAAAAATCAATAGAGAAACAACATAAATAAAGATCATAATATTCGACAAATAAAAGAAGTCTTTAAAGGACAGTCGATGAATTTTTTTACAATATTTATTATAAAGAAACAACAATTGGTAACTTGAATAATTGAAAAGTTTTTCACAAAGTTTCCAAGCGTAAGCAGTGATTGAAATGGATAAAGAAGAATTAGAACGGTTATCAAGAACCCTAAAATTTAAGAAACAAATATTTCGTATAACCGTAACAACCCCAACTAGAAATTGCAGCTTTTCATAAAAAAACATTTGAGTGGCGAAAATCCAGAACGCTTTGTGCCAGAAAATTAAGTTATCAGAAGAGACTTAGAACTGTTTAAATAAATAAATAATGCATTAATTTATTCTTGCAACATTTATTAATAAACATAAATTCTTCTGCGAGGTATAATAATCATTCAGTGAGCAATTAATAAATTTTAGATATTAGAAAAAAAATAGAAAGAAGAAAACACTAGTAGTGACTACGACATATTTATTTATTTATTTTATTTTTACATAGTTATATACCAGGAAGACCCAATGCGCCTTCCTAGACAGTTAATTATAAACAATGCTGCATTTTTATCACATAAATCCCTGTATTTCGAGAAGCTGAAGAATACGAAATTAACAATTAATTGAATAATTAATTAATCCATTGAGACATCTATGGATTTTTAGACTTGTACATAAATCTTTACAAATTGTACAATAATACAGAATATTTGTGACAGCAGGTAGGATAATTTTTTGCCAATTTTTAAGGAACCGTTTCAACAATGATCAGATAAAATTGATAAGAAACGATCGAATTGGACTCAAATCTAACCAGCAGTATATTAAAGATTAGCCCGGGATCGAACCCAATAATCTCTCAGTGCTAAACATAAACGCAATCACTGAGCTATAACTGCTGACTATGTCATGGCGGCTCGAGAAATAAATAACTACTAAAATCAGTTGAACGAGTATTATTTACTGTACTGCCTGTCTCTTGACAACAAGATCCTACATACATACATACATATGTATATCCATCTTTACAATACTGACAAACCAATACTTTACTAACGTTATAACTTGCGACAAGTTTCTACCCCTAGGAGGCGGCATTTCAAAATTGTTTTGAGGGTGCAACTAAAGGCCAATACATGATTCACCATTCAATTGGAGTAATACTATTCAACGGACATCAATAATATATTTTGAACTTTTATCTTATTATACTTTTTAGCACGAACATTAAAATAAGATAATATCATAAATACTTATTATAATATTATCATAATACATGTACATATATATAATGTTATTAACTTAAAAATATCAACTTTCCAACAAACTAGTCATCTGAATGTGGGTAAATAAATGTACATAGATTGGCAGACGATTGCGGTTTCAGTACAATATTGCTATATGTTAGGGATATTGACCGCTTAAAAACTCGACGGGCTACAATGTGACAGGGCTTTCCAATTAAAAAAAAAACGAGAAGAATTACGCAAAGTGTGGGTCGACGGGGTAGTAGCGTGACGTTGACCGTGACAGGATGGACAGACAAATGCTCGGATGACGTGACCAGGCGCTGGTCCGCGGGAACCGAACACAAAAAATGGCACTATCCGCGTGATTAATTCACCCCATACGTCAAACGACATCGTGATTAAGTAGTCAATAATGTAAATGGAACGGAATTGATTATCATTTATGTCGTATCGTGCGCGCCGCGATCGCCGCCATCAATAAAATTACTTTTGCTACGTTTGACAGCCCAAAGTTGACAACAGCGAGGGCAACATCCCACCCACCCAACCACCCACCCGTCTACCCATCCGACCCCGTGAAGGGACTGACAAACGGACACCCTCTGACCAGCTTCTCCTCACATAGCACTCGCATTGTACGACACATACGTACATATGTACACACATATATGTATGTATTCATATGTATCTTTGTTCGTGGTAGCCCACGCACAATAGCAGTGCCAACTTTTAATTTTTAAATTAAAAAAATCAGAGATTGCATTAAAACCAAGGACTATACTTGAATTTTCTCGTGAAGAGCACACATGTTCAAGGGGTAGAAAAAAATAGTGTAAGAAAAATCGAACTAGAGTAAACTGCCACTTCCGGTTGACAGATGCTCACCAAATTTTATGTATAACTTGGTATTAAGCTTAAACTTCTAGATATTAAATTTCAGTTCAATAAACCAAAAGGTTTAACATAAAAACCACGATTCTCTAGAGTAAAAGTACTGCTTCCAGTTTAGGAAATATTATTTAAAAAATATCAGAGTATGAAATTTATAATCTATATTACATGTAACAAAATTTTAGTCCGATTCGGCTAGCGATTTGGGAGATAATTGAATTCAAAAACTTAAAAAAAAGAAGACGCCTATGAGGGGAGGTACGATTTCTAGTCAGATAAGAATTTCAGTAACCGATACTTAGTTTCAGTTCGATAGGACTAACGGTGTTCAAAAAATCCCCAAAATTCACACACACAACAACAAAAATCATGAAAACGTGATCAGTGATTGATTCTGAGTTCGAATCAGTCAAAATCTCGACTTTCAATTTTCGCACGATCCTAAAACTTCATCTATTATTACTACTACGTACATAGTAAACATAATAAAGTAAAAATTATACTAAATAAGTGTTTTGCCCACAGAAACTTAACGCGTTGTTTTTGTTTCAAAAAACTCCCCCTCCCTTCTTCTTGGACACGAGTCAGCGATACTTTTTTATTATGTTTATAATATTTTTATTAAATTTATAATTTTTTAATATATACCCGTTTTTTAATTTATTTAACAAGACATCTTTTTGACCAATTACAAAAATCGATCATCAAACATCACAAAGACATCTATGGACAATTTTATGCAGCATTTTAAATATCAACAAATTATGAGATGCTGTAAACTCAAATTTTGCGAGAAATTAGACAGGATTGCCAATTTTTGGAAACCGTTTCCAATGAAATCAGATAAATCAGCAAACTCTGAAAGGAAATAATTGACCTTGGAGTCACATATCCTAGATCTGGCCAACAACAAAGCCAGGGATAGAACCCGTGACCACACAATCGAAAGCATTAAACGCCAACCACTTACATATATATGATAATGGTTGATCTATGTTTATACACGAATATCAAGTAAATATCGAAACGTCAGAGGACAAGCGGAAGTTACCGAACTTTCCAAAATAGCCGACAGGCGTCTCTAACACAACTCACTACGCAAAACCGTTTCGTTTCACATCCGATATAAAATTACTACATTATTTGAATATTTTTCCGATTTAAACATAAGATATCTATCCAACTGTCGAATTTCAGTATTTAAATTTAACCTCTCGAGTATTAAAAGTTATAAATATAAGCATTATACATGTTAAATGTATGTTTGTACCATGTACAAATATACATGTTGATAAGTGATAGAGAATATCGCTCCACAATGGAAGGTTTACGCCGTTTGAAATCTCGACTTCGTTGGTATTCGAATTCAAAGCCTTCATCTGTCATATTATAGTTGGACTACGGTTTCAACTCTATCTTCTATTTCTGCAGAAAGCCGTCGAAAAGTTGCCATAATGGCATGGCTGGGAAAATGGGAAATTGCCCTGACAGTGTGCAGCCCTACCTATCAATTTCTCCCGAGACGCAGATACGACAATTCTAGCACGTGTTCAAGAACCCATAAAAAGCTTCGACGTGTTTTTAATTACATTTAAAATTCTTATTCACGCCCAATACGATCCTCGGCGTGACAATCGAGAAAAGCTAATATCAAAACCCTGTATTATTCGAACGGGAAAAATAAAATAATTATCAACATGCAACGAAACGTAAAAGCGTAATTTTTAAACTAACGACATTTTAATTCAATGCTATATCAAAATGTGTAGGTGTCGTGGTCTAAATATTCTTCGAATTATTATGATGTGCGCACCGTATAATCACCAAGAAATTATCCAAATGAGTCGTCGGACAAGGGTGTGTTTTATTCGGGCTCGAAAATGGTTCATCAATTA
Organism: Arctopsyche grandis; assembly: GCF_051622035.1. Classification (NCBI taxonomy): domain Eukaryota; kingdom Metazoa; phylum Arthropoda; class Insecta; order Trichoptera; family Hydropsychidae; genus Arctopsyche; species Arctopsyche grandis. The sequence continues at coordinate 21,004,924 of NC_135362.1, forward strand.
AAATTAATACTCATTGCGCGTCTCAAATTATTTATTAATAATAACGCCTCGTATGACGCAAATCCAATGAAACAGAGGATCCCAAACTGCGGTCCACACACCCTATGTGGTCCACGTACCCTCTGTGGTTCACACCCTCCGAGGTCAACTTCAACTTAAGAGGGATCCTCGGTGAGTTGAGAAAATAAAATTCATGTAACTATAAGATGTACATACGTGTTATCAGATTCATAAATAAATTATATCACCATTAACGTACATAATTACTGCAAATAATACTCGATATTTTTACTTTATCTATGTACGTAGTAACAATAGATAAAGGTTTGTTTGTGATCATTCGAAAATTCGAACTCGAGATTTTGACTGATTCAATCAATCAGATCAATCAGAAAGTAAAATTTCAAAAGCCGATTTTCCTAGCATTTGATCAAGTCTATGTAAGCTAAGAAAGAAAAGTAAAACAACGTGTTTTTTTTTGGAAAATTTCCATTCCAAAAATCATCTACATACATTCTAAGTTAAGGGCGCTACAGACGCTCTGGAATATCGGAGCGGTATGTCTTGTAGTAGACCGTGCGGCGAACGAACAGAATTTGGTTCGACGTGCGGCGTACTGAATGCGTTTCGACCTGACGGTGAATGTTCCTACGGTCTGCGTCAACATCGGTCGCCGCAAGACATACCGCTCCGATATTCCAGAGCGTCTGTAGCGCCCTTTAGAATAACCTACCATATTTGATATATTTGATGTTAAATAATATATCGCCAATAAAGAACAAAAGATTAATTTTATATATTTATAAGATCATAAAGTATGTTTCCCCGCTCTAATTTTTTTGTATCTTCTTATCAATTTCCGATAAATCATCACCAATGATATCCCTGTTCTTCCGGTCATGTCCGGGCACCACGAAAATCTCACAATTTGACAAATGATTATAAATTACCCAACGCAAACTAAATTATATTTCATCATGATAATTATACGAAACCTAAATAAACCAAATGTTTTCGTTTGTCTTTTTTCCGAATTTAATATAGTATATCTTCTAGATATTTCCAGTTATGTACACACATACATACTACATTATGTTTAATCAGACTAACAGAGCAATTGTAAGCAAAGCAGCAACAATATTCCGCAGAAATGCATACATACGTCCAATTATATGCGTCAAATGTCATATACATACATATTTACATAGCACCATTCACATTAGAACCCGTACGTTTCTGTAGCCAAACCAAAATTTGAATTTAATTTTCAATCGCACCGAACGTCACGTTCGAGTCTCGTACATATGTATGTACATACGTATGTATGTATATACGCGTTCATTCCTTGCATTTCGAGCGAAATTCTGCATCTCTACGTCCATAAATTTCCAGTGACATTTGTCTACTGCACTTACCACCACCATTCTCTCTCTATCTCTCTCTCTCTTGCGGATTAGCGTCGCGACTTGAATCACCGATTCATTTACTTTTCCTCACATTGACAAATTTCATTCACCTGCCGAGGTGTTCCCCTGTTCATCCCGTGCCCATCCCTTGACTCGTTCCCTTCCCGCCCGCTAGGAACCCTATCGATTCGAGGTTGGTTTGCGCACACACGCCAGCTAATAACGACGCATCTCGACGCTCTCTCCCCCACACCGTCTGCGTTGTGCCCGTGGGACACGACGACAACGCTGTCAGACACGTCACTCGCGACCAGTATTAGCAATAACCAGAAAAGCCGCAAACTCGCTCGGATTCCACCCGACCGCCCCCTTTACACTACACCCTTCCTACCCCCTCCCCAACGACAACCACCTGAAACAAAACACACAAGAAATGGATTACGTTCGCGTCAGTCAATTTGTGAAGAGTTTTGGTATCCGATAACTTTTTTTAGGCCGCGGTGTAGATATGTATGTGTGTATGTCGTGTGTAGACGTGTATATGTACAAATGTATGTATGTATGTGGGTGTGACGTATAGTTTGTTCTTGCCGTGTGACAAGCAAAAGGCATTATCGATAAGTAAATGCTATTCTTTTAGTTTGCGAAGAAATTACGACAAAGACGGACACTTGCCGTTCTTTCGAAATTCATATTATTTTATGTATGTATGTATAATTTTATCGATGTACATACATATCTACGATGTACATATAGCATTTATCGATGTACATATCTACAATTATACATACATTTACAGCTTTTTAGAGTATTTTATTATATTTATTCACTCGCATATAAAATCAATGCTACTTGCAATTGCAAAATAATCCAAATTTATTGTATAAAGAGTAGATACATACATACATATGTAAGATGTATTAAGAGAGTAGATACATACATATGTATGTACAATGTAGGTATATATTCAGAAATTTATACTTGTTTGATATAATATTATCAAATTCAAACCAGCTATATACTAAATATTTACATTATGTTCTTTACCTGTAAATATTACTAGTGGTTTTACCCGGCTTCGCTCGGTATTTGTAATATAAACCGCTTAAACATGACTAATCTAATAGTAGACATTTTATTAAATTTATTTGAAAAGTTTTATTTTGTATAAATTTATTTGAATACTCATTTTTTTATTAAATTGACTGTCACGAACAGACAAACATATATACCAAATCTCTTTCGAAATTATATGTATACCAGAATCCGGCGCCCCCCAGAACTTCATCCCCGGAGCCTTCGCCGCCGGCGCCGGGGCCCAAGAGACTTCGAATCCTTTGAATCGAAAAAAACCGAATCGGTGCCTATGAATCGAAAAAAAATCGAATGTGTCGTCTACGAACCAACGAACGAAGGTTATATACATACAAAGTCTGTTTGGAAATTATATATTAGATTAAATTAATATACCTACCTATATCAAATATCATTATGTAACATCCGTTTACTATAGGATTTACATATACTATAATTTATTTTATGATGTTTTATCCAAATTATAAAAAAAAATTAAGCTTTTAACATTTTAAATATTTTTCACGAGAAAATGGCAAAGAAAAATCTGTGACGTAAATTTTTTATGTGTTTGAATAGTAATATTGATGACATTTTAAAGGTAACAGAAAAAATATATAGACCAGATATACAATCGAAAAATTATGTTAGAAAATCGTGACAAAACCGATGAAATAAATCCAATCATTCGGTTGAAACACCAATAACTAAATATATCATTTGTTTAAGTGGTTGCCGTGAAACCGGAAATTAGCTGTAATTTTTTCACGATTACAAACATACACACGTTCCAAGTATCTCATTGAAATGAAAGCTTTTACTACACCGAAACCTCGCTCGGATGGATGGCAGCGGAGTTCCGGTTAATTTTACCATGCCGAAGCGCGGCGGATGCGTTTAATATGCATTGCCAGCTTTCAGCTCAATTTTATTATCATGAAAACGACGTCGTTTCGATACAAAGTCGTTTCAGCGTGGATTGTGACTAATGAACGTTTTTCCTAAATGCCTTTTTTCCACGTACACGCACACACACAAACACACATATACATATTAGTGTGCAATAAACGTGTTGCACGTAAATTGCAATCGACAATGCACTTCAGCCGGATGACGTGCATGCACGCAATATAAATATCAAATGAAAAGTTAAAATAGTTAAAATAATAGAATCAAATATAGCCCTAATTATTTTGAACGGCTAACGACGACCCGGCTACAATTTGTTGATAATGAAATGATTGGCATATTCGTTACGTCAACAACTACCTTTATAAATAATTATAAGTAATAAATACCAGCATTTCGAATGAAAGAAAACGGTTTGAATGAAAAGAAATAAGAAAATAAAATTACAACACTAACCTTACTTAATAATTAATGCAGTAGCGGAAAATGGCGTGCCAAGTAATATTCAATTTAGTGATTTGCCTTTTTTTGACGACTCTATATAAGCGAGACAATAAAAACAAACGCAAATAAACCATTCAGTTTAATAACGGCATTTGTATCCATAAACCGGCATAATTTGTCAAAAGTTCTTGCTTCATTTTTCCCCTTGAAGTGTTTTCCACCAGCCGCGCCAATTTTCACGCACACCGTGCGAAATGAAAATTGCCAATTTGTTCAATTTGCATACAAAATGTTTTTTACGCGAGAGCCGAGAACCTTCCCCCTTCCCCTCTTCTTTGTCGCCCCCCCCCCCTCCCACCCGTTCCTCCCCCCTCACTCCCTTGGTCCTATTCGTTCACCGGTGGATCTTTTCCGTGTGATTTTCGACCCCACTCTGTATAATTTCATAATCTTCGCGTATAATGCCGTCGTCTTAATACGCTTTTTTTCTCGGCTCTCTTTATTCCGAGGCGCTTCACTCGTTATATTATATCGAAATATAATTTTGTGTGACGCAAACAAGCGCGAAAAGCTTCTCAGAAAACGCAGCATCACAATGAGGCAAGTAAATTGATACGCTTTCGTTGAACTGTCAAATCGAATCGTGGAAACTTTGTCATTGCACTCGTTGTTAAAAATTAATTTGAAATGTACATTACAAACGAGAAAATCTGGATTCGAATAAAAAGCGTACAATTGGGAGAGAATTAAAAATATCATTGAAAGCTCGATACAACATTCATAATAATAATAATAAAAAAAAAGTAGGCGAGGCTCCACATCCCCACCTCTCCCCCGCCCCACAACGGATCCATAAGCCCTCGTTTCCACTATGACTAGTCGAATAATAAAAACACGAAAAGAGAAAACGCTAACGAGATTAATTCTTGCCAATATTGAATTATACTTATACGTAGCGTCGATTGTGAAAAAAAAAACAGCCATTGTGAATATTTTCGTAAGAGCTCATAAATCATCTTGCACAACGCGAACGATCGAACGCCACTTGCGGTGCAGAGGCAACTTGCAATCATAATTATAATATTGCATTAAAGCTTGCACATAAATTCACACACATACACACACATATACATACACACACACACGCATACAACTACATGACGGCCGGCTTAATATTCAGCACATTGTTTAATCTCGTTAATACAAGTTGAACATGAATACGCAAACACCATCAATCAATGTTGGACGCACTAACCGAGTTGGCTAATTAGCAGGCCGACAATCTTGGCTCGGACCACAGCACACTTCCGCCATCGCAAACACACATACACCCCGAGAACTTCCGGACATCCTGGAGATTCCGCGAAACATCCTCCAGTAGCGATACACCGGTCGATCCGCCAGGAAGAATTCTTCCAAATGTGAATAGGAACAATGTTAAGAAAAACTGGTCTTCCTTGGATTTTTCTCGGGCAACGCGTTCAATTACACACCGAGCGGGACCGTATAATAACAGACAGATGATCTATTATCTCGTCGGAAAATTACGAAAACGGCGAGTTGCAAAAAATAAAAATCGTAAATAACGAAATCAAACGATGAGAATTTATTACGCCTGCGAAGCATAATAAATTTCTTACGTTCTAATCGCTTTTCATTTAAAACACCAACATTCGTAAAGCGAATATCGATTATAAGCGGTTGGTGGAAAAAAAAAAAAAAAACTAGACGTAACGTCATTGCTAGAACGACTCGGTAATATTTAATGATAGCTGTCAAACCGAGAAAAAATATGTCTTAATATTTTAGCGTCGTCGTTGGGCATCCAAATTGGAATAAAATTATGTGAAGTAGCGGTGTGATCGCGGCGGTTTAGGGGTCAACGCGGTCCGGCTACCGGACCGTGGGTCACGGACTCTCGAATTTAGTGTTTTCTTATTAGCCCGACCGGTATTTTCTCGTTAATCACTTTTAGGAGATTAATGTGCCGAGGCGATCATCGGTTCTCGGAGATAACATCCATCGTGAATACATTATGGTACTGTGAAACTAACACGCTACGAAAATTTTAATCCGCTGGATTATCGAACTTGACGTACACACTGTTAAGTGTCATCCAATAAATATTCGTTACGAATTCGTAAATTGAAGCGAAATATTATTTTATTGTAAGGCCATTTAAAATCTCCAAAATGATTAGTTTCAAGGCAAGTAATACTATCATGTTCAAATATATGTACATATGTATTTTCATTGTATTTTGTATACATTCTTCCTATACATACAAAAGGAAGAAATATGATTTGAGTCAGAAAATGAGGTGTCGATGAATTACAAAAGCGCTATTTGAATTTAATGTTTTACACGCATGGACATACATGTCTGGATTGTTTACTTCAAATTGCGCAAATGAAATAAATTCAAAACGGAATGACTTATAGATAATCGTTTATTAATTTTGTGTAATTGATGATTTGTAGTGATTAAATAACGTTCACGTTCAGGTTCTCTAATAAATTGCTTGTTGAACATTAATATGTAAATTGTATCTCGTTTACCGAAGTAGGAAAAAAGCGACACAACGAATATTTATGTACGAAATAGGAATAATATATCTCTGAGAATTAAGTAATAAAAATGAAACGGAAGACAAGCGGGTGAAAAGATTTATGAAAACGTTGATTTGAAAATTGAATTTGAATTTTTCGACGGTTCTAAATTTTAATCCGATGATAATTCCAATTTGACAGTTCCGGTTGACTTTTTACCGAATTTTCATCTCGCAATTAAGCGATGAGCGAACCAACCGTCTTTCTCGCACAACTCTCGGGTTGTTGGGCAAGAGATTTAAACAGCATTAGTCCACTTTGCTATCTTATCATTAATGCTTTTATGACGTGAATTTCAAATCGGAGCACTTTCGTATTTCCGTATGAATGAGCAACACAATTTCAAACGATTATCATTTTGAAATATATTTTTACCGACAATAATAATAAAATACCCATTCGTGATGTGCCCACACTAAAAAAAATCAGCAAATTTATCACTGCTATTGAACTTGATATTAATACGTACACATAAACCAGTAGCGTGGAATAGTGGTTAGCATATATGCTTTCGAACATAGTGGTCACGGATTCGAGTCCCACTGGTTGCTGCTGGCCAGACCTCTGTTTCTGACTCCAGGTCGATCATTTCCTATCAGAGTTTACCAATTTATCTGATTTTCATCGAAATGATTCCAACAAAATGACAACCTTCACCTATTTGTCGCAATTTTCGAGTTTTCAACATCTTCATATAAAAATGCTGCAAATTGTCCATAAATATCTGGTAAATTTTGAGTTTTATCAGCATTCCGAATTAAAAGTCGAAATTATAATTTGTGAATTAAGTCAAACTGAAATAGTATTTTTGGAACTGAAAGCTGGACTTCCGCCACTCTCAAATATAGCGGTTCATACATATATGTATGTACATACCTACCTGAATATATCATCGGACATTGCATATCATCAGAAAAATCGTGAAAAAGTGTTTCGGATTTGTGGCACGATCTAAATAATTTTCATAACGTACCGAGCAATGTTGTGTGGCTTTTTTTTTGAAAAGTTAAAACGTACGCTTTAAATTATTGTAGTAATTTGTTTTACGGTAGAGAGAAACGCAAAGTTTTGGCTCGCGCAGCGTGCAATATAAAAATTATAATATAATCAGAGCACGCGGCTTGTATCTTCGCTTAACAATCTAAACTTTGTCTATAATGTAGGGCTTAAGATGTGAATAAAGATAAATATGTGGATTAAGTGAGCTACGCACAAAACTCATATTTTATCATTTCTGTGCCCGGACCGGCATAAAAGCGACCGGTAGGATTATTGCGACCCCGTAAAGCACTAAAAATAATAATAATAAAAAAAGGAAAATTATTTAAAGAGATAACTCTCTCGCACACGACGCCGAAGATTTCGGAGGTTGCACAACGGATGCTAAAGAGCTTAACGGCGCCAGCGTCGTACTCCGGACCAAAAATGTACATATGTATGTATGTACACACATTCATACATACATGTGTGCCATTATACATATACACATATGCACATATACATACATACACATTCGGCTAAAATATCAAATGCTACCTGCATGCTAATACCGTATTGACAGTACTATATTTCACGGATTATAAATGCAACATGATTTATGTACGAGTACCTACCTATCAGACTATGAAATATTCAATTGACGATATTTATTTTATAGTTGTGCAATCACCTACATACAAACATATACATACACAGAGGCTGAGACGCGTGGGCGCTTACGTCGTTTCGTCATTTGCTGTAACAATTCAGTAGCGTCGTTGCTCTTATGAAACAATACGAGTCTGATTTAATAAAACCCTAAGCGATTTGGCCGTGTAAATATTGCTAAGTAAACGACGGCGACACGAGTCACACTTGGCTATCTCGGATGCGAGTCCCTCGCAGTGTGTGTTTGTAATATATCTGTCTCGGAGATGGTCTGACATTGATTTCACCTCGATACATCATTCGGTTTGTCAGTGGGCCGGTACGTTTCTTATTTACAAAAAGGTCCCACAGATCCCATCGCGGGAAATCGGATTACGCGCGAAAAACGAATCATCGAAACGTACCTACATATATATGTATATAAATATATCATCATCATCATCATTTACAGCCATTCGCCATCCACTGCTGGATGAAGGCCTCTCCAACACGCTTCCACTCGTCTCTGTTTTGCGCAACACTCATCCATCTCATTCCGCACATTTTCCTAATTTCGTTCACCCATCTTCCTTGCGGTCTTCCTTTTACTCTTTTGCCTTCTCTCGGGTACCATTCAAGCACTTCTTTTGTCCACCTTTCGTCCATCCTCCTAGCTACGTGACCCGCCCATTGCCATTTCAATCTCTTCACTCTATCCACTATGTCCACTACCCTTGTCATATTTCTCACCCACGTGTTCCGCTTCCTGTCTTTCCTCGTTATGCCAAGCATACAGCGTTCCATACTTCTTTGAGTGCATTGGATTTTATTTTGCATCTTGGCGTTCAGTGTCCAAGTTTCACATCCATACGTCATCACTGGCAAAACGCATTGATCAAAGATCCTTTTCTTCAGGCAGAGTGGCATTTTTGATTTAAAAACAGCATTCATCCGTCCAAATGCACTCCACCCTAATTTCATACGTCTCTTTATCTCTTCATTTTTACTACCAGACATGTCAATTATTTGACCTAAATATAAATAATTATTTACTACTTCTACTGGTTTATCATCTAAGGGGATGCTATCAGGCATGCAATAACTATTGAACATTAGTTTAGTCTTATCTACGTTAATTTTTAATCCTACTTTTCTACTTTCCCTGTCCAGCTGTGTTAGTCTGATAAGTAGGTCAGCTGAATCACGAGCTACTAAAACTATATCGTCTGCGAACCGAAGGTGACTCAAAAAGCGACCATTGATGTTTACTCCGGCTGTATCCCAATCCAATTTCCTGAAAACTCCCTCAAGCACCGCATTGAATAACTTGGGCGAGATTGTATCTCCTTGTCTTACTCCTTTTCCTATGCTAAATCTATCTGTACCTGAAAAAATTTTAACCGAAGCTGTGGCATTCTTATATATTGCAGCTAACAGTCCCACATAGGGTTCCGGCACTCCCTGTGTTTTTAGAGCGTTAAGTACTGCATTATGACTAACTGTATCGAAGGCTTTCTCATAATCGACGAAACCTAGGCACAATGGCCGTTGATATTCGTTGGCGCGCTCGATTAGTTCGCCAACTACTTGGAGGTGGTCCATTGTGCTGAAATTTGCCCTAAACCCTGCCTGCTCTATAGGTTGGTTCTCGTCGAGGATATTTTTCAGCCTTTCTGTAATAACCTTCGTGAAGAGCTTGTAGACCGCTGAAAGTAGACTAATGGGTCGGTAGTTCTTGATATCGCTTTTGTCGCCTTTTTTGTGTATTAAAATGATAGTTGCGTTATTCCATCCTTCTGGTATAGCTTGGTTCTGGATGCATTTGCTGAAAAGCCTAGCTAAGATATTAATTAGGGGGGGGCCGCCACATTTTAGTAAGTCAATGGGAATATTATCTTCCCCTGGGGTTTTACCGTTCTTTGCAGTTTTTAGCGCGGCCTCTACTTCGCTAGGCAATACTGCAGGAACCCTTTGGCCGTGTGTCGATTCCAGAGCGGGGAATTGGCCGTTGTCGTTCTCGTATAGTTTTGCATAGAACGTGTAAACTCTGTCTATGATTTCTTCTCTATTCCTAATTATTACTCCGCTCTCTGATCTGATTGCGATCATTTGGTTTTTGCCTAAGAAAAGATCCTGTTTGCACTTTTTCAGGCTACGGTTATTCTTAATGGTATTTTCTATTAGCTTGCTGTTAAAATCCCTGACATCCCTGACTATTCTCTTTTTAATTTCCTTATTTACTAGATTGTATTCTTGCTTATTATTATCCCTATCTAAATTCCTTTTATGCTTAATTAGGTTTTTTGTTTCCGCTGAAATTTTGCTTAATTTAATCTGTTTCCTGAATCCACCTAATTTCTTACCTGTTGAGGTTAGAACCGAACTAATTACAGTGTTCAATTCCTCGATGTCTGCTTCTGGGTTTAATTTCCCGTATCGATTTCCAAGTTCGAGTTCGAATTCCTTTTTCCTAGACCTTAGTTGAGCGAAATCTGGAGAGTTACTGCATCCTTTTATTAATTTCCTACGTTCGCAATTTATATTAATGGCCATCTTGGCACGGACTAATCTGTGATCGCTACCTATATCTACTTTACTTAAAACACTAACGTCTTTAACGGAGTGCAGGGCATTTGTTAGGATGAAATCGATCTCGTTTCTGTCTCCTTTAGGACTCTCCCAAGTCCACTTATTGTTGGTGTTTTTCCTGAAAAATGAATTAGTGATAAAGAGCCTGTTGTGTTCTGCGAATTCTATGAGGCGATCGCCTCTGTCGTTTCTTTGGCCGGTACCAAAATTGCCTACTGCTCTTTCTGTATTTGCCTTTTGTCCTATTTTTGCGTTAAAGTCGCCCATGATTATTTTAAAGTGGTGACGGCTATTATCGTATGCGTCCTGTATTTTTTCGTAGAAGTCTTCTATTTCCTCGTCTGGGTGGCTAGATGTGGGGGCGTACACTTGGAAGATTTGACAAGTGTACCTGCTCGAGATTCTTAATACTATATAGCATATACGTTCCGATATGTCGCTTATTTCTATAATATTTCTTTCTATTCTCTTATTGATAAGAAACCCTACTCCTCCTATTCTACCATTTGGTAGCCCTCTCCAGTAGAGACAGTTACCACTTTTTAGGATTATTTGGTTTTGCTGTTTTCGTCTTACTTCACTAAGTCCTACTATATCCCATTTGATATTTTCTAATTCATTCTCTAATGCAAGCACACTTCCTTCACTCGATAACGTTCTTACATTGTACGTGGCTAAATACAGGTTTCTATTAGCTAAGCTATCATCCATCGTCACTCTTACCTTGTTGGAGGTTTGGATATTATTTTTCTCGCATTTATCCAAGATGTGTTGAGAAAAAGGCGGTACCTGAGAGAGATTTCCATTCAAGGAGTGAGTTCTTACCGCCATAGACTCTTCTCTGTGGTCAGCTTTGACAGATAGTCATCCTAGGTATCACTTGGATCACTTATGAATTATTACATGCCATTTAACAGGGTTACTTTGTAAGTGAAAGTAGTTAGTTATGATAATAATAGATTAGCAATTGTTATACTACTTTTTTATAGATCTTTATCGTGAGACGCCTCTTTGGAGACAACGGATTTATATATGTGAGTGCGGTTTGCAATTTAATATTTTAATAATAACTTTAGTAAAGAATATAAAATTACACGAATTACTTTAATATAATTTAAATATAAAAAAGAACTGATAGACAGTTGGGAAACACCGTTTCTGTTTGCTATTATTCTATTAAGTAAAGTTCGTTAAAGATTTTTGGCTGGAAGCAATTATGTGGAAGATTTATTGCTTCTGTGGGACCGACTGAAGGACCCTTTTTTTGTATTCAGGTAAGGAGATGTATCTCGTTCGTATATTTTTTTGCTCAGATTTGACACAAAAATTAGCACAAAATTTTTCGAAATAACTGATATAAAACCGCTTTTTACGACCGATTTGCTGTTTATTTTTACACTTAAATTATACTAGGATGCAATTAGTAGAATAAGTGATTAGATGGTTAAGTTTTTAGATTAAATTTCGTGCAATAGCCGGGTTTAAGCGAGTAATAGCGGGAAGAACGCAGAAGCACGTCTTCCCCGCATGACACGAAAGACCGAACTCCTATAAATATATATATATATATATATATATATATATATATATATATATATATATATATATACACAGTATACTCTCGATTATCCGGGTGCGGATTATCTAGTATTTAATTATTACGACATACGTAGATAAGCGATCTAGGTGGAAGAAGAGGACAAGAAAAAATACAACGATTGAAATATATGTAATAATAAAACTAAAACGAACTCGGTCGCATTGTACACAGTGATAGTATCATCGGGTGAAATCCAAATTTGTACAAGTAGACCAGATAATCGCGTGAAGATTCAAAGATTTCAATTGCCTGTAGATTGTTATCGTTAGCTCGGTTTATTTCACAACACGAATCCGTCTGGCACATAATATGATAATAGCAACGTTTCATTGAAATTACTACGAATATAATTTACGACTATTCAATAAAGTGACACGACATACATACCTATAAATACATATAATAGTTATGAAACTGAACATGCACCATGAATATTGCTATTTTGTAAATTGTATTAAAATTCCTCCAATGAGAATCGAAAAACAATCCATCTCTCGTAATTTCCTATAGGCGAAAGACCCACTAAATGAATTCTCATTAACTTTGCGAACATATTAAAGCACAAGAAATGGTTTCAAAATTTTATATAAACAATTCACGTTTAAATAAAAATTTAAGATACAGTTCTCTACTTAATTTTTTAAGACAAACTCAAGCAGTACCCCAATTATTTTTTGATACTAAACACCATTTTAAGTTCTTAACCCCCTCCCTCAGTTTGAAAAACGCAGTTTGTTTATTCAAATACGTATGTATAGATAAATATTAGGTATATAAATGTATTATTGGTCACTATTGGAAACATAATCACACTATGTACAATATGCGCACGATAGAGATTTCATCTACAAAATAATTAAGAGCGGTCGCTTTACAATGGAGGTAACGGTCAAAGTCAATCGTTAGAAATAAAAAGGATAAATAAATTAAATAAAAATAAAACGTAGGAACGTATGGCGATGAATGTCGAGATTGCGACAACGGAGCACAGACCCTCGTCTCCAGCAAGTATCCGAAGGCCTTCCGGATTTGCGGCCAGCGAAAAGGAACAATCCCAAGAATTTTCGGTTCTCTTTGAATCCGCGAGACGAGAAGATAGATCCTTCCTCGATACGAGAGCGGGTCCACGTTTTATTAGATTTATCGCCCGAATATCTCGGACCCGGCCTGGCAAATCGATTCGATACGATACCGATGGCTATATTAGAAAAAAAAGCTCACGTAAAGAATGCAGTGACGCAACGAGCTTTCGATATAATAAATACAACATAACCAACCTTCTGTGGGAATAAAAAAACCAAACATCCGAACGACAGGCGCATACACACGTATGTATGTACGTACGGACGTATGTACATACATAGGTGCATCGTAGTAATCCCCAGATGCTGTCCGACGAATATATCCCCTGCTGTACTCGTTCACAAAAGCCTTATTCACATGACGAAGTACCTTGATTCGACCGTGTGACTAATAAGCAAATTAGTGATGATCATTAAAATGCTGTCCGACTAACAGAAGCTACATTTCAAGTTGTTTATATTGATGGCCGGCGATCATTGAATAGATTATCTTTTTTTTACATACGTACATACATATATGCATATTGGATTGACCTATTGAATGTGAGCTTTTTTATCGCTAGTTTTTTTTTTTAACATATTGATTGGTTTCAGTTTACGAGTGATTCACGTTTGTGACGTAATTCAAACTAATTTTTCAATTATGTATTAACGGTGCTTTCGACGATACGGCACATATAAAAGAAAAACTAAATTAGTTTAATGCGAAGTCGTCGTGTTAAGTAGGGCAGCTGAATGGTTAACATTATGGAGCGATATTGATTAAAAATATGGCGAGGCCAACACACGATTTTTTCGCATATATTTTCATTATGAACAATAATTCTGAAAAAAATTAAATAGAAAAAGCATATCCTATTATTATATACATACCTATGTATATGTTATAAATTTAGTATGTGTATGAATAACTTTGATGCACAAACAGATACAATCAATAATGTATAGTATAATACATACATATATAGGTATATGATTTAAAATATGACAAATTGTTAGGAAAATTAAAATTATCATTTTAATTTTGCCAAAAATGATCATATTATTTTTTAAGGGTCAAAAGTACTATTACATTTAATCTATGACAAGATTAATGTATTAAAATACAAATAAACGAATATCTCAAGGAATAATTTTTAGGTTAAAGTTTAACTAGTCAAATAATTCAAAGTACAAAGTTAAAAAAAATGCTATAAAATGTTCATAAATTATGCGAGTAACGTATGTAATTATATAATCTAAAATATTGCGAATATTTTATATTTTCAAAAGGCTATTTGACATTTTATTAATAATATATGTAGTGTAATTAATATTTCGAAAAGAACAAAATATTTATGGCTTTACGTGCCAGCAAATACTTAACATTTGGCTATTAGTTTAAAATCAGGTTTGTCCGGTGAGATATTTTAGAAAAAAACAATATTCCCAAAGATACCTATTCGTTTTCAGAACGAAAAACAAAATTACAAACAATTTTAAAGTTTTTATATTGTGTGATTATTAGATATCGTAAGCATCTTGTATATTTCCTTTTAATTGGGCGATAAATTCAAAGACACGTTTAATTTATGCGAATAGTAAATTTGTTCACGTTGTAGACACACACCGTTTCGACATTTAACATATGTAATTTGAATTTAGAAGCGCATTTAAAAGCATATAAAATTTTCAGGACATTTCCGAAATATTTCAATGAAAATTTTAGTACAACATTAGAGAAAAATATGTACGCCATTATCGGCTATAAAATGAGGTACGTCGCCATTCAAAACAGGTAAACGGCAAATTCCGATGAACTTTGGAAAATTTAAAAAGTTAATATTCCCGAAAATATAAGCTAGACACGTGAGTATTCAAGTAACACAAATACGTATATTTAACGAAGAGCATTTCGACTCGAATGGAAAAAAAGATCAAGTGCATTGAACCGGTCAATGATTTTGCATGTCGTATAAACCTGTCAACGCTTTCATAGATCGCTATAAACTAACTGTTAGGGCAAAAAGTTTGGCAAGTTGCTCATTTTGGCGTATATATATGTAGGTGTATAATGTTTTATACGTTTCTTTTTTGGTTTTTGTCATTGGCGAGACCTCACGCGAACTCTTCACAGTCTGGTTGTTCCGTCATGTCTGCGAGTCACAAAAATACTTTGAACTGCCAACTTGATCTAGACCGGCTACCACCGTGGAAATATGTCCTTAGGTAATTCTCAGGCTCACTAATACACAGCTGGACAAAAGTAAAACAACCCTAAATAAAAATCGGCTAGACGATTCGTAAAAAGTAATCTTACTAAGTAACTAAGTAATATTAAACTATTTTCCTGATTTTTATTTTATTTTATGTATTTAATTTCCACCATAGGTACCATGACAGGTTGCGTCAAAGCGACACATATGGTCAAACTTGTACATTAATACAAAACACACATAACAATCAATGAATTCAGATTTACGAAAAACGAAGGGACAAGTCAACAATGAATAGCAAACTCAAACAGGAGACAGCCGATCTGGATTCGATAACCATCCAGATCTTGCCAGCAGCATATTTGAATCGAATAATTACTCAATTCCGACCGGGATTTGAAGCCGTGACCTCTCCACTGGTAAACAACGGCTTCACCAGTGAGCTACGCTGTGGCTCAAAATGTTATGTAATGTATTTATAAAATAAAGTAAAAATACTTCATCTAGATACTACATATACATATGTATGTACATAAATACATACATACTACATACAAATTACACAATACTACATACATAGATAAAAGTAAAAATTGGCTCCTTTGAACAAAAATAAATCTTGAATAAAAATAAATAAAATCAAAAAGAGAAATCTTGTAAATAAAAATAGCAACGATTCTGTTAAAAAAATTGAACTTTGATAAAATATAATAGATCCGATTTTAAGAAAAGATGCTAACACGATAATTAGTCTCAGTACTTTACGCAACAAACATTATTAAATATGCTAAAATGTAGAAGAAGAAAATTTAAAATTGTCACAAAAAATGTAAAGTTACCAAAATGATTTTGAGGGTTCAAATGATAGTCAACATTTGGACCATCAAAGTGGTCCAAATTTTGACTATCGAAAAATCGTCTGTTGTATGTACTATGTCATCATCATCATCATCTACAGCCATTCACCATCAGTCATCCACTGCTAAATCTCTCGAACGGCCTATCCAACACGCTTCCACTCGTCTCTGTTTTGCGCAACTCTCATCCATCTCACCCCGCATATTTTCCTAATTTCATCCACCCATCTTCCTCGAGGTCTTCCTTTTACCCTTTTGCATTCCCTCGGGTATCATTCTAGTATTTCTTTTATCCACCTTTCGTCCATTCTTTTAGCCACGTGGCCCGTCCATTGCCATTTCAATCTCTTCACTCTATCCACTATATCCACTACCCTTGTCATACTTTGTTAATATTTATAAGAAAGTACTGAATAAGCAAAATAAATCACCAATCGTATGTAATGCTTAGCTGTAATGTTCATAAGAAATATCACCAGTTAAAAAAAATTAACCAATGACATTAATAAATTTCTAATTTATACTCTAACGAGGCCATAACACTTATAGTGTGTTACAATTGTCATAAAAATATAAAAAACAATCTATTAATACATATGAAACATGATAAATGCTCACTTTACATATTCCTCCGATTCTATGAGAATCTGCATGCTAAAACAAAACAACAATTTCTTTAGTAACACATTTTAGAAATATTGCATAAAAGTATAGTAAAATAATTTAAAAATTACAAATTGCAGTAATTCTTCATATAAAAATCACCATAAGCGCCTTTCCTCTTCATAGATTTACGATTCACTTCACATGAATAAAATTTAACAATTGCACAAGCACTTATTTAATTTGATTTTAAATTTATTTTTTAATATTGAAAAACAAAAGAATTATCACACTCGGGAAAAAAAATGGCCGCATATTAACATTTCGATTATTATAACACTATTGAACACTGCATTCACTTAATTTCTTGAAATCATCGATTAAATTCCAACCGGCATTGCACTGAACTGATTAATCAAAATCGCGATCCGTATACATATGTATTTTTTATAAACTAGGATGATTAAACGTACCGACATTTTAAATGCGTTTCTAGCGATCGAAATGAAAACCTCTGATTATAATACTATTAGGCACAATATTTGAAATCGCGTTTCACTTTTACGAAAATCACTTGCTTTAATTTCGAGTGGTGCGAGCTAATTGATTATTTGGATAATTGATCATTTTCAACGGTGAAAATATGACGGTAATTACGATCGCGTGCACCGTTGATCGACAACTAAATTTGAATAAAAAAAAACAAAATTTTAATTATCAAACAAAAACAAGTGAACATATTTGTATACGTACGATGTATTCAAATTGAATTTCATTAAAGAGGTGTGCATTATACATACATAAAATGGAATCATCGACACACCATTTTTTACAAAACTTATGATTCGTGAATATCCAAAACATTAAATTCAAACATTCGACTCTGCACTGGCGAGACGTTGTTTTTTGACTTTCGTTCGGGCTGTATAAAGTATGTATGTATGTACGTACATACATAGGTATACTACGGTTAGAAATCGTGGCTGGATTCGTTGGTAGCCCGACGACGAATAATTTTGTATGGAAACTAGTCTATTATTTTACTCGACCTTTTATTTTATCAACCCAACGAGCTTTCCGTCTCTTCGGGCGCTTTTCTTTGCGCAATATTTGACTTGAGGAACTCCTTAAGCAGTTTGAGAACTTTACAAAGGCTGAAATTACCGCACTTACCTAGTGCACGTCAAGTGCCCACTCCCATACCATAAACGAGTAGTAAAAACAAATTTTCATTGCAAGTAGATATTAGATTTACATACATACATAGCACAAAGGGGATAGGTGTATAAAATAAGAAAAATGTGTAGGATGACATGGATTAGAAGCCTTCATCCAGCAGTAGATAATGAATGGCTACAGATGATGATAATGATGATACATAGACACTAGACATTTGGCTATAGATGATGATAATGATGATAACAAAATAAATGGCCAGTATTTAATCAATTTCGGTTAGTATATAAATCAGTTTTCGGCCAGTATTTTATTACCAAAATGGACAGTATAAAAATCTGACGTACATTCGCCAGAACAAATAGTGCCTGTTAGATGGAATTGTCTATCAAGATCGTACCAAGCAATACCAATCTAAAATAAAACTAAACATTTAATATTAATACTGTCTATTTAATATAAATACTGGCCTTTCATATTTAAATACTGACAAAAATAGACTAAAATACTTCTCAGTAAAATACAAGCCTTACAAATTTGTACATTATTATGTACTTTTTACTCCAATTTCAATATAATGAGATGTATGAACAAATTGTCAATAATTTTCATTTATGGCCGAATATGGAAACGGCTGAAACTTCTGCAAAATACATATAATTATTTTAATAAATTAACGAAATATATTCATTAGAATGCGTACGGGTATATAAAGTCAAAATAAAAACAATAATTACGTGGTTGTTCACATTATCAGATGTTTTATTCTCGTTAATTACTATGTGTTACTCACTGACCGAGTCATGAATGTAAATATTTTTTTTTTTTCAGTATTATTTTTATTTAAATTGATTAACAGATAACAAATCAATTCATTATTGACTTAAAATTGACTTGTATAAAGTAGTATTAGTAAATTTTATAACGAATAAATCATTTTTAATGAATAATAACGAATAAACATGATTAAAATGGGATATTAACCGGAATATTTTCTAGTAACGAAATACATATGTTTAAATATGCACATCTACGTCATGTCACATACATACTATGCACGTATCCTGCGAGAGTACGTCTCTAAAGTTCGATTGTTTCGCTTGGAAGAATAGATGGATTGATTTCACTTTTTAATAACACGACACCGGTCCGAATTAGAGGTACAAAAAATACGGGGTATTATCAAAACCCCTTCTGTGGAAAGGCTCACAAAAACGCGCCAGAACTTTTTGTGCACGTTGTTAAAATATACAATGGATGCAGGGAGTATATTTGTGTAGATACGTATTCAGCTTGCAGGCGGCAGCCGATTGTTTCAGAGTTGGAATAAAAATTGAAACAAAAATTCGATCGGAGACTCGTTTTTCGCGCTCCGGGGCGCAGCGCGAAGTAATTCAAGCCTTCGCCCGTAATGGCGTTATATGAAAAAGTTTTCCACGAATGGCGCTGGAAAACACCGGCTGGAAAATCATACTCGGGCTAAATTCTTTAAACAATAGAATGTCTGTTTTACATGACTGAACTTTCTGTAGCGGCTCTTGTGGGGGAAGGGAAGGGCACTCTCCCTTGTCCCCCTTCCCCTTGGGGCGCAACTATTTTTCTGCCATGCAAATTTTCAAGTTTTGTCTACTCAGCGACTGACTGCATGCGACGTACTTTTAATGGTCTTGCAACTCGATATACACCTACAGTTTATAATGTAGATACAGCTAAACTTGTCAAACGGGAGGTAAATGTGTGCACTTAGACCAGGCATGCATTCAGGATTTTACCTGAAGGGGAAGTACATACAATCCTCTGAAATATATATACATCTATACAAAATACTAAAATATATAAAATACATGTAGGTTCAAGATGCAAGGGGTTCCAAAAGATACACGTGGGTTTGGTCAAACGGTTTATTGATACGTCTGAACGTCAGGCTAGCCTTATAGCAAGTAACCCAATATACGCTTCTAATATTTTGTACATATATACGTTTGAAAAGGTTAACAATCATAATATGAAAATTTGAGAAAGTGATAGTGCGTTCAGGCGATTTACATTGCTATATGCAATAGTTCAATTAAATATTATACAAAATCAGAGCGAATGCAATTTCATGTAAATTTAACGAATCGTAATTTAAAAATAAATTAGTAACGTTCCGAAAATGCAATTAACGTGTACTCGATTAGCTATGCAACGACATATTTTGAATCGAATCGAAAATTTACAATCGAACGAGTCCACGAATACTGGCCAAAGCTGCACGCGAATAAATTTCGCTTCAAAACGCGAGTCTTTCGCTAAGGTCGTGTTTTTCGAAGCGTTTCATACATTTGTCGGCGAAAATGCGTATAATGCGATTTCATCTGGAAATTTACGCTAATATTATAAAGGAGCATCGAGAATATAATTAACGTTTCGGGTGCACTGAACCGTTCGCGTTTAAGAATCGGCCTCAATTAAATAAAACAACAGTAAATTTGTCTTAAATTTATGTGTTACGAGACCACATAATAATACGATGTGCATTCCACTCCTGTTGTTTATTTTTTTAATATTTCTTTAACATGATATATATGACTTCATCCATACATAATTGCCACGTTAAAATACCTAACGTACGGCTTTTACTCGCAGATCGCATTTCGCTGATATGAAGACTTTCGCGATTTTTATTGCTGTTTTGTTCCTACGAAAAGCAAATATATAAATATCTACCACTTTTTGCACATTCTTAGTTAAGTTTCTATGTATGCTAATGTCAAATTGTACCTTCCCTTCTATTTCTGAACTCGCACACGTGTTTTAAAGGTGCATTTAACGTGCATTTAGACGCGCGCTCAAAAAATATCGCTAGTGCATTTTCTATGGGTGCAGTCATACAAGTTATATGAGAACACTTCCACAGAGAATGTACAATGTACATACATATGTATGTATAAACGAACCTTAAAGCCTTATTTTTGATAAATATTCATTTTTGTTGAAGATTTCGTCTTTGGAACATTATTAACTATATGTATTTTTCGATCACAATGATTACAGATTGCTAGTAATGAAAATCGTTCGAATTGAACAATGTTTCGAAGCAATCTTATGTCGTCTGTGAACATCAAAGCAGACATGCCCAGTCGAGGTTTTTGTAATAGATCATCTTATAGGTATAGAAGAATATACCTATGTTTGTACATACATACATACGTATATACATTTTACTTTCACAAAGGATCCGGTCGGTGGGTAGCCAATAAACCAAAATGCGTTGTTAATCGTTCACCGCATTTCCTTTCCCTGGAATATCGGATTTCTCGACAAAAAAAAGTTCTCCGGTGTACGATGATCAAGCGCATGAACCAACGGAGCAAGGATTCACCAGTTTGGAAGACAGTGATAACAAACTAAGCTATTCCTTTTCCAAACGAACAAACTATACGACCGTATATGTACATACAAATACATACATAAAAAGAAAATTCATTCGCATTAGCAAATGTCGCAAATTGTACAAGTCCAAGCAAATCGTGCAAAACTTTCTAGCGTGTCACGGCATCGTCATTGATCATCTTTTATTGCGAGCTTCGATTCTTATGAATTTTTAGATTGTTAGTAGCGCAATGACTTGGCGTACATCCAGCATCTCGCTTTCAAATCGTAAAATCCCCATATTTGTGTACTGTAGGGCTTTTTTTGTCATTGTGAGGTCTAGGACTAGCGTTGCCTGGGGCCCTTGGGGTCGCGGTGTCATCAGCGTCGACTTCATTGTTGGCATTTTGAGCGATTTGTTTGGCGATATAAACGACAAACACGAAAAGGTGTGATGAATTAAGACGATTTGTCATCGGTCGTTTTGCCGTGTTTGTCGTATGAAGACGTACGTCCTATGGGAATTTTTAGGGCTGCCCAGCTATGACTTTCCAATTTTAAACGAACATAAAGGGACCCGGGTCCCTTCGCCATTGTTCGCTGAAAACGAAGCGATTTATCATCGAATTTTCTGCCGATCGCCGCAATAATCTCGCCTGCAAACACAATTGCATATACGATCAAAGGAATTGTATTTCAATTGATATTTCAATTTTTTTGACTAAAAAATAGGGAGATAGAATACCTGTCTACATACATATATAAATACACATATGAATATATCTTTATATCGTATATTGACTGACGAATATATGTAATCCCTTTTTTGCATAAACGTACATATGTATGCATGTATATGTAATACAAGATATGCATGATACAACATAATTCTTAAATTATGCCAATTTACTGATACGAATATATTTTTATTATATTCTCCCTTAATATGCACATATGTAGTATAAATTGTCAACAAGCTGATTTATGTAATAATAAAATGATTGCACTTTTGATTAAGATCTTTAGTATCTATGCAATAATTTTCCCATTCACGACGACAAAATTCTCTTATTTTCTTCGTTGTTTTCGCGACGATAAAAAAACATCCATTTTTTACCACCCCCCCCCCCCCCCCCCTGTCCCCATCCTTAGGAGCAATTGTGCGATAATGTATACTTCGTTAAGTCCGTTATATAAGAATTTGATTATTTTGACGATTTCGTTCCATTTAATTTATTTCCCCCTCGTCGTCGTAACGATGCCTCGATTGTCCTCGTTGAAATAAAAATAAATTGCTTTTAATTACGCCCATTATTTTTTAATACAAATCTGTGTAACGTCCCATATTCTCTCCTATTGAAGGAAAGTAATAAAAATGCCCTTAATGACTTTGTTCTTCTTTTTTTTGTTCCTGTTTTCATCTTCGTGGGTTTTTTTTTCTGGCTCCTTACGCGTCATTAATATAAAATCTCGAAATTAAGAAATCGGAGTCCCAGAAATAACGAACAGATTCTATTCCGAACATCATCACTCAATTTAATTTTAAAAAATTTAGTCAATATCCGTTAGATTTTAGAACGGACAGAGGAATGAAAAAATGATAACGAATTCTTGGTGTTCATTTTGTATTAAATTATACATATGTTTCAGCAATTCATCTTAATTTTACAACATATTTTGCCGAAACTACATTATAAAAAAAAAATCATCAGATTTTCTGCTGAATGTACTGCCAGTCAGATTGTAATCAACGGACACAAAATATTATATTTTCAGAAAAATTATGTTATTATTTTATAAACAATATCCTGAAAAGCTTGATACTAATAGCACTGAGCAACAAAAAAAGTTACCGGAGCGGAAACTAATCAATATTTGCTAACTTTAACGTACTGAATTCGAATATGACAATGATTTTTGTTAGCTTACTCTGGCTTAAGAAATATGAGCTTTTAAAAAAATGGGGTAACTTTTACAGATATTGGCTTTTGCAGTTTTTAATTTAAAATCTATTATAGCTGTGGCAAACGTGAGTATTGGAATCAATAGTCAGTTGTTTTTTTTGTATTGATTGTGAATTTTTTTTGCTTTGAAATACTTATAATCAATTATTTTCTAGCGAATTACGTACGAATTTTAAAATTCCAAAATATACTTTTATTTTTACACATTTTTTCCGTAATATTATGAGCTAATTTCGTAAGTAGTTGTTAATGGATGTAGGAAAATATTGTACTGAATAAAGCTAAAAGGATAAAGATTTTTATTCATAAAAAAAACAATGATAGAATGGAAATGTAATCAATTGATTTAAAAGTTTCCCAGTACAAGTTAACGATCGCTGCCCAAGAGTGCTAACATTCGTCTCAGTTTAACTACCGACATGCAAATTATACCTTTAAAGAAATAGCTTATTCCACTCTTACTTTAAATCCATTTTACCTTTTATCGTCTACGTTGCTCTGATCTGGATCACAGCCAATGATACCAAACGCAACACCTTGCAAATCGTTCAAAATAAGTCACCGAAAATAACATTCAGCACCTCATTAGAATATGAAAATTTCCAGACGAAAGTCGAAAAGTCGAAAACGTTCGCATTTCTCTCTTGGAAAATTTTACAATCCACCCAATATAATATAATAAGACGGTCATCGTTTTTGGGTAGCATCTGTATTTTCTACAGAGCGGTTGAATTTAGTGCGCGGCTTGGGCCATTTAGCGCGCGGAACAGGGCGGTCCATCTTCGGGCCCGCGGACTGATGATGAGACCAATCTTGGCGTAATCTTTTGACATGTGCTCGGGCCCGGGCAACTTTACGATTCAATTATGTGCGTTAAATAGTGCGGCAACTTCCTCCATCTCTCTTGCTTGCCCACTTTTCGCTTTCGGTGGCGAAAGCGCGCACGACTAACGAGCGAACTTCTTCGGCCGTATTATTTTTCAATAATGCAGGAAACGTTAATTATCCGTGTGTTCACACCAAGAAACGTATGTATGTATGTATGTATTCACAGGGTCGTCAAAAAGCGACGCCGTGCTTTAAATACCCGTATTTATTGGTACTCCACTCCAAGCTGGAATCGACTAACTAAACGCACGCCTACGGGGAATAGACGGCTCTTCACAGGCATTCCTATTTTTACTTCAATAATAAATACACCTAGTTAAATTTGAAAAAGTATATAATACGAATTACATACCTAATAAAATAAAGATAGTAATTTTAACAACGTTCATTTTAAAATCAAAGCGTTAATAAAAAGGATTGTTATTAAGATGTACAGTTAAGTTTTTCAACAAGTTGTACCAACCGTTTTGAATTTTCAATTATAAAATCCCGAAACTCAAAGTCAAAGTGAAACTATAATTAAAACAAAAAGAAGAGAATGGTGGAGAGGGGGGGGGGGGGCTAACGATACGAGAGAGTGGGTGCGTGCGTTGATCAGGGTACCCCCCCCCCTCCGCTGTTTTTCTTTCATTATTCCAATTTAAAAAAACAATTTTTGATTCACTCATCATTGACAGAATGATTACACTTAAAATATTATATTTCAAAAATAAGCCCTTAATAGTAAAAATAGACATTATTAGGTAATTATTTATATTTAGGGCAAATAATACATGTGCGGTATTAAATAAATAATATATAACAATAATACATGGTAGCAAATAGTACATGTGCGGTAGTAAAGAAGAAGACATGAAGAGATGTACATATTTACGTATAGTGGGATCACGCACCTAGAAGAATAGACAAAATTAGGCAAAAGAAGGGCTAGAATGGTACTCGAGAGAATGTATGTAAATGGAAGCTAGGGTGAAAGGAGGGAAGATGGGTAGACTTAATTAGGAAAAATTTCGGGGTGAGATAAATAAGAGTTGCGCAAAACAAAGACGAATGGAATCGTATTGGAAAAGCCTTCATCCAGCAGTGGATGGTGAGTGGCTGTAAATGATGATGATGACACCTGAAAATTAATGATTCAAATTAATCTATAGCATATTTTAATATAATTAAAGAAACATAATTCAATTCTGAAATTAATCTCTCCCACTAAATTATTATTGACTTAAAATATTTTTCTTTGCATTAATTTATTAAATTTTAAATACTTGGGAGAAGCGGTATAGCCGATGGAAGGTACAAAAAAATGGATTTTGGATTTAATATAAAGAAAGTTTGACAAATATGTACAAAATGCAAAAATCAGACAGTTAGACCTTCATCCAACAGTTAATGATTAAAGTATGATAAATTCGATGTTTGTAATTGGTTAGGAAAGCGCTTTAGGGCTTACCTGCTAGGCCTTCCTGGTATATATGTACATACATATGTATATGTAAATAAATTAATATAAAATAAACTTTAACTTTTAATATCCTACCTGTTTAAAGTGCAACAAAACATCGTTTTTGTTGTACACCCAAAATATGCATCACATGCACATTCACACTTTTCGTGCTTGGATGCGAAGGTCCGATGGAAGTTCGTCATTATCCCATGCATATATGCATGAAGAATACGTGCTCCTTCATCAGTATGTACACGAATACGTACAAATGGAATATGCACATTCCCATTGCCGTTCGAAATGCGATGATGCGTAAGTCATCATTGGAAACACACTATCCCATGCTATACTAATGTATACAATACTATCCTGGATTTGATATGGCTGACGTTATGCAAATTCAGCACATTCCCGTCGCTCGCACGTTGCGTGAATTCGAGTAGCTGATGTTGTATTTTTAAGGCCGATTATAAAATTTGAAACAAACACATTTGATTTGCGTGCCGAGAGCGCAATGGCACTCAGTCGGTTAGTTTCCCCATCCGAATTTCAACAGCCACGCACACACATATATGACACCGGCACGCAACGCGTCATTCAAAGGGTTAACGCCACTAAAGCGATCTAATTTATTGTTTTGAAAATAGCGTTGATTTTCGAGGAGGGTTGCATCCGAACCGTGTGGATTTTTATCGCGAGCACAAATCACGGAACCGCCATAATAAAAATTCAATTCGAGCAGATTATCTCCAGACGATCGACAGTAGGTTGGCTTTATCGCAGTTCGCGAAATTCCAATTATCACGTATGATCGGAATAAATTACGCTCTGAGATTGTTTCGTCGGTCCGTATGAGCTGGAATTGCGTGTATCAAGGTAAGTAATTTTGATTTCTTACTAAAAAAAATTACATATCTCGAAAAGGGAGAGGCCTCTGCGAACCGTAAAATGACCCTTTTCCGGTTCTGAAATTGCTTTGATTAAGCTTAACATTGAAATAACATTTAAGTTATTTGTACGCGTTGTATACGAACGAACGAAACACGGTGCATATTATACATACATTTATTTTTTGTACATATAAACATGAGTCGCCAACTATTTTAATCCTCGTGTTTAACAAAGAAGCTTTACATTTAACTGCTAGCTCGTTAGGAATTTAAAATTTGCAATATGATTCGGTTTTAAATACAAGAAACATGATATTATTAATCTTTGATATTATTAAACATTGATTTAATTTAAATTATCACACTAATCTTTACGATATAATATAAGATCTTTCGAATCATTCACCATAAATCTTAACTCATTTTTAAAAACTATTATTTATATACTACTAGCTGAACCAGGCATGCGTTGCGATGCCACAATAACGCATGCAATTCCCGTTCTCGTTCCCGTTCCCGTTCCCGTTCCCGTTCCCGTTCCCGTTCCCGTTCCCGTTCCCGTTCCCATTTGTCGGAAAAACGTAGATAGCGAACACATTTGAAATAATTCAATTATTTGTTTATTTTACCCTAACAATGCAGGTCGCGATGCGAAAACATTTGAAATCATTGCATTGCAATGACACTCATTCCCGTTTTTTTTTACAGAAACCATCGCGCACATGTACAAAATAACTCTTGTAATTTTCATCGCAATTTTCTGAATGTGTATAGGAATGCATACATGACAGACAAACAGGCAAACATTGATTTATATATACATATGTACATATATACATAGATTATAAAGAATTTGGACGTGAAACTTGAACATTGAACGCCAAGTTGCCTCACAAAGTCCAATACACTTAAAGAAGTGTGGAACGTTGTATTATTGGCATAACGAGGAAATACAGGAAATGGAATACGTAGGTGAGAAGTACGACAAGGGTAGTGGATATAGTGGATAGAATAAAAAGATTGAAATAGGAATAGGCGGGCCCACGTGTCTAGAAAACTGAACAAAAGGTGAACAAAAGAAGTGCTAGAATGGTACCCGAGAGAATGCAAAAGGGTAATAGGAAGACCGCAGGGCTATATATTATATAACCCTACTATACAGGGCTAATACATTAAATGAAATTATTTTATTTTCAATTTCACAATTTTATATTTTCCCCAAAGATTTTACATAAAGTCCATTGGACTTAAAAAGTATGGGAAGCTGTATGCTTGACATGACGAGGATAAGAATCGGAATATGTGGGTGAGAAGTATGACAAGGGTAATGGATATAGACAAAGTAAAGATGGTGAATAATTTGAAAAGGCATTGGGTAGGTCACGTATCTTGAACAATAGACGAAAGTTGG
Source organism: Arctopsyche grandis (assembly GCF_051622035.1). NCBI lineage: Eukaryota > Metazoa > Arthropoda > Insecta > Trichoptera > Hydropsychidae > Arctopsyche > Arctopsyche grandis. The sequence continues at coordinate 21,033,045 of NC_135362.1, forward strand.
ACAAAATAAGTGCAAGAATGGTACCAGAGAGAATGTAAAACGGTGAAAGAAAGACCGTAAGGAAAATGGATAGACGAAATTCTAAAAAATGTGTGGGGTGAGATGGATGAGAGTTGCGCAAAATAGAGACGAGTGGAAACGTGTTAGAGAGGCCTTCGTCCAGCAGTGGATGATGATGATGATGATGATAAAGAATTACAAATCTAGACATTTCGAATGACAAATCTACATTGAAAATGATTTGAGGTAGTAATATTCAATTTACTAAAACTAGTGATTATAAATAAATTTCCTGTTATTTAGAGAAAAATTCTAATAGAAAGCCTAAAGCCGAGTAATCGGTTGATGAAAGGTGTTTGTAATTCATCTTTACACTCATGGGGCCCCTGTTCTGAATTTTGAATATTATTCTAGTGGGGTAATAATATTTTATGACACTTAAATGACATCAAATATGCGGGAACCCTTAGAAATAAATAATCCCACTTACGATATCGTTCACGTTATGACACATGAAATGTTATTGAAGTTCACATGCTGTTTAATTAATCGGCAACTTTATTACACACTTGTGATCCCAATTAACTATACGAAATTGAACTTTACACTACACACAATAGTTAATAAGAATGAATTGGTAATTTGTTCCATTTAAAGAGTGTATCATTAAAAATCTCAATAAAAACTTACAACGCGCGACCGAAATAAAAAATACACACCTACATATGATATATCCCAATTACCTGTAGAACAATTCAAAGTGTTTTTTTTAAATATTTTTCGCCTTTTAGTTTTATATTCGTCTTGAATATTTATTTTAAAACGAATTATATTCTAATTTAAACGGCTCGACTACATCAATCGATTCGAGTGATATTTCCGTGAAAATGTAGTTTTTTAATTAGGTATGAAATGTAATTGATACTTCCGTCACTTTTCGGAAATAACAATCGTATATATTTTGTACATACTTGTTATGTAAAAAAAACAATCACAACTAGTTAATCTAATACCCGATCTAAATTAGCAGTGCGTATCTGACACGTTTACATCGGGGATTTTTTATGTGGCATGTGTGTATGTATTATACGTGGCGTTCAGATCGTAAGACTGGTCGTTCAATTACTAAAACAAATTTATAAATACTTTTAGGCAACATTATCTACAATCAGATATGTATTTTCCATAGAAAATCAGCTGTCCATTCTCCGAAGATAAGATTTTTAGTTCTTGAAAGCAATACATTTTCTATTTAACTAAAAAGAAAAATCAGTAGCGTGTTTTATCATGAATAGATTGATGACGACTGCGGGCAAATTATAGGTTTTGATTACAATAGAAACAGCTCAATAGGGATATATTTACATTTATATTCATCGCTAAATAGTATCTCAAGACCTATCATCCGATATGACAATCTGAGTATTTAATATAATCTTCTTCTTTGAATTACTCTCATGTTTGTTCAAGAAAACAACATTGTGAGCTTAATTTTTGCTTAAAGCGGATTATGCTGTATTATACCAATGTACATATTTTGTGTGTTACAGTCTAAATTTAAATATTATTCTTTCATGAACATCCTAGTTTGTTGATACACGAACCAATCTGGTTACTAATACTATACATAAAATAACAAATTGATAAAAGAACTACATTGGTAGTTTGATCTTGCACAAACAAATTAGGCAATCGTATTCTTAATCGTTTGCTCTTTCTTTCATTATCTGTCTTCTATGTACCCTGGGTTGAAATATTTAAAAATCAGCGAAAGCGGGAATTGTAGCAACGTTGTAATGCGGTTACCCATTTTAAATACTTTAAATAGGCGATCGTTTCCTATCAGAGTTTGCCAATTATGAAACGGTTTCTCGTCAAATTCGCATAAACCATCATACCTACTATTTGTTACCACTATTTGAATATGATTTCAAAACTTTATAAGCTATAAATTTATATATGTTTAGTTTAAGTTACAAGTTACAAGCTTAATACCGTACGTGTCACTCAGGGGCAACCCGTAATGGCATAATGGTAAAATATAAATGAAAAAAAAATGCGTTAAATTATGATAAAATTTATGAGCGTTATTTATATTTAGTACAAACAATTGACATGCCCGGCAGTAAAGAAGAAGAAATAAAGAGACGTATGAAATTAGGATAGAGTGAATTTGGACGAATGAACACTGTTTTTAATAATAGCAGCAGTGGATGGTGAATGGATGTATGTAAATGATGATGATATCCCAAGAATATTTATTTTACAAATAAATATTTGTATAGAAACAAAGTATTTATAAAAATGTTATACATTGATGGAGTGTTTTTCAATGGGAAAAAATAGTGTGGACTGCGAGATAAAACACGTCGTCTTTAGATAAAAAACAGTATAGTTAAACCGAAGCGGTTATAAGCATAATATAATATATTAATACTGTCGAAGGGAATATAAACACCAATTGAGCCGTTATTTTTTAAAGTGGCGTAAAACCAATTTTCAGTTCCTAAAACACTATTCCAGTTTGACTTAATTCACAAACTGTTATCTGTTATTTTAATTTGATATGTCCAGAATCTCGGAAAAGCAGAATAAACGTATTACAGGCCACGAGTATTTTTAAATATTTTTAAACGCAAAGCATTATATTTGTTTTCATTTGATTATATCATTACAATGTTTTGCGAAATATTTCTTGAAATGAAGAAAAGTGGACTTATACCCCTTTCAAATATAACTGCCCAATTATACATAAGCTAACATGCAAAGTGTGAAAAGAATTTTCGTAAAAATATATTATATACCTCTGTATGTATGTATGTATGTAGGTATGTAGTATCAGTATGGCACAAATCAAAGTTTTCGATACAAAACAAGGATGAGTGAGGCAACCGAGGAAAGCAATCCCAGTGAAAATTTTTATATATTCAACGCGCATAACTTGCGACTGAGGATGCGCATAAATAGGATGAGTAATTGTTTTTCGAAACGCTACATTAACCCTTGAATTTCGATTAAAAAAACGTTGTGAAGTGCGCGCGATAGGAAGCGATAGAGCGACGGCGATAAGGAAGATAGAGGGCGAAGGGAATGAGGAACGATCACAGCCCGTTTTTATTACGACGAGTTCGCCGCTTACTAATTACCCCATTATGTCTTCATGAAATAAGAAAATGCGGGGTGGACCCCTTATATACTATATACATATATATGTACATACACATGGATGTACGTACATATACAATCTCGTCGACCTTCCACAAAATAAAAATGTATACAAAACACAGGTCGTTTAATCAGTGCGTCTTAAACCGTTTGTCGATCCATTCGACTCGGGTGAATTCGAGTAGAAATTGATGAATTCACCGTGAACGTTCCACTTAACGTCGCTTTATTCGGAGGAAACATAAAATTTTTAATATGGAAGTTATAGCCCGGTGGAAGTGTGCTATAAAAACACTACAGATAATTAATCACGTCGCGGAAGAATTATGTATGTAAACAGAAACGGGAAAAAAGTGACGTCATAAAATATGCCACATTAATAATTTTTTGATGAAATGTGTTTTATATTCAAAACTGACATTAGAAATAATAGGACCATTAAGATTAGGCAACTTTTTAATAGCTACCGTATAATAATAATAAAAATACATTCGTTTGACGTTTTACCTCCTTTCGTCGGGGGAAAAATGCGAGATTCCGCATTTTATTAACACATTTCGGTACGGACGCGAGCGTGCACGCACTATTTCAGAACACAACGATAATGTTATCCTTTCATCGGTTGCCACGCATGCAAATTAAATATTCCATATGTACATACATACACATGTATATGACATGTGATAGCTAAAAGAGCAAATTGTTAACTTTTTTTTGGGTGTGGTACAATTATTCTAATGAAACACTTTACTTAGCCAGGCCACACAGAAGCAACACTTCATATCGACTCGAAACGGCTACTTGAAATAATTAAAATAATCTTAATCAAAGAAAACATTTTCATAGAGTCCAAAGACTAGTAAACAAATGTAGATAGCTTCAAAAATATAACGCAGATGGGCTTACATACATACATACATATTTAAATCAATACATCTTCTAACTAGTATTTTTATACGCATACAAAATAAATACATCCACAGTATCATAAATTCAAATTCAGTTTACTCTCGATTATCCGGGCGAATAATTAATGTTGGGGAGTACCGATAATGCGAACTATCAATTTTTGATATCGTTGCTATTATTTGAATGACAACAGATACGACATCCGCATCACTCATGCATGGAAAACCCGGATCATTTAAATCACGATCAAACCACTACTCGGTGTTCTCAAATCATTTTAAATTTTTCATTAATCTGCATATTTCAGACACATATCATTTCCTTCGATCTGTTAATCTATTTCCATGTTCGGAATAAACTTTCTCCATGATTTAACCAGTGTAATAGTTTGGTTTTACTTTAGCCCAAGATTTTGCTATTCCGATGTACTCATTTTTTCCAGAAATTGATCGTTATCATCTTCCTCAACAAGAGCTTTGAGAAAACTAATACCGCACATCCATTTCATTGATGATATGACACCTTGGTCTATGGGTTGAATTAGACTTGTAACATTTAGCGGTAAAAATTTAGCTATCATTAGACTATGTTAGTTGTTTTTAATATTTTAAAGTTTCATTAAGATGAGAAGGAGCATTAATATTGCTTTCTGTGGCAACCTTTTATTTTTTAAAAATATCTCCCCTCAAGTACCAATTTAATCTTAAAGCAATCTTCAAATATCTCTCCATTCATTCATGCGCATTTTTGCCTATAATAATCAACAGGATTTTTACTTTATCTACATACATACATATATACATATGTATGTACGTAGTAACAATAGAAAAGTTTTTTTTTCAGGCCCATTAAATGATCCCTGTTTTTATCTTCTCCAATTACTAAAAGTTACATTTTATGAATTCCTAGTGCATTTCCACAACACATGATTGTACATAATATGCTCTTTAGATGATTTGTGTCCCGGAGTGAACATTTATTTTGATGAAGTAAGCGTTTTCGTCGAAATTTAAAAAAATGAATTTATTTCATGCACGGATAATCCGTACCCGGATAATCGAGAAGTGCACTGTATACATGCTATTTTGTCAGCAAAGGGCAGCACGCCAACTCTTTCAATAATAATAAAAAGACACCGCTTACAGCTTTTCACACGAAAATACTTACTGCCCTTGAAAAAGTAGCTGAAATACTTTTCCATTCCAGCCTGCTTAGGGCAATTTTTATATAATTTATATCCATAGCACATTTACCAACGACTAGAGTGCTTAGCTTCATAATAAATCATCTCGAATTTTATTCAAGCACTTCCATGATCAATCCAGGCAGATATTCTTACTACTGCCACTTTAGACTTTTATCTACCTTTTTCACCCACTTGTTCTCCTTTCAATCCCTTCTCGTTTTAATATTTTAAATGCATGTACTTATCTGCATACAGTAGCATTCGATGTTAAATTAAGTCAAGAACTAAACTTATTTTATTCGAAATGGAAACACGCACATACAATGACTAGCGTCAAGAACATTTAACTTAAAGTATTTAATTTCAATTTCGTTTGCTTCGTAGTAAACATTTATACATATATGTAGTAGAAGCAATAGTTCAAAGTTCTCATTTCATACCCAGAGAGATAAATAGTGGTCAATATCAATTCAGGGACAAAACGGACGCTGCCTACGGCAACAGGCTTTTATTGCCGATGTGACCCAGTCGCACTCAAAGGCGTCTAACGAACCGAATAATCATTATAATTTGATGTACATGTATTATTTTTTTTCTTGTTTTACCGCGTCATTAACTCAATACGAGTGCCATTATCGACCTAACTGCCTTACGGAATATGTAAATGTTTTGCTGCGAGCGCCAACAAACAAACACTTTTCAACGCGACGCTGTGTACATTGGCACCGCAAAGATGAAGAAATAAAATAAATCCGACACAGCCGTTACTTAATTTTGTCGAAGTACCACTCACACGTTTAAGATTCAATTTACGCGTGTAATAGGTTAAATCTTATGACGCCTGCTCGATTTATGTTGTGAAAAATTGATGCATACACACACGTACACAATATAACAATTGATAAATTAGGTGAATTAGGCTAGGGGTGTGGCCCGGCGTTTGAAACTGAGGGGCGCGGTCCAGTGACGGTCCGCATAGATTTAGGTCCAAAGAAAACCCAACAGCTGAATAAAATTTATGATCCATAACACTTATGTATATGTGTATGTCGAAACTTCAATAAAATATTCATACGCACGAAATTGAGTGATTAACGCCCGTTTGTTTGAGACGTGTCCGGAAATGAGCGGCTATTAGTCAGACACTCTGAGAGTGTTGTAGAGCCCATGACAAACGGCTTGGCTCTCAAGACCCAAAATATACAATTCATAAACTTTTCCAATACACACACACATATGTACATTCAACAGGTTAATTTAGTGGCAGGTGTTTGCCGAAAGATCATTTTTCAATGCGCAATCAAACTTTAATATTAGTTCACATGAGCTTTCCGTAGTGAATCAGTTACCGTCACTTTTCTATTCCCTTATCCTATTAAGATCAAATTCTAATGACCTCAGAGTTCTCGTCTTGGATTATCTCTGGAATATCAATTCCATCGCCATTTTTTACTACTAAATTTCAACAACTGACTCTTCTGCCAACGTACTTGTATTTTTATTTATATATACATATACATATGTATATTCAAACATCAAAATTACTTTTAAACGCTCTTTTATATACCCCTAACAAACTTCATTAAGACCTCTCGATGAAATGAATTTTTATCCCAAAGAGTTTTTACTTTGTTTAACAAACCGTTTGGTTCAAAAAAAATTTCCACTCCGGTGCTAATTAAAGTATATGGAAATAAATGATTCATTAAGCAGTGGCGTGCCGTTATTGGAGTAGAGGCTAGTCCCCTAAAATCATTTACTTGAAATTCAAAAATAACAATAAATTCAAGTCGTCCATATTGTTCACCAATAATTAGTGAAGTTCAGAAACTAGAATCGGCCCTAACTACCTCAGTTAAGGCAGTTAGTGGTAGTAGTAGTGGATTGTTATAGTACGGTCCGCCGCGTCGTTTGCTTGCTTGAACGGACTCGCCATCTCAATTCTGTTCCCTTGGAATTTTTATATATAGTTTCATCGAAGATAAAACATTTTTTAATTACTCGTCTCTTAAAGCATTTATGGCATTTTCACTAAGAATATTCTGGTTTGCTTCTATCAAGCATCACTGTGAACTTATTTTTCGTCAAATAATACATAATTACACAGAACTTCTCGAATGCAAATATGGCAAGGGACTTGGCTCGCGAAACGATTCCCTCAGAATAAATCAGTACCGAGTGCGCAGAAACAAATAACTAGACCTTGGAATGTTGCATTCTCGATCGATTATTCAACAATTTTTTTAATTTTTTTTTCATACCAGGTAATGCCTTCCTGGTATAATATTAATTTGAAAGATAAACAAGATGTTATTAAGAAATATAGGCTACTTCTAATATTTCTGTTAGCACAACAATGCAAAATTATACTCATCCCTTCAAGACAGATAATTATAATTTTTTTTTTCTATATTTATTTTTTGTTCACACCTAGTCCCCTGGTTTAAAAGTTACGATCCGTCACTGCTACAAATGCTTGTAAAAAGGTGTTTGGGCTTCTTTATAGATATCAACAAACACGAAAATAAGAAGAGGTATGTATAAAAAGCAGATCATGGGTCACTAAATCAGTTCAACTACATATTGGAATAGACTTGGGATGTATTTTGAACATACATACATATTTATGTACATAACTTATGAACACTAAAAAGCTTCATATAAATAACATAAATGTATGTACATATGTATATTAAATGTAGGTTGTAGATATAAAATTTTGATAATTCTAAAGAACAAATTAAAAAAAAGGATGATTCATTATTAAGATTTTATATTTGTAAATAATTGATTGCTATGCCATCGAGTGTGTAATTCACTGCGTAGCATTTTTGAATTTTGAATCGAACCCTTTTTCCACCTGAATCATTTCATACGAGGCATAAAACATTTAATGTCTTCTAGGAAAATGCACACAAACAAATTCAGCCATGCATCCATTTATACGTAATGAATCGAAACATAACAATTTATCACACAAAATTACAACGAATCACACTTCTTTCGTAACAGACCGAGAAATTAAAATCGTATGCACATATTTAGCTATTTTAATATGAAAAATGATGCCTTCTAATTCGTTATTGTAGTGTATAATGAAAACAAATTGATTGAAACACGGCGATTATGTAAATATTATGCAAATACGAAAACGTCGTAATATGTAATAGGTCTATGTTTTTTTTTTATTAAGACTTTCGGTATCTCGAACGTATGCTTTATTAATATGGAAATTGTCATAAAAAAATGAAATATACACCTGTCAGTTGGGTTTTACTGTTGAGATTACGTTGTCAACGCTTAATTTTATAGCGTTTTCGTATATTATTAAAAGAATAAAAAAAAAAAAGCCTAATTGTTATTCAAGAAAAAACAACGGACCAACTGGAAGTGTTGAAATTATACAAAATTATAATATAAATTTCACAACAAACAAATAAAATATTTGTCGGATTCAGTTAACCCTTAGTAATCACACAGCGTGTAAAATATTCGAAAAATTGCAATAACATGTTGAATTAATAAAGGATGCTGATTCAAATGAGAGGTGTTGTTTGTAATTGGATCTGTGCATAAAATTAATTAAAAATCAAGACAAACGATTTTATTCATTATCAAAGCAGGATAGGATCAATTTCACTCGAATAATTGATAAGTTCGAGAAATGAATCAGTGAAACAATTGCACTAATAATGATTGGTTTTGATTTGCAATCGAAATTTCTTATATAATCAACATTATCCATCGTTTTTCAGCTTCCTGCTATGGAAGATGAAAGATCAAGCGAACGACAGAATGAGTGATATTTTAATTTCAATCTTAGGAAGTCGTTAATGCCAGTCAAAAGTTTGATATTACTACACACAAACACAATAATTACAAGAAAAACATTACCCAATTTCATTCACAACCTTAATTAACATCCACGCGCGTATATATCAAACCTGTATGTACCACAATCTATTGCTCTCGTTGTAACGAGCATTTAAGTACCACAAAAACATTAAGATGGCAGAAATACCATTAATGGACATTTTCACGTAACGACCTCACATAGAAAACGCAAACGGTCACAATTCTTAAAGATTTTCAGTCGATACACATATAAATATGTACATATATATTTTTTGAAATCTCTCACATTTTCAGTGGGTGTGTGCGACGTGGCTCAGATGAAATTCGAGTGGAGCTCGCCATCGGCACTAATTGGTGGAAATTTGTGAGATTACATACCTGCGGTGGAAATTTGACACGTGTCATTTCACAGGTGTATAATCAACGTGCTGACGTGAATAATAAATGCTGAGTGCGTGCTGGATGTTTTAGCTCTAATTACGCCAAATACTAAATCTAAGATATGCCTCGGTTACGTTATACTACCTTTACTATATACACAACCACAATCCATGCAAAAATATTTGAATATATATAGGTAAGGATCATATACATCCTTTAAGGTATCTGTTCCTGCTTCTGTCGCTGGCCTGTTATTTTCTGCTGGTTCTTGGCCTGCTGGTGTTCATTTTGGTAGATTTAAAGATTGGGGAATGAGCATTAAGAATATAAAATCGAATACTAATACTACTTCTATGTCTGCCACTGACGTTGTTTCATCATTAGAGCTGCGCCCAAGTGTTTCATTTGCTGATGTTTGTTCGGGAGCTGCTAAATGTTTGAAGCCTGATATTAAAACTACGTCTGCAAGTATTGGTGAATCTTCTATGGAAACGGTCGCAGTGACGTCTATGTATGCCTCTTCTCCTACATTTGCCTCTTCTCCTACATCTGCCTGCTCAAATGATCCTGATAGTCGTGATGCTGTTGTGACTGTGTTGGCTTCTTCTTCTGCTTCCTCTTCCGTTTCGTCTCCGTTGGCTCAATCAAAACTGCCATTTCTTGTCTCAAAGAAAGTCACGCGCCAAACTGGGAAACCGAAAATTGGTAATTTATTACCAAAATGTACGAGGTCTCAGGACAAAGCTGGCTGCGTTTAATTCAGCCGTTTCTACTATTTGTGATGATATGGTAGCACTAACGGAAACATGGTTGACTTCATCATTTTTTGATGCTGAACTTTTTGATTCTTCCTGGAGGGTGCATCGTCGCGATAGAGTTGATCGACGTGGTGGTGGTGTATTATTTGCTTGTCGTGATTGGTTTCGGTCAGTCCGGATGACAAATTTTGAAACTCTATCTGGTGAGGACTTATGGGTGAGAGTTGATTTTATATTTTTGAGAATGTTTATATGTGTGGTTTACATTCCGCCTGCTGCGAAAGTGGACGTATACGAGTTATTGTTTGTGAATATGATGAATGTGCGTGATTTTATGAATGAACGTGATATATTGTTAATAATGGGTGATTTTAATCTACCTAGTGCTAATATTCATGTCCGCAATAAATTTAATTTTGTGATTTCCTATTGCGACATAATACAGATTGGTTCACCCATTAATCCAAGTATGCTTGATATTATGTTAGTGAATGAATGTAATGTGTCAGCAACGATGATCCAATGCCCAAAAGGAACTGCGATCATCCCTGAGGACCTATATCATGATGCATTACATATTGAGCTTTTGTTTATTTCTTCTGTGAGAGCTGCTTCAGCTTGTTCATCGGTTGGGGTTTCCTCACTGCGATGGAATTTTGCTCGTGTTGATTCTGAATTGGTTTATAATGAGGTTCGTTCAATTGACTGGCGCCAAATGTACCTCATGAATACTGGTGATGCTGTTGAATATTTGTATTATACACTTTATAATATTTTTGACAGTCATGTTCCTCGGTTCATCAGTTATCCTAATTCGGAACAACATCGGCGGGTATTTCCGCCGTGGTTTGGGTGCAAACTTATAGCTGATGTTCGTGCAAAATGGTTGTCTCATAGAAGATGGAAACGTAGCCAATCATTTTGTGACTATGAGAAATTCCGGACTCTTAGGAAGATCGTGAAACGTGGTGTGAGTGAGCGATATACTGTCTATCTTAATGAGATGGAGAGTGCTATTGCGGTTAATCCTAACCACTTTTTCAGATTTATTAAGAGTAAGCATATTTCACATGGTCTTGAGCATTCATTCTCATTTGGTAATAAAAGTTTTGACGGTCCTGAGATCGCCAATGCTTTTGCTTCATTTTTTAGCTCTGTCTTTGACCAGAGAAAACCATCCCTGAATGCTAGTTTGGCTTCACAAATTGGTACTGGGGGTGTCGGTATAGACATTCCGCGGGTATCGCTGGGAGATGTTAGGATGGCTATTATGAAGCTGAAGGGGTCTGTTGGGCCTGACGGTGTGCCCCCTGACGTATTAAAGGTATGCTGTAATTCGCTTTTAGAGCCTCTTCAGTTTATTTTTAACCTTATTCTTGCTTCTGGTAATTATCCTGAAAAATGGAAATTATCTAGAGTCATTCCTATTCATAAGAGTGGCTCTAAAAATGAGGTTGAAAATTATAGACCTATTGCTATTATCTCGGCTATTCCCAAAATTTTTGACATCATCCTTCACCGTTTGATTCTTGCGCAGTTTAAAAGATTATTGTGTGATGAGCAACATGGTTTTACACCCTGTCGTTCCACTACCACTAATCTCGCCTGCTTCACACATTTGATCATGTCTAAAGTTGACGTTGGTCAGCAAGTTGATGTAGCCTACTTTGACTTTCGTAAAGCCTTTGATCAAGTCAATAATGACGCTCTTTTGATCAGGTTAGCTGAAGTGGGTTTTTCAACGCGTCTTCTTAAACTCTTTGCTTCTTATCTTAGTGATAGGAAGCAATTTGTTAGATATGGTCTTTATGAATCTCCTTCATTTTTTACTCGATCTGGTGTTACTCAGGGGTCCACTTTAGGCCCATTACTATTTACAATTCTTATTAATAACCTCCCTAGAGTTTTATGTAATGCATCATGTCTCTTGTTTGCTGACGACGTTAAATTATTTTTTGCTGTCAAGGATGAGAGGCAAGCCTCTCTCCTTCAAGCTGATATTAACGCTGTCTTGGAGTTCAGTTCTAGTTTAGGCCTTGAACTTAATTTAAACAAATGTGCAATTATGAGCTATGGACGTGCACATTCACTCTATTGTCACGGATATTCCATTAGATCCGTCTTGTTGAAGCGTGTGGAATCTATTGTCGATTTGGGTATCACTTTTGATCCTCAGCTCACCTTTCACAACCATATCAAAAAAGTCGCTGACGTTTCCTTTCGTCGACTTGGATTTGTTTTGAGATATGCAAGATTATTCTCCAATCCTTTGTCTTCTCGCTTGCTTTTCAATTCGCTTGTGAGAAGTAAGCTAGAGTATAATGCGATTGTGTGGAATCCGCATGAAGCAAATTACTCTCTGATGATTGAGAAAGTGCAAAAAGCATTTCTTCGTTTCCTATATAGGAAAGAATATGGGTATTACCCATATCTCTACCCCACTCCTTTCCTTTTGGGCATGCTTGGGTATAATTCCCTTGAACTTCGGAGAAACTTCACATTAATTCGTTTCGTTCTCCTGCTCTTACGTGGTAATACGTCATGCCCGTTGTTGCTGGAGCAGTTGGGGCTTTATGTCCCTATTCACTATGTGCGTGGTAGACATCATCATTTGCTGGCTGTACCTCCTGCCCGCACAGTCCTTTTTCGAATGGCTCCTATTCCAAGAGCTATCCGACTTCTTAATGAAATCGTTGCTGCCGAGACTGAATGTGATATTTTCCACCTTAGTGAGCGTAAATTGTCGGAAATTACTCTAACCCATTTATCTGGTAGTCTGCGCTCATCATTGTTTTCATGATTGATTGTGATTTATGAGTGAAATTTTGATTAACTCTCTTCCATTTGGGCCTTACAGGGATGTTTTGTATTTGTAGTTGTTTCTTACATATTTATTGAAACTGGCTGTAGGTGCAAGGCATTCCTTATGCTATATTTTATTTGATATTTTTACTTTATCTGTTATTATAAATGCTATTTTTTATGTATGTATGGATGTATTTATGTTTATGTTTAATTGTTATTTTGTTTTTTTTCTTTTTTGTGTTATATTTTTTCACCATTGTGGCGCTTTAGGAATTCCTGTTATGCCACAATGGTCTGTTTAAAATAAATAAATAAATAAATTATCAAATAAATTTTTAAATATCCTATATACAGAATATTAGTTGTTTTACCCGGCTTCGCTCAGTATTTGTAATATAAACAGCTTAAACATGGCGAATCTAATAGTAAATATTCATTTGGCTTTTTATTAAATTTATTTGAATCGAAAAAAAAAATAGAAAGTTCCCAACCAAAGATACAAACTTACATACAAAGTCTCTTTCGAAATTATACGTATATTAGATAAGTGATTGAAAAAAGTTTTAAATATATAATTAAAACATTTCTCTTCTTCTTTTTCGTTATGTATAATCGTCTAAGCATTCTAACTAAGAAAATCGTCTAAGCATAGATTACGCAAGCTAGCTTTTTTGCGCAAAACAATATTTAAAAAACCACGTGCCACGTACCACTCTGCGTGTTTGTACCTTAACTGAAGGGCTTTGCCACTGGAAAACAAATTCATTATGAAACTGTATCCAGGTCCGGATAAAAAAATGGAGCAGACTAGGTGCACGTGTAGGGGAACCATAACCATATTATCTTTCTTTAATTATAAAATTAAAAAATGGCTTTCTTTGAACTTATAAAATATTTTATTTTCAGCTTCATTTTTCTACTCGAAGTAACAAAACTGATTATAAAATATCATATCATAATTTATGAGGAACGCAAGAAGTCGACTGTCAAATATAAACAACTCACGAATAAAACTTGTCAAAAAATAATTTGTTATCGGTACAAATGGTTACTTGGGATTGCATTTTAATAAAATACTGCTGAAACGTGACGTTAAACGAAATATATACAATATGTACATATGTACATATATCAGGGATGGATTATCTTTACGAAATCTAATATCTTAACCAATCATATGGAATGAAAGATTAATTTTATATATTTTTTAAAATACATATGCTCCATTTGCAAATTTAGTTTTATTCATTTTTATCAATATTATTTATATACTAGTGTTGTTCCCGATGACATATCATCGCATGGGTGTTAGCATATTAAGTTATTAAATTTAAAAAAATTAAAACAAATGTGTCGTCGGTCATGTGTTCGATCCCCACGCGGTCGAATTCTATTCAAATTTTAAATATATTTAATTTAATATTTATATTTGATTATTTAAAATGGTAAAACCTATGTACCTACATATAAACAATATAAAACACCGATAGAAAAATTAATGAATTAATTAAATAAATTTTCAATAGATGGCGATAAATTCTCTGCCAAGCGGAAATATTATTAGCGATCAGTATAGATAGAAGTTTTTTCTTTTGTTATTGTATTCGTATATACATTTTGACAGTGGTTATGCTGTGACGTACATACATATGTATGTATGTCGAATCGAAACGACTATTATACATAGTACGGTGAGCATTATCTCAGACAGACAGACAGACGGAATACCGATATTATATACATATGTATATATGATGATTGAACATATGATGATAAAACGTGCCTCTTTTGAATAAATATTTGTAAATTTAATTTCATGTTTTTTTCTCAAATTTATTGGGGCGGGGCGCTCTATCTAGGGGCGCCATATACCCTCGGGCCGGGCCTGGCTTTATCTACTACAAACTAAAAATATGAAAGAAAAAACAAATTAAATAATAACGGTAAGTACATTTTCATGCTCACTTTCTTTAAACCAATTTTTGGACGGTGAAACTTTCGAGACTGGAAGTCTCCCTATAATGTTAGGTCGTTGGTAAGTGATGCATTTTTAAAATTTATTTTTTTGCACCAATGGCACACAATACAGTGCGAGCAGTGTGTGACCACTGTGCGCAGGGTTAGAGAGGAGCGGGACTCCTGACCCGTGAAAGGTGCTGAAAAGCCTGGGAATTTATCGTTGCGGATTGCCGCGAGCAAAAAGTCAACCCCTTGCGCACGCGCGTCAGTCGCGCCGAATTATTCACGGTCGTTTGTTTTTTTGCATTTTGTCCCCGGGTACGGTGTGATTTGGCCGGAAGCGGCCCCCGTCGCCGGTAATTTAATATTTGGTAGCGCAGGAATGCGGCGCATTATCCGGCGGGAAGCGGATGCGGTCAAGGGAGCGCCGCCGCGCGGAACGGCACACCGCAAACTTCATTTACGCACGGCGCCAAAGGGTTAATTTAATCAACGCGCTCGCCTCGCACCCCACACTCCCTCTCACATTAAGCCAAATCCTTACATTCCCTTCGATTTGCATTCTTTCATTACTACATTACTACATTATTGTTCATTTGAATAAAATTGTTTCATGCATTGTACATAGGGTAACGTGTTGAAAAGACGTGTATATTAATGAGATAAGTATTATTCAAGACCAATTATAAACATCGATCATCAAAAATTACAATTTTTACATCATCTTTAAAAATTAACAAATTATAAGATACTGTAAACTCAAATTTTACGAGAAATGGGATATGATTGCTAATTTATTGAAACTGTTTCCAATAAAATCAGATAAATTGGCAAACTCTTATAGGAAATGGTTTACCTTGGAGTCACATATTCAAGGTATGGCCAGCAACAAAGCCAAGGTAAAACCCGTGACCACAAAATCGAGAGCATTATACGCTAACCACTGATTTATGTTGCTGGTTAAGGGTTGAAAATGAATTGAAATGTTACTTTGCTTGAAGAAAAAGATCTTCGATTTTGCCTGTTATAACGTAAAGATGTGAAACAATATTTTACATAGACTTACATAGAGTCATCAAAGAAATATGGAACGCTGTATGATCAGCATAACAAGGAGAGATAGAAAGTGGAATACGTGGGTGAGAAGTATGACAAAAGTAGTTGATATAGTGGAGAGAGTGAAGTTGGACGAAAGTTGGATAAAAGAAGTGCTGGAATGGTACCCAAGAGAATAGGTTACAGGAATGGCGCAAAGAAGATGGGTGGATGAAATGGATGAAAGTTGCGCAAAACAAAGTTTAATGGAAGGGTGCTGGAGAGACCTTCATCTAGCAGTGGATGGTGAATGGCTGTAAATTATGAATTATATATTGAAACACTTCAAACTGAGAAACCTATTGGAAACGATATGGATTTTAGATTTAAAATCAACCAGATTTTATACACGAGAAAATCAAATTATCTTTTCAACATCCACTGCCATTTTTACAAGGCTCTTTTATATTTTTATTAATATGTACATACATATATGTTAGTAAAATTGACAGAGAAAAATCTGCTTGAAAAGAATACTGATATTATTTGAATAATCACTTTAATAACATTGAGATTTACTTGAAATGAAAATAACCAATATGTAACTCACATAATCAATAGAAATTCCTGTGCATAATTGAATAAATAATGATAAATACTTGGAATTTTTTGATTGTATTTATCTCCATACGATGAC
The DNA here is from genome assembly GCF_051622035.1 of Arctopsyche grandis. Taxonomy (NCBI): domain Eukaryota; kingdom Metazoa; phylum Arthropoda; class Insecta; order Trichoptera; family Hydropsychidae; genus Arctopsyche; species Arctopsyche grandis. Next base: position 21,049,795 of record NC_135362.1, read on the forward strand.
GATCAAACTCATGCACGCATTATGCATATGTAGTGAAATTTTGGGTGCATAGTTGAGGGAATATCTCATCAGTCACGCGCGTGTGATATGACACTATTTCGGCCCTAAGTGCAGTTTCCACCTGTAAAAGGGCATTTAATGGTCGACGGTAGAGTAATTAGGTGCAACACAAAAAGTCTCGCGGTCGCAATCAACCGAGCTAGGTGGTCTCGGTGTCCCTTTGTCAGGGCCTGGCCTCAGGAATAACAAAATCCACACCACAATAGGGCCGGACAAGCACTTACACCGCGATAAAGTATGCGTCCGCGACACACAATAGCGGAGACACTACATTTATATAACTGTTGTAAAGAAAATCGTAAAAGTTTATTTGTACCGTTGCGCCATGTACTACACGTACACGTACTACGCAATTTGCCAAATAAATAAAAGACCGGTCGTCCGGTTTGCTGGACCGCTTTTAATAGTTGTCCGAATGTGCGGGAAATGTATGTATGTGTGTGTGGAGGGTTGGTTGGTTTCTTACGGTCAAATTTAAGTCGAAATCGCATAAAATCGGATGCTGTGTCGTTTGTGCTACTGTATATTAAGACATGGATCCTCAGTTGGAAAATATCATACGTAAAACAAACATATCTGTGCAGTTGAATAAATAAAAAACTGATACTAAATACTTGTCAAGTGATCATCATCATCATCATTCACAGCTATTCACCATCCACTACTGGATGAAGGCCTCTCAAATACGCTTTAATATGACTTTATTTTGCGACAACTCTCATCTACATATGTCACCCATTTTCCTTACGACCTTCCTTTCACCGTTTTACATTCTCTCGGGTACCATTCTAGCACTTATTTTGTCCACCTTCGTCTATTGTTCTTACTACGTGATCCACCCAATGCCTTTTCAATTTACTCACCCTCTTTACTATACCAATTACCCTTGTCATACTTCTCACCCACGTATTCCGATTTCTATCTCTCCTCGTCATGCCGAGCATACAGCGTCCCATACTTCTTTGAGTGCATTGGACATTATGTAATATATTTGCGTTAAATATCAAATTGTGAATGTATTTATAGATGATGCATTGTTAGTATTAAAATCATATTATTCCTTTTATAAAGTTTATGATTATTTTTTAATCTATTTAAAACTCTAAATCCAAAATGAAAGTAATAGTATTCATTTAAAAAACCATATTATTTGTCATATTCGTATATACACCATTATAAGAAATTTAATTATTGCTAGTTAATCAAATTTATTAATTTCTCAATTATACATATAAAATATTTGAATAAATGAAATGAGCAAAATAGTATAGGTACATATTTTCAATGCAAAAACAAGTCTTGACACATATACGTGACGGCAATACTAAAATGAGAAATTACGAAAAAAAAATCAATAAAGCTCATGTCCAAGATAGACATTGAATCCATAAATTCTATAACTTTATTTTCAATTTTTTTTTTTTTTATAAGTGAAAGAGAATTTATATTCTGATTGTAGACTTCTAATATGTGAAAAGATAACCCCTAGACTTGAGTGATAGTTATTTCGTTTCCAAAAAACGTACCCTGTTCCAAAAGTTTAAATAACGTTGGAATCGAGTATGTGATTTCGTATGTGTGTACATACATATGTACATATGTATGTACACACAAAGTCATGACGACTAGATGTCCGGATATGTTTTGTGTGGATTGCGTGGTCCAAATTTTTATTTGACAGTAGATAAATACATATAATTTGTATGTAGATATGGGGGTCAAGGAATATATTAACATAAAGCATACCGGTTCGTAATTTTCAAGTATCTCATCGTTTAAGTTTATATACTAAATTAATAAGCTGTGGAATTGTTATATATTTTTAATTACCAATTTAACGCTTCGTCGACTAAACGGTTCCTATAAATATGCGCATAAAAAATCCAAACGCATTATAAATCCATCATCTCTGTGACGTTTTTATCGTGTTTAGTATTATTATTTCTCGAAAGAAAATTTCCATTTATTTACGTAACGCTTGATCTGAAACGAATGGGAAGTGAGTATATGTAACGCATAATTTCCAAACAAATGGTTGTTGCCTTATATAGTAACTGCCTTTTAAATATTTCCTTTAGAGAATTTGTTTGTATTAAATAAGTCAAGCGTTAAACACACACACACACACACACATGCGCGTCGAAATTTGATATTAAAAATGATATCAAGCACAATTTGTAGCCACCACACATGAGTGTATGAATTTCATACACAACGTTGAATTGAAAGTTCATAATATTTTAGTGAAAAAACATTATGAAGTTTATATTAAATTTTAAATTAATTAAAAGTATGTATACATTTTCCGAATTTTCACGAAAAGCGTATTATTCAATCGTCGAGTTGTAAAGAGCAAAAAACGTATACGTTTGGTAATTTTATAATTTTTTTAGGAGAACGTTCAGTTTCAAAGCTGTGGTAAAATTTTAAAATAAAATACTAAATTGCTGTAATTCACTGAAGTATTTTCATATCAACTTGAAGAACCGTTTTCAAACCAATAAATCAGAAATTTATAATAAAAATATTGATACACTTAAAATATCACGTCGCATTAAGTAATGAAAGTTTGAGAAACTCGTGCATGACTTAACACATTTTAAAAAATTGCAAATGACGAATGAACTGACGCGCTTTATATAAAGCGTAAAAAAACAGCCACGAACGAATAAGCAGAGTGCATATTACAATAATGTGAACGCATCCTTGCGAACATCCTAATATCACACTACGGCCAATCTCCGTGCGTTAAATGAAAGTTGATGAAAATTTACGGTCGAGTGCTTTCCATTAAGCTGATTTTGTGTACGATCGAAGGGTCGTGTTTATTCTAGTGTGCACATTACCGACGGAAATTTTCAGATTTAATTAAAAAAAAACAAAACAAAAAGAAAAAATACGCAACAGGCGACAAAATTAAAACGGCGGTAAAAATTTTACGACGCGAAATTTTACTCAATTCCGCACCGCGAAATTGCACGGCAAGATGGTCATTCAGAAATGGGTTATGAAACTCGATTTGGAGATTTATTTAATGTCGTGTTTTTGATTAAAATCGCACCGTGTAAACACACGGCTCGATACGATTCCTCGGAATGGTAATTGCTTAACATCCCTCGACGTCGAAGCGCGACAAAAAGAAAACATTGACTTTTCTCCGTGACTGAATATGATAGATTTATTCAAATACGGGTAAAGATTGATATGTATGCTCTTTAATTTGCGTAATAGTTGTGTACATTGCTTCTTTTTAAGGAAATAAATACGGAGGGCTTGAAGTGGAACGTACAGAACGATGAATATTACATCCAGATTCAAAATACAGGGTTTCACGAACAGTAAAGTGTGATTTGAATATTCGCTAGTAGATATTATATTAACATTTTTACTGTTAGCCTTATATTTACAATTTAGTTCTATGTACTATTTTTGTAGATTTATAACCGTATATGTATATACATATGTCAAAAAAATATGACTATCGGAAGACACTTGAGTTTATTCTTCAATGTGTGTAATTTTTATGGGGATAATGCGCTGAAGACACTTAAAAAATCACACACACACATTGTATGATAAGGACACAACCTCAATAAACATACTGAGATAAAAAGTATGCTTCATAAAATGTTAACAAAAGGGAAAAATAGTATAAAACTCAAAGAATATAAAAAAAATAAATTGGGCACATAAAATTTGAAAGATAATATCGAATTGAGTTTATGTTCCGATATTTATTTTGATCATTGATTTTGTATGTACATAAACCACTCGTACAAATAAAATAAACAAAAGTTTTCCTAAGGATGTTGAACTAAAATAAAAATCATTTCAAATTATTTAGCCACTTCTTGTCTCGACCATAAACAAATCCCAAATCAAAAACCATAAATGGTACATATTCACTATACAGTGACTCCAGTCAATCTCTATAATGTTTATAAGCCCTTGATTTCCTCCAACGCTAGGTTTAATTTTTAATGGAGTGTCAAAGATTTTTTTTTGTTTCATATTAAATTTAAAAGATTTTTTTTAATAAAACACTAATTAACACTGCAGAAACTCAAGGACGCAGGAAAAAACCAAATTGTGACAAACCTTACGCTCCCCCTAATTTACATTTACACAACTGATTCGAATGTTCGACTTCAAGCACTGCCCATGCAGTCAAGAGCTTCGACACTATTCAGTCCTACCCTTCGATTCTGGTCGTTTTTTTTTTAAGAATCTTCAACAGTCAGTCCACTAGGAACGACCGGCTCATTTCACTTACGTTCTGTCAACATGTCACAGGCACGTATCGATCAAGCGTTCCAACCGCGACAGCCTTTTTCGAGAGTCTCTCCCCAAAATCAACCGATTGGTAAATATTATATCAGAGAGGCACGTTTTCACTTTTAACAACCCCTCCCGTTCTCACGTCAGTTGATTTTTAACAAAAATGCAGAAGGATGTTTGTAAGCTTGTGTGTGTCATTGGAAGTGGAAGTGGAAGCGAAGCTCTCTGCTGAACTCGTTTCGACCGCATATGACGAGTCCTGTCAACATGTCACAACCATACAACGGGTATTTACTATTATAGTCCTTCGGCGAGAAAGCGTTAAGAATAATTTATGACTTTCTCACATTGACATGGAATTGTGCTCAACGTCGTCCTTCCCTATACGATGTCCAGCTTGATTAATCCTCGTATGCGGCAGATCCGTGTGCTTATTACTTTATCCATAATTACATACAAACACATTTATTATTTATTTATCAAAAGCAGACACATACAGTATTACAATATTTTTTTCAAAACAATGACAACAAAATGGTTTCTATATATTTATATATCCATTTTATATTAACCCTGATTTATGATCAAACTTTTGTACATAAGTACCAAATACCATCATTACACATAATTATTATACACAAAATATGAGTTGTAAACATTGTGCGACAACCCCTGTAACTAAACTCTTCCACTACATGAGCCACTATAGCAGTCATATGTCCATAGATTTTGCTCTCCCCAATTCATCAAGCAAAACTAAAGAGTTGATTATAGTGCGCCTCAATCAACTCAACCAGGAAGGTCAACTGTCGCGACATTACATCGTCATCGTCATCGCCCAGTCTTGAAAATATTCCATCGATGATAACCAAGCTGCACTCTGCAACCCTTCTTGCAAAAATGTTGAGATTGTTGATGTGAATTAACAATTAAGAAATACCAAAGATGTTATACAATATATTAAATAAACCTCTCACTCTCACCCATTTTTAATACAATACTATTGAATAATTTAAAAATGAAAATGGTTCAAATTATTATAGTTATTGATTAATATGTACGTCTAATATATGTAAGTTAAACTTTCTAAAATATGCCCGGAATATTTTATAAAATATAACAACGAAGGCTTGAAGAACAAAAGCTTCATCAATTTAAAATTTCAATTATAGAATGAACGAAAATGAAGAAACCATTAAAAATCCATGTTCCTGAAGCTGATAGTATGTACTCAATGTTTGAGCATCACTGAAAAACAACTTGTACATTGTACCTTGGGAAAGTCTAATCTCCCTTGATTTCATACAGGGCTGACGAGGAGAGGAGGAGGGAACAAATTACCGGAGCCCGTGATATTTTAATGGCCCCTAATCTGGAGAAAATCATAACAAGAATATATGTATGTATATTAAAAAAAAACCAACAACAAATAGCGAATCAACACTCTCTGGGTATCTCAAATTAAAATCTTTATAATTTTAGAAAGGCTTCAACTTTGTTTTAAAAATATAAATAATATTTAAAATTGATATTAAGGGTATATAAAAAAAATATTATCTGCATCGCATGCTTTTTATTTAATTATTATTTAACTTCATACATTATTGTCGTCTTATGCCGTAGGTATATATACATACATATAGTGGTTGTCAAAATGTCAGAGGAAACCAGTGCACCTCAACATGTTGGTCACGTGACACGTCACGCAGGCGCATGCACATCCATTGTGGCCTGTCAATTGCGCATGGCTAATGCGCATTATTCACGACTTAACAATACAATAAACGCAACTACACACCGTTGTAGAGGGAAACCTCGCCGGGCCCTTTTGTGCCATTGTGAACTGGCGGCTCTTTGGGGTGAGAAACACCCCATAGTGACTGACGCGTTTGATTGAAAACGCGACCCACCCTTTCTCCGATCCTCCCCTGTAATATTTACGTGCACATATGTACGACTGTACATTTTATATACATACGTACGTATATTTATTTATAAGGGATGTTTTTATGAATGTGTGTGTGTTTTTTTTATATTCGAAGCGCATTCCGGTAATTCCGGTTTATGTAAATTAATCCCGTATTATGTGAAGAACATGCAAATATTTTGTGATTTAAGGGAAACTATAAAGGAGGTGAAATACGAGTTTATATAATAAATTCTATTGTTCCCTTTTAATAAGGTTAGCATTGTGACCGCTCTCCATTACATCTATGTGTTATTGCAACGGTGTTGCCGCATATAAAATTTATTGATCTAAGTTAAATATATATTCATTTCTACAGTGTTCAATAGATATTCGTCCAGGGTTGTAGAGTCAGATTTGCAGTCGAAGTCGTGAATTTTTACTTTATTTTTAGTTCAGTCAAGGTACATAAAAAACTCACAATTTAATTTAAGTATTTTCGAACAATTTTATTCATTTATTTAATCCCATCTTACGTCGGTTGATGCTTGAGCTTTTAATCTTTAATGTGAATTTAACCTTTTTCGAAATTTGACCCGTATTAACACATCACCCTTATGTACCACATTTTTTTACATTATTTGCATATAATATGTGTCAGTTTAATGGAGAGGAAGGGGGGGATTGAGTAATAAAAAATCATACAAATGACATAGCAAAACTTGATATAAATTCGAATTTTTAACTGATTTGCTCCACAGCCCTGATTTTAGTTGTGCTCTCTGTATCTACTATGTTTTTGTTCCGGTTCATACGCCGAATATTAATTGCATTCATGTGAAGCGATTCCGAAAGAGTTAAAGGAAACTGCTATCTGGTAAAGTTTTGTATAAAATTTAAGTAAATATATATTATTAGCCCATTTAATGGGACCCGACTAGAATCTCAATAAAGCGCACTGGTTCACTGTTACACGGACACACACACGCGTTGCTTTTTCGCAAAATTTCGCATAATATATAGCCCTTTGTTATGTCGCAACGCAAAAACACAATTCGATAAAATCGGAATATTCGAGTATATCAGACTGTTCGTCGCGATATTCGCTCCAGTGGTTCTCAACGATTTGTCTCGCACGCTTTATTGGTGCTTTATATCCTGAACGAATGTTAACTGAATATCCCACGTATGCACATCGTAATTTCCGCATATATTTCAAGCTTTTCGAACACCAATTTATTTATTGATTTTATGCAGTTTTCGTATTCATATCCTGAATTGAATGCAAAAGTCGGTCGTTACTCGTATGTAATAGGTCCGAAGACCACAGACGACGTGCTGAAGCGCTAAGATTATAAATTTTAACGGTCTGTAGAAGGGTTGATTTATATTCGGATTAGTTAAATCCCTTCGATAGAAGTCAATGTCATCGCAGCGTTTAACCTCTCACACAAAAAAGATCCCATAAATTATATATAGTCGTTTTAATACCGTTTTAATGGAAGCCACTTAGAAAAGACACTCGTAAAAATTATATGTCTCACTTTACATCTTCACTGCTATAAAGTCCAATTTGAATTTTATGCTCGGCATAGAAGGAAGAAAAAGAAAATATAACGAGTTTTTTTACGGTAGTCGGTACGTAACAATAAAATGCAGCTGAATGCACTCGGGGCTGCTGCAGCCTGGAAAGGCATTTAAGAGTCGTAAACCCGAAACTTTAGATTTTAACTGAATTTCGCTAATTATATTGAAAATTTTAATGAATTTCAAATTTTAAGACATATAATTTACAACAGCTCACACTGCCAATTAAAATTGTACATACCTATTTACATCTTATTAAAGAATTTAAACAGCTACATATCAATACCACCAAGATATTAATATTCAAAAAAGTCTAAATTTATATCGAAAACTATGTATGTACATACATACATATGTATGTAGGTTATAATCAGCAACATAGCTCATATTTGACTCTAGGTCGATCGTTTTCTATCAAAGTTTACCAATTTATCTGATTTCTATGTTGAAACGGTCCTACCAAGTTGGCCACCTACTCTCATCTGTCAGCATTATTTGATTTTAATTTCAAATTTATAATAATATTATATATTGTATAATATTATATATTTAATAGCTCGTGATCCAGCTGACTTAATAAACACAGCTGAACGGGGAAAGCAGGATTGAAAATTAACGTACCTAAGACTAAACTAATGTTCAATAGTTATTACATGCCTGATAGCATTTCATTAGATGAAATATTAAAGCAGAATCGATGTGTTCTGCCAGTGATGTCGTATGGATGTGAAACTTGGACATTTAACGCCAAGTTGCTACACAAAGTCCAATGCACTCAAATAAGTATGGAACGTTGTATGCCTGGCATACCGAGGAAAGACAGGATACGGAATACGTGGGTGATAAGTATGACAAGGGTTGTGGATATAGTGGAAATGGCAATGGGTGGGCCACGTGGCTAAAATAATGGACGAAAGTTGGACAAAAGAAATGTTAGAATGGTACCCGATAGAATGTAAAACGGTGAAAGGAAGGCCGTAAGGAAGATGGGTAGACGAAATTCGGAAAATATGTGGAGTGAGATGGATAAGAGTTGCGAAAACAGAGACGAGTGGAAGCGTGTTGGAGAGGCCTTCATCCAGCATTGGATGGCTAATGGCTGTAGATGATTATGATATAATGTACATACAATATCTATATAATATGTATTTACAAAGTTAGCCATAATTGTCACCTTGGGGGCAATCCTGTTATGACATCATGATAAATGGTAAATAAATAAAATAAAAAAGCAAGTCGTAAAAGTCAATAACATAATTTTTTCGGTTGGTTCCTTTAAAGAAAAGTATGGTATCATGTATGGGTATTATTTTCATTGAAAAACTAGATGTATTTGAACGAGAAGCTTGAATATTAAAGCAATGAGTATGTACATATATACATATATATGTATGTATATACGTTGCGAGCTCACATAATATTCACCATACACAATACAACCGCAATTATAATTATTTTATTATTTGTTAGTTATAAAATACATAACAGCCGCGTAATTAAGTATGGTCTTCGTTCATACAGTAGTGCAACAATTTCCGACGCGCAACAGAAATCAATTCATTCAATAAAATTTTTGCAAAAATTTTGTTGGAGTATCCGGCGGTCGACTAGCCAATTTTCACCGGAAGCTCGCCGGAAAAATGTTAAATTGGAACTTGCCGTCGTCGGTCGTTTTGTGCCGTCAACCAATGCCAATAATAAAAATGAGAACTTTCGCGCATAAAAGGCACGTTGGGTTTATTGCGACACAATTAGCAACCATCGTTTTCCCATAACGCAGTGCTATGCACCGTGCATTTTTCTGCACTTATTAGTTTATATTGCGTATTTATTTTAATGGACGAAGCGATGCATATCTTAACCAGCACCTTGGCAATATAAAAAGTCTGGCAAAAAGGAAACTAAGACCTTATGTTACTACCTTAATTATAATGTTGACTTTAATTTGTAAGAATATGTAAGAATATGTAAGAATATGTAAGAAAATGTAAGAATATGTAAGAATATTGTATTATAATAACAGCGTAGATAAATAAAAAGGATATTTTCTTGAAAGCTTATATTATATTGTACATATCTTGTAAACTAAAGTCCGGTGTAGAGTGCTATATTGTCTCAAGTAGCACTGAATTTTACCACTAGATATTGTTTTAGATATAAACATCCATTAGAATGTTTATATCTAAAAAAATTACATTGTTTTTAATATTAGATTTAACATCTATATATGTATAACACTGGGCAACAAATCAAATTTACTAGAGTGGAGACTTTTCAATGTTTACTATGTTTAATTCACTTAATTCAAACCCGAATGGTTTTATTTTTCCTTATTTTTTTGTTGTTTTTTATTTTTATTTTTAATACACATCTGTATGTGTACCACAGTGTCTTGATAGGTTACCCCAATATGACTTTGTGGCCTACAACTATTACATATTACAACATATTAAATACAATTATATAAAATAATATATTGATAAAAGCCATTTTTATACATTATACATACCTATTTGAAAACTATTTAAATTTCATGAATGTGAACATTAATAATTGTCTACTTAAAGCTAAATTAACACTTAAAAAAAGAATTCCGAAAGTTTCGTTGTATATTTCTGCTCCTAAAAAAGCACCTATTATTTACGGTCACAGCACTACTACCTAAAAAGAAGAAAAAATGTACATATGCATTCATTTGTCCATAATTACTAGTTATAATAGTATACGACAAATAAAAATACCAATGTAACCCTTTTCCATACAGTTATTTTACACTTGAACAACTCATTTTATCCGTTCGAGTTGTTTCCATTTAAACCCGGTGGCACACTAGCTCAAAACGATCAACGCACATTTCGATCTCAAAAGAATAAGATTATACAAAAATATATATACACACATTTTCATTGGAATAAGATCAATTTTGCGAAATTATTTAAAATCTAACTGAATCGAAAATACTGGAATATATATATTTTTTTAATTTCATGATAAAATTGGATGATGGTAATATACATACATACATAGAAGACTGAATCAAACCAGGTATACATACATACATATATACATACATTTTATACATCCATACGGGCGAGAGCACGTCCCGCTGAGTTAGCCATTGTATTTCGTTGACAAAACGTACGTTTTAAACCCCGTCGCAGGAACCGGTTATTTAATCTGGGCCGCAAAGGGTTAAACCCCTTAGCGGACACCGCTGTGACAATGTAGCTGGGCCATTATAAACCCTATCGTAATTGCACCCTGTGAACATTATTGCACGTAATCATGAGACCGACTGACGGCCTTGACGAGATCGCGTTGCACACTGCTTCCGTCATTCAGTGTTAACATGAACGATATGACATGCGAATATGAAAATGATCAAATTAAGTATTAGTAAAATAAACAATTTTTAATTAACATTTCAAGCACACTTGCTGCGTCAAAAATACAGAAATACAGAAAGTCGTTGGGGGCCGCTGAAATGAACTTAGTTGCCCATTTAGAGTTGCTTATACGAATGAAATTTGTTAAAATTATCTTAAATCTTTTTATATACACATGTATTTATATGAAACTCATCTCGAAAATTCATCAATTATGCATACCGTACGGATCACCCTTATATGTATGTATATTTTTAATTTTAATAAGTAGCAGTACGTTTTCTTTGATTCGAAACAACGTCAACCCTCCAAGGACCGACTCACGTTACACATTATGCATGCAAATTGAGACGCACGCTCGTAAAAAATTTGAATATGCATAATTAGTGCCTTCTGAAAGTTACAAGAATAATATTAATATAAAACTTTCTTAACTACCGTTCATTGAATAAAATTTTGTAAAGTTTAAATTAATATTATTACAATATCGATTCAACATCAGCGATTCGTAAACTTTTCACATATTAAATACTATCATGCAATCAATTAACCCATTTGAACCCACGCGGTCAGTTATGAACTTACACGATGTATGCCAGAGCGGTCATTCACGGCATTTTACAATTTTGCGTCGTAAAATAAAGGGATCACTCAGGCCGGCCGTAAAACCTTTCGTTACGCTTGGTTAGATGTTGGTGATGAATTTTAAGAAAGTCACACGAAATTAAATCAGTTCCTTTTGGAGTTTTGAGGGAATAACATCGAGCGCTTTTCGACTTGCAGATATGTCGAAGAGAAAACATACGTAAGTTTTTTATTTTTACATATTTTTTATTTATCTTTATGTTTCTAATACAGTAGGACTTATTGTATAATATGCATAAGAGAAATTGCGTTTATATATCTCATATTCCTGAAAAAAAAAATCAAAAGTCGACGGAGTCGTATATGACTCCTAGGGATAATGACACATATTTTTTTCCAGAGAATGCAATTTTACTACTGCAGAGATACGGGAAGAAATTGATAATTGGGACGTCTCAACTTCCGGATTCCACATACATACATATTACCACCCCTGGAAACTGATATTCGGTTAAAGAAAAAAGTAGGGTGGAAATCTATCAACCATTTAGTATAAATATGTATAATAAATATATGGGTGGGGTTGATCAAATGGATAACCATATTTCTAACTATAATATAAGTATTAGAGAGAAAAAATGGTACATGCCTATTCTGTTTTGGAACATCGATGTAGCTGTGAATAACGCTTGGATTCTAAGCAAAAGTTTTGGTTGTAAATTTGATAAATTAGGATTTATCAGATAGGTAACAGAGACGTTGTGCAAGTGTTGTGGTCAAAAACGAAAACAATTGGTCCCATTCAGACCCGGCAAAGTTAATCAAAATCAAAAGGAAGTTGGAAGACATTTGATATTGGTCAAACAGAAAAGGAGAAATTGTGGACACTGTAAAAATAAAACGTTTTCCGCTAGTGATAACTGTGAAATTCCATTGCATGACAAATGTTTTGTACCGTATCATAATAATTAATTATTTTGTCTTCATGTATTTTGTTTTTACGACTTTTGAACCCAAAATCTCGTTTATGACATTTCTTCTTTTAAAAGGGTGCACCCTTTTTTTGTTGACGATGTGTATATGTCACAATATATGTACCTACGTGTGTTATGTTATGCGATTTGAAAATATCATTTTATCGAAGAGATGCGTGTTTGTTATTTTTAAAATTAATTTTATAAATTTCTTAACAATAAAATTACAAATAACCAGTGAGAAAGTATTATAACTGATTATGTGACTCCATTGTGATTTTTGTTTTATTTTAAAAAACATGTTTCATTAGCCCCAAAGGTCATTCACGGCACCACCTTGAAAAAAATTAAAAATGTTGAAAAATCAATTAATTATCCATCCCTATCCTATAAAAAATATTTCCCATGAAATAACTCAAAGATTTTGGAAAATAAACGAAAAAATAGTCCTGGGCACATGGGACATGTGTTTTCACGCGAGCTCTGGGTTCAAATGGGTTAACTATCTTAATTCAATATCAATTGTACAACAAAAAATATCACTGAGCAACAAAAAAAAATACCAAAGCGAAAACTCATCGATATTTACCAAGTTTGACTCGCTGAATTCGAATACGATAGTGATTTTTGTTGATTCACTATTGGCGCAATATGCAAGGGATCGTCATCATCATCATCTACAGCCATTCACCATCCACTGCTAAATGAAGGCCTCTCCAACACCCTTCCATTAACCATTATTTAACTCTCATCCACCTCACCTCACATATTATCCTAATTTCGTCTACCCATCTTCCCTGTGACCTTCCTTACACCCATTTCAATCTCTTCACTCTATCCACTATATCCACTACCCTTGACATACCTCTCACGCACGTATTCCGTTTCCTATTTTTCCTCGTTATGCCAAACATACGACGTTCCATACTTTTTCGAGTGCATTGTACTCTGTGTAGCAACTTAGTCTTCAATATCCAAGTTTCACATCAATTTGACACTGATAAAACACTTTGACCGAAGATCTTTTACTTCAAACAAAGTGGCATTTTTTACTTAAAAACCGCATTCATTCGTCCAAACGCACTCCATCCTAATTTCATATGTCTCTTTATTTCTGCTTCAGATTTTGAAAAGACGGCAAAAGCCAATATGTAAAAATTGCACATTTTTTTAAATGCTCATATCTCTTAAACAATAGCAAGCAAAACAAAAATTATTGTCATATTCGAATTCAGTGGGCTAAACTTAGTAAATATTGTTGGGTCTCCGCTCCAGTAAGTAAAAAATGTGATTTTTGTTGCTCAGTGAATTTGGACGAAAAAAATAGCAAACGGTCAATGTTTGTTGCCAATGAGTATAAATGTCACCACATGAGCGAAAAATACAAACGACTGACCCCTGTCCTCCCCTGTTGCGCAAGAACACGAAATGCATAATGACATTTGGTTGGGTCTAGCAGACCCCACAATTCTCATGAGAAAAAGTCCACCGACTCGCCTTCTGAATTGCATTCAATGCATCCGATTAATTCGAACTGCTGCATCAACCGTCCCCTAGATCTCAACAGTCATCTCTAGATTGTCCACTTTTTATGCACGCTATGAGAAAGATTCGAGATACGGCACAGAATTCGTATAGCTATACATTTGACTTTTTCGAATGCATTAAAATAGTCCCCCTACCTGTTTCAAAACGTTAAAAAATTCATTTTACTCATACCGAAATTATTGATTTACTCCATTAGTAAATAAACAATCATATAAACAAACAAAGCTAAGTAAATTAAGGTTCCGTTTAATACGAAATTAATTTATACTCATTTATGTATGTGAGGTCAATTTTTACATTTCAATACAACCGACACGTTACGCCGAATTTATAACAAAAAATATTCATGAATTATTTATATGTAACCTATTTAGGAAAAAAATGATTCGATCAGATAGTAAAAATTTGTTTTTTGTTGTTATTCTTATTATAATAATTTTCAATTTGATTTATAAGGTGTAATATAATGCTATCCAATTATCCAGTGCGTAATGTGCAACATTCGCTAGATAAGCTTGCTGTTTAAAAAATGCATATTTATAGAACAGGGCTAGTTAACCATTTCATTTCCATGTTGTTTTGATTAAAAAAATCTATATACTTCACACAAACATGTATATAATGTTAGGGAGCATTTGATGCAAACATTCGGCATAATGATTTGTAAATAATCATGGAAATCGAACATTGAATCTCGATTTCGATGTGATAAAAGTTCTCTACCTCTGCAATAGGCAGTCGATTGTGATGAATATATTCTTATATTTCAAATTTTTAACCAGATGTTGGTTATAAACGCGATGGTATCAGCAACTGTGTTGTAATTTAGTGGAAAACCAACGATGTGCACATTATAGTGATCAAAGTGCGAAATTACCATAGAAAGCGATTCTTCCCCCTCAATAAGAACGCAATCGACTTATGTTTAATGGAAAAAAAACTGCCATTCTTAGTAAATCCGGCACCAGTGATATTTTTATTGTCTAATACTGAACTTGAGTAAATAATTAACGATTTATACGATGAATGGATGATATTTCGACCACACACGATGTGTATTTACAAACACGTGAACCTGGAGAGTGCAATTAAAGTGTCCGAAACGACGAATACAAATGATTCGCAAGTTGTGGAATTGCGATTTTCTCAATTGATTGTTTTGTACGAAATTTATAATCGAACCAGTTAGATGCACGACCAATAAATAACAAAGCGATATGTAAGTGGTTCTACGATTTTACACAGAATTGAGGCAAATTTTTGATGACGCATACTACAAGACATATGTATATACATATGTACGTGAGCATTCTAAATTCCCACTTTACTATTATTTTATTACTTGAGATTAGTATGGAAATGTTTTGCCTTTCGACTAAGGCCATTGAAGTTGATAAAACGGAACACTAAGAAATGTCATGTTATGATTTCGGTAAATCATTCCATGCTGTAGCATTTGTCGGATGTTCTAATCACCCTAGAGATCTCCGAATGTCGCACACATAAAACTCACTTTCTTGTGACCCTTCTCGGGGGATGTACCAGGATTTATTTCGGCCCAAGAGCAATTACGCACGGTTTACGAGCATAGATCACTCGCCAGTTGCCACCAGTCAAAACAATCCCGGTCGAAATAAGATCAGTCAGTTTGAGCCCGCTGATTTACACCTCCGAACCTCGCTGATTAATCAGTGGCACTTCGGTCGAGTGTGACGCAAACTTTTATCGATCAAACAAACACATGTGTACAAGTTTGTTTTTGTAATATCAGACGATGATCTCGCCGCATAGTATCGAATTCCGCGACCGACCGATCGTTAATCTGTTCGTTGATACATTTGAAAAATCGATTTCGCATTGAATAGGATGTCGTTAATCACTCTTGAAGTCTTGATTGTTCGATTGCGTTAATAAATTCAACTGCACGGTGTAATTGATTTCTATGTTGTTGAGTTTCTCATTGAAACTGTAAGAGCTTCTCTGATGTAAGTGTTTATTATACAAGGTGTTAGCAAAAAATACGTTGAATGCGATCATCAAAGAAAGTATCATATATGTATTACGTATTTGAATTTGCCAACTTCAAAGTGATATCCTACTTTATTTTTCAATTTTTCAATGTTGATGGCGATTGCTATGATATATCGTAGTACTAAGAATAATACCTTATTGCTAGTTAATTTTGTTGATAGCCGTTCTCTCAATCTAGATTTTTTGCCTTTAATTATTACATAGGCCATAATTTAAATGGCCAGTCACTTTTACAAAATATTAGTAATAGTAGTATACTCACTACATATATATGTATGTATCTATATGTACATATATATCTATAGATAAAAATGAACTGTCAGAACAACCCTTATTGTTTCAAATATTTTTTGACACAGAAAATTGTCGAGCACTCGGCAACTTACTGATCATCTATTTGGCAATGTATATGTATATATAACATACATTTCTTCATGGTATTTATTTATTCATTTATTTTAAAAACCGGAAATATACAGTATTTCAATATTTTTTCACAACGTTGGCACCAAAAAGGCTTTATATATTTATTTCCTTATTTATTTATTCGTTATATATTAACCACGACCATGGATGCCAATACAGGTTGCCCAAGGCGACACCTATGATCAAACTTTTGTACATGTGTAAGTACCAAATACTATTATTACACATAATGAAACACAAAACATGAGTTGAAAACACTGCGACAACCCCCTTCCACTCAACTCTTCCACTGCGGAAGCCGCTATAGCAGCTCCGTCATATATACATATGTAATGTTCCTTTTCCCAATTCATCGAGCAAAACTAAATAGTTGATTGCTGCTGCTTCACTCAATTCAACCAGGAGGGTCAACTGTCCCGACATTACATCGTCATCGTCAACGCCCAGTCTTGCAAATATTCCATCGTTGACTATCAAACTACAGTTAGTTTTACAAAAGTGTTGAGATTATTTATTTACAATTGCGAATTGTTACACATATATTATGGATGTATTTAAATTCGTCTGAAGAATATCTCAATATTTTACAACATTGTAAGCAGACTGTAAGTCTAATGCCAAAATCGATTATACATACATACATATGTATGTCAATGCATGTATCAAATATTTAATTAACTATTTGCTACATCACCGTCTCCACAGATTTCAATGCGTTTTTATAGTTGTTTATCATCTCGCTGCTTCAATTAGCAGTGCAGTACAGTAAACAAATTTTCAATTGTTATAAAACCAACTCTCTAAATGGTTCATGTTTTCCAGACTAGTACAAGAAGATACTAGAAATAAAATTCCATCGTGGGTTTTTGTAAGTTAGATCGCACATTCACCATATTTTTCGAACACGCTTCATGTTTGACTTTTCGGCCTAAGCAACATAAATTAGCGTCTCGTCGCGCTATCGCGTCGTATCGAATCTCTGTAGAAACACAAATAAACCAGACCATTAAAATATTTTATTGCGGTCCGATCGCAGTTAATCGAGAGCAATAACCGTCGCGGGGATATTCATTACCGAAACGGACAATAACGACCCCGGCGCTACTTCTCGTTTGGCCCCCGACGATTCCGCAAGATATCTTTATCGTTTACATCGTTACACGCTCGCATGGGGACGTCGATTCGTTACATATTACACACAAATACCTACATATATGTGGAGGAAATTGGCCAATAAATACGTCGTTTATCCCATACCGATACATGGCCAGCGCCAAACAAGCGATCGGTCTCGTTTAATGCGAGCGATTCGCGTTCATCCTCGATTAAGCGCTTTTATGTTCTCGGAAAGCGTTCACTAATGAGTACGAAAATATTTCTTATCGAAAGAATGAGAGCGTTATATTCCTTGTAGTGGTGGTTGGTTGTAATATACGCAGGGCCGTTCCGCAGCTAGGGACGATAGGGGTGCGAGCGCAAGGCGCGCTAAATGGACCATTTAATGTGCTCTAGGTCGTCCGAGGTTGCCAAATTCGGAGAGCCAACTCCTTTTTGCGCCGATTTAGCCTAATTATTTTGCAATCTACGCTCATGGACAGCGTTCATTGTCGAAAATTCGTTTAAGCTGTCTGAGTCGGCCGTAAGCACTCGAAAGTTCATCGATTCCCGCTTAAGAAATTGACCACTCGTAAACGAAACAGGCAAATTTTATCATACCAAAATCATAGTTAAGACCATATAAAACCTATGCAGGGAGTTTACCAAAATTTACAAGGAGAACGGCTCTCAACATGAAGAGAAAACAAACTTCAATTGCATCAGTTATCTCATCAATAATCACAAAAAAAAATGAAATAGAAATTCGTAGACAAACTCTCAAAGATTTCTCTGTATCGAATCCCTCATGAACACCTTTCATTCTATTCCAAGTTCCATATCTTTGAGCTAATATTTCTACATCATCATCATCATCATCATCTACACCCATTCACCATCCAATGCTGGATGAAGGCCTATCCAAGACGCTTCCACTCGTTACTGTTTTGCGCAACTCTCATCCATCTCACCACACATATTTTCCTTATTTCGTCCGATTTTCCCTGCGGTCTTCCTTTTACCCACTTTGCATTCTCTCGGATACCATTCTAGTACTTATTTTATCCACCTTTCGTCCATCATTCTGTGTAGTCACGTGGTCTGCCCATTGCCTGCATGTTTAGTCTGTACCGTCACGACCCTTCCAAAAACTCCAAAATTCCAAAAGGCGTGCCGTGCCGTACTTTTGAATGTGTTCTTCCCATAAGTCCACATTTATGCTGAACTAAATTCAATTTATAGAGTGCGATATTAATTTAATTTCATAAAAATTAAATCAACTTTTATAATACTTTTAATCAACTTTTTTGAATAAAAATCGCATAACTTATATCAAAAGATATTGATTTTATTTTATTTTATTTAAATGATACCCATGTTTTAAAAGAAAATATAAGAAACTCGAAATAATAAGATCCTAAGAATTTACTATGACGTAAAGACACGCCTATCACAGCTGGAGTCGCTGGCTGATCCAACGATGGTGGCACGAGGTCAATGGCCACCACCCTAGAGGATTATAATATGTATATTATACATATACATATTATAATAATTAAAATTCGCATTCGGCCTTTATACGCTATTAAAACGCACCTTTATGGCCCAAAAAGTAACATTATTAAATCGGGGGTGTGAGCAGACAAACTCCGCAGGTATAAAATGTTATCATATGCATAAGCAATACAGCTGATCCACAATCCTTCGACTACACTGTATATACTACAAAATTACACATAGGTATATGTAATTTTTTAAATATATTTATATTTATAATACACATGTACGTATCAATATTCCTTCAAATTTTTTATGATATTTTTATGTACATACGTATTTAAAGTTGAAAATATTATATGTTTTTTTATGTATTTGTATTTTTATAATTTAGTTGAAATATTGCTTCATAAATTAATAAGCTACAAATTTTCTGGATACGCCACTGGCTGGAATCCAACCTATACGTCCCGTCATGCACGTTTGAGTGTATTCTCACTATTAGTAGGTACATCAAGCTAAGCTTGCTAATTTTAAGCTGTGAAAAGTACAATTTGAATTAAAGCCATACACTAATTTGCAGCGCAGCTTGAAAACTATCATAAGGAACATTCGGACTACATTTTGGTTTCAAAATGTTTGTTTTGGTAGTCTATCGATGCGCAAAAGCAACGACCACTACATACATATGTACACACGTGATCCCATCATTATAGCATATTTTCCTAGAATGAGTGGGGGGACAGGCTTTCAAAAACAGAACGACTTATGAATCTAAATATACTTTATACATATATCAATGAACATTTCAATCTCTGCAAATGTATAATATAAACGACAGAGTAAAAGAGACGTTGAATTCCAGACGAGTGTCTCATTTCAACATTGAAAATTGTCGCGTAAAGCTAATAAGTAATAACCACAGTGTGGTCAATCGCCGACAAAGTCCTAAAAGACTCCCCCCTCCCGCTCCGCCAGCAAGGGTTGGAACAGAGCAGAGGGGTAATTCTTTAAGGCGTGGTCCCGGGCGGCACTAAAATAATAAGGAATCCACATTATTAAACTGGGGCTTATCCGCTAACTTATTGGAACTTTTATTGCCCAAGTTTGGCTGTGAATCGTGAACGCCCCAACAGATGGCCACCGACTCGAATCGAACCGACCCAACTTCGACACCATACAAATATATTATATTTGGTGTACATACATACATTTACTACATGTAGATAAGTACAAACATTTCGATACAGAAAATATCGCCGCCGCAAATTTAAGCGTTTTTTGCCAACTCCGATACAGCTGTCACAGATGTATCACCGAAGTGACAAATCAAATGCTCACTTTTAATTTCAACATTTTCAAATTGGTTTTAATAGCATACTCAGTTCCGAAACCAGGCAATTACAACAGATGCAATGCCCAGGATGATGGAAACTGTCAACGAACATTGGATCAAAATCTTTTTTTAAATTAACGAACATTGATGATTTACAAAACTTATTAAAGTTTATTTATACTAACCACAGAAAAAACCGACAACTGCACGTAGACGGCAGTATATTCCTTAGTACATTCTATATGCACACATTCAAGTTACGTAATTTATACGTTGCTTATCCGAAATAACAGTAACCGACACGATCTATTCATATTGTACAGCAGTACATGCCACTGAAACGTGTCAAGCGGAACCGGTTTTCTTTGGCCACTGTGGAAATATTCACGAATGACGTGACGTCATCATGACGAAAGTGCTGTCATGCGATAATATTGACTCGGCGATACGACGCAAGCAATATTGCGCCATATCGTCGTGGTCTGTAATGTATACGTAAGCTGATTTTGCCTTGCACTCGTCCAAAAGAAGTATGAACGGGCCGAAAACGGGTGGTGCTGTATGATATGAATAGAAGTCGTTTTTTGCATGCAGATCCGTGTCGAGCTTTTGACCTGCAGCGCTGGATAATATAAATAGACCTTTACTCGTGAATACTATGTATGTTTGTATAATACATATAATAATAGTAAATGGTATATAAAGACGTACACGTTTTTCTTTTTTCAATTTGATTAATAGTTGTATTTTATTTACTTTCGAAAACAATTTGAATCCTTCAACAGAAAATATATTGGCATGTTGTTCGCGTGTTAGGTCACTAATTCAATCCGAATAAATTCGTTAAAAATAAAACCAGTACAAGCGTATTAGAACGTGATGTAAAAAATAATTATCAGGATATGAAATTGAAAAACATTCAATTAAAATGTTACCCTTACGGCGTGTCATATCATTTTGTAATTTTAAATCATCAAAGAGGCGGCAAGGATAAGTCAAACCACGCATATATAATACATTGTATGTATGTAATATAGGCACAAAACAAGCATGCCAGTAGTGTATATAATAAATAATAATATGTAGTTCAAACGGCGGTTATAGTAAATAACCATAATTTACATGCAGGCCCATAATGGCGCAATAATTATAACAGTCGGCCGGCTGTAAAGTGTAATCAGTTAAGGCGGGGTATCGCGCTATTCCCCAATAAACCTCAAATATGGACCGACTTGGTAATCGAATCCAAAATTCATGACAATATCCCGAATATATTATGTACGAGGGGATATCCTAGACGCCAGAGAGACACTGGCGAGATTTCTGAAGACGCCTATAGCGAAAACAGTCCATTAAATTACATACAAACAAACATGCACTCTTTATGTGGTAATTGTGAAGACATCAGCAACTGTGGAAGGACGTGCTTAATACCCGTATCATTCATCAATACTTACAGCAGCTGCTCTACGAATGTGTCCACTGTCCAGCTTGAACGTGTGTAATGAAATAAATTATCAGACGAAAACTCGAACTATTACTAGACGATAATATATAAGATTAAATGGTGTGAATTCGTTTGTATTTCGTCTTTCAACATGTGGAAATTCAATTTATCTATTATATAAAACGTATAAATACGTGCAGGAAATCGTCTACAATTCAACGGTTTCAATCAGCGAAATCCAAAATTGAACCGAACCGCACTTCAAAAATGCACGCGATGAAATATAATAATTTATAAGAGATTGGAAAAATCTCTCAAATCTCGGGGTGCTAACTCAAAGCTTCATTTAACACGTTTGCGCAATCGATTTAGAAACGTTCCGATTTTCATCTCGCTCAAAATATATTTTTATTACTATTTTCAAATGCGTAAACATCGTATAAAATCTACCCGTTCGAAATAAACATATACACAATATAACATAAATCATTCGTTATTATTAAATAAATGTAATATTTATACACTGCAGGAAGAACACGTGTTACCACTAATTTAATGGAAAATCTGATCTTCACCACTGACAGATTGAACGGTCTACAAAATTACATATTCATTATGAAATATTTTTTTAGATTTCTAGGATACATATATTAAATATTGCAATTTTTGTTTTTAATATACACATTTATACTTAGTACATGTCTACCTATTTTTACCTTCTTTGTAAAATTTCCGATGCTTTTTATTAACAAATAATATTAATTAAAATTAATAATTATGCAATATGTAACGGTTGTTATTTAGTCTTTATCGAAATGAAAATAAAATGCGAAAATGTCAATTCAAAGAACGGTGAATGAGAGACATCTATGAATAACAAATTAAAGTTTTTAATTTTCTTAATTAAATACATATTTATCTATTTCACACAAATGTATCATTAAATTATTGATTCAGGTGCTATTTTCATTATTGTAAAAAAAATAATTTACATAAAAATTAAACCAAAACAGTTAAAATGCAAAAATTTCTCCGTAATCTTTTAATTACATGAGTTCATTGATAATTTAAAAGCTACCCAATTAGACGCACATATCTCTATGAAATATATTTCAAATTGTTAATGGCAATAAAATATATATGTATATATTGTTACACACGTACAACATAGTATAATAATATCAATTTTGCATTACGAGAATAATTGCTAGAGCTTATATTTTTATAACAATATTTTAACAAGTAATACATATTGTGTTGATTCTGACCATTTTTTAGACCCCCACTACAACATTGTGGAGAATAGTGGAGGCATTTTGAATAATTAATTAAATTGTTCGTTGTACAATGCTTTGACACATTTGCGTTAAATATGCATCGTATAATTACGTGACGATGTGGGCTGAAATAATTACGCAATATATAATTACGTGGATATATTAATCGAAAAAAAATATATAAAAAGTTTCGATTCAAGAGGGGTGGTTCCCATCATATTGCAGTATTGGCGTACAGCCCTATTTTTATTTATAATTTCTTGCGAAAAAGAAAATACCGGAGCTGCTGTTTTACAATGATTAGTTAGCAGTATATCTCGGTGGTTGTGATAATACTAACCACCGAGGGGCTCGCGAGCTTAAGCCCTCGATAGACTGTGATTAAAAATAATAAAGTATTTCTGTAGTACTGCTGATATTTGTGACTCCAAGTCGCTCGTTTCCTATCAGAGGTTGCCAATTTATCTGATTTCATTCATGAAACCTCGTCAAATTGGCAAAACTACTCTATAATCTATGTTTGTATAATCTATTCTCACCAATATTTGAATACGATTTCAAATTTATATGTACAAATTTAATTCATAGGTGTGGCTCACGGGAAAACCGTAATGGCATCATGGAAAAAACAGAGACATTTCTCGTGGTAAATTTAGTTAGGACATGTCCTGAGACATGTAATGTAGTTACTACAGGTATAATTTTGCATTATAATTATAATTTAGCAGGTGCAGTGAATTAATAGTACATATTAAAATGAAATATCAAAGAAAAAAAATTATAATACTCCGTTTAAGTTATGCCCAAAACTAAACTTGAATGTAGCATTTGAACCCAAATCCTACTGATAGCAACCCTGCGCTACAAACGATTGCAAACCAAGCGGGCGCATGCTCATTTCATACTTTTGTCTCGGCTTTTGCCATTTTAAACTTGCCAGAAAGATCCAACTCAATTTTAAGAATTGCCAATCATCAATGTACATCGAAATGTCATCTGCGCAACCCCATGAATATCTCGTCTTTCGTACATGCTGAAATTCAATCGAAATGAGCATACAGCCGGGTGGTTTTCAATCATTTGTAGCAAACCCGATAGCAATAATCAGAACAAGTATACAAATAATTTTATGAAAATTTTGAGTGATAAAGTCAGAACTATACAATTGAACTTAACTACCTATATGTAATCTTATTTAAATACGAATGAAGTAAACATAATAATAATGAAATTAATTATTCGGAAGTATTTCTGCAGTACTGCTGGTCCGACTTGAATATTTGTAACTTCCTATCAGAGTGTGTCAATATAACTGATTTCATTGTTGAAACCGTTCCTCGTCTAATTGGCAAAACCATCCTACCCACTCTGTCACCAATATTTGAATATGATTTCAAATTTATATATGTACCATATTGTACATTATAAATACCATATGGTAAAACAGTAATGGCATCATGGTAAAATATAAATTTAATTAAAACAAAATCATTTATTTCATCATTGTCAGAATTATCTTACAATTTGTGAATACATTGGAAATAACAATAGTTTCGTTTATACCAGTCATTATTGCTCTATTCGACAATCTAAGTGTTTATATAGAGTGATTTTATACTCTTTCAACTTTCTTCAACTTTCTTCATCAAAGTAAATATTTTCCATAAATTCTATTCCAAATGATTGTACATGTGTTTCACATGCAAATGATTAACATGTGCGTTAAATTTCAACAGGCAAAACATTAGTACATATTAAAGATTTAATGAATCGGAATGATTTTGGGGTTAAATGCCGCTTTCCAGAGTTCGACTAATGAGAGCAACGCAGCATCGAGTGCACGTCAGCGGTCGACAGCCATCGATAATGTATGTACTTTGTAAAAGTTCTCCTTTTGACGACAGATCCTCTGCGAGGCCTGAATGAGGGCTTGCGACAGCTGCTTCCCATATTTCGCAGCGGCTGAATGCGCCCTCGTGCAATGGAAGTTGATGGCGCCCGAGTGAAAAGAAGAAATGTAGGGCAGTGGGAGATAGACGAGGGGCCATTGAAACTTGAAAATTAGAGGGAGAGCCGGACAATGGCGGGTGCTCATTCAGGAGTTGCGGTAGTTACAGCACTAGCCCAGAGCCCCCGGTGAGAGGGTCCTCTGAAAGGAGGGTCCCTCTTTTGCATCTTTGCTTCTTGCACACGCACAAAACTCCATAATCACCGCCGTGTGATCTCCGGCAAATTACTTTGTTATTTGTGACCCGCTGTGTAAGTGGGTCGAGTGCCCGCGTACACGCCAAAGAAAACTTTACGTATTAATTTCCTCGTCGTACGTGGCAATGAAAGCATTAAATGCAGATGGATTAACAACGAGAGCGTATTGTGCCAACTCGGAGCAATTGAGGCTCGCGGTTCCTGGAATAGAGCAAGATCATTGCACGCTTTATGAGATCAATTACGTATTTCATCTGATTTTATCCATATTATTACAATGTAAGCCACTGCATGACGCAATGTTGAAGTTTTAATCTGTGTTCTGAATTATGATGTGATGTACATATGTACATACATATGTCTGTTTATATCATATGTAGAATTAAATCAACATTAATAACATATTTAAGCACAGAAAATTCATAAATTTTTTTTACAAGCTTATATGTAGGTTAATTAATTCATACAAACACACATACATAGTTGTCGAAATATTATTCATTCTTTTATATATACATATATCATCAATACTTCTGAGACGGTTTCAAACTTTTTAATTTAATTTTACTTTGTTTTTGAAACGATTTAAATTAAATAAAGTAAAAGTATTCCACAGTATCAACAGGTAAGGAGAAGTTGACTGGCTCGTCATCTTCAACACAAATATTCACGTCACAAGACAAAGATCATTTACCGTTGGTTAAAAAATTAAATTCTAAATAAATATTTTAGGATTCAATTAAAATGTCAAAAAAAAAATAAAAAAAAATAAAAACTATCTACGGCGTATGTATGTATGTATGTATATATATATATATATATATATATATATATATATATATATATATATATATATATATATATATTCATAATCGAAAACTATAACTCTACAAGCGCAAAAACACTTTCAACAATGTGCACCAGTTGTAATATAACAGTTTGGTTTGACAGTTGTGAAGTTTTAGAATTCAGTATTGCGTTAATATTTACTAAGTATTACGAATTATGGTAATGAGTATCGTATTAAGACAACTCTATGAATGTGTTTAAAACAAAAATGTGACTTTCCAACTTAATTTACTTGTCGAGAGACATTTTCACGAAAACCTAACCTTTTCATCTAACCTGGTACAAACATAAATAGTTGAAGTGTATTTTCAGTTGTAATATATTTTGATGTTTGAATATATGTAGTTGAAGTGTATCTTCAGTTGTCTATCGCCATATTTACCAATTTACGTGGGTTGGACGGAATATATTCCAAATATTCAAAATATATTACAACTTGAAGATACACTTCAACTGTAACATACATGATATATGTACATACATACATACATACATTTATTACATTTCCAAACTCCAAATAATACAAAATAAATCCCTAAAAATAGTTTATAATACACCCATATATACTAATTTGAAAAAACTGCATGCCATAAATAATATTCCGTTTGTTACAGACATTACTAACAAACTAACCAGTAGATTATATGACAGAATCACTAATAACCATACTAACACACTTGTGAAGAGTCTCGGTGATTACAACAAAATGTCTATACCATTCAGGTATAAACACAGATTACCTAAACAAAATCTGCTTTAGGTCATCGACTTTAGAGAGTCTTTAATTAATATTATGTATTAGATGTATTATGAGCATTTATAAGAATTGAAAATAGGTTTTTGAGCTCTTTTTCCTATTACGCTATACATATTAATATTATAATAATATAATAGTATGATAACTAACAAAATTAATTTAAAATTGTAAAATAGAAAATGATCAGTAGATCAGTAGCTATTAAAATAGATGTAAGATGTATTGTGAACATAATTTAGTAATAATAAAAAGCATTTTTAAATAAAATACATTT
The DNA here is from genome assembly GCF_051622035.1 of Arctopsyche grandis. Taxonomy (NCBI): domain Eukaryota; kingdom Metazoa; phylum Arthropoda; class Insecta; order Trichoptera; family Hydropsychidae; genus Arctopsyche; species Arctopsyche grandis. The sequence continues at coordinate 21,077,313 of NC_135362.1, forward strand.
ATTACACATATATCATAAGTCCGTTCTATATAAATTGCAATTATTGAACTATTTTCACGTCTCTAATAAATAACATATAATTCATTATACAAATTATCCAGGAAATTGTATTATTATTATTATTATTTACTATACAAATATAAGAAAATGTATATTTGAATCATCAATTATTTTACAAAATCAAAACGAGACCAAGTCATAATAAAACACGTCACTTCACAACAAAGGAAATTATATTACCTCGTTAAATTATATTATGATATGAAAGTACACATCAGATAATAATAATTTGAGATAAATCCAATGTAATTTAAATTGAGGAAAATTGTGACGGAATCGCATCGCGATAATAAAATTCCAATAAGGAATACGTCCGATTCGATAAACGATATCGATGACTCAAATTCAACATTTCTTTGTCCGTTTGATTTATACTTAAATTTAATCGTGCGATACGTGGAAATTTACGCCATATTAAATTTATGCAGGTCAAGATCTGATTGCCAACAAAGACAGTAATGACACACCTTTGTATCTTCCGTGAGGAAAACTCAAATATATAAAGGATACAAATTGACCGAATTTAATTTTCAAGTCGAGTATCGAAGCTGTGTAATGATAGTATACATAGATAGATATACCAAACGAAAATGTTGTACAAATGTATTCAGGACAAATTTAGGACTTCAATTTGCATGGCGGCTAAATGGGCCGAATGCAACACCGAAACTGCCCTCTCAGGTGCCGTTTAAATTTTCCTATGCGTGCCATAGGTCCTTGAGTGTGTTGGGAAAATTCTCAACACGACCCGATAGAACCTATATAATTAATGGGCAATCCTCCCCTCCCCCCCTAGTGCGGTTAAATAGAACGCCACTTTAAATATTAGAGAGTGTGTAGTGTAGACAAATAGCTTTTCCCTAATTATAATATTATCCGGTAGGCAATATGAATTCGTTCTGGATCGTATTGCACGCTATCGATCATGTACTGTATCGCATAGATGCACCAGTGCAACATGCGCTTTTTACAATATCGAGTTACCGGCTGCAAGGTAACCAACAGCTGATCAACACAGTAATAACAAACCTTTCATTTAATAAGGGAATAGTTCAAAAACTTATTTAAAATCCGTAGTGTGACAGAAATTTCTGAAAAGATGACGAAATTTTATGATATTTCCGGTGTTTTGATAGCTCATTCTGGTATTAATTTATTCATTCATTCATTCTGGTAATCAAATGGTATTGCAATTCATACAACATGTTGTATTTATTCAAAGTACAATTAAGCTAAAAATATTTCAAAATAACCTATCATAAAATTTATTACTTAAAACTGCATAGAAACTAGAAAACTAAATTTTCACATCGTTCGTTGTCGTTGTATTTTTGCATGAATTTCAACAGCTTCATGAACGGTTGAATACCCCTGTTTGGATGCAACAAAAATCCGCCGTCGGCATTGAATGCACCCGATTTACTATGCAGGTATTCAACGACCCATTCACGCAGACATCACAATAAAACTCATCACGGCGAAATATCCCCCATTATTCGGCGCCTATACATCTGTCGGTCAAAACCGTCCTGCATATTCCCGATTATCCGGCACCATTCAAAACAGGCCCGCACCAAACCCGAAATATGTACAAAATTAACATAAATAGCACATAAAAAGTGAAAATTACGACTGTCACAAGATGGAAAAAATCGGATAAAAAACGACTGACAAAAATCGGTTGGCCCTTTTCAGTTTGAGCGATATCAAAATCTTTCCAAAATCATTTCCATGAAATGATTTCGTTAGATCGATGAAATCTACGATATCTTATCACAAGAATCCGACTTCATAATATTTCAAAATATGATTATATAATATTTGACATCCTTAAATACCTGTACAATTAATCTGTCTATATTGCACTTGATACTCTATAAGGAACAATTGCACTTCATACGTACAATGCATACAAATTTTTACTTATTATTATTATTTTTGGCATTCTGCTGCTTATAATAAAAGGCTCGTTTTATGAATTGGGGCAAAGGATGTCGAATTCAATGAAACGAATTCAATGGAAACCTGTATAAGTAAAATGCAAGAAGAAGTGTATACGTATAGTAAACACAAAGCTATTATTCCATACAATGGAAATACATGAATGAAGAAAGAAATGCATCGAAACATTAATATAATATGAAGCAACTTATATAAAATTCTTCGGATCATTCTAGGGTTAAATCCGAAAATTATAATGCGATATTGCACTTCAAATCTGCTTTCGCATACATATGAATTCATTGCAGCAAAGATGCATTCATTTGCATCTCATCGGATGTGCGTTTATGTAAAGCTGTTTGTGCAATAATTTAACATTGATATATCATAATATAGAGGTTAAACGCCAATGGCAACTATTTGATTAATTATTATGTTGACACTATTTTCAGATCGGCAGCATGTGTGTGATCGTGCAAATTTCTGTATACCTTCAAATATTGTGCGTACATATGTACATACATAGGTACTAAAACGTGCTTTATCAAATAGATAAATATTATATGGATTGAAATCGTACGACCAAATTGTTAAAATAAAACTATGATGACGTTATAAATAAAATAAGTAGCCCTCGAGGGATCAAAACATAACTACTTGAGCGCTTTAGTTTTTATAACGCCCATTAAGGAATTATTACGTCGATGTAAGCGGTTTTTATATGGCGCTTTTTTATGGCAGAACGGTCAGCTTTATGCAAGATAAGAAAAGAAGCCGAAAAAGATTAAAAGCCAAACAAGACAGACATTGTGGTTTCGCATTCGGGAGCACACACATCAATCGATTTACATTTAAGTGTTAAACATGTTTTTTGGTGGATAAAAAGTTGCACGTCGATTGGACGGTCTGCTGAAATTTTTAATACATTTTTGGTTTCGTTATTTCATGCGATTTGAACACACGATACGTTTGATGTAAAATTCCATTGTGCCATTGTTGAATGGCCGGCGACGATAAAAAAATGTGAAAATCGACATTTTATACATAACATACGTACATGGGCATAATATGCCTACGAAAAAGTTTGTACGGTGATCAAAAAAATGAATTAATTTATTTAATGATACAATGTAAATCGAATGCTAAGCTTCTACTTCACGGTGTGTGATCAAAATGATCAAAGTGTGAAACACGTCGTAACCTGTCGCATATTTTTTTTCATCCGATGTAGTATGTTTGTATGTTATGTATGAATTTAATATATTTTTATTAGTTTGTTTTATTGCGAGTGCAGCTGACGTGGTCCGGTGTGCAGCTGTCGCTTTCAGATGCAGCCAATGTTTTTTCAACCATTTTTCGCGAAACGTCAACGACAACTTTACCAAAATGTGCATGTTCGTGTCAAAGTTCAACAACTTTCATGTCTTTTTCTCGATGCCTGTTTGGGCGAACGTAACTTTAAAATGCCAAAGAAGATAACTGAACATAATTTCACAATTTATTTTTCACGCATACAATTTTTCCTGAATAAAAACAAATATAAAAATGTTCAGCATAATTTTCCACAGAATTTCTATACCGAACATTATTGTAAAAATAACCTTCATTAAAAAACTATTATGTATATGTATATATCATATTATAAACATATACATATGTACATACATATATAAGAGATAATGAGATCCTACAATGCATATTTCATTTTATTTTATTTTATTATACATATTTACCAGGAAATCCTAACAGGTAAACCCCTATGCGCCTTCATGGCCAATTACAAACAATGCAGTATTTTTATTGCATTAGTCGCTAAATTACGAGATACTGAAAACTCAAAATTAACGAGACATCTATGAATTTTAGCTTGTACATAAATTTTATTGTACATTAATCATACTGACACAGTGGTGACATAGTAGGTAGGAAGGATTTTAACCAATTTAATCGAGGAACCGTTTCAACAATGAAATCAGAAAAATTGGAAAACTCTGGTAGGAAACGATCGACCTGGAGTCCAAGTCTGACCAGCAGCATTACAGATATAGTACTCATAATAAATTCTTTTCAATCGAAGTCAACTAGCGGGATCCAACCTGGCGCTTCTCGGTGCTAGGCAAAAGCTCAATCACCGAGCCATGCTGGTGGCTATAAGATACATATAGTGGCTGGTTATAAGATATACATAGTTTGAAAATGATAAAGCTGTAGGCGTTTAAATAATGAAAATCTGATAAAAACGAGTGGGGGGTGGAAAGTCAAATAAACAAGGCTACTGGCTATTAGCAATGGGTGAGCTGTCACCGTCTCCATAATTTTTGGATTCTTAAACGTGTTTATTACGATTATATTTCACCATCGACTTAGCAGACGCAATTAAATCTCTATCAGCGGCCAAACCTCACAAAATGGCAAAGTCTCAAAGCGATCGGAAGAGTGTATGAAGTTTTTCAGACTAACCGATGAAGTGAAATTAATAAAAACCGATTTATGTATTCATTACAAATACATACTGTTTACTATTCATATTCGAATTAATGAACTATTCATATCGACGTGAGCAATTAAAATAATGTTTTACCATCCTTAATAATTGTCCATCGTTAATTTATATACATAAATATGTAGCTGCATTATTTTGAGTACTACAATGTATAAAATGGCACGCATTCCCCAACGTCATGAAAACAATAATTAATGATAAATTATTTCCTCCGAAGCTATATAAACTCTAAAATATAATGCAAATCAAACTTTCGTTTACACCCCGAATACACGCGTTGAATTATTATCGGAACTTTTCTTTCATTCTTATTCAACACACGTACATACATGAAATTCGATAAAATCGCAATTATTTTGCACTTTTTTACACCTGCCATCGATCTTTATTCGATCGAAAAATGCAATAATTATGATAAGTAAATAAACGTGCATCGTGCACTTTTTATGCGCTCAATTTGCACGCGTGAGCTTTTTGTACTCCATTTCCACATCAAAAATGATAACATTTTACGGAGCGATTATTTTTGTTCTTTTTTCATTGCACTTTATGTTCATTGACGTTATCTGCAACTGTGAACTTGTAAAAATGGCAATGCGATTGCTGTTTAAACAGAGCTTAATGCGCTACCGAATTAATTACCCGAACACGCCAACAAATGTTCCATACGAAAACAGTTCAAAGTTTTCTCCTTAATTACCGTAGTGTAAACATTTTTATATAATCGATGAGCAACGGAATTTAAAATTGTACGATTTAAAATCGTCGAGAGTGCACCGAGTGAAAGAAGGGAAAGGGAGAGGTGGAAGGGAGGGAAATAAATGCACTGAAGACGCAACGTGAAAATTGCTAGAGTTCGTTTTATGCAAATTCAAAATTATGCACGCAGGAAGTGAGGATAAATTTGTCCCAAGTCAAGTGTTTCGTACGTAATACGCGAAACTGGGTGTGTAGCGTGCCGCACTCGATGCATTTCTCTCATAATTTGCATCCCCCCTTATTATTGTTTCTATGAATATTTATGCGAGGGTGGCTCGATTAGTGCACCGCCGAAACCGTCTTTTGTGCACAAAATAAAATTATGCAAAAACGCCTTTGCAGTGCCTCGACAAAAACCTTATTCTGCACTATTGAGTTTAAATTTAAACCCTCAACATCATCTGAAATATGTAACGGATAAATTTCGATACTTAACAACTTTTAATAACATATTATTTTGATAAATGAGATACATATACCAGAATTATCGTATGGATGCTAAAACTTGAGCATTGAATGCCCATAATTTAACAAAAATACTACATATTTAATTTCAATCAATCATGCACACTCGTCTTAACAGATTGCCCCAAAGCTAGTGTGGTATACAGATTAAGAATTATTAATTATATGTATATATACAGGTATACAGCCATATATTAACATTAAACACGACATATATGGTCTAACATTGTACAATATTGTAATCACATATATACTTTTGCCTGAAATTCCTTTTGACATTAATATTTTGGATGTCGTGGTGGAAAAAGTTATCGTAGTAACCCGTAGAAACGTTTGACAGGACATCGGCAAATACATAATCTCGGATTTGTAAATTAATCTGTTTCTTCAGTTTTTGATTGGTTTTAAATACACTTTGATCGGTTTCAATTTTCTCCAGCATATTTATGTGCTGCGTTGGCCCAGAAATTAATTTTAATATTAAAGTATTTTTGGTATTAAGTTAAAAAACTGAAATAAAAAAAAGTTTTTTAAAAGCAAGGTTTATATTATTCTATTGAATCTAATTACATTTTTTTTTCAAAAATACCCGTAAAAGTAATCGAATTTGTTAAACTTTTAAGGCATTCCTTACAATGAAGATTTTATTGTGTGAAAATATATTGTTCACAGCGAAATCTTCCATATGTACGTGCAGAGTACAACGAATTTCATTAAATTGCGTTAATATAATATAAAAGGGGTAACACGGCAATAATCTGATAAGATTTTATTCAGTGGCGGCACACACACGTAAAATACGATAAAAATAATTAACGTACCGGTACAATACTGCCGCGGTAATGAACTGAACTTATCAACACTGCAAACTGTTATAAAATAACATAAAATGCATTACAAAACCAGAATGCACACGCGCTCATACTTTTTGCTTTTTACCCCGTCGACCGTAATGAAGGATAATTTCACATGACGAATCGTCAAATTGCACAAGCCGTTAAACTATTTCACCAACTGACATTAAGAGTGTGCGATTTCTTCTTTTTTAAAATAAAAAAAATAACGCAGGCAAAATATGATACATACGTAGGTACCTCGTTCTCGGAAAATGCATGCGAAATGGCATTAGAATGACCACGGCTCGCATTTCTCTGCACGTAATTAAAAATGCATTATAGAAACTTAAACCGACTCTAATTGTATACACGTCCAACGATCGCCATGTGTCCCGTGCGCGATTGTGATGACTTTATAATTATCGAAATGCACTTTTATCAAAACAATCACGAGCGACGCTTGAAATAATATTTGCCGAGCTAGCTAGTTAAACATCAATACAGTAATTATAAAGTATCATGGTCATTGACGAGCACGAACACAACAAGTCGCCCCTTTTTTTAATCGGCAACACGCTTATAACCAATTAGAACTGATTTTTGCAAAATAATTGACGGAAAATTTCATCTCCTATTTTCACAATTCAGTAGATATGTACTATCAAGATTTTATTTGATTTAAATCAATGCACGGCAGACTAATTATCTTTGAACTATCTGAGAAAATACAAGATCCTATAAAAGTATATTTACAAAAAAAGCTACGAAGCAAATTCTGACGGTGAAACTTAAATTTTAGTAAACATGTATGTACGTTTTATGTGAAAATAATCATAAATTTCAATAAAAAAAAATTATAAAAAAAATACCGAAATTTTCATAAGATGAATGTACATATGTATCTTTTTAATATTAATATATTTTTTACTAAATACAATTTTATTTAACACCATTAGTATAAAAACATTTAATGGAATAGATGCCATCCCTTTAATAATACCTTTCTGAAGGTAAGTTCAAAGAAATACCCACATATTCTATTCTTATTCATTCTTCAAATCTCTGTTAGGGTGAAAGACAACTATGTAGATTTGTGTAACAAAATATTTTTTTGAAAAAAAGTAATTAGCATTTCTTGGCCTACCTCAAGTTGTTGTTCTTTGAATTTCTCTTAAGTTATAAAACATCGCACACGAATTATATTCTAAAATTAGAGCTTTTTATTAGCTTCACTCTGTTAGCTTAGGGACATTCCTGCCCGTCAAAAAATTGTGATCTGATTTTGATTCATTTCCACTCTTCAGGTCGCTTTGATAAACGGATTATTTCGCACATTGTGATCGCACACACGACAATTGTTGCCGCGAAAATCATACGTACGGAATATCTGGCACTCGGGTTCTCATTAGTATGATAGTTCGCGTGTTTAACTCTCGACGGATGGAATTTTCGCGATGTTCCATGATCGAGATTTTTGTGACGTGTGCGAGATCGCTTTGTGCGGAATAACCATTACCGACACACGGAAGTTAGATAACATTGAAGTAAGCTTATGTCTCCGATGTGAATATAGAGGTGTTTAATCAGTAACGAACTGATTAAAATTTACATCGGAATTTAGCGCCAGATTGGAATGATGACAGCTAGCTATCCATACGCGTCTTTCTACTTTAAATCCATACACCCTTTTGCAAACAGTGCAACTTTTGCAATTCGTGTACTCTCATATCATATAAACTTAATATAAGAAGCTTTTATTCTTTCTCATATTCCTTGTTTAATTCACTAATAGATTAAATGAAGTTTTATTTATTTTTTTATTTATTTATTTATTCTAAACAGACCATTGTGGCATAACAGGAATTCCTAAAGCGCCACAATGGTCAAAAAATATAACACAAAAAAAAAACAATTAAACATAAACATAAATACATCCATACATAAACATAAAAAATAGCATTTAATAATAACAGATAAAGTAAAAATATCAAATAAAATATAGCATAAGGAATGTCTTGCACCTACAGCCAGTTTCAATAAATATGTAAGAAACAACTACAAATACAAAACATCCCTGTAAGGCCCAAATGGAAGAGAGTTAATCAAAATTTCACTCATAAATCACAATCAATCATGAAAACAATAATGAGCGCAGACTACCAGATAAATGGGTTAGAATAATTTCCGACAATTTACGCTCACTAAGGTGGAAAATATCACATTCAGTCTCGGCAGCAACGATTTCATTAAGAAGTCGGATAGCCCTTGGAATAGGAGCCATTCGAAAAAGGACTGTGCGGGCAGGAGGTACAGCCAGCAAATGATGATGTCTACCACGCACATAGTGATTAGGGACATAAAGTCCCAACTGCTCCAGCAACAACGGGCATGACGTATTACCACGTAAGAGCAGGAGAACGAAACGAATTAATGAGAAGTTTCTCCGAAGTTCAAGGGAATTATACCCAAGCATGCCCAAAAGGAAAGGAGTGGGGTAGAGATATGGGTAATACCCATATTATTTCCTATATAGGAAACGAAGAAATGCTTTTTGCACTTTCTCAATCATCAGAGAGTAATTTGCTTCATGCGGATTCCACACATTCGCATTATACTCTAGCTTACTTCTCACAAGGGAATTGAAAAGCAAGCGAGAAGACAAAGGATTGGAGAATAATCTTGCATATCTCAAAACAAATCCAAGTCGACGAAAGGAAACGTCAGCGACTTTCTTGATATGGTTGTGAAAGGTGAGCTGAGGATCAAAAGTGATACCCAAATCGACAATAGATTCCACACGCTTCAACAAGACGGATCTAATGGAATATCCGTGACAATAGAGCGAATGTGCACGTCCATAGCTCATAATTGCACAATTGTTTAAATTAAGTTCAAGGCCTAAACTAGAACTGAACTCCAAGACAGCAATGTGTTGGTGAAATTCGTAGCACAACTATTGAAGTGTTTTGGCCAAATCATAATTCAAACTAATTTTTGCATCCACATGTAATCGTGGTGACGCACTCTCCTCTGAAATTCTACACCTTCAACCCCACTGTCAACAGAAAAGAACATTCAAATGTTTGGCGAGCTATAGCGCCAGCGAGATGCCATTGCATCTGTTTAAATAATATCCACTGTAACATTTGAATGTTAATTTGAGCGCGGGCAAGAAACCGACAAGTCTGGGTGGGGCCCCCGACGTTTAATGAATAACACAACACGGGCCCGTAAAGTAAACGGCAGCGGTAATGGGGACCCAAAAGGGGGAGGATCTATGGGCCGAGAACACTCACCCAACCTCCCAACCCCCCCCCCCGCAATTTGGCGAATTCTCACGTGCCGCCCCGGCACAATTTTACACCAGGAATGCTGCCAAGGATTATTTTGGATTCCTGTGCGTGCAATAAAACCAAGATGTCAACGACGAAGGGGGTCGCCCCTACGTGTAAAGAGGAAATAGGGGGTGGGCAGGCTGAAAGGATAGGGGGTATGAATGCAACTATTCTCTTTTTTATGACCCACAGCGAAATTGTGAATCGATGATTCTGCAAGTTGGAAAGGATTCACAAACGGAAAAAAAGACCGTCGATGACACGTGCCCTTTGTATGTTTGTGTTACGTCTCCTACATACATATCAGTATGTGCACTGTACCTACCTTCCAGTCAATGCTACAAAGAATATGAATTTGACAGGATCAAAAGCAAACTTTTCGATAAATATTCATAGTTTTTTGAAAGCTTTTTAGCTCTGACCATTTTGTATAAAAGTGTAGATCCAAAACAGAAACATTTTTGTGTTTTAATTGGAGGTGTAAGGAATTAGATGTCAAAAGACATCGAAAAGTTTTAAAGTGATAAAAAAAAATCAGCAGTATAGCTCGGTGGTTGCGTTAATGCTAACCGCCGAGAGGTTCCCGGGTTCAAGCCCTGGGTTGATCTTGATCGAAAATAATTATTCGGAAGTATTTCTGTAGTACTGCTGATCAAATTTGGATATTTGTGACTCCAAGTCAATCGTTTTCTATTAGAGTTTGCCAATTTATCTGATTTTATTGTCAAAACGGTTCCTCACAAATTGTCAAAACCATCATACCCACTATGTCATCAATATTTGAATATGATTTCAAATTTATATGTACAAATTTAAGCCATAAATTTGAACATATAAATTGTGTGTCTCACGGGCAACCCGTAATAGCATCATGGAAAAAAATATTTAAAAAATATAAAATTATAAAAATTATTATTTCTAGTACATGTAAAAAAAATTCAGTCCGATTCAATTAGTAGTTTGGGAGAAAATCGAATTCAAAAACTTTAAAAAACGAGGACATCTATAAGGGGAGGTACCATTTCCGGTCAACTTAAAAATTTGAAAAAAATTTACGTAGTGTCTATAAGAATTTCATTAACCGATACTAAGTTTCGGTTCGATAGGACTAACGGTGTTGAAAAAATCCCCAAAATACACAGGCACACACACATTTTTTCTAGATCATGAAAACGTGATCAGTAATCGATTCTGAGTTCGAATCCGTCAAAATCTCGAGTTCGAATTTTCGCATGATCACAAAACTTCATCTATTGTTACTACGTACATAGATAGAGTAAAAACAGGGAAATACAATAATAGTAATCCCTCATAGCAAATTTAGTTAAGACATGTTGTGAGAACTCCTGGATCAGCAGATACAATGAATTGATATTAAATATTAAAATGTCTGAGAAAAAATTACAAAAAAATAATACTCCGTTTATATTGTGCCCAAAACCAAACTTGAAACCCAAATCCAAACCCAAATCGTACTAATATTAATAATAATCAGAACAAGGGTACAAAGAATTCTATGAAAATTTTGAGTGATAAAGTCAGAACTACATATATACAATTGATTATACATACTTTGTTAACTACATACATATGAACTTATTTAAATACTAAATGAAGTACAAATAATAATAATGAAATGTCTCCCGACATAAAATAATATAACGATGATGGAAGAATAGTATACAGATTTAGCGGTTTTAACGTCGAAACCATATGGCATTTTGAAGGTAGCAGGTGACTGGCGCGCATCATTCAGCGATAAATTCACGAAGAAAAAAGTATGACAAACAAAAAAGGAAGAAATGAGTTCCTTTCGCCGTATTTATGACCGCCGCCATGGCTGTAATCACAATAGGAAAAGGAGTGAGCGCGCGAAAAAAACCGGAGCATGCGAGTAATAAAAAAGGCCCTCACTTTTTTTATATCTTTTATGCAACGTGCGTATATCATTTTTCTTCGACGTGATATCGTTACAAAGAGCTGGCGTGCTGGTACCCTCATGCCCAGAACTTGCTCAGCAGGCGACGTCCCAGGGCGGTATGAAGGTTGCAAAACGAAGGGCACCAGTTAAACACCAGATAACCTAATCCCCCATGCGACGATAATTTCTTAATCTGCAAGGACGCGTTTGTTCATAAATCTAATGAACAAATTTTATACACATACCATCTACATTGGAGGGCAATAGACCTTGACATTTATGATTACGAAAAAATCGCAATGAAAAACGAAATAGGTAATAATTACGAAAGATTTATCTGATGTAACGATTCCCAACTTGTATGTAATTCTCAAGATATTGGAAATTCAAATAGCTGTATAATATTTATAAACATACATACAATAAATTTAAATCATACAAATAGCTGTATAATATTTATAAACATTAATTAAAGCGGCTATTAAATAAGTATTTCCTTCTTCAAAAATACACCTCAATTAATTTTTGACTATCACGAATAGTAATTTTTTTTTATTTTTAAATGTTTTATTGTTCACAATATCTATTTTAATAGCTACTGATCTACTGAAAATTTTCTATTTTAACATTTATTTTAGTAATTATAGTATTACCTTATTTTAATGTTCGTATACGTCATAATTGTAAATAGTTCGTAAACCTATTTACAATTTTTATAAATGCCCGTAATACATTTTATACATACATAATAATAACAGTTTAAATAAGATCTTTGCTACTTTTTTATTATTTGCCGATTTCTGTATTGGTACACATACAAAGTATGCAAGTATTATAGATACAAAAGTCTAATATATAAATTAAACATTTAAATTTTTTTATATATCAAACAACTTGAGTAAATACTTTAAAATAATTACAAAAAAATCAAAAGAAACTTGGATAATTGAGTTTCCATCAGAATATTTCAACTTCAAAAGCGTAGACGTCAATGATTTGATTTATACGAAAGTGAATAACACGTATGATTCCACTCGTTAAAAGGTTAAGCTTTAAAAAAGCACTGTTCTAGAGCAATAAATAATCGTAGCCCCGTTATTGTTTTGCAGATATTAAACGAGTAATTAATTGCCGAGGTTTTCTTTTGCGAAGAGAGCGCATTGCGCGCCGAAAGCTAAAAAAAAGGTTAAATAATTTATTGCGCAATATACCAATAGAAAAATTAAATTTGAGCAAGTCATGCGAAAATTTTTGACCAACGCTCTTTCGGTTTCCGGTGTCGGCAATGCGTGGTATATCTGTGATTTATATCATGGGGATTAAAAGGAATTGGCAACTCTCCCTCTCTCTTTGATATCTGGCACAATCGATAGCATGTCGTAATGCGTTTTTAATCGAATAACTAATTTTCGTCTGACTTTTTTAACTTTTAAAATGCATCACCTGAGATGCAGAAATACGTCACTTTTATCAGACGTTTCGCAAGTGAGGAACAATGTTAGAAAGTCGCATTTTTAATAGCTTACATTGCATTAAGCTATTAAAAATGCGGGTCTGTGTTTTTGAAAAATATCTAGTATACTGTGCAACATCAATAACATGACCCATTAAAACTATAAATTTACGACAATGCAATAGCATTATCACTGGTGTTTGTGAAATGAATATGTACCAGAAAATTTAATAAAAAAATTTCAATAATAGAAAACGTTTTCCTGAAACCCAAATTTGTTATTTCGCATTTCCATTACATTTGTAACAAAACTTTGTTGTTTTCCTATAAAAATTTTATATAAAACTATCAATCGTGACACTTTTTAACCGATGACAATTTTTATAGCACATTTCATTAGTTTCTTCAAATCCCCAAAACCGCTACAAAGCTAAGGAAGTCGAGTGGAAAATTCAAGTTCCGGATAATACGTTTGATAATAAAAATGTCTGACAAGTTTCGCCTTAAAACAAAACAAAAACAGTTTGAAAATCTCAAACTTTTCACTTCACTTTTAATCTGGTGTTAAAATTCAAGCTAATCATAATAAAACAAACTCAACGTCACTTCAATAAAAGACATTTTTATTTCTCAAACTTTGCTTCGGAATACAAATGCTTTTAATCTCGCACTGTATTTAGCCTTACAAGTTTTCACTCGATCTCAATTTTAATAGCAGCATTACGATTGTGCTAATGGACCACGCGATAAGAGAAAAAGACACAACCTGTTCATCAATTTCATTCGACTATTCCAATGTAAATAATAAATCAATTTCTTCATCCATTTCGCCCGCATTTTTCAACATTATGATTTCCACTTGTCATTTTAATTATCATCAGGGAAAAAACCAATTATATTTTATATATACGACCATTATGAAACTCTCATTTTACTTTTTCAAGCTCAGATGTCTCCACACGAGCGGTTTATGATGAAATATAAAATACGGTATTACAGTGAATTTACGCGTATCGGATGAGACACCGGTACCACGAGCCACTGTAAATCTAAACCGAATCTGTAAAGAGCCGGTAATAACTTCGAGAAGTCTGCCTCTGCTCCTTGCAACTGCCATAACTGCAGAGGAAATTACTTGCACTTAAAATACGACCCGCAATGAACTCCGTTGGGGTTTGTTTCACCCAGCCGAGTTAGTTTCCCATCGATGCTTACTTAGCTCTCGTTAGACAAAATCGATTAAACTCGCCAACAATTTATTTATATTCCACAGATACTGTTGAAATTGCAAAACACATTCAAACAACATTCAATATGAATTGCTAGTTTATTAATTAATTTTATCGCTCGGTTTTCATTATATGTATATATGTATGTACTGAATATATTACGTCCCTTTCTGTAGCGAATCCGATTACCTCTAGAATGTTACCTTTGTCTGGCTGTTCATACACGGCAGACGTTCCAGCTTCATTAGAACTCACGGCTTTTGACAATATTTAGGTTTAATAAGCGTGTCAAAATAATCGAATAGAGACACATAGAGTGGAGAGTGGAGGGAGAGATCCGGCGTATCGGATGCAGTTTAATGCAGCTAATGCAGCGACGTCTCCGGATTATCTTAATGCACGGGGCGGCAGCTCAAGCCGACTTCATATTACTTGTTAATTTCTAATTACGCTTTACCAGCTGCTAATGGCCAAATCGAAGTTGAATTCTGAAACTGCAACGGTGGCTGCTGTTTACGCGGAGCGCCAAATTATTGCATATATTACGAATGCAATTTCCCACAAGTGCAACTAGCGTTAGTCGTGCATAGTCGCTTCGCAAAACTGAAAGCTTCGACTACTACAATAACAATATTATCCTTCTCAAGCTTTTCATATACGAGCGTTTTATAATATCAATGTAAATAAATTCTAAAGATATACAAAAGAGAACGAATAGCATCATACAAGTGGGAGAAAATATGTACATATATAGAAAACGAACAGTTTTTGCTATACGAAATCAAAGTTTAATTAACTTATTATATGATATTAATAAATTAAAAAAGACAAATTCGTAGTAGTCATATTATATTATATTTATACGAACTGACTGGTGTCATACAAAGATGTGTATGTACAATACTTTTGATACGCAAGGAAAATATATACGGTAATCTACATTGTACCTACATATGCACATTTGCACTCATACATAATATCATTTTTTACATTTAATTTTTAATAATAGATTTAGTATAAACATTTGGTGTATATGAAAAATATTTGTGCAATTTTGTATCGCAAAAAGCAGTCGTATATAAATGAAAAAAAAAACAAATTAATATACAAAACTAAATGCCTGTGATGATAAATACACAGTAATGTATTTTTTTTTTTGCATTTACACAGTAAATATCATGGGTCGCAAATGAATGATGTAAATCAGATACGCGCTTTCGTCTCGTACAGAAGAACTCGATTAACAAGCGTCGAAATAAATGGGTGCGTATATATTAACCTTTTTGATTCTTAAGATGTCCAGTCACGAATTTATTATCACAATTTTAGTGGATCGCTTTTAAGTGTTTCGTTTTGTACATAGTATCGGACCGGTCTCGATTCAGTCCCCATCAATGCATATTATACATATTTCGTAAGGAGTTTTGCCGGCTGTTATATGTATGTATGTACATACATATGTACTACGTAGCTGGAAAATTCTTAGAAAACAATTTTTCAAACGGAAATATAAATGGAATGCTTCTAATTAATCTGCAAACTTGCCAGATTGAAAATCTTATAGTAAATCGGACTTATTCCAATAATTAAGATGGCATACATATGTGTGTATGTGACGAGTCAAGATAACCCATTACATCACGTTTATTTTGGGCATGCTTTGGTATAACTCCCTTGAACTTCAGAGAAACTTCTCATGGGTTCGTTTTGTTCTCCAGCTTCTGCGTCGTAATAAGTCATGCCCTTCTTTGCTGGAACAGTTGGGTCTCTATGCCCCTATGAATTATATGCGTGGTAGACATCATCATTTGACGGTTATAACTCCTGCCTGCACAGCTTCTGCGTCGTAATAAGTCATGCCCTTCTTTGCTGGAACAGTTGGGACTCTATGCCCCTATGAATTATATGCGTGGTAGACATCATCATTTGACGGTTATACCTCCTGCCTGCACAGTTCTTTATCGGATGGCTCATATTCCAAGAGCTATCCGGCTTCTTAGTAAAATTATTGCTGCTGTGACTGAATTTGATATTTTTCAGCTCAATGAGTGTAGTTTATTGGAGGTTATTTTAACCTATTTGTCTGGTATAATCTTAATAATTGGGCGTAGTGTATGAATGGAATTTTGATCTTATATTGGGGCCTCGCAGGTATGTTTTGTATTTGCGGCTGGTTCTTGTACATATGTATGTACATATATTCTCACTGGCTGTAGATGCAAGACATTCCCTACTATGTATTTTGTTATTTGATATTTTTACTTTTTCTGCTATTATAATATTACTACTGTTTTTTATGATTA
Organism: Arctopsyche grandis; assembly: GCF_051622035.1. Lineage (NCBI taxonomy): Eukaryota > Metazoa > Arthropoda > Insecta > Trichoptera > Hydropsychidae > Arctopsyche > Arctopsyche grandis. Next base: position 21,094,118 of record NC_135362.1, read on the forward strand.
TCTATAAAAGTATTTTGTCTGTATATTTATATTTTTTCTCATCTATGTATATTTTAGACCAATGTGAGGCATTGGAGACTCTTGTGATACCACGATGGGCCATACTTAAACTTAAATAAATCACACATCAAATCTTAACCAAATTTGAGTTTGATTCGAGATTAAATTTTAATTTACAGATCTAAAACAGATATCTTACCAATCTATTCAGCATTTTCCGAAAGATCTAAACAAAAAGCCATATTTATTTTGAGAGTGCAATTCCACAGTTGAAAGATTTGCATGATAGAGCTCGTATGTTGAGACAAAAAATGGCATTCGACGTATTCAAATCAGATCATTCCTAGACAGATAAATAACAGCAGCAAGGGGAGTCAAAGATCCCTTTACAGACACATATAAATATATGTATTTCATGTAAAATTAACATCAATAAGGTAATTTATAAATCAATGCCATTCTACAATTGTCAATTTTCAACCCCAAATGTAGATAAATAGAATATCAGATCCAAGATCCAATATATGTATTTAATTGAGTTAATATATGTAGATGTTAATTAATGTAGACATAAGAGTCAAATAAATACATATATCACAGATTTAAGGAAATTTCTTAAAATTGGTACCTTTTTTATGGATGTAGAGATATTTCAATTAATCTGATTAGGGCATTTACTCAAAATTCCCAAAAAAAAGTAATTGAAAAGAATTCTCCCTGAAATACCTGGAAATAAAAAAAACAACAGAGAAGCGTATTCATAAATAAATTTTATAAAATGCTAGCTTCAGTAACTCTCGAAGATTTCTCCCAGAGAAACCTTATTAAGACGTCGAGACCTCGACACAATCTTGAATAAGACGAAGAAGACCAGGTCGTAAGTTATAGCTGTTAGTGAATAGGCAACTCCTTCGCTTCAATCTCGACACAATTATTTTCCGTTGCTATTATGGTATACCCACTGGTCTAGAGTTGTAATACTATTTTCGAAGAATTGTATTTGAACAAATCCCCAACTACCGTAGAAGTTTTGTGCACGTACTTTCATCTCCACACTTCGTTCGCATCTAAAGGAAGTCAAAGCTTCCACAATTATTATATTTCTCAACCTGTACTTAAAATTCGACAACTCTAGAACCAGAAACGTTCAACAGGGTCCCTCTCTCTCTATTGTGTATAGACAGACAGTGGCAACATCTCTCCGGGTCGCTGCTGCCGTCACACAACTTTGAGACGTCCTTTTGATAACGTCGCGAATTATCGTCATCTTCGCGTCGACGTCTGCGGAGACAATCGGCCGACAGTTGGCCCGATAAAGCACACAATAGTGTGTCAGGAGCTTCATAGTTAAAACTACACAATTAAATTTAACCGCCAGGGCGACGACGTCTTCATAACTATTGGTTCATCTGGGAACCTTCGTCAACCAACTGTCCAAACTTGGGCGTCGCCCTATCTACAGTTTCAAATATCTGTCAACACCGCATTCAAAACGGCCTCGAGTGTTAGTACGCATATGTACCTACAATATATGTATAACAATTTCAGCGAAAATTTATCGCACGTCTCTTTTCCCGAATATCATTATTATTAATCGATGCACGCCGCGATAATTTTCGGAATTATTTATGATTAGTGTTCGGGTGCGGGGGTGTGAGCCTGTATGTACATACGTATGTACGTTCTTAAGACGTAAAGGGCGAGTACAAACGGTCATCTGTACCCCATTTCGTCCTAAAAGGGTACGATTGGGGTCCAAATGAACCGCATAATGCCTTACAAGAATGACGATGATCCCGGCTCAGAGTTGACTGCGACAGGGTTAGGATAATGAATGGTGCCACATTAAAGTGGGATTTATGCGAAAGCGAAAGGTGATTCGGACTCTGTCCCTACCGCTACTCTTCCATCGGCCCTCTAATAGCCGAAAGGGTTTGGCGGATCTTGCATAGATTTAAGTAATTAATACCGAGCGGCCAATTCCAATGCCAAATGATCGATAATTCAGTATTACCCTAATCGCGTTTTTTACTAGATAAATAAATTTCAAATATTACTACTACTAGCCCTGAGAGAGATATTAATATAAATATAATATAATATGTACCTATGCAGTAAATATAATCTATAAATATTTCTCAAAAATTGTTACCGTTAGTGCTACGTACATACATACATATATATAATAATATAAGATGATTCCAAAATACATACTTATTCCTACATAAATTCTTGACTATTCCATTTTCAAGTAAATTTATATTCCAAAAAAGCTCCATACATATACATATGTACGTTAGCGGAAGCGAAAAATAAGAATTTTGGATTTTTATCGAAGGACCTAGTGGAAAACTTTTCTCGTATCAAGGGAGCGTTAAATAAATATCGGATGAAGTGAAGCTAATAAAAACCTTGTAAAAAATTTTGCCGAGACAAATCGATTGGGGTGGAGGCGCACAGGACATTGTTTAAAATCAATGTTTTTATTTTATTTGGCGCTCCCTTGATACGACAAAAGTTTTCCACCAAGTATAACGATGAAAATAGGAAATTCGTATTTTTTGCTCCAGCCTAATGTATGTACTTACGTAAATACATTCACCTGGGTATATCAAGCTCAGACTCACGTGAGCTTTGAACACCTATGACCGCCTTCGCGCACTCTCACACACAATAATAAAGCGCTCAGAAAGCTCTCTTGAAAATTCAGCGGGTATAAAGCTTTATATCTGGCCACCGGCAAAAGCGCCTCAGGGTCGGGTTATGAAATTCGAGTTATTGGTGCAATACTTCTGAGCATCAAAACGCTTTAGTGGCACCGACGTTACGACTGTCTCCGCCAGATGTACATATGAGAGCTGTCGAATATTACATATATAGTATGTAAGTAAGTAAATATATCATTGATGGTTCGCGTTTATTATTCATGGTGTATTTTCGGCATCAGACGCGATTTAAGGATTTTTCGGGCGTCAATTTTAGTGACGCATAAAGTTCACTGATAAGCTCGTACGTGTCGTAACCGACTTTACTACCGACGGCAATACAACCGTTTGAGAAACTCTGATACTACCGAAACGTGTTCAAGCTTTGCAACTGCATAAAAAATGCTAGTGTTTATAAAATCTAATTTATTAAAATTCAACTTTTCAAACATATTGAACAGCATCCTAATACAAAAGGACATAGATATTAATCAAATTCTAGTATAAATCCGATATTCGAAATAACACTAAATTATAATATAAATACGATATTCGAAATAGCACAAAGGGATGTGTTTGTTTGGCTCATTGACGTTCATTGACGTTGGCAGTTCAACCCTAAACTCTCCCGAATGTGATACGACCAATGAAAATTCCAGGAATGCACTGAAATCTAATTACATACATACGTATATATATTCCATCAACACTACCCAAAATGTAAAATTAGCACAAATTTAGAATACTTCACTCAAATGAAACACACACACATACATACATATGCAGTGGCGGACTGGCCATACAAGCGAACATGCCCGATGGCATGTGGGCCCCACTATCTGTTAGAAAATATGGGCCCTCAGTAAAATTAAATAACTTTTTAACTATTTCACGTGTGTAAAAATGTATAGGATATTGCAACTTTAGGACCTAAAGTTTGGGTATTTCAACAAAACAAATTTCTTACGATATACACAAATAACTAATACCTGCTTTAACAGCCCAAGGATCGGTTAACTTTTTTTATTAGGCTTGAAATGTAAGTTTCAACATTTGCGTGGGACCTTTTGCCGGGCCTATTCCAACCTCAAGATTATGTATATACCAATACCTATGTAACAACTAACTACTGAAATAAAAATGGGAATAAACAAATTTTCGTGAATAATATAAACTGAATTGCTTAAAACAATTTTGATAGGATGATTTAAATTTACTTCATACTTTCAAAATAACATTTGATTATACTTCGATGATATAGTAAGATTTAAATACACAATTTTAAACAGTTTCCGAATATAAAATCTATTCCTAATCTAGACACATCCATGTAAATAGAAATATAGGATAGGGGCCCCCTCCCCAAAATCCCGATTTTCGATTAACATTAATTGAAAATATTATGCATTTTTTTCAGGGACGTAATTTGGGGGGGCCATAGGGGGGCACTCGCCTAAATTAAGGAATAGTGTGAATTTAGAAAATATTATGAATTTAATGATTAATGAGATACTATGGATCTATGAATGCTACGTGTATTTCTTATGTATGTTACTTTTGGGTAACTAATAAAATAATCACTGCTATGTGCTTTGAAAAAAAACAAAACAAAACTTTATCTAATGTTATTACGTACATATGTACATAGATAAAGTGACAAGACAGTCGGTAGAAATTAAGTTAATTGATAGTTTTTTGGAGAATCAGTTTGATGGTCGATTAATGTTGACTATGTAAAGATTTGTGGAAAAAAATTTTCGCCTGCGGCGCTTTTTTCTCTTTTTAAATAATATTTTTTTATAATTACTTTTTCAAAAATAAGCTTATTTTTTTCATATTTTATAATTCCATAAGGATATTTTCTATTTTTATTCCGATATAAAAAAGATTTTTTGAAAAAAAATTCAATTTGACCAATCTTTGCCTGCCCTGCCCCCCCAAAGAAAAAGCTGAAATGACGTCCCTGATTGTTTTCTACCGAAAGTAAAAGCCGATTTTATGCCGCATTCTTTTATGATGCATTATATTTACCTAGGACAAGGGTTAAAACGAAATATACAATATAATCTATGGATCTATTTTGCTTTTGCCATTTTTCTTGTACCTAAATTTGTTTATTCCCAATTTTGAAAAAAAAAAATTTCCCTTGATTTTTAGCGTGATGGAAAGAAGAAAATTTTGTTATATGGGGGGGGGGGGACAAATTATTTTAACCCTGGGTGGGGCCCCCTTTGACTCCTGGCATGCACTGATTTCAGTCCCAGTCCGCCACTGTACATATGTACATACATATAGCATCAAATAACATTTCTACGTACTATGTACGTATACACAGCACACTTAGGGATACGAGTTGTGTATTTCGGCGGTGATCAGCGTTGCAGCAAACTGGACCGAATCTGAAAAACAAGCTGAAAGTCTCAAAGCTAATTAAGCCGGTATGTCCGCTATACACGTCCGACATATCGGCGAGTATGTCCGTCGTGATGGCGACATGTCATAACCCCATCCTCTATCTGGACCAGACCGACCCCCCGTGCATCGGGGTGGTTGGAAACCAGCGGCGCACCATGAAACTTCCACCGAATGAGACGTACCGAAATTTCGATATTTTTCAATACGAACTTCACAAATTTCGTCCGAGTAATGAGATTACCATATGCGACGTTCCCCTACTTTGTATTGCTGTATTTGTAAAGTACAAAGCTTGGTGTTCTACTTTCGTGGAGAATAGAACTAGACATTCAAATAAATATGTACATACATCTGTAGTACACAATACCACCCAACAAACCTTCTTTTCACACAAGAAAAGACTACTTAAAAGGAAACAATTTTTTTTGTAATCATTCAAACATGCAATAATGATGCGGTGTTCCAAAAATAGTCCTCTAATTTTACAAAACCGTCTACTAAATTCAATATTTTGCTATATGAAGATGAATGTTTATTTGATTTCCGCTATACAATCAATTCACGGTAGTCTAACATGGTAAAATTCTATTTTTCAACTTTCACTCGTCTGCACAATGTCGTTCAATCCATATTCTCCTTCTACAAACGTACATATATGTACGTAGGCCGAAGAAAAAAATGAAAATTTTGCTTAATAACATTGTTTAATATCGATACGACGAAAGTTTTCCACTAGGTCCATATTTGTATGTATGTATGTATATATACACATGTATATTCTATATTTATCTATCTACATATATGTATATTATATATATATATATATATATATATATATATATATATATATATATATATATATATATATATATATATATATATATATATATATATATATATATATAATATATATATATATATTAAATTAAATTATACTAGGATGCAATTAGTAAAATAAGTGATTAGATGGTTAAGTTTTTAGATTAAATTTCGTGCAATAGCCGGGTTTAAGCGAGTAATAGCGGGAAGAACGCAGAAGCACGTCTTCCCCGCATGACACGAAAGACCGAACTCCTATGTATATATATATATATATATATATATATATATATATATATATATATATATATATATATATATATATATATATATATATATATATATATATATATATATATATATATATATATATATATATATATATATATATATATATATATATATATATATATATATATACATATATAAATATATATAGATAATATTCATTTTCATTTATATATATGTATGTATCTAATCTATAATTTGGAAAGAGACTTTGTATGTATCCTTGGTCGTCGTTTTCGTCGTCGTCGTCGTCCGTAGATCGGTGACGTCATCGAACACGTGATTCGATTTTTTTTTTTTCGATCCATGGGCGCCGATTTGTTTTTTTCGTTTCAATGGATTCACCCCCGCGGGGGCGCAAGGCGAGTAGCTTCATGGGGCCCCGCCAGGGGCGCCACAAGGGGCGCAGCCCCGTGGGGCCCCAGCCTCATGGGGCGCAGCCCCATGGGGCTCAAAAGGGGGCGCCACAAGGGGCGCAGCCCCGTGGGGCCCAGCCTCATGGGGCGCAGCCCCATGGGGCTCAAAAGGGGGCGCCACAAGGGGCGCAGCCCCGTGGGGCCCCGTGGGGCCCTGAAGGGGGCCCGGGGGGCCCAGCCTCATGGGGCGCAGCCCCATGGGGCTCAAAAGGGGGCGCCACAAGGGACGCAGCCCCGTGGGGCCCCGAAGGGGGCCCGGGGGGCCCAGCCTCATGGGGCGCAGCCCCATGGGGCTCAAAAGGGGGCGCCACAAGGGGCGCAGCCCCGTGGGGCCCCAGGGGGGCCCAGCCTCATGGGGCGCAGCCCCATGGGGCTCAAAAGGGGGCGCCACATGGGGCGCAGCCCCGTGGGGCCCCGAAGGGGGCCCGGGGGGCCCAGCCTCATGGGGCGCAGCCCCATGGGGCTCAAAAGGGGGCGCCACAAGGGGCGCAGCCCCGTGGGGCCCCGAAGGGGGCCCGGGGGGCCCAGCCTCATGGGGCGCAAGCCCTAATAGGCATTAACTAAGGGGGGCGAAGCCCTAGACGGCAATTAATCATGGGGGCGCGGAGGGGCGAAGCCCTAAAAGGCAACTGATCATGGGGGCGAAGCCTTAGACGGCATTTAATCATGGGGGCGCGGAGGGGCGAAGCCCTAAAAGGCATTAACTAAGGGGGGCGAAGCCCTAAACGGCAATTAATCTTGGGGGCGCGGGGGGCGAAGCCCTAAAAGGCATTAACTAGGGGGGGCGAAGCCCTAGACGGCATTTAATCATGGGGGTGCGGAGGGGCGAAGCCCTAAAAGGCATTAACTAAGGGGGGCGAAGCCCGAAACGGCAATTAATCTTGGGGGCGCGGGGGGCGAAGCCCTAAAAGGCATTAACTAAGGGGGGCGAAGCCCTAGACGGCTTTGAATCATGGGGGCGCGGAGGGGCGAAGCCCTAAAAGGCAACTGATCATGGGGGCGAAGCCCTAAACGGCAATTGCTCATGGGGCGTGGAGGGGCGAAGCCCTAGAAGGCAAAGGCTCAGGGGGGTGCCGAGGGCGAAGCCCTAGAAGGCAAAAAAAAAAAATGATTTTTTTTTTTGATTTTTTTAAATTTTTTTTTTGATTTTTTTTTTATTTTTTTTTAGATTTTTTTTTTGATTTTTTTTTAATTTTTTTTTTAATTTTTTTTTTTAATTTTTTAATTTTTTTTTTTTTTTTAATTAAATTAGCTTAGTCATGTTTAAGCGGTTTATATTATAAACACTGAGCGAAGCCGGGTAATACAGCTAGTATATATATATATATATATATATATATATATATATATATATATATATATATATATATATATATATATATATATATATATATATATATATATATATATATATATATATATATATATATATATATATATATATATATATATATATATATATATATATATATATATATATATATATATATATATATATATATATATATATATATATATATATATATATATATATATATATATATATATATATATATATATATATACATACATATATATAAATGAAAATGAATATGTGTTTGCATGCCATCCCCTATGCAAAGCCATAAATTTTATTTAAAATATAGGTATGTACTGGATGCGGTGCATCCGCTCTAAAATCGCCAGACAAATTGAACGACAGATTAACGGACGGCTGCTTTAAATGCAATTCTCACCTTCTCGAATGATAGATTGCACATCAGATGACGGATAACCTTTCGATATGCACAGATGCAATTATTAAAATGGTAATTATTAAAATTGAGTTGGATCTTTCAGGCGAGTTTAATAAGGCAAGATTTGATAAGTTCCGAATCTTGCCTTATTAAACTCGCCAGAAAGATCCAACTTAATTTTAATAATTGCATCTGTGCACATCGAAAGGTTACTCGTCATCTGATGTGCAATCTATCATTCGAGACAACGATAATTACGTTTAAAGCTGCCGTTCTGTTAATCTGGCGATTTTAGAGCGGATGCACCAAACCCGTATGTACTACATTAAGGTACCCCCCAATTAGACTGATTTCGGAAGGGCTCGGAGACCTAGATTGAAGGGCTCCAATATGAAATGACTTGGGTCAAGCTAGTGTGTTTTTCCGTTGTGTAGTTTGACAGTTTTCGATACATAGACATCGAGGTTTAGATATACCTATATGTAAGAGCACCCACACGCCGTGCGTTATCCAATATGTAAAATTGTCATGTTTTACAAGGCTTATATTAGTTATACTTTTCGTATTTAAAATCATCCCATTAAACCAATTTTCATTTCTTTGTTATCATAGCACGTTCAATATTCGGTCGACTTTTGTAGTGTATCTCTGAGACATTAGCCCAAACTAGAATTTACCAACCATAAGTTCAAGTTTGGTGAAATTTAGTAGAGGCGTCCCTGCCCTGGAACGAGTTGCAAAAAAGTGCACCAAACCGGGCAACGCAATAAAATCAAATTAAAATGTGACATCCAGTGGCGTCCGCGGCTCATTTCGAGGGGCGCCGGCGCAAAACAAACTATCCGTGGCCCGGCGCAAATTAGCGCCAGATAGCAGTCGCGTGTTTTTCAACGCTATAACAACAGGCATAAATAAATTTGACCCGAAATGCAATTCCCCGATCCAGTTTTTTATATCAAGTGGGTCAAAAGGCGAAAGCAGAAGAGAAGATAATTGTATGTACATCTTCTTCTTGTTGTTAATGCCTTGTCCGCATCCGGACGTTGGCGACCACCTCGTCGATTATTTGAAGATATCCGCATCGGTCTTCATCGGCTCGGAACAGTTCTTCAGCGCTCATATCGGTCCACATGCGCATGTTTCGAAGCCAAGATAACTTTTTCCTGCCAATCCATTTTTTTCCTTCTATTTTCCCCATGGTTATCAAACGGAGAAATTCGTATTTTAAACCCCGTATCATGTGTCCGAGGTGCTCCATCTTTCTCCGCTTGATGACAGAAACAAGTTCCCTGCCTCTCCCCATCATGCCGAGGACAGCTTCGTTTGATATCTTTTTGGTCCACGGAATCTTCAGCATACGCCTATAGACCCACATCTCAAAAGCTTCGATGCGGCTGATCATCTTGGTCTTCAGGGTCCACGTCTCACATCCGTGTAGTATGTAATACTGTCCAGACGTAGCTCTTCGCGAATCTCAACCGCGTATGAAGATTGATATGCTTGTTTGTAAGCGCCGCCTTCATTTTTACAAATGCTGTTCTAGCCATCTCGATGCGGATTCTTAGATCTACATCTGGGTCCATCTCTTCATTCAGCCAGGTACCCAGGTATTTGAATATTTTTACTCTTTCTATCACCTCTCCATCCAAGGTTAGATTCCCGGTGTCTGTTTGCATTCTATCTACTATCATAAATTTTGTCTTCTTTAGATTTATGCGCAAACCTCTTCGATTGCTTTCTTGATGTACACGGTCTAGAGATCTTTGCAGGTCTGCTAAATTTTCAGCGACTAGTGCCGTGTCATCAGCATATCTTATATTGGTGATCGTCTCGCCGCCCACCTTGATGCCCTCCGCCTCTTGGAGAGCATCGTGGAAGATGGATCCGGTGTAGGTGTTAAAAAGAGTAGGTGATAGGATGCATCCTTGCCTGACGCCCCGTTCTATAGGAATCTCATCAGTGAATTGATCATCGACACGTACTACTGCAGTCTGATTCCAATAAATATTTCGTAGCAATCTGACATCTCTGTCATCCAGGCCAATATTTTTTAATATTTCCATCAGGCGAGCGTGTTGGACACGGTCAAAGGCCTTTTCAAAGTCTATAAAGCAGATGTAAACAGGTTTACGGACTTCTCTGCATCTTTGGAGTAATGTTTTCATACAGAAAAGGGCCTCTCGGGTACCCAAGCCTTGTATGAACCCAAACTGCTCTCTGATAATCGCCTCTTCACACCGTGAGTAAATTCTACTTACATCTTAATTATGCCAATATAATTGCATTAATTACACTAACAACCTATGTACTTATTGTATTAATACTTGAGAATGTTATATGCCAGTGATTCTCAAAATTCCAAGGCAAAAAATCAAACAAACATTTATATATTATATAATGTGTATGTACAAGACTTAGAGCTTCCGCTTGAATTTATTTAATGAAATTAGCTATTATGCATATATAACACATATGTTCATATTCAGGGCTTGGTTATACATAATCTGCTAAACTGATAGTTATAACTAGACTGCGGATAGACACCGTGCTTTTTCCAGGAATCGGGGCGGCTTGGCTCTATTTACAAAGCTAGAGTACAAAAAAAAAGATTGGGCGAACCTTTTACAACAATTGAACAATAGCATTTACAAAAATTGAACAATAAACGGCGCGCTGTGGACCCGGCCACTAGACTTATAAGTTATAACCAGAGATCGGTGCGGAAATGCGCCAGCACAGAAAAAAATGGGATTCTTTTTGTTTAATTTCTATTGTTAACCTTTTTTTTGCTCTCTAGAGAAAACAATAGAAATTAACAAAAGGATCCCATTTTTTTCTGTGCTGGAGCATTTCCGCACCGATCTCTGGTTATAACTAGTCACCGGAGCCTGAGGGGGCCGTGTATTGTTCAAAGGTTGTAAATGCATTGTTAAAGGTTTGCCGAACAATGGATAGCACTGTGACTATCCTATCTCTAGTTATAACTAGAGGTAGGATAGTCACAGTGCTATCCATTGTTCCATTGTTGTAAATCCTTTGTAAAAAAGGTTCGGCAAACCTTAAACAATGCATTTACAACCTTTGAACAATACACGGCACCTTCTGGGTCCGGTGACTAGTTATAACTAAAGAGCGGAACCAGAGCGCGCTGTTCATTGTTCACATGTTGTAAATCCATTGTTAAAGGTTTGCCGAACCATTTTTACAAAGCATTTACAATAATGGAACAATAGACGGCGCGCTTCCGGTCCTACCTCTAGTTATAACACATTACTAACTATTTTACATTAAAAAATCTTGGATAGTTAGTGCATATATGTATGTATGTATGTATGTATATATAAATATATATATATATATATATATATATATATATATATATATATATATATATATATATATATATACATACATACATACGCCGTAGATAGAGCCGTTATATTTGAAAGTGATGGAAGTCCAATTTTCAGTTCAAAAAACTATTTGAATTAATTCACAAATTTTAATTCGATATGTCCAGAATCTTGGAAAATCAGAATAAACGTATTACAGACCACCAATATTTTTAAGAGCAAAACATTATATTAAATGTTTTGCGACATATTTCTCGAAATGAAGAAAAGTGGACTTATGCCACTTTCAATTAAAAGCGGTTCAAATATTGATTCTAAATTATACATCCTGTTTGAAACTGCACCAGGCGCGATGCTACTAATTTATGTTTAATTTGGAACCCGAAGAGACTGACGTAAACTCAAACGCAGCTACACTTTTATATCATTTTATTTTCCGACGGAAAAGAGGAAAGTTCGTCAGGTCGGATAGGATGGACGAGAGACACGGAGAGAGTGGGTGGGTGGGTGCCGGCTCAATTAGTTGCTAATTCGATCCGGCCAGGTCTCGGTAATTACCGTCACGGATTGGGTAAACCCGAATTAGATCTGACCCTCCACACCGACTCTCGACCCGAGTTGAGAGTATGAGGGGGTGAAAACGGGGTGGTCTCGGGGGCTCTGAAGTACCAAATCATCCACCCACCACTCCCCCGAATCATCAACAGACGGTCAAGGTCACGACGACCCTATCTTAATTGCCGACAAAATTACAAGTTGACAAACATGTCAAATTTTAATTAACAGCCGTCATGACCGAACCGTCAATTTCACGCCCACAACATTCGATATTATCTACCTAATGGTACACTATTTATATTATTATTATTTTCTATCGTCATTATCAAACTAACCCTCATTTAATTATTTATGTATGTATGTATGTATGTATGTGCGTTCTTGAGGCAAAGGGTCAATTTTAAGTCGAGACACGAAGGGTTAATATTTTAAAGGAATGGAAGTAAAACACTAGTGTGATGAGTGTTTTTATTAAAATTGTGAATCACCCCATCCGCGCATAAAACAAAACTCGGGTTGAAGCAAGGTATGAAATAGTAATTTTCATAAAACGAAACTTTTATTGCACCGTAAAGCGGGAAAATCTGTCGAGGAAGAACGCTCCATATAAGGCAATCAAATGCGCAAGCGCATCCAAAGATGCTTATCTCAATCTAATATATAATTTCGAAAGAGACTTTGTATGTAAGTATTGTTGGTTGGGAATTTCGTAAACAAGTCAAAATTTCTATAACGACGAGTCGATTTTTTTTTTTCGATTCAAATAAATTTAATAACAAAATAAATGAATATTTACTATTAGATTCGCCATGTTTACGCTGTTTATATTACAAATACTGAGCAAAGCCGGGGTAAAACAAATAACATATTATATATAACATATAATAGTATGTAGGAATAATACTTTGACTTTACATATTTATTGATAAAAATAATCCAGATATGTTAATCACTAGCCAAAAAAGAAAAATTACATGGATGGATCATATTTTTATATACATATGTATGTACATATGTATATGCAAAACAGATATAAATTTATTTATAAATTTCAAGATCTTTATACAAAACCGGAGCATGAAAACTGCTTCCGAGAATTGGCAAAAACCGGTGTTTTGATAACCTTTTGTCCGAGTATATCGCGGAAAACTGTCTCGATTTCCGCATACTAATTTGAAATTTTGCATAGAGGAGTTTTAAGGGTCGAGCGGTGCTTTACGACATGCAAAACATACGGGTCGACTAGACTCCCTCTCCCTCTCTATATCTCTACCGAGCCAGCTCTCCAGATTGCCGGTCAAAAAAAAATCTAATGAATATTTTTAGTAGCATCATACTGTCGACCACTAAAAACGAGACTCTCCAACCCGAAAAGGACGCATATAAAATGGATTAATACAATTTTAATGCTAATATGTGCGCAAAAACCCCCTCTCCCTGAGCGAAATTTCCCTCGGATAATGTCGATAGCGTCCACGTTAACAATTTATGGACTTTTCGCTTATTTATGTATCTATCCGCTGTTTATTTTTTCTTCTCTTCTATAAAAGAGCTTCAAAAAATAATGAAATTTAATATTCAATACGTTCACCGGTATTAAATATTGTACATACTGAGAACACGCTATGTATTTTACGGCGATTACATAAATAGAGAACGTAATTATTAATAGTAGATCGTGAATAAATAATTATACAAATCTACCCTATTTTCCCCTCACGCTCTTAATTTAAACATCTTTATTTTTACTTTTATTGCGATGAATACGATCATAAATTATTTGTGTATTCAAATATAGTTCTTTATAGTTAATACTGTTCAAATAAAGTAGGTCTCAATTTATTTCCGCTACAGCGAGAATGCCAATAAAATTTTTATCTTCAATGAGTGGAGCATTAAATTTTGTAAAAACTATCATAAATTTAATTAAAAAATTTATCAAAGGCGGTTTCAAATTTGGTTTTCAAAAATGTAGTGATCGTAATTAATGACACAACGCCGTGTAGTTATCAGATATTCGAATAAAAATGCATATTATTGAGTAATAGATGAATTTACAATCCAATTTGCAAGTTGGTATGGTTTTTCACATTCAAAAGGAAAAACACCATCAATCTTATTTGGATACATTTGAAACGTGAAATTGGAATTGCTGTAAAAAGATAACTGGTCGAATTGGTGTTGTGACACAGAAACAACACAATACATAACAGCTTCAGCAAAAGCATTAACCCGAAAACGTGTTTCGCAATCTGAAATTCAATCAGGACAGAAGCAGAAACGAACGCTGACCCTTCCTTCCTCGTACATGTTTCGGCTCCATTTTTCAGCGAATGATATATGCTGATGGGCCATCGGAAAGTCTGCGGGATTAGTCGGAGGAAGTTTATTGCCGTGATGCATATTTTTCCAACTTGCATTCGTTTATAAGTGCATAACGTATTTACTGACCGACCACCTTTATCGATTTGGTCTATTTTTACTATTCTTTTTTTAGAGCATTTTAATTGACTTTATATGGCGCAGAAATGCATTTTCGCACGCAAAACCTTGTGCACTGTCTGATTGCATTATACAAACATGAAACGCTGTACTAGTGCATCGCTAAAGGAGAAAGAAATTGCATTTTCATAAAGTAATTATTTCACTAGCATCCTTTAGATGAATTCAGATTTTTTAACAACTTTTGACTCTTAAGCGGCTTGGCGACAGATATGATTTCTGTATTTCACATAAACGTATATTGTTCATAACTTGCTAAAGAACGCAGATATTGTGCTTAAATTTAAATGCAAAAATGTGTCATAAAATCATTTATACATATACATATATGTACATATGTGCAATAAAGTTTATATATATATATATATATATATATATATATATATATATATATATATATATATATATATATATATATATATATATATATATACATATGTATATACATATATACAGTTAATATATTCAAATCATATGTATGTATTTATTTATTTGTTTTTAATTTATACCAGGAAAGCTTAACAGGTAATCCCAATGCGCCTTCCTGGCCAGAAAAAATATACATTTTATACAATTATTATAAATATTATATAAAGTAAATACATATCAATTAACATTCATAGAGAAATCTATGATCAAATTTGTAAATTTGCAGCATTTTATACAATTCAGCGAAATTCGAGATCACTGAAAACTCGAGATCTGTGAGAAAGTGTGTAAGGTTGCCAATTTTTTGGAACCGTTTCAATGAAAATCAGATAAATTGGCAAACTCTGATAGAAAACGATCGACCAAGAGTCACAAAAATCACACAAGTCTGGCCAGCAGAAACCAATAGGATTTGAACTCGGGTTATTTACGGTTGAAAGCAAATTGACAGTGTGGTAACTACTACCACACTGTCAATTTGCTTTCAATTTTGAAAATAATCATATGAATGTTTATTTCATTCAAGTATTCCATACCGAAAGCAATAATTTTTCATCTTAATAAATAAATACCATTCCATTCAATTGTCACCAGCTCTGATATGTATGATTGATTTTATTAAAATTTTCATTTGAATTAACATACACTTTTGTAATCGCTTCATCAAAGGCGATTAAAATAAATAAATTCTATCGAAATTTTGCATCCAAGGAACGAAAGTTTGCAACTATAAATTGTACCGAAGTAAGAGAGTGCAATACATGTTGATGTCGACTTTGCATAAATGCATTACGTGTCAAAATCGTTAAGCTTTTCATTTTCAACGGGGGAATGCGCACGTAAAAAGCGTATAGCAAAATATCAAGAAGCTCGTAATTAAATTGGCATGAAAAGCTCGGTACAGAATTAAAAATATGTTTTTATAGCAAGAGAAAAGCTTTATGCAGGCTAAGCAAGAGAAGTGGGGTGTGGGAGGGTTATAGTCGCTTTTCTTTATTAAGTTTTATCTGGAGTCGTAAAGCAGCGGGGCCCGTGCCATGCACTTTTGAATATTTAAGCCATTTTATAATAATTAGCTGAGTGAAACGGTCTCGTGCGAAAACTTTTCTCAAAGCAACTCTTTTTTACAGCCGCACATTAACATACTGCACTAAAAGAGCATAAATTGATAATCATAAACGCTCAGTGCGCAAACATTTAAATTGACTTATTTAAACGTCTACTTAGTGGAAACTACAATTTTCTTACCATTTTGTGTTCAGATTTATGTAATTTTAACACAGTATTAAAATTTTCTAATTGCACAGTATTAAAAACACGTTAATTAGCATAGCAAGTGTTAGTTACTCTATATTTGTCATCAGAATTGTACTATAATTTAAAATAGCTTACATTTAAAATGAAAAAAATTATAACGATTCGTTTGTAGTGTAATTTATAGGAAATATTACACATACATCAATTAAAAAATAGTAAAATCATCCTAAACCATTTTTAGAATAAAATTTTAAATTGCTCATTTCAAAAT
Source organism: Arctopsyche grandis (assembly GCF_051622035.1). Lineage (NCBI taxonomy): Eukaryota > Metazoa > Arthropoda > Insecta > Trichoptera > Hydropsychidae > Arctopsyche > Arctopsyche grandis. The sequence continues at coordinate 21,110,867 of NC_135362.1, forward strand.
GACGAGTCTCGCAAATATTCTCCGCAAGGCTCATCAAAATTTGTCGAGCCTTCAAACTTGATTGATAAGATAAGCCTAACTTTTCACTCACCTAAGACTATGATATGTATAATTGCGCGTATTTTTAATTTTATAATTGAGACACATTATATATATGTAGTCTTTATACAATAACTACCAATGTAAAATGTAAACAAACATTTATAAACTTGTATATATGTATACTTATATACGAGTGAACGTAAGCTGTCGTGCAGATTTATAGTGCATGCAATAAATAAATCTTGCCAGTTGAATAAAACGGAGCTGGGAAATTACCCGCTTTCCCGTGAATAGGGAAAAACGTGCTGGAAAAGGGCCGCGCCCTTTCACGGCGACAAGTGGAACGAAAACGGACGCCGCCAATCCGAAAACGAAAATATCCTTACGTGTGATAACTGCATAAGTTACGACCATTAGCGAGCTGCTGCTAATGCATTTATGCAGAATAACTGCTACTTAAATAGAACAACGAAACCCAGAAGAAGTCGTTACAATAATAAGGTCGAGCTCTATTGTTTCGCCGTACTCGCTATAAACTCAACGGATATTACTGCCGACTATTTGAACATATACACATATCTATGTACATATGTACATATCAAATCTACATTATATTATAGCTCGGTGTTTTAATTCTATTTCGCCATTTATATGTTCCTCTCTCTTTTCGCTTTCGCTCTCTATGTCAATATCTCGAGATTACGATCGGCAATACATTAATCACATATTCGTCTATGAAATACACCATGTTTCGACACAATACTTTTGAACAATTCAATTTTTACTGATACTGTTTTAAATTCAAAATCAACATTTCAACAACTCTATAAATGTCTTAGCGAACCTGAATCTATTCCTTTTACATAATTATATGTATATGTATTATTTAAAGTTTGAACCATTGAGGCATTACCAGATTTCCTAATGCGCCACAATGGTCAAAAATATAAAGAGAAGAAACAAAAATATATTTATTATACAGAAATATACTGCATATTTATACATACATACATACAACACACAAAAAACCGGTTCGCTCTAGAGTACATACATACAAATGTATAATCGATCGTTTAATAGCAGGTTTAAAATATGAGATCGATTACAAGTAAGTAATTATTTATGTGGTTATGAGTTCTATCAAAAGTAATTATGTATGTACATATGTAAAACTAGTTAGGCGTAATTACTTGTAATCGAACTGTCTAACTAGTAAATCCATAATTTCTTGCTAGCAATTGATCTCATCTTTTAAACCTGACACAAAAAAATAGCAGCAAAAGTTCAAAAATAATAGATTTAGTAATAAAATATATTTTTTGATTTTTAAATGCTTTTTATTATTACGAAATTATGTTCACAATACATCTTATATCTATTTTAATAGCTACTGATCTACTGATCATTTTCTATTTTACAATTTTAATTTAATTTGGTTAGTAATTACAGTATTATATTATTCTAATGTTAATCTAAAGCATAATAGGAAAAAGAGCTCAAAAACCTATTTACAATCCTTATAAATGTTCATAATACATCTAATACATAATATTAATTAAAGACTATCTAAAGTCGATGACCTAAAGCAGATTGTGTTTAGGTAATCTGTGTTTATACCTGAAGGGTATAGACATTTTGTTGTAATCACCGAGACTCTTCACAAGTGTGTTAGTATGGTTATTAGTGATTCTTTCATAGAATCTACTGGTTAGTTTGTTAGTAATGTCTGTAACAAACGGAATATTATATATAGCATGCAGTTTTTTCAGGTTAGTATATATGGGTGTATTATAAATTATTTTAAGGGATTTATTTTGTATTACTTGGAGCTTGGAAAGGTTAGTATTCGAGGCGTTATTCCATACAGGTGAAGCATAGGTTAATAATGGTAATATGAGCGCGCGATATAATTTTATTTTATTTAGCGTTGATAAAGAACTATGGCGATTAAATATTGGATATATTGAGGATATACCCCGCATCGCCTTGCATTTCGCTGCCTCAATGTGAGGTGCCCATCTCATTCTTTTATCAAACGTTACTCCTAAATATTTTATTACTGACTGCCATTTCAGACTTTCTCCAGAGGGGATTTTCAGATCTGAACTTGGCTTATGTTTTCTAACACTAAAGAATATGGCGTCTGTTTTGGTTTGATTAATTTGAATTTTCCACTTAGTGAAGTGTTCAGTCATTGTTTTAATTGCAAATTCAAGATTTTTAAGAATAGTGTCTGGTTTTTTGCTACTTGTGAAGCAAGCTGTATCATCTGCATATAGGGCTATGTGACAGTTTTTTGGAATAGGTATGTCATTTATATATATGGAGAACAAGAGTGGGCCAAGCAAGCTCCCCTGCGGAACGCCAGCTGCGATTATTTTTGGAGACGATAATTCATTATTTACGCTAACCACTAGCTTTCTACGAGTTAAGTACGATTTGATGATGAGAATTAGGTAGTTTGGTATTTTGTTAATAAGGAGCTTATGAATGAGTCCATCGTGCCAAACCGTGTCGAAGGCCTTTTCTATGTCGAGACATACCATTCCGGTACTTCTCTTCATATTAAAGTTCTTCGTCACGTGTTCAGTTAGTCTTGTTAGTTGTTGGGTCGTGGAATGTCCAGTGCGAAATCCAAATTGTTCATTTATTAATTTCTTATTTACGACTTTAAGTAAACGTGTGTAGATTATTTTTTCCAGAATTTTTGAAAGCGTGCAAAGTAAGCTAATGGGTCGATAATTGGCCGGGTTTTTTGAGCTTTTATCGGGCTTAAATATGGGAATTACGTTGGCTGTTTTCCAGTATTCTGGGAAATACCCGGTGAGTAAACATGCGTTGAATATTTTAGATAGTGAGACTAAAGCTTTAAATGGAAGTTGTTTGATTGTGATGTTATCTATTGAATCTCGCCCAGGTGCCTTTTTATTTTTTAAATTACGTATTATATTTTGGATTTCACACGGATGCACCAATTTTATATTTTTAGTACTGTTAGTGGGAGTTTTTGTGATGATTTTAATGGACCGGTTGACTTTATTATGCGTTGGTATGTGATTGTAATGTTGTGTGAGTGTGTGATGTTTTTGGAAGGATTTTGATAATAGTTCTGCTTTGTCGCAATCACGCGTCACTGAGATTCCTGCATCATCTAATGGAGGAATCGAGTTTTTTGTCCTGCGAATCGCTTTAGCTAATTTCCATAGAGAGCCATCAACTGAGCTCAATTTTTCTAATTTTTTAGACCAAGCTTCATTTTTGATTTCTTTGATTCTAATTTTAATTTGATATGTGAGCTTATTAATTAATGTTTTCAATGCTGGATTTTTTGATGTTTGCCAAATTTTACGGAGTTTATTTTTACTTTTAATTAGATTTGCAACAAAGTCAGTTATCTCTAATTTGTGTTCAATGTATTGTGTCTTAGGTATGTGAAGGTGTTTGGATCGAGTTATTGATTCCGTTAGGTGTATTATGGAGCTGTCGATTTCGGTTTTGTTTGTGAGTGTGGTAGAAGTTAGAATGGTTTGGTCATTTATGTACGACTTGAACTCTCGCCAGTTAGCTCTCCCGTAATCCCAACTATGCTTGATGATTTCCTCGGGTTTCCCGTCGATTGAGAAGATTATCGGGAGATGATCAGACGACAGGGTTTGAAGGGCATTTGGTGTCGATATTTTTGGGCAGTTCTTGACGAGGACAAGATCTAGTGTGGATGGTTGTGAGTTATTTGTGGGATAGTGTGTGTATGTATCCGGATGAAGTAAGATTGTATCTGTTAGTTGAATGTATTTAAAAAGAGTTGTGCCTTGTTGGTCAGTGTTTACGCAACTCCATAACGGATGTTTGGCATTAAAGTCACCAGCTACCACTACCGAACTACCAATGTTAAATATTTTGTTAAGATCGGATGCCAATAATCGTTTTTGGGGAGGATTGTAAGCGGATGCTACTATGTGACGGGTGTTGTTAATTGTTAGTTCGATGGCGGTTAGTTCTAAATTTTTTAGTGGCGGGGTTATTACGCGACAATGTTTAATTGACGATTTTATAAAAATGGCAACTCCCCCTCCATGCTGTTCTCGGTCTTCGCGATAGCAGTTAAAGTTAGGTAGGTTAATACGGATATGAGGTTTTAAGAAGGTCTCGGAGATTAAAACTATGTCAACACAGTACTTACCGATCGCCGACTCTAGTTCGTCAATCTTATTCTTAAGTCCACGAGCATTCCAAGCTAGAATGTTCAGTCGCCTCCCGTTAATCAAAGACATCGAGATATTCGACAAGCATGAGTGCCAGCTCTAGTTTGTCGGTGCAACCGTTGGCCTTGGCACGAATCTCCTGGAGGATCTTCAACATATTCGTCATAGACGCCATGGAAGTTAGGTCTGTTGTTGGTTGAATGTTGGGATTGGTTGGTTGGTGGGGTTTTTTAGGGATATTTGGGATATTTGGTGAAGGAGTTTTAATGGTCGGTAGCTTTGGGAAGTTATGATCGTTAACGACCGGGATATTTTGTGGCTGCGCCACTGGGAGTTTCCAAGGGTTGGCTTTGACAATTGATGCTCGATTCTTCCTCGATTCCAGCATTCTCAGATAGCTCTGTCTTTTTGGACAGTCTTTGAAGTTAGCGGGGTGAGATCCTGAACAGCCTGAGCAGACAGCAGGGGTAACTATTCCTTGATTGCATTGTGCGGTGAGGTGAGTGCCGGCACATTTGACGCACTTGGCCTGCCGATTGCAGTTTTTCGCAGCGTGTCCATATTCTTGGCATCTGAAACATTGAGTAATATTTTGTGATTTACTAGTATATTTAACGACACTGACCTTTGTGTAACAGATGTACCGGATTTCTTTAATCTTCTTTGCCGATACCGATGGCTCGAAGAACACCAAGTATAGCTCGGTGGCGTTGCTCCTAGGCTCCTTCGTCTTCATCTGTATGACTTTGGTTACAGGGAATCCCTGTCTGATGATGTCATCTTTAATATCAGCTTTCGGCAATTTCGGCAAGCCACGTACGACACTTTTTATTTCCTTTTCCTCCTTCCTGGAAAAGGTATGGAATTGTCGGTCTGGTGTCAATCCATCCCGAAGTTTTTTAAAGTCTTCAAGACTTTTACATTGTATCTTGACATTATTTTGACCAATGTAAGTCATTGTGAAGTCTTTTATAAACTTCTTGATCGACTCGATCATGCTGCCGTGAGTGCCAGTAGCTGTCATGATGATGGGCGGGATTCTTCCACCGCTTCTGGGGACATCGGAAACTTCCAAGAGCCCTTCAAATTTGTTTTTCTCCTGAATTTTAAATTCAGGAGCAACATCTTTCACGTTCTTTGCCGTATGTTTTGGAAACTGCCACTCGGTCTCCATCTGAGCGGTCTGAGAGCAGCCTGGTTGAGGAGCTTCGGTTGTAGTTATCAGTGTCTTCTTAATTCGCTTTTTCAGGTTGGATCCTCGCATGGTGCCAACATGTGTTCGTTTGGTGTTCGTTTTGTGGGGGGTGTTTGTTTTGTATGTTAAAAGGTGTGGGTTTTTTGACGGTATGGCGTATCGCTGTATTATGAGCGCTCGCACAGAGAGTACGTCTTCGGCACGTCCGTTCTCACGGAGCGTCGAGTGACGAGTGAATAAAATATATAATTATAGTTAAATATAAGGAGAAAATTTGAGAATGTCTTGCATCAATAGTCAGCACCAGTATATCTACATACATACATACATATAAATATACATATATGTATGTACATATGTACAATAACCATCCGTGAATACAAAACATCCCCGTGGGGCCCAAATAGAAGACAGAAGACGAAAATTCAATTATAAAAAAAGGATGAGCACAGGCTACCAGACAAATAAGTTAAAATAATCTCTGATAGCTTCACTGAGGTAGAAAATTATATGTTCTTAAATATTTATGCAAAACATTTATCCAAAAGTTTATGTTTTTATCCACGAACATATTTTGAGCAGGATTTATTTTTTCATATTTAATTCGTTTTCAAGAAACATATCATGGAGCTCTTCTTTCCATACATACATATGTAGATATTTACATACATATATAAACTATTATTATTAATAAAAAAATTGTTTTTTTCAAAATTTATTTATTTATTTTTATTTAGCCAGCAGCATAGCTCGATCGTTAGGCTTCTGCCTAACACCGAGAGGCGCCGGGTTCGATCCCATGAGCTGACTTCGATTGAAAATAATTCTATAGTGCTGCTGGTCAGACCTGGATATTTGTGACTTCAGGTCGATTGTTTCCTATCAGAGTTTGCCAATTTTCTCTGATTTAAAAACGGAATTAAAATTTGACTAAAATCCTTCCTACCTACTATGTCACCACTATTTGAGTATGATTAATGTACAATTCATAGATTTCTCGTTATTTTGCGAGTTTTCAGTGTCTCGTAATTCAGAGACTTGTATGATAAAAATGTTGTATTTTTTGTAATTGGCCAGGAAGGCGCATTGAGGTTTACCTGTAAGGCCTTCCTGGTATAAAAAGTAATAAAAAAAATTAAGAATACTTGGGAAAGGCGATGGATACTAGGGTTTGTTAATACATAAAATAGTACATAAATACAAAAATCAAATAAAATTTTAAAAATAAAAAATAAAAAAGCAAAAACAAAAAAAAAACAAAAAGAAAATATAAAGAACTCAAAATAGAGGAAAATAAAATAAACAAGAGAAAATACAAAAGATAAATAATAAAAACGGAAAAACCCATTTAATTAAAGGAAATCATCAAGTTTAATTTTAAAAAGGTTCAAGTTACTAATTCATTGAATAGTCTTTTCCAAATTCTAGCCATTCTATTTAAAAATAAGGATTATATAATTATTTTGAAGTAAATATATTTTTGGAGTCTGAGAGTATGGCGTTTCAGATGAATGTTATTGTCAAACGTAAGGAGGTTTATCATAGGACAATTGTTTATAATTTTATGACTTCATTTTCTGATCATTTTTCTCGTCTTCAAAGCGGAAAGATTCATTCTTTTCAATCTCATATCATATGAAAGTGATAATATGTATCAATGTATATAAAAATAAAATATCAATAGACTTATTTAAAAAATTACATTCACACATTCATCGTTTGAAAATATTATTCCTTGTTATACCGAGTTTGAGTAGTGTTTTATAAATATCACGCACACTTTTATGTAAAATATTGATTTCAATTAACCTTCGAGCCAACTCATCTTTTATCGATGATCTTACTTTGGCCAAAGTGTCAGTCTGTGTTTCGCGTATATTTTTTCTCGTGCGGTTGCCCGCTAACGAGCCTTATACGTGTGTTTTGAAATATCGGTGGGGTCCGAAAGTCGTAAATTTGATACGAAAACTTTGAATTGTGCCATCGTCGACATGCTCGGTAAGTATACGAAGATTTATTTATAATAGACACCGATAGAGCGGTCGTTTCGCGAACACCCGGTGGGCCAACGGTCATCTTTTGGCCTTCCCATATAAAACTATCGTAAAGATTTCTTATTTTGATTTTATCCCGCAAAAATAAACAGTTTTATTGCGTCCCCATTCAAAGCTACTGCCATAAAAATGTATCATCAAATTTCTGCACTTCTTATCCCGCGATACAGACACACAAAATACACCTATCTATAAACGTCGGCATATGTATGTACATACATACATGTAGATTTCTAGCTTGGTATTATTATATTTATATAAAGTACATGGGAATATTTGAACACGCATTCGAACGAAAACGGGCGTCGTAATTAAAAAAAATATGTTTAATTTATTAAGATCTTTTTCAAAATCTACACGCATCCCTAGGTCTTCAGCGTCGGCATGAAAACGTTGTCACAAAACAAATTATTACGCGGAAGAAAATTATTTCCTGTTAATTAACTTTCACGAAAAAAAAAATATTGATGTAACGGAGCGTTATGACCTGAATTATTATTATGTAAAAATATGAATCTACATTAATTTATATACTTTCGTACGAAACTCATCATCGCTAATTGTTTTTTAATATAATTTTAAAAATGATATATTAAATGGCTGAACTAAAAAAGATTTTCTTGTAATAATTAGAATAATAAAATTTTAAAAAAACATACAAAGAGTTCAGATAATTGTTTCATTAATTTAAATAATTAAATAATACAAATTGAAAAAAGATATCTATTATGCAAAGATTGATAGATTTGTGCATTTAATTATCGAAGTACTTCAAATATGCGCGGCTAATAAGTAAATATAGTACATATTTCAATAATCTGAAAAAATAAGCAAGAACAAAATGGTTACAATTTACACGTTGACTGCTTGAAATGTTCACATCAAGAAATAAATCCAGTATAAAACAACACACGATTTTCATCAAACAAGTATAAAGACTACAAAAAATGTATCAAATGCGATTCGTTTTTACATAGTCAATCATGACATATTGCAAATCAGTTACTTGAGACTTTTTACATTGCATTCGAACACGTTTACTCAATCAAGAAGCATTTGACCATTAGATTTTCGCGGAGATACTTAAAAATATGGGAATAAGAAAGATGTGCGAGTTGATAAGAATTTCCCTGACTTCCGGCGCCGCAAATCGATGCACCCACCATTAAAAACAATGTTTCGTTAATGATAGCTTTTATTAAAATGAAATACCACCCCGCACCCCCATTCCAATTTCGCTTGTTGGATCATGTTTGTGACTATAATGATTAGTTGCCGCACGCAAATGCCCCCAGGCGCCCACCTACTTGCGTTGTATCATAAAATTAATACGCAACCTTGTATATACATATAAACGCAATTCATTAAAATAAAAATTTTACGGTGTTAATTATTAATTGTATAACACCCCGCGATCAAATTGAGAAACCCATTTCGGAAAAAAATCGTGTTACGTATTCAAAAAGATTTTCCTTTCCATATGCAATTCAACACGAATTTGGAGGATTTTGAGTCTATAATACATATAATGGCGATTCACTAATTGATAAAACATAAGAAATCCCAATGGGGGGCGAGGTGGAGTAGCGGGAGAGGAGGTGGAGGCTAAAGCTCCGTGAACTGGCGAAACTCTAAATCATTAATTATGTAAAAAAAAAAGGACACTCCTTCCTGCAGAAACAAAATATGTGTAGGCTTGACAAGCAGCCGGCCCCACCAGCTGTAGCAGAGAGTAGGGGTGAACCTGTCACTGGCGTGAAAAGCCGGGAAAATCGGGCTTGGCTGCCGGAAAATGAGCCCAAATATAGTGAAACGGATATTTCCATATAAATATTTCAAAGAATTTGCAATTTTCTATTATTAAATTTGGGATTCGATTGTAAGTAAAAAAGATGATTTAATAGTTTAATTTTAAAGCCAAAATAAAAAAAATATTTTTATACAATTTCAATTAAAAAACAAACAGGTATTTAGTGATAACCAGTTTCTTTTTCAAATATATTTATTAAAATAGTAGTCGAAAATACGATTTCGTTTAAAAAAATTATTTCATAAAAATTACGGGAGTATAAATTTAGCCATAATGTAGGAAGAATATACGAATAAGTCTTATTGATAAATTATATTTATAAAATTTAATGAATTATGACATATGTACAATTTTTGTTTAAATTTAAATTAATTTCACTTTGAAACATAGGTATCCTAAATTTTCATCTACTAAATTCAATTATACATCTACTAAAATCGAACATGTGTATGTATGTACATACATACATAAGTCCAAATTGAAACTTACATGCGTATTTAAATAATACATTTCCATTCCACTCACTCCCTACACACATCATCCAGTATATAATTTACTATTTAGTGTAATGAGCAGTATTGCAACACCGGGTATATTTAAATTTAATTTTCGGGATTATAAGGTGCGGCCCTTTCCGCGGAGGAAACATTGAAAAAAATCACACTCGGCGTGCTTACTATTTTTAGGTAAATTAAATAATAAGAGAGAGAGATGGTCGAATAAAAATGTATTCCGATAATTCGACACGTAGGAGTGGGCTGGATTTTTAATATTCAACGCACCACATTTGAAACGGTGCAGGGTGGCACTGGGCTCAACCCGCCCTTAGCTATTAAAATAATTGGACTTCATTATTAAAATATTGTGTGCACGTGTAGTTCGCGTGCAGACCCTTCACGCAGACAATCTATCCTTGTAACCAACAGTACGCCTGTCTTCCAGTGCCGAAAAACCCCTTAAAACGCCACCATTTGACCCACTTCACTTCAGGAAATTCGATCATGCGACCACAAACAACAACGCAAATACTCCAAATAAGTATATATACTCAAAATATACACTCAAATTTACAATAGACATCGGTGATATTTTTTATATCTTTTCAATCTTTCATGTAGCGTGCGATTTTTAAAACGCGCTAACTATGTATGTATGCATATTCGTACCTATGTACATACATATGTGTGTGTGTGTGTATGTATGCATACAAATACCTAAACATCTGACAAACTGTCAACAAAGATACAACTTTTTCAGATAACCTTAAATTGCCGTGAGAGTTTAGAAGAGATGTTAAAAAGTTTTTAAAAGTTACGCTCGTAAAAAAAGTTGAGTGCGGCTATGAAAATTTTTCTCGGGACATTTTCGCCGTCATTCTAAATAGGATTCATACACATGTGATAACTTTAATTGCATATGATTACGATCTATTTATTTATAAAATTTGAAAATCTTTTTCAACTTGATCATATGTATAAAAAAGCCGAAAGAAATCTTTAACGAGACATTTTTTGAGAGAAGTCGAATCCGAGAATTGAAGCTTAACCAACTAGTTATTGTATTTACAGACAGTCGAGATTTTTACGTTATTCACATGTAAGTATGACATCTATCTGAGAACTAATCTCAAATTAATCGCGACTTTAACGTGTTGAACTATACTCTAAATACAATTCAATTTTCACACCTGCCTGTACATATTAATTGAAATTAATCCTCAGACCACCTTCTACATATAATACAATAAGACACCTAACGTCGAACATTATTTAACCGACGCACCGCATAAATCCGTCGGAACATCTCGCGTTATCCACTTTTTAACCGACAATTTATCACGCGCGAAGATGGTCTGTAACCTTACACCCTATAAAATATTATAGCACGATGGTAATAGGGTATACCACCGGTGGGGGAGGCACGCATGTTGCAAACCGCTCTCTCCCCCTCGCCCGGGGTCCCGGGTATATATCCCAATAGCGTATAAGCACAATAATGGGACCCACTGTGTATTTTTAAAAGCCTCATATACTTACGGCGAACATCCCCCAGTATTATGTGATAATGGCGACTTGCTCCCCAAAATAATGACCCCGGTCGAAATTTATGTCGCAGCATCTCGATTACGGAAAATGTATTGCCTGCGAAATCACTAACCCCTCTCTCTCCCACATTGAAGCGTATAATATGTATGTTTAATACAAACATATATTAGATTTTTTCGGAAAATTTCACATTTCTGATTGAGACATATGAAGCTCGGTCAAAAAGTTCAAACAACTCGATGAATTATATTTGTTTCTACAAAAATCTAAAATGCCACCCTCCCTGAAGAAAAGGACCTTCGATCAATGCGTCTTACCAGTGATGACGTAAAAATTTATTATGTATGTATACTTGGGCATTGATAGCCAGAATGCTGCATAAGGTCCAATGCACTCAAAGAAGTATGGAACACTGTATGCTCGGCATAACGAGGAAATATATAAAATATAATTCGTCGGTTAGAAGTGTGACAAACATGGTGAGAGTAAAGAGATTGAAATGACAATGGACGGGTCACGATGCTAGAAGATTTCGTCGAACGATCGACGAAATACATAAGTGCTCGGATGGTGCACTTGAGAATGTAAAAAGGTGCAAGGAAATCCACAAGGCAGATGGATAGACGAAATCAGAAAAATGTGTGGAATGAGATGGATGAGAGTTGCTCAAAACAAAGACGAATGGCTGCGAAGTATGATGGCGATGATGATATGTGCATTTTGTATGTTTACTCAAATATATTGTTGGTTCTCAACTCCAAATGCCACAAATAAAAAAGTTGTAATATTATATATTCCAACTGGTGTTTTAGGTCATTCAAATCCGAATACAATTCATTTCGTAAATTATAACTATACACATATGTATGTACATGCGCAAATACACTTTAAACAATATGGGCCAGTTGTAATATAACAGTTCTGATGTTTTTACGATTGCTTTAGAATTCAATAAACGTTCATATTTTCTAGGTATTTCAAATTATGGTAATGAGTATCGTATTACGATAACTCTAAAAATGTTTTCAAAACAAAAATGTGACTTTCCAACTCAATTACTAGTCGAGTGACGTTTTCGCGAAAACCTAACCTCTTTATCTAACCTGGTACCAACTTATAGTTGAACTGTAATTTCAGTTGTAATATATTTTGACTAGTTGGATTGTAATTCGCCATATGAATCAACTTACATGGGTTAGAGGAAATATATTCCAACTAGTTAAAATATATTTCAACTGAAAAAATACAAAAAAAATACAAAAATACACAAATTATCGTAAATGCTAAAATTTCATGCTCAATATTTTTTTTAAATTTTAAAATCAAACTAATTACATTCAAAAGGAAAAAAAACGAAAAGACACACCTGCATTGACTCAAATATTGAACTTTTTGATCACACCTAGAATAACAGACGAGTTCGTTAAAAAGAATCATTATTGTTAACGTGGTACGCGAAATGATCCATTACGCGATGCAGTTTAATTGCGACATTGCTCCGGGGAAAATTGCAACTCGTGTTTGCACACGAATTAATTAAAGCCCAAACCTGATCGCATTCGCGGTTTTATTCGACCCATGCAGACTCACACTCACACACACATACGATACCTATGCGATTTTACATATACATATGTACATAAATTCGACGAAACAACGAGGACCAGTCCAAACACAGATTTTATATAACATTCATACAGATTCAAACTGATTTCATACACATATGTACATATGATATATTTATGTACAATACTGTATCCTGGCCTGCACGATAATGAAAACGTAATTTGACCAGGTTCACTTTAAATGAAGATTTTTCAAACAAAAATCTTTATACGTGGACTTCAGTTCTAACTTTGTTTCGTGAACATGATTATGAGAAATATATTAGGTATTTTCTGATAAATTTGGACTCGTCCTAGTACAAAGTAAATAAATGCACGGTGCACGGTTGCAATTTTGATTAAAAATTTCATATTGTACATCGCTGAAATGCACCACCTTCATGTGTATGTACATATAATACCGTACACAACATACGCGGGGGCATTATATTAAATTTGACGAATAAATATTTAATATAATATTAATGAAGGACATAGCCGAGTCTGCATACACAACGAACACCGAGAGGCCGATACAATCGAATTGATATTAATTACGGATCAGTTTCCCACACAGTGCACTAAATAATATTCGCCCGAGTTCACTCTATCTATTGCGGGTTAGGTTAAACGAGCGTTACGCACTCGTTTCCCCCGAGGATTACCGATTGTCAAATATTTATTTTTTTATCGATTCGTTATTTATTTTAACGCACCACATATTTCGAATAAAAGGATCGACGCACATTGTTCGTACTATCCTCTCCCCCTTGGCTATATTTCCCCTATTCGCGAAACTTTAATTGACGTTGAACATAGAAAAAACGCACAAATATACGCAATTTCACATGCGTGTGTATATGTATATAATATAAAATCAAAAAATTATGAATATCAAAAATTCAAACCGTAGGAAAAAAGTAACACGTGCAGTATTCAAATGTACAAAAATACATTCATACATATGTATATATATATATATATATATTATTTGGAAATTTTATTTGTGTTTATTCCATATCTACCACTATTCAATGCTTTTATTTTATTTTATTGTTGTAATTTATATTTAGAAACTTATTTGGTAACTCTTTTTGTTTTCTTTTTAATTATGTATATAGTCTACTAGTGGTTTTATCCGGCTTCGCTCGGTATTTGTAATATAAACAGCTTAAAACATGGCAAAACAATCTGATAGTAAACATTCATATATTTTTTTAGTAAATTTATTTGAATCGAAAAAAAAATCGACGATGTCGATGTCGTCGTCATAGAAAATTTTATTTGTTTTCGATGCTCCCTACAAACCTTATAAAGTCTCTTTCGAAATTATATATTAGATTAGTGAAGTAAAAATATATACATATATGAGAGAAAATGAGAGCTTATAATGCAAATTTTATAAGATATAGTGTGAAAAAGTTTAGTTATAGGCGTTTAAATAATTAAAATCTGACAAAACTAGTGGGAGGCGGCAAGTAAAACAAGTGTGGACAAAATCATTTGATTGTTCTCGTCGATTGTCAAAAAATTCTGGTTCTTTGAACATGTCTCTGACGATTAAATTTCTCTAAAGACTTAGCGAAAACTTCGCAAATTGGCAAAATTGAAAAGTGATGGAAAGAGTTTAGAAAGGGGTGTCTTACTAGCGTAAAAAAGTGTAACTAATTTAAAACCTTTAAAAAATAAAAATACTTATAATTAAATATTATATGTACATATATGATGCATATTCAATATTTACTTTATCTCAATCCAATTTCTTTGTCACTACACATAGGAAACAATCTTAGGGAGGAAATCCTCTAATGACTGTCTCGTTGCCTTCCGACAGGATGTCTGGAATGAAGAAAGCGAGAGAAATTCATAAGGTAGGAATACTATTTAGTGTTATCAATTTTGTATACCTATACATTCATACATATGTCTGTATGTATGTTTGTATGTATATAGCTGTAAAACCTTCTCTGACTCATATAAAACGGCCAATCTGTTATTTTGTTTGACATTTAAATTAATGTTAATATGTCGTCGTATTCCATATTTGGATACTAAATGAGAAAAATCCTGCGTAAAAATGAAAATCCAATGAAAGTGGCTCTTTATCAGCGTTTTTATCTCTTCTTTCACCTTCCAGCCAGGTAAAAATAACTTCATTATTTGGCCAGGTAGTAGGATCGATTATTTAAAAAAAAAGCACAATTCTCATTAGTAATAAACACCTTGTGCAGAATCATGTGGACTCAAGGGAATTAAAAACAGCGAAAGAGAAATTGCGCCTTGGTCGGCCATGAAACTTTCACTGCATTTATAAATTGTGATTATGTAAATTTGTACATATTGTTACGTACGCCGCGGATTGAGCAAATTGCACTTAGACCAACGGATATCTGTTATCGGATTAACTAGGTGCATGCACTTACTTCCAAAGATTATATCTGGACTCTAAGTGCATTTAGGCTAAACAATGACCGTTATTAGTTCTTTCTCAGAATCGGTACGGGGAAACCCAATGTCGTGGAAATACATATCCGAATACGTGACTATACAACAGGTAAACAGATTAGACGTCCTGAGAGATCTACCCTTTATAAGGCGGTACGTAGGCGATATCATGTCATTCTGGACTGAGCAGTGACAGTGCGTGTATCTCCTTAATCATCAATAAATGCTGTGAAACGACTGTTGGCCTTTTACTTGGATCCTCCACCCACCCCTACGCAACAATATTATAGATATAAAGAAGGTAATATGTGTGTGTGTCTTAACGCTAGCCAAACATAATGAATGAATCGATAAAAAGCGTAAACTTTGTATAAATTCATTTCGTCGAGACTTGCGGCGGTGTCGAACCAGTGATCTCAAAATAGCCTCATATAGGTCTAAGCTGAGTTTAACGGTAACTAACACCACGCCAAATCCAATTCTTAAATTCGCCTTTTTTTTTAAACATTAATTGAAAAATCGTTCTCGCCATATAAATATACGTAATTATAATAATTTTTTTAGCGAGGTGTTGGACCTTTTTTTTCATATAAAACAATTAAATATATATTTTTAATTGAAATTATTGAAATTAATTTATATTTTAACGATATTTGAAAAATAAATTTAATTCGTATATAATCGGTGCGTAGTCGCAGTCTATCTTCGGCAGTCGTCGACAGTGTGCAGTCGTCGGCAGTCTTCGGCGGTGATCGAGTGAACCGATTTCGAATGCGATTTCGATTTTCATTCCGTTTTTAATTTCGGTTTGATTTCAGCATGGGAAATGAGGGGCGTACCACTTCGTAATTCGTAATTTCTAATTCGTGTATCAATTCCTTTCCGAAACCACCCGTTTCGATTTCTGGCCACCTAAGGGCGGCGGTGGCCGAAAGGGCGCTGGGAGGCAGCGGCCGCGTAGAGGCGATAGCCCCAGGTCGGCCGCATAAGGGCGGCAGCTGTCTAGGGGCGGTGGCCGGGGTGTTTCAGTTCAGGATCCCGATTACTGTTTCAATTCCGTATCCCGATTTCTTTTTCAGTTCTAGATCCTGATTCCTTTTTCATTTCCGGTTTTGGATTCCTTTTTGATTCGGATACGGACTCCATTTTCAGTTCGGGATACCGATCCTTGTTTCAGTTCCGATTCCCGATTTCTGTTTTAGTTCCGCTTCCGATTAATTATTACTATACGTATTGTAACTTTATTTTTAATCATGTATCAATTTGTTTCTGAAACCACCCGATGAAATTTCAATGGGCATAAAACTAGTGTATGTATATATGAATATAGGAATGATTTTTAAACGAGCCGAGCCGTATGTGTGGTTGGCCAAACTGCTAGGGATAAAGTGTGTGTGGTATGCATGAAGGGACCGGATGCGTGTTGCTATGGTCACTTGTTGAAGAACAGGCCGGACGATATGGGTATAATAAATAGTTCTTTCTGAATCTGTGCTTTTCACTTGGAATCCTTCACATCCGGATCCTATATGTATGTCATTCAGTCGACCGGTAACCGTCAACTTGGCTTTTTCATATATCTAACCTTAATATTTACATCTACATCACGAATATAAATCATAATTTCCGAAATACAACAAGTGAAAATGTTTTAAAACAATCATCAAATCAAATGACATCGGATTTTAGAGGCTTCAGATTTAACAACAAATACGCAGGGATGGATCAAATGTCCGTGGATCGAGAATCCATCGAGGGTAGATCGAGCATTAATCACGTGGCGATTGAACGACCCTGTTTCGTCACAACGATAAGCTCAATAACCCGTCACTAACTGACACGGGGTCTTTTGTGCCCCCCACTCTCCACCACCTCTCGTCCAGTGCCATAAATCAAAATTCACAAACAAATCAAACGCGACTTCTTTCATAGTCCGCATCTTGATAGTGGACGACGACTTTTGTTATACGGACACGGTATTCGGCAATTTTCGACCACTCTCAATATACATATATGTTCATACAAACATATGTACTTGATTTTGAAAAATGTAGTTTTTTTCATATTCACACAATAAGTGGCTGTATTTGAATATACATGGAGCTTCATATAGTTTTTAAAAATATATTTTGACATACGACCCATGTTCCCTCTAAAACAAGGGGGTGGGTTACTGCGTGGAAAACCAAAAAGGCTGAAAATTTCAAGCAGTATTTATTAATTGGGTTATTATATTCATTTACAGCAAGTAAAAGAAGATTTTATCAAAAAAAATTTCAAACCTATCTATCTATCCAAATTTTTTAATTATTTTCAAAATGACAAATCTCGTTGATGAGCAGCTGCACTATTTGTTTTTCGAAACATTACTGAAGCTCCATCGGTACATTTTTTGCAAGTTAATGTCACTTTCGACACAAAACTTTTTTATCTCTCACTATAGAAAAGACTATCACATGTTATCGATTTAATAATTGCGACAAATCTTGTTTAATAACATAATTCAGACAAAGGTCTTTATTTCATATACATACATATATGTATATTTAATTGGTTCCCATATAAAAATCCATACTTTCATCAACTATTAAGCAATGAAATGAAGACTCGTTCATAATCTCTTTATGTAAAACTATATTGATACATTCGACAAATTCAAAGGCGTAATTTTTGCTAGGCCATGAATCTGAAAATTTTTTACGGCAAAAATTGTCTTTTGGGCGATCGCAATGTGCGGAGTTATCCAATTACCGTATATTTTGTATGGAGACCATCAATAAATTGAGGGTTAAAATAAAATAATAATATAAAAAAAATAAAATTTTGATTATATTTTTGTCCGCTTTTTTAGTTTTATAAGTTTATATGTATGTATATGTTTTCTAATCTGATGAGACGATTCCTTTTAGTGAGACGATTCCTTTTCTCAAGATTCCTTTCATTACTCATTCACATTCGCCGTAGGTGCATATGTACAATTCTGCAAAAACAAAATCAAAAATACATTCGATCTCGAAACAAGTGTAAAAGACTTTTACTTAGCTTAGAGTGTGTTTTGCTACCGAATTAATTTCATCCTACGAAAAGCGCACATACATTTCCAATCACCCAACATTTTAAGAATAACATTGTGATAAAATTAATTATACAATCAAATTATATTCATAACAGGTTGACGCCTCGATATAAAAAATTGATATTCCGAACGCGTTGTTGGCACGGCGACGTAATGGTACGCACATTTCCTAATTTGCTTAGGTGCCAATTGAGCCAACGCCTGAGGGAGAAGCGAAAATACGTGAACGTTAATTATTAGCGTTTTTGTCGGGGTTTTCCGATTTCCCGAATCACACCCCCTCTTCCCCCCCCCCCCCTCGCCACCCTTCTCCCATTTCATGCCTACGGTTTTCCCGCACATATTTAATTTGCACGCTCGCGTATCGTGTGTTTGCCGCCGCTATGATAAATACAAACAGTGCGGTCGTTTAATTTCGTTATAGAAGCCAAACGAAGCCGCACCGATTTCGTAATCAACTTTTTGCCACCAAATGGACTGAAACATAAAATATAGCTACACATAAACTTGTCTATTCGTAAATGCCTCTGTGAGAATTCGACATGTTTCGGGGAATCGGCCCCGTTATACCCGTTGCATAATCACATTCTTTCGTTTGTCTGCAGTTGCTAAATCACAAACTAGCCAAATATCTTGTGCATAGACAGGTCAAAACTCTCCGGGCGAAGAATTTTGTAAACAACGCGAACGCGAACGCAAAAAAGTAATAAACCTTTAGACCCTAGAATTATATTTTAGAGTAATTCGATTTATATTAGGTGTATCTAAAATTTGAGGAGTGAAATATTAAACTATTCACTCCTATACTCCGATTTATAGTTAATTTCCAACATACTATTATGGAAAGGGTTAAAAGGATTTTTTCCGTAGATTTAATTATCTATAGTGGACGGAATGCGGGAATTGCATAGCTCAACTGGCGTACCGTTCAAACCTCGGGTGCATCAAAAAAACCGGCTAGAATTACACCGTAGCCGAAATTAAAATACCGATCGGAATCATTCGTCTTTTTGCACTGAGCTTCCCCTTTCGTTGCTCAGACGCAGGGACGTCCAACCGTGACCGCAAGCACCCTCTCAAAATGAATAAAACAATAATTATTTTGGAACCTGTAACAAAATATCAATGTGAAAATTATTCTCTGCAATCGGCATAAAACATAATATTTGATTTAAATTTAAAACAAAAAAAGATTGAAAACTTCTGATACAAATTAATCAGCAACGATCGGAAGCATCGCTGCAAATAGAGTGAAACTGTACGTCCGTTTACATTTATTCAAATCGGTATTTAATTATCGCTTCCCGTGCAAGAATTTCGACAAAGGCTGTGTTATGTTTATGTGAATTTAGCCAACATTGCTAATTAAATTAATTTTCATTCGTTCGGTTTACGGTCGCGTAAATAGAGATTCTCGCGATATTTTCGTTCTACATCTATCTACATTTTGTCAAATTATACGGATTCCCAGTGTCCGTCCAGCATTATGAGTAGACAATGCAATACTTTTACGGACGGTTGAACAATGTAGCGTGACGATTTTCTTTGTGAATGGTGAAAAATTAAAACGCGGAAAATCAACACGCAGTCGGCAGCGAAAATATCACCTTCGAATCGAAATTAAAACCAAATATTTATTTTACCGTTCAGCAAAATTTTATTAGGAAATAGCCGAAACCAACACTTCTCAATTTTATCGAAACACTATTCCCACTATGTATGTACATATGTACTTAAAAATTAACCATGATACACATATTTTCATCCATACTGCATTATAATTCAAATGTAAAAGAAAATAGACTCGACTTTAAAAAAGAAATGAAAATATACATGATTAAAAAATCGTTTTCGTCCGTCTTAGATATAAAAAAAATTCGACAGAAATTTAAAGAGCTTTTTCATTGCTGGAGATATTCATACCAAATCTAATAAAATTCTAATATTCTTCAAAAGCTATTTCAAATAAATTTATTTAAATATTTTTTTCCATTTCATAGATACATATATTGCTGATTTTTTAAATAAATAAGCAATATTATTATATAACATAATACATATTAAACCTTACATATTAAGTCTTGAACTTTTGATTACTAATAAAAACAGTACGATTAAATTGGCTGAGTTGGAAAACTGTTTGAAAAGCTCCACTTTTCCGGACACGACGCTATCTAAAGCTTCGTTCGAGCTCACCATATCAAATAACAAAAAAAAGCATAGATATTCGCTATCGACACGAAGCACGCTGCACTTGGAGAGCCACAATGGTTTCGGATCTTTTTCGGGGCAAATATGGAGATAAAGCCGTAATATTTGCCGGTCATCCATCATCGGCGCGGACGCTGGGAAAATAAAGCCAAACGGACACGTGAATCGAACCATACGATTATTCCAATTCGATAGTTGTGTATGTACATATGTATGTTTTCGAGGTCACTTATACAAATATTGAAATTCATTATATTTCAATAAGATTTTTATTTATTCGTAAACGAGACGAATTATTCTTCGAAAAATGAATTAGCGAATACGTGTTACGTCCAGGTCGTAATGGTGGGGCGGCAAAGCGAAAGCGGTGGAATTAATTAAATCGCACAAAGTGAGATTTACAGCCCATATAAAATGTTTTTAAATATTCACCGTTCTTAATATCGCCATTGCTAATTAAACGATTTATGATCATTGCAGCCAGTTACAAATTAAATTACACCGGTGCGGTGCCGTGTAAGGAAGTTCATTGCGCTATGCGTAATGCCTAACCACGGAAGAATACGAATTATACCAGTAGGTATCAAAATTCTGTCTTCTTTATGCAACATAAATCTTAGTTTTTCTAGTCTTACTAAATGGTATGTATGTACACTTAACGTGTTTAAACGTAAAACTACGTACGCCCTATCATAGGATTTCTTACGGAAATTAGTATAACACTGTTGCTATTTAAAAAAAATCATTCAAGGTTGCATAAATGCTAACCAACGAGAGGTTCCCGAGTTCAAGTCCTAGGTTGACCTTGATTGAAGAGTATTTCTGCAGTTCTGCTAGTCAGACTCTGATATTTGTGACTCCACGTCGATCGTTTCTTATTAGTGTTCGCTAATTTATCTGATTTCATTGTTGAAACGGTTTCTCATCAAATTGGCAAAACCATCCTACTCACTATTTGAATATGATTTCAAAGTTATAATCCATACAGTTATATATTTAAGTACACGCTTGATTCCAAAGGTGGTCGCTCAAGGGTAAAGCCTGTAATTGCATCATGGTAAAATATAAAAAAAATTAAATAAATTTACATCATACAACTATTTTTTTGTTGTATAATTTTTATTTATTCATATCTGCTAATCACATGTTCAAATAATTGTTAGTACTAGAAAGCGTTAAACTATATAATATTTATGTACATATATAATTGTACTATTCATTGTTGCCGGTAATGCTAAAGTGTAGCATCGCGAATAGCGTGGTTCTGCGTCAAAATATGGCTATCGAGCCATGTTTTGGCTATCGAGTCATTATTATTAAAAATTCCATATATGTACATATGTATGGTAATTTTTTAGAATAAGTTTATAAATATGTAAAATTATACTATGTGCTATGTAAAAATACAATAACCTACCTGCAACCGATCAGATGACGAATTTAAAGATATTTTTTCATGGAAAATTTTAATACATTGACCTCGATCCATCAACTCTGCCTTTATCCGAATAATCGATAAATAAACTTAATTGGAGTTCAGGTAGAGCGCAAATTGAGACACTGAAATGGTTGCGTCGACTGACTCATGGTCTGAACATTTTCCGAACATGTCACGCCATTCGGTGCACGATTGACCAATTTATGATCATATTATACTAATGAGTAGACATATATTGTGTTATTTTTTCCTACACATTGAAAGTCATATGAATTTAAAACTCGTTTAAAATAAAATGCATTTAAGTTTCTACGAGTATGTACATACATTCATATGTATTTGTTTGAATAAAAAAGTCAAAATATCTATAGCAAACGTATTTAATATTTCCAACACATTCAATATTCACACGTCACATGTACATATGCATACATAATTAACGTTTTTTCGATCAAATATTTTATTTAGCCGTGTGAGTATTATATGTCAAGTTAAATTATTCATTTTTCATCATTACAAGTCAAAGTTAGTTTAACAAGAAAATCGTTGTTATATTTGATGTACACTAACTACACATAACTATAATACAATAGGTTATTTTAATATTCATAGTACGTGTTGAACTTATAATATTACCGTAATATTAGCGATGAAAAATAAACTTCGGGGTTTTGTAGAAATTACGCTCTATCATTAACCTGTAAATATTTTATCAGGTACAGATAAGTGGTTTAAAAAAATGTTATAAAAATACCAAGAAGGAGAGTTTATTAATAATATAAATGATAAAACAGACAAAAAAACGCGAATGTAAGGAATATTACTCGTATTATTAAGCTGTCAATGGGTATAACATTATTTTATTCAAAATAAAAACCGATTTCTCATTTTAATTTGTAAATTTCACAGTATATACATAGATTGAAGTTCAACTCGGTCAATGTATTCAAAGTTTCTTTAGTACAAAGACCGTATGTTAATCAAGAAGAGGAAACAGATTGTAAAACCACAGACATAGCGTATTCATAATATCCCATTGTTGATCGCGTAAAATTAAAACATGTCTAATTTCTAAACAAACGCTAAACACAGCTGCTAATAAACAAAGCTAAGACTTATAATAAATAATATTATTAGACCTTTTGTAGAAAGTGTGACTGAAATTGCAACCAATTTTTATATGGAACCCTGTCGATAAAAAATCTGATAAGAAACGGCGGATCAAAAAGTTTCATAGACAGTCTCATAAAGTATGCACATACCATCGGTAAGAATTAATGGCCGCTAACTTTCATTCTTTAAACTATGTATATATTATATGTAGATTGTATTTACTATGGACTTGGACGTGTGAAAATTCAAATCGATTACATAGTCAGAAATAATTTATTTATTTATTTAACGTTTTTTGACCATTATGGCATTACAGGAAGAACCTAATGCGCCACAATGGCCTACATAATAAAATAATAAAATAAAAATAAAATAAGAGAGGGAGAAAACAAAAAATAAAAAAAAAATTAATAGATACAACAAAAAGCAAAAGCAAAAAATTAAGATACAAAAAATTAAAAAGAAGAAAAGTAAAAAAAAAATAATACAGCATTTAATACAATCATAAAAAACTTTACAGTAATTAAAATTTAAAATAAGAAAAAATACTAACAAGGGAATGTCTTTCACTTGCAGCCTGTTCCGATAAATAAGAACAAGCTACAAATACAAAACATCCCTGCGAAGCCCAAATGTAAGAGAGTAGATTAAGATTCTTCTCATACAAATCATTCAAATTAAGAAAGTAATGATGAGCGCAGGTTACCAGATAAATATATTAAAATAATATCCGATAATCTACGCTCACCGAGGTGGAAAATATCCCATAATGATTAAATATATGTACATACATATGTACACATGAACATAGCCGTTGCGTACATGTTCATACCCATAAGTATGTACGTATGTATGTATATATCTACATATATAAAATATAAGAGTAAACGTCGCTATTAGCCCGACTCTCCCATTTCTGAGAAATATGAACGGAGATAGGATTATGTTGTTGTTGAAAATTGCAGGGAATCCATCAGTAGCGCGAGGGAGGACACCGTTCGCAGAAACAAAAACGGTCTTAAAAAAGAAAACAACAACCTTTCACGCCCATTTTAATTCCATTACACCGCTTCATTTTTCTTTCACGGCCCAGCGGCCATTTATCACAATTTTCTTTGTGGGAGCCGCGCTCGCACCGATGCGATACCGGCTCTCTCGTCTCTTCTCGCCATCTCCCATTGTCGAGATGGAAACAAAGCGATGAAAAATAATTTTATTGATGATGGCCGCTTCAAAATATTGAAAAATGCCATTGCCGAGTATTGCTCCCCTCTCCCCTGCACACCGCATACCCCATTCCTTGTCCATACCACTCTCCCTTAGTTCGGTCCCTTGATTTATGAATCCAAATTGTACAAAAGCAAAAAATCTTAAAATTCATAGACAATAAAAATTCGTTCATACCATTCTTTTCATTCGGTTTTTAAATACTGATTTTTTAAATATACAATAACTAGTTGTATTTTTTTTTCTACGGTAA
Organism: Arctopsyche grandis; assembly: GCF_051622035.1. Taxonomy (NCBI): domain Eukaryota; kingdom Metazoa; phylum Arthropoda; class Insecta; order Trichoptera; family Hydropsychidae; genus Arctopsyche; species Arctopsyche grandis. The sequence goes on from NC_135362.1 coordinate 21,135,582, forward strand.
ATAAACAAATTTATTAGGTGAAAAACTCGCAGTCCTATTCAGTTCACGGTTAAAATTTTCGTGTAAGTGCATATACATTCATAAATTTGTATAAATGTATGTATATCCATTTACACGAAATTCTACGTACCTACATACATATGTATGTACATCAAAGTTTATATACATATGTAATTCGTCATATATTATTTATAAAATGTATTATGACCATTTATAAGAACATACATACATACATTCACATTAAAATAATATAACACTAATTACTAACAAAAAAATTGTTAAATATAAAATGATCAGTAGATCAGTAGTTATTATAAAAAAAATATATGATGTATTAGTGACATAATGTAGTAATAATAAAAAGCATTTAAAAATCGAAATAAAATATAGTTCTTCCTTCTTTTTTTACATACCTCTTCTTACTTTCACTTACAATTACTATTATTAAGTTTATCTTTTGTATTTTCTCTTTTATATTTTATTTTCCCTATTTTGAGTTGTTTATCAAATAAACTAAAAATCTTATTTCAGTTGTTCGTATCTATTCTGTTTGTATGTATTCTCATTTGTTTAAAAAAAAATCATTTTGTTAAATTTGAAAATTGAAAATTATAAAAAAAATAAAATAAACGAAATCCTTCTTAATGTTAAATTAAATTAAAAATAAATATTCTTAAGATGTATTTTGGCAATCGAACCGAATAATTTCCACCCGTTCCAGCTTTGTTATCATAAAATTTGGGTCTCGGTTTTTCCGAAGCTAAAATTTAAAACAATCATCCTCCGTGCCGGAAACATCTCCGGATGGTCCGTCGCGGCGTCGCGTTAACCCCCAACGTGCCTATTTAATTTTATTATCGAAGACGGATCGTCAAGGGGGTGGCGGGAGGCGCGCGGCTCCATCGTTAATTAGAAACCCGACGCGCGGACCGGGAGGAGAGAGGGGGTTGTTAGCGAAATGGCCGCATCATCATCATTCGGGGGTTGGATGCTCGTATATATTGCATTTGATCCTAGGCCGCTTTACGACCCCTGTAGAGCCCAAAGCCAACCTGAACTAGTACTCCATCAGACTTATGCAACTACTCGCCATTTTAATTTACGGCCGCTTATTATTGTGCCATATTTTAAACCGCGATAATAGTAAGTGCAGATTTGACCTCTCGATAAATAGTGAATACATCTAAATTTAAGAAATTAACTGCCATCTTCTGTCAACATTTTTCAATATTACCTCACTTTTAAACATTGTGTATGTACATACTAGTGCTTCCAATCCCGGAAGGTTACTTCAGCGCCGGGATTGCGGTTCTGGGAATTTCCGATCCCGCGATCCCGGTGCTAGCACCGGGATTTCAAATATATAAGAAAAAAAAGTTCGATTGCATGTTTTCATATTTCAAAAACGTTCAATTGCATTTTGCAAACTCTCCCGATGTTTCACGCAAAAAATACTCCCATATCGGCATACTAATTTTGGAAGTTTGGCTACATGCTTTAAATTTTCGGTTCGCATCCATAAATTTCTAAGATTAAATAAAACACATCCGAAAATATAATTAAATAAAAAACATCTCTTTGATTGGTTCGGTGATTACTAGTCAAATGTGAACCGGTCACAGGACAACCGATCGCTCTAGTTCGGTCACCCGTCACACTAAAACTGGTCACACCCTAAAATCGGTCAACCAGTTTCCTCGTGACCGATTTTAGGGTATGACCAGTTTTCTCGTGACCAGTTTAAGGATGTGACCAGTTTTCTCGTGACCAGTTTTAGTATGACGGGTGATCACGTGTGACCGATCTAGAGCAACCGGTTGTCCTGTGACTGGTTCACATATGACTAGTAGTCCGTTTACCCTTTGATTCATTGATTCGTTTTTTACAAATAGTTTTTACCGTCTAGTAATTATTCATCGAAACAATCCACCTAATATAAAAAAAAACTTCAATTACATTTATTTTATGTAAAAAATTCGGCTGTGACCAACCTACGACTTTATCTATGTATTTGAGGAATATAAGAAGGATAAAAAACGAAATTCGATAATCGAACATATGTATGTATATGTATACACGTTCACACATACCGGCTATGAGCGTTTTCAATACAAATTGAACACAATGTACGAAAACTTACAAAAGACTAAAGTTCTACTTCCGGCTTACGAATTCCGACCAAATCCTTATCAACTCTAAATATGTTCAGGGCATGGAAAGAATCGTTGTCACAAAATTTTTGACTTTTTTAAGAGAAAAAATCCCACCTCTGGTTTATTGTATGTAGTATTTTTCGCAAGCCGGGTCAGAGAAAACAAATGGACTATGATTGTCATTGCTCATCCCACTATTGTTCATTATATAATGTTGTTTTATGATTTTTGTAAAAATAATATTTTTAAACAAATTTTTCCAGCACCGTAATCCCGGTATTCAGACTAGTTTCAGCACCGGGATTCACGGTACCAGAAAACACCAGAAACCCGGGATCCCGGTGCCCGGGATCCCGGGATTGGAAGTCTTAGTACATACATATGAATGTATGTAGTTTTTGGAATGGTTTTATACAAAACTGGCGTCAGAAAATTTCTTATCGTCTTCTCCAGAAGGCAACGGAAAAATAATTAAAATTTCTATACATATGTAAATGTAAAAATAGAAATTAAAAATTGTGTTCTGAGAACCTCGTCGTAGAATTGAAAATTACCCACCACTAGAAAGAGAGTATTTATTACCTGATTCATTTGAATTTACTTTAAATTTTATGAGAAAACATAAAATGTAAATTTCTTTGTACACAGTGATATGATATGTATGTAATTTGTATGATGAAAATACAGAAAATAGATAAAATAATGTTGTAAACAGATAAAACAAAATGTTTTCCACATGAAGACGAACTACAGAACATTGGGGGCGAGCAATAGTGAAATCGAATTTGTGCAACGAATGAGAAAAAGACAAAATTAGGAGACAGATCAAGTGTTAGAAATAAATGGCACGCACTTCTGTAACTCTCATCTGACATAACCATAGAAGTTTCACTTACATCAATACTCACTCACATAGACCACAAATCATATTATTCTATGATAATAATATATGTAGTACCCTTACAGAACTTTCGCTTTTAAGCATCCATTACTACTATAATTATTGTATTGAGTTTGCTTGAAACCATACCATAATATACATAATATAAAAAAACAAACAAACCTAATATTAGTTTCAAAATTTTATTTTAAAAAAGCAATATTTTTATACGTTCAATAACGTTGAACGTTCATTGTTTGAGCAGAAAAAGGGAATCATTTCACCTGATATTAATTTTAAGAATGATAATGAAAATTGTAGTATTCGATCGACGCGCGGCACATTTCCGCGCATTTTGAATCACAATAAAGTCGTGTTTATAATTTGATCATGTTTTTATTTTATTATACGCCGACTGTTAGTCATGGGATGCGCGGAGAATACTAATTGGCCCACATTTACTGTTTTAGCGCGCAATACGAAACAGTAATAAATAAATATATCTCAAGTTGCAAATAAAGAGAAATTTCGACCTTCGTTCGAATATGCATCGCCGTGCGTCGTACAATTAAATCGACCATTAAAATAGTCACACTCCAAATTGGCACAATAATTTAAAAGACTAATATAAAACCTTTGAAAAAAAAGCAAATATCTGTCGGTGATATTCTCACTGTATATATGTAATTTATATTACATACCTACTATGTACATACATACACATATAATAACATATATACATATGTACATGTTTATAGCATACAGAATAAATATTGTAATAAAGTACATATTTACATGCATTTAAATACATATCGTGCAATGAGATTGGTATACATCTCATATCAAGAATAATCAATTTATTTTATAACATAAATATAATGTATACATATACATACATATATACACATATACAAGACTCAATTTCGCCCTCAATTTTCAGCATATCGCACATCAAAGCCAATCCTTTACATACATACAACTATCAGCACATGTATTACAAACAGTTAAACCACCAACTCGACTAGTATGTATCAAATAGTCTGGATTGATATTCGAGTACATACATACATATATACATACGTTCGAAATACATCACGCGGAACACCGACGTTCCAAGCAACCCGAGAAATTCTGATACAGACATGACGAAGCTAATAGAACTTCATCGCATTGGCGATTGCACCTAAAAAAAATATAAAACGAGCAAGTTTATCGCGTAAAATATGTATATCGTTACAAAATGGACTTGAAAATATATTTTATACGAGTGTCAGTAATTTTTTAACCGCGATTGCATCTAAACACAAAACACGGTAAACTCGCGGTGACTCACGTCCACCATTGTGTACGTAGTATAGAGTCATATTTATTTTATTTTTTTGTCGTCGCTGTTGCAGCGTATCGAAACACGGTACGAACACACAAAGAAACGAATTAAAAGTGGTAGTTAGTCATCGGCTCCATCATCAGCTCGACTTCTGGGTTGCCTTTCCCACTTCCATTTATCGCATGCGACCGTTTGAAAAAGCGGGTCAAACGGACGAGCAACATGGCCGCGCTCGCGGGGTGAAACGTGAATCATCCACTCAATTTGCAGGTACATATATATATATAAAATGTACATACATATGAATTTGATCGCATCACGGACACCATTTGTTCAAGCGATAAAATGCAATGAAACACATTTCACTCATAATAGAATAATTATGGACCATGAGACGGACGCCGACCAATTAGCAAGCGGCCAGAGTTCATACGAGTGCACAATTTGCGATTAATTACGCAGCGATGAGATAGTGCCATAAATCCTATAAAAAAACAAACATTGAAAATCCTGATAGACTGATCCTTTTACCGTCTGTTGTTCATCATCATTATCATTGGGGCAAAAATTTTTTTATCTAATATCATCATTTACTGCCATTTTGAGCAACTCCCGTCGATCTCACTAGGGATTACAATTTACCATAAAATTTTATAAACCAGTAAATGGTAAATGATTTTTCCTACTACCGGTATACCGGTATTTACCGGTAAATGAAATTTTTTTTTCGTGGATTAGATAACCGAATGTGGTTACTTTTCCCGAAAACGTTAACCTAGATTGAATCGTAAATAAAAAAAAATAAGTCTCGGGTGCATGATATCATACAAATGAATTAAAGTAATTTAAATAAATTTCATTATTTTTATTTCTAAGCAATCATATTTATTTATTTAAAGTTTGAGCCATTTGAAAGTTTCAATCATAATTTAATCATTCATCTGATCTCATTTATTAAGATTTGGTTGGTGTGTGCTGCCAGTGAATTAATCAATTTAAAATTACCACATTTAATACTGAAAATAAACAAATCCAGACAACCTCATCCACTTTTACCGGTAAACCGATATACCAGTATACCGGTATTGCAATCCCTAGATAGCACCCACACGTTTTTCTAATTTCATCCACCCTTCTTCCTTGCGGCCTTCCTTCCACCCTTGTACATTATCTCGGGTATCATTCCAGCACTTCATTTGTCGACTTTTCATATATTTTTCTAACTACGTGATCCACCCATTTCCATTTCAATCGCTTCACTCTCTCCACTACATACATACATATATCCTATCCTTGTCATACGTCTCACCGACGTATTTCGCTTCCCATCTCTCCTCGTTATGCCGAGCATACAGCTTTCCATATTTCTTTGAGAGCATTGGACTTTGCGTAAAATTTTGGCGTTCTAAGTTTTACGTTCATACGTCATTATTGGCTTAGCACATTGATCGAAGAAATTTTCCTTTAGGCAAAGTGACATTTTTTTTAATTTAAAAACGGCCAAAATTCATTCCATCCTTATTTCGTCTCTTTATTTCCTCTTCTTTACAACTGGACATGTCAGTCAGTAATATCATATTGTTATATATGTATATACATATGTAATATCATATCATGTTAGTCAGTAATATATGTTGTATAATATGTAAATGTACACTACGTATGTACATATATTTGAAATATCGAATTTGATCACAACCCTGAAGTACCGTATCTACGACATTTATGTACATATATAAGTAGATATGTACATTTATGTAATGAAACCATTTTATATAAAAGTTAATGTGCTATAAATAAAGGATAAAGTCGAACTAATATATTATTATTATTTACCTTAAAGAAAAATATTTAAAGTACAGCATACATATGAAGAAAAAAAGCGTAGCTTACTGGCTAAGCCATTGTTTAAAATACGAAAGGTCTTGGATAAAAATCCCGACCGGAATCCAACAATTTTTCCCTACTCTCGATTACTATTCTCGAAGTACCATTATGGATGGTTATTAGTCTAGATTGACCATCTCATGTTAGAATTTGTCAATGCATGTACATATGTGCCTTAATTGTTGTGACGGCTCCAACAAAATCGTTCCATCTCTCACGAATTTTGATAGTCCGAATTTGTTGATTGTTGCTAGCACACATACATACATACATACATATGTATGCTTGTGGTTTGTTATTAATATATGTATACACCTACATACATACATTGTATGTTCGGATCTTTGTACATATGTACGTATGACAAAGTTAGCCATAGCGTCGATTTAGAGTAACCCGTCATGACACATGGCATTTTTAATATGAAAAAAAAAACATAAAATAAATTTCATGTACGAATTTTTAATATGGCTTTGTCGGTTGATTTATAATTCATCTTTATTTATTTTATTTTAATCAAAACTTAAAATGGATAGGACATTTACGATTTTTAATTTTTCAGACGAGACATTTTAAAATTCATGGCTAATGTATTTCGTTTTTTTTATTAATAATAATATGAATTTATTTATCTTTGTCAAATATTCAAGAGAAAAATGTTATTTGCATGTATGGACATATGTACATATATCTACTGTACGTAAATATGTCAATATATTTGCTAAAAACAATTAAAAAAAAAACTTACATATTGCATATTGTATGTATGTAAGTAATATGCGTATATAAAATTCTTCTAGTACTTTGGTAAAATAAATATTTAAATATTTCTATCAGTATATTACTGCACAAGTATGTATATATTTATGAATAGTAAAATATATAATATTCACTTACATATCGCATGACGTCTCCATAGGCTCGTTTTATTTTCTCTATCTATGTACAGTCTACAAGTACATATTAACACTTATCAATTACACTTTTGATCCTTATAATACATAAAAACACTATTTTGCTCAACCCTTAAATATAAATCAACCCCCCGAACTGAAAATAATACACTTCCAAGCACTTATAATAATACACTTCACATGGATAATAAAAAAACGTTAACTAAAGAAAAAAAACAAAGGAATTTTTTCGATAAAATATAAATGCTTTTTTTTATTTTATTTGAAATTAAAAGTAAATATTTCAAATTAACACACAATTAATAGTTTCTTCACTTTTTCATATTGCAGATTTTCAATGATCTTCCTTATTAATTGCACTTTCGATTACTGCAACTCGTATTGATATGTTGTCCAGTGTTTTTCAAACAACGCCATTTTACAATTTTCACAGTAATTCACATACAACGATACATGTACCACTCTATCAATGCATTTATACGTAATTTTCTCATATCAATCCATAATTTGAAAGCGTGCTTGAATGATACTTGCATTTGTTATTACATATATGGAACATTACTCATCCCAGAGTGCATATGTGAAATGCGGTTAGATAATGTGTACCTTTCACACTTTACAAACATACCTGAGTCATGTCACTATGCAAATATAGCAAATGAAAACATTGGAGTGTATCACTCCGAACTTAAAAAATAAATTTTATTACAACGCACACTTACGAAGATAAGTTGTTTTGATATGCGAATAAGGAGCGATTTAATTCAACCTTGAAATTACGAATCCGTAATCCGCTTGAATTTATAATAATAATTATTAATTTATATCAACTAAGATATTATCGCCTGTCAAGTGCAAGTATTATAGTATTATTATAAATGTGTTTACTATGCGAACACGTCAGTCAATTGTGATTCAGCTAGCGTAGCCAGTTCCAAAGATTACCTGGAAATGCTAGCATTCTCTCAAGGTCTACATGTGATTCATATTCAGCGAAGGTACTTTTCTCTAATGGTAGTTCTATAATATAATATAACTTATGTGTATATTATTTTAAAAAATCGATAATATGAATTTACAATTCTGATTTTATAAATATCTTTGTACAATTTATCTAACAAGAATACTTAACTTTTCACAAACAAACGAAACGCAAAATACGTATTATAAATCGCTTAATGGTATTAATTTTTTTAGGAGCATTCGAATCGCTTCTACGAATAAATTTCATAGAATTCTCGGAAGTTGCTTTTTCCATTGGAGTTTATTGAATATTATTTCAAGGTTTTTCCTGATACATATGCATAATAAAAGAGCCGTGTAAAAACAGTCTGTGACGGTATTATTTTTCTACAAAATTCAAAATAAAAATATATAATTTATGAAAAAGCTTTCTCGTTGTAACTATTGCTCATCGGGCTACAAATGTTTTCATTTAATTTCTTACACACATAAGTATATAATTATTTAATTTAACGAAGAAATCATTAATCAGACATACATATCTGTCGATATCTAAATTGAACTTTTAAATTGACGATTTTTTTCAACACTTTCTAAGAATAAAAAAATATTCAATACAAAATGGGGTAGTAGAAGTGACCATTTATAAATATAATAGGTCATTGTCCCTACCTCCTTACGGTATAATAGGGATTGCAATACCAGTATATCGGCTTACCGGTAAATCAGCAAAATTTGGCCATGGGTAATTACCGGTAAATTGTAAAATTTACCAGTAAATGCCGTGACTTATTTTATCAAGAACTAACTGCATATAAAGACATATTATTGCAATGAAAATCGATGCAAACATCGTATTATGGATTGGGGATTTATAATTTGTTTATTTTCAGTTATAAATGTCCATTCATAAGAGTGGCTACGCGAATGCTTGCTTAAAAGCAACATAGACCAACCAAATCGCAATCAATTCTATCAGACGGTTGTTTCAATTATGATCCTAACTTTAAATAAATACATATATAATTGAAACATTATTCATTATAACGAATGGACTTTATGTATTTATATGACATTATTCACCTGAAATTTAATTTAATTATTTATGGTTTAATTAAGGCTAACTTTTATAGGACAAGTAACTACATGCACTGTATTTCATACAGTTTTAATTAGCCGGTAAATACCGGTATACCCGTAGTTAGAATTTTTTACTGGTAAATGAAATATGACGGTAAATTCCAATCCCTACAGTATACCACTCCTCGGCGTTGAATTCTTCTCTGAAGGATGACTTGATTTTTTAATGAATCAATATCCGTTTCAAAGTCGATAGATATGTAGCATCTATGTAGATATCTATCGACTTACATTAGATAACTAGATATCTATCGACAATATCTCTCGACAAAGCCTCTGGTTTAACTTTTCTCAAAAATTTCCTGCTTGTAAGCAGTACATATACATATGTATAGTATGAATGTGTTGAGAAAATCTGAAATTTTCCAGGTGAAACTTCATTTTTATTTTTAGCCTCAAAGCAGATCGTACATTTGGTGGCGACGTAAAGAATCGAAATGCGGTAGGTATTATGGTAATGAAGGGGGCTTTTATTCGCACGAATTAGCACGGTATTGGGATTAGCAAAACGGAGGCAGGGACGAGACACGTACTCTATACCGCGAGCGTTGTTCAACCGCGCGTAATATCTGGGATTATTTTCCCCCTTTTTCGTTGTAATTACAATCCGTCTCGGGGTGATCGCCTCGGCGAAGGGGAAAAAAGAAGTAAACGGGGTGAATCATCATCATCATCATCATCATCGGTACAGGTTGGTGCGAGACCGAGATCAAAGGACGGCGGCTGGTTAACGACCCGCTGGAGACTTGAACGCAACACTTGTTGCGCACATCAAACGAGTATGAATGTGACTCACCCTTGCTCGTGGTACTTGAGCATTGCCGATTTTACAACTAAATCGTTACGGGTGAGTTGATATTCATAAAAAAAATATATATGCTTATCTGTGGTAAATGAGCTATAAAATATTATACCTGTCACGATCCGTTTCAAGTCTGAGAGTATCAGTGTTTATCTTAGATCTGAATAATACAAAGTTTTATATAAAAAAAACTCATTCTGTCTCCTCTATAAGATTTTAAAGTGGTTTTCATACTAATGATGCAATGTTTTGTAATACATTTTGATTATATTCTAATTGTATTCATACGAAATTCTGGATTTGAATGTATGGAATGCTTATGTCATATTAACATTTACATACATACATATTTTTACATACATATATACAAATATACCAGGAAGGCTTAACAGGTAAACCCCAAATGCGCCTTCCTGGTCCACATAATTATTACATAGATACATGTAAATCTAAACAATATCTGACATCTATGGTCAGATATTACAAACATCGTATTAATACGATAAATAACGATGAATAACTTTCATGTAACAATACGAATTTTATATTCGATAAACAACCACAGAGACATCTATGGTGAGCAATATGGCGAAACCTAAGATATAACAATAACTTAAGGTTCGCAACAGAAAATTGGGAAGGAAACGCCAATTTTACAGGAATCGTTTCAATGAAAATCAGAAAAATTGGCAAATTCTGATAAGAAACGATCGACCTCGACAAACCAAGGTCTGGCCAACAGCGAGACTTAGCGGGAATCGAACTCGTAACATCAAGTACGAAATAATTCAACATTCAGCACTAGACCACGCTGCTGGTTATTTAATGAAATGTCGCATTATTGTATAGGTATATTGACATAAACATGTTCCTCGTATGTATTTCTCATTTGATTTATATTATATAGAATGACATTGGAATTTCTAGTACTTTCCAATACTTGATTTGAATTTGTCAAACTTTAAAATAGACATTTTTTACATTAAGATAATTCTATATATGTATGTGGGAATATCTTTGGTGTTTTTTCACAGACGTATTCTTTATTAAGTGAATTTTCCGCTTTGTATGCATTTGTGGCTAAAATTATTTCCTTACTCAAAAATATGTATAATTTAAATGAATTATGTAATTATATTTTGTGAGAATCAAACTTTCCATTAGACTCAAGTACGATTAATCAATAATTAAGCCAGCAGTATAGCTCGGTGGTTGGATCAATGCTAACCGCCGAGAAGTTCCCGGGGTCAAGCCCTGGGTTGACCTCGATCGAAAAATAATTTATTTGAAAGTATTTAATGTAGTGCTGCTGGTCAGAATTTGATATTTGTGACTCCAAGCCGATCGTTTCCTATCCGAGTTTGCTAATTTATCTGATTTCATTGTTAAAACGGTACCTCGTCAAATTGGCAAAACCTTCCTACCCACTATGTCACCAATATTTGAATATGATTTCAAATTAATATGTATTTAAAGTTTTATACCATAGGTGTCGCTCAGTGACAACGCTCAGTGGAAATGAAAGTAATACATATGTTTGTGTAATAAATTATATACATACATAAATAAACAAAGAAGATTTTCTCATATTGTATGTACATACATACAATATAAGCACATGCATACGCATGCGAATATAAATACACGTAAAATATTCATTCGTATTATGATTGTTCCGTTGATGAACAGATTCTAAGAGAATTTCAGACTTCTCATCACCTTTTTTTCGAATTCTAAATGCAGTAGCATGTCTACAACCGGATACTGCAGCTAATGTTTTAAAATATGTAAAATATTGCCGTTCTCTTATAGTTAAATCTTAACGCAAACATCCGATTACACGACAATCTCTTAATGTAATTCCCGCAATTACCATATCGTTAAATTGGATATGTATGTACTTACAATGACCATATTCTCAGCATTAGCATTTTACAATGCTCGTTTTGATTAGTTATGGTTTTCTAGTACAATTTTTGTATAATGCATATATCATACAAGCCACATCCGCGACTTATTAGCTTATCCAACCGTAAAAATAAAATTGCACGTCAAACACTGCAGATCGTTAACAATTTCTGTTTATCTATTCTTCATAAACAACTTGTTCTGGGAGTTTTTTTTTTTAATTTCATAATTTGCATGCAATTTTACGTACGCTAATTTTTGTTAAACACGAAAGCAAGCGTATTTTTTTAGTAAGGAAAATTGGACGTTAAATTTTTTATATCGTTTGGGTGCTAAACGAACAGTTTTTTTAACCGATTCGATGTTTGTTCAGAAGTCCGGTGTTCAAAAACATGACGCAATATTCAAAAAGTGTAATTATTACACAGACGCAATTAATTAACTTATGTAAAATTAGCATATTATGCGTATAAACAAAATTAACATTGTTAATATGCTAATATTTATTAATATTCATGTTAACGAAGTTTTATACGATTTAACGAACGATCAAAATCTATCTAATAAATTTTTATCAAAGGCACAACGTTTTTTTAAGCATGCATATTTTAAAAAGTTGGCATTTGCAATATTTATATTTGTTATCAAATCGAATACATCTATAAAACACTGCGATTATTAAAAATAATGTTTAAAAAAGAATGAATCGTCGGATTTTTTTTATTTTATTTTATCATTAGTAGAGATGGAACTCTCATAATTAAATCCGTGAATAATTTGATTACCTACCATTAGCTCACTTTTAAATTATTAAAATTCATATATAACGATTTTTTAAGACACAATATAAATATAATATTTTTTACTGATTGGCTTGAAGTATTATACTAATGGCGAAAATAAACAATAAACCGGATAATTGAATCTTATAATTTTAATAATTCAGTGTAACAAATCATTATATGATAGACGAATTCAGATTACAGTGATACATACACACAAGCGATTCGCACTATAAAAGTGGAGAACGAGTAGGGTGTCTACGCTTTCTCGATTGCTTCTGTACTCACGGTATGAAATATACTCACCAGGGCGACAAACACACCCCCTGGGGCCAGCTATCGGGTGACTTTTCCGCGGAAAAGCGGCCCGTCTCCCTCGGCGACCGTAAGCACGCCGAATTCGGCGAACGCAGAGCGAAAACCTTTTAAGTTTAGTTTGAACCCGGGACACGTAAATTGGCGTTATTTTCCCGGACTGGTTCTTTTTTCTCTGTCTTTTTTCTGCACGCCTTCTTCCTTTCACTTTACCTACGAACCGAAAAAACGCTGTCGGCGAAAGAAATCGAACGTCGTCGTGGCGAAAATTGAAAAGCGATTTTACGTTTCCGGTAAAACGCTTCCGGGGAAATGGGTCGATACAAATGAGCGGATTCCATAGTCCCGAACGAAAGTGCAAGGCGTGACGTTACATATTCATACAACTATGTATGTGTATGTTACAGTCCAAATATTCACTTCGGTTTGCTCGTGAACATACGCAAACATACATACGTTTGATCATACACGAACTATAGGTTTAATTTTAAGTGCTAAAAGTCCAAGAGCTATTTTCAAATAGATTTCCACCAGGTGTAATTTTTTTTCCAAATTTTCAGTTTTTATGCTGACCTCAAAAAGCTCAATGGCTACTTTCTGGCTCTGAAACCCCGTAATTAAGCTTCTACCAGACGTCTTCTTACAGTTTGTGAAGAAAATTTTGAATTTCATTCCCTTTTCACTCCTCCAGTTAGCTCAAAAGGTCCGTTAAATTGAGATCTCGATAGTGTTCTGTTCCTTATATTTCCCGTTTTTGATAAATTCTTATAGAACCTACATTCTTTTAATGTCGTTTGAACCGCACATCGCGATAATTTAAGTTGCTTGGAAATTTTTATGTATTCCGAGCCTTAAAAATGTAGTAAAATAATCCTTCACTTGATTCCCGTATTTTTGGCATTTTTCAATAAAAAAATATGCATATATGATAAAACTACTGCTCTCAAAATACTGATTTGCGTAAAGCGGACAATTTTATATATTTTTTTAAATAATTAGAAACCCAATAAGAGAAAGTAGACTTAAACAATAGAGGAATTCCTAGTAAGATGCAATGCCATAACAGTGGCTGTTTGAAATACCGGAGTATTTTCAGTCAAAAGCATTTTTTACAAGTGGCCTAATATATTTGTCTACGGCTGTATATGTATATGGCATTCTAAATGTTTTGAAATATTGCTCATATTATTAAATTTATTTGGTTATAAGAAAACCATCAAAACCTCTAAGCATTAATTAAATATTCAGACAATTTATTCTTCATAAAGGTATATGTAATATTATACACACAGTTATTAATATAATATTATACGTTGTCAAATGCAATAAATAAAATAAATTCCAATAACTGATACGACTAATTGCTTCATACTTCATGAGAAGTCTCGCTCTCACAGGGCCGACGCCTACGCTGCCGTTTTAATTAACTTTTAATCGCGAACGGAAAAACCCGCGAATAAAATCGGCAGAGGGCTCGGAGCACTTTTACATTTTCTATGTATGTATGTGTGGCGAAAGAGGATATACGAGTAGGGGTGGTTTTATCGGGCAGGGACCATTTATCAAAATATACGATAGCTTAGCAGAAATGGCGGTTTGTTGATGACGCGGCACCCGGCAAAAATAATGCCCGGATCCGCGCTGCGAATTTTCCTTTTTCCCCGCGGCGTTTCCTCTCATTCTCTTAACGGCCCCGCGGAAAAACTTCCCCTGTGAAAAATGAAACAGACAGATACCGTTTTGGCACATTATTTTCCTCTACAGGACCGAAATATGTGCAAAATATACTCGTGTACATTATATTATACGTTCAAACATCTACGAACGAACACCAGACATTTATCACGCAGAAATGATTGAAGAAAAGAAATTTTAATTTAAATTCAGAATATGTTTTTTCTACTTTATAATGAAGCTTCATAATTATGTCTTAGCAAGATTAATTATCATGAAATATTTTGAATTGAATCGCAAATCCTGAATCTTAAACAAAAAACTTTTAAATAAACTTTCTGCTTAGTGATTAAATAATACTAAAAAATAGAATGCAACCTGTATTAAACCTGTATTGACTATTTTAAATAATTAAAGGGCTCACATTATCCTTTTCTTTTTTAATTGCATTGTAACCTTTTCGCCATGTGAAAATTTTTATCGTCGTCCAATGCAAATCAGCGTTCCTACAATATTTCTCAATTATTAGATCCTAACCATTCATGTATTGATGAATTTGTATCTACAGTATGACTAGTTAAAAAAATGATTTTGGGAAGCTGGAAACCTAAGCAAAATAATAAAAACATGTATTTTTGGTAAAAATAAGTAATGATTGTCCACTGTATTTATTTGATTGCAATCTTTTTTATTCATTTTGAGATTTAATACAACTTTTTAATTTATATTTTAATAAAAAATATTTTTTTAATCTAAAGTTTGGGAGACTCTTCCTGTAATAGTTTGCCCTTTTGTAAAGGTATTTCTGAAAATCCCTTGCGAGCGGATATTACAAACTATCGTACGAAGACCGCCTATTGTTTTCAGCTTTTAATGAATAAACTGAAGACGACGTGTAATAAGAGATAAAAAGGAAGCTCCTTTGTACAGTGTTGAAATTTTACTTAAAAATATCACGTAGACATGGACTTGCAATACGAAACACTATAAACACTGGCAGATAATATTATAGTTAAAATTTTGCGGAATAGTTGTGAGCGTCTGGTTTAAGGGAGAGGGATAGGCATTCTCTCAGGGATACCGCAATTAACATTCAAGAGAAGGGCACTAAATTATATCAAAACACTATAAAGCCCTAGCCAAGGCGCATATTAACATTTGAGAGGAAAAGGCGATCGGGTAACGTCCATGTTTTCTTGTAAAGCCCTTCGAAGACCCTTCGCGTTATTGCCCTTCGTATAACCGCACGTCGAAAATGTCACGATTATTGCTTCTGAGAACCTTCAAATTATCAGAAGACAACGAATAAAATTTGAAACCATGCTCGAAAATCTTACGTAAGATCTTATATAATTAAAAATAATTATATAAGGAATAAAAATATCAATATAATATGTTTGAAGAGTTAGGTCACTGTTTTCAAAAACAAATCCACATTTAATTTATTAAACAGAATGGAGACGAAAGAGAGAGAGTGATAAGAGATGGAAATGGTGGAATTTCCACGTGGAAAATATGCTCTCGAATTCGGTAATGTCGCCGTCGGTAGTGCGGCTTGGCAAATATTTCCCTTTTATCCGGCGGAACGCGGTGATCGATGGGGAAAAGGGCTGGTTGAAGTATTTGAAAGTCACTGGTGCTGAAAAAATTAATGATGTCCCGTGGGAAGCCTTCGGATATAGGGTTTCACTTCCCCTTCACCCTTTAATAAAATTTCACCCCTGGTGATCGCGCGGTGTATGATTTCAGTTCTGAAAAGACTTTTAAAATATTCATGATATTTAAAGTTGAAATTTAAGAAAATTAAGTAACCGCAATATAATACAATCGACCTTGAGCAAAATCTTGGAAAATCCCCAACGAGATTTTCCGAAATATACCTAGAATAATTATATTCACCTATTCTTTTTATTATATTTAAAACCATCCAATGTATAATGGAAACGATTTAGCAAACTTCTCTCAATTGGCAAAAACCATTCTAACCACTATGTCACAAATATCTGAATGTAATTTATGTACAATATATAAAAATGTATGTACATGTCTAAATCCATAGATGTGTCTATGGATTAATTAATTGTTAATTTCGTGTTCTTCAGCCTTTCGAAATATAGCGATTTATATAATAAAAAATGCTGCAATGTTTGTAATTAATTGTCTAGGAAGGCACTTTGGGACTTACCTGTTAGGCCTTCCTGGCATATGTATATCTATGTAATAATAAAATAAAATAAAATTAGCTATAAAAGTTATTTAATTTTTTTACACTATAGGACTATTTTTGAATTGAGAAACAAACTTTTTTAATTTTTTTTTTGTTTATTAGAACAATATTATACGAAAATAAACGCTATTCAATTGCTTTTATTTATTTACTATATTGTATTATTTGAAGGCTTAAAAATATTACTAGCAATAAATTATACGGGCAAAAGAAAATATGAAGTTTTTTTTTGATTGATTAACATATGTACATTTATATGTCAATTCATATATAAATTCGCCAGGTAGATACGATTTGAAGATTGTGTTCATTTTACGACTATATTGACGGCAGAGGTTTATATTTTGTACATCATTCGGACGTTTTGAGTAAGAACTTGCAATTATGCGAATGCTTCGCGGATTCCGCGAGTGAAAAAAAAGGAAACATCTTTGAAAGTCTTATCAATTCAATTAGGGGTGCGCTTCAAAGGGATTCGGGTGGCTCTGGGCCGTGGGCATCCCCTCTAGCTCCGAGGGCAGATCGAGTAAGAAGCTTCAAAGCGAAGAACAAATATTCAATCACAACAAATCTCACGTCAATCCTCTAATTGAACCATTGATCAAAGTCTTGGAGCGGCGGCAGAATTGCCTTCTTGCTAATAACGCGAGATTGTCTGGGCACAGGACGCCCTTTTGCACCCACCCCTTCCCTTATTTCTTCCCTTCCCATAGCCTTCCTTCCTCTACACACACACATACACACCAGGCAGACTAATGCGAAGCAATTTGCGTGGAGTATTCCCTACTTAGGGAGTCGACCCTGACTCGAAAGCTCGCAACTTAGATTTCAACGCTAGGCTGTCGAGAACTATCTCCAGAACCACTCCTATTACTATTACTCCAATTTCAAAAAACTTCATATATGTACTTTCAGCTCCTATCTACCCTTGTTTTCAAAACTACTCTGCATAGATTTATATGAAATTTTATTTGTAGACATAAATTAGCATCTATAAATATAGTATATCTAAGTACAATACACTTTTTTAAATTTCATTTACAATGGCGACACATATAGTCAAATTTGAACATACATATACATATTATAAATTTCAAATTATATTTAAATAATGATGACAGATGAGGACAGCTTGCCAATTTGCTTGGAACCTATCCTGATACATATAACAACGTGTCAGGGATTGAACCCCTCATTTAGCAATATAAACTAATCATTGATTCGATCGTTGTAAATTTTGTAAACATAACACAATAATTTAAAAAGTTGAGAAATCAACAACTATCCAAATTAAATAAAATCAGTAAGATCATCAATAACGATATATCTTTAAAGAATACATTTGAGTGTTGTTTTTACATCAAGCAAAATGTCTGAAAAATGGTATTCGATACATAGACTTGTGTAGGAATCAAAAAAGTAGATATTGATGGATGGGAAAAACATTTTTGTTGATAAACATATGTACATACATCAAAATCAAACGAATTCGAACTGTGCTCGAAAGCAAAATATGCTAACCACTAGTCTGGTTAGTAGCTGCCATATTTTCCCAAAAATCAGACCTGGTCTAATATATATTTTAATCCAATATTATTTTCGGGGAAATGCAAAATTTCAGCGAGATTTGATCCATTAACCTGTATAATAGGATGTTTATGAAAGTACTATTGATTGAGTTATCGATTTTGATTGCAGATGTTACCACATCAAGAAGTCATATCAACATATATTTGATTCAATACATATTTGATTCAAATGTACATATAATCCAACCGAAATCAATTGATTCATTAACCAACATTATAAAAATACCACAAGCTATGTACATATACTGTGGCTTCATCGTTTGATATAAAATAAAAATATTTTCATTGCAGTGCGTATGGATGTCTGTAGTGCGGGCAGAGTTGTGGTTGTTGGACTCGCATCCGAGCAGATTATTATGTAAAACGCAGTTTAAATAGAGTCGGTTGTACTACATTTGGAGAGCCTTTAACCGCGATACGCATGTGGTAGATAAATTTCAACGACAAAATGGGTTAGTACACACTTAAATATACGGGCATTAGTTTCGTAGCTCCTATACACTTGCCGGTATCGGATTTACAAAACTACCAGCCAACGACCCCAATGTGCAAAGCGAAACCTTTTGTTTTACGACGCACAATGTTTACTAAAACACTCATTATCAGAATGCAGTTGGCATTTTTATATTATGTGTAAAAAAAACAACAACTGCAATACGTACTATGCATATTAAAAAATCATTGTAAATTATTATTATTATAAACAGCGAGGCGTGTCATATTAAAATGTGAAAGAAATTTTGACAGGAATACTTTTGGATTTATGTACATACATATACATATATATGTATGTCGGTATATATATTCGCGTGCATATCATAACAAAATGTTTGTGTCGGAAAAATTTTAATTTAAAACTCATCAACCGTCAGTTTTCATAGCGTTTGCGGTCTGTCGCATGCTGCACTAATATCAAACTTTTCCCGGAAACAAAAATTTTACGCGTCAAAGCTTTGTGAATGCATTTTACGTGTGCATGTTTTCAAATTTACCAGTAAATATCCGGTTTGGGCATTTCGAATTTGTCGTCAAAAAGTTCATCTCGCCAAAGAATTTTCTCAATCATAACCACTCTTCTACGTATGTATGTACATATATGTAAAAATATACCATACCATACACACAATATATAACACGTACATACTAATTATTAATAATTTAAGATGTCCTATCATTAAACCAATTTAAATAAGAGCCAATAAATTGGCAAACTCTGATTGGAAGTAACAAATATCGAAGTCTGACCAGCAGCACTGCAGAAATACTCCAAATAAATTCTCTTCAATTGAAGTCAACCCAGGGCTTGTACCCAGGAACCTCTGGGTGGTAAGCATCAATGCAACCACCGAGTTGTACTTCTGTCTTACTAAGGAGAGTGTCTGAACTGTTCTACTGTTGGTGCTCGTCGATATTTTAATAAGGGAAATATATAGATATAATTAAACTTTATTGTTGACAGTTCACTAAGTACATGGAACTTTAATTCGACTACTTTACACTTAAAATTAGATAATTTTCACTTGGTGCATCTTTACTTCAATTCCAATACTTGCCACTTTAAGTAAGATAACTTGCACTTTGAATTCAGACAATTTTTTCATAGTATCACGAACTTTTAGTTGAAGAGTTTTCAGTTGTAAATTAAATTTTGAAAGATTTTTTTGGATAAATATGATATAATTGAAACTGAATTATCAAGGGTCTGAATTATCTGAATTTTTAATAAGAAAAATACAATCATGAAAATAAAAACATTGACAATTTAAAAATTACTTTTGTCACATTTGTAACAAAATAAATTTTTAAGTCTGTGTCATATATCTGTTGTGAAGTGCATATTTCACTTAGTTCCTCTCCACTTTCTGAATCACATAATTGTTGGTAAATTCAAGTGGATTGTCCATCTTCTATCTTCTATAAATGGTACAATATGAATCAATCAATAAACATATATTTGTGTGTGTGTATGTACATATATATGTATATAACGTGTAAAGGATCCGTTTTTAAAGCAAGTTTAAAATAAATTAATACAAGTGATAATATCTGCGATATATTTTTTAAATGTTGAAATCATTTATTCAATGTTGAATACATTCAACTAAAGTTGAATAGTTAATTTTTTATGCGATATATTTGTATTATTATTTTTATTAAAGTTAACATGATCCAAATTAGAGTTCAATTACATAACTATGAATATTTTAATAATATATTTTCATATAAATCAAACTATACATAAATAACTTTTATATGTTTGATTTTAATATTATATGTATATCCAGCAGACTAGAAGCTCACACGTATAGAAAAATGGTGAAAAACTCGGTAAATGCATTGAAGCGAATATTTTTCCCAGAGTGGTCACACGTCTCAAAACCGAAACGCGTGGATAAGGGTTTGTCAATACGTTTCATCTTCCAGAATTTTGTCACAATCCCAAAATAGCGGATGTAAAGATATCGCACAAATCCCTAAATATGTATAATGTGGGAGATTTATGGGGGATCAACGTGCCAGTGTGAGCCCCGCCGCCCACCCACCTTCTCTTATCAACCTGTCCGTTATTTACATCCACACGCATAATTCGAACCTATATAATATCCGACAAATAGCTCGATTTACGACCGACCGTATTGAATTCAAATCGTTTTACCAACTTATTTTTATTTTAAAAATCATAATGTACGAACTAAATGAAAGGGTTTCCTATCTACTGCGTACGTACCACTCAGAAGGCCGCGTTTAGCGCAAAAATCGTGCATTATGCAGGATCATCATTCATTTCGGTTTTTAAGACTTCCATTAGCTCGTTTGCCCCGGAATCGCATTTCGCCGAAACAGAAAGCCCTATAATAAGCCCATCAAGCCCATTCGGGTAAATGCGTTCCCCGAGTGCGGCCCCGACTCGCCGGACCCAATGAATATTAATATATGTTTAAGCTTTTCACTGCTTTATCCCGGGGTCATTCTGTGCGACCACAAGACCGAAAACCACATCGTATACCAATATATTACAATATTTATATATCTATTATATGTACATAGGCAGGAATCTGTCCCGTGATAAAGTAATCCAATTAGGCTCGGGAAAAAAAATGTGAAAAATCAACAACATACATAAGTACATACATATATACATAGGTGTTTATAATTGTGATTAACGATCAGCTTTGTGAGCAAGCTTTGACTATTATTTTTAAATTAATCAAATGAAAACAGTAGAACGCTGCTTTAAGTTTTCAAACAAGCAAATGAATGTCGTCACGGCCGCCATATTATGTTCATTTAAATTATAGATAGATTTCTAGTTGATGAAAAGCGTACTTCTTTATCTAAATTGATATTAATATTTTATATAATCGGGTGACGGAAATATATAAAATTAGTCTTGATACATTTTTGCACGCAAAACTACACAATGTGTGTTTATTTTGCTTTTGGCGCACGCAGTAAGCGTCACATTTATCAAACACAAGAAAGAATCAATCAGTTTCTTCTAAAGCGAATAATATCCGGTATCCATTTCTACGACGGAAGTTCGGCAAACAATAATAGCATTTTCGCCAACGTAAATCTATATCAAGAGTTTCTTCGTTTCGTTTATTTTTTTATGTTCGCGTTTACTGTCCAATAATCAATATTACGTATCGCATACCTATTATATTTAATCCTGCCTTGAAAAAGGTTCATATTATCCGAATAATAGCTCGCATATTAAAAAAAAAAAGAATTCATTCAGCGATTAGGATATTGATTGTGCGATTATACTAAGTGATTGTTTTGAAATATCGGTAACAGTTGAATTATATTGAGAATCCGTCAGTATGAAATTCAAGTGAAACAAAATTAACTTAGTAGTATACTTGGGTTAAAGCAACTACTCGTAGATTTTGAACTGCAATTATTTACGTGAATGTAACATTTTAACCTTTACTTCGGCTACAAGTTGAGCGCTTGATTCCGTTGGAAAAGTTTGAACTTGCGAGCGCACAACTTGAGCTTCCCTGAAGGGAGCCAAAAACTTATTACCTTCTCCATCAATGGCGAATTCTTGTGCTGCATCCCTCAGGAGGGTCAGACAAAAGCCGGGAGCAGGTGCCTCTGCCAACTCCCATTTATATATTTATTGCCTTATGATTTATTCGGGGTCAGTTCATAGTTTTTTTTTTTTTTTTACTTTATTTTGAGTTGGGATATTGAGTTCATAAAACTCGATATAAAAGTTTCTAAAAACACGCATACTTTGTAAAAAAAATTTAACCAAAGAAAACTAAATATCTACACGTAGATTTAACATTTGAATTAATTTCAAATTTTTTCATTTGAAATCTACCACATGACGATGAATGTTTGTTGTTTTTCGGCAGTTTTGTGACTGCTACTAGAATATGGATAATTTGCCAAATTTCAAATTACCTACTTCTCAAATTTGGTCAGACCATCTCTTGGGAGACCGTCCTTTCGCTCGCCTTACCTCCAGCGTTCCGGTAACTACCAGCCTCTCCAGACTCTTCACATTCCATGCCATATGGCCAAGTAGGGAAGAACCCTTTCTTGTCTCCATGGAAGGGAAGAACCCTCCATGTCTTGACTCCATACTAGGCGATGGGGGGGGGGGTATTGCAATATCAATACGGATCGTGATTCTAGTATCGTGGATTTCAAAACAGCCCAGATACACTACTGAATATCACGATACAAACCTATTGGACTATCAATGCGATCACGATAATATTGATAGTGTAATATGCCCCATTGAGGAACACCAGAGATTGCACCAGACGGATTTTTGTTCTTCTCATAATAGAGGGATTCTTCCATATTTTTATCAGATAGACCATCGCCATTTTCGCCATTCCTATTCTTCTGCAGATTTCCGACTAGCATCCTCCTTCCAAGGTAGGTAGATAAAGTCGTCGACTTCTTCATGGTCTTTTAAAGCGTTGGACTTTATGAGAGTCTCAAATCTGTCAACGAATAAGATTTTTGTTTTTCTCTAGACCCAGGTCTCTACTCTACATACATACATATGTATTGTATATCTCTATTCTACGAAGTAGTTCAGCCATTCCATCCTGATTGTCGTCTACGAATCTTATGCTAGAAATCTTTCTGTCACCTATTATTATTACATCTTCCCATCCATCGAGTACCCTTTTCATTATGTATTCACCATATACATATACATACATATATTAAACAGACCAGGAGACAGTATGCATCCCTGTCAAATGCCTTTTTGGACTTTTGGAAAGAAAATATCCATTATTCACAAAAAAAAATAGTCTGAACTATCACTTTGACTACAAATATACCTATCTATGTGTGGTGAAAAAAGTGGTGTAACGGTTTATTGAAATATGTCAAATATTTAACTTCAAATTTAGCGGTGACGGTCCAGAATTGACTGCCAGTTGTAAGATAGAAAATAGAACAGTATCACACACATTGGCCGAGCGAGAAATCAATAAAAACATATCGATAATAATATGATAGAGCCATTGAGTAGTCCGGGAGGGCTATACATCACCAATGGGAGGGCCCACCCTAAGGGACCCTCTCGTCCCTTGGACACCGCCCATGAGTCCTCTCAACTGAAGTAAACCTAGTCCGATCACGATACGTTCACTCTTTTTAATGAAACTTCATATTGTGTGTGTTTGTGTGCCTAGAGCTTTCCGTGTCAATAGAATATAATTAAAAAGCGGAGCAAATTGCGACAAATTGAAAAAGAGGACATAATTTACTTTTTATGACATTTTTCAGTATTGCGTATCAAAACTTAAAAACAATTAAAACCCATTAAAGCACATACTGCGAATTGTTTCGCATTAAGTATATTAACTTCGGACACGGCATATTACGTGATTCATTATATCAAGGGTTAAAATGCGATGCATCCCTTAACGATGTACTGTGGAAACTTTCATCGTACGCTATCGCAGAACTTAATATGCAATTAGAAAGGTTTGGAATATTTATGATAAGTTTATTTTACAAAACTTTTGTCATTTAAAAAATATATTTATTTAAGCTCGCCATCGCAGTTTATCATAAAACAACGTCCACTAAAATGAAAGCCTATCCAAAACGCTTCTTTTCTTCCCTACATTAATTCAAGTGACTTAACTTATACTTTTATTATTTCATCGGCTCAACGTACATGTGATCTTGCCTCCTTCAGCATTTTCTTGGGTATGATTAGAGAATTTCCTTCGTTAATTTTCTACCCAATGATCTGTCCACATGTCTCGCCTAATTTCATTCCAATATCTTCACTACCTGCATTATATATGTAGGTACATATATGTATACTACTTTCATCATACTATATGTTTACTTACTAACTTCTCTTTATATACTAAACATATTACGATTGACATATCACTGAATGATTGATCTTCTAAATTCTAGCTTTTGCTGCTTTTTACATTCAACACCCACTAGATATACAGATAGATATATAGATAGCACATACATACATATGTTTTACAACACATATACTATAATAGAAAAATAGAAAGCGTTGCATAACCCCACTTTTCTGCGCGCATTTGACGGATGACGGTTGTGTCTATACCAAATAAGTTCGTTATCGTCGTAATTAGTTCACAAAGGTAAGACTTTTTAGCTAGAAATTTTGTATTCATAAATGTTTATTGTTTTTTTTTACTATTCTTCAATTCTTAACATTTAAATATTCGATCATATCAGCCATGACGTCAAACTCCAATTCCAATCCACCATCCATGATTGATAGTCGATTCACGCAAGAGAACTTGAATGAAATATATTCATTCGTTTACGAAAATAACAGGAAGACGTGGTATTAAAATGTAATTTTGAGGCATGCGGTACTAGTGTGTTAAAAAAATACAATCTTTGGCGGCACGTAAAACGTAATCATATATAGGTGTATCAAGCCTTGGTCAAAAAGATCGACTAGTTAGATGAAGTTGCTGCGAGATGAAAACGTTTAAATCCCCAAGAAAGTTGCACAGCTCTGGGTAATAAAACATTTAGAGTAAAGCAATCAAAAATTGATTATTTTCTTCAAATCCCCAAAAAAGCGCAGCAGATTCTGCTCGTAATCTACTCAAAAAAAAGTTTAAGAGAAAACTTTGCTTTTTGAAGATAGGTGAAGCAACCCGTGAAAACAGAAACTTTCTGGCCATTAATGTGCCGTTCTATGATGATAAAATTAATTAAATTGATGTAAAACTATTAGACATTGTTGATACGGAAGGACAACATGTCTCTCTATTTTTAAAAAAATCATAGGGAATTAGATAATAGCTACTTTGGAAAAATTTGATATCAAAAACAGGCAAGTTTTAAGTATTTGTGTCGACAATGCTACTAACATGAGATGCGCTATTAACAAATTCAGTGATAAATAAATTAATCCAACTGAAACTATTTTGCCTATAAGAACCTGGCATAGACGTTAACGAAGAGTGGGCTAGAGATCCTAGCCTCATGTTGCCAACATGGATCACGGAAGATTATTCAAAAGTTCAATTAATGAGATGTGGCCTTCATACACTTAGCAATCTAGGATGGATTAGCAATAAGTTAGCAATCTGGGATGGATTGAGGAATGAAAATGCAAAAAAATATTTGGAAACAATCCGTATAAACGGTTGTTATAAAATTATGAACGCCAAATGTAATATTTTGCTAAGAATTATGGCAGAACTCAAACTCTAGACACTGTGACTCGTTGGGGTTCAACATATGACATGGTTGAGCGCCTTCTCTTATTTCAAGATTATTGTGAACAAGTAGCTGCTGCTGGAACAATAAAACTGTGATTGGGATGAAGTGAAAAAAATTAAAGATGTATTAGAAAAACCGAATATTAAAACTCTTATCCTTCAAGCTGCTGATATTATTCCTGGGCATTTTATGAAAGAATAGGTAAAACTGGAAAAATCTTTAGAAGAATCTGAAGGACAAATGGCCTTGGGAATTTTATCATCCACGAAGAAACTAAAAGAAAAGCTTTTTGAAAACCCACATTTTCTTGCTGGTGTATATGTGGTACAGGATTTTATCAAATTCGCAGAAGAAATTGAAAGCAAGAGAAGGGCTGACAAACATTTCTTACCGACTTGAAAATGATATTTATGATTTGACAGAAGAACCAATTCAATCATCGTCTCAAAATATTAATACCTACATTAATTCCTCAGAAGACGAAGATTTTGAAAGGGAATTAGATAGACTTGAAGAACGTCAATGATTTCCTGCAATACACAATCCAGAAAAAGGCTTTTTGGAAAATGAAAAACAAACACATGAAGATTTTAAGTTATAAAAAGTATGGGTCGACAAAGTAAAATCTGTATTTGAAGCTTTTAACATTTACAGCAGCAGCAGCGTGTAGAATTGCATCTATGTATGTATAATATGTAGTATACCCACCACTCAAGCAAGTGTCAGATAAATAAATGAATGCTTATTTTTGGTCATTTTTTATTTTTGTATTATTATTAATTTGTTAGTTAATAGTCTTATATTGTTTTTTTTATACAAATGAATGTACATTATTTTTAACTATCCATCGTAATCAAATTATATTCTTGATTATTTGTTTCTATTTTTGCTACCTTGGCACTTCGGGATAATCTGGTAAGCACCATATAGTTCAGTTATATTATTTGTATATTTAATATTTTAATAATAAATAAATTGTCTATAAATATTTTTTTTTGTTATTTTATCACATATACATATACATATTAATATAAATAAAATTAATCAATCAATTAAATAAAGATGATAAATAATATGATGGCTATTAAAATATACCGGAGTGCCGAGCGGAGCAACCAAAAAAAGTGGTTGCTCCAGATCCCTGTTTTAAATAATGTCCTACCACCAACCAATCAATTTATCTCGACAAAATTTTCGAAAAAGTAGGTTTCTTTCATACATATCTTTTTTAAGAATAGTTTTGGATTTTTTTATAATTAAAACAAAAAAAAACACCCAATACTCACTTATTGAAGTTTATTTGGGTCGATTATGATAAGTTTTGACTGATAAACGAGAATCCAAAGTCACCATTTCGGTAGAAAACCCCATACAAGACCGCAGCGCTCTA
Source organism: Arctopsyche grandis (assembly GCF_051622035.1). Classification (NCBI taxonomy): domain Eukaryota; kingdom Metazoa; phylum Arthropoda; class Insecta; order Trichoptera; family Hydropsychidae; genus Arctopsyche; species Arctopsyche grandis. Next base: position 21,163,255 of record NC_135362.1, read on the forward strand.
AATGGGTGTTTGTATGGAGGAAGGTTATTTTCATAAAATCGTAATTTTTTTCATATTACCGTGATTGTTTCCAAAATAAAAACCTCTGAGAGCTTCCTTAAGTATAAACATACAAAAAAATTAAGAATTTCATGAAATATAAGGAGGCTAAAATGATCTGTTTTGACGTAAAGCTTAACATTTTGGATTAGTGTAATAGGAAAAAAGCTCAAAAGCCTTGACATATCATATCAAAGAACTTGATATGATATGTCGTAAGCTTTAAAGAAAATACCTTTAAAAAAATTTAAAAGATACTTTCTTGAATCAAATTACACATTTCAATTCAAATAACGTCTCAAATGTACATAGAAGTAAAACAGCTCATGAAACTAACTACAAAATTTCAACATGATGAATTCTTTTTTAATTTAGTATTATATAATATGCCTTGAAGTAATTTAAGGCCGGAATATATAGCATACAAATATTACATAACAGTTACCCAACACCCCTCCCCCTTAAGTGCTAATTTTTTTTCCGAAATCGTGGGGGTACGCCGGTAAAATTTCGCATTTGGTTTATCATTTCTTTTTAATTTATTCATCCACACATCCATAAGGGTAGTAGCAAGTTGGGACGACATTTGCGTCGATAGTCCCGTTTATCCCCATGTCGAGGGGCTGGAGGCGGGTAAGGTTATTATATCGGCCCCGGCGGGGATTCGAACCCGGAAAACTTGGCAAATGGGGCGTCGGCTCCTCCGGGAATTCGACTGGCCGCATCCGACCCTAAACGAGATCCTTGGGGATGGGTCGACCTGACCGCGAAAAACGCGCCCAAAACGCCACCCGCCTCAATAAGCTCGAACCTTTCATTCTCAATTCAGCTAAGGCGTTTTCTGAATTATGCCCTATGAATTTTTCAAAAAATAAAAAATAAACACCTACTCTCAATATCACATACATAACTATTCAGATATGTATATTATTATTTTTTGAAAATATAACTTTTCTATCGTATGATATGACAGCCGAATCTCGTATCATGTATGTATGTATGCGTATTTTTATATGCCAGATTGTATGAATGTACAGAATATGTCACTTGAAACATGATGTAATATTAAGTTTATTGAAATTTTCTTCAATTACATCAGGCGGAAATAAAATACACAAGTGCTACTTGGTTATTTTGTTTTTCTTCAAGCCATGTGTTTTGTTTGAGTGACTTGTCCTAACATCAGTCAATATAAGGGTAATACCTATTCATACTCAAAATGGATGCCTCATTTTATGAGTCTTAAGCGTAAAAAAATCTATTATTTTTTATTATTTGCGATATATACATACACATATATATACGTACATTCATACATAGATATAATACAAACTTTATAATACAAAATTCAAATAACTTCTATATACCTATCTACCTTTTATATTCTTAATGGATACATTGGTTACAATACAAATGGACGGTTGATTCAGCTGTGATGCAAGTATGTATCTGTTGAATGTTTTTCATCTTAAATATTACACTATTCTAGATATTTTGTACCTGCGTCGTTTAATAGAGGATGACTCTTTATTACAACAATTACACAGAGCAACAAAAAATCACGTTTTTATTTACTTACTGGAGCGGAGACAAATCAATATTTACCCACTGAATTCGAATATAATTTTTGTAAGCTTACTGTCGTTTAAGAGATATAAATTTTAAAAAATCCTTATAAACGTAGTAAAGTAAAAAAAAACGAAATTAACTCATAATATTACGGAAAAAATGTGTAAAAAAGTATATTTTTGACTTTCAGAATTCGCTAGATAATAATTAATTATAAATTTATTTATTTATTTTTACATAGATACATATATACTTCATAGGTATATTTTCAATCATTGCCAGAGTATGATTATTGATCAGCAACATGGATTTCGTCCACAACGTTCAACGACCACAAATTTGTTGTCATTTTCTGGTTTTGTAACAGGTTCCTTGGATGCTAATATTCAAACAGATACTGTTTACACGGATTTCGAAAAGGCTTTCGACAAAGTAAATCACTCCATCCTTATCAATAAACTAATTGGTTATGGTTTCTCATATGGTCTCTCTCAGTTATTCACAAATTATCTCAAGGATCGACGTCAGTTTGTAAAATATGGAATTTATTCTTCTGTTGAATACCCAACCTGCTCTGGTGTTCCACAGGGTTCTAATCTTGGCCCCTTACTATTCATTTTATTTGTTAATGATATTAGGGAAATATTCCACAACTGCAACTTCTTATTATATGCAGATGATCTAAAACTTTTTAGGTGCGTTGAATCTTCTTCCGATGCTCTACTGCTACAGAGCGATTTAGATTCACTCGTTATTTGGTCACACTCAAATTGTCTTCCGATAAGCGTTGAAAAGTGTCACATTGTCTCTTTTTCCAGATCTCGATCATCAATTGAATTTGGTTACAATATTGATGGCTCTATTCTTGCCCGTCACACACATATCAAGGATTTGGGAATTACTTTTTCAAATATCTGGAATTTTAATTCTCATATCCAAGATGTGTGCAATAGGGCTACAAAAACTTTAGGCTTCGTCATCAGAAACTCACGCGCCTTTAATAGCACCAGAGTGACGCGTTTACTGTATACTACATTGGTGCGCAGTTTGCTTGAATCTGGTTCGGCCATATGGAGTCCTAATCATTTAAGGTACACGCTAATGTTAGAGAGGGTGCAAAGAAAATTTCTTCGCTATCTCTACATGAGAGAGTTTGGGCGCTATCCCTACTTATTTCCTAGTAAGTTTGTCATGGGCTCCTTGGGCTTTGACTCCTTAGCTTCACGTAGAAACAATCATCTTGGTAAGCTTTTTCTAAAAATTCTAAGGGGTGAATATCATCTTCCTGAAGTTCTGTGTAATCTTAAACTTAGAGTACCTGAGAAACTGAGAGAATCTCGCTCCAGAACTCTATTCCTACCTATTCGGGCCAGGACTAATGTGCTTGATGACTCACCCCTTTCAAGAGCCATTCGACTATTTAACCTGCTTTCTGGGAGCCTTGATGTTTTTACTTCATCATACAGTTCTGTCAGGCAGCATATTTTAAATGACTTCTAGCTACATACATATTTACACATGTTGTTTTCATTTTGTAATGTTATTATTTAGCATAATGTGTATGTATGTTGGTTTTATCTATATTTATATATGTATGCTATTTTTTATTTATATATATATATATATGTATATATATATATATGAGTAATTTATCTTTATTTATGTGTATTGATGTGTTTATGTGTATATGCATGTATAATGTTTGTATGTTTATGGATGTATGTAATGTATGTGTATATGTATATGTATATGTGTATGTATGTATATGTATGTATATATGTGTGGGTATATATATATATATATATATATATGTGTATATGTATATATATATGTATGTATATATATATATATATATATATATATATATATATATATATATATATATGTATATATATGTATATGTATATGTATATATGTATGTATGTGTATATATGTATATATATGTGTGTATGTATATGTATATATGTATATGTATGTGTGTATGTATATATATATATGTAGGTGTGTATGTATGTATATGTATATATGTGTATTTTTATATTTATGAATGTATGTATCTGTATTTGTGTATACGTGTAAGAATTTGTGTATATATGGATGGTATACATATATGTTTATATAATTGTCTTTGGCCAGGAAGGTGCATTGGGTTTACCTGTTAGGCCTTCTTGGTGTAAATTAAATGAAAAAATAAATAAAAATAAATAAAATATACGACAAAGGCCTAATAATGCGCCTTTCTAAACAATTAATTCTAAACATTGCAGCATTTTTATTACATAAATCGTATTTCGAAAGGCTACAGAACACGAAATTAACAATTAATTAATTAATGAATTAATCCATAGAGACATCTATGGATTTAGACTTATACATACATTTTAGCATATTGAACATAAATCAAATTCAGATATTTGCGACATAGCGGGTATGATGGTTTTTACCAATTTGATGGAGGAACCGTTTCAACAATGAAAATCAGATAAATTGACAAACTCTGATCGACTTGAAGTCACAACTATCCAAGTCTGACTAGCAGCATTAAAGATTAGCACGGGATCGAACCCGGTAACCTCTCGGTGCAAAACATAAACGCAATCACCGAGCCATACTGCTGGCTAATATTTCAAAACAAAAAATTAAAATCACAATCAATAGAAAAAGCATTTGACTATTGATTAAAATACTCCTTTTTGGCACAGCAACACTAGATTTTGAATAAAAGACAGCATATTCGAATTCAATGAGTCAAACTTGGTGAAAATTGGTTAATCACCACTCCGGTAATTTTTTTTGTTGCTCAGTGTTATTAGTCAACCTGGTGACTTATAATAATCAGTTTGTAGCATTAAGTCAAGTTTATATTGAAAATTTTAATTCACTTTGATTCTGATCATTTGTAATTTATCTATGTATGCATGTTGTGTTTGTGATAAATTTTGATCTCGAGATTTTTTTAATCATTTGATTGTTTCAATATGTAATCGGCACTTATTTATCGTTAAGTCCCCCCTACCTGTCACAACTTTTTCTTTTTAAATGACTTCCTCAGGGGTTCCAAAATACGGGACAGCATGGCGGGGTGCCTCCGGATAACATCGCTCTCAAAGAAATCCCACAAGATGGAGAGTCGTCGGTTGTACGTGGGCGGCATACGGTCGCCGAATGTATTTATTGATGTTGTCCCCTGTCATTGATAAGCATGATTGAACGGTTACAAGTCGCGCGACAAAGCAACAGCCTCCCGGGACGGCCGGAAGCCCTTTGAACGCCGCGTCCAGGAAAAGGGTGAAAAGCGCACACCCCATCCACCCCCGCCAAACACGAGTTTCCTCTCATTGAAATTGATATGGAATTTTTTTGGCATTCAGTCATTTTTTTCGTTCGTGTTCACTTATTTCAAAACATATAATGTGGGAATTACGAACTTTGACTAACGACATTCACTTTAAACGTAAAATACCTCATCAAAGGTATGTATTTATATGTATTACTGTATTATACACGTTGCCAAATATATGTATGTATGTAATTTTATACTACTTTTAAAACAAATTGTTATCAACTATATATGCGAAATGTTCTACCCAAATATTTTACAGAAAGTCTAAATATTTTACTCTTATGTAGACTTGTACAATTTCATTAAAATATAATTAAAAAATATGTAAATTTAAAATTCATTGCTTTTAAGATTCAAAGCTGTTGAAGATTTTTGTAAAATCTGTTATATATTCCAGGAAACCTTCTTTTTAAAAATAGAGGTTTTAAATTTTCCTTAAACTAGAAATAAATACATATAATACATAAAATGTGTCATATCACTTAAATGACTCGCTCGTTTACGAAACACAGCATTTATACTTCTCCTGAAATATCACACAGATGTCTCTATGACCAACGTTTAAAATTTTTTAAAATGCAGCCCCTAAAATCGCGCCATACCTTGCTTGATTTAATGTTCCTCCACAAAGCAATTAATAACAAAATTGATAGTACTGACATCCTAAATCATATATCGCTTTCCATACCCTTTAGATACCCTAGATTCCCCTTTACTAAATCCTTCCATATCCCTGTCTGTAATTATGTAGAACCTATAATGAAGTAAACTCTGCAAGATGTAATATAGATATTTTTAGTGATTCCATTATGATGTTTAGGAAGAAATTATTATTATTATTGTAATCTAATTATTAATATTATTATTATTGTTGTCTTAATTGTTCTACTGTATTCTAGATTAATTGTTTAATATTTAAAAATAATTTGTTATATACTTAAATAATGTTGTGCACACCTATAAGTGATGTACATACATACCAGAATCATAAATATGTAAAAAAATATATTGTGTAATGTATGTACATTATTGGTGAGCCTTTTTAAATAAATAAAATGAATTTAAACAGCGTTTGCCAATGAAAAAACTCTTAAAAGATTTAGTGATCTTAAGGTGCAAAGTATTTTTTTTTAAGTCTATGTAAATAAATAACATAAATCCAGTGATAATATTCTTTCTCGTGTGCAATATATGTATTTATTGAACGTGGGAATAATTAATTAAATGTTGAATAAAATATTTTCGTGCAATATATGAGTACATTATATTTGTACAACTGAAAATGATCAAAATTAAAGTTCAACTAACTATCACCCATTTAAAATTAATACGGGTTTAATTATTTACTATTAAACTTAACTTTTTAAAAATTGAAATTCAACTCAACCTTCAAATATTAATTTTCGCTTTACAACTTTTGCACAAAAAAATAATGTTTAAAATTTAATTATAAAAAAAAACAGGTAAGTATACAATGAGCATCCTCACGTTCATATTTAAGCAAAATAAATCCCCTTTATTTTGCTTCGTTCAATCGTAAATTCGCTTAGAACTGAAGGAAATGATTTCGTTCGTATGTATACTTAGTGGGTTGCGGGATTTGGAAAATCCGTGTACGTTTTCGTACGATGTTATCCCTTAATTTTGTGCACGTTCCAAATTTCATTTTCTATCCACATAGAGTAAAGTATTTCCCTGTTTTCGAGCAATATAAAAAGATGGATACACCCAATAGGAGTGCTTTGTGCAAAATATGATTAAGTAAAAGGTTTCTTATGTAGGACGATACGCACAATATTACGCGGCCCATGTTCACATGTAACCGCGACGTGCATATATTTTATTTTATACCGGAAAATATCCGAGGAAAATACAACACTCTTTCTCCCGCACAGCAAGTATTCACATTGATTAAATTCATCCAGTCTCAAATTACAACGGCGCGACATTTTATCACGTGTTTGGAAATATTTTCGGTAAGCCGTTGGTTCAATGGGCTTATGTTACAGTATGTATGTATGTGTAATATATCGCGATACATAAATATGAGTGTTGTGTATTGTACGTACGTACATACATATATCCGCGTGGAGAAACATTTCGTGGAATTTTCCCGGCGGCTTGTGCGCCCGGTAACGGCCGTTTTCCGGGAAATCTGTATTGGGGCGAGTTTCCCGGAACCGGCCGTTGTTTAAACAATGGCCCGCGCAGTGCGAATTGTTACTTAAATATTTATGGAGGCCGGGCCGTTAGGGGAGCGCGTACACACCACACATCATCCGGCCATCAGGGGCTCTCAACTGGCAGATTACCATTGAAAAAATGTTTAATAAATCAACACGTTATGTTCGTCAACATTTTGAATGTATGCACATAATTTAAGTTTGAATTGAAAAACAATTACAGGAAATTGAGGTGAAAAATAACATATTATAAGTATGTTTCTTATTTATTTAACTGAAAATTAATATATATACGTGTGTGTACGGGTTTGGTGCAAACGATCGAAAAGCGCCAGACAGATTGAACCACAGATTAACTGGATGGCTGCTTTAAACGCAATTCTCGACTTCACGAATGAAAAATTGCACATCAGATGACGAGTAACCTTTTCGATGTGCACAGATGCAATTATTAAAATTGAGTTGGATCTTTCTGGCGAGTTTTTAATAATTTAATAAGGTAAAATTCGGAACTAAAGTATTAGAAGCACAGAACGTATACAGTGTAGGTATGTTGGGACTTCGGGTAGATTTCGCTTAGTGTAAGTGCGAGCAGTGCGCACGTATAAGGTATACGTGTCGTTAATCTGTCTGTCTGGCGCTTTTCGATCGTTTGCACCGCATCGGTGTGTACATATGTGCGTACTTGAGTATTTACATAAAAAAATATTTATTTTATTTTATTCAAAATTATAACAGGTTTACTTTTTAGGTGTACCTAACAAGTAAACCCAATGGTCATTCCTGGCCAAAGTACGAAAATTTATTGTAATACAATTTGTAAAATATAATATACTAGTTGTTTTACCCGGCTTCGCTCAGTATTTGTAATATAAACAGCTTAAACATGACTAATCTAATAGTAAACATTTTATTGAATAGTTTTATTTTATATAAATTTATTTGAATACTCATTTGTTTTTTTATTATATAATTGACTGTCACGAACAAACAAAAATATATACTAAGTCTCTTTCGATATTATATGTATACCAGAATCCGACGCCTGCGCCCCCGGGTATTTCGAATCCTTTGAATCGAAAAAAATCGAATCGGTACCTATGAATCAAAAAAAAAATAAATCGAATGTGTTGTCTACGAACCAACCAAACGAGGTTACATATATGCAAAGTCTCTTTTGAAATTATATATTATAACTAGTTGTTTTACCCGGCGTCACTCAGTATTTGTTGAATCAAATAGTAAATATTCATTTGTTTTTTTATTAATTTTTTTTTAAATCAAACAAAATATAATATTCAACCAATTGAATTGTCGTCATAGAAACTTCAACCAAAGATACAAACTTACAAAATCTCTTTCGAAATTATATATTAGGTTTAAAAATACACATATGTAACACGATGAAATGAAACACGCTTGCATTCGTTTCTGTTTTGGGTAACTCTCATCCATCTAATCCCACATATTTTTCTAATTTCGTCCACTTATGTATCTCCTCTGTGGCCTTCCTTGCACCCTTTTACATTTTATCGGGTAGCATTCGAGCACTTCTTCGTCCATCTATCATCCGTTCTTCCAGCTACGTGACCTGCAAATTGCCATTTCAATCTCTTTACTCTCACCATTATAATTTTTTTTTCTCTTCTCTATTATATATATTTTCGAACATTGTTGGAGCATTAGGGATGGCCTACACTTAAATAAATTACCAAATATCAACCACCTTTGTCATACTTCTCACCTACATTTTCCATTCTCTCTTCGCAATGCCAAACGTTCTTTAAAAATATATAAAAATATAATACATGTAGTAACAATCATTCTATATTAACTACTTTTTCAAATAAATAATTTAATCAGATTTATATATTTTTCGCTTAGATATATTATACATTTCACGCTTAGATATATTATATATTTAAATTTTATAATATTCAATAAATAAAATGAAGCATTTCTGTAAAATTTTTCACACAGTAAACAAATCGCGATAGCAATAAATATTCAGATGAAACAGAAGTTTCTTTCGCTTGGAAAATTATTTTGAACAACACTTCCGCGATGAGAGTTTTCCTTTTTTTCTGCCCAGCTCGGTTTTTCACACCTGCTGCAACCCCGCAGGACTGGACTTCCAGCGAGATGTTTCATCACTATCATTTATTTCTGTAGCAAAAGGCAATATATCTAGAGTACCTGGAGTTAATTTAATGCCAGAGAAAAGAAAACATCATTGAATCCATCTTATATGCGTTAGTAAAATACGTAGAATATATTCGAATAGACATACCTATGTAGATAGATACAAGTACATTAGGGAATTAAATCACGCTCAAAATTCAGATTGAGTTTCTCAATTTGGGAAAACGTGAGGCTGGAAACTTTTAATAACATAAAATTGCCTCCAGGGCTTTCCAACTTGTGAATAAAATTCGACCTTATTGAATTCCATTGAGGCTTAGAATGTCGATACAAGTCAAACCTCGCCAATTCGATTAAACAAGAGACTAAATTAAAAGTTCATTTTATGAATCATACACATGACATATCAACTTTGAAAGTCTCTTATCAAGATAGTATACAGAGATATATTAATTACCAACAGTTATTTTATTTAAAATTACATATTATTTATTAGATAACTCCTACCTATAAGGCATACTTCGCACCTCCGTCTATAAAAATAGCGATTTGGAAACAAGAGTACAATAATAAATTCATATAATTTAATGCATTTATTTTATTTCATATTATTTTAGCACAGTTTTATCAGTTGATGGGTCGTGTCTTCAAATCTTGGCTAAATTTAAACATTTATTAAATTTTCTCGATGATTACAAGAATATTTGTCTATCGATGTTGTCAACATAACAGCAGCATAGATTAGATTAGCGTGTAATTCTTTCAATTGTGTGGTCACGAGCTCAACACCTGGCTATGCTGCTGCCCAGACTTTGGATATGTGACTCCAAGGTCAATCGTTTCCTATCAGAGTTTACCAATTTATTTAATTGAAACGGTTCCAAGAAATTGACAAACCTGTCCTATTTCTCGCAAAATTATAGTTTTAAGCATCTCGAATTCGCTGATTTATAACAACGCTGCAAAATTGTTCATAGATGTCTCTTTGATTGTTAATCGATGTTTCATAAAGACATCTAATCTAATCTAGTTTTAATCGAATTTACAATTTATTATTTATTTATTTATTTACAAATTTGCCATAGTGACTTTACAGATTAGCTCCAAGTCGTCACTATGGCTACATATAAAGAAAATTATACAATAAAATGCAAATATATTAATTAAAAACAAATATGGATAAAACAAATATAAAAATGCGAAATATAAAAATATAAAAATATGAAACATAAAATAGTGGATTTACTTAAATAAAATTGGAGACTCTAGTTGACACATGCCGTAATACTATGAATTTAAAAGATTTCTTATTTCCAATATTTTTATTAGCTTCACTCTCCTAGTCCAGTGACATTCCTGTCCGTCAAAAAAATCTGATCTGATTTTGAACCACTTCCACTCTTTATTTTCGACTCCGACTCTAACTCCGCTCGAAATGCTCTGACTCCGACTATACAGCACTGGTAAAATCCAACTGCTGTCTGATTTTGCTATAATTGTTTAACTTACCATCAAAAATCATAAGCCGTTCCCAGTTTCCATTCTTTTTTCGAGAAACCACTGAAGAAAACAACCTTTTGCAAAAAAACTTTTTGGAGTAGAACAAATCGCAAAAATGTTTGGGTCCAATTGAGTATTCAAAAAGAAATCAAACAATGCCATACTAGATTTATTACAACATGATCTTAGTTGATGGTTGTTTCGGCGAAATCTTTAATGAAATACTAACCTACATATTGCAGAGGCGTTGTAAATTTCAGTCGCGAAGCAGGCGTCCGTGGATCCACTAATATCGTATTCATTAATATATTGTTCGCAATGGGCGTTTAACGGGGGCGTTAGTTACGCTGACTCCCATCTCCAATTAATCATCTCACTAAGATGTATACGGCCGTCCGCCGTCGTAAATAATGCGAGCAGAAAGCCCCCGGCGCGCCAGCAACCACCGGCGCCAATTTTACATATGTCTTCCTTAATTGAGAAGACTTCTGGCAGAAGGCAATAATTATACATTATTATTTACATTTGCAGAGCGCACCGCCCCTGGAGTTCAGAGACAGGGCGCCCGGCCACGTTCGATACGCCCACATCTCCACCCCCTCCCCCTCCCCCACACACTCTCGATACGACCTGTATTGTTACGAAAACTCTTTATTACACCCCACTCTAATCTTCTATATATTCGAAACACTTATTTCTACACACTGATTGTTCATATAGACGTTATACCGACAATGCGCATGCGCAGTTTATTAACTAACGGCCCAAAGATTTCAATAAATAATGAAAAAATTGTAATAAAATAAACTGTAATTTGTTAAAGAAGATAACAGTACAAAAATGAAAATCGTAATCAATAATAGTAGTCGCAATAGTAGTACACAAAATTCTGGAACTTTAAAAAGAATAAAATAAAATAATTGTGGTAAAAAAAGCAAAACAAGCTTTTTATTATTGTTAAATAATGTAATAAATAAATATCACTCGTTGACCAAACCGGGCAAAATGGCAAAGTTTCAAAACGATCCGGCAAAGCAATGGTACAAAATGATGATACGAATAGCAAAGTTTCAAAACCAGTTGTAATAGCACAAAATGGAAGAATGCAGGATATAATATAATATGTATGTTGTCAAACCAATGAGCGAAGTGAAATATAGAAGGGCTTTGTAAAAATAAGCTAATGGTACAAAAATGTAATTTGTTAAATAAGATAACAGTACATAAATGTAAAACGTTAAGAAGTTTTAGAAGAATTTCTTTACATGACCAAATATAAAATCTCAGTATGTACATATTATATTACCTTTAAATCACGTCCATATACCCCAAGCTTTCGTCCATATGTACATACTAAGCTTTTATATTTGATCATATAAAGAAATTCTTCTAATTCTACTTAACGCTTTAGATAATTGTACAATAATAAGAAATTGTTTTTAAAAAGCTTTTTTTCCACAATTATTTTATTTTATGTTCCAGAATTCCAGAATTCTAAGAATTCCAAAATTTTGTGCTTTGTCACTTGATTTAGAGCAGCATAATTCTTCAATGCGCAGTATATTTAGTAATTTCAATCGAATTTGTTGAATCTTATAAAAATATGCTGGTTACCTGACAACTCGTTCACAGATTTTCCGTAAACCGATGATGCGCTCCAGGCATTACGTATACGGCCATCTCTTTCTCACCCCGTCTGTTCACCATGATCTTGTTTACTATACCATTACATATGCAGCCATTGCATATTGGATGTGAAACAGTTGTTTTTATAAAAATTACATATTATATAAATTAAAATTACCATTACATATGCAGCCAACCACTCGCATATTGGATGTGAAACAGTTGTTTTTATAAAAATTAAGTCATCAGTCAAATCGTCAAAATTAAATACAAATTCGACGATGAAAAAGCTAATGATGATGATGATGACTACATCGATTATAATTGCGCAATGCACTCAACCAATCTCTAATAGCGTCCCCGTCACCGAAAAGGTTATTTGATTGTCGGCTATCGCGCTTCATTAATTCGCCCACCCCCATCACATCACGGTCAGTGCAAATGCCGACTAAAACACACCGAAGATTAGATCAGTGGGATCAATCGCCAGTGGCCGAAAAGCACGGAAGGGCAGAGCCGCCGTCACGAGGGGCGCGATTAATTACTGTCTCGCGGGGGGCGGCGGGGGCGGCACGCGCGCTTTTTAAAGTGCGGCCCTTAATGAATATTTATTCGCGTAATCCACGAAGGGAATATATCATCATCAACGCAGTTATGCAAATGTGAAGGCGGATCACCCATCGCGGGGAGGCGAGGGAGAAGGAGGACGAAGGGGTGGTTTGTGGTGGTCGTCTGCCACCCTTTTTTTCGGGGACGGAAGGCTCGAAAGTCCCGAAATCCGCATTCATGAATTTCGGACGTGGAAAAATACGCGTAATATACGATACGCCCGTATTATTACCGCGGTTAAGATTTATAGATTTCGCAAAAAAATATCACAATATAAAATCTAGGGCGGCCACCATGCAACTTTCTCCTTACTCAAATAGATTACAATTTATATGGCAACTAGACGGTGATACACAGTGCTTCTCGGGAACATAAAAGTTGGAAAAAACCGTATACGGCCTAAATTGGAGTACCAAGAGATAGTATGTACACCAAATTTGATAGTCCTGGGTTGAAAGATGTAGATTTACATAGCAGATAAACGTACAAACATTAATTTTCACTGACTATGTGTATACATGTTACACCGAATCCATGAAATTGTCTATTACAAGCATTCGGCAAGAGGATTGCCGAATGCGTGAAAAATGCAAGCACGTTGCCCAGTTCACGGATTCCGTAAATTCTTTGCCGAATGCGTGAACTGGACAGCGTGTTATATTATAACCACGTGTCAAAGTGACAGCTGAATAAGGATGTTTAATTTAGTTTAATTTACATATTATTATGTATAATATGACTACATACATATGTTTCACTGTTAAAATATTGATCAAAATGTATAAAAATGGCATTAATTTATGTATAAGTCATATGAGATGATCGAAACATATGTATGTAGTCATATTATACATAATAATAAGTAAATTAAACTAAATTAAACATCCTCATTCAGCTGTCACTTTGACACTTGTCCACGCTGTCCAGTTCTAAAAAACAACACCGGAGCGCTGCTGTCTATTTGCCGACTCCATGCTTTGAGCAGACAAATTCCTGCCGAATACACACATTCGCCAAAAAATTTGCCAAATCCGTGAACTGGGCAACATGCTTGCATTTTTCACGCATTCGGCAATTCTCCTGCCGAATGCGTGTAATAGACAATTAATTTCACGGATTCGGTGTAACATATACATGGTGCAACGTGTATTTGTGAGTTGATTAAACCACTTCCACTGTTTCGATCGGTTTGATATTTTACCGACATATGCTAGCTCTAATTAAAACAAGCAAATGGCTCCGACTTAGCACTAGAAAAATTTAGTCATTAACGAAATTATCAAATTTTATCCGAATTGACTCGCCGCCTCTACTTAACTTCACATGTTACATAGTTGAACAGTTATAACTTACTTTTTACGCACTATCTCATACAAACAATATAATGCAAGCTTTCATACTTTCTCACATACAGTTTAAATTCACTAATAGATTATATAAAAAATTAAAAAATTAAGGTGCGGGTATCGACGACTTATTGCCAAACGCCGTTTGTATACAACTGATAAAAGTTTTTATTTCTCCTGGTGGAATTGGAAATGATTCTTAGTTATAGTAATTAAATATAATCATATATTATCACAGTCCACTGCACCCAATAGAGTATGGAACCCTGTATGTTTGGCATAACGAGGAAAGACAGGAAGCGGAATACGTGGGTGAGAAGAATGACAAGGGTATTGGATATAGTAGATAGGGTGAAGAAATTGAAATGGCAATCGGCTAGAAAGATGTACGAAAGGTGGACAAAAGAAGTACTCAAACACTTATTTTATGTAAAAGGAATGTAAAATGAAGACCGCAGGGAAGATGAGTAGACGAAATTAGGAAAATGTGTGGGGTAAGATGGATGAGAGTTGCGCAAAACAGACGCGAGTGGAAGCGTGTTGGAGAGGCCTTCATCTAGCAGTGGATGATGAATGGCTGCAAATGATGATGTTGATGATTCTGATATGTGAAACGATTGCTCGCAAACTCTAATGAAAAGAAAATATAAAACCAAATTTTTCAAATGATTCTTCCAAATTTTCCTTCCGAATCTTTCAAATCTCGCCAAATAAAATTGATTGCAATTAGTAATTAGTAAGTTGTATTTAAATTTATCGGTTGTAAATTTAAATACAACGTAGAGACACTTAAACTAAGATACAATGGAGGCGATTATTGAAAATGGTTAAACGCACAATGATGATGATGATGTTAATAAGCAAGGATAATTATTATCATCACAATTTATCGAAGCCACTAGCTAAAATATGTTAATCGGATCCTAAATTTTAGTACGAAGCACTTATTATGCTTATATGTAAATGAATTTCTAAAAATAATGAGTATAAACCCAAACCATTTTGAATATCAAGTGCTGTTCACAGAGCGTGTCTCTTTCAAAATGTTGACATTTTTGACAAGATAATATTCAATGAAATTGTCAAATTACCCTATAATAATAATGAATGTTGACTTATTATGAAAAAAAGTCATATTTTTAAGTAGTCGTGGCGATGCATTTCGTGTTTTTGTTTTCATTGCGTGATTCTTCACTAACACGTCAACCTTTGTGGTGTACCAAATTGACAACAACTAGAATATCGCAATAAGAATGGTGACAGCTAGGTGACAAAGCACGCGACAATTTAAAAAATACATATTTTTATACCCACAAAGTAAATTGGTATGCACTAACACGACAAACTTTATATTTTGATACATCTACATCCATAAATAAAATGGTTTGGACGAAATAGAAATGACAATTCTTACATAATGCGAAATTACCTATATGCGAAAATTCTTAATGGTTTTTCTTAAAACAATTATGTTCTTTTATCAATTTATGTAATTTAATAAACTGTTAATTTTCCCAACAAAATAAATAATATATAATATTACAATATCACAGCCTCAAACTATATTTATTTTACTACGTTATTCTATATATGTAGTATACATACATATATGTACATATATACATATGTGTATTTTCAGTTGTTATATATTTAAACTGACGTTTTAGATTATTGATATTCGAACACAATTCAACTAGTAAATGTACCATTTGTAATAGAAAAGTTAAGTTTTGACAGCTCTGATGTTTTTACGAATGCTTTAGAATTCAATAATGCGTTAAAATTTGCTAGGTATTACAAATAAAGTTAATGAGTACTGTATTACGATAACCCTAAGAATGCATTAAAAATAAAAATGTGACAACTTAATTTACTAGTGGGGTGACGTTTTCACGAAAACCTAACCTCTCCATCTAACCTGGTACCAAATTATAGTTAAACTATATTTTCAGTTGTAACATAATTTGACCAGTTGGAATGTAATTCGCCATATGAATCAAGTAATTTGGGTTAGACGAAATATATTCCAACTAGCCAAAATACGTTACAACTGAAAATACGCTTCAACTATAGCCGTAGATGGTACCAGTTTAGATGAAATATATTCCAACTAGTCAACATATATCATAACTGGAAGATACACTTCAACTGTAATGTATATGTACATACTAGGGTTTCTGACCCGGGTCGACCCGGGACAGACATTCCCGGGAATTTACGGAATTTTTGTTGTCCCGTGTCCCGGGATTTTTTATCTCGAATCCTGGGAATTGGATTTAAAAAAAAATTGAAGACATACAACATTTTCACGACTACACGAAGGGAAATAATAAATCAAATACACAAAGAATCGTAAAATATTCTCAAAAATTAAAATCGAAGAAAGACGAAGCCCAAAACTAATTTTTTGATCACAAATTTTAAATAACTCTGATTTTATACCCAAAAAAACATTCTTTAAATGCTGTAATAAAAGCGAATGTATATCCTACGGTGAAACTATTATGAAGCGAGTATATCCTTCTTGTATTGACGATTCTCTTGTATCGAAGAAACTCTTTTAGATTCGGATGAAGATGAAACAATTGTGTTTGTTTGAAGATGAATGAAGAATTAATAAATAAGGAGTTATCAAAGACGAATATACAAAATAATGTAAATAAAAATAACCTCGACTTTAAAAAATAAATTAAAATATACATGCTGAAACTGAAAGAGTTTTTTCCATCGCTGGAAATTTTTGTGCCAAATATCGGATTCTCATTTAAATATTTTAGTATTCTTAAGAAACTACTTTAAATAAGTTTACTTTTATAATTAAATTTTTTCGAGTTAATAGATACATATATTATGTATTATTTTGTAAATAAATAAATATTTTTTTATCACTTAAAAATATATTAAATTGAAAAAAAAAGTTTTTTTACATGTGTCCCGGGATCCCGGGAATCCCGGGAACGAACCCGGGCTCCGGCCCGTGTCCCGGGAATTGAAAAAGTCCTTGAAATCAGAAACCCTAGTACATACATAGATTATAATACGAAATACAAATTTAAATCAGTGTTCTTGAGCTTCCAAACTTATTTTAATTCATTGAAACCCTTTTAAAATGCAACACGAGCGCATTTTTATTTTATTTAATAAAATGCTAAAGTGATTTAATACTATTATTTATTATTATTTTTATTTATTTATATAATTTTAGCTATTTAGGAAATTAAAAAAAAATACATTCTTAATTACTTAACTTATATGTACTGTCCCTCATAGAGGTGTCTCCTCACACCTCGCAAGAATGCATCCACGGCCTTAGAAGACGTGATGCACCCAGGGAGGGCATTGTACATGAGCACACCCCTGTGAAAAACACCCCCAGCTATCTTCTTTTTTCTTGCTCTACCTACAACTAATTTGTCCTTATTTCTAGTATAAAAACTACGTATGTATATCTCTATTCCTTAAAGTACTTACGTAATAACTTATGATCTAACTTATAAACAAAAGACAATGTACTAACATTTAAACTAATTCTAATACTCATCCATCCCAATTCATCTAACATACTTCTAATACTTTTTAATCCATCCACATTCAAAATACCTCTCATATTTAGCTTTATTTTGTAATTTTTGTATTTTTCCTAAATATTGGTCATTAAACATATTAAGCACAGTGGCACAATAAATAAAATCCACTTTAATTGTAAAATACGAAATAATGTGGATTTTTGATTGAAAGCCACAATATTTAACGTCAACTTTACCATAGAACAGTGAGAGTCGCGGTTGATTCGACTCGCATAAGTGGTTTCTGTCCAAATGAGATTTGCCGCAATTGGGTGCGACAGCTGCCCCGACAGACCGCTTTATTCGATCATACATTTTTTTACGGAACTCCCGCTAAATTGTATTAAGTCTTGAAGAGTGAGCCAGAAGTGGGAGGTCTTGGGAGGGAGAGAAGGAACATCCAATGAGAGTAGGGGGAAAAGATTGATTGACGGCGGTAAACAGGGACTGGTTCGCTCTTGAATTTTTCATCTTATTAGGCGTCGGAGTACGATTCAATTTCTCGTGGTCGTCATTTGCGAATGAAATTTGATCGGCGGGCGCGATCCGCGCAATTGGATATCGTTAAAAATTGAATTTGGCCACAAGATGATCTAGAAACGCTTCGGTTGACGGCCGCGAAGAGAAAAAAACGAGAACGCTCATAAATATGGAATCAAAATTCGTGCGAATTCTCCCCCCTGTATCGTATAATATAAAACGCCTTTATTTCGTACGTCAAGCAAATAAGAATTTCCTGGAAATTTATATTTACCTATAGATGCCAGCAGTATGGCTCGGTGGTTGCGTTTATGTTTAGCACCGAGAGATTACTAGGTTCAATACCGAGCTAATTTTTAATACTGCTGTTACGTACGCCGCGGATTGAGCGAATTGCACTTAGACCAACGGATATCTGTTATCGGATTAACTAAATGCATGCACTTACTTCCAAAGATTATATCTGGACTCTAAGTGCATTTAGGCTAAACAATGGCCGTTATTAGTTATTTCTCAGAATCAGTACGGGAAGACCCAATGTCTTGGAAATACATATCCGAATACGTGACTATACAACAGGTAAACAGATTAGGCGTCCTGAGAGATCTACCCTTTATAAGGCGGTACGTAGGCGATATAATTCATTCTGGACTTAGCAGTGACAGTGCGTGTATCTCCTTAATCATCAATAAATGCTGTGAAACGACTGTTGGCCTTTTACTTGGATCCTCCACCCACCCCTACGCAACAATATTATAGATATAAAGAAGGTAATATGTGTGTGTGTCTTAACGCTAGCCAAACATAATGAATGAATCGATAAAAAGCGTAAACTTTGTATAAATTCATTTCGTCGAGACTTGCGGCGGTGTCGAACCAGTGATCTCAAAATAGCCTCATATAGGTCTAAGCTGAGTTTAACGGTAACTAACACCACGCCAAATCCAATTCTTAAATTCGCCTTTTTTTAAACATTAATTGAAAAATCGTTCTCGCCATATAAATATACGTAATTATAATAATTTTTTTAGCGAGGTGTTGGACCTTTTTTTTCATATAAAACAATTAAATATATATTTTTAATTGAAATTATTGAAATTAATTTATATTTTAACGATATTTGAAAAATAAATTTAATTCGTATATAATCGGTGCGTAGTCGCAGTCTATGATTTTCGTTGTTGAAACGGTTCCTCAAATTGGCAAAAATCATCCTACCCGCTGATGTACAAGTGTAAACCTATAGATGTCTCAATGGATTAATTAATTAATTAATTGTTAATTTCGTGTTCTTCAGTCTCTTGAAATACAGTGATTTATGTAAAAAAAAATGCTGCAATGTTTGTTTTGATTTTTAAATGCTTTTTATTATTACGAAATTATGTTCACAATACATATTATATCTATTTTAATAGCTACTGATCTACTGATAATTTTCTATTTTACAATTTAATTTAATTTGGTTAGTAATCATATTATTATATTATTCTAATGTTAATCTACAGCATAATAGGAAAAATAACTCAAAAACCTATTTACAATGCTCATAATACATCTAATACATAGATGTAATGTTTGTAATTAATTGTCTAGGAAGGTGCATTGGGGTCTACCTGTCAAGCTTTTCTGGTATATATCTATGTAAAAAAATAAAATAAAATTACGAATCCGAATTCAACATTCACCATTCGTTCATTTGACGTTCAATTATAGGATACTAGTTATTTTACCTGGCTTCGCTCAGTTTTTATAATATAAACAGCTTAAACATGGCGAATCTAATAGTAAATATTCATTTGTTTTTTTATTAAATTTATTTGAATCGAAAAAAAAAATCGACTCGTCGTCATAGAAATTTTGACTTGTTTACGAAGTCCCCCCCGCCACCCGGTGCCCCCCGCCCCCCGGCGCCCTGGCGCCCCCGTCCTCCGTCCCCATGTCGTCATAGAAACTTTCCCAACAATTCCCAACCAACATTATATATTTTCTTACATACTTACATACATACAAAGTCTCTTTCGAAATTATATATTAGATGAAAACCCATCTGTTGTATGGAATTATCAGAAAACCCAGTAGCGTGGTTAGGGGTGATGTCACCTGGTGCCGTAAAACAATTGTCTCCCCCCCCCCCCCCTATCAACACCCCCGAAAATCTTTAAGACGTACTTTAAGTAAAATAGTTTAAAAAGTTCACGTTCGTACATTATTTTTGTCGATATGTGCAATTTTTTTTACCAACAACTCGAAAAATATTGTTCCGAAAAACATTCCTCAATCGAATCGGCGAACAAACGTCCGTTATCGGCGAACATCTCCTTACATTTTCAACGTACACGTGTAAAAAGCGGGTTGTTTACGAATTATGTGGCACTTCAGCGTTACATTTCGACGTCTACTGCACAGCTCGTTATCAAGTTGATCGTTAAGACATCTCGGGCAAATAAATAACCCAATTTACGTCCGCGGCCGAATCGCTTTTGACAGCGAAAGGCGAACACGCCGAAAAATAAAATATACCAACAAAAAAACGGAGAAACACAATAAGACGAAATGAAAATGCACGCAACGAAATTCGCCAACCATTGTTATAAGTTTCACATGATATGCTCAAAGGAGGGCACAACCTGAAACGTTCACGCACTCTTGGCCACGGAGTATTCCGTCTGGGCCAAATAACTATTAATTAAAGTTCCTCGCCAGGATAACACCGTTTTTCGGGTAATGTATTGTTTCAGGATGTTCGAAATCCTTTGTCGATTTTATCGCCTAATCAAAACGATGCCGGTTGAGACGATATTCAAACATATTGTATTACAATACGAACAACTGTATCTACACTACCTGTATACCATTCCAGTTATACATACATACTTCAGCAATTATCATAATATCAAAATGCAAGTTATAAATCAATATTAAAATCAAATTTGTAAATAACACGCGGGCTTACATAAATACGAGGACAACTGTAGCGAGATCTCGGCTGTTGCTATAAAATAGTGACAATTATTTACATATAACGAATTATATTATATCACTTTATGTTTATCCAATTACATATATTATATCACATTATGTTTAACTATGCATTGTCTTATTTAGTCATATTTTAGTTTTTATTATTTTCTTTTTCATTTGTTTGTCTATATGTACTATGTAGATATATTATATATTTTGTAAAAATCTATAATTGGGGCTCAGTTGTTATTTTGTTATATTTATTCTTTATTTTTATGAATTTCTACATCTGATGCCTGTTGATTTTTCAATAAATAAATATATACATACATAGGTATGTGTGTCACTATCTAGATATCAATTTTCGGTGATAAATGTGTAGAAATATTATACAAAAAAATATCACTTATAGAAATATTAGTAATTGGAAAACACCGTTTATACATAAACATATGTAATATCAAAACAACAACTGCCTCAATAAATAAATACATACATATATATGTACATATTTAACAACGGATTCATAAAATAAATTGGCCCCTCTCGGAACACGTGAATAAAATTATACTCACAAATTTTAATTCATCAGCAAGAAAGATCGTTATAAGGAATATTTATCCATCGTCACGTGTATGTTATTATGAAAAATTTAAGAATTCCTTTACGTTAAAATCATTTTCTAACAAATCACCATGTTAGAAACATTTCTACTATAATATAAAAAGTCTCTAAATAGAGATCATTCATTGGTCGATGAGTCGCCAGATCTTATTGGCTGTTGAATACAGATTGCTCATACGCCGAAGCCTTTATTGGCGCGATCATGCGATCAAGCGATTAGTTCTGGTCAACCAGTGGTCGATGAATACCGATCGTATCATCTCGACGCTTCATTTTTTTCTATAAAATTTGATTTTTGGCTTGTGCTTCCCTTGAATTGCTTTGGGGTTCCAAAGGGGCCTCGATTGAGAAACGCCGCAGTAGTCCATAAGTATGTAAGTACACAACGTCCTTATATTTTGTTTTCACTGTCGCAAATTTAAGCCGTCACTCGTGTACGTCGAATATCAGTGTATCGCGCCAAGACCGGATATGGAGACGACGTTTGTACGAACTTATCGACGCACAAAAGGCGGATCGCACAAAACGCGGAACAGGGTGGAGTAGTGCGTGAACGGCCGCCGCCGATACACTTTTTTCCCCATTGTAGCGATGCTCAAATGGATCGAATTTCCCGTTTCCCGGTCGTCCGCCATGATTGATAAGGAAGGACGGACGCCGGCCGGACGTCGGAAGACGCCGTGCCGGTCCCCAGTGCGGCCCTTTTGTCGCGCCCCCTGGAAGGGTTGGGTCGAAATCGGAGCACCGGAGGGTGGGCGATGGGGAATTCGCCCCAGTGACGTCGTTATTTATTCATTTCGCCCCAAATAAAATTGTTTTCCAGCGGTGGCCGGTTTTACGGACGATCGCTGGCTCGAAGGCCGTTCCGCCTCATATGGCTCGGGATATAGGCGAGCTCTCTTCCTATACCTATCCACTATCTGTGACCGAAACAAACACGTGCACGACGCTAACTTTACGACTTTCGATCGAGTGATTTGCAGAAATGTAATAACATATTGCATGTATGTAGGTACGTATATTTGCCGAAGTCCGTCTGTCTGCACAAAGACTTTGTATAGTTCAGAGATCGATGTATCACAGGTGCTAAACATTGCTAATTCAAAAGTTTGCAAAATTGCTGATAGATTATGTCACTTCAAAATTCTTAGCCTGGGTTCGGTGAGTCAATCTCAGGGGTTCGGCGGAAATTCAGTAGAGCCAGGTTCAACAGCAACTTTTCAGAACAACAACGCTCTCAACGTTTTAGTGTCAACAAATGGTAACGTACCCTGTTATTGCTAAGAAAGCTCTGGAGATTTTCGGGTTTGGTGCATCCGCTCTAAAATCGTCAGATTAACAGAACGGCAGCTTTAAACGTAATTCTCGTTTTCTCGAATGATAGATTGCACATCAGATGATGAGTAACCTTTCGATGTGCACAGATACAATTATTAAAATTGAGTTGGATCTTTCTGGCGAGTTTAATAAGGCAAGATTCGGAACTTATCGAATCTTGCCTAATTAAACTCGCCTGAAAGATCCAACTCAATTTTAATAATTGCATCTGTGCACATCGAAAGGTTACCCATCATCTGATGTGCAATCAATCATTCGAGAATATGATAATTGCATTTAAAGCAGCCTTCCGTTAATCTGTCGTTCAATTTGTCTGGCGATTTTAGAGCGGATGCACCGCATCCGAGATTTTCATACCGTTTTTTACAACATATCTTTGCGAGCAATCCTTTTCGAGGATGCTGGACATAAAAACAAAGAAAAGGAACAGAATTTGTTGCGAAAATAACATGAGAGTGGCACTTGCCAAGGTACAGCCTCGCATTTCTGAACTGATCTCTGAAAGGCAACAGCAGAAGTCACACTGATTTGCAGTAAATATTCATTATTATGTTTTTGTTTTTGTGTGAATATCATGTTTTAATGGTTTTGTTCTTTGAACACAGTGATGTTGATGCACGGTTCATTTTGTGCACCAGTAAAATATATACATATGTTTTGAATTTGAAAAAAATCATATTTTATTTTTCCAATTAAGAAAGGTTCGGTGAATGCGCGCGCATATGAAACTGGTGGGGTTCAGTACATCCAACAAGGTTAAGAATCACTGCTATAGTCGTTTAGCTGTATTCTAGGGCTGTGGAGTCGGTTCAAAATGTATCGACTCTGACTCCCAATTGAACGATTTTAGTAAGATCGTATTCTCGCCAACGCATAAAATTATTAGTAGTAAAAATAATAGCGATTTTCAAAATATAAAAATTAAAAGAATTAAAAAAATCACTAATCACTATCCAATTTATTGAATTATTGGTAAATAAAAAAGTAGAAAGTAAGTGCATTCATAGCGTATGTGTATGAATTTTATCGGTGGCCGTCACTGCATCGTAAGTGACTTGAACGAAAGTCAAAAGATCGAAATTTGTTCGCGATTTTTATACATATGAAGAGCGGGTAGTACCGTTTACAATGCAAACATTCTTTCGACTTTCGAACTTTCGATCTTTCAACTTTCGTTCAAGTCACTTTCGATGCAGTGATCGAGACCCGAATTTTTATACACAAACAAATCAATATAAAAAAAATTCGGATGTGACTAACCCATGACTTTATCTATGTATTTGAGAAATATAAGAAGGTCACAAAACAAAATTCGATATTGAGCCGTACAGGCACATTCACAAATACCGGCTAATAAGAGCATTTTCGATACAAATTGAGCGCAAATGTAGAGAAACTTACACAAGACAAAAGTTCTACTTCCGGTTTTCGGATTTTTTTCAAATTTTTTTTATTACTTAAAATTACTATAAATATTATACACAATAAACAATTTAAAAGGTCGAAATAAAATAATGAAATATTTATTTAAAAAAAATACCATTTCCGGTTTACGAATTTGAACCAAAACCTTATCAAAGCTAAATTAATACATAAAGAATAGAAACTAGAGTAATCTGCCACTTCTGGTTGACAGAAGTTTACCAAATTTTATAAATAATTTGATATTAAACTTAAATTTCTGTTCAATAAACCAAAGGGTTTCTGAGAAAAACAAAAAAACCTCAATTCTCTAGAATAACAGTACTACTTCTGGTTCAGGTATTATTTCGAAATACCCAAAAAATATTAAGGTATAAAATTTTTAATTTCTATTACGTGTAAAAAATTTCAGTCTGATTCGGTTAGTGATTTAGTAGATCAAACTCTGA
Source organism: Arctopsyche grandis (assembly GCF_051622035.1). NCBI lineage: Eukaryota > Metazoa > Arthropoda > Insecta > Trichoptera > Hydropsychidae > Arctopsyche > Arctopsyche grandis. The sequence continues at coordinate 21,188,452 of NC_135362.1, forward strand.
ACTCAAACAAATACGACACCGATAAGGGGAGGTACCATTTCCGGTCAACTTAAAAATTTACGTAGTATCGATAAGAATTTCAGTAACCGATACTAAGTTTCGTTTCGATGGGACGAACGGTGTTCAAAAAACAGACACACAGACTACATGAATAGAACCGACGCTTTATGGTTTTGTTACTTGTCATATGTAGATACATAGGTAGGTATTTTAAAAAAAGGACCTTGCACATTCATACTAGGGACACAATTTTCTTTTTTTTTAAACTAAATATTCTTAGCTTTATTAGATAGAATGAAAAATTGTAAAATTTGATTATTCACATAATAATTAATATTTACTATGAGCAGAAAGATTTTTTCTTAATGTACATATATATAGAATATGCTCTGAGAAAAATTAAATAACTGCAGTTTTCAATAGTTAACCAATCTCGTAATTATCAGATAGAACGTCACCTCCCCGAAGAGTGAGCGGGGGTGTTTTCGAAAAGTAGCTGAGGGAGGGGTTTCCACGAAGTTTTCGCATCCGGGAAACTGTCGACGAAGTTGACGTCGTATGAATATTTCTCGGGTAAAAATCGTGGAAAGTCTCGTCGCGGCGAAACAATTTCCCCGGCGGGTAATTTTGCCCGTGTTCGCGGCAGACGCTTAAGTAAATAAGTCCAGTAATTACTGGGGGGCCGGGAGGGTGAGAGTGTGGGTGGATGGATGGGGTAGAATTTTAGCGACCGACGCCTCGAGCAGCTTTCGCTCAAAAAGTTCCTCGCATAACGCCCGCTTCGAGCTTTGCACACTTGCAAGATGTTGTAATTTGCGAACTATTCACACGCGCTAATGACAGGTGAATTCATCAGTTTATAAATACAAGATTGATGTACGGCTCAACTTTCACGATTGACTTACTGCCTCGGCTGTCCAAATTCAATCAATGTGAAATAAAAAAAGGTTTTTATTGCATATGATACATCCACAATTTTACCAAATTGTATTTATTTTCATAAATATTATACTGACACTGGTAACTTTTCAAATATATGTACATATGTACATAGAGAGTAATAACGTCAGTGTTTCTGACATTGCAATATATTATATGTACGTATAAAGGTCCGCTTTGAATCTGAAAATATGTATGTTCCCGCACCCCTTGAAAAATGAGTTTTGGAATCTTTAATTTAGAAAAATAAATTTATTGCAAGCTTTTCTTTCTTAGCCCACAGATATGCCACTTGATAGGACACTTCTAACCATATAATTTTGTGATTGTACCACTGGCATCAAATCGAGCCTTGTTTGACTTCGAGATGTTCAGATTATGACCTGCACCTTCACATTGTTGAAATGTTCTAACAACTTTGATGGTTTAAGATTGGAGTTTGAAAAAATCTTGGAACATAAGATGCATTGAGGTCGTCGTGTACCATATTTTTCTGTTGTACAAGAGAATCCGTAACCACCATAATAGTCTTTCCACTGGCGTTTTTCTGACATGGCGGGGTTTACTACGGTCAATTAAATAATAATTAGAAATAACGTATAAAATAATAGTAGTATGTATGTAGTGCAAAATTTTGCGAAAAAAATTCTTACGTTTGTGTGATCATTATATCCTATTCGGGCTTTAATCACTGAACAATTAATTATGTATTTGTTTCTGCTTTAAAATGGTAGATAACGTTTGCAATCGAACTTTCGTGTGTTTATACATGCTAGTCTCAAGAAGTTTTTTTCTATCTAATCTATCTATCAATCTATCTATCTACCTATCTATCTACCTATCTATTTACCTATCTATATATCTATAGTTTCTTGCTGTCTGTCTCTGTTGTAAAAACAATCGTAAACAGTATACCAGTGGAGACGACGGTGTGCAAATTCTGAGAAAACTGTCGTTATTATTTGCGAGAAATGAGGAGAGAGCTTGAAGCTATATCCTGCCATAAATTATATTATTTTAGTTATAGCTACCCAAGCGTTTTCATCACGAAAAAACTTGGCCGATATCATTGAATTTTAAAATAGTTTTCAAATATCATAAAACTAAATTTATATTGTTAGAAACGCCTTCCGCACCCCAAGGGGTGCGCACACCTCTAGTTAAGAACCACTGGTTTATATTATCTACATAGTACTGCATGCCAACAGCTCGGCACAACACTACTTATATTCATACTATACAGCATCACCCGTTTTCCGCGCGTTTATACTCGTTTAGAACGAGTGCAAGGTAAAATCGGCTTACATATTCGTTACAGAGCCCGACGATATGGCGCAATGTTGCTTGGCGTGAACGTTTGAAAATATTAATTTTCGAAGTTAGAACGTGTGCAATCGTGATTATTTCCATAATGGAAAGAAAACCGGAAAACTGCTTGGTACATTTCGCTGACATGTACTGCTGTATAATAAGAATAGATGTCGGTAGTGTTGGTCGCTGCTGTTTTGGATACGTTACATACTCATTAACGAATCCTGTGTAAACGAACTTTAAAAGCCTCCAAATCTCCAAAATTTAATTTTCTAGTAGAAAATAATACAAAAGGGAATTTACAATAATTTAAAGACAGGTCAATTGGACTGTACATAATTATGAAGTATTGGGACTTTTATATTTAGTCTCTTTGAATTATTATATCTTTAAAATGCTGCCCAGCTTAATATTAATCATATTGCCATTGTGATTTAATACTTGCCACACTGTGGTGGATAGCGAGCACACATGTTTAAGGGGTCGAAAAAAATAGTGGAAGAAAAATCGAACAAGAGTAAACTGCGACTTTCGGTTGACGGATGCTTACCAAATTTGATACTTAACTTGGTATTAAGCTTAAACTTTTAGATTAGATTGAAATTTCAGTTCAATAAACCAAAAGGTTTCTGATAAAAACAAAAAAAAAACCTAAATTCTCTAGAGTAAAAGTACTACTTCCGATTCAGGTAAAAATATTCAAAAAATATTCGGTTATAAAATTTATAATTTCTACTAGCTGAACCCTGGCATGCGTTGCAATGCCATAATAACGCATGCAATTCCCGTTCCCGTTCCCATTTGTCGGAAAAACGCAGGTAGCGAACACATTTGAAATTATTGCGTTGCAATGACACTCAGTCCCGTTTTTCCCGTTTTTGTTCCCGTTTTCACCCATTTTTTTTTCACAGTAATCTTCCCGGACATGCACACAACAAATCCTGAAAGAACCATCGTAATCGGTTCAGTGGTTTAACAGCCTATTCCAGACACACACACACACACACACAGACATTATTTTTTATATAGATTACATGTAAAATATTTCAGTCCAATTCAGTTAGTGGTTTAAGAGATAATTGAATTCAAAAACTTAAAAAAAAGGACACCTATAAGGGGAGGTACCATTTCCGGTCAACTTAAAAAATGTACATCGTATCGATAAGAATTTTAGTAACCGATACTAAGTTTCAGTTCGATAGGACTAACGGTGTTCAAAAAATCTCCAAAATACATACACACACACAAACACAGACACACAGACTCACAGACACACACACTCATTTTTTCTTGATCATGAAAACGTGATCAGTGATTGATTCTGAGTTCGAATCAGTCAAAATCTCGATTTCGAATTTTCGCATTATCACAAAACTCCATCTATTATTACTACGAACACAGATAAAGTAAAAATAATAAAACAAAAGTTATAATATAATACATATATAACAAAACATCCCTACAAGGCACAAATGGAAGAGACGAGATCAAAATTCCACTCATACATCACATTCAATTATGAAAATAATTACCAGACAAATATGTATGTAGGTTAGAATAATATCCGAAAATTTACGCTCACTGCTCAAAGCTACGCTTTTTATATAAACATACATATAAAATGATATATATAAAAAAACATTTCATTTTATTTAACAAACATTCACAATCTACCCAAAATATTTAAAGAAAACAATTTTAAAAAAATAAAGAAGAAAATAAAAACTTTTTAAATATATTTTATGTACATTTTGAAATATTCAATTAATTATGAAATAAATTTTAGCAGACAAGAAAATTAGATTTATCGTGTGGCTACTATAATATTAATTGACCGGATAGTTTTCCGATTGCCACTTATACCGTCAACTGATAACGCACTGATATCGAATTTTCCATCGAATTTTCCGTCGAGGGTACACGGCTAATGCAATTATCCTTAGGTTAGTCAGGGTTGGGTCGTAAGGCGGCCACCTGCTCTCCTCTTGTATTTATATTCGTAGTTTCCAACTGGTGAATCTTTCAATGAAAGCACATTAAAGCACAGTCGGTTGTATATTTGTAAAATTTAATTTCCGCCGAGGCAACGGCCCGAGCAGATAGGACATCGCAGGATGCTCGTCTCCTCTACCTGAGCCTTTTCAAAGGCTTTCCATTTCCGAATAAATTTCGCCCCGGCGCCCACCCACCCACCAACCTCCCCCACGACGCTCGCCCTGCACAGTATATTTCAATTACTTTTAATTTCTACGATATCTGGAGCTTTTTCAGCGAAACGCACCCGAAATGCAAATGAGCCAAGCAATTACTCACAATGTAAGTGAGTACGTTCGTGCTCCAAAAATATTACTATAATAAATGCGCGATCACGATTTAACAATTGAATACATTTCCAATATTATTTATTTCATTGCTAATAAATTGTGTACATACATATGTTTGTATGTACATATACATATATGCGCATAAAGTACAACTTCAATACAATTCATCGAACTTCGAAGACTTCAAATGAACAATTTTTCTCCCCTCTACTCCGTATTCTATCAGAGATTGGAAATAATTAATAATTGGAAATAAACTTTCATTTCGGTGAATACAAAGTTTTTTAGAAAAAGTAATAGTAGATATTAAATCAAGGGATTTCAGTCATACATTGCACTTCGGCCTCTTTTCCGTACTAATAACACAGTAAATAAATTATGACCATATGTGACTGTGAAATTGTAGTTCAAGTGAAAATATATTTTAACTGGCGTTTCAGTGAAATCATAACCAGTTACATTTTCAGGGTTAGTTTTATTCATTTAAGATTAGATTGTTAGGGTTGGTATTATTTAAGGGTTAGGATAGGTTAGGTTAAGTAAGAGTTGGCCCTATTCATTTAAGATTGGGTTGTTAGGGTTAAATTTATAGAGTTAAACGTTTTAGATTCATTGTTTGATACATTTTCACTGCTTGATTTGGTGAAAATATATTGTCACTTGAAATATGCTTTCACTGTAACCGATGTACTATATAAAACGATTTTTCCTTGCATTCAGTCTTGCATGTGTAGTGTTGTTCCGAGCTGTTGACATATGTACAGTTCTCGATAATATAAATGGGTTATATAAAGGAAATCTTTAAGTTTTCTGGAATCTTTAGAAATTAAGAATCTCACTTTGCATATTGTAACTGTAAATAAATTGTACTTTGGAGAGTACCCAAAAAAACTTCCTCAATTATTTTGAGAAAACTGAACAAACGCTCTTTAATCTTTCACTTTCCAGTGCAGGCAAATGAAAATATATTTCATCATTTTTAAAAAATGTGAATTTTCCTCTTCTTTAAATAATTAAATGCAAGTATCTACTATTTTTCGAAACTCTATCTTGTACGTAATAACATTAAATATCCATTTGATGTTTCATCTTATAATATACATACAATATTTTCGTGCAAAATGTATTCCAGCTGATAGTGCGGTATAACGCTAAACCTATGAATGTATATCGTGTGAAAATTTGACGGGAAAATCTCGGTTATTTATAATCAATAAAGCGTCTTCTTAAGCCGTCATCAATTTTCAAATAGATTTTTCTTTTTTTCACTTAACTGTATTTTCCAACGGCATCGTAAGGGGAAATTTTAAACTCGGTCGAAGGTAGAGGGAAAGATACGAAGCTAAGAGCCTCGGCTCAATGGACATTAGGGACAATTTATGATCGCACTTACCCCCGTACCCACCCTCCCCATTTCCCTTTTCCTCTCTCGTGGAATATTCCCGAAAGGAGCCAACCATCCAAGAATGCCAATGCAAGTCTTAGCCGATCAATCGCCCACAATCTGGGATATCAATTGAGACCTGAGCGTGACTAGGCATTTGAAAGTGTCGAAATCATGCCAGCAATTAAATGTTGTTATCTGACCTTAATGTTTCAAGTTACGACGACGACATGCATGAAATGCAATTAAAATGGACAAAGCTTATACTTTGTAATGGAAGAAGATTCTCCTTGTAAATTATAGCCGCTTAAAATGCCACGAACAGTCCACTAGCCTTACAATGTTAACTTAAAATAAACTTCGATACATCGAAAGTTTACTAATGCTTAAATGTTTTAATATATATTCAAGTATTATTTTCATTTTTATTCAATGGGTTCAATGTGTTTTGAATATATGTGTGTGTTTCGATTTCGAGCAAGGTTTCGGTTTCCACTGGTTGTTGCTGGACAGACTTTGGATATGTGACTAGAGGTCGATCATTCCCAATCAGATTTTGAAAATTACCTGATTTTCATTGAAACGGTTCATACAAATCGGCATATCCTATCCTATCTCACAAAAAATCGAATAATTCAGCATACTGATTTTTCGCTGATTTTTATAAATTCGCCAAATTTCTTCATTGATGACTCTGTGGATGTTGATTGTACATATTTGCCTTTTTTGTATAATGTTTAATACGCTTCTGTACAATGTTTTACCATAGATGTAATATTTAATTTAAAAATATATAATAATTATGTATTTATAATTGATATTTCTTGATCTGTATTAGTACACTTGTCGCATTGGATCGGTCTGTAAAGACGAGTGTGTATGATTGATTGAATAAAAATAAAAATCTTTTTCAATCATATTTATTACCTATGAATACATATTTTTTTAATTTTATTTATTCAATCAAACATGTACACTCATTCGCCTTTACAGATAGCCCCAAAGTGACCAGTAGCAAATAATGTACTAATACAGATCAAGAAACACTAGATTATATATAAATACATAATTATTATTATATATTTTTACATTGTATACGACATCTATGATCAAACATTTTATTCAATACGATCAATACAACCATTTATACATTGGAGAAATGGAGAAATCTTTGCAAGACGCTGAATATCTTGAGATTTGCAAGAGAGATAGGAAAGAACCGTTTCAATGAAAATCAGAAAAATTGGCAAACTCTGATAGGAAACGATCGACCTGGAGTCACAAACCAAGATCTAGCCAGCAACCACAAATGGGACACAAACCGTGTCCATTCTGCTCGTACGCATAATAAGCTAACCACTAGTCCACGCTATAGTTTTTAACATGTACATATTTTATTTTATTTTAAAAGATTTTTTACCACAGTGTCTTTACAGTTGCCCAATATGTATACACGCATTGTAAATAAGAGATAGAACCAAACTAATTTTCAATAGTTATTGCATGCCTGATAGTATTTCATTAGATGATAAAATAGTAGAAGTAGTCGGAAATGATCATATATATGTATAATATCGCTATTCTGTGTGTCTGTATGTCTGTATGTCTGTGTGTCTATTAGCTGCGTGTCTATATGTGTGTCTGTGTAAGATAACGCTCGTTTCAATTTGACATAAATATGTACGTCACAGCTAAAATGATGCCAACAAAACGTACGAATATAATAAAAAAAGGAAATAACGAATATAATATAAAAACTTCTATATATACATATACTGTTTGCTACCAATGTTTCCTCTAGGCTTATAGACGGCGCCAAGTTCCTGAGTATTTACCACCATCTATTGAAAAAAAAAATTTTTTTTTTTCTATTGGTATTTTATATTGTTTATATGTTTATATGTAGGTAGGTAGGTAGTTTTTACCATTTTTTTTCATATTGAACAATTAAATATATTTAAAAGGTATTTGAAAAAAATTCGACCGCATGCGGATCGAGCACAGGACCGACACATTTCTTTTTATTCATAACTTTATTGGCTAACATCCATGCGAAGATATTTCATCGGGTACAACACTAGTTTATACATATTTAGGGAAAATTATTTCAATGTCCGGTAGTAAATATAAATAAATATAGAGACGCATGAAATTAGGATGGAGTGCATTTTAACGAATGAATGCTGTTTTCCTTGCATAAAACGTTCCTTAAAATAATTAAGTTCAATTTTTTGCAAAAGAAAAATATATATATGTATGTATATGTAGGCGGGAAACTTTAGATTCCTCGTGCCCTATCTGTTTTTAAAGTGACGAGCCGCCCCTGCATATTATCGTCAAGAAAATGTATGTATTTGATTTAAATTTCAACCGGAAACCCTGAAATTTGATTTTGAATTTAATCAGAACCCAAACCAATCAAGAAGTAAATAGCATTAATACGTTGTTACACGTGAAGTATATAATTGAAGTAGACTGACTGATGAAATTTCGCCAAATTGTAATGCTGTTTCATAGCGAGAAGATCATTGGCCGGCGAAGGGGTTATCTGCACGACAATAATTTCACGGCGGGCGGGCAAACTGCAAAACCCAATCTGCATTCGCCATCGCCTTATTTCGCCGAGAGCCCTTATTACATTTGGCGTATTGCATTTGCATAATTGGTGCATCGGGAGAGTGCGACCATTAGAGCAGACGGCCACGTATAATACTCGACTGGACACGAGTTGGATCCTCGTCGAACTTGAGAACGTTTCAACTTGGACTTAGCTTCGAAGCTCACAACACAACTGGAACCGCAAAACCGATCCGTTAAATTAACTATGAAATCGTCCCGGATTCAGCAGTTCAATTTTCGCGTAATGTCCGCTAATGACGGTCCTTACGTTATTGCGTCTGAATTGCGTGGCAAATCTTCAATTTGGCACTCGGTAGATTGCATTTGGTGCCCATTGTGCCGTTGTAATTCAGTGGCAAAATTTAACAACCATAATAGGTTCTCGAATTTGTGAGCCCCCGTCTCGGTATTATCTCGCCGTGAGTGTTTCAATTGTAAAGTTCGTCGACCGATTTTTACTCATACACTGTCAACATATATGTACCTATGTATATATGATTAGTGGTTTTAAACCGCTTAAACATGGCTAATCTAATAGTAAACATTCATTTGTTTTTTTATTAAATTTATTTGAATCTGTAACTGAAAAAGGAATCTGGATCCGGTACTGAAACAGGAATTGGGATCTGGAACTGAAACAGAAATACGGATCCGGAACTGTTAAAGGATTCCGGATCCGGAGTTGAAAAACGAATCCGCAATCGGAACTGAAAAAAGATTCGGGATCCGTAACTGAAAAGAGATTCTGGATCCAGAACAAAAAAAGGTATCGGTATCTGGAACTGAAAATGAAATCGGGATCCGGAACTGAAACACGAATCGAGAACTGGAAATGGAAAACAAATCCGGATCTGGAATTGAAAAACGAATCTGGATCTGAAATTGAAAAACGAATCTGGATCTGGAATTGAAAAAGGAATCGAAATCGAAAACGATATCGATATGGTCGGCATAGAAACTTTGATTTGTTCGATGACGTCACGGATTCTAGAAACCAAAACATCCATACATACAAAGTCTCTTTCGAAATTATGTATTAGATTACATCATTTTTACATGTTTGAAAGTGGCGGAAATCCAATTTTCAGTTCCAAAAACACTATTTCTGTTTGACTTGATTCAAAAATTTCTATCACTTATTTTAATTCGATATGTCCAGAATCTCAAAAAAGCAGAATGAACGTAGGCCACCAATATTTTTAAATATTATTAAACGTAAAACATTACATTTACTGTTTTGCGATAGTGACATTACAATTAAATTAAAATTGAAACCGTAGTTTCACAAGAAAAACCGTTTTCTTGAAAGGTCAACTCAATTTAAAGAAAATCCTTTTGTAAAGTGTTTTTCCACAAACGTCATAAGCAGACTTTACTCAAAGTTTAGATTTTCAATCTTAAAAAAAACAATGTTCAATCGAATGATATGATTGTGAATCACAAAGCTATAATTTTCACCGGATAACGAATTGAATAAGAGCGTAAAGAAAAAAATGACAAATTCAATACTCGAGTCCTTTAAATAGAACCATGTCGTGCGTTTATTTACTTGTGAAGTGACCCTTATCAAAGCAAAAATCTCAATTACAAAAGGATATTGGATTTTTTTCCCCTCAGCCGTGCGCCTAGTAGGACGAGTGGCAGAAAAAACAAGACGTTCAATCTTGGCGAAACTGTCCCAACCGTTTCTGTTAAATTCAAAAAGAAAATTGAGAAACGTCAAAGGGAAAATTGCGGATGTATTACTACATATATATGTATGTATGTATACCAGCAGTTTATACATACTAGCTAGCGGAATCGAAAAAATAAGAGGAACGGACTAAACGAGAATATGTATCATATTATAAATACAATAACTAATCAACAATGATATTGATATATATATGTACATATTTACATATGTACCTGTACATAAAATTTATCAATTATAGTAGGGGTAAGATCAAACCAGTAGCATGGACTAGTGGTTAGCATATTTTGCTATGGTCAGTGTGGTTAGGAGTTCGAGTCACACTGGTTGCTGCTGGCCAGACCTTGGTATGTGACCAGGTCGGTCGTTTCCTATCAGAGTTTGCCAATTTTTCTGATTTTCATTGAAACGATTCCTGCAAAATTGACTTTCCCTCCCCATTTCTCACACAAAATCTTGAGTTATTGTGTTATGTCTCAAGGTTTGCCGGGTTTCTCTCCATAGATGTCACTGTGGATGATTATTGTATAAAAATTCGTATTGTTGTATAAATATGTGTTGATCGTATTGTATACGATGTTTGCAATGGACTTTGCTATGTTTGACCATAGATGTCATATATAATTACAAATTATGTATATAATTTGGTGTGTTGCTTGATCTGTATAGTACACTCGTAGCATTGGAGCGATCTGTAATGACGAGTGTACATATGTATGAAGATTGATTGGGTTTGGTGCAAACGATTGAAAAGCGCCAGACAGATTGAACCACAGATTAACTGGATGGCTGCTTTAAACGCAATTCTCGACATCACGAATGAAAAATTGCACATCAGATGACGAATAACCTTTCGATGTGCACAGATGCAATTATTAAAATGGTAATTATTAAAATTGATTTGGATCTTTCTGGCGAGTTTTTAATAATTTAATAAGGAAAAATTCGGAACTTAAGTATCAGAAGCACAGAACGTATACAGGGTAGGTATGTCGGGACTTCGGGTAGATTTTGCTTAGTGTAAGTGCGAGCAGTGCGCACGCATAAGGTACACGTGTCGTTAATCTGTGGTTCAGTTTGTCTGGAGCTTTTCGATCGTTTGCACCGCATCGAGATTGATTAAATAAAATAAAAATAAAAATAAAATTATCAATTGGTCACATAGGACGGTATCTTTTGTCACATCTTATACAATTTTGTTTCATGTCAAAATTTAATTTATGTATAAGTTTCGTGTACCTACTTATGTATGTATGTACATATGTACATATGTGTGGCATGTGCAAAGTGCATCAATCGACCCCAAGATTGTGTTTCGCATTAACGTGTCATGACAATGAGCAAACGAGGCGTAAAAACAGTGTTCGGAATCACAAGGGAACATGTCATGGTCATGGCCAGCGGTTCCCCAAACTCGTCCCGTGACCCAGACGATGGTAATTGTCAGGCGAGGAAAATCCCATTGGGGCGTCCACACGTCACCATTAAATCATCGCGTTTCGCATTTCAAATTGTGGAAGAGTAACTTGCTAAAATAATAGTCCAATATTAATTCATCGAAGACTCACACATTTTGTAGTAGATATAATGAAACGTATTTATAAATCGATTATTTTTCATTGAAGGTGTAATGCATATACATATGTATATCTACTATGTAGTTGCTGAGGCCAAATATTATAATAAGCAACTACATATGTATGTACATATGTACAACTATTTTCACCTCACAAAGGCATATTTTATTAAGCAGACTATTACATACATATGTATGTACAAATAATATAAAAAAATATCGTTCGCGTTCGGTGTTTTCAATTTTTGTTGAAAATGGTATCTTGCCGTGGCCCATTTTTCAGCAACGGGAATTTTGGCAAAAAGAGTGCATCCTGCGTCACGGTGGCTGGTATTTTCTTTTTGTAGACATTACTTCGACAAACGGAAAATTTTAAACCCAAATTGCATATTTCAGTCAAATTAGTGTACGTATATCAAAGTGATTGCCGACGCTCCAATTAACCTTCTTAAACCCTGTGCACATTGCAATGTACATTAACTTTGTCGTTTGATATTAAAGCTATCTATTCAATATGCTGTATTTTCCACAAATAAATTCAGAAAAATATTTTTAAAAAATGCCCTTTAATGCAGCGGTTTCCAAACTGGGAGGCGCGCCTCCCTGGGGAGGCGCGGGCTATTGCCAGGGGAGGCGCCAAAACTTTTTAATAAAAAAATAATTTTCATACCATAATATCTACAAATAAATAAAACTTCATATCGTAGCTTAACAGTAAAAATGTAATGCATGAATGCTTATTTTTATTTTTCTTTAATTTTTATATACACATTTAATTAGCAACCCTTCTCGAAGGAAACCAACATGAAGAGGCACATTTGTGGACAAACGATAATTTTATTGTTAAACTTGCCTATTTGGTTGAAATTATTGGAAAATTGAGCGGTTTAAATAAATCAATGCAGGGATCACAAATGCATCCACTTGTTCGAAAAGACAAAGTAAAAGCTTTCATTAAAAAGTTGAAGTTATGGAAATCAAATTTACAAAAGAATGAGTTGGATATGCTTTCACTTTCCAAAGATTTCTGGGCCACAGCCAATATTAAAGAAGGTAAAAATCGTTTTATTGACCACTTGGATGGTTTAGTGCTGCATTTTTCCAATTATTTCAAAGACCTTGATTTATCAAAGTTTTTGTGGATACAGAATCCATTTAACTACAATGAAGAAGACGAATTCGAGCTGAAAACCATCGAAAAAGAAAAATTGATAGAATTATTATGCGATAGCTCACTAAAACAAAAGTTTCAAAATGAAACCATAATTAAATTTTGGATGAATCTTAGTGGATAGTATGAATCTTTGTATTGGAAAGCAATGCAAGTGCTTCTACCGTTTGTAACGTCTTATTTAAGCGAAACGGGCTTTTCGGCACTAGCTGCAATGAAAACCAAATATCGAGCCAAGTTAATAGTCGAAAAGGAGTTACGAGTGGCACTCTCCATATTGCCCCCAAGATTTGATAAACTTTGTGCCAATAAACAACAACATCCTTCACATTAAATTTTGATGTGTTGGATGTAGTTTAATTAGTAATTTAATATAAAAATAAATATACGTGTTCGTATAAATTTATGTTAGAAGGCAAAGATCGAAAATAGAAAGATCTTAAGTCGAAAAATCAAAAAAAAGGGTGCATGGTAAACGGTACTATGTATATATAATATATATGAGTGGCATGTGGTGAAATTATCTCTCTTTTTGTCATACAGCCTTGTTTAATGTGCGCGCGCAGAATACGGGAGGAAAAGCCTGTTCCTCTTGTTCCTGTTGTATCCTGCTCGCGCAAATTAAGTGAGTATGTACGTGAGTATGTACTCTTTAGCATGCACCCTTTTTTTTGATCTTTCGACTTAAGATCTTTCGATTTTCGATCTTTGCCTTCCGATATTTGCGTTTTCGGGCGTTTCACTTTCGGGCCCGTGAGGGAGACGGTCAATTTTCATGCTCCTTTAATGTTCAAAATAGAAAAATATCTTCAAAAAATAAAAAGTCAGTAAAGGAGAAACATTGAATTTAATAGATAATTAAAGACATTTAAGTAATACCACATAAAACACCATTAATAATAGCAAAATACAACAAAATCACTTATGAATATTAGCATTTATTTGATCAAAACCCATCTTGAACTGCATTAGAATCACCAAATAAGTCACGATAGTACAAAAAACCTGAAATTTACAAATGTTTAAATATTGAGTTATCAAAAATATTTAAACAATTAATTGTTTAATAATAATTTAAAATGCGACTTAATTTATCAGAAACAATGTACTACCTAAAATATCACACAGTGTTTAAGTTTACCTTAGTAATTAATTTTCTATCCATGTTCACAAACCCTCCTAGTGATATAGTCGGGGGATTGCCCTTTATTTCATCTATAAACGATGAAATTTCTTTGATTACATGGGGATGATAAGGCTTTGTTGACGCCATTGATAAAATATCTATAAAAGATGCTTCCACCTGAAACCCATATAAAATTACATTAAGTAAAAGATTTCGTCACAAATTTATTACAATTAAAAAAAATTATATCCAATTATGAACATGTGCTTAAATTTAAAAAATAAAATTGAAATGGAAAATCTTTCTAGATTAAAAACAAAACCTTTTGTACTGCTGTATATGCCATATTGCAAGGATACACTATGGAAAATGCTGAAATAACTGTAGCAATTATTAATCCAAATTCATCGACATGTAGAATAGCATTGTGGTCTTTTAATTTCATTCTTTTCATAACAAAAGTAAAGTAGCCATAACCTCAAAAAATATATTTTTAAAACACTTAAAAAATTTATTTCAACTTTTTAATTTTATAAATTGCAAATAAACTCACTGGAAATTACTAAGTCAATAAATGAAGATAAAAGTATAGTTCCAGAAAAATATACAAAAGCCGCACTAAATTGATTAGTAATACTATTTAGACATAACCACAATTTTTTTTGCGAAATAATTGTATCTTGAGTTAATACCTCCATATTGAAGATCTAAAATTATCCAAATGTAAAATATTATATATATATATATATATATATATATATATATATATATATATATATATATATATATATATATATATATATATATATATATATATATATATATATATATACATATATATATATATATATATATATATATATATATATATATATATATATATATATAAATATATATATATATATATATATATATATATTTTATTAATGACTAATTGGTTGAGAATACACATTTACCAATTTCAACTTGCTTGCTAAATCATCAGCAACCTTTTCTATGGCCGCACAATGAAAATGCATCGAGGCGAGATATAAGAAAGATACTGTAGAAGAATATACAAAACCAAAACATTCAATTATATTATACGTAGGTAACGTAAATAGCTGGCCAAAAATTAAGCATACTACAGCGGACATCGACCAAACAACCAGCCAAAAGCATTTATTTTCCAACTCGTCAATTTTAAATGAATAACCAAAGGTTTTCTTATACTTCATCTGCAAATAAAAATTAACATATATACAATTAAGCATGTTTTTAACACGGCACAAAATAATCATTGATTAAATTATGTTTGAGGTATGTATGTATGTACATACCTCAAAATTAATCCATGTATTGTAATAATTTGAAATAGTCGTTGCAGCGATCCACCCGCCAATGGGATATAAATATTGAGCTTTTCCGAATGACAAAAACATCACATTGTAAATAATTTTATCAAAATCGTTTAAAGACTTCATTACTTCGTGAAGACGCTCGGTAACAACACAATTAGTAAAAAAATATATGAAACAGCAATACACTACAATTGAATAAATCATTCTCCAATTCCGCAATTTAAACTGAATTGTTCCTGAAATAAAATAAAATATCAAATTCTCATATTGCATACATACATACATATGACATTATATATACATATATGTATATATATTCAAAATAATTATCATACAATACCTTCATCATTTTTCCAAATAGGCAATATACCAAAAATAAAATGTATACCATTCATCCACCTTGTTATATAATAGAAGTCTTTTGGTGATATTTTTGTAGGCTTTTTTTTGGTTTTGCAAGAATTGAATAAAATCATTTTCGACCGTCTATATAAATATATTTAAAACAATAACTGAACAACTGAATCCTTTATTTTTACAAGTCCAATATATACATGTATAATATATGACGTGGCGAGAAGAGACGACAGTAGCCTGGAAAAGCCTGTAGAGGGCAAGAAAGGAAGAAGAAAATCTTTTATACGGTGGACTGATCAGATCAGGTGGGCTCTTTGTTGTTCTCTTGTCGATGCACTTTGAAATGCCGCTTCAACAGAAGACTGGAAAAGCCACACCCCAGCTCATGAAGGTAACGATCCTTCAGTGTTGAGGGACCGACTATGAAGAGGAATATGTATATAGCGAATGATAATTATACCCACCTTCAATTGTAACATCAAGTCGCCAAAGGGATATTTATGGGGTAGATATGACAACTTAATTTGGGTAATAAAGAAATAAAATTACTATCAAAATAATGATAAATTGGTTTACAAGCAGGGCTGTGGAGTCGGAGCATTTCACGCCGAGTCGGAATGGTAATCGTAAAAACCGACTCCAAATCCTTTTTATTATTATTTTTAATTTATAGTATTACAGTATGTGTCAATTAGTCTCCATTTTTATTGAAATCCATTAATAAATTTAAATTTAATAACTAGTGGTTTTACCCGGCTTCGCTCGGTATTTGTGATATAAACCGCTTAAACATGGCTAATCTAATAGTAGATATTTTATTTAATTTATTTGAATAGTTTTGATTTATTTAAATTTATTTATATATTCATTTGTTTTTTTTAATTAAATTTAACATCACGGATTCTCCCACCCAAACCTTACATACAAAGTCACTTTCGAAATTATATATTACAGATAAAATCATTGAATTGCACTATTTTAATGTATTGTATCCAAAACCGATTATTATTTGTGTACGAAATTCATACACACACTATGAATGTACTTATGTCTTTATTTATACCTATTTCATTACCAATAATTCAATAAATTGGCTTAAATGTCAATTTTTAGTGATTTTTTTAATTCCTTCATTTTTTTATATTTTGAAAATATCTATTATTTTTATTACTAACAATTTTATACGTTGGCAAAAAAATTAGATATTACAAAAAATCGTTCAAGTTGGAGTCAGAGTCGAATCATAAAATAAAGTCAGAGTCAGTAAATTTGGATCCAATTCCACTGGCCTGTTTATAAGTATCATTCTGTCACTTGCAATCACATATAAAAATATCTTGAAAGTAAGGAAAAATTATCAAACAAAAAAAGAAAGCAATTTTTTTTCTTAGTATATATATTTTTGCTTAATATGAACATTTTATAAATCTGCATTTTAATAAATTTAACTTATATATACCATATATAATATAAACTTCAAGGAATGGTAACAGTAATTATTCAAAAACAAAGTTTTTCGTAAAAATAGATAAGATACTCATAATATAAAACTTCAGATTCAAACTGAGTAAGGCCACAAAATTGTAGATATGTATTTATATTTATATTCCTAAATATTTATTTACTGTATATTAATTATAAAAAAATAAAAATTCATATTGGTTCACTTGAATAATATTATTTATAAGGTACAATTACTACATCCTATTACAAATACTAATAAATCCATTTCCAGCTGGCTGATTTATATCATGAAAGTGCTATTGATCAAACATACATATATCTGACATTTTAATAATAAAATTATTCTATAACAGATCGATAGCTTTCTTTGAGATTCAGGACTAAAAATGTATGTATGTAGTTCTAATTCATATAATGTATTCTATATCTATTTATTTATTCTTGGAATATAAAAATTATAATAAAATGGCACATAGTACGATTTATTTAAATATACATGGTGATGTACATACAATATACATATGTATATATGTATGTACGTACATATATTTAAACTGAAAATGAAATGAATGTTTTTCAAAAAAACTTTAATTATTTTCTAGAATAACATAATTTAATTGTAAACAAAATAAAATAATATATATTAATATCCCTGAATCATATTAATAAGAGGCAAAATTTTTCCTTAATAGTAAACGTAAGTGAAAGTAAGAAGAGGTATTTAAAAAAAGCCTCATTATATGTATACTATTTATATAAAATACCTTGGTCCCATTAAATTCTTTAGATAAGGCAGATGTGTGTACATATTTGGCATAATGTGAATTAAGATCTCTTATTCATATGTTTAAACTTAACACATATATTCTTGAATACCGTAAATATACAAAAAATAGATTTTTAAAAAATCAACCGGGTTGACATGGAAATATTTGATTAGGTGAATTTTAAATTTTCCCTCTCCAGCCAGATGCAAATTACAAAAAAAGTTATTTATGCTTATATTATACAGTTCAAAGTACATGAACAATAAAACAATTATTTCTTTGTAGCCCGCAGCATTTCCATTTCAATCAATAATTTTTTATTCTCTTCCAATAACATACTTAATGAGTGTTGCATACCTTCCATCTTTTGGTTCATCATGCATATTTGATCCTCGAGAAATAATCTATTTTTTGTTTGTTGAATTGTCATTTGGTAGTGATTATTTCTACATCTCTCTATAATATCATATGTCGAAAATCTGATGTAATCTTTTAAGTCGTTACTTATATTTACGGCAAGGTTTGGGTTGCATTTATTACAAACGACAGTTTCGACATCAGAAGGACAATTTGGCGAGTCTAAGGATTTTTTAAAACCAACACTGCTTAGTTTTCTATCTGCATTCGCATTTACATCAAAGTCGGTTTTTAGAATGGTTCGTATTATTGGAGATTGGGATGAAGTTTCATTTGGTTGGATTCTAGACAAAACTGGTGTTGATGTAGAAACAAAATTCTTATCATTCGTTTCTATCACTAATTGTGATATAGGTTTCAATTTAGATGAATTTGATACCACTGATGATTTGTTATTAAACATCCCAACAAATTCTTTAGAATCATTATTTGTGACACTTGATGTATTTGTATTATCTATAATATTAAGCAATGACGAGTCGTGGCTTCCGTCAATTGCAACCTCGTTTATTATAGGACTCGAGTATTCTTTAGTCATAGGAGAAAATGTTTTATTTATTAAGTCACAAAAGCTAGCTGTGTCCGATGCTTTATTTGAAGAAACATTCTCCAGTGCGGTTGGAATTTTAGGACTACAAACATCCTTAATGCTTATGTTAAATGTACAATTTTTCCTTTGTTTGTCAGTTATAGGTTGAAAAACCACATCAGTAACAGCTGATTTATGATCACTGAATACATGAAACGGTTTACCGAAATTTCGTAAATCGTATAATAAAACTTCCCCATTATTACAACCCAACACAATAAAAGCTTCAGTACTCATATCTATACTTGTAAGAAACTTTTCTGTATTTATGGTTTTTACAATTGTTTGAAGTCTTATGTCATGGATTAAAACAGTCTTATCAAAGCTACAAGAAGTCATAACATCTTTGTTTATAGGTGAAAAAGCGATTCCAGTAACTGGAGCAGCATGCGCTGCTCTTAAAAGCATTCTATCTTTACTAACACCTAAATCTCTAAGCAGAATAGATCCTTCTTCAGTTGCTATACCAAGAACTGATCTCAATTCTTTATGAAATGCTAAAGATGATACAGTTTTGCAGTGTGGAACTTTGACATTTCCTAAATGACTATTAGTTACTATATTGAATACATTTGTGTCACCGTTGTCTAAAGCAGCAGCAAGAAAAGTATTCTTTGAATTGAAATCTAAAAATTTTACAGGTGAACCTGAAGGAAATGTTTTAGTAATATTTTTAAATTTAACATCCCAAAAAACTGTTTTTCCGGATCGACATCCAATGGCAAGATTTCGTATTGGACCATGTTGAAAAATGGCAAACGTTGGTTCTTCAATTGGCACACGCTGAACACTGCGAATTTTTTCTTCGGTCATATTTAAAATTTCTACTTCCAAACCATAACCAACCTTAAAATATAATGGTATTCATTAAATAATGAAATAATATAACTGTTAACAAATTCATATTTATTAAGAATCGAAATATTCAACGTATCATCGGGTTAATACTTAAATAAAATATTGACGAATCATTTTACCTGCACAATATATTTTCCATCGTCACACCATCTTATATGCTTTACACCGTCTTTATGGAGTCCATAAGTGGAGATTAATGTCCCTTTTTCATAGTTATAGTATTTCAAATCCGTACCAACAGATGCAACAAACATTTTTAAATTTCGTATTAAACTGTAACAAAAATCATACATTTCTAAATAAAGAAGGATATTAATTATAATCAACGAGGGCAAAAAATCATGAATTTCATTTTGTCAAATCAGGTAGGTAGTTCAAAATGATAATATTTAGCTATGCTTTAGTGTATGCTTATGCATTCACTAAACGGTTGAATGCAGGCGCACCCAAATAATTTGCAGTACATACAAGAATTCAAACAATAGATGTTGTAAATACAATCGATCAATTACATTATAAACAAGCGTGACGAACAAGTATGAAATAATTACCAATTCCGTGCCTAACAAAACCAGCAGCAAATAAACAATTTCAACGGCTGCACAACCCAACTGACAAGTAAACACCAACTGACAGAAAGCAATGCGACAACACAACGCATCAACTAGCGATGTGTCTTAATGCCACTATATACTACCATATAAAATTTCATTCCTTGAAATATTTTTCATAACCAACTGTTATGACGAATGTTGTTTGTAACAATATGTCTGCCCTTGATTAACGTGGTTTTATAAATCGTTTTAAAGATCATCAAATACGATGAATACATATCAGTTGGTAATCAATATTGACATTTGATGTGGTAAACGGATTATTGCGATCACGCGCACGACAATCGTTGCCACAAAAATCAATCGTTGCTCGAGTTCTCATTAGTACAATATTTCGCGTAGTCAACTTTCGATTGATGGAGTTTTTGGGTGCCAGATGTTCCATGATCGAGATTTAGAACGCGAGATCGCTTTTTGCGAAATGATCACCGAACCATTTAATTTATATACATACAGGTCTGTTACCGAGAGTTGGCGCGAACAAATGCGCTTGTATTGTGTCAGTAAATTGGTGTATAGCATTGTGTCACACTGCGTTTAATAATAAAAAGACGCTGTGTCTTTTTCACGCACTTCTGAGTACGAGAACGCGCCAATTATCAATAACAGACCTGTATGTATGTATGTACAAAAGAAGAGGTGAGAAAATTTGTAGTCCCAAAATCAAAATTAAATGTATCAGTGATTATAAAAAATAATATACATATTTACAACCACGAATATAAACAACGTTATTCAATTATCTAATGGCAAATTTAGTGATAATTATAAATCTTGATTTTATTTTTTCTTCATAACATAACGAAAGGGGACAAAAGTTGGCCAGATTGTAGTTAGTTTCTATAGAAAGTTTTTTTGTAAGAAGTTTCTGATCGACTTCTTTTCTTGGTGTAGTTTTTGCTGGTACAAACTTTTAGTAACAAATGATAACTTTGATTAAGATTTATGGCCTAGCCAAATATAGGGTGAGGGGCAGATGCCTTCCCTTGCCCCCCCCCTCCCTTTCCCACAAATGACGTGGCAGTCCTCGAGGTACGTATATTCCTGTAGGTACTGGCCGTAAAACCACTAACTTGGCCAGCGCTTCCCATATCGTCTTTATTGGATTATAGTCACTAGATAAATTGAGGAACGGATGTATAATATCCTCTTTTCTTATATAAGTTCCAATATTTTTAACGAAATCGGTAAGAACGCAACATTCTTATTTTTTAACTCCAAAATCCAAATGGCAAAAGCCTAAGTATGGCCAACGACCATAACAGTTCCCTTAATTGCCCAATGAAAGATTATATAGATAGATTTTTAAATTATTGTTTGTTCGTAATTTTACGGCAATCTTTTACGCTTTTAAAATGAATATAATTTTAGAATTAATCAAATATTCACCTAGTATTTTTTTTTCAAGATGGACGGCAACGCACATGTTAAGGCCAGACACGTCAGCCAGTTTCGCCTTGTGGTCGCTTGAGCCGGTGACGCCTTCAATTGCAAGTGTTCTATTCCATTTCTCGATTATACTATCACCGAGTTTATTAATTCGGACTTCATTTCGATATATCCGACCGTTTGTTGTTCTACACACTCATTCCTTTCCCCTTACATTCAGGTACTTTTATACATTTTCTTTCTAAAGTAAGAATACCGGCTCTTATCACAATATCAGTACGTGTTCTGTCGACGTTTATATAGATGGAATTAGTTTTCATCAATTATTAATGACAACGATCTCGGAATAAAAATTGTAACATAATTACTATCCTTAAAATTTGTAATTAAAGTTTCGCAGACAATCAAAAAATGTTGACGTATGATGTACTAATATTGTTTTGTAATCATTTAATTTTTCAATTATTTATTTTTTATTTTCTTATTTTTCAGATCAAAATGATTAGTGATATGCAACTAGCCATCTTCTCCAATGTCCTTGGAATTTCCCTTTTTCTATTAGTGGTTTTATACCACTATATAAATGCTAATGCAAATAAACAAAATTAGTACTAAGAGGTGTGTATTATAATTGATCTTTTTTTTTTTGTAATTCAACTCCGTAAAAATAAGTTAATACTTGGTTTTCAAAAATCTAAAATAACCAAATTCGCATTACATATTACATACATATGTGTAATAATACAGTATTATAATTTTGTGTTTCAGATGCTGCTTACCCACAATTTGAATTAATGATTAAAACATGTAAATTTATTTTATATTAATAAAATGTTCAATACTTAAATACCTTTATATTTTTGGCATGTGAATTTAATATTTATATACACTACACCCAAAAATGACCATTACTACAATGTTAATAGAAATTCTAGAGATGGTTTAATACAAATTTCCGTCCAAATCTCACATACACAGACAAAAAATTTCAAATGATCTTTTTCGAGAAAACTATCTACACAAATTGAACTAATTTTATATTATCTCGAAGGCCAGAAAATATAAAGAAATCTTAGCCATATGAATAATATTTTGACCACTAGAGATTTACCAATATTTTTTACATTTGTTAAAATGTATTTTTTATATTTTAACTTATACAATTGTCAAAATCTGCATTATGATATATTAAAAGGCTATATTTATCTGAATCTGTTAGTTTCCTATATTATCTTGTGGAAAATTTATGACCAGATATTCAGAAACTTGGCTATGTCTAGCAAAATAAGTAAAAATAACATCTCAATTGTATAATACTCATTTTAAACCTTAGGCATACATGCAACATTTACAATGCAGCACAACTGTGTATAAATACACATAACAAGACATTAAAATGCTACATTGTATCTCCAATAAATTTTAATCGCAGTACTACTTTAAAACCTTTGCTTCTCATTATATCACTTGTCTATAAACTTACGTTGTTCAGATGATTATCACTTAATATTTAATCTAACCCAGTGGTTCTTAACTGAACCCCACCAGTTTCAAATGCGCATTCACCGAACCCTTCTTATGTTTTGAATTGGAAAAATAAAATATGATGTTTTTCAAATTCAAAACATGTAGGTATATATTTTACTGGTGCACAAAATGAACCGTTCATCAACATCACTGTGTTCAAAGAACAAAACCATTAAAATATGATTTTCACACAAAAACAAAAACATAATAATGAATATTTACTGCAACTCAGTGTGGCTTCTGCTGTTGCCTTTCAGAGACCAGTTCAGAAACCTTGGCAAGTGCCACTCTCGTGTCATTTTTGCAACAAAGTCTGTTCCTTTTCTTCATTTTTATGTCCAGCATCCTCGAAAAGGATTGCTCGCAAAGATATGTAGTAACAAACGGTATGAAAATCTCCAGACCTTTCTTAGCAATAACAGGGTACGTTACCATTTGTTGACACCAAAACTTTGAGAGCGTTGTTGTTCTGAAGAGTTGCTTTTGAACCTGGCTCTGCTGAATTTTCGCCGAACCCCCGGGGTTCGATCGAACCCAGGCTAAGGACCACTAATCTAACCAAATGTATAATGTGCTACATTGTACAATATAATTCATTGAACAAATGACTACGCTTATGGGCTGAGCTTATGTGGAGGATTATTTGACCAACACATTTTCCGTATATTACTTCGATAAAATCAATGAAAATACATTTTGTTAATATTCTCACTCTCTGGGGAATTGTGTGAATGTATTACAACCAGCTGTCTTCCAATATTTATCTAGAATAGCATTGAGTGCTCCAGACAAGTCGCAATACCCACAGCCAAAAATAAACAGGGAAGCCATCTCTGGACGTCTAGCTCGTCTGTCACTAGTGTCCAATTGCTCACTTTTGTGTCTACGTATATGCAATTTTGATCTGTTCTATTACTGGCGTTTGAAGTTTAACTGCAATTCTTCATTACATATGTTGAATGGACAATAGGATTTGAATCGGGTTCTTCAAAAATACATTTTAAACTTCGTTCATAGATTTTACATATGTATGTATGTATGTACTTGCCAGAAATAGAATTGACATATTCCTAACCATCAATAACTGAATTTCTCACAACCTCACAATATATTTGTACCCTACCCCCATAATATCATTAAAATTGTGCAAATATGTATATGATAGCCAATCTGTATTTGTCAGATATTATAAAACAGGGAAAAACCATTTTATTTAAATAAAAAGTCGACAGATTCTTGTGTAAAGCAAGTCCACTTATTTTTTAATTCTTGAATAAATGAAATTATTTATGATTGTACATATTCCTAGAAATAATTTCTCGACAATTATTCATTAGATTGGTTTTCAATGAGAAATACTGTTATATACAGAGAAATGTTATAATAATAGAAGCGCCTTTACGAATAAATAAATTGTTTCAATATTACGCGGTACGTCTCCATAACTACGCTAAAATGCACGGAATACAATCAGGGTCAGCACATATTCACTACAGAAATTTAAGTTTTATTTTGATATAGATTTATTTATAATTTGAGTATATGGTGGTGTTGGGCGTTGGTGGCCAATCCTTTTTTCGTCTCATTTGGTGGATTATTTTTATCCACTTTTTTTAATTGTCTGTCCTTGGGAACTCTTAAATTAACGTGTAATGTATATGTATTTTCAACAAAAGTATGTATAATATAAAATGAACGATTTTTATATTAATTAAACTTAAATAATTGGTTATTAATATAATTGAATATTCGGCGCCACCAGGAGAAATGTTTTTACATTTATTTAAAAATATTTTTTACATTTCTCTGGTACCGCCCCTGAAATTTTATGTAGAATGCGGGTGATCGCCATGACACTTTTAAAAACTGTCAAACTACGATGTTAATTGAATAATATGTTACTTGAATGATCAATTTACTTATAAAAATGTATCCCATGTTGTTTATTGTGTGTTTTTGAATGCATTGTGCAATTTTAACGATGCACTTGCCCATTGCCCTTGCCCAGAGAAGATTTGATCGGACATACGTCGAGCACCAAGCATTAAATACGACTGATGCTAAAATGATTTAGGAATGTCTGTGAACAATTGTCACTTGACAACAATATAACGCCTAAAGCCACTTATATTATTATAACATTTCTCTGGTTATATAATCGTATATAATAATTGTGTAATGCGTGTCCACGTGCGTGTGAATGTTCGTTTACACGCTCCGTCTCTTTTTCTCCCCTTAGAATCGTATATCGTGGAAAGAGACGGAACATGGTAAGTGAATACTTTGTGCTCACTCACCATGCTCCGTCTCTTTTTCTCCCCTTGGAATCATATATTGTGGAAAGAGACGCGGCATATCACTTCGTTCACATTTTTTCAAAAATAATTCAATTTTAAATTATTAATTCCGTTGATCCGAATTGTGATATTTTACCAAGTGCAAAATGATGTGCACACATGCCACTAGTAGTATTATATTTTGATTTACAACATAGATTAGATTTTAAATCGATATTTTAAATAAACCAAGCAAAGACAGTTCCCTTCTATGATCTCAATTCCATATATCAGTTTTTAATCGGATATAACCTAATATATTTTAAATTTCTTAAATGTCAATGCCCTATATGTCAATGCCCGAGGTGCGAAGAGACACCTCTGTGAGGGACAGTACATATAAGTTAATTATAAATTTTAGAGTTAAGTATAATAATTAAGATGTATTTTTAAATTAGCTTGATAGCTAAAATATATATAAATAAATAAATAAAATATGGCTATATGTATATGCAGGGCCGCCAAGAGGAATCCCGGGCCCTGAAAAAATAATTCCATACCCTATGACAAACCAAAAAAATCTCAGATTTTTTTTTAATATGCGAAAAATCTATCAGAACTATTAGAAAAATACCTATATGTTTAATGCTATTTTTTTAAATAATCGAATAAAAAAGTATGATATAATAGGTACAATTTCACATGGATACAAAAAATGTTTGGATCGAAAAATAATAAACATTTAGCATTAAAGAAATATATGTATTTTTATGTAGAATAATATATGTAAAATATCAAGATCGATCAGTCGAACGTCCCAGCACGGGGCCCCTCGAGTAGTCCGGGCCCTGGAACATTAACACCAGCTTCCCCCCCCCCCCCTCTCGTCAGCCCTATATTTATCATATATGTAACTATCGAGAAAATTTATAATAATAATTCAAAGCATCCAATTAGTCATCAGTAGTTTTCAAAATTATCTACAAAGTTATTTTCAATTTAACTACATACAAATGCTGTAAATGTAACCAAACATCATAAATAAATTTTAGCGAAATTATAATCTAAAATTTCCCTGTTTCATATCAGAAAGAAATTATCAGGTAAATATGAAATACCTACATATCTCGTAAAAGAAAAGTTTCTAAGACTGGCGGAAAAAAATGTAGGCAAATGCAATGGTTCGGCAAGTGGGGTAGGTAAGTAGAACGATCAATGCACCGGCTGGGTCGTCGAACTTGCCACTATATAGCTACATGATGCATCCCTCTTGTCATATAACATTTACCATCTGTACATTCACCATCATTACGAATAGTAACATCACGCGTAATTTTTCCAAATTATAATGTTCATTTTTAACGCCATTTATTAAGTTCGTTTTTAAGTTCATTTTTGTAGTAATAAATATGTACGATATGAAAATGTTAAAATAAAAATTCCATTGACTAGGCTCACACATATGTATCCAAAATAAATACGGAAAGCTGCCTTTAAATATAAGGTAACATTAATATTCATTAAAAACACAACGAGCATTCATAAATATTTATTTAATTTTTTTAATATTTACAACGGTGGCATTGCAGGTTTCCCAAAATGTCACCTATGGCCATAATTGGCTACGTCCATACTAACGATATCTACACCCGATATTTACGAATTTTTCCATAACCAGTTCCTAAATAGCAACCACAGGTTGCAATATGGGAACTGGATATGGAAAATTCGAAAATATCTGGTGTAGATATCGGTAGTGTGGACGTAGCCATTTCATCGCGGTGACTTTTTCTCCCGGCCACAACTAACTCACAGATTTATTTCATGCAAATATTTTTAATCTACAATATTAATTTTTATATTTTCTACTTCTTGGAATGTATGTACATATGTATATTGAAATCGTTATTCAAATATTTGGAACAATGATTTTTTGAATTACTTTTTTAGATTTTTTGAAATTAATTGAAATCTTTCTAACTTTCTTTTATCAACAACAACAATAATTTTTTTTTTTTTTCGAAAATATTTATTGCCGTATAATAAAATTAAAAACGGGGAATATATACATAATTGTTTTAGATAGTATTGTACACTTGGTACATGGAACAATGTTTATATGGTCTAAACTTAAGTGTAATTAATTGCGTCTCATTAAAAAACAGTTGCATAAAATCTGTCGGCAAGTTGTTCTCGCGGTGAAATAGTCGTGCAATGAAATGTCCTAGAATCGTTGTAAATACTATCTAATATATAATTTCGAAAGAGACTTTGTAAGTATTGTTGGTTGGGAATCGAAAACAAGTCAGTTTCTATGACGATTCGATTGGTTGAATATTATTTTTTTTCGATTCAAATAAATTTAATAAAAAAAACAAATGAATATTTAATAATAGATTCGCCATATTTAAGCTGTTTGTATTACAAATACTGAGCGAAGCCGGGTAAAACAACTAGTTATCTATAAACCTGGTACTAATTATCAGATGCCAAATTGTTTAATATTATAAACTGATGCATTCATTTTTACAAACCTCCTTTATATAACAAAATGTACGAATATAATAACGAAATAAAAAAACTTCTATATATTCAATGTTTGCAACCAATGTTTCATCTAGGCAAGTCTCTGAGCAATTTTTATTACTACATACCTCCTTTACGTTTCACTTACGATTACAATTCAGGAAAGAATTTGCCTCTTATCCGATCGTTTTCATACTTTGCCATATTGCTCATTTTGGTCATCAATGGATTCTCCGCCATTACGATAGAGATAAAATATCGTTTAAGAAGCTTTTCAAATCTGCCCAGCGAGATACTAGGTGACGTTTACCGTTGACGTTTGTTTATTAGTTTTAAACATAGATGGCGGTAGAAAAAAGAATATTGGTGTTTTTATTCAAAATAATAATTTTATATACAAATTATAGAAGAGGAATGTTTTTAAAAAACTTTTTTTAATAACAAGGCACCTTATTACAAACCTCCTTTAAGTTTCACTTACGATTACAATGCAGGAAAAAATTTACCTCTTATCCGAACGTTTTCATACTTTGCCATATTGCTCATTTTGGTCATCAATATAAGTAAATGGATCCTCCGCCATTACGATAGAGATAAAATATCGTTTAAGACGCGTTTGAAGTTTGCAAATTTGAAATCTGGGTGACTTCTATGTAGTCTTTAGTTTTATACATAGATGGCGGTAGTAAAATAAAATTATTGGTATTTTTATTCAAAATAATAATTAATTATTGAGTATACATATGTATATGGAAGTTGAATACATTCATATTTACTACTTCTCCGGTTTTTACATTGAAATCTGTACCTACAACCCCGAGGCAAGCAGACTGGATAGAGAGATAAATGAATTTATTTTAGTCTGTTATTGTTATTGTTTTGGTATTCCGCGGTGAGATAACCATCACATATGTATGTTACTATACCAAATGCAATCAGCAATATAATCCTCATTATCGCGTGACGTCGCATTATACATTTGCTCCATCCGCCCATACTCACGCACATTCATTCATGCAAAGGCCGGTCGGTTCCATTCACTGCTTACTATCGTAGTGCTCGCGTCTACAACCGTGGGTTTCAGTGCTTTGCTAACGTTTTAATCCAACTAGAAACGTTTGAGAAACAGTATTTTAGGTAACAACACCGAAATTCAAAATGAACCGTCTGTCATCGTGTTTGGTGTCTAAGTTCCATCTGGACGTGATCCAAACTTATTTTTTCCTCGATCGCTCCGGTCTAGAAATAATATGTTTGTATTGTTCATTTGGATAGGTATGTGTGTATGTACATAAGTGTTGTAGATCCAGTCACGATCATTTTTCTCCTAATTGATCACAATAAGAAGTATAATATTTAAAATGCTTCAGTTTGTCATTTATTCGCATTGTATTTCGAAACGAAAGAATAATGATTTTAATGGTTCAGAAAAAAAATCGAAAATGATTCGATTTGAATATATTAACAACAATGTGTTGACATTGTATGTATGACTTATGACATAAAACGTAGCTACCACGCGAAAATTGAAAGTGAAATTTCCTGGTGACCGTGCCAAGTTTAATCCGCTTGGAATCCTGAAAATGTATATATTTTTTTACTTTATTTATTTCGTTGTACTAATTTTATGTTCAAATTTATCTAACATTATTATATTATATTTTATAACTATGAGTGTTTAGACTAAATTTTTTTCAATAAATATGTGTATATACATTGTACATGTATGTATGTAAGTAAACTGTATATAAAATACGAATTTGTAAAATGTAAGAAAGATGGAAAAATATGCATCTAATATATAATTTCAAAAGAGAGTTGAAGAGGTTTGGAAGTTGAAGAAGTTGAAGAGAATCCGTGAAGTTATCGAAAAAATATAATTTTCTATGACGACGGTATCGATATCGATTTCGATTATTCTGTTCATATTTCGATTCAGATTCATGTTTCAGTTCCGAATCCCGATTCCTTTTTCAGTTCCAAGTTTCAAATTCCTTTGTCAGTTCCGGTTCCGGATTCCTATTTCCGTTCTGGATCCCGATTTCTTTTTCAGTTCCAGATTTTATTTTTTTTTCACTTCCGGTTGAATTATTTTTTCAGATTATGATTATTTTTCAGTTCCGGTTTCGTTATACATATATAGAAAAAAAACCATTCGTTGTGTTTGTATGTAATTCTAATAAACTAGTAATTGATAAACAAAGGGCTTTTTCTTTCACTTATTGTCAAGTATTTTATTGGAAAAGATTATATTATATGTATAAAATATTCGTTTGATACATAAAAAATGCTGACACAAAAAGGTGCCGGAACGCCGTTCCACCGCGTTACATGGCAAAAAACCCCTGAATAACATATGTATAAATAACTTTTAAAACTTCACCTAAGCTGAAATGGTGTATATATGTATACATATGTATGTTTATGTATTGTAAATATATACTGATATTGAAAAAAAAAACACTATTAAAATAATACTTGGGAAAATAATGTATACAAAAACGGAAGGAATGTGTGTATGTAGGTGTGGATTTGATGAGTGCATCGATAAGTATGGAGATTTCAAAATAAAAACAAATTTTAGGATTATCAGGAGTAATTACATATATCGATTCCAATTCCGATGAAAACTTCAGTTCCGGCTTTGGTTCCGACTTTAGCTGCGACTTCGGTTGCGACTTTGGTTTAATTAAGATAACGACGACAATTGTTGTTGTTTCTTTTTATTATTATACATATAGCTTTATTTTGATTCATGTATCAATTCCTTTTCCAAAACAACCGACAACCGACATTGAAATATCAACGGGGACAAAATACATTAAAATATAATAAAACTTAATTTTTATCAATGCAAATAGATATATTTATAAATCGCAACAAATTATAAAAACAAAGCTTAATTATCTTTGGACGAAGTGAAACTAAGATAAACCTTGTAATAACACGAAAACCATGTGAACTTAATAAGAGGTAAGTAAAAATAGGTTCCTAATAGTCCAAGTGTACATTCCGGTTGTTCATGAACATACTAACCAATCTGGCCAGTAATAGTGTACATATGCACACAAAATAACAAATTGATGAACGAACTTAGTTTTTTTCATGCACTTACATTTACATACATACATTTAAATATTCTCAATCGTTTGTCACTCGTATGGATATATGCTTACCCTAGGGCTTGGCGGAAACGAGAATTATAGCAACGCTGTAATGTGGTTTCCATAGGATTTCCCTTTTAAATAATTAACGTTTTGACAGCAGTAAAGGACACATTGGCAAACGAACTAGTTTGTTCATGTTAAAACTATTAGACATAAGTTTAAGTATTCTCAATCGTTTATCCATTTAGAACTTTTTATGAGAATACTTTTTCTAATATTCAACTATAAAAAATTTCGAGAAATGAGAGCATTTGGACTATCATGTATAGAGAATGCAACAGATTGTGTGACCGACTATTGCATAACATGACGTCGTACACGTTATCGAAACGGGTACTAGTTTATTAGCAAATCGTTAGAAATGCACTCGATATTTATTCACGGACCGTCTTAAAGCTGAAAGTGAAATTAGAGCATAGGTAAACTTGGCTTACTTGCTATATGTACTATTTACCTATTTGACAGGAGGCGATTTCCACTCTCACGCCTAGCTCCAAGTAACTAAGGGTATTTTTAACTCTGAAATGTTGGGTCATCGTTTTCTTGTCTCTTTTTTACCCATCGTGAGCTATTCGTCTTTTTCGAATCGGGTTGCAGCTCTATTTCATGTTCATTTCAGCGTTTCTATCGTCACGCGTCACATAAAAATAACGTAACCAAGTTAGCTCCATCGCACTTGTGGCTACCTAACAAAAGTGTGATGGTTACGTGACAGACTCTGCAACTCTACGGTCAAACTAAACAAACTAAAACGCTTTCTTTCGCCGAAAACAAAAGCGCAACGACCTGTTGATGACTTATTTCCGTCTAAAGGAATCTTTCTGGCATCTCTCGATGCGTCGACGAATCAGACTCGGACGTATTTATCTTGCAACGTCTTAACAGGTATAAATAGTTACTTACAATAGTCGACTAGGAATCGCTGCTGAATAATAGTTTCAGCATAAGATGCTAACGTATCGAAACCGTCGCATTATCTTTTAAGTTCAAGGTTATTAATGACTGAAAGTGATTGATATATTTATATTACATATTGTATATTTTAATTGTACGTATAAACATCCATATGTACATATACATATATATAAATCAACTTTTTATCGTTCGTAAATTTTTTTACTGTTTTTTATTCCATGTTTAATCGACTTTTCACACCGCCACATATGTATTCCATTTGAAACAATGCTAATTTAGTATTCAGTTTTAAAGAATTTTGTATTCCAACTTAAGTTTAATGCATAAATAGTTACACATTGAACTGAACATTTCGATTTAATGAAATAACTTTATTTCAACGTTATGATAAAAATCGATTTTAAAATAAAAAAAAGTATCAATTATATTGTGGATTCATGAATACATACATATGTATGTACATACTTAATTATTTCAAGAACATTATTTAATTTTTAGCATCAGTTTGACTTTGGTTGTTAGCGAGTTTCAGAATTTCTAGTCCTTTCAACTCTTCTACGTATTTCTTATGGATTCCTAATTTTGGTTAACAAGCCGAAGAACGTGGGTTAACCTTTTCGTGAAAGTGGGTTTTTAAAAATTATAATAAATTGTTAACTTTAACGATTTAAAAAAAAAAGCATATATCTATGAATGTCTAAAAAATGCTAATATTTTTTTTTGGGGGGGTACGGCCTCAAAAACCAATCGCGCCTAGGAACCCTAAATAAGTTGATCCGCCACTGTATATGTATGTTTTATTTATTCATTTATTAATAGTTTTGGACCATTGTGGTATTACAGGAAGAACCTAATGCGCCACAATTTATTTGATAAAGATATAAAAACAAGTAAAATATAAAATAAAGGAAAAAAGCAAAAGCAGAAAACATGGTATGTATATAAGCCGACTTTCAAAAAACCCTTCTACATTAGGCCAACCTCCCCCCCCCCCCTCCCCCAACAGTTCTAGTGCTACATATATATTGACGGTTTTCCAGCAATATAGCACTAGAACAACCGCACGTCACTGCCCAATGATAAAACAACTAAAATTTACCTACTAGTACAAAAAAATCACAGTTAGAGTTAGGACCAGATGCGTGCCGTTTATTGTTCAATTGTTGTAAATGTTTTGTAAAAAAGGTTCGGCAAACCTTTAACAATGCATTTACAACATTTGAACAATAAACGGCCCCCTCAGGGTCCGGGCTTGATTCACAATACTTAATACATAAATATATAATCTGTCACTGTATATCTACATACATTTCATTAAACGGAACATAAAAAAGTTTAATTAAAAAATTACGAATTCACAAAAAGAAAGTTCATAAATACAAATTTTGTACGCTGTCGTATTTATATGTAATAAAACGTAGGTACTACGTAAAGTTTTTTTTACGCCATGACATATATTAAACACACGTATTTACGTATGCCAATATTTACACACGAGTTCAACGTAGCGTCTCTTTTTTCCACGACTCGATTCATATTCGTCGCGTTTAGGACGATCGTTTTCGACGAACGACCGTTTAATTTGAACATTCGACTCGTTCGACGCCGACCAATCGGAAGGCGGCTCGCGCGAGTCTACCGACGGGCTTCGCGAACGGCTAATTTTGAAAGCGAGCGTTGAGCGAATTTCGAGGTCGCGATGTCAAACGTCAAATTTGCGAAAAGAAAACGAAATCACCAATATTCGAATCGCATATAACGTTCCGAGCATTTATTTATTTTATTATCATAATTAATACACAAAAAATGAACAAAGAATAACAATAACAAATCATTGACCAATGTGACCTGACAGGTTGCCTCAATGCGTCACACTAGTCTTACAATAAAACAAGAACAGTAAGATTCATTTGAACAGCAATCATTCATTTGATTCAAATTGACTCATTATCAAATTGGCAAAAACCATCCTACTCACTCTCTCCAATATCTGAATTCGATTTATGTACAATATGTAAAAAAATATGTACAAGTCTAAATTCATAGATGTTTCTATGGATTAATTCATTAATTAATTAATAGTTAATTTCGTTTTCTCCAGCATCTCGAAATTCAGCGATTTATGTAATAAAACAATGCTGCAATGTTTGTAATTGGCTAGGAAGGCGCATTAGGGTTTACCCGTAAGGCCTTCCTGGTATATGCATATGTAAAAATTAAAAAAATTATAATTGTATCGAAAAGTATTGAAGTCTTTCGCCATACTTAGTGTAGAGTAATAAGTAGAGGCCGGAATCTCAAGGGGCCGGAAACGTGCCGCCTATTGTTCAATTGTTGTAAATGCTTTGTAAAAAAGGTTCGGCAAACCTTTAACAATGCATTTACAATCTTTGAACAATAAACAGCCCCTCCAGATTCCGGGCTCTAGTAATAAGAGTGCAGAAATAGCTAAAAGTTTCACGCATGTCTTGAATAGTTTCATGTTCGATTAACTACGTAAATTTATATTTCAGAACTATGTATGTAATTCTTTATAGCTAACTAGTGGTTTCACCCGGCTTCGCTCGGTATTTGTAATATAAACAGCTTAAACATGGCAGAACAATTTAAGAGCAAACATTAATTTATTTTTTTATCAAATTTATTTTAATCGAAAAAAAATAATATTCAACGATCTCGATATCGTCGTCATAGAAATTTTGATTTGTTTTCGATGTGCCCAACAAACCTTACATACATACAAAGTCTCTTTCGAAATTATATATTAGAATTGTTACAGTTTAGTTCTCGATAGACGAATACCTTTCTCTTACTACCATTTTATTTCCTATTTATAAGCAAATAAATGAATAAATAAAAAAAGTTAAATTTAATTAAGGAAACTCTTTTGTTTTGTTTGTCGGTTTGAATCGTTAATTTGAACGTGTGTATGAATATCGAGATGAACGACGAGGTGTCGTCGCGTCGGAGGAACGTCATTTTCGATCGGCATCTATGAACGAATTCTCCATCGAACGTCATCGGTCAGCAGTAGTCAAAAGTGACAGAAAGCGTCTGAAGGATCGCGTCGCACGCAGTTGTCACGACTTGAGAAGCGAGGAGCGTGTATGAGAGTGTAGGAGGCGCGCGGCCGCCACTATTTATTTTTGGTCGGTTGACATTTGGCCGCGGCGGTGGCGGCGCTGTCGTCGCGCCAGAAAGAGACGAGGCGATAGGCGCGAGCGAGAGGGCGAGAGCCGCGGCCCGAGCTTCCCGCGCGACAGTTGGGACGCGCCGCGCCGCACCAACCGGACGCCCGCCGCACGCCCGCACGCCCGCGCCCCCTTCGCCTCGCCCGCGCCCCCGTCGCCACCCGCGCCCCGCAACATGCTGCCCCCCGGAGGAGCCGTGGCCCCGCCGGCCGAACGCCGCCGAGACGTCAGAGACATGGCCAGGGAGCTGCCCCGCTTCCCCGTGCGCCCTCAGGACCTCTCTCCAGGTGAGCCTTTGCCTCCTGCCTCGCCGAGCCCCTGCCTCGAAGTGCGCCCCCCGCTCCGCGAGCCGCCCCGCCGAGCGAAGCCCACTTCCGCCCCTCGCCGGCGCGCCGCCATGCCAGATGTCACTTTGACGTACATGTCAAACTGACATTTGGAGGCTGCGACGCGCACTCCCCCCGCGCGCCGCCACCCTCCCTCCGCCTCGACGACTCTTCGACTGATCCGAGTGGGGGCGCATCCGACCGCCGCTCGGATTTCAGCTTTAAAATGGCGCCAAGCGTCGTCGCGTCCTCGCCTCGTGGGCCGCGGCGTGGTGCCGACATCTCGTCGGAGATCCCCGCGGGGACGCGCCCCGGCACCGCGCTAAGAGCGCCCCCTATTTTTATTTTTAATCCTCGCTCATCGTCATCGTCCACCGTTCCGACGCTGAAATTCATAAATATCGAGATGCCATTTCCGATGCGTCGCGGACGTATCGATCCGCCGCCGATTGTTTTGGTGAGCAAGTGTCAGAGCGCACGTGAGCCGAGTTGGCCCACTTTCGGCGCGTCGGGTTGCGCCCCCGCCGGCGAGTCATGGGCGAGCGTTGCGCCGCAAAGGGGGTGGGTGGGGTAGGTGGGATGCGGGAAGGAAGCGGGCCGGGCCGTCTGACAGGTGCGTTCGCCCCGGCTGTCAGACGAGGCCGAGTGACAGCCGCAGCGGACGCCACAAGATGGCGGCGAGAACGCGTGCCGCGGGTCGACGCCACTCGGGGCGAGCGAAGGGGGCGGAGGCGTCGCGGGGGCGCTCCGCCGGCGCACGTGGTCTCGATCCACGCGGCCGCCGTCGTCGCGCTCCGCCCCCCGCGCCCCCCTGCAACGACTCCGCAAATAACTTTACTAATTTTGGCCATAAGCCGCTTCCGCGCACTCTGTAATGGACACCGGGGTGGGCTTCTTTCGAATTGTCAGCGCTCGAATGTTATGACAGTTATTACGCGCTGCCGCGTATTGTTATGTCGATACGTCGGTAGCGGCGCTATCAAATTATCGAGTGGATCGCTTCGAGCGCGCCGAACTTCCGCTTTCCAACATGTCGTATCCGCTCGATTTCAAATTTCGCCGTTACGCCTCGGTGAAGATCCGAACGATCGATGAGGTATGTGCTGATTGCTGACAGACGAAGCGGCGAATGCATTTTCAAGAATTCCAACTTAATAGAATCATCCTGAGGACGACCGATGCAACGCAAATTTCAAAATCCAATATTGCGCTACAACTAGTTGCATGACAGTTCTATATAGAGTACGTACATATACATATAGAGTAACAAACTCGATGTGTACTTCCAAACCTTTCGATCGCATTCGATATCCCTTCAGCGTCTTTTCTCATCCTCAATTTCCACATGATATTAAAACGAATTCTCAAAAATTCCTTTAAATTGATACTCTTGTTGATAAGGGGACCATATTTCCCAGAACTCAAAACGGGACGCTCCGCAAAAAAATTGTCAAAAAAAAAAAAACACTTTTTTTTCAGACCACAATTTCTTGTATTATATAAAGGAAATAGGAACAAGATTAAAACAAATTACGAAATTGCGCCACACACTGACTTTTTTTTAATCTAAAATGCGTAAAATCAACAAATAAATAACTAAAAGTTTTATTAAAATCATGTGCAACATATTGTATTGCACAATAATAGTACAAAGCGAATTTGTTTTAAAAAAATCTTCTGCGCATCAGTAGACGAACAAAACGGAACAAATGAAATAATTTTACGAAAACGACGGGACGAATGCAATGCGCGTAAAAAATGAGACGGTCACCCTATTTATCGGGTCGAAGGTGGGTGACTGATTATTCATATACGTTTGATTTGTCGATTTATTTAAAATGGATTATTAAAGTTGAATTTGGGTTCAAAAATATCTCGACAAACTTCGACATATTTTACAAAACGTTCATGCCTTTTTTACAAACCTCTTTTTTTAATTTTAAAGCCATCCATCCGTGTAAACGAATGTGTTGTTTTTCACAATATTTGTCACAACAATTATATGTATAATTTTACTAATACAATTAATTCCAGAATACTTTTTGACATATGTACATATGTATATGTTTTTTATATTCGCTTAGCGCCGATTACTTATGGAAAAATATAAATAATAAAACCTTAGATATAAAAACCATGTGAACTGTATAAGAGGTAAGTAAAAAAAGCAATATTCATTTTCAGATGTATTTGTTTTTAATCAAAAATACCGAATTATCCCTTTCTGACCTTGAATGTGCTTTAGTTTTGGTTTTCGAAAGAACGAACTTGTAGTTATTATGTCATGTAAATAAAGCACAACAAAAAATATAAAGTAAAAATCTTCATACATAATATAAAAAAATCGGTGTAAAACCAGAACTATGTCTGGTTTAAAATTTAACTAATCTAATTAAGGTAACAGAAGCATAATATGAGCCTTTATATTTGATAGTGGCACAAGTCCACCTTTCTTCATTTCGAGAAATATTTCGCAAAATATTAAATATAATATTTAAAATTACTGGTTTCCTGTTTAATACGATTATTCTTCAAATATAACGGCTCTTATGGTGCTTACGGACTAAACCGACGAAGATTTTGGGCCAACTTTTTAACCAGCAGGATAAAACCAGTAGCGTACAAAATATTGAAATAAAAATTAAATTAAAAAATTGAAATTAAATCAAAATTAAGCTAAAGAGCGAGATTGAGCTAAAATTAGATCATCGTTGATGTTTTGAATTACAACAATGCTTTGAATTACGACGATACGCATTTAAAACCAGAGAAATATTATAATTTCATGTTTTTAATATTTCTTAAAAGTCGTCACGATATGTTACTGTATTTCCACCGTCGATGATCGATAAAAAAAAACAATTCATAAAAAAACGCGGTGTCGGATGTCGGTGATTTGTCAAAGGGTTTTTTTCTTTCGTCGAAATAAAATTAATTATCACACATTATCCGATAAATTTTACCTCTGAAATGATTTAATTACTTGATTTATTTCGACGAGAGAAACAATTGAAGAATAAAAAAATCCGTTTGATGTGACCGACAACACCCCGGGTTAGCAAAAATCGTTGGATCACCCATACTAATACATGATATATTCTCAGTAACTGTGCTTTACGGGGAAGTAAAAATAATAATTCTTTGATTTTTTTTCGATCTTAGTGCGTATATTCGTAAGTCAAAACTTCTTAAGTCGAGGATTACCTGTATGTGATTGTTGATGATCTAATTTTAGGTCAATCTCGAAAATTTATTTAAATTGTGCATGTTCTGTTTTAACTTTCAATATTTAATTTTAATATAATAATAATAGTTTTAATTTTGATATTTAATTTCAATTTTTAAATTTAATTTTTATTTCGATATTTTGTACGCAACTGGTTTTAAAAGTTGGCCTGTGGGCCGTTCGTTGGCTTAGTGCGTACGCACCATCATAAAGACCAAGCCATGCTTGCAGCTGTCAATAATTTGACAGCCAATATTTCTAATCTGCGATTATATTTTGGTACGCGATCGAATATCGATGTAATATTTCGTTCGTTTATGTATGTAAATACATACTATCATACACGAATCAATCTGGCCAGTCATAGTCTACGCAAAATAACAAATTGACAAACGGACTAT
Organism: Arctopsyche grandis; assembly: GCF_051622035.1. NCBI lineage: Eukaryota > Metazoa > Arthropoda > Insecta > Trichoptera > Hydropsychidae > Arctopsyche > Arctopsyche grandis. The sequence continues at coordinate 21,227,945 of NC_135362.1, forward strand.
TATAGTTTGTTCATGTAGTAACTATTAGATATAAGTTTAAGTATTCTCAATCATCTATCACATTCTCCATGTACATACATACGTATATATATATATATATATATATATATATATATATATATATATATATATATATATATATATATATATATATATATATATATATATATATATTACAACGCGTTTACAACGATTGAAGTGGAGAATAATGTTAATGCGCGTGTGTTAAAAATGTACCTAACCGAAAAAACCGATATATTTTTTCCGGTTTCGGCAAAAACCAACGGTTTTTCCGGTTTTCGGTTCAAAGTTTTAAATAGACTCACCAGGTTTCGCATGAACCTTCTAACTATTTAAAACGGAAATCCTATGGAAATCACATTACAGCGTTGATATAATTCCCGTTTCCGCTAATTTTTAATTTTTTTAATCCCCAGGGTAAGCATATATATATATATATATATATATATATATATATATATATATATATATATATATATATATATATATATATATATATATATATATATATATATATATATATATATATATATATATATATATATATATATGCTTACCCTGGGGATTAAAAAAATTAAAAATTAGCGGAAACGGGAATTATATCAACGCTGTAATGTGATTTCCATAGGATTTCCGTTTTAAATAGTTAGAAGGTTCATGCGAAACCTGGTGAGTCTATTTAAAACTTTGAACCGAAAACCGGAAAAACCGTTGGTTTTTGCCGAAACCGGAAAAAATATATCGGTTTTTTCGGTTAGGTACATTTTTAACACACGCGCATTAACATTATTCTCCACTTCAATCGTTGTAAACGCAACACGTCTTTCAAAATTGCATCAAATTTGAAAAAATATGAGAGAAAAAATCATTTGGGTGCGACCCGCGAATCCTTTGCTTGGACATCCCTAGTCATTGACGGAAACACCAACTAGACAAGCACAATGTATACAAAATAAATATGCTGTTGTTTTTCATTTTAAATATATGTCAAATTCAAGAAGCTATGAAAAATGACGGAATGTTGTACACACGGCCATTTAATATGACGGCCGAGAAAGAAGTAAAACAACGGCAAACCAACATGGCCGAATTGTTCCCAACTCTCAGGATGGTGAACGAAACCCCACCATGTCGTAGAGCCGCTTCAACCCAAAGAAATCGTTTACGATAGTTTGTATTATCTCGACATATTTCTCATAGTTATCGTATATAATAATTGTCTAATGCGTGTGTGTGTAGGAAGTACTCGCTGTAAACACCATGCTCCGTCATTCTTTCTCCCCTTGGAATCGCGGAAAGAGACGCGGCATATCACTTCGTTCACATGATCAGCCGACAAAAACAAAAGAATGAATTAAAAATAAAAAATAAATTTAAATTATTAATTCCGTTGATCCGAATTGCGACATTTTAACGAGTGCTCAATTATGTGCACACAGGCTACTAGTAATACATAATTTTATAAATTTACGGCTATACCATGCGGTGCAGCATAATCAATGGCTTCGAAGTGTGGCACCGGACTATAATATGTATAAGTACCAAAAAAACGTTCTAAATAATGGTAGATATTAAATTTTTAATCCAAATAAAAACATTTAAAAAATTGGTAACTCCTTTTTTTTTCCGAACGAAAACCAAAACCAAACAGATTTTTTTTTTAATAAATATCAATAAAAAAATATCATTTCGAAACCCTACTTGTTAGCTAGCATTTAAACTAAAACTAACAGTTAGTGTATGAACACACTATAGTCCATCCACTGGAGAAAGACTCTTAAATAAAACGTACATGCTGTCCCTTACACCCCATCTCAACGAATAGCATCTGGCACGTATAATGTTCTATTGTATGTATAGGTCGTATAAATGCTATAGGTCGAGAGGTGATGTAAGGGACAGCATGTACGTTTTTATTGTAGTGTGTTCTTACAGTTTTCCTTTAGCGAACCAACTATATTAAATTATATCTCGACAAGCGAATATAATTTACTATAATTGGAAATAAACTGTCAATAATATGCGCCAGTTGTAATATAACAGTTGTGTTTTGACAGTTCTGATGATTTTACGAATGCTTTAGAATTCAACAATGTGTTAATATTAGCTAGTTATTACGAATTATGGTAATGAGTATCGAATTACGATAACTCTTAAGATAAGAGTTCAAAACAAAAATTTGACTTTCCAACCTAATTTACTAGTCTAGTGACGTATTCACGAAAACCTAACCTCTCCATCTTACCTGGTACCAACTTATAGTTGAACTGGATTTTCAGTTGTAATATATTTTGACCAGTTGGAATGTAATTTGCCATATGAATCAACTTAGGTGGGTTTGACGGAATATGTTACAACTGAAAATACACTTCAATTATAACGGTAGTTGATACCAAGTTACATAGATGGAATACATTCCAACTAATCAAAATATATCACAACTAGAAGACACACTTCAACTGTAACATATATGTATACACTGCAAATGGATTCTGCGCACGAATCAACGATCGTCTTCCGACTAGTAGTATTGTAAAAATATATGTATGTATGCATTTTACATTTTTTTGCGATGAATGAACTGCGGCGTAAAACAAACCTTGACTTTGCGGGCTTCAACTCTTTCAATTGAATAAATCAACGCTCATTTTATACAGCATGCATACTCGTGTGGTAAAAATTGACATTTCTACACGTATTTAATTCAATTTTTGTTTACCACCCTCTTTTTTTTTCGATACAGTCAGTATTTTAAAAACGACGAAATCAAATGTCCGTTGGCGACGGCCAACCGTCGGTACGGGGGTCATCGAACGATCACCTGTTGCACTTATCGCGAAGAACAGCATCTCCACGCCAAATTCACACTCACTCTTTGTGCAATTTTTGATCTTCGACATTCCAAACACTTACGGAAAGTGCGTTTGCATTGCGGCCTATTCTTATCCATTTTTTTTTTATTATTATTTTACGGTAATAATTTTTTTTAAATATCACGTGAAAATGAAAATTGTACGAAATTATGTGTGACAACGGGCGCGGTCTCCTCTTGACAGCTGAAGGCCGTGTGCGCGCGCCTTGCGAAATCTCAACTAGCACTTTTTCATCCACAATTTTTTTTAAATTTATTTTACGTCTATTCAATCCGTATATATGTAGGTAGTTATGCCGATCGGAAACAATCCACGTGAATAATTTTTTGACAGCTTCGTCAACGTCGTGAATATTTTTTGTAATTTATCCAGAAATAAATGTGCTTTTTTTATGTTGTACAATAAGTGCTAATGTTACAAAATAACGACTAGGGTGGGTTGGTTCCGTCGGACAAAACTAGGCCCAAGTGTTGTCACTATCGGTTTGAATGTTGAGCGAGAGATAAGTATTCGCAAATCCCGAGCGCGACCGTCTTGTGCGCGCGCCAACTCCCACCTGCCAGTTTTGCCTAAACCTGACCTCTCCACACACGAATCCCCTCCCTCCCCCCCACACACTTGACAATTGCAGCTTCCGTATTTTATTTAAGTCCTAAATAAAGATCCCTTTTGCAGAATCCTCGTCTATTTACATGTGCAATGGCAAGAACACACTCAAAAGTGCGGCACGGCACGCCTAAATAGACTCCAACTGTGATAGGCGTGTCTTCGTGTCATTATTAATTCGTGCATCTTATTAGTTTCTCCCACATAAATAAAATATCACCGAAAACAGACGGCATGCCAATGCTTTTTTTTGCTGTCTAAGAACGTCTCATACGACATAATGTGTTGGAGTAACAATAGTCGAAAGTATGTACATACATAGAAATACTGACCATAACGTCACTGTTCGTATATAGAGTTGTCGACTAGAAATAGATTATTGGATTTTATCATCAAGAAATCGTAATTGATATAATGGACTAATTCAAAGTTTTTCTTTATGTATTGTATGCTTGGAATGATGGGGAGAGATAGGAAACGAAATACGTGGGTACGGAGTATGACGAACGTAATGGATATAGTTGAGAGAGTGAAGGGATTAAAATGGCAATGGGCGGGTCACGTAGCTAGAAGAATGGACGAAAGGTTGACAAAGGAAGTGCTAGAATGGTACCCGAATGAATGTATAAGGGTGAAAATAAGGTCGCAAGCTAGAAGGGTAGGTGAAATCGGAAGAATGTGTGGGATGAGATGGATAAGAATTGCGCAAAACAGAGACGAATAGAAGCATGTTGAAGAGGCTTTCATCCTGCAGTGGGTGGTGAACACCCATAAAAATAGACACATATTATAGTGGACAAATATGTAGCTTAGAGTCAAAGTATTATAAAATTAGTTGTAAGTTAAAAAAGCGGAATATATAATTACACTTTAGTTGATAGTATTCACTCGGTACACTTAATTCGAATACTTTTCACTTTAAATTGGTAGTTGGTATTTCGAAATTGATTATTTTAATATATATATATAAATATTTAGAAAAATGTGGAATCCAATTTTATATTAAAAACTAATCATTTCAGTTGAAATAAATGAGAACATTATTTTAGTCATTCAATACATTATCAAAAGAAATTGGGCTTAAAGTGAATTTTTAAAACTAATCTTATTAAAAAAAAATAAAGCTTGTAAAAATACCACCATGATGAGAAAAATATGGACAGCTAAAAAATCACTTTTTTACAAATTAAATAAACATACTAAATCAGTCATAATTATTCGTAAATATAAGTAGATTGCTTATCTTCTATCTTGGAACTTTTTTAATAACCAATAAATTATATACATACGTACATATGAAGTTTGACAGTTTAATAGGAACAAAAAGGGGGCTATGTACACAAATGTATATCGCCAATACAACGTTGGCAGTGGCTTAAACTCTGAGATTTCGTGATTTTAAAGTGCAAATACATGCATTATTACGATTGAAGTAATTTGTTTTTCCGTGCGATATGTATTTTTTTTAGTGCAAATTATTTTTCCGAGTGTAAATATGATGTAAACTAAGGTGCAATCAAAATAAATATCAAATAAATGGATTTTTCTTTTTTAGTTATTTCTCAAAGTACAGTATGTACATATGTAATTCAATTTATTTACCACAATGATTTGGCCAAAATTTGACTTATAAAAATAAAATAATTTAAATTTCTTCATCACTTGTTTCCCTATTTTTACAAACCTCCTTTACGTTTCACTTACGATTACAATTCAGAGGACAATTTGCCTCTTATCCGATCGTTTTTATTATCTATTCCGCTAATTTGGCCTAAAAGTTTTGGGTCATTGTTTTTTTTTTTATTTCTTCATAAAGTTCTGAACACGAAACATTTTGATGATTATAAACTACACTTAAAATGATCTTGACATTGAAAATGTCCTACATTGGCATTTTGGCCAGGTATTGCAAGAAAGAGAACAATCTGAGTGTAGACATCTTCTTTTCTACTTTGATGTCTTCTTAAAAGCTTATCCTATTTTTAGGATCCACATTAATGTGTTGGGGTAACAATAGTCGAAAGTCTGCCCTTATTACTACATAGGCATAATCAATTGTAGTCAAAATTCGATGCTCAACTCATTAGTGTGGATCCGCCATTGAGTTTTTAATGACATAAGATTCTATTCTATTATTATCGAGTTATTTCATTGATGTTTTTTTAACAGGTCGCGAAAGATTCCCATCAACGTCAAGTACTGAAGATAATGAATCGGGCTCTGAAGGATCGCACGATGGAAATCGTGGTGCACGTGGCACAGCAACTCAACCTCCAGGTTCTGTGCGTAAACGACGCGGTAATCTGCCGAAGCACTCGGTCAAAATCCTTAAACGTTGGTTATACGACCACCGCTACAATGCTTATCCATCTGATGCGGAAAAACTCACACTGTCGCAAGAGGCCAGCCTCACTGTTTTGCAGGTTTGTTCTTCTTACCATTTTTATACTATGTTGAATAAAATCATTGCGAATGTACACTACATACTTTGTTTTGTTGTTAGGTTTGCAACTGGTTTATAAATGCCCGTCGTCGAATACTACCCGAAATGATACGTCGAGAAGGACATGATCCATTACATTATACGATATCACGTCGTGGAAAAAAGTTAGGTGGTAGCGGCAGTGGTGGGGGAGGAACAGGAGTTGGCGGTGGAATGGGTGTTAGTGGTGGTGTTGGAACACAGCAAATTGAAGGTGGACCTACACGTAGACCTTGGGATACAACTAGCAATGTTAGCTCACATTCAGCCGAACACGCGCAACTTGCTCAAGACCATGATTATGATGATGGAATGTTAGTTTATAGGTATATTTTTAATGTTTAATTCATAACTTCGAGTTAATTAGTAACGCTTATATTTTTGACCATTTCAATTTAAGAAGATTAACCCCCTCCACTCCACAGAAAATTGTACTGACCATTGCCTTTGCACAATTTTTCAAGGAGTGGAAATTAATGCATCTAATGTTACTTAAAACTTTTCAAAGGCATTCATACATATTATTATATTAGGGTACTAGTTAATGTCATATTATTTTCAGAAGTGATGAAGAACAGGAAGACTATTCCAGCTCTACGCCCAGTGAAGAAGAAATAAAATACGATTCATCAGTTTGGCAGTCTGTCATACGCTACGGAACAAATGACAAAGAAAATCATCCAGCCTCAAGAGGGTAAAAATTTTATTCTACATGAATGAATGAATATAAAATTATTGAAAATAGGATGATTAATAACAAACAATTTCAAAATTGTAGGTCAAGTTCTGAAGAAATGATTCTAGGTACTGAAATAGTTACCTCGAGTGGAACTCCTTTTTGGACATCGGCAGCACATCCTCAATTGGCACACTTGCCGCAGTTACCCCATCCGCTTGCTGCTGGTCCTCCCGCTCGCAGGCATCCCCGAGTTCAAGTAATGCTCTTTTTTTGCTTTACTTTTTTAGCTGTCCTACATTATTTTTTTGAAAGCCTAAGTATATTATACATCAGGGTTTCTCAAACTCTTTCTTCCGCGGAACACTTTGACAGTTCAATAATTTTCACGAAACATGTTAGTTTTTTTTTTATATACATATAATGTAAGCAGTTGTAAATTCATACATTTCAGGCACATATCGGTTTTAAAACTTTTCACAGAACAATTGCTTGCACGCACTCCAAAAAGCACTAGTGTTACATGGAACATAGTTTGAGTTACCCCCTTATACATCATAGAATTTATTGAAACTCTCATATTGAAAATTTAGGTGATGCCAGCTCGTCCGCCTTCTCCACCAAGGTTGCCGTCTTCACCTCCACCTACACCACCATCTCCACCAACACAACAACAAGCAGCTACCTCTTCAGATCGAGATAAATTTAAATGTCTTTATTTACTAGTTGAAACTGCTGTTGCTGTCCGTCAGCGTGAAAAAGAACAAGAAGAGGTTCAAGTTTAGGCAAAACTGAAAATTAATATTTGCCACTATCTCTTTACAGAATCTATCTCATGGTTAGTTTGTGATATTTGACAAAGCTATAAACTTTTTGTCAAACTTTTCAGCTTATGTTCACAATACATTCTTGAATAATTTGAAATTATTTTTATCACTTGTCAGATAATATAATAAATTTATTAATAATGTTACTTGCAAAGTGGGTGATTCTTCTATTTTGGTGGCAAAGAACTGTGTTTATATATTAATAGTAGATGTACATACATGCAACAGCAAAAAAATTAAAAATAGAGAAACAAGATTGATTTGCATTATCTCTTGACCAATGGTTAAAGCAAAATATAAATAAATGCATGTTTGTTGATGAAAGTGGGTTTCCATTTCAGTGTAAGGTTAAATATTTTCAGTAGAGAGATAGAGGTATTGTTTAATCGAAACTAAAAACTTGGTATTTATAAAGTTCTTCCGCCCTTATGATCACCAATCTACCAGTGTATTATTGTGTTCAAAACAGTTTTTAAAAGTGGGAGTACATATTAAAATATATGTATATAACTCGTATAATTTTTTAAGTGATGTACAAAGAAGCAATGAAACAATTTTTAGATAAGTGTTAACATTTAATATATGTATTTTAGGTAAAATTTCGTAAAACAGTGGAGTGCTTTGGAAATTATTTGACGATTGTGTTTTTCCCCCTTCTGAATTTTGGTAATCTTAATTATTGTAATTTAAGCATTTCTCTAGCAATAAGTTTTTCTACCCAAACACATAAACGAATTGTATTTATCATAGATAATAATTACAAATATATATTAAAAACCAATATCGTAATTTTTATTTGTCAAAAGGCAAATTTTAAAATGATATTGCCAAACAATTGTGTACATATAAAAGTAAATACATTCAACATTATCTGAATGATCAAATGCATTTTTTGTTGGTTTGATGTAATATTTAATTCATCCAATTTTATACGGCAGTCTCAATTTGTTTTTACCCATAATTGACTTTGTATTCAGTTTATGCCTTAATCTATATATGTACATATATAATATTATACGCAAATATAAACCAGATATCGAAAATTTTTCTACTTCGTTGAGACTGTTGTACTTGTAATATAGTGTATATACCTTACAATATTATAAATATACTTATCAATACAAGACAGACAACTTAGAATACTAGTTATCTCATTATATTTTATATTTGAAGTATCGTAATTTTTAAATGATATCTTTTTTTTCATCCCTCATACACACTAGTTAGTGAAATCGATGTTTACTTTTTTACCTAATAAAAATGTCAATATAATTTCAATAAACCTATTGAAATGACAAATTTTATGAGACATTTTATATATTAGCATCCTAATGTTATCGAAATATTTGGAAAATAATAGTAAGATATAAAATTTGTGTATTTGTACTAAATGAATCACTATTTTACTCCCAAAATTTAACTGTTAGGCATTGGTACAAAAAAGTTTTTAGTACAGATTAATTTTTAAAAATTGGCAACTATAATTTTGTAAGTCAACATGCAAATAACTTACATTAATAACTTTTCCTTCGAGTGCTAATTTACGGAAGAATGTCTGAGAATGAATGTTAAAAATAGAAATTGTGACTTGTAAACCAGACGTGCCTTTATTTTAGTGTATGTTATTAGAATTACAATTTCTATCCAAATATTAAGGAACAATGAATCTATACATACATTGGATATACAATTTTTATCATTCTCTTAGCACCTTTAAAATTGCATTGCGTAAGTGTAACATCGGTGTATTCACATGTCAAAATACCATTTATATCTATGCAAAATGTGCATTTTGGAATTTTTCTTAATAGTTTATTTTTCAGTGCATAATTGAAATGCAAAATCCTGGAAATTTATATGGCCAGATTAATTCAAGAACTTTATGAATACAAAAAAATTAAAATGACATTTTATTTTTGCATTAAGATTTTTTTATATTATACATTTATGAATGTTCGAAAAAATATCAAATATTTGAACTGGTCATTTGATACAAATTGCACATTTTTTTTGTTACTTCATCGTTTATGTTTCATTAGAAGATATAAACAGACATTTGAAAAAAAACTCATTATTACTGGTTTACGTGAATCTCGTGAGTCCAATTTATATACATATAGACTATTTCGCTGTATGCGGAAATTATCTGATCGAATGAGTGTCACAATTGTAAACCATAGTGTATCAAAACTTACCGCTAATGGTGAAATGTGACAAGTCAATATAATATGTATTTATATTATATTGTTGCTGAAATTTTTTTAGTAATCAGCATTTCAATTAATCGATCTTAGATTTTTTAAGTATTGTGTAAGCTGAATTTATTTTTAAAAGGGATCACATTTCCTTCGTGTACTGTTTGCCACACACATGTGCAGAGTGTACTGCGGGTTTGTGTACAAGTAATGTAATTGCTTTAATATAATTATTAAAAATTCTCTTTAAATGGAGGAAAGGTTCCTAACAACGGGAAACACCTGGATGATAATGGGCGAATTGAATATAAAACATTAATTTGGGTGTTCAATTATGCCAAAACACATTGATTTTGAAATCATATAATTATTCTCATCTTTTATACAGAAATTGCCAAAAATTTAGTAATAGTATACATACTCATTTTTACAACTCATTTTTATTTCGTTTTTATTTTTTATATGAACTTTACGTGTTTTGCTATAATTTTCCAGTCAAATTAGTGGCAATTGAACAAAATATGTGTTCTACATATGGTTGTGTTTTTGTGATGTTTAGGACCTTAATTTCTTTGTATCGAGTTAACTGAAATATACTATGTAGTTTTAGCACTATTTCATTGAAAAGTACGCACATTTTTGTTCGTTTTTTAAGCAATTCATCCAAATTACGAGTTTTAAAATTCTTCCAGTTTAATTTCCTAAGTACTTTTTAATGTGTATTTTTAGAAAGCAATGTGTGTTTATTAAAAAATATCTATAATGAATACAATCAAAAGAAATCTTTTATTAAACTTGAAGAATAAAAAGTAGTTAAGACTATTAATTATGGATGTAAACTACTTTTTTCCAATGTTGTCACTGCCATTAATAGTAATTAATTGGGAGCCGTTTCATAATAAAAATAAAATTAGGTAATATTACTATAGCAGATATCATTCATACTAATGAATAAATTTGTAACTTTTATCACATAAGCTGAATCTTCATTTTAAGTCACATCTGCAATGCTCTTCCTGTCATTTTGTTATATTATATTATTTTTGTAGTGATAGCATACATTTCTGTAAAATTTGAAATGCTTCATTTAAACATTTGATTATTTTAAATGTCAGACGAATAGTTGATAATAAATGTAAATTGTAATTAAAATTTGTTCGTTGTAATTTTTTTTTTATTCTACTTATTTTACTCACATAGAACTTAGTTATATATTATATCTCTGGTATAATTTTATTAAAAGTGCAGTGCCATAAAAGCAAATTAGTAGTATCGGAAAATCAATAAATTTAACACTGTCGTAATATTAGGTTATGTTAGAGTGAAATACTATTTCAGCCTTAGAAAAAATAAAGCATGTTGTGAACTTTGGATAATTGGTTTTATTTTTTTATCCTTCTGGCGATCAATTTTCATCACATTTGCATTTGTAGATGTACAAATGCATGGCAGAGGTGCGTAAATAACGTTAAAGAAAAGCAAAATAAATATGTGAATTTCGAAAAGTCACGATCTGAATGATAGCACTGAGCAACAAAAAAAAATACCAGAGCGGAGACCAGCCAATCTTTACTAAGTTTGACCCGCTGAATTGGAATATGATATTGATTTTTGTTGGTGGGTGATCGTTTACGAGATATGAGCGTTTAAAAGAATCCGTGATTTTTAGTTTTTTAGCTTTTGCGGTCTTTAACTCAAAATTTAGGATTGTTACGATCAGTGAGTATTGGAATCAATAGTCAGATATTTTTCCTATTAGTTTTTATATTTCATTGCTTTAAAATACTTCTAATTAATTGTCGAGCGAATTTTAAAAATCAAAAATATATATTTTTTTCCGTGCTATTTTTCATTTATTTGGCAAATTTTTTATTTCTCCACGTTTATAAGGATTGGTTTTCTATCCCAATATATATTTTTTTTATCTAAACGTACTAACTCGAGCGGTTTTTGCGTAGGAAAGATTTTCATTCAGATCCCGTAATGCGTATAACAAGCGTTTGTGCAAGCGAGACGGCAAACGAGAGTTCCAGCACACGCGCGTAAGCGACGAACTTGCCATTTCATTTCCTGTTCATACCTTACAGCAACATCCGTCAACGTATCGTATCCGGTTTTTTGGCCATCGTGGAAATATACACGCGAATTACGTGCCATGAGTCTGCCGCTTTGCTGTTTTGGACCAATTATCTATAGTGATAGTTGACAGCTGTTCAATCTTTCGACATGGTTTTGGCGCAAATATTTAAAAAAATAATAATTTTTTTACGGAAATATTTAAAAAAAATTTGTCCATCATCCACAAGCTCCTTATACAGTGTCCAAAACTCTCCTTCGGTTTTTCCATTTTTTAACATGGGATGCACATCAAAACGCCTCCGTGCTTTTTTATTGCCTTCTTGAGCTTCTTCTTTCAACAACAGCGCGATTATACATAACTAGTGTTGGGCCCGTTGATTTCAACGGGTGGTTTCGAAAAGGAATTGAAACTCGAATAAAAATAAAGTTAAAGATATTGAATCGACTGGTTTCGGAAAGAAATTGATGCACGAATGACAAATTACGAAGTGATTACGAATTACGTTTTGTGCATCGCCGACCCCCCGACGCCTTTGCCCCCAGCGCCCCCGATGCCTCCGTCGCTCCGGAGCCTTCGGCCCCAGCGCCGCCGACGCCCCCAGCGCCCCCAGCACCCCCGATGCCTTCGGCACCCCGGGGGCTTCACCCCGGCGCCCCCAGCACCCCCAATGCCTTCGGCACCCCGGGGGCTTCACCCCCCAGCACCCCCGATGCCTTCGGCACCCCGGGGGCTTCACCCCGGCACCCCCGGCGCCCCCAATGTTTTCGGCACCCCGGGGGCTTCGCCCCCAGCGCCCCCAAAGCCTTCGGCATCCTGGGGGCTTCGCCCCCAGCGCTGCCGGCGCCCCCAACGCCCCAATGCCTTCAGCACCCCGGGGGCTTCACCCCCCAGCACCCCCGATGCCTTCGGCACCCCGGGGGCTTCGCCCCCAGGGCCCCCGATGCCTTCGGCATTCCGGGGGCTTCGCCCCCAGCGCCGCCGACGCCTCCGGCGCCCCCAGCACCGCCGATGGCTTCAGCACCGCGGGGGCTTCGCCCCCAGCGCCTCCAATGCCCGGAGCACAAAAATGAAAAAACTGAAAAAATGAAAAAAATAAAAAAAATTGAAAAAACTGAAAAAATGGAAAAAATGAAAAAAATGAAAAAAAAAAAAATTTGTTCCCCATACTGGTTGACGGTTGATCGTCCGTCACATATATACAAATATATATATTTAGCGACAGTCCGTTTTTATATATAATATATTTTTCGTTCGATAAACGTCGAAACATTTTTGCTGACTTGTATTGTGACGCGTAGCTACGAATGCACGTGTATGCATTCATATTGCAAGTACTCGACAATACGACATAAGCAATATTGCGCCGTATCGTCATGGCCTCTAATGTATAAGTAAGCCGATTTTGCCTTGCACTCGGCCAAATTGCTGTAAACGTGACGTGACCGCGACGTGTAGGTAGATATGAATTGAAATGTAATAAAATGACATATTTGAAACGGAGTCGTGCAGTGCTGAAGCCGCGCAGTGCTGTAAGTGCACGGCCTGAGTGAAAAGCGTGCAGCGGAGCGTTTAGCGTTGCGTGCAAACACGCATGCTGTTGCCGCCGCGCCGCTGGCCTGCCACTCAGGACGCTCGCATCTGTTTATATGTGTTTGACACGAACGCTGCACGCTCCGCCCCGCCCGACGCTCAAGTCGAGCGTGCACTTAAGAATGAACAGACCTAAAATCGGTCACGAGAAAACTGATTAACCGATATTAGGGTGTGACCAGTTTTAGTGTGACGGGTGATCACGTGTGGCCGACCGGTTGTCTTGTGATCGGTTCACATTTGACTAGTAATCACCGAACCACAAATAGTTACAAAAAGTCATGGTCGTACAATAAGCTGTTTAAATAGCTGTCAAGATAAAGTGTATTACTAAGCGGTTAGTGACATTTGACGCGGGTGTGGTTGCCGTTCTCTTTCTTGGTATATTAACGTTATATTATTGAGATTTGCAATGGCGAAAAATACATGGAGCTCCGCATTCCGGAAGATAGACGTTGATCAATTCAACGAAGATAATTTCCGGGAAGAAGAGGCTGAACCCGCAGGGCCACCAGGACCGGATGAGTCTACCGTCACCACATTGCTTAATCAATATCCTTTTAAAACCATTACTGATTCTATTAAAATTAATCATCACAAGTATATACTACATTAAATATTACAAAACCACACAACTTGATTTTTAAACCTTATAATTTTTTTTTTCTTGATCTATTATTTTATATGGATTGCACTATTCTCCCTATAGTCTAGAATAAAAGTTACTATTATTTATATCAAGAGCTCTAAACTGTATTCGTTGCATGATAATTACCAGATTTCCAAAATTTACGTTCATACCGTTTTGCCAGGATGTCGAAACTATGTATCACCTTCAGTACTAGAAAGACTCCTAGATTCTTAATTTAAATTCTAGATTCTAAAAACTCTTTATTTTTTTATCAAACCCAGAAGGGAAATGTTAGAGAAATTTGTCACATTTACTGTAATTAACCTTTTATTTTATCTTCCGACCCGTATTCATATGTTGTGGCATTTTCGAAATATATTTCCTTAATTCACACTACACAGGAAAGAACTTCGAAGCATTGAAGACAGTCCTCGAATGTGCGCCTCTAGGATCAAAAAATCAACAAGTTAAGGTATATTTATTATTTTAATAAATAAAACTGTTATATTTTATTTATATGTATTTCACAATTATTTGACATTGCAGGATAATGCTCTTGCACTGACACTCAAGGTTCTATTGGCAATAAAGTCGGGACAGATTGAAGAGGCAGTTGCTTCACTGGGTGTCGATTTAGTTGATGTATTGATGAAATACATCTATAAAGGATTTGAATTCCCTTCAGAAGGTTCCAGCGGTCATTTACTATTATGGCATGAAAAAGCTTTCCAAGTTGGCGGAGCGGGAGCCATTGTGAGAGTTTTATCTGACACTAGAAGAATTTAAATAAAAAAACAATCTATCTTTCATTTCTTTTTATTATTTGCTCATTGTTTAATTTCTACACTTTACCTTTATTACACCTCTACATTTATTTATTATGTCTTAGATATATATTATCTGAAATAATTTTGAAATTTAATAAATAATTAAATCAATTTAATATTGTTGTTTTCAAATCGTACTGCTCTAGTTTTTAATTACTATTTATTTAATTAATATGTATGTGTATGTAAATTAACATTTTGCGTTTTCTGATAAATCAAAAAAAATCAAGAAATTACAGCAAAATTTTACTATCTCCATATAAATCTTATATATAATTTCGAAAGAGACTTTGTAACTATGTAAGTATGTAATTTTGGTTGGTAACATCGAAAACAAATCAAAGTTTCTATGACGACGATTCGATATTTTTTTTTCAATTCAAATAAATGTAATAAAAAAAACATGAATATTTACTATTACATTCGCCATGTTTAAGCTGTTAATATTTCAAATACTGAGCGAATCCGGGTAAAAAAACTAGTACATATATATATGTTTTCGTATATGCATATATGATTTTGCAGTAAATAAATAGCACACTACTTAATAAGCATTCTGTAAAACAATGATTCAATGGAATGAATGAAAGCTTCATTCAAGACTAGCTATTACTCTATTAGACAAATCAATAGCAGAGAGAACAGTAGGCGTTGGCTACATTGAATTTTTTTAGTTTTATTTATAATTTAGTACTCCACTATTGGAATCCAATGAAACTAAAATTAAATAGTATGTGTACAGACTCCAGGGATGTTCAACTCGAGAGCACCCCGGAAGTCGGTTTCTTAGAAGCTCGTGGTAAGCGTGGGCGGGACTGGTCTCCTCCAAGGGATCTACAGGTCGTCGTCTGCGGTCTGGTCTCTGCTGATGTCTATCTCTCTCTCTCTCTCTCGTACAGTGTGCGTAAGGGAGTGTGATACAGGACAAAGGCGGGAAATTATACAATAATGATAACAGGTTGTAATTCTGTTTGTATGGTGACTGTATTTTATATATATATAAATACAAAGAATAAGCAGAGGGGGGGGGGGAGTCCGTCGTGAAATTAGCGCGCACGTGTTCGAGAGGTTATGATAACCTCACTCCTCACGTGACTACGTGATCTGACTTCGACGAAGAAAGACCACGATTTCCTCACTTCTCACCGGACGTATACTGAAGCTGTACTTCCAGTATCGTCTGCCGATCCAGGCTGAGCTGATCGGGACTCGGTGGTGGGAACAAACTCGGTAGCGAACAGAGATGTTCACTCGACCGAAGCGGAAAACGAATAGAAGGCGGGGACGCGCGCTCGGCGCCGATCTCCCTCCAAAACGGCTCCTTTGGTCGTAACGCCACGAAAGCTGACCATGAAGACTTGGTCGGAACATACTCCCCCCGTTGGAAGTCAGAGGATCGAATTCCAAAACAAATAAGAATTAATGGTGCACAAGCGACTAATGAAATACACAAAAACCAAGCAAATAAGCAAAAAAATAACAAAAAAACAACACAACAAAATAACCCAGTCAGCAAACAAAATAACATTAGTCCACCGTCAGTTTCCCATCCTACATAAGCAGCTGACTAAGCCGGCAAGAAACAAACAAAAAATAGACAAACAAACAACCAAAACACCAACAAATAACCAACACCAATGCTAGGTAACAATATTGTTCAACCGTTATATGTCCCAATCTATCCTGATAGCTCCATTACAAAGCACCAATCAAACCAACAAGAGAAGCATAAAAGAAAAGCAACTCAAAAACTTAAGTTAAAACACATAAACTGAATCCACAACACAGATACAAACAACGCGCCAACTTTAATGTGGGACGTTATGAACGTTCGCCACACCGTTGCACAAATTCACTGAGTGCTGCTCGACTGGCAGTCGAGCTACTCGCCGGACTGCTCGCTTGGTGTTGCTGATGGAGGAGTAGTAGGACCTACTCCTGTGCCCCTGTCTGCCAGGGGCCGCTGCTGCATGTGCTGGTGTGGTAGCACCCTCGCTCCGGGTTGATCGACCAGATCCTCCTGCTGTTGCGCAACTAGTGGTGCGCCAACTAGGAACTGGCCAGGAGTTATGGGAGCTGGGTTGGGAAGGTCGAAAGATGTGAGGGTTAAAGGGCGCGGGTACATTGCGCTTCGGCAAGCGGAATCTTCGTTCCGCGGAAATACGCGATTCGTCCAGGGGACGCGTAACTGTCTTGACTGGACGTCTCGCGCCAAAAAAAGATAACGGATCACGACCCGTTGTGTGATGGCAATTCCGAGAATCGCTTGAAACTGTGGGCGCATCTAGAGAGCCGCCCAATATCCAGCCGAAAGCTGTGTTCATCATCACGATGCGTCCTCCTCTGTCACCGCGTGACTTGGAGGGAACTAAAATGGTACGTTTGCCATTGCGTAACATCGCATGATAGGCGTCGCTGCCTATCACCATATCCACTGTACCGGGAATATCGAATGACGGATCGGCAAGGGGGAGATGAAGCGGCAAATGGCTCCGAATTTCGGACACGTTGCGCGATGGAAGTTGATTCGCGATCTCGGGCATGATTGCGCAATCGAGATCAACACTGGAGCCCTGATTGGGGATGCGCGGTAGAATTCGAATTACCGCGCCACTAGTAATGGACGTCCTATTTGAACCTATTCCTACCAGGTTGACGTCCATCCTTTTCGACTTTAAGGCGAGTCGCCTTCTTAAGTCTTCAGAGATGAGGTTGAGTTCGGAGCCGTTATCTAACAATGCTCGAACCTTGTGCGAACGCCCATCTCCGCCGCGAACTTGTACTTCCACGGTGGATAACAGGACAGTTCGGGCGTGAGAAGGCGATACGCGTCTCACCGAGTGTAAAACCAACGATGATTTTACGGGTTTGGCGTTCTCTGATTTCTTTGGGCTCCGATAATGTTTGGCCTTATTTGAAGGCGAAGTTTGGTATGGAGTTGAGTCATGTAACATGGTGTGATGGGCATGACCGCATTTGAAGCATCTCTGCTTTGTTTGGCACGCGTGAACTATGTGCCCTGGCCTCAAGCAGTTGAGACATAGTCGACGTTTTATGGCGTTCGACCTACGCTCATCACCGCTCATTTGGCGGAATGATGGACAGGCTAGCAGAGAATGACTTCCGCTGCAACTGATGCAGGAGGGGCGTTCCCTCCTCACATGCAGAACTGCTGCCTTCGGATTCGTAATGGTTCTTGGTCGAGGATTCGACTCGCCTTTTAAGACGAAGTCGGCATTTGCCATCGATTGGCACTGAAGCGTCAGAAATTCGATGAGTTTGTGGAATGTGCACTCCTCATGTTTTGGCGCTTGAAGCTCCCATTGTCGAACCGTGTATCGATCGAGCTTCCTAGTGATGCACATGACCAAAATGTCGTCCCAAGTGTCGACCGGAACGCCCAAGTTGGCCAGTGCACGGACGTGCATGTTAAAATCGTCTATGCAGCGATGCAAACTTGCGTAACTATTGGACGCAATTTGTTCCGCGTCCAATATTGCGCGAATGTGGGACTGAACAACAATTTTTTTATTATTGTAGCGCTGCTCCAGAATGGACCAAGCGCGGGAGAAGGAATCATCAGATAACTCTAAGCCACTGACTACGCGATTGGGTTCTCCTTTTAGGACTGCCAACAAGTATTGGAAACGGGCGAGTTGAGAAGTTTCGCCGGCCATAGCGACCAAGAAGCGTTGTGAGAAAAGGGGCCAATTTTGGACGTTGCCTTCGAAGGTGGGCAACTCCAAACGGGGCAATTTTATTGCCGAATTTGATTGCGATACAGCGGAAATCGTGACGGCAGCGCCACCTACCGGCGACGCGCTCAGTTGCAGCTCCCGCAATCTAAGCATTTCCATACATCGTTCGAGGGCGATTAAGTATTCCGTCTCGAACTCGTCAATGACGGACTCGGAGGCCCGAGCCTCCGCTTCGTCCAGCTCGTCAATCTGAGCTTGGACCGATTCGAAATCAGACAACAGAGGTTTAATTATCTCGAGTCTGATTTGGAGCATGGAAATACTCAGATCCCCCTCCAAATGGTTCGCATTTCTCGTTAACCGAGCGCGAATGCTTTTCCGCGTATTCCGAAGTGCTTCCATTTTGGACACGACAAAAATAAACAATGGACACGGGAAAAGAAACAAAATGGCGACCAAAAATCACAACAACAACAGAAAAATGCTAATTACGACCAACCTAGATTAGACGACGTTGACAGACCAGCTCTGGAAGAAATCCGGCTCTTTCGAAGGACCAAATGTACAGACTCCAGGGATGTTCAACTCGAGAGCACCCCGGAAGTCGGTTTCTTAGAAGCTCGTGGTAAGCGTGGGCGGGACTGGTCTCCTCCAAGGGATCTACAGGTCGTCGTCTGCGGTCTGGTCTCTGCTGATGTCTATCTCTCTCTCTCTCTCGTACAGTGTGCGTAAGGGAGTGTGATACAGGACAAAGGCGGGAAATTATACAATAATGATAACAGGTTGTAATTCTGTTTGTATGGTGACTGTATTTTATATATATATAAATACAAAGAATAAGCAGAGGGGGGGGGGGGAGTCCGTCGTGAAATTAGCGCGCACGTGTTCGAGAGGTTATGATAACCTCACTCCTCACGTGACTACGTGATCTGACTTCGACGAAGAAAGACCACGATTTCCTCACTTCTCACCGGACGTATACTGAAGCTGTACTTCCAGTATCGTCTGCCGATCCAGGCTGAGCTGATCGGGACTCGGTGGTGGGAACAAACTCGGTAGCGAACAGAGATGTTCACTCGACCGAAGCGGAAAACGAATAGAAGGCGGGGACGCGCGCTCGGCGCCGATCTCCCTCCAAAACGGCTCCTTTGGTCGTAACGCCACGAAAGCTGACCATGAAGACTTGGTCGGAACAGTATGTTTAAACATTTTGGTGTCAGTTTCAGTAATTGTACTTTGAAATATTTCAAATCATTCATTATGACATTGAGATACAATTTATTTTCATCGTTGGCTGCCTTGATTTTTCGTTATAAGCCGAATCTGTAAATAAATGAAAAGCTATAGAGAACGACAGCAATGAAATAATGATGTGGTTTAATCAGGGCCAGACTGAAGATTTTAAGCGCCCAGGGCAAAACCTAAAATTTGCGCCTTCCCTCCTCCCCCTTATTTTTATTAATACATGTTACCCAATATAATTTAATAAAATGCAATACAAGATAAAAAAAAACAAATCAAAATAATTAAACTAATTTCAACATCAATTATCGACTAGACATATGAACTTCGCATATTTATACAGACATACGAGTCCGTACCGTCATTTTGGATTTGATTATAATAAAAATCTCGTAAAAAAAGTATATGCTGAGCGATATTTGACAGTTTTCTGTACGATAATTCCCCAGTGCGACAGGAGATCCGCGCGCGCGATTTTCGTAGCGGCGGTTATCCTGGTAGAGATTCACATTTGGGATGTAACTCGTTTACCACATCTACAGTATGAATCCTGGCGTCTGATATAAAGATCGCTTTTGCTCGTAAATATATGAAGTCGAAAAAGGTTGACTTAATGATTAAATTCTAGTTAATGCGCCAGGTATGATGATGGGTAAACGGATTATTCCGCAAAAGCGATCTCGCGCACGTCACTAAAATCTCGATCACGGAACATCTGGCACTCGAGTTATCGTAAGTGAAATATTTCGCGTGTGTAGTTTTTGATTGATGGAGTTTTTGGGTGCCAAATGTTCCGTGATCGAGATTTTAGTGACGTGCGCGAGATCGCTTTTTGCGGAATAATCACCGAACCGTGATGATGATACGACGATGACTTCGCGCATGTTGGTATGAATGAGTGTCAAGGTGACGGAAGTTGGCGTTCTGGATCCCCGACAGGCGGCAGGCGGTCGAAAAGACCGGCAGTCGAGGAGCGGCCATCGTACAGTTGACGTTCAGCGTTCGTCGGTAGCACATCTCCATTTCCATTCAGGTGACAGTGAGGCCGCGAGGTCTTTCCCTCGAAACCCCACTCCTCTGACGCTGCCATCCCACTGCCCACTCCCCACTGCCCACTGCCCACTGCCCACTCCCCACACCCCACACCCCACACCCCACACCCCACACCCCACACCCCACACCCACTTATGTAGATTTCTTTTGAAAACATCCTTTTGTGCTCGAGTGTTCCACGAATCTGCGTCGATAATCGTTATACTCGTATACCTGTCCTGCGCATATGCTAATTTTATGCTATTCCCATTAAATGGCCTCCCAAAGCTTTTGCTAATTGTTGTGCGCACTTTCTCGTCAGACCGTTTCGTGTCCTTTTCACGTTTGGATTCGATGTTATCGTGAAAGCATCAGCGCGCTTGTTATTCCAAAACGTCTCTAATTCTTTCAACAACATCTGTTATCGCCCTCGATATCTACGTTGTATATCCTTTCGAATACCCCCATCGATCACATTGTCCCATCTGGTGTGTATTTACCGTGTTTCATATCAATATATGCGCATCAATCGTAATTACTTTGTAAACGTTTTGCCACTGCGCCATCTCTGTTTTTATCTATATTGCAAAATCTACCTCGGAACGTATAGCAAATGAAGAATTAATTCATCAAAGCAAACTGTTTTTTTTTTTTGTATTACTATACTTTCTTTATAACCGACTGTGCAACTGTCGAAGACTCATTATATGTATGTATTTGTGTTTAAATTTGTACTGCGTATAATTTTACATTATATTTTTCAGTTTACCCAGATACGGATATTGTCCACGAAAAGATGCCGACCTTAGGAGAGATGTTTCCCAATTTCACTTGCACAACGACCATAGGAACTTTGTCGTTTCACAAGTGGCTGGGAGATTCGTCAGTATTTTCAACTTTGTATATTTCTAACAAATTATAAAAAAGGAAATGAAGTTCATATTGAGATATATTTTTTTTCTTCCCAGCTGGGGCATTCTTTTTTCCCACCCGGCTGATTTTACACCGGTGTGTACCACCGAACTGGCGAGACTCGTCAATCTCGCACCCGAGTTTGAAAAGCGAAATGTCAAGATCATTGCCTTATCTTGCGATTCGGTTAAGAATCACGAGCTTTGGCAGAAGGACGTCAAGTCATATGCGGGTTGGTGGCATATATAATATTAATTTCATTCAATTAAAATAATTGTGCCCCTGGTCGTATCTTCTCCGAACGCCTTTGATTAATTCGACAACCTTTTATATAGGAGACGTTCTTTATTATAGTTCTATGTGCTAATGCCCAAACACCCTACATTTTACGCTCATATGTTTGACTGATTTTAGATACTCCTTGTTTACTTCAGGTTATTTATTAACTATGTATGCATGTTTTAGGCGACAAGTCCCCCGGCTTTCCATTTCCAATCATCGATGACAGTGATAGAAATTTGGCTGTACTCTTGGGAATGTTGGATCCTGATGAAGTTGATTCACACGGTATTCCACTAACGGCTCGTGCGGTGTTCGTAATCGATCCAAAAAAGAAGTATCGCCTTTCAATCTTGTACCCGGCGACCATTGGCCGAAACTTCAAGTGAGCACAAATTATTTTAATATTTTAAGAGTTTGTTGTTCTCATTTTCTTCACTTATAATTTATTTTTTAGTGAAATTTTGCGTACAATTGACGCAATGCAGCTAACAGATACGCATAAGGTGGCTACTCCTGCAGACTGGGAGGTAGTTTTTTTAATGTTTTTATTATATTTCTTTTAATTTAAATATTCACATACCAGCTTGTTTTTTATTATTTCAGGTTGGCAAGGAATGCATGATTTTGCCAGTGGTGACGAATCTACAGTTGAATAAGATGTTCCCTCGTGGCACGACATCTGTGGCTGTTCCATCAGGATTGCCTTACATGCGCAAAACTCCTCACCCCTAATTTCATTTTTAAATTGATGAAATTACATAATTTTTCGGTGTTCAATGTGTCAAAAAAAAAAAAAAAATATATATATATATATCATACATAGATAAAAGAGTTTATATTATATATTGGCTTAGGGAAAAGGCGTATGACGCAATTACATATATGTATATGAAAGGTATATTTTAAGAATGCAACATACGCACACATGTTAGAAGTATGACCATTTACAACATGCCATCAATATATTTACATATTACACACTGATACTTATGTCAAATACGAATTTATTGTTAATGATCTCAATTAACCCAGATGATGAGTGCTTGTTAAGATAATGGGAAGAACTGATGATACTAAGGAAACAATTACCATTCTTAAAAGGGTCCAATGGATATATATATATATATATATATATATATATATATATATATATATATATATATATAATTATATAGCCAAAGCTTATTTATCTCAATGTTTTTGAACCTTTGTGGTTGTGTGTCGACCCAAAATAAAATGCTTTAAATGTATAGAACATAGATGTAATTTTGTTTGTGTATTGAAATAAAGCATATTGGTGTTAAAAAATAATTTTATTTAAATTTCAACGTTTGCCAGCCTTATGAAAATTTCAGGTTATTCTATTTCTATGATCTCTTTAGAAGTTTCTTGATCAACTTTCACAGACTGCTTTACCATTCTGATATTTTTCGGTCGATCGGTCATTTAAATATTCGGTCGTAAAGCAAACATATGTACAGGATAGATTCCTTTAGGAAAATCTTCTTGTTTCAGTTCTTTAACTATTTTTAATTTAGCTTTTTTAAATATCCTCAATAAGTGTTTCATTGGACGTGTAACAGAAGAATCCACTTCATCCTTTTCAAGTTTATTCGAAGATGTTACATTTTCCTTCACTATTATCAAACCGTTTGGATTTAAAGAATTTCTGAAACAAAAGAAATTAAATCTGAAAACATTTCTTGCATCGAATGTGAAATGTTTTGCACAAAAAAAAACACATACCCGCATGTAATAAAATATTCTATTAAATCAGCATCTTTTAGATGTCCGAGAACCCATTGATTCCAAATGACATCATATTTCTTATCCGGTTTAAAATTTTGGAGACCAGAAGCATACATGGTGCCTATTTTATCTGGATTGTCAATGAAATGGTGCGCTTTTTCCAAAAACTGCTGGTTTTGTTCGACCAAGTCAACCTTATCGAAATATTTGGTCAAGAGGAATTTAGTGACGCGGCCAATTCCCGCTCCACAATCCAGGGCGATATTTCTTTCCGGCGGTGAACTATTTTTACAGCAGAATAACTCCTCTAAAAAAGAGCTAGAACCTTTCACGTCGTCGTCAGATATGAATTCGAAACCACCTAAAACACCTTCAAGAGTTGCGGGCACTTGGGCCCAATAATCTATGGCATCTTCATAAAATTTGGATTCCATGATACGAGATACTCGCTTTATAACCTACAATTGAAAAGACTGAATAAGATACTAAACGTTTAATTAATAATATAAATATATATCTAACTGACATATTGTAGAGAGAAAATTTCAGTTAAGTCCACCGAAAGCCTCCAGCGTCATTCCATTTTACTCGTCGACCGGATCGTTAACACATTGACAATATTGACAGTTGCGCATATTTGGTGTTGCCATGTTTAAAATATATTCATGATTCGGTGATTACACCCCAAATGTGAATCGCTACCAGGATAACCGCCGCTACGAAAATCGCGCGCGCAAAACTCCCGTGGCACGAAAGTAAATAATAAAAATTTCGTAAACAAAAGCATATGCTGAGAAATTTTCGCACAGGCAATTTTCCTGTGCGACGAATTTTCGTTCGCCGGGAGACCACGCACGTGATTTTCGGTAGTTATCCTGGTAGCGATTCACTTTTGCGACGTAACCCGAACTATCATACTAACAAGAGTTTGAATTCCGGGTTTTTCGCATTTGCGATTTTTGTGGCTGCGATTGTAGTGTGCGCAATCGTAGTGTGCGAAAGAATCCGTTAAGAAAAATTTTAGATTAGAGTGCCAAAGGCAAAATTTCTTTCTTAGAGTATTTAGAAAAAAATTCCCGAGGGCGCCATCGGGTGTAAGGCCGGCACTGTATACAATTCAAATATTTTTTTTATTAAAATTACCATTCTTTTTCTATTTATACTATCAGTAAATTTAGCTTTTGCCCAATTGTCACTCATTTTGCTACTGGTGTTGTTGTAAGATTGCCAATTTTGTAGTCGGCGGTCACCAGTGTAAGACAGGGAAGGTATTTTGACCGTATCTCGGTCTTACGAAACACGCGTTGTGTAGTTTGAAAGAGGATCGTTTATTTTCGTTCAATTTGGTACAATGGTTATTGTATGTACGAAGAGGTTTCTTCGGAGAAGTGATCTGTATGAACTCCAGAGCTCACTCTGCCGGTGGAGGTTGCTGCGTTGCTTTATAAACGTTTTGGGTTGAAGTGTGTCGTGTGCACATCTTTTGTTCTTGGTACTCGCGTTGACCTACTAATGCTGCGAGCGTGGTTTTATGGGTTCATACGCCTGGACGTAGTTCGTGGTTTTTATGGGTTCAGTGTGTTCTTCCTTTGTTTCCAAGACACGTGTATAGAAACACGTGTCGACCTTTTGACGAGGCGAGCGTGTGCCATGCGTTAATGACTTTCCTGGATATGTGTCGCAGTGACCTGATGAGATCATTTAAGTTGTACTATATGCCTACATTGTCAACAAAATATAGGTAATGTCAACAAAAAAAAACGGGTGCCAGTAACAAAAATAAATACCGATCCTACAACCTAATCTTAAATTAATAAAACCAACCCTAACTTAACCTAACCTTAAATAAATGAGTTTTGGCTGCTAAGATATTACGATGTGTTTGGATGGATATTACGATGTGTGAACTATGAGGAGAGTGGGAATGGACAGGAGCGAGGCGACGCACAATCATCCAACTATCAAAAATTATAATTTCACTGATGGGGGCCAGTAAAACTGTATTTGGATATGATTTCACTGAACTATACCCAGTGAAAATGTAACTGATTATGATTTCACTGAAACATCAAATTTTATTTTTGTTACTGGCAACCCATTTTAAGTTCGTGCGAGCTATTTTAGGGTAATTGGACTATTCGTCACATTGGGGTGGTCACAAAGACAATTTTTGCCATGAAAATCGCGAATACACAATATTTGGCACTCAAGTTCTCGTTACTATGCTAAAAAATAATCTTGTTGCACATGTGAAATCTCACACTGAGGAAAAATCACACAAATGTGATGTTTGTTTCAGATCATTTGTCAAGAACTCTTACCTAATGAGACATAAAAAATCTCATACTGACGAAAAGCCGTATAAATGTGATGTTTGTTTCAAATCATTTGCTGCAAAACGTTATCTCGTTGTGCACATGAAATATCACACTGGCATTTGCCCGCACAAATGTAATATTTGTTTTAAATCATTTGTTCTAAGGTATAAACTTTTCAGACATAAAACATATCATACTGGGGAAATGCCATATAAATGTGATATTTGTTTTAAATCATATTCTATGAAAAAAAATATTGTTGTACACATGAAATCTCACAATAGAGAAAAGCGACGTAAATGCAATATTTGTTTCCAATCATTTACCAAGAACTCTGACCTAATGAGACATGAAAAAACTGACGAAAAGCCGTATAAATTTGTTTCAAATCATTTGCTCTAAGACGTTATCTTGTCGCGCACATGAAATATCACATTGGGGTTAACCTTCACCGATGTGCCTTTTGTTTCAAATCGTTTGCTCAAAAATCTGTACTCACCAGACATGAAAGATCTCATACTGGAGAAAAACCATATAAATGTGATCAGGACCGACGAGAGGGGGGGCACAGACTATGCAAATAACCTGGGCCCGGTCGATTGATAGCATTCTAATTTATTTATTTATACATATCAAGTTCACTTTTTATCGAGTGCATGTGTCTATACCCTTTAGGTATAAACAAAGATTACCTAAAAACAATCTGCTTTAGTTCTTCGACTTTAGAGAGTCTTTAATTAATATTATGTATTAGATGTATGTATGTATATGTATTATGAACATTTATAAGAATTGTAAATAGGTTTTTGAGCTCTTTTTCCTATTATGCTATACATTAAGAGGGCTGTACACCCGAAACCTTAATTTTGTAGCCGTTTCTTTCTTCGATATATATATTGAGTGAATGTATATATTGAGTGAATGCGACAATATATATCAATATATATATTGAGTGAATGCGACAGTTTCGCTTCGACCAGATAATACGTATTTTAAATCGACAAAATCGAGGTTTCGTACTCTCCTATTTCCTCCTCCAAAACTGGACCAATTTTTAAAAAAATTTCATCATCGGTATGAGAAAGATATTTTCTGTGCAACTATGCGCGTATTTTTTTTTTAAATCGACCGTTAAATAAGCACGCTGGACTCTTTTTGTGGGTGTAAAAATGAGGCGATTTTATAGATGTTTGGCGGCTCTAGCTCCTATAAAAAATAACTAATCAAAAAAATAAAAGCACAGATGCATGCTAATGGTGGATATCCATAGCATATTAAAAAATAATTTCTCTAGTGCCATAGTTGAGGAAGGGAGAAGTGTAATACGTTTGTATGGACAAGGCGCTGGTGTCCAGCCCTCTTAAAATTAGAATAATAGAATATTATGATTACTAACAAAATTAAATTAAAATTGAAAAATAGATAATGATCAGTAGCTATTAAAATATATATAAGATGTACTGTGAAAATAATTTAGTAATAATAAAAAGCATTTAAAAATCAAAATCAGTCGAGTTAGTATATAATATTATAATTTGAATTTGTAAATGAAAATATTGTATATAAAATTATGTCAAATATATTTTCGTTAATTATAATCGATTTTAATTTATATACGTACAACTTTCCAAACACCATACATATTTCATAAATATTTTTACTAGGTTGGATCATATTTTTTTCTTAGGTTCCACTGCTACAAAATTGCATCGGGGCCCGGATTTTCTCTCGGCGGCCATGAAAATGTAATAATTTTTTAAAATCATATTTACTTATAAGTCATATTGTTGTACATATGGAATCTCACACTGGGAAAAAGCTACACAAATGTAATATTCGCCCCATATCGTTTTCCCCAAAGAATAATTTTGTTATACACCTAAAACCTCATTGGGGAAAAGCTATGTATATAACAAACATGATATCTGTTTGTTTTAACTCGTATTCTCTAAAAAATCATCTTGATGTACACGTGAAATTTCGCACTGAGAAAATGCCACAAAATCGAAATATTTGTTTCGAGTCATTTTCTCAAAACTATAACCTTGTGAGACATGAAAGATTACGTACTGGGAAAATATCGTATCACTGTGTGCTCGGAAATGGAATCTTGTTATACACTTGAAATCTTATACTGGAGGAAGTCACACATTAAGAACTGAAAATGAGAAATGAGAAAACAGATTTCACATTAAATATATATTTTTTAATTAATTATACATACACACAGGACTTTTTTTTTAGAAAAAAAAGGTGCTGGAATTCAGTTACTAAAAAGTTTTTTTGTTAGAAAAGATTATATTTAAATTGTATTATATAGAATATTCGTTTGAAACATAAAAAATGCAGAGAAAAAAGGTGCCGGAACGTCGTTCTACCGCGTTACATGGGGGTAAAAATCCTACATCGGTAAAAATGTTTATTAATAAATAAGATTTCATAATATATTTTTAATATCTTTTTTTTCTTCCTTGTTCATTCAAATACTCAATACAAAGGCGCTACTAGTCATGCTATCACACAAGAGGGAATTCAAAATATGACTCAATTAATATAAATTTTTGACGTTGACCTTCATTTTTATTTGCTCTTCACTTGGAAAAGTATAGTAAAATAAATAGCAACCACCACTCCCTGCCTACCGTGCCAACCCCTTCAATGGACAAAGCAGCCAAACACAACAAACCTTCGCTACCACCGTAACTTGGCCATCATAAGTGACCTGGTAAAGAAGCACACTTGGACAGCTAACAACACAAGACCCGCTGTCGAAGCAATGGCTAGAAGAACAGACTAAAGGTGGACAAAATAAGTGCTAGAATGGTACCCGAGAGAATACAAAAGGGTAAAAGGAAGACAGGGAAGATGGGTGGACGAAATTAAGAAATGTGTGGGGTGAGATGGATGAGAGTTGCGCAAAACAAAGACGAGTGGAAGCGTGTTAGATAGACCTTCATCCAACAGTGGATGGTGAGCGGCTTTAGATGATAATGATGATGATGACATATCCCTTTACGCTTTTTGTGGAATTCTATTGCGTTAGTTCTTCTTTGAAAGTTTGGATGTCTCGCGAGTGCGGCTCTCTTGAGTGTACATATTTATCCAATCACCAATAATGATAAGTGCAATTATTTACGGCTGATGCAATTATGTGTGGCATTAGTTATCATTTGATTTCCGCCCATCGTGGAATTCAAATGATAAATAGTGTAATTGGTATGAAAACACAAACGAATAAACGAAGACGCCCATACACACAGTGTAAATGTGCATTCAGTGAAGTCGGCGAAATGCAGATCGAGTGTCGGGCGATTGGTAAACGGACTACTACTCATATGTGAACCAGTCACAAGACAATCGGTCACACGTGATCACCCGTCACACTAAAACTGGTCACACCCAAAAATTCGACCAATTTTTAATTTTCGATGTGACCAGTTTTTTCATGACCAGTTTTAGTGAGACGGTTGATTACGTGTGACCGATCTAGAGCGACTGGTTGTCCTGTGACCGGTTCACATTTGACTAGTAATCACCGAACCGATCGATTATATAGTTGTCGTCCTGTGTCAGTGGTACTAGTGGTATTAGTGGTATCAGTGGTGTCAGTGGTGTCAATCGTCCTCTGTCTGCTGTCTGCTGTCAGTGTCCCTTCGCCTGCGCCACCGCCCCGTGACTCGTCCCCCGCCTTCGCCCCCCGCTTCCGGTCTGCTGACGGCTCCCCCGTTTCTCTGCTGACTCTCGACTTCCGGCCACTCGTCGGCACTCCCACGTCGAACTTCGAACGTCGACACTCGACACTCCCACTTCGATATCTACACAAAGCCACCACACCAACCAGTAACTTTACACTGCTTTCTATAATTACTTCAAGCCTTTACGTGCGTCATTAACTACCTCTTATTTTTTGTGAAACCCCAAATAATTTCCCTCGCTGTAATACAATTAAAATTTATTTTTTACATTCGTGGGAAAAAATTCTAGTACAGTTCTCACTTATGCGTCATGATGATCTACATTTTTTTTAATATGATTTTTTTCAATTCCTGAACCGTCATAAACAAAGCTGCATTGAAAAAGCGGACGGATAATCAGCGATCCAAACAATACAGTTTGTATACATAGAGATAGCAACACAGTCGTTGACTGAATTCGCGATAACATGCTACTTTCAGTTGTTAATTTACATACAGTGTAACCTAAAATTTGCTCAAGTGTGATAAATATTCAATTTTTAATTTATTATTGTTTCAGAAAATGTCGGCCGGACCTTACAACTACTCTTATATATTTAAATATATCATAATTGGTGATATGGGCGTTGGAAAATCTTGCCTCTTGCAACAGTTCACCGAGAAAAAGTGTGAGTCTTGTTTGTACATATGTTTAAATTAGCCATTTTATTTTAGAAATAAAATAATTTAAAATTGTCTAATTTCATACTGATTTATTTACATTACTTAATTTTGTTAGACGATTGTCAACCACCAATGTAAATACATACATATTATGTTATATGGAATTTTCAATTCCCGAACTAATACAAATTAAAAGTTGAATAACCATACAAAATTACTCTACAGTAAAATACGATTATGATTATTATTATTATAGATTAATTGTCATCCCCATATAACGTTTTGTACCATAATACATATATTTACTATGCAACACCTAAAGTTGTTAAAAATTTTAAATAAAACTAATAATATGTCGATTTGCCCACATCTATCCTTTGTTTTAAAGAAAAAAATCGATATTGAGACAAAATTAACGGTTCAAACTGATTCGGTAAATTAAATTGATCAACTAAACAGAAAATATGTCAATTAGCATTGTTTATCCAAGACAACGCGAAAACATATTTTGTTGTGAGTTCAATTTAAAGGCAACAAGTGGATATTTTTCGTAAAGCAAAGGACGTGTTTGAACAGTATTTAACCTTAGTAAATAATTTAATTTGATTTTGAGGAATTGATTTGTAAATAATCGAAAATAATTTTATCATTAGTCATGGCTGATTGCCCCCATACGATCGGTGTTGAATTTGGTACACGCATTATTGGTGTATCGCAACAAAAGATCAAATTACAAATTTGGGACACAGCTGGTCAAGAGAGGTTCCGAGCTGTCACAAGATCGTATTACCGTGGTGCTGCAGGTGCATTGATGGTATATGATATAACTCGCAGGTATGTTGTACTTACATACATAAATACAGTTTTTCAAATATGTTATGTTTTCTTAATCGGGTCGATAATGCTGTACATTTTTAAATTGTACATACATATATTATAATACGATATACTCATCTGAATGTCATTGTCATTCATATTTCAGTTTACACACGTGTGCCGAATTTTTTTTAACTTACACAAATTCAAATATCTTGTTGCAATTATTTTATTATGTTAATTTTTAGATCCACTTACAATCATTTGAGTAGTTGGTTGACTGATACCAGAAGTTTAACCAATCCGAGTACGGTAATCTTTTTGATCGGTAATAAAGCCGATTTAGAAAGTCAGCGTGATGTTACGTATGAAGAAGCGAAACAATTTGCCGATGATAATGGTCTGATGTTTGTCGAAGCTAGTGCTAAAACGTGAGCATTTTATATTAGTATCTACCTATTTTTAATTAATTCCTATTACGTAATATTATTTTATTTTTTTATCAATCGCAGTGGACAAAATGTCGAAGAAGCTTTTCTTGAAACTGCGGAAAAGATATACCAAAGTATCCAAGACGGGCGTTTAGATCTGAATGCTGCTGAATCCGGCGTACAACACAAACCTGATCAAACTGGTCGACCGTTGAGCGATCAACCTGCGCCCAAAGATAATTGTTCTTGCTAACCATGCGTTGGTGATTATATTTTTTCTATTAAAAAATGTATACATTCCATTTCTATCTGGGAAATTATAATCAGTATAATTGTGTGATCATCTGTAACCGTTTGAAAATTTTGAATAAGTTTAATGTCACCCTTATTTAATAACTTAGTGTATTTTTTAACGAGAGGTTCTTGTAGTGCACACTGATAATTAATATTTTTTAAGAATACATATATGTTGCATATTTTGTGATGTGAATTTTGCTTACACCATTTATCACAATAAGCAAACACCATTGAAATGTTCACAAAGCAAATAAAAGTAGGGAAAAATCACAAAATATGTACAAGTTTTATGTAACACAATACATTTTTCTCTTTGGAAAAGTAGGTAATCATAAAATTATTATTATTCTTTACATTACAATTGGTTCTATTTTTTACATTTGTAATATAATTTAAATATTCACTAGTTACGAAAATTTTCAGCTTTAATTAATACATTTTGTAAAATAAAATTTATTTATTATATGCTGAAGATTATATCGTTGATATGAAATATTTACTACATACATGTATTAGAATACTATGATTTTAAAATTGAGCGGTAAGGGTTATGAAGTGAAAACCTATTTAAAAATATATATTAAATGATCTGCTTATTATTATATTAAGTTTCATTTCATTGTCTTCTGATGAAACGTTTCCATATGCTTGTTTATTTATATTTATATCGTAAAAATAAATAGGTTTTTATATTCTTCGGTGAATTATTAAAGTTGGAAAGCTTTTTATATTTGATGAATATTTCCAAATTATCAAACAGGGTTCACACTTTAATTTAATAATTAAAAAAACCGTTTTAAACTGATGTTCAATAATTGAATTTTATTCTTCAAATATTCTTCATTTACATATGAATATTGCAAATATAATTAAGATCCTAATTTTAGTCGTGTAAGTGATATGATAAATAAATTTATACACGCCTTTTAAAAACCATCCTTACAATATTGAAAATTCCATTATTATCCTTTAAAAAATTATCAAATTTTTATGTGTAAATGTACACAAAAAACTTTTCGTAATGTCGTAAAAGTTTGATGACAAAACTAATTTTATTATTGATTCAATGTAACATAAATTTAACATATCTATCATTGTTAATTTACCAATTTATTTCTGTTAAATGTTTTGAAGAAGTTTAGTTTGAATATCTTTATCTACATTCTTTTTAAACTATAAATTCTAATTATGCAAATTATATATGTATTTATATTTTATATTGTAAGTTAAACAAGTCCTTAAAACTTGGAATAGAATATTGATGTACAATTAGTGTGAATTAAATACCTTATCAATCTTACATGTATTTACTAATCAAATATGTATTGGAAAGACGTCGGCAAGTGAGTATTCAAGTAATTGATGTTGCGTGAACTAGTAGTATACCTAGATTTGTAAAAAAAAATATAATCAGAGAATTTTGGTTTTGCTGTTCCTAACAACACGTTTTCGCTCTCTTTTGATGTTTTCAGATCACTTAAAAGTATGCTACAGGTTTAAAATAACCCATAGGCTATTAATTAAAGCTGGCTTTAAATCGATTTACTTACGAGTAAACAAGGAATATATGGGAGGGTGATTTGCAGAATATTTACGATTTTTAATGTTAATGTTTTATTATGAAACGGGCTTTACACATCTGTAGCTAATATGTAAAATGTACAAAAAAAAAACAGATATTGGAAAATTGTGAAATAAATCGTATGTAATCTTTGAATTAGTTATTCAGATTATGCAAAAGCTGATGAAGTTTTATTCACCAATTTTCATTTTTTTATTTATTTTTTCGTCTTCAGTTATAAGTGGACGTTTATTTATATTATGTTTTTGCAGAATAAACACTGAGGTTTTCCCACGTCGTCTGTTATCTGAAAATATACATAAATTACTATCAATATATGATAATTTAAACTGATAAATGTAAAGTTAACAATTATGAAATGTAAAATTTTTGAAGATTGACTCAACTTCAGAGGTTTTGCATTCCATTATGTTAAATTTGATTTATACCTGCTTTCAAAAGAACTTTCTGCATATTTTTTGTTAAAACGTGTTTTGATTGTTGTTCACTTAAACCTAAAATAAGACATCTGTGATATTGTCAAGGAAATATAAAGTACATAGCTGCCATTTAATAACAGACTGCTTATGAAATAAAATTGCAAATTATTTGTCTTCTAATATATTGTATATATACATAGATAGCAGTGTTCAAAGGATACAAATTGATGACATCATATGGTCCTCTAACTTGAAATTCGTTGAGGGCTCCACTTGATAGAATAATGTTAGCTGATTTCCCAATAGAATGGTATAAATGAGCTCGGGAAATCATATTTTTTCTATAATTGGAACTTTTCAAAGCCGGGGCATACGGTATTTCAAAATATATTCCTCGTTCTACAGCTTGTTTATATAATTTTCGATTCAATTTAAAATTTGCATTAGATTCGAGTTTGTATGAAATTATATCTACATCCATATTACAACACGAATATTGAAAAGCTGAAACTGATGTCGGTATTACAGCTAAAATATCAAATTTCTTTAAATTTTCCGATTGATTCTGAAAAAAAATTCAATGTACAGAACAAATATCGATTATAAAAATAAAACTTTATAACAATAAAAAGATCTAGTTACCATTTTATGGATGATATTATTATCAGAGAATTCTATAGTCAGTCTGTTTAATATTGTAATATCGGTAATATCCTGAAATCGTAAGATTACACTGTATGAAAATTAAAACTGGATTCACACCATAAAAAATTTAAATAAAGTGGATTTGTTAAACCTCAGGAATTTTTATAGGTTCTGGGACCGGGTCTTGACAGTGTCCCGGTTCATTTTTCTTCTTCTTTTTTTGTTCAAAAACAGATTCGTCTACGTTTTGATTGATGGCAACGGTGTGATATCCCACTATAAAGATTTAAAAAAACTTGTTACAATATAACTTGAAAAAATTACAGAGGTTAGGAAAAGTTTCGCGATTCAAAACTGAGATTAAACGATTCATAAAATCGTCGGCGTGATAATTAAATTGATTAGTCTACATTTCTTTAACACGTGTATTTTCTTCAAGTCGAAGTTTTCAGATAAATACAGATCGCAAAAGCCGCACGACCCAAACGTCATTTTGACACAATATGTTTTTAAATTTGGCCATACAGTACACTTTTACTCGGCATACATTAGTCCACATTGTCGGGACAGTCAATTTTCAATCAGATGAAATTTTAACGAAATGTTTTAACAGTAATTAAAATAATAAAAGTGTAATAGCGCACTGTATAGTACGAAACGTCGGCAGATTATCCGTTGGTCGATTCGAATTTCAAGATACATATGAACAATTACTTCTATCACTACTACTCACTGCGTATTTCATTCCGATCTGGAAACCTCTCTTCAAGTCTACAGAGTACTGTAAACGAACAGTATTGCTAGGTTTCTATCCAGTATTTCATACAAACTATTCCACAGTGACATCTATAGAGAATTTTTTGCAGCATTTTGTTATAGAAATTGGCGAACCTCAAGACGCTGAATAACTTGAGATTTGCAAAAGAGATTATAAAGTAAATGCCAATTTACAGGAACCGTTTCAATGAAAATCAGCAAAATTGACAAACTCTTAAAAGGATAAACGGGTTACATCCCAAATGTGAATCGCTACAGAAAACTGTCCAAATATTGTTCATCATATGCTTTTCTTTTACGAGATTTTTATTATTATCAAATCTAAAATGACGTTACGGGCTCGTATGTCCGTATTAACATGCGAAGTTTATACGTCTAGTCGATAGCAATAAAAATCTCGTAAAAAAAAAGCATTTGCAGAGCAATATTTGGGCAGATTTCTGTACGGAAATTTTCGGTTCGGTGATCGTTGGTCACAAAGCGCTCCCCTCAAAAGTCACTAAAATCTTTATAACGGAATATCTGGCAACCGAAAAGTCCATCATACTAACGATAGCTAATGTTACGTATACTAAAAAGAGCCGCCGGTTAAGTGCAATCGGATGAGGCCGAGGCGCATCCCTGACACTGTGCGACCGTTATAATTGGTTTCGAGGATTATCTTTAGATTCTAAGTGCATGTAGGCTAAACAATGGCCACTGAAGTGACCCATACCGTGGGACTGGGTGTCGTGGGAATACATGCCTAAACAATAGGGAAGTAACCGGATGCCTTGAACGACCAACCCGTTATAAGGCGGTACTTAGGTGATATCAAGACATTCTGAACGGAGCACTGGTGGTGCGTGTATCTCCTTAATCATCAATAAATGCTGTGACACGACTTTGGCCTTTTACTTGGATCCTCCACCCACCCCTACGCAACACTATCATACAAACGAAAACTCGAGTGTCAAATATTCCGCATTCACGGTTTTCATAGCAACAATTGTCTTTGTGACCATCGCAATGTGACTAAAGGTCTGTTCATACTTAACAGCACTGCACGACTCCGTTTCAAATATGTTATTTTATTACATTTCTATTCATATCTACCTACACGTCCCGGTCACGTCACGTTTACAGCAATTTGGTCGAGTGCAAGGGAAAATCGGCTTACTTATACATTAGAGGCCATGACGATACGGCGCAATATTGCTTACGTCGTATTGTCGAGTACTTGCAATATGAATGCATACACGTGCATTCGTAGCTACGCGTCAGAATACAAGTCAGCAAAAATGTTTCGACGTTTATCGAACGAAAAATTATGTATAATCGCGCTGTTGTTGGAAGAAGAAGCTCAAGAAGGCAATAAAAAAGCACGGAGGCGTTTTGATGTGCATCCCATGTTAAAAAATAGAAAAACCGAAGGAGAGTTTTGGACACTGTATAAGGAGCTTGTGGATGATG
Source organism: Arctopsyche grandis (assembly GCF_051622035.1). Classification (NCBI taxonomy): domain Eukaryota; kingdom Metazoa; phylum Arthropoda; class Insecta; order Trichoptera; family Hydropsychidae; genus Arctopsyche; species Arctopsyche grandis. The sequence goes on from NC_135362.1 coordinate 21,264,763, forward strand.
GACAATTTTTTTTTAAATATTTCCGTAAAAAAATTAATTTCTTTTTAAATATTTGCGCCAAAACCATGTCGAAAGATTGAACAGCTGTCAACTGTCACTATCGATAATTGGTCCAAAACAGCAAAGCGGCAGACTCATGGCACGTAATTCGCGTGTATATTTCCACGATGGCCAAAAAAACGGATACGATACGTTGACGGATGTCGCTGTAAGGTATGAACAGGAAATGTCGGGTACTGCTGTAAGCCTGCCGTGGCGTAAACGTGACGGTTGGTATGAATATACCTATACAAAATGTACCAAAGAATACTTTTTGGTACGGCCGGATACCTGCTGAAGTCGGTACGTGCTGACTAGGTATGAACAGACCTTTAATGTGCGCGCGCAGGATACGGGAGGAAAAGCCTGTTCCTCTTGTTCCTGTTGTACCCTGCTCGCGCAAATTAAGTGAGTATGTACCGCTTACCATGCACCCTTTTTTTTTGATCTTTGCCTTCCGATATTTGTGTTTTCTGTAATTTAACATTCTGGCTCGTCACGTAGACCCATCTAACTCAACTCGCTTACGGTAACTTAGCGCGTACATACGTCAAATTGATACGCACGTGCAACGGAGATGTGAGTGCAGGGTCGTTGCAATGGTGTCGGTGTCGGTGGCGGCATAGCGGTACTGCCGAGAGCCGAAAGTCAAAAGCCGAGAGCCGAGAGCCGAGAGCCGAAAGCCGAGAGCCGAGACCGAAACACCGACGAGTGGCGATTCGTGTGGGAGTGCGGCGGCGCGCTTTGCACGCTCACTCGCCTGCTCCTACCTTCTCCGCACACTTCACGCTCTACGCTATACGCTACGCACTCGTCGTCCATTGTTTTATACTATTATACAAGGTTAATTGGCTCATCGGTTTCGTGGATCGGGGCGCTCCGGCTCCGGAGACATTCGTCGGCCATTCGAGTCGGCGGCGCGCGTGTGAGTGGTGTGTCGGTTCGGTGTCGGTGTTGGTGTGTTGGTGTGTTGGTGTGTTGGTTGCCGAGAGCCGAGAGCGAGTCGTGTGTGTGTGTGAGCAGGAGGCCGTCAAGATGGCGCTGTCGGCGGCGGGTGGTTGTGCGGTTCGAGTGGCAGACTCGAGCTCTCTTTCGTCGCCACTCTTTCTCACCCCCAGCGGCCGTGGCTCCGGCCTCCGCGCGCGCCTGTAGCCGCCGCCCCCGAGTGACCGCCCCGAGCCCTGCCGCCCTGCCGCCCTGCCGCCCCGCGCAGACCGCTTCGCCCCGGCAAAGCCGCCCCCGCCGCACCACGTAAGTCTCCCCCGCCCCGAGCGCCGCGCCGCGCCGCCATTTCGCCTGACGGCCGCCGCCCTCCCGCCCACCTCCCACCTCCCCCACCCCACTTCCCCTCGCTGCGTCGCCGCCCCTGCCTCCCCTCCCCCGCCCCGGCCCGCTCTCCCCTCCCGCACCCCACGTTTGTCAACATTTCCTCGATTTCGACCCGTCCCCCCCCTCTCCTCCCCGCCCCGCCGCCTGTCAATTCCAGACAATTTCATCATTTCTTTTGCTAACGCGTATTGCGTCTGAGAAATGTGTACTACTTACATATTTATGTCTTGCGTGTCTTAACATTTCGTTCGAACGTCCATTTCCTCTACGTGTACGAAAAATCCGAATCAATTCAGGCCGTTTGTTTATTGCACCGGTTATGGTCAACCTTTTTGACAGATGGGCCAATTTGTCTATTTTCGGCCGCAGTGCGTCAAAATGTTAAATGCCGCGATCGTCACGGCCGACGAGAAAGGGAAAGGGGAGTAAAGTACCAGGACTCGCGGACCACACCACACTATCATTTGGGGTTGAAGCCGAGACGCGGGAGCGCTCGCCGCTGTCAGTGGCTATTGTTTGTGTGTGAGTGTAGGGTTGCCAGATGATAATTTGATAAAGGAGGCAGATGAGGATTTTCTGTAAAAAAGGAGGACATTCAGAAATTAAACGAATTTTTTATATTATTTTACTTTATTTTAATCACATTTAGCTGAGCTGCCAATTTTTGAAACAAGTTCTTGGTTTTTTAACAAATAATTATAAAAATCTTCACATGTCATGTTCTTGAAGTTCTATTGAGTGAGAATTAAATTAAAGATTTAACTGACTGCACAATTGTTTTTAACACTTTTGATTGTCCACTGCTCGTGCAACTTCAAATCATAATATTTATTTATTTGGAAAATTTACAGTTTATTAAGTTACATAGATTGATAGTAAAAAAAACATAATTATGTTAAATAAACCATTAATAATTTTCACATATAGGTAAAAAAAAGAAAAGCTCAAACATTTAAAATAAAAAACAAAAATGATAATAGAGTAAGATAGTTAGAGAAAACAAAAAGAAAAAAATAGAAATAACAGTATAATAAAAATATCAAAATAATAAGAATAATAATATGATAAAAATTATGAAATAATAAAAATAATATAATATATAACAAAAAACAAAAAGACAAAATAAATACATCAAAATAAAAATTCATAATCACAATCGTAAATTTTCAATAAAATTAATCATCGAAAAACAAATTTGCAATAATCACTCTAGCTTGTATAGCATTAATATTAAATAAGTCAAACATAGAAATTGTTAAAATTAGTGTGTTGACGGTGGAGCTTGCACGCCAGATGAATGAGCTTCTTCCATAATTAGAAAAAGTATTAGGTATGTAAAGGAGCTCATTACATCTAGTCATTCTATTTGGCACACGCAATGATAATCTGCTCAATAATTGAGGACAGTCGATCGAGCCGTTAAGGATGTTCAAAATTGTTGAGATGTCAGCTATCTCCCTTCTTTTGACAAGTGGAAGTAGATGCTGACACCTACAAGCATCTTCATAGGAAGTATAGGATAATCCAAAACGGCTACTGATGTACCTCAAGAATCTCTTCTGAATGCGCTCCAATCTGTCTCTTGCACCAGAGTACTCTGGGTTCCAAACTTGGGATGCAAACTCAACAATACTTCTTACGTATGCACAATATAGTATTTTGTATGATTTAATAGAAGTAAAGCATTTGGAGGACCGGATGACGAACCCGAGGGCCTTCGACGCTCGAGCTACAACATTGTCAATATGTTTACAAAAGGATAGATCAGAGTTTAAAAAGACTCCCAAATCCCTAATTTCCGATACCCTTGTGAGTCTATGTCCGTTGATTGAATGAGGAAAGTCAACTGGACATAGTTTTCTGGTGAAGGTTATGCAGGAGCATTTTGCTACATTAATTTCCAACTTATTTATGCTGCAATAAGCCTCTAGCCTGAACAAATCATCTTGTAGGGCCAAAGCATCATTTCGGTTGTCTATTCTCTTGAAAATCTTCATATCATCAGCAAATAATAGTACACTTGAATTCTGAAAACATTTTTCAATATCGAAGATGAAGATATTAAATAATAGAGGTCCCAAGAGGGAGCCTTGCGGAACACCAGAAGGAATATTCATCCATTTAATAAGACAGCCTGTGATCGACGTGTAATGTATGAGGTGATAATATGCTTCATCTTCATGTGATTTTGATTTAAGAAATGAAATCAACTTACAAAATTGATCGTGTAGCTTAACATCGTCAATCTCTACACTCTTATTCGCCTCCCGCCAGTCCCGCCCGATGTTTAGCAAAAAGAAGGACTTACAGTAGGTAAGGGAGGACAAAACATGGAAAAGGAGGACATGTCCTCCTTTTGGATACCATCTGGTAACCCCATGTGAGTGTATAAGAGTATTGCCAGCACAGAAGAAAATGACTCGGTCGACAGCGCGCAATATTAAAGTGGCACCGCGTAATAATTCTATCGGTAAATTTTATTAATGTGTACGATTGTTTAAAATTCTAAATATTGTATAGGTACGTATAAATTTGACTTATATAGGTACCATTAAAGTTTGCTTGGTGAATCACAAACGAATGCATTTGTGGATTCAAATGATGGTGAATTATATACTCTACGTTTTGTGTATGTAAATGCCACTGGATGCTATTGTCGGTGTTTACCAAATTCTGAATCAATTCAGGCTTCTTCTTAATCTCGTTTGTTTATGCCGGTGATGCCCAGCCTTTTTAACGGATGGTATGATTTGTCTATTTTCGGCCGCAGTGCGCCAAAAAGTTAAATACCGGTACTCGCGGCCAACCGGAGAAGGGGAGGAACCTGGGTAAAGTACCAGAACTCTGACTACTCGGTGAACACCGAGAATAGCGTCCCCTGGCATTTGACGTAAGATCCAACATGGTATCTGTATTGTGTAATTCTCTGCAATTACCGCATTGGTGGAGGTGCGAAATGAATTTGTAAAAACAAATTCTTGCAAGTACGTTGTAGATAATCTGTGCCAAATTGACGTTTCAGCTCCAGTTTTACAGTGAAATATAAATGCATTCGTTTGTGATTCACCGAGACAACTTTGTGGATCCAAATGAATTACACACTCAACGTTTTGTGTATGTAAATGCCAGGGGACGGTATTCTTGGTGTTTACCAAATTCTGAATCAATTTGGACTTTTGTCTTAATCTCTTTTGTTTGTTTATACCAGTGATGCCTAACCTTTTTGACAGATGGTCCAATTTGTCTATTTCCGGCTGTAGTGCGCAAAACAGTTGTAAATTACCGGTAGTCAGGGCCACCGAGAGGGGGGGGGGGGGGAGCTGGAATAAAGTTCCAGAACCTAGACTACTCAAGTGCTACGTCCGACTGACGGGACATTAATATTTTATATCATTATGTATAAAATTATTTATTATGGAGTCATATGTTGAAATGACTGGACCCCTGGGCTAGCATGCTTAAACCCCCCCCCCTCCCCAAAGAAGTTTAAAAATTGAAATTAATAATCATTTTATGAATATTTTTCTCAATACACATTAAGGAGTAATAAGATTGAGGATCACCTGATCAAATTAAAAAAAAAAAAAAATCTTGGTGTTGGGCCCCTGGACTAGGGCCATGGTACTGATTCATTACATCTGTTATAAACAAAAGTCTTAAGAAGCTAATATAAAAATCTTGTAAAAACCATTATTTTGAGTATTTCGATTTCGTTAGGGATTATTTGTATTTCATCAAAGCTACAAATCGATTAAGAAAGTTGTTTCGAATAAACCATCATATTTCAACATGTAACATCAAATGTTCATATTTGGATTCAATTACTGCCAAAAAAGCTTCAAAGTACTTGTGTGCTAAATACAGATCATCTTGTTTACGATCTAAAAAAAAACTTTTTCATTACATCTTCAATTTGTTGCATAGATGCCTTTGCATATAAATATTCTTCATACAATGTTGTTTAAATCACTAAATATCTTAACACATCATTTTTAACCGACGCTTATTCATAAGTAAATTATTAATGAAATATACATTTTTTTGGTTGGAAAAAAAACCTCTAGTCTTTAACGGGTTAACTTAAGTGGGTCACTTGAAATTGTCAAATCAGTCACTTGGTGACCCTGCAGGTCATAGGTTGCCAATGCCTTCTCTAGGTCAAAGGTGTCCAACCTTTTTGAGGTTGGGCATTTTTCATCTAAATTTTCACAGTGATCGACTTTCTTGTTGTTACTTTTTTATTATTTAAAAGCTAAAAATATTTATTTTAAAAGGTAAAATATATTTGAATAACTGCAGAAACAAAATATTTTTAAAATTTTGGTATTTTTACTTTTTAGTTTTGTGATCATGCGAAAATTCGAACTCGAGATTTTGGCTGATTCGAACTCAGAATCGATCACTGATCACGTTTTCATGATCTAGAAAAAAGGTGTTTGTGTGTGTATTTTGGGGATTTTTTGAACACTGTTAGTGCTATCGAACTGAAACTTAGTATTGGTTACTGAAATTCTTATCAACACGACGTAAATTTTTGAGTTGACCGGAAATGGTACCTCCCGCTATAGGTGTTCCTTTTTTTTTTAGATTTTGAATTCAATTATCTCCCAAACTGCTAACTGAATCGCACTGAAATATTTTCACATGTAATAGAAATTATAAATTTTATAACCTAATATTTTTATCTGAACCGGAAGTAGTATTTTTACTCTACAGAATCGAGGTTTTTTATGTTTTTCTCAGAAACCTTTTAGTTTATTGAACTAAAATTTCATGTCTATCAGTTGAAGCTTAATACCAAGTTATGTATAAAATTTGGTAAGCATTCGTCAACCGGAAGTGGCAGTTTACTTGTTCGATTTTTCTTCCACTATTTTTTTCGACCCCTTAAACATGTGTGTTTTTCACGAAAAAATTCAAGTATAATTCTTGTATCAATGTGATGAAAATAAAAAAAACAATCACTAAATTTAATAAACCAGAAGTGGGATTTTTTCCTCTTAGAAAGGTCAAAAATGTTGTCACCACTACTCTGTCCACACCCTTGAACGTATCTGAAACTTAATATTTGTATTCTTTATGTGCTAACTTAGAGCTGATTATGTTTTGGTCAGAAATCGTAAACCGGAAATAGTATTTTTTTTTTAAAACAATATTTCATTATTTTATTTTGACCTTTTAAATTATTTTAATCTTTTTGATATTTATTGTGTATAATACTGATAGTGATTTTAAGTAATAAAAAAAAATTTAACAAAATCCGACCGGAAGTAGAACTTTTGTCTTGTGCAAGTTTCCATACATTTGCGCTCAATTTGTATCAAAAATGCTGTTATAGCTATTAGTTTTTCATAATGCTCCGGTATGTGTGAATTTGTCTGTACGGTTCAATATCGAATTTTGTTTTGTGACCTTCTTATATTCCTCAAATTCATAGGTTGGTCACATCCGAATTTTTTTTATAAATACGTCATAAACGTCCTTTAATTATCAATTTTTTGGATTCAATACATAACGTATACAAAAAGATTTTGTAATTCAATCGACTATAGAAAAAATCATTGCGATGGTTTTCGCCGAACTTTGAACATTATTTTCATTCATATTCAAAGGTTCATGTTATAAAAAACTGCCAATTTAAAGTCTGCAAGCTTTTTGTTAAATTGATCCAAAATTTCTTGTTTTAAAAGCCATTCCTTGTTTTGAAGATAGGTCACACTATTATTCTTTCTCTCAATTAAAAATGTTTTTATTTCAGGTAATAACTCTCGAAACCTAACAAAAACATATCCTTTGCTCAACCAAATCTTTGTGATGTGACTCAATTTCTTTCAAAAGAATTTTAAATTTTCGTCTCTGAAGCGCTTTACATCTATGTACATAATAGAATAAATTATTTTTTAAAAGTTCTCAATCGTAATATTAAGATCGAGCAAATATTGCCTTACAACCGACTGGTGAGGAACCCTTGCTCTAGGTTATTCCACTTGTGAGGCCCCTCAAAGCTTTGGGAAAATAATTATTATTTGAAGGGAGATGGTTTTATTTAAAAATTTCGAAAATATAATACTCACCCCTTTTGACATGTTAAATAACTATTACAGAAAAGATTTGCGCATCTTTTTTCCTTGTATTTTCAATGTTTCAAAAGCAATTAGACGAAACAATGTTCGCACGTATACAATGACAATCCATATTTATTTAAATCGTCAAAATGATAAAATATGATGTTACGAGTCGGATGAAATGTGGATGGATGGATGGAAAAGCTACTTTAAATTTCATTTAAATGATATTCGAATATAATTTTCTTAAATAAAAAGCTTGATAAGAAGTGAGTTCCGGCACCTTTTTTTTTGTAAAAGAAGCCCTGCATAGAACCATTGTTAATTAATTGGATATATAAGTATAGTCCATGTGAATAATACTAATTTTAGTACTAATACTGAGCTAAAAAGTACTTCTTTTTTAGCATAGTCACTTTGCAATTTATCCATATGATAAAATACATAGGTACTTGTAGGCTATATGGACGCAAACGAGCATCGAATATACACATTAACTGAATGGCTTCTAGGTGTCGCAAGCCGTTTTAGTAGTGACAGTGCGCAACCAGTGATTGACCTTATTATTTTATGATACAAAAAATTTATTCATATTTTTCAAATTCAGTTTAAGTTGCTTAAAATCATTTTTTTTGTTAAATTGGCCGTCTATATATCTATACAATCTTCTAATTATTACATAAAATTTTACTAAAAAAAATATGATTACGTCATGTTAAATTGTATATTTTGCATTTATTTTTAAAATATGTATGTAGTACATGTTTTTCACAAGCAATGAGATATGATTAAAACTTAATTTTTGATCTTATCTCATAATTTTTTTATTACCTCGCTTACTGTTTTAAAATAATGAAAAAATCATTTAAATTTCAAAACAAAAAAAATATTTTCTACCCTGATGCTTACAAAATGACAATTCATTTTTCTTAGAGGGAAAGACTGTCTCGCTTTATGTTATATTGCTATCATAAGCGTATAGCTTTTCCCCTTTAGATAAATGATAAATATCTTCAAAAATCTTATGATATATTTAACTATATTCAATTTATATTGTTTAATGCATAGCGTAAATATGGCAGCAACATAAAATTGTTTTGTTTTTATCTTCACTAATTTTACTTAAATTTTCCTCTTTAGGAAAGCAATGGCCTTCGTTTTATGGGAGTCTCTGTGTGCTCCTTTTATGAAATGCTCGTTGTAGAGCGATGGACTCATACGATTTGTTTGGAGAAGATGGCACTAGTATGCTCGAAGGCCTTGCAGATCTTGGCTCAGACAATTTCGATCAAAACGCTACGCCAGTAGCTGGTGCTCCTCGAGATGCACCCAACCCACCAGGGTTAGTATAGTTTTAATAATGACAATCTCTTCTTTGTTTTCATTTACATTTTATTAATAATTAATAATTTGTTTTTACAGCTATACGCCGACAACATACACTCAGTCCGTTCAGCAAGATACGCCTTTACAAAAACTCTCTTCTTTTGGAGCCCCGGAATATCCCACTCCAGGCCACATGGAGGGAAGTTGGGAAGGAAGTACGACTGGACGAGGTTATGGAGGTGTGAGGCCTCAACATCGTCCAGCAGCTCCACAATATCCTCCGCAACAGTATCATGCTGGGCCTGATACTATGTATAATATGGCCCCAGATCCTCAGCATCATGGTAAATATTTAATTTGATTTTATATTTAAATATTTAATTATTATTTTATATGGAATTTTTCATCTTTCACATTAGGCATAAGCGACATTGGAGGGTGGGCTGGGAGCGCTGGTGTTCGTGGTTATCCACCATCCTCTTCATATAGACATCCAAATCCATATGAACAAATTAAAATGAATCAATATTCACAGCAGGTAAAAAATTATATTTCATTAATCACTTATTTGTTTATATATTTTCATATATAAATTGGTGTATTTTTTTAATGTGCCTTTTTTTTTTTACTAATTACAGTTAGGAATTCAAGGAGTTGGTGTAGGTGGTCCTGGACCTACAGGTTACTTACAACGTCAGCCACATTATGCTCCTCAGCAACACATGTATCCTCAACAACATCCACAACATCAACAAGTTAGTTTTTTTGCTATAATTTACCGTGATTTTATCGTATTGGTTATTTAAATTTTAATCCTTACATGTTTTAAAGCTTTAAATGAAAAGAAAAAAGTATGATGATTTTATGAAATTTATTGAATCTTATCATTTTAGGCATATCAAGGATATCCTCCCATTCATCAACAAGCAAGTGGTCGCTTAGGCCAACACATGACATATCACCAAATGGATGTAGGCCCACATCAATATTCACATATGCATCAAGGCTTATCACCTCACCAAGGAGGCTTACCACCCCAATCACAACCTCACCCCGGGCAACCACTTCAAGCTGTCCCAACACATTCAAATCAACCTATTCCGCAAAGTCATCCTACTCAACTTCAGACTGTTCCCGGACATTCCAATCAGTCGCCACATCAAAATATATCAGGACATGCGACAATGCATCAAAATGTTTCTTCACATGCTGGACAACCTCATCCTAACCAGCCACATCCGGGTCAATCGCATCCTAGTCAAACTCACCCTGGTCAACCTCATCCGGGGCAGCCACATCCTGTTCAAGGGCATCCTGGTCAACCTCATCTGGGTCAACCGCATCCAGGCCAACCACATCCGGTTCAGCCGCATTCAGTCCAACCTCACCCAGGACAACCTCACCCCGGGCAGACGCATCCAAGCCAATCGCATCAAACTCAACCACATCCAGGCCAATTGCACCCAGGTCAACCACATCCAAACCAGCAGCATCAGGGTCAACCACTTCCCGGACAACCTCATGCTGTGCAACATCCGGGACAACATCCAAATGTACAACCCGTACATTCCAGTCAATCTCATGCAGCCTTACAACCAACTGGTCCCCCTGGACATGCAAGTCAAAATATCCCTAATGCTGCAAATCAAAGTGTTCCTGTACATATTGGACAAAATGTGCCGCCACATTCAAATCAGATTCATCCAAATGTTTCTAATCAATCTCACCAGCCGGTTCCTCCCAACCACACTGGCGTGGCTTCTCAACAAACTTTACCTCCTTTGCAAAATCAATCTAGCTTGCATGGAGCATCGGTTCAAAATCATCCAAATTCAAATATTCAAAATGTCACAGGTTTATCAAATTCTCCTCATCAGAATGTACCTGGTCATTCTTTACAAAGTCATATTAATCAGTCGGTTCAAAATGTGCATCCACCGCATTCAAATGCTAGTGGACATCCTACCGCTCAGCAGCAAATGGTTCATAATTTGGGACCTTATTCACAAAATTCTCCTCATTCTGTGCCACCGATGAGCTACAATCCACATCCAATCCAAAGATCGCTAGATATAAATGTAAATACTGGAAATCAATATTCTGCTGGAAAAACGCTCACTTCATTAGATGGATCTAGCCCGCAATACAGAGCGCCTTTCCCTCAGCTTTCTCCGCAAATGTCACCCAGAGCGCAGATGTCACCTCGACCGCAAACATCTCAGATGTCGCCCCGGCCTGCAATGTCTCCAGCAAAATCGTCAAATATGTCGCCTCACCCTCATATGCAGAGTACACTGAGTCCTCGTCCTTCAAATACAGCAACTAAGACATCATCACCGGTGCCAACATCTAATTATTCCCAGCAGTCCACTTTACAAGCTCTCGAACAAATGGTGCTTCCGAACCCTGTAAGCACCAACAACGAGTATCCTTATCAAGGAATACGGAACCCACTTTCACCTGTTGTTGGCGCGAGGATGCCAGTATCTCCTCAGCAGTGGCCACATAACTCTCTTAGACAGAGTATGAATATAAATGGGTCTCCTTCTGATCTCAATAATACCACTTTGGCATCACATCCAGTTTCTACTTATAATAAGACTGTTGATGAAAATATTGCAGTAGAAAATCCAATACTAAATCCAATTAAAGAGGTCTCCGAACCACAACTTCCTTCAGTGTCCTCTATAAATGAGACAAGTACCAATGTCAAGCAAAACGATGATTCTAAAATTGAAAATTTCGATAGTACAAGTACTGTTGTAGAAAGCAATCTTGCATCTTCAACTACAGAATCTGAAAGTATTTCCGAGAAGCCTAAATCACCCGAGTCAGCCAATACTGGTAATGAAGTTACTATTAAAGATGAAAAATATAAACCTGACTCGGAAATTACACTAAATGCTGTTGCGCCAGTGGAAAAACCAAATACGCAATTCCCTAGTGTTGCTACTGACAGCATATCAACTGATAAGGACAAATATATCGCTGATCCTTTGACAGATACTAGGATACCTGATATGAATAATGGATCGGCTGGTAATGTTTCCTCTCCAGCTGGTATTGTACAACATATACCACCTATTCCACCTCAAAACACCTTAAATATGGCGACACCTCACGTAAATCTGAATCAAAATCCTCAAATACAAAATATGGGAATTCCAAACAGTGGATCACCGCTTCATCAAACTCCTTTAAATATACCACCACAGATAAATATAGCATCTTCTAATATGACCCCTCTTCCAAATATGCCTTCCAGCATGGCACATGGATTGCCCCCAATTCAGATCCAACCAATTATGACTTGCCCCATTGGACCACCAAACGCGATCCAAATGCCACCACAAATTAATCCATCAATGCAACCAGGACCTCATATGCATCCAAATATGCAAAATCATTTAGGTATGCCACCAAATATGGTTCCGATGGGAATGCCACCTCAGGGTCAATACGATGCCACAAATCCTATGATGACAACCATGGGTATGGGTCCACGTGGACCTATTATGCCTATGGGACCAATGCCACCTGGAGGTATGCAGATGATGGCTCCAGGCATGATTCCACACCCTAACATGAATAGTGTGTATCAAACTCCTATAACTCACCACCAAGAGAGAGCAGCGTTGCAACAACAAATTCAAGAGATATATTGTATGCCAGCATCTCCCGAAAATCAAGAAAAAGTGATGAGATTGCAAGAAAGACTTGGTATCCTTCAGCAACATGAAACCAACGATAAATGTAGCGGTGGACCCCAATGCATTTTACAAAATCCCATGTATGGTTCACCAATGATTGATAGTCCTCAAGTTTCTAGCACTACTGGCAGAGGTAGAACCAAAGGTCCTACTAAACCGAGAAAGCCACGAATCAAAAAATCTGACAAAATGGCTATACCCCACAATCCCGAAAATTTACCTGTTTCTGAAGACTGTGTAACACCGGGAACAGGCTTAAAATCCGTAACAGATATCACTGAAATTGGAGCCAGCAATGAATTGTTTTCAATGGATAATTCATTTATATCTAGTGAGATTGATGATATTGATGCTAAGAACAAAAAGTTAAAGTCAATGAGGAAACCAAGAGAGAAGAAAATAAAAGAGCCTAAAATTCCCAAAGAGCCAAAGACACCAAAGGAGCCTAAAACGCCAAAGGAAAGAAAGAAAAGGGAGCCAAAGGATCCCAATACCCCTAAGAGAAAACGCACTAATAAGAGAAAGAATTCTGGTGAATTTGATAATGAATGTGAAAGCAATAAGATGTTTCCGATGGATGTTCAAAATGAATCTAAACCATTTGGTTATGAAAATATGCCTGTGACTGATATAACATTGACCGGTGATGCCCCTCCTACATCTACTAATGGTTCCACATTGGATGAATCTGGCGTTACAGATTTTGATGATATTCCAGTGTCAAAAATACCCATTAAAGAATTATTAGAAGAAGCTGCTGCAGCAAGGAAAGATAGAGATGAAAGTGTATATGACTTAGACGACGATGTTTATGCTAATGACACTACACCTAAAAAGAAGATCAATAATCGCCGGAGTAAATTTCCCACCAATTCTGCAAAGAAAGCGAAACGTCCACCCGGACCTCGACGCAGGAAACGAGGCATTGTTCTTGAATCTGATGGTGAACCCGATGATCTGATCACTACTCCCCCTCCTTCACCTCCTCCTGAAGGAGATTGTGATAGTTCTAAACGACGATCTGCTAGGCACACTCAAAGGAAAAAATATACAGACGATGTTATGTTGAGATTATCAGATGATGAGTTTGCAATAGTTTCAACTTCTAAGGGTGAAAAAGAACAATCTCCCAAGGAAAATGTCAAAGCTACACCTTCAAAAGACACTGATGTTGACGATAAAGAAGTAGTTAGTAAACCAAATTATGTGTATATAAATACAACAGATGAAGATTCCATGATAGTACAGTTTATTTTAGCATCAAGAGTGGGAAAGAGGGAACAAATTCCAGAACTTGCTAAACCTCAGACTCAAACACCACCCGATGTAAAACTAGAAGTTGATTCGGAAGCTCCAGAAGCTGTTGTTAAAGATGAAATCACTGATGAAATTGTGGGTGAAATTAGCGAAACTAAAGAAAATGACATCGATAAACATACTGATAAGGAGGCTTCTGAAACTAAACAAGAAATCGAGAAAATAGACGATGATGCGGCTAAAATTGTAGAAAAAGAAAATATCGAAGAATCATCACAAGAAGAAGAATCTGTAAAAGTTGATTCTGAGGAGAAACCCATAGACAAACCTGTAGAAAAATTGTTGGAAAATGAATCTTCTACAGTTGCAGTACCAGAAAATGTCGAAAAGGAAACAGTTGATGAAATACAACCACTTTCCATTGTAAAAGAAGAACAAAAAGATGAAGTCCAAGAAATTGAAACTGAAAATATGGAATCTTCTGCAAACGAGAAAGAAGGTGAAGTTGCATTAGATTCTAACGTTTCAGCAGAATTACCAACAGAGTCAACTACATCTGAACCACAAGATCCACAAAATCCAGATAAACCTCATCTTGTTATGGTTGATGTTGAAGAATTTTTCGTAAAATATCGTAACTTTTCTCATTTACATTGTGAATGGAAGACTGAAGAAGAATTATATAAAGGAGATAAAAGAATATATTCGAAAATAAAAAGATTCAAACAGAAGCAGTCTCAGCAGGTCAATATTTTTGAATATTTTGACGAGGAACCATTCAATCCCGACTATGTGGAAGTAGAGCGTATTCTAGATGTATCTGAACATGTAGATCCAGCCACTTCTGAGTGTGCAAAACATTACCTAGTTAAATGGAAAAGTCTTCAATATGAAGATAGTACTTGGGAATTAGAGGAAGATGTCGATCCCTTAAAAATAAAGCAATTTGAAATTTTCAGGAATATACCACCAAAAGATAAATGGAGATTTAAAAAGCGACCACCACCTGAACAATGGCTCCAATTAAAAGAATCGCCTTTGTACAAAGGAGGAAATACTCTACGACCTTATCAATTGGAAGGACTAAATTGGTTATTATTTTCGTGGTTTAATGGCCGAAACTGTATATTAGCCGATGAAATGGGCTTGGGTAAAACAATTCAAAGCCTTACATTTATCAATTCTGTGTGGGAGTTGGGTATTCGAGGCCCTTTTCTTGTTATTGCACCATTGTCCACTATTCCTAATTGGCAGCGAGAATTGGAAGGATGGACTGATATGAATGTAGTTGTTTATCATGGTTCCCAACAAAGTAGGGCCATGCTACAAGAATATGAGATGTTCTATAAGAATGACAAAGGCAATTTTATCAAAGAACTTACTAAATTCAATGTTCTGATTACTACCTTTGAAGTAGTCGTCACTGATTCTCAAGACTTGAAACTTTTCAACTGGAGACTGTGCATCATTGATGAAGCTCACAGGTTGAAAAATAGGAATTGTAAACTTTTGGAAGGCTTACGACAGCTTCATTTAGAACACCGAGTTTTACTATCAGGAACTCCTTTGCAAAATAATGTCAATGAACTCTTTTCGTTATTGAACTTCTTAGAGCCATCCCAATTCTCTAGTTGTGAAGCATTTTTGACAGAGTTTGGTCAATTAAAGAGCGAATCTGAAGTTTTGAAATTGCAAGCATTATTAAAGCCAATGATGTTGAGACGTCTTAAAGAAGATGTCGAAAAAACACTTGCACCAAAGGAAGAAACTGTAATTGAAGTTGAACTGACCAATATACAAAAAAAATATTACAGGGGTATTTTGGAACGCAATTTTACGTTCCTTTCCAAAGGGGCATCGTCTGCTGCCAATATTCCCAACTTGATGAACACGATGATGGAGCTGCGGAAGTGCTGCATCCATCCTTATCTACTCAACGGTGCTGAAGATCAAATTCAATATGATTACAAACAGACACATGGTGAAGATTGTGATGCCTATCATAAGGCTCTCATTCAATCGTCTGGTAAAATGGTCTTGATCGATAAACTTTTAGCGAAGCTTAAGGCTAATGGACACAGAGTACTTATTTTTAGTCAAATGGTAAGATGTCTAGACATATTGGAGGATTATTTAATGTATCGAAAATATCCTTTCGAAAGAATTGATGGACGAATTCGAGGAAATATGCGTCAAGAAGCCATTGATAGATTTTCCAAACCCGACTCGGATAGATTTGTATTCTTGCTATGTACTAAAGCTGGCGGCTTGGGAATTAATTTAACAGCTGCGGATACCGTTATTATTTATGATAGTGATTGGAATCCACAGAATGATTTACAAGCTCAGGCGAGATGTCATCGTATCGGACAGCAAAAAATGGTTAAAATTTATCGATTGCTGTGTCGAAATACCTACGAACGGGAGATGTTTGACAAAGCATCTTTAAAACTCGGCTTAGATAAAGCGATTTTACAAAGTATGAACACATCTCAGGGTGGGAAAGAAGGCAATAGCAAGCAACTTTCGAAAAAAGAAATAGAGGATCTTTTGAAGAAGGGAGCGTACGGAGCTGTTATGGACGACGACAATGCTGGTGACAAATTCTGCGAAGAAGATATTGACATAATTTTAGCCCGACGAACGCAAATTATTCAAATGGAGTCGGAAAAAGGCTCCACATTCTCGAAGGCGAGTTTTTCGTCGTCTGGAATACGGCTGGATATAGACATAGATGATCCCGATTTTTGGAAAAAATGGGCCAAAAAAGCTGAAATTGATCCGACAGATCCCAAAAAAGAAGAAGAAGAATTAGTAATGACAGAACCTCGACGTCGAACCCAAATAAAGCGCTATGGACACGATGATGGTGCTCTAGAAATGTCTGATATGGATTCTACGCCTGACATATCGGACGACGATGGTGACGGTTTGTATTCATATTAGTTGGCGTTATTTAATTATGTAGTTTTTCTTTTTAATAAATTTTTTCTCTTTAGGTATTTGTCTTCGTAATAAAAGGCGCAAAGATAAATTTGGAAGAAGAGGAAAACGGTACAATGACGAGTACCTCCCGAAACATGATGGCATATTCGTTGAAGAGATTATTTACGGAAATTGGACCCGATTAGAATGCTTCAAAATTGAAAGAGGTCTTCTAACATTTGGGTGTGTATCTTTATTTTTTTATTTAATTTGAAATTTATATTCTCTTGAACTTACTCAAAATTGTTTTGTTAACATTGAAGAGAGAAGAGAACTTTTGATTTATCAATATTAAATTGGAGTAAATTTATTTCATTTTATTCGACAATTAAAAGTGATTTAGAGTTGTATTGCCTGATCCAACTGTATGCATATCCATATTTATGATTCTATTGTATGGTCAATGCTGTCATGGTAACTTAATTATTGATTTAGGTTGGATACCTAACATTTTTAAGTCTATTCCTGTTCTAGTTGCATTTATTATTCTTCACTCGAATACCGACATTGTTTTGCTCTTTATTACTTCAAATGGAGGTATTTAATCAAAACAGTGCTTTGTTGAGAAATCAGAATCTGAAATTTCAGAATCGAGTTTTAAATCTGGAGAATATCGTTTTGAAAAATTTCTTTATATTAATGGCTGACAACAAAATTGAAAACATTGAAACGGTTTTGCATCATGATAAAATGAATTTAACTGTTGATATACTATCATCTTTTGACTGGCTTTCAACAGATCGTATCAAGAATATTGTAATTATTATAAGTGCCGAGATTGAAAAATTCTCTCTCAACGCTTCAGTTGAGAAATTAAACTACAATAGACGGTTGTTAGCCACCAAAAATGACATTGAAAAAATGTCTATGAAATCAACCTTATTACACGAAGCAAAAGTACTGTACGATGAATTTGTATTGAAAAAAATTAATTCCCAGAAAATATCTGCAGAATATTGGAAAAAGTGTATTGACAATTATTGCGTTCCCATACAAAAGAAAATTCGTAATGAAAAACTGCACATATCCATTTTGAATCGGTCAAATAAAAATATCACTTCAATTCTACACGATATAGAGGAGATGCCCCAGTTGCCACAAACTATTGATTTCGAAAAAATCAATATTGAAATTGCAGCAAATAATGACAGCTACATTCATTCTAGCGCTCGCATTAAACATTTGAAAAGATCATTAAACATAATTAATGACGATGACGTAAATTATCGACGGAGACTTCTATTAAAAAATATGAAGATTGATTCTTTGACTTTTACAATTCAAACAAAACAGCGAAATCTTAACGAAATAAAGAATGACCACTGTATTACGTTGAAAAAAGTTGAAAACATTTTGGAGGTTATGTCATTTCTTCAGAATTTGGCAAAAAAATATAATTGTCCTGAAACAATTGAATATGTAAAAGTGAAGGCTAATTCTTAAAATAAATTGAAAAATTCTGTTTTTTCAATTATAACTATGTATTAATTATATTCATTTTTAAATATGGAATTCAATCATTATATTCAAATTTAGCACATTCGTCGCTTTGGAGCAATCTGTTAGATGAGTGTGCTCGATTAATTGATGTATAATAAAATAAAATAAATTGCAATGTTATTTAATACGATTTAAAATAAAGGAAAATATTAAATTGTATTTTTTTATTTTACATTCCATACCAGATATATATATTTTTTTGTTTATTACAATTGTTTCTGAAATATATTCCAAAAATTGAATTACGTGTCTTCGCATAGTTAAATCTTTTGTCTCATTACTTTCAGATGGGGTAGATGGGAGGACATACTCGGAAGAAATCAATTTCGCAGAGGATGGACTATTTCGGACATAGAAGATTGTGCCAGAATCATAGTAATTAATTTCTTTGCTGTATCAATTCACAACCCCATATAAGTGCTTATCGAAAAGTGCTGTTTTTAATTCTGTATAATTATTTAATGATGATTAACCATGCTAATACCGAGAGAATGTAGGTTCTCGCTGAGTTCTATTAAATCTGAAAATTAGTTTAGAACTCTTAATTTCCTTACGTGTGTTTGCAATCTGATACAATTTGATTCCCTCTTACAGGTATTATTCTGTCTCCGTTATTACAAAGGCGACGAGAAAATAAGAAACTTCATTTGGGATCTTATTCAACCTACAGAAAACGGTGAAATCAGTATAGCTCACAACCACAGTGGTTTACACAATCCTGTGCCTAGAGGAAGAAACGCTAAAAAGAAACTAAAATGTAGGGATACTAAAGATCCAAAACTTAATCTACAAAAATGGGAAGATTCGTCACATTGGAGTTCGTCGGAAAGATTTGATTGCGAAGCGTATTTGGAAAATAATTATAAAAAACACCTTTTCCGGCATGCTAATAAGTAAGTTAGGATATGTATTGATTAACTTGAAAAAAATTCATTGATTTCATTCTAGATTTGAATTTTTGTCAGTGTATATATGTACTTGAATTTTTTGTCGTGGATTTTTACAGACTTTTGCTTCGCGTCCGTCTCATGTATTATATCAAACATGAAGTTATCAGCGATCTTGCCCAACAAATCAGTGAAGGTGTTAATGCAAGGTACTTATTTTTAAATTTAACAATTAATTAGTTGACATTGCTTTGCTTCGATAACCAATTAAAACTTTATTAAGCTATTTGTGCATCATAAATCACAATCAAATGTCATGCCCCATTCTGCATGATTGTTTTGTTATCATATTATGAGATGCTTCCTAGGTTATTAGATATCTGCTTTTTTTTTCTTAATGTTTATTATTTTTATCTTTTCTTTATTTTGTGCCAAAATAAACTCTTGTATGTGTGTGTTTTGATATCCCTATTACTAACAGCGGATTGGCACGCTCTCCGACAAGGCACTTAGCCGAAACTTGCTATATCAATGTAATGAACACCAGATATTTAAAAAAAAATATCTGTTGTGAGTGAGATGATAGTATTATGTCGAAGAATGACACTTTGTGATTGAGATGTGTGTTGTGTGTGGCAGTGCCCTGCCGATGCGCGTTCCCCCCGCAAATCACCCGCCGCTCTCATGGTGGGATTCAGCCTGCGATGTTTCTTTGCTTGTTGGAATCTACAAACACGGCTACGAGAACTACCTCGCCATGCGTATTGATCCACAGTTGGAATTTTTACATCGGTTGGGACCACCCGATTTTGGTGAATGCGCGAATCTCAAGTAAGTAGCCGAGGCAATAAATACCATGACATTTTTTGATTATTTGGGGAAACAATAGATCTTCAAATCGTTACGTATGCAGTAGAATTCGGTTATAGCTTTCATATAAATGAATTCTGCCGAGTTTGGTAACCGCCTGAAAAGGATCTCTTCATTTTTATATCATACATAATATAGTTCTACTAAATATATAATATATATTTTTTTGAATATGCTTTTTTATAATGATTTATTTTTTTGTATGCTTGCATTTTAGTTATGTCAATTAACTATTAACACCTGTTTGTGCTTGAATGTTTACATATTCTCCTTAGTATTACACATACTCTCTTAGATTTATATTAGACTATATACATATTAATGTATACTATTTACAAACCTGATATAAATTTACACAATTACGATTACAATTATTTTAAAAAATCTTCAAAGTTTTTTAATAAGAATATATAAATGTATTCTTGATGTAATTCCAATTTTGAGAAATATTTAAGTCGTTGCTAAAAAAATGTTTTATTAATTTGGTTACTATAATTTTTACTTTTTTTAAATGTAGAAAGTTGCTGAAATTAAATTGTCACACTGCTTTATTCCATTAATTCATTATAATCATTCGTAATTTATATGTAAAATTACAGAAATGAAGATTTAATGAAAAGTATCATAGATCAAGGTGAGGAGGAACTTTCTAATCGAGGTCATGATACTCCATTATCATCTCCACCATCTTCACCTATTCAGGCATCTGGCGATTTAGATGAAAGTACACAAGGAAGTAGTACAAGTTGTCTAGCACCAATTGCCAGTGGTCAGTGGCCTTCCATACAAGATCTGAATACTCGATTACGACGACTGATTACTTCATATCAACGAAGCTATAAGAAAGAAGAATTACGATTGCAACAAAGAGCAAGGGTAGAGTGCTACTTCCAGTCAAAAATATATTTGTTATTTTTCACGTGATACTATATTTTTATTTTACCTTTATAGGTTGATCGACGTGATAAATTCGATCATCTGGTTCGTGACAAAGATCGTGAAGAATCCATGTCACAGTGGTCCAAGACAGAAGAGGAAGCATTTTGTAAAACTGTGGGGTCGTATGGTGTTGAATTCGATCCTGCAACTAAAAGCTTACGTTGGGGACGATTTAAAGCTCTTGCAAAATTAGATAAACCCGATGAAGCACTCACTGATTATTTAAAGGCATTTATGGTAATGTGTAAAAGACAATGCGGCCTAATGGTCAGTGAAGAAGAAATGCCTTTGCATGATCTCACTGCAGAGTCGATCGGTGAAGAACGAGCAATCACGACTTTAGAAAGGTTTTAATTTATATAAAATCTTAAATTGTATATCATACATATATATATATATATATATATATATATATATATATATATATATATATATATATATATATATATATATATATATATATATTTGTGAAATGAATATTTTTTAATTCAAATTTTAGGATTGATTTGTTGAGGGTGCTAAGGGAAGAAATTATTTGTCATCCAATGATAGATACAAAGTTGTTAAATTGTGAGACAAATGAAGACACACCACCATGGTGGATTGTTGGAGCATATGACAAGATATTGGTAACTGGAATATGCAAGTAAGTATTATAGCAATTTATTATATCTAACTATCTCATGTTTTTTTAAGTGTAATTGTATTTTTTATTTAATTAATATTAACTACTTTTTTAGACATGGTCTTGGAGATTCTTATCAAAAATTGTTTTGTGATCCCAAACTTCCTTATGCGGATGCTGCCAAAAAATGGATTGAACTCAAAAATAAAAGTGTACCTGAAGTTAAAGAAAGCGCTGAAGTTGAAAAAATTAAAGAAAGCAAAGAAAAAAAAGATGAAGAAGAGGAAGTTGCGCAAGAAAATAATGATAAGCCAGCTGTTACTGTTCAAAGTGAAGCATCTGTTTCAGAAAAGAAAAATGAAAATGAAGAAAACGATTCTGAAAGTCTCGGTGCTGTTTCTGAGTTGGAAACTTTAACTAAAGCTGTTAAGACTGATTCTGATGATAAAACTACTGATTCTGCCTCTTCTGTTCACTGGTTTACGGATCAGACTTTGGAAACTAGACTTCATCATATTATTCACAACGTTCAAAACAATGAATGGCCACTATCTAACAAAAATCATGCCGATTTAATTGCTCGTGGTATTAATGCAACACCTCCACACAATTCATCTCCATTGCCTACATCATCTCCGGGACCTTCAGCTTCACCTTTACCTCGCAGTTCTCAATCTTTTCAGTCACAATTACCTAGCCAATCACTTTTATCTAAACACAAAAAACATATTGCTATTGATGTTGAAACGGAAAGAGCAAAACTTCATGCGTTACTGAATACTCCATCTCTCTCTGCTGCTCAAAGTAAGTTTCTATCAAATTTCAAATGTTTTTTTTTATTTCTTTTGTTATATTTTATTAATTTTTTTAGGCTCATTTTTAAATTTAGCACCTAAAGGCACACTGAATAGTTGGGAAAGAGATGATTCGAGTGATTCATCTAGGAGATCTACTCCAGCACCATTACCACCTCCACCCCCAGCACATCAAAGACCATCTCCATTGCCTGCTCATTCAATTAGGCCATCAACTCCTAGTCATCAGGCATTGAATTCGGGTGGGCCTGTTGATTTGTCTGCACCTCTTGACTTGAGTGAAGTGCAAGATTTTTCTATGGCTAAGAAAGTACGCCCAAATACACCACCACCAATGCAAAACAAAGGAAAATTAGATGACATGTTAAGCAAACTCATGAAAAGGAAAAATGTTGTAAGTATCTAAGTTTCTTAATAGAATAAATTTAAATGGTTTTCTCTAATCGGAACTATTTTTACAGCCTGAACCGGAAGTAATCAATGATAAGCAGAAAAAACGTCGAAAACTAGATGAAATAGTTCTCGGTTTATCTGCTGCAAAAACTGGAACTACAAGTATCACTCCAAGTCTTGAAATTCCTAAAAAGAATCCAATAATGGCAAATGTGACATTGACACCTGCACCACCACCAACATCTTCAACATCTTCTCCATCACAAAAGCCATTTTCTATTACTGTAACCAGTGTACCTGCAAATCAAGTACCTCCGAAGGATCTATCAGGATATTCGAGTCATCTCAACGAACCAAAACAACGAAAATCATCTCCAATAACTACTCCATCAACATCACAGAGGAAAAACTACGAGAGTATGTTATCAGATATGAATAAAGCGACTGACCTTAGTTCTAAAATTAATGCATATTCACACGAAGCCAAAGTGAACAAATGGCTTGCTGAACAGAGTGCTGTAGCGGGCGTTAGCGACACTCTTGCTGATTATATGGCTCAACGTCGACGTCGGCGTCCTGATCCGCTTTTAGACTTTAAAAGATTGACAGGTGAAGAACATGTTCCAGTAATTCATCGTTTATCGGGAAAACGTTTGAGTGGGCCCAAAGCACCGCAACTTAAACATTTGCCACAATGGATTGCTGAGAATCCCATGTATGATATGGATCCTAAATGGACAGATAGTGTTAAAGAATCGGTAAAATTATCTCCAGACTCGAGGCCATCTCGAGCATCGTCATCTACGCCTTCCATGGAAAAGAAAAAAGGTCGACCACCAATTGTTGATGCGTCAAATGCTGTATCATCATCGATGGCATCTAATATGGCATTTTCAGGACTTTCTGCTTCTAATTTAGCTAGCTTAAATAATTCACTTTTGTCAGGACTGTCTGGCCTTGGTGGATTTGATCCCAAAACTTTGGCTAGCACTATATCAAATTTAGCTAATTTTGATCCTAAAACCCTCGGTACGTTTGATCCGAAATTACTAGCCAGTCTTGGAAGTTTTGATCCAAAAACAAATCCATTACTTATGCCTTTTGGAGGAATGCCCAACATGTTAAGTAATATGAGTAGCAGCAATATGTTTGCTAATTTAGCTGGATTAGGTTTGTCTGGCTTTTCAGGCATGGATATGTCAGGTCTAGGTGCAAGTACTGGCAATGAAAGTGCATCATCGTCGACAAATAAATCAAAATCAAGAAAAAATACAGATATGCACATGTCCAGTGGAAAAGGAGGATCAACGAGTGCATCATCACAATTTCCATTCCTTTTCCCTAATCCAGGTTTACTATATCCACCTTTGGGGTTGGGTGGACTAAACCCATTTGGAGTTCAACCTGGACTATCATCTGCTTACGATGCTCTTACACAATGTGGTCTACTCAATGGTGGGTTAAGTGTAAGCACGTCTGCATCATCGCACAATACTACCACACAAAGTACTGCTAGATCTGGAAAAGCAACTACTTCAAGAATACCCAGTTCGTCTACTTCTACGTCCACCACTACTTCCAGACATCAAAAATCTAATATAGATAGGCAACAGCAAGCACATTTGCAGCATTTGCTTTTGCCGCATGACACTTATTTATTAGAATCACTTAGTAAAGTGTCTGCTTACGATACTAAACCTAGTGAAAAACGACCGCGAGACGTGGAAAGAAGAGATACAGTTGAATTGACTAAAGTAGAAAAACGTAAAAGCAGTGAGTCTGCTAAATCTCATTTTACTCCTGAATTTATGGCTGTACAAGAACAACTTTTAAAATCAGCGAAAGGTGATAAAAAAGAATCTGATATAAGTAAAATGTTATATGAACAAATGGCGTCTGGCGCTTTGTCTGCCAGTTTAGTTAGTACAGGAAATGCCAAACGCAAAGACGACGATCCTAAAGATTCTTTTGAAAAACTGAGTAAAACATCTGCTGAATTTATAGCTAGGAGCCTAGAAGATCAAAGACTTCCCACTCCATCAGATTCAAAATCTCAGATAGAAGTATCATCTCCAGAGGCCGAAAATCTCACAATGCGTGATGATGAAACTTGTAGTCCAAATAAGATTGAAGCTGAAAGTATGACTCAGCCGGCTGCCCAGACTCCCACTGTCGATAATTCTATTGCTATCAACGAGATGGATCTCGAGGACTTGATAGCCCCTTCTACTGTTGTACGTAGTAGCGCAACAGTTCCTGAAGATGATAAGCCTGTAGAAACTTGTCTAAAATCGCCTTACAAATCGGAAAATGAACCCGAGCCAGAGCAATGTCCTTCACCTTTGCAAAACGAAAGTAAAGAAGAACAAAATAAATCTCATACGTCGGAAGATGCGTCTTCAACGGAACCATCGCAAGACAACAGCGACGGTTCCAAGAAAACGGTAGTGCGGAAACCTCGCGGCAAAAGACCCCGTGACGAAATGGAGCAACCTACCGAAAGGAAACGAGAGTTGCGGTCCAGCGCAGGCAGACAAGCTGCTGCAGCAGCTGCTCGCGCTGCCGCCGCTGCTCGTCAGGAACAAGCTGCGGCTGCCCAACCGCCTCCATGACCAGTGCGACGCAATAGCTCGCGTCATTGAATTATAAAACAACAGTGATACGCAATATTGTGAACTGTTTAAATATTTATTGAAACCCATGTAATATAATTGACTTGAAGAGAAGATAAATATAGTTATATTAACATGCACTTTTTACAGGTGAAATGTGAATGAATATGTTCAAGCGAACTGTATCTAGTGGGCTTTTACCTACATTATGACATTAAAGCTATGTAATTTTCCATAAATGCTAGATATATTATCATACATATATATATATATATATACATTATATTTCACTTTCTTAATTTCTTATCATATGTTCTGTGATAGCATTGTTTTGTTACGAAGAAATACGGACATTAAAATTGCAGGGAATGTTCGGTGTAAACACTCAATCTGATGAATCGTGTAATAAAAATATTTTTTCTTTACACTTACTTGTGTACATTTAAATTGTAAAATTTATTCCAATTATTTTTTTAATAGCCCGACTATTCCCGAACATCTTTTTTGTAACATATTTATTATATTATTTTTATGCTTGTTTAATGTTTTTAAGGATCTGCATATTAAGATATTTTAAATGTACTAGTTTATCTAATTAAATTTGACATCGATTTATGCTTTATTCTTTTTAATTTTAAAATTATATTTATATATGTATGTGCCTTTTCTAACACACAAAAAAATGAATCGATACCAATCACTTACTTCAAATGTCTAAAATAATTTCATGCGAGACCTGCATCGCCTTGCCTTTCTCCATTTTTGAACTCTTGCAAGCTACAACACAAATCCCTACACTGGCTTTTCGAATGCAGCCTCTCACCTCCATGCAAGATTTTTTCATCCACATTATTAAACGCGTGATTGTTTCATCCCAGCAATACATTTCTAATGCAAGTAATTTATTCAGAAAATTGGAACATAATATAAAACAGCAATTGTAAATTATAGTATACATTTTTTGTAGAAAAAAAAGGCGTTGGTTTATCTTATAATTTATTCCAACATCTAGTTTTTTTTCTTGTCAATTCAACTATCAATTAAATTTTATTATTGGATCAAACGATTTCTTTAACTGAGAAAATACTGTTCCTGATCACCAATTACATCTCTGTTTGAGACTGAAATATCTTTTACGCTAATAATTTAGTGTGACCAGTTATTAGTTATTGAAGAATCAAGGACAAATTTACACAAAGAATGGACCCCATGTCTTCTTAGATATTAGTCTTAATACTGGCGTTATGAATGCGCCAATGGAATATATGATTATGTCCATATAGAATGCACCAAAGAATACTTTTCGTACTTCCTGGTTACATGCAGTTGCCAGTCTGTCCTATGCTAATATTCACTCGGATTAGTGTCCAGTTATGTATTTATGCTGTTCTCACTGAGGAGTCTATTACCAGTAAATTATTACTTTTCCCAGTAAATCAAGAAAACGTTGGTTGCGTTTTATCACATTCCTTTCATTGTCTTCTGGCAGTACTGGTCCGACCCAGTGCTACTACACAAAATCAGCAGGAAAACACATTTTAAGTAACGAACTGAAAGCAACATTGATTGTTCGTATAAAGAAACAACAAACCTATTCTAATGTCTTACAATATCTATAAAACTCCACAGTACCACATATAAGAATATGGTATTTTTAACACAATAATGTAAATAACAAGAAGTTAATGAAGATGTAGTAAATATATCGGTTTCAAACTCCAATGATGATATTGCAGTAGTTTTATCTACGACTGAACGTACGCTGAGAGTAAAAAAAAAGGCTTTAGTTGGGTATTAGAAATAAAACTGAAGTCAGAAGGAACCTACCCAGAAGAAATTAAATAGACTTTTCCGAGAAGAAATATGTAAAATTAACTTTTGATTATCTGATAATAGCCAGACCTTTTTTTACAAGCCTCATATCAAGTGTTTTTCGTTTGACAAAATTTAGCACTACTACTGTACCGTAGTCTGAATACGTTTTGTGTGCAATATATCTTATGTACATAATTAACGGTTTTTATTAGTGTTTGTTTAAGTTCATTTTGTACGAAAATAGTTAATTTTTGATTGATATTATGAAGGAAAATATCGCCAATTCTCACGTTACGAAAGCATTTTCTTAATGTATAAAAATCATGTATATGATGGTACTATTTTAGCAATGAATAACCAATTATTCAGGAGTCTTACTATGTATGTAGTGTGAATTATGACAAGAATTACATTCATGCGATGTAATTCATATCACATGAAGTGTATGTATATACTTGCCTGTGAAATGCTTGAGCAGGAACTGGCTAACCTATATAAGTATCTAACCGTACATTCAGAACTTGAATGCCGATCTCAATTCAAAACTATCGGATTACTCCTTAGAATATATTGAAATTTAAAGTTTTCCAAAAATGTATGAATCTTGTTATAACAGAACCCAAACTTATAACCAATTTACTTTAAATTACATTATTTGACTATCAAAATATTGTTTTAAAAACTTTCTCAATAAAACCATCTTTATATTTTATATTATCAGCCATCAAATAGTAAAAAAAAAATACTACAGCAAGTTTGCGTTTAGGGTTCCAACAAAAATTGAGTATTTCTAGCCGAATACTTCATATAATACAATTATAAATATCAAGCATATCTAAGGAAAAGAATAAATTAAATATCAGTTACTTTTAACTCATACAGTATATTATAAAAATAAATAAAACAAAGTTGATTGTTTATTATAGTTTAATTAAAAACATATCCTAGGCTTTGATAGCATAAGTGCGGGGTAAATTCTTGTAATTCCTGCGGATCTCTTTACGTGTTTTGATTTGGGCCTCGCGCTTGGAAAGAGCTCTTCTGATCGCTCTGGTCTTCTTGGGCCTCAAGTCCAAAGGCTTGTACTTTTTGTTCTTGTAAAAACTCCTCAGGTTAGCCTTTTGCTTTTGGTGCATAACAATGAACACGCGAGCAATAGCTTTCCTCACCACACGACTAAAAAACAAAGAAAACGAAAAAAATGCTAAAAATATACAAACAATGATAAAGTAACCTAGCAATGTCTCCTCGGAGTACATTTTTGAGGTTAAACAGTCCAGAATTGAAAATGACTACTCGCAACTGACAGACACCGGTACAATTTCAATTCCACACTGATGAATGTCGTACACAGTTCATAACAGTCACATCAACAATAATTAGATTAGAACAACGTGTTAATTTGAAAAGTGGTGTGCTGTCAAAAGACCGCACTGGAACGTCAACGTCGAGCTCACGGCTTTGACAGATAAGAGGGGAGGGGAGGGGAAGCGGCTCACATTTTGGAAAGCTTGGAGGCGGCGCCGCCGGTCACTTTGGAGACCCTCAGGTTGGTGAGCTCCGTCTTCAGCTCATCCAACTGCTTGGTGAGCTCTCCTTTGCTCTTCACTCGCAACTCGGAGCACTTGACTTTGCCCTGAAACAGAAGCAGACGGTGAGGGGCGAATGGGGGCGAATGGGGGCGGGGGGGGCGCGGGGGCGCCCGATGGGGGCGGATTCACGCGGGAGGCTCACCATCTCGAAGCACTTCGCTCGCGGCCGCACACAGAAGGATGGTCGGTGCAGCCAACGCAATCGTCAACGAATCGCAGGCTCGCCACCCACCGCTAACCAACTGCAAAATGCATTCCATTATATTCAATTTGCAAGCAACAACAATATTTTTAATAATTTAGCAATGTGGATTAATCAAGTTAGTGTTAATATATGGATTCAAATAATACATTAATCGCCAATTAACAGCAAATTATCTAGTGACATTCAGCTTTTTCCAGGCGGGGGACGACAAAAGTTGGCCAATTTGTTATTGTTTTTTAAAAAACTTTTTTTTAAACCTACAGGCTTAGAAGCAATTCTGAAATTGATATAGTTTCTGCTGGTATAAAGTTTTATTAAAGAATAATCGATTTGATTCACAGTAGTACATCAAACGATATGCATGTTTCTTACCTCGTCTAAACTAAGGAGGGAGCAAATGTCCCCTCCTGTCACTTCCAAATTATGTCCTTTTTTTTTGATGCGCTGGAGGTGGATTATCTTCAGAAGACACCCTACCAGTGGCGGCTCGTCCGTATGGGCTGCGGGTCGGCAGTCCACCCAGTACAGTACAAATTCATGCTATTTTTTTCGTCCACATGGGCTGCGGGCTGCAGACCTCCCAGTATAGTACATATGCATGCTATTTTTGTTTTCATTCGACCACTGGTTTGGTTAATGAGCTACTACAGCCTGATTAATCTCTGCAGCCCCCCCCCACTATAAATTCTCACGAGCCGCTACTGCACCCTACAGTCCGAACTGTAGGGTAGTACCGGATTTTTAACGGCTAAACTCAACCCCCTATGTTCACTCTTTGGGATTTCTATGTATTTCATCAAAGAGTAGGATCCTTTTATTCGTCTTCGTTCATTGTACGAAATGACGTCCCTGAAATTATCGCAGTGGCCCGAAAATAAGGCGATGTTCCTCCCCTCCCATCGATTTTTTAATCTGCTTCTTCGAAATAATAAGGCGTCCAATTGTAATGGAATATGCAATGATTCACTTGTAGGAATCTCGTCGTCGTCATCGTCATCGAAACATTCGAGAATATTCCGCAACAACAAACTACATTCCCGAAACCCAGACGACATGCACCTGCAGTCGTTATATTAAACTCAGGCGGAACGCCCCTACCAGTCGAGTGGAACCAAAACGGTCGAAACACGCCGCCACCATTAAAATACATCGAGCGGAAAGGCGCCAAGCATTCCAGAAAATTCGACGCCTCGACGAAAACAAAATTCCTCTCGTACGCGTCAATAACCACTTCCATCAAGCATTCCAGAAAATTCGACGCCTCGACGAAAACAAAATTCCTTTCGTACGCGTCAATAACCACTTCCACCAAGCATTCCAGAAACCATATAAAAGGAGGTACAACGCAAACAACGACAGTCGACCCACAACAGCAAGCGTCGACACACAGCACCAGACCAGTCGACCCACAGCAGCAAGCGTCGACATACAGCTCCTGACCAGCCACCACTTCACTACACGGACTTGGAAGATCAACCAGCCGACCGAGCCAGCAACACACTGCCGTATTCAGAGACCTTCTGAACATAGCTGAATGCCGAGCCAGCGACACTCTACCATATCCAGAGACCGCTGAACGACATACTTTTGCCCACAAATACCATACCTTTGTACAACCATAGGCAAACAATAAAACTTTATAAAACTAGCACAACAGTGTTTCGTTAGGCCGGGATACGGTCAACACACATGTAACCCGCCTACATTGGTACTAATCCGACGTGATCTACGCAACCTTCTGATCATCCAACAGCGCTGTCAACACATCGCTACCCCGCCCACATTGGTGACCCCATCTTTGAACCACACAACAGTGTTTCGTTAGGCCGGGATACGGTCAACACATCGTACCCCGCCTACATTGGTGACCCCATCTTTGAACTACGCAGCCTTCATAGCAGTCAACAGCGCAGTCAACACGGCAGCCCACAGTGCAGCCTCCACAACAACCAACAGCCGCCACGACAGCAGCCCACAGCGCAGCCTACATCGCAGCCTTCATAGCAGTCAACAGCGCAGTCAACACGGCAGCCCACAGTGCAGCCTCCACAACAACCAACAGCCGCCACGACAGCAGCCCACAGCGCAGCCTACATAGCAGCCTACAACGCAGTCTACAACGCAACCCTCAACGCAGACTTCAAACGCAGTCCGCTACATGTCCCCACAACTAGTGACCATGTCAAACAACTCCGCAGCTTTCGCCACAACAAGACGCAACCCGGAGACAACAACCAAATGGATCCACTACTGTTGATCCGCCAGCACCGCTCATCACACCTTCGATGATTCATCACCTCGATGAGCCCATGCAGGACGCCGCAGCCTGCACAACAGCACCGTCCAGACCGACACAAACCTTCACTACCATTGTAACGACCGAAACAGTAACATGGTGTGAAAGTACATATGGACCAGCTACCAACACAACCCGCTGTTGAGTCAACCCACTCCAGCACAACCGGCGAAACAAATCGCCACTGAGCCAACTAGCTCCAACACAACACAGCCGCTGTCGAGACAACTAACTCCAGCACAACCAACGAAGACCAGCACTCAACGCACTTCGTCAACCAACGTTCTTCACGCAAGATCCGCTGTCGAGACAACTAACTCCAGCACAACCAACGAAGACCAGCAGTCAACGCACTTCGTCAACCAACGTTCTTCACGCAAGATCCGCTGTCGAGACAACTAACTCCAGCACAACTAACGAAGACCAGCACTCAACGCACTTCGTCAAACAACGTTCTTCACGCAAGACCCGCTGCCGAGACAACTAACTCCAGCACAACCAACGAAGACCAGCACTCAACGCACTTCGTCAACCAACGTTCTTCACGCAAGACCCGCTGCCGAGACAACTAACTCCAGCACAACCAACAAAACAGTCACGCGAATGACTCCACGCAGAACACAGCAGCCTGCACAACAGCACCATCCAAGCCATTACAAACCTTCACTGCCAACGCAGCTCGCCCAAAATAAGCAACCTGGTAGAGAACAAGACTTGGACCGGCATGCAACACAAGACCCGCTGTCGAGACAACTTTCTCCAGCACAACCGGACAAACAACGACGCCATCGAGTCAATAGACTCCAACACATCAAGATTCCCACAAAATCACACACATCGCTAACACTCACCGGAGAGCCATGTAGGAATCTCGTCGTCGTCATCGTCATCGAAACATTCGAGAATATTCCGCAACAACAAACTACATTCCCGAAACCCAGACGACATGCACCTGCAGTCGTTATATTAAACTCAGGCGGAACGCCCCTACCAGTCGAGTGGAACCAAAACGGTCGAAACACGCCGCCACCATTAAAATACATCGAGCGGAAAGGCGCCAAGCATTCCAGAAAATTCGACGCCTCGACGAAAACAAAATTCCTCTCGTACGCGTCAATAACCACTTCCATCAAGCATTCCAGAAAATTCGACGCCTCGACGAAAACAAAATTCCTTTCGTACGCGTCAATAACCACTTCCACCAAGCATTCCAGAAACCATATAAAAGGAGGTACAACGCAAACAACGACAGTCGACCCACAACAGCAAGCGTCGACACACAGCACCAGACCAGTCGACCCACAGCAGCAAGCGTCGACATACAGCTCCTGACCAGCCACCACTTCACTACACGGACTTGGAAGATCAACCAGCCGACCGAGCCAGCAACACACTGCCGTATTCAGAGACCTTCTGAACATAGCTGAATGCCGAGCCAGCGACACTCTACCATATCCAGAGACCGCTGAACGACATACTTTTGCCCACAAATACCATACCTTTGTACAACCATAGGCAAACAATAAAACTTTATAAAACTAGCACAACAGTGTTTCGTTAGGCCGGGATACGGTCAACACACATGTAACCCGCCTACATTGGTACTAATCCGACGTGATCTACGCAACCTTCTGATCATCCAACAGCGCTGTCAACACATCGCTACCCCGCCCACATTGGTGACCCCATCTTTGAACCACACAACAGTGTTTCGTTAGGCCGGGATACGGTCAACACATCGTACCCCGCCTACATTGGTGACCCCATCTTTGAACTACGCAGCCTTCATAGCAGTCAACAGCGCAGTCAACACGGCAGCCCACAGTGCAGCCTCCACAACAACCAACAGCCGCCACGACAGCAGCCCACAGCGCAGCCTACATCGCAGCCTTCATAGCAGTCAACAGCGCAGTCAACACGGCAGCCCACAGTGCAGCCTCCACAACAACCAACAGCCGCCACGACAGCAGCCCACAGCGCAGCCTACATAGCAGCCTACAACGCAGTCTACAACGCAACCCTCAACGCAGACTTCAAACGCAGTCCGCTACATGTCCCCACAACTAGTGACCATGTCAAACAACTCCGCAGCTTTCGCCACAACAAGACGCAACCCGGAGACAACAACCAAATGGATCCACTACTGTTGATCCGCCAGCACCGCTCATCACACCTTCGATGATTCATCACCTCGATGAGCCCATGCAGGACGCCGCAGCCTGCACAACAGCACCGTCCAGACCGACACAAACCTTCACTACCATTGTAACGACCGAAACAGTAACATGGTGTGAAAGTACATATGGACCAGCTACCAACACAACCCGCTGTTGAGTCAACCCACTCCAGCACAACCGGCGAAACAAATCGCCACTGAGCCAACTAGCTCCAACACAACACAGCCGCTGTCGAGACAACTAACTCCAGCACAACCAACGAAGACCAGCACTCAACGCACTTCGTCAACCAACGTTCTTCACGCAAGATCCGCTGTCGAGACAACTAACTCCAGCACAACCAACGAAGACCAGCAGTCAACGCACTTCGTCAACCAACGTTCTTCACGCAAGATCCGCTGTCGAGACAACTAACTCCAGCACAACTAACGAAGACCAGCACTCAACGCACTTCGTCAAACAACGTTCTTCACGCAAGACCCGCTGCCGAGACAACTAACTCCAGCACAACCAACGAAGACCAGCACTCAACGCACTTCGTCAACCAACGTTCTTCACGCAAGACCCGCTGCCGAGACAACTAACTCCAGCACAACCAACAAAACAGTCACGCGAATGACTCCACGCAGAACACAGCAGCCTGCACAACAGCACCATCCAAGCCATTACAAACCTTCACTGCCAACGCAGCTCGCCCAAAATAAGCAACCTGGTAGAGAACAAGACTTGGACCGGCATGCAACACAAGACCCGCTGTCGAGACAACTTTCTCCAGCACAACCGGACAAACAACGACGCCATCGAGTCAATAGACTCCAACACATCAAGATTCCCACAAAATCACACACATCGCTAACACTCACCGGAGAGCCATGTAGGAATCTCGTCGTCGTCATCGTCATCGAAACATTCGAGAATATTCCGCAACAACAAACTACATTCCCGAAACCCAGACGACATGCACCTGCAGTCGTTATATTAAACTCAGGCGGAACGCCCCTACCAGTCGAGTGGAACCAAAACGGTCGAAACACGCCGCCACCATTAAAATACATCGAGCGGAAAGGCGCCAAGCATTCCAGAAAATTCGACGCCTCGACGAAAACAAAATTCCTCTCGTACGCGTCAATAACCACTTCCATCAAGCATTCCAGAAAATTCGACGCCTCGACGAAAACAAAATTCCTTTCGTACGCGTCAATAACCACTTCCACCAAGCATTCCAGAAACCATATAAAAGGAGGTACAACGCAAACAACGACAGTCGACCCACAACAGCAAGCGTCGACACACAGCACCAGACCAGTCGACCCACAGCAGCAAGCGTCGACATACAGCTCCTGACCAGCCACCACTTCACTACACGGACTTGGAAGATCAACCAGCCGACCGAGCCAGCAACACACTGCCGTATTCAGAGACCTTCTGAACATAGCTGAATGCCGAGCCAGCGACACTCTACCATATCCAGAGACCGCTGAACGACATACTTTTGCCCACAAATACCATACCTTTGTACAACCATAGGCAAACAATAAAACTTTATAAAACTAGCACAACAGTGTTTCGTTAGGCCGGGATACGGTCAACACACATGTAACCCGCCTACATTGGTACTAATCCGACGTGATCTACGCAACCTTCTGATCATCCAACAGCGCTGTCAACACATCGCTACCCCGCCCACATTGGTGACCCCATCTTTGAACCACACAACAGTGTTTCGTTAGGCCGGGATACGGTCAACACATCGTACCCCGCCTACACACTTATGATCAGACTTCAACGTTGGCTCGATGCTAGTCAAATAACAATAGATCTCTCCATTACAATACAAAGCAAAAGAGCAAAAAATCAATTGTAAAGCATCGTCCAAACGCCGTCTTTTACTTATTATAAAGGACCTCTTCCCCATTAATCTACAACATGGTCGAGTTTGGGTCACCATCCTGTGAATTAGGACCAATTCGAATTTGATGCTCGTAGCGATTGCTTTACTTCTTTTCCGCTCGTCATATTAATATATTTATATTAATAGTCAATGGGAGCACCATTGAGGCTATATTATACAAGATATTCAGGAATGTCACAGGACTTTTATTCCAATGCCTACTCTGCATGTTTGCCAAGTCGCGAAAATAATCTTCTTGCGCAGGCGTGTCGAAGTCTACATACATAACGCACATCTTGTATCATATATTTTTTTCACAGAGTTGGCCCAACATCAAAAAGAGGCATTTAACATTATGGCTTGTAGTTTCTTCCAATTGACCGGATGGCTTTTTCAAAATATAACATTTGTGGGAATCTTGTGCGTCACAACAATATTTTTGTTGGCTATTAATTTAAATATACCACTTTAAAAGTAGCGCAGCGATGTCTGCATGTGCTATTAAAAGAGAAATGTAAAAAAATAAGTTTTTATTTCACGAATAAACCAATTTAATGTTTTTCTTACATACGTACATAGAAAATTTATTCCAAGTATGACGCTATACTAATCACACGTTATTGTAGAAATATAGTCTTACCAATGCTATGAAGAATAAATTTATTTATTATTAGTACTAGTGTAGTATTTGGCAATTTTTTTAACTATTCAAAAAAGAAATTCCTAGCAATATGCATTAAATTGACTTGAAAGGCAAATTTGTACTGATATTAGTCAATGCACTAATTGAAATTTTTATTTTGAAAGCTTTTGATAGTATCATAATTCATTACTAATTTTATGGCAGTTACTTATCTGAAAGTTTAAACATCTATTATTGATAATAAGTACATATATTCCAAATTAGGCAAATTTATACTCAATTGGTGTTAGGCAATTTTGGGAAAATACAAAGTTACAATGTCAAAGCTACGCATTTAAAATAAAATATATATCATAGGCACTTTTATTATATATGTTGTGAATCAAATATGTATTTACATAAAATAATAAATTAAACATGAATCAACTTTCCGGAGCACCACGGACATGGATGAAAGTTATCTAAGTTATCACACGCGTTGTTTGTCTCAGTCAGATGATTAATCTTGATGTCGGTGAGAAGTTTAATAATTTTATCAGCAGTATCGGCTTTTTCCAATTGAGCTCCATCAATTGCATGTTGTAATAAAGGCATTTTATTTTTTGATCCATTATTATATTCGATCATTAGTTGTTGAACTAATTCATTCAATTGATCCAGTTGTTCTTTCATCTGTTGCCTTTCTTGAGTTAGTAGTCGTAACTGAATATCTTTTTCATATTCTCTTTGTTTTAAAATACTCCTCTGCTTTTGATACAGTGCGATATATTCACATATTGTTTCAGTTTCACCTTGCAACTGTAAAACCAAATGTTCTAATCTCTGTTTATCATCCGATAAATTAGCTACATCGTCCATTAATCTAGTAAATCTTTCTTGAAGTTTTTTCATGGCTTCATTCGTGGGAATGTGTAAACAAGTTTCAGAATGCAATATTCGTTTGTTCGGTTCATCTTCACCATTGTAAAGTTTTTCAGTTTCAAGGCGATCGATTTCTTTACTCAACATGTTTGTTTCTTCTTCTATACGCAAACTTTCTTCATAAGATTTGTCATCATTTGACAAAACATTATTGTCACTTAAAATCGTTTTTAATCGACCATTTTCTTCAGTCATACTTTTGAGTCTGGTTCGAGCTAATTCAAATTCCTTTTGTAAAATATCAGATGACTGATTTTGAACTTCATAATGATTCAATCGATCCATTATTTGAGCGTGTTTCAAGGCTTCTTTTTCCAAAATACTGGATTCCGCTTGCAATCTAATCATTTCCTCATCCTTGGCAACTAAGTTAGATTGAGTTTTCTTCAACTTTTCTTCATTGTCAGCCAAAGTCAAGGTTAAAGTTTTTGTTAAATTTTTTTCTGCTTGAAGAAGCTCCACCAATTCCAGTTTATTTTCAGTCTATAACAAATTTTATTATGATAAAATATATTAAAAATTCAAAACAACAAGTGATGTAAACGGAAATACTTATGTATAATTTTATATGTAAATTATTATATCTGAGTTTTTTTATGTAAGAAAAACAATTATTTTAAAACAAACCATTTTATTATAAGCCTCCTGTAAATTTTCAATTTCATTCTTTAATTTATTATTTTGTGCAGTAGCTTTTTGGGCAGCAATCCGGTCACTTTCATTAGCCGCGTTTAACTTGGCCACATCGGGCTGTTCTGACTGTAATAACTTCATTGCACTGTTCAATTCCTCAATCTGTGTTCTATTTTGTGCAACTTCCACCAAAGCTGTTCGCAGTGCGGTCTCTTTCTTTTGCAATTCCCTCTAAAAAAAAAAAAAATTATTTGTATACACATGGTTCACCCAGTTAATTATTACATACTTTTATACTACATAATATATAGTAATAAAATATATACCTGAAGATCTAAATTGCTTTCTTCGATTGCTTTATTGTTCTCGTCAGATTGTGCAAGTTCTTGTTTAGGCGCTTCTTTAACAGCAGCATTCGAAATGTGGATCGTTGATTGCAGTTGCTTTTCGAGCGTCTCCATTTGATGAATTAAATTCGATTCACGATTCGACAACTCCTCATTCACCAAAGCTAAGCTTTCGTGTTTTTTACTCATCAATTCCAATTGATCGTTCAATTGTTGAACATAGAGTTGATATTGAGCGTTCGATTGATTCTTTTCGGCATCCAATTGCTTTAATTCTTGATTTAAATTAGCAATACGTTGATTTAGCTCAGCATTTTCATCCATTAAACTTTGATTATTGGGTGCTTGTACATACCCCTGATTTAGTTGTTGGTAGCGTAATTCATTTGCATTGATGTGAAACATCAGCTCTTCCACTTTCTTTACGAGATCTGCATTCTCAGATAACTTTATATTAACCAACGATTTTGTTTCAGTGAGTTCTTCCTTTAAATCGTTAGAGATTTTTGCATGAGAAGACTCGCCAGCTTTCAGTTTAGAATTCTCCAGCAACGCTTGATTAAGAGTTTTTGTTACATCCTCATATTTCTCTTTCATGGTGGAATATTCAACTTCTAAACATGAAGCACGCTGTCTAGAAATACTCAAACGACCTGATACGTCATTATTTTGATTTTTCATTTCGGCAACGATATTTTCTAATTTGTTTACTTTAGAAGACAACGCATTTTTTTCCGATACTAAAAACTCTACTGTTTGCATATGAAACTGTAGTTGCTGTTGCAGTTTTATAACAGCTGATGTTGACATTGCCTCATCTATACTATCATCATCATTATCATTACTGCATTCATCGTTGTTAACGGCTGATCCTTTTTCATTCTCCAAAAATATGTTCGAGTTAGATTCTGGTGGTCTATTATCAGTAAATACAGATTCTCGAAGAAAACTATTTTCAGAATTTACATGATGTTGAATTTCATCATTAGATAAGTTGCCATTATTTTGATTCGAAAATAAAACATCGGCTAGTAAATACTTATTGTCAGACTCTGATTTGATTTCATTTTGTTGAAATTGAACATTATTTGAAAGCTCATCAAAGAAATTCATAGGTGCTGAATTATTTAAATTGAAAGGATACTGATTGATTTTGGAATGCATTGATTGGTCCGAGTTTTCAAATTTAGAATCATATGAATGTTCATTCTTTTCAACCGAATTTAAAGCCGCATCATGGTCTACAATGTTGTTTAATTCACAGGTATCTTTAATGGTACTTTCCACAACATTTGGATCTTGTTTGACGGTCACTTTTCTTTTTGTTTTATATTCTTCTAACTGTGAAAATATAAAATAGAAATACGTGTTTAGAAATACACATGTTTAAATAGCGTCAGCGTCTAGTCATCAGTTGCTTACATTTATCTAATAAACGGATATTAACAAAACAAAAAAGTACTCGAAAAGTCAATTGAGAATGGTATTCAATTTTTGAAAAGAATACTACATGTCGTTTAACATGTAAATTTATGTCCAAAAGCAGACTAGTTTTGTATACTTATTTAGATTTTAGACAAAAAAGTAAGGTGTGGAAATTTTTGATAGAATTTTCCACCAAATTGTCATCTGTACATATATACAAATGGGAATTTGTACATCGATGATGACTAAAAAATATGGCATAGCTAACTTTTCATATAAATCTCAGTTTTAATAAAACTACAAAAAAGATTAAAATATGAATATGAAATTTTAATCTACATTGAGCAATCTTATCATATTGAACAATTATATCATATGAAAAGAGAAAGTTTACAATTGGCATCGATTCAAATTCTCGTCATTGCTGATATAAAATATAAACACGAGAAACAAGTACGTGATAATATAATGCCAGAGGAAGCTCACTTAGTGGTACTATGTGGCATGAAATTGACAAGAAGAATGACGTGTAGTGACGCGTGGCGAAAGGGAATGTGATCAAAAAGCACCTTTTTTCTAGCTGCAGCAACACGGTTGACGGGGGGCACCATGGGGGGCGCAGCCCCGGGGGCGGAGCCCGACATCACACCCAAATTCAGACCCCGCCGGTTGTTAAACCAACACCTTCCAATATACTGACACGCATACAACACACTGACACTGACAGATACCTCGATTATTCGAAATTCGAAAAAATTATATTATCTGCATA
The DNA here is from genome assembly GCF_051622035.1 of Arctopsyche grandis. NCBI lineage: Eukaryota > Metazoa > Arthropoda > Insecta > Trichoptera > Hydropsychidae > Arctopsyche > Arctopsyche grandis. The sequence continues at coordinate 21,304,832 of NC_135362.1, forward strand.
GATATTCTTCCTTTAAATTAAATGTCTGTAAATATAAATGATTAAAGCAAATAAAAACAATTCGAAGAGATTTTTGAAAATTATTTATCTTAACAATGGATTAAGAGGGCTGGACACCAGCGCCTTGTCCATACAAACGTATTAGACTTCTCCCTTCCTCAATTATGGTACTAGAGAAATTATTTTTTTAATATGCTATGGATATACACCATTGGGTTGCATCTATCGTTTTATTTTTTTGATTAGTTATTTTTTATAGGAGCTAAGAGCCGCCAAACATCAATAAAATCGCCTCTTTTTTACACATACGAAAAGAGTCCAGCGTGCTTATTTAACGGTCGATTTTAAACAAAATACTCGCATAGTTGCACAGAAAATATCTTTCTCATACCGATGATGAAATTTTGGTAAAAATTGGTCCAGTTTCGGAGGAGAAAATAGGAGAATACGAAACCTCGATTTTGTCAATTTAAAATATGTTTTACCTGGTCGAAGCGCAACTGTCGCATTCACTCAATATATATATATATATATATATATATATATATATATATATATATATATATATATATATATATATTGCCGCATTCACTCAATATATATATCGAAGATCAATATATATATATTGAAGAAAGGAACAAGATCAATATATATATCGAAGAAAGGAACGGCAACAAAATTAAGGTTTCGGATGTACAGCTCTCTTAAGGGCGGTTGACTTTCTTAAAAGCAGAGTGGGCACTATTCATTGCCCACTTATATTAAAATAACACTTAAATGCCAATTAATATGTTGTTATTGGTAAGCAGTGAATAGGAATACAATCCAAAGTACAAAAAGGTACTCATTTAATGTAACATATAAATAACAGGGCTTTATAAATTAAAAATTCAAGTATCCATGAATTGGGTCCCCTGTGAAACATGCATTTTTGTTAAATGAACTTTTCATTTCTATACTTGTCTCGTTAGCTTGGTACTAGGAGTATATGAAAAATATTGAATTAATTGAAATACACAGAGCCGCTCAAGGGGTGATTTGAGGGTGCAGAACACCCGGGCGCCAACCACCCTTAGAGCGGCGCTGGAAATACATAAATACATATATGCATGTTGCTCTAATAAACATAAAATTATTAATTTTATTCAAAATTGACAAATTATATTCAAGTATAGATGCGGAGAGTTCATTTAACGAGAATTGGCGAAACCAGGTCCACCACCATGAACTGTAGTGCTTCTCCTACATATATGTAATTCCCAATGGGAATCCATGTATCCAAAGATAGGTTCAGGTTAAAATTTCTTAAACTTTTGAGAGCTGATATAAGTATAAACGTGTAATCATGAAAACCACACAAAATCAATAATATATGTAAATAAAAGGAATTCAAAAATTGCATTAGAAATTAAATCAAGTCAATCAAGCATCGAAATCAAGAAATCAAAAAATTGGTTTATTACAAATATTATTGAATTGTGAAGACATCATTTGCAAGGGGGGATTAAAAATAATAAAAAATCCAAGATCATTTTCGAAAACTGTAATTCACAATTAATGTGAAACCATTGTTTACAAGCAATATACATAAAAATATCAGTTGTACTATTATCATAATAATGCAATCTACATTAATGATTGTGATTATAATCGATTTACATATTTTTGTAAGATGTTAACATAATATCAATCATGTTCAACAATCTCCAAAATTTTTCTCTTATTTTTCTCGTATACAACTAATTTGTGACTACGTGAATAGGTACATCGTTTTTATTGGGAATGTAAATCTTAGTAATAAATTATAGCTTAGAATCAATGAAGAGTTTCGTATTACAAAAAAAATAAGAAAATCTATAGTAGAATAAGTCAGAAAATATTTCTTCAAATTGACTAAAAATAAACAATTTTCTAGATTTTGTAACAATCGCTAACGTCAAAAGAGCACATAAAATTCATATGATTCAATTAAGTATATTAATATAGTAAAAGCACAGTAATATTTAGTTGACATTTTCATGTATGTAAATGCCAAACTACCCATAATAAAACAAAAACCTTAAGTGTAAATTTTTTAAATCAAAATAAACAAATATCCACAATGTATGTAAACGATAAAAATTGTTCTAGAACATACATTTGTATATTAAGAATTAAAAAAACAAGTTTTGGCAAATTAAATAGGCGCTCTATCAAGCTGCTAAAGACACGTCGCAGGAAAAACGTCTCCAGTGTCAAATGTTTCGAACTGGTCTTGTTCGATTGGTTTCTTCAGCCATTTTCCAAGATTAGCTTTCAAAAATGCGTTGTACAATGCCAATTTTGAAGTCTGTAAATATAAATATTTGCATCAATACTATTTAACAACATTAGTCATCACTGAAATAAAACATAAAAATTGTAAATACTTGATATAATAACGCTTTCGACTTTGCTATATCGTATTGTATTCCATGGATATCAAAATTTATATGTTTTGGCGCTATTGGCACACAGTTAATATTATTGTAGGAGCCCCAATTCGGTTGTGGAGCTGGGCTGAGTCTTGAAGCTAACCGTGTCCACATCTTGAACATATTGTGTTTACATATTCTCGACGACAATCCCGAGTCAGTTTTTCCAGTCATGGCATTGACGATTTCAGCAGCCTGCACAGAATATTTGAAATATAGAATTATCACAGATATATCTTATAAACCATCTTTTCAACAAAGCAAGTGTATATACTTCATGTCCTTTGGTCCAATTAACACTGAAGGAAGGCGCTCGCATTGCCTGACGTTGTTCAGATGAACTGCACTGAATTAGCATCGGTCTATTAAGGCGGAATGGTGGAGGCAAGCCTTTCAAAGTTCCGACCAATCTTCCACATACAGCTCTATAGTTACAAAATAACAAAAAAAACATCGAATCATTCAGTGGGAAATAACTAAGACCATATTGAAAGAAATATGGCATATCACATATATGTAAAAGTAGCGTAATGATAATAGGTGAATGTAAAGAGGGTCATTGCCCAGGAGCTTCAACACCGCATTGCTTAATTTTGGCCTGATTTATGGCACCTACATACATATGTGTAAAATTGGAAAAATTGTTCTACAACATTGACCATTGATACATGGAAAAAAACGAGAAAAACGAGATTTGACTCGCAACGAAAAAGAAAGTAAAAAAAAGTGGGTCATACATATCTTGCATAATTGCGTATAAGTTGCGTATATGTAGGTATTGGCATATTGTTATATTGTACATTTGATCACACTACAGCAAGGGTCATCGAACTCTTAGATCAGAGCACATAAATGAAAATAGCGCAATGATTTCGAATTCTACATTTTTGGTGATTTTCTGCTTTTTTTTTAAGTTATAAATACTTATTTATTATATGAAAAAGGTTTCCCGAATAAGTTCTGTGTAAAAACACATGTTTTAATCATTAATAAGTGGCTCGCGAGAGTTGTACTAGAGTGAACATTAAATATTCGATTATGCAAAACAATATATACGTGCATATTTGAATGTGTCGATTATATAAATTTATTAACTCAATATGTTCCAAAAAACTGTTATGCGTATTTTTTGCTAAGCTACGGTGAAAATAGTAGGTTTTGTAAATTAAACAACTCTTAAGCCTTTTCAATCAATGAAACTGGATATTAGAATAAACCTTCTTTATAGTTGTCTTCGACCATATAAATCAGCGGCTCCTAACCAGTGGTACGCGAAAAAAAATCAGTAATGGCGGACATGCAGGAATGAATGATTTACAATTATAAATAGAAATATTTTATATTTAATTAATAAACATTATCATAATTAATCATAGTCGACGTATCGATGAATTCATTAAATCTCATTAAATTTATTTTGTAAGGAGATTTAATTAAGAAAAGAAAATATATTACATGTACACTTAGTAATTTTTTTTTTTATTAAAACCATTCATCGGTAATAGAAGTATGACGAAATCTAATCTATAATTTGGAAAGAGACTTTGTATGTATGTATGTATGTATGTATCCTTTGTCGTCGTCGTCGTCCGTAGATCGGTGACGTCATCGAACACGTGATTCGATTTTTTTTTTCGATCCATAGGCGCCAATTTGTTTTTTTCGATTCAATGGATTCACCCCCGCGGGGGCGCAAGGCGAGTAGTTTCATGGGGCCCCGCCAGGGGCGCCACAAGGGGCGCAGCCCCGTGGGGCCCCGAAGGGACCGCAGCCTCATGGGGCACAGCCCCATGGGGCCCCAAAGGGGGCGCAGCTTTCATGGGGCGCAGCCTTAAGGGGCGCTGCCTTATGGGGCGCCGCCTTATGGGGCGCAGCTTTATGGGGCGCTGCCTTATGGAGCTCAGCCGAATGGGGCCCCGAAGGGGGCGCAGCCCCTTGGGGCCCCAAAGGGAGCGCAGGAGGGCGCAGCCTCATGGGGCACAGCCTTTTGGGGCGAAGCCCTTAACGGCAACTGATCATGGGGGCGAAGCCCTAGACGGCAATTTATCGTGGGAGCGTGGAGGGGCGAAGCCCTAAAAGGCATAAACTAAGGGGGGCGAAGCCCTAGACGGCAATTAATCATGGGGGCGTGGAGGGGCGAAGCCCTAAAAGGCAACTGATCATGGGGGCGAAGCCTTAGACCGCATTTAATCATGGGGGCGCGGAGGGGCGAAGCCCTAAAAGGCAACTGATCATGGTGGGGGGGGATAAAAACGGACGCGATGTGGGTATGTGGCAGAGCGTCGACCAGTATGGAGATTAAAAAAAAAAAAAACAAATCTTAGAACACCAGGAGTATGTATATGTTGTACCTAGAGATATTTAATAAAATAAATACACACGAGCAAGGTGCTCAGCCAATCAGAGTGAAGTGCATTTTAAGCATCCGCTATTTTATACACTGAGCAACAACAAAAATGACCAGGGCGGAGACTAATCAATCTTTACTAAGTTTGACCCACTGAATTCGAATATGATAATGATTTTTGCTGGTTTGCTCTCGTTTACGAGATATGCGCGTTTAAAAAAATGCAACTTTTTGGTTTGTGACGTCATCGTCAGATGCACTGCGCGGGATCCACGAAGACACACATACATACATACATTCATCATTTCGAACGGGTGAACAGCGCATTCATACGAGCGCACGACTAATAATATGTCAGATAATAATATGCTGGCATGTTATCTATGAATGGGAGTTTGAAACTAAATCATTTCCTTTTTATTACATTATAAGCCTCGTATCAGTTTGCTTTCGATTTTTTGGTCTGACAATATTTGGGTTCTTATCCACACTTTTCCGATCGTTTTCAAACTTTGCCATTTTGCTCGGTTTAGTCATCAATATATGTGGAAATCAAATCCGCCAGGACGATGGTGAAAAATAATTGTTATAGACACGTTTGCAAAATGCTACTTTATCTTTCTCGTTGACGTCTATTAGTAAGTTGTCGTATTTATTTCCCTTTTCACCACCCTCTCGCTTCACGTCAGAAAATTGTTTAAACGCCTATAACTTTTTATTTTTTTAATCTATATTTTATTTTGTATGAAGTTTGGAGGATTCAGAAACACAAACACTGTGTTGACGACCTTTGGATGAAATTTGATTAAAAACAGTGTATGTGTTTGTATGCAGCCTGTAGTGAGTTAATTATATCGATACGATTACAAAATTTTAATCTGTACTACATACACATGTGAATATACGTATGTAATATAAAAAATTATCATTTTTTAATTTTAGTGTATTTATAGTAAATAAATCCATTATGATTTGGAACAATGGTAAGTCAGGAAAACACCAAGAATTATTTAATGAATTTTAAATGAAAGGGAAAAGTCTACAGAATGTGATGGATGGAAATAAACCATTTCAGAATCGGATTCGCTTCATTGATTAAATATTGGTGGGGTAGTTAGTATAATCGATGAACGTAGAAACAAATATGTACGATTTCACACAACGTTACTGAGCCAATTGGTCGATGGTACAATTCGAAATGAAAATTTTAATTGCAAATTTTCGCAAATGTTGCTCACTACCGATTCTTGCATTAAATTCCGCATTTCTGAACAAAATTCAATTACAAAACTAGAAAACCGATGCTATCAAACGGTTTAAACGCATGCATACATTATATTAAAGCTCTTTCATGTCATCATTGTATGTCTATACGACGAGTAATTTATCCACATAGTTAGATATGAAATGAAACAAAAATATCAAAGTTCTCATTTTCAGTCCTTCGATTTTTTTTTGAGTTGTGGTTTAACCATAAAATTTAATAAGAATACAAAAAAAACGAGAAATCAAGGACTATGGATTGAAGAAAGTTTTCATATATGTATGTACATACTTTAAGTTAGCCCAATTAATAAATATGTGCATACATTCACTTTGCGGTCAACCTTAACCCAACCGCATGTTAAGTACATTACTCTATTATTAAGTCTACTTATGTACATTACATATAATTTTGTTGCAGATATTGTGTAGTTCATCTTAACACACATTAAGCGGACGAATTTTTTTGCGGCGACTAGAGGTAGGGGGCAAAATCACAAGGCTGCCCGAATAAATACAATAGATTATAAAAATTGTTCAAAATTCAAACTCATATAAAAAAAATCTCCATATTCTATTAGAATAAACGTAGTACTACGTATCCCGCCATCCACGATGACCCAATATCAAACGTAATACTACGTATCCCGCATTTCTCGTCAAGCTCATACGAAACGTAGTACTACGTGACCCGCTGAAGGTGTGTTAATGAAATAATTATGGAATTTCCATAAGACAATGTTACAACTACGAAAAATGAAGTTGGGAAACCAAGGAGATTCAGTCACAATAAAATACAACCACAAGCACTAGCGTAATTAGGAATTTTTGCGACAAACGAAAATAACTATTGATGTGGTACTTAACCACACCTTGGCCTCACCTTGCATCTAAACGTGTAATTGAAATCGAAATTTAAGATGAAACGCAATAATATAATATCGCCTATTGTCTACTGCCCTTGGCCTGTAATGTCGAATGACAAATTTGAAAATTGAAATCGTGTACAAGTTTTTATATGTACACATTCACTTGAATTTGGAGCAAATTTCGATTGATCTCGAAGTACAGAAATGTGAAACACACAAGTAATGTTCCATAGTAAAAAAATACCTTATCAATGCATACCAATTTCGCCACTCATTATATAGATATAATCCGTTACAAAATTGACCGGCGCATAAACGATTTTTAGTCAGGTTGATCATTTTTTTTTTGACACAAAATTCTAGTACACCAACTGTTACAAAATTTTGCTCTAATTTTTTCTCAAAATAATTTATAAATGTCAATGTTAATTATTTATATGAAAACCTACAATAATGGTAGCAAATAAAATGAAGGCATGCATCGAAGCAAAGCGAATTCATTGAATAATGTACGGTTTTTATAAAAATATTTATTGCGAATTGGCCTAATAGTGACACATGGGTGATTATCGAGCATATTCTGTAAGGTTGATGTACGATTTACAAACTGGTGACTCTTTAGTATTGTGTATTCACATAAAATACATACATATGTACATATACGAGATCTTCATCCATTCGTTTTAATCTATTTGAACCGGATCCCGGACAGATGCACTAAATTGCACTGAATAGTAGTCATATTTTCCAAAGACGCTCAAAAGGAACTTAAGTAAATTACGTATTCCACACAAAAAAATCCCTCGGATAACATACAAATACCCCTTGAAGCTTTTTTGTGGAATTCTATTGCGTTAGTTCTCCTTGAGCATCTTTGAAAGCTTGGATGTCTCGAGAGTGCAACTAACTATCGCGAGTGCATTTTTCCGATCTCCATTTGAACCAGTATACACAACCAGTGCAGATTTATATAACAATTAAAACTATGTATATATGAAAAACTTATTTGTTTAATGTGGCAAAAACTAATCTCGATAAAGAGCAATTTTTTTCACTAAATAATTAAGTTCATATTTTTGCAAAATAAAAATATATGAATCGTCATTCAATCTTACAAAAAAAAAAAAAAATGACTAAAAATTCATAAACTGAAATAATTAATATCAATTAAAAAGTCTGATTTGCAAAATTTTCTAAAAGTTTACGTTGAAATATCTCAAACAATTGCAAAACATTTATAGTTGAAATCTGCATAGAAACAACATAAACATACTAAAATAACACAAAATTGTTACATTATATTACATAATGGCGCTTGGCTATACTTTATGATTTTCAAACGGCAGAAACAGCTTTAAGAAATGTGTTACGCAATTAAAAAGGACATAATTAGTATATTGGACGCTTTCTGTGAAATCAGTGCTTTTCAACCTTCTTTACCCCACAGTATACTAGTCAAGGTACTAAAATTTTCTAGGCACTCTATTAATATTTTAATTTTAAGATTCATTTCATTTTTTTACCCTCTTCTATGTTCTCATTGTACACTTAAACACCCTTAGCAATACACAAATCGAAATTCACTGTATATGGCAATATAACATTTTGGGAACAATTTAAACGTCCATTTTATAAAATAAATGTGCATTTAAAAAAAATTTTGTGCATTTCTAAATGACGGATACAGATTTCATTAGAAACTTTGCTTGATCATTGAAAAAAATATTTGCTACTTAAAAAGCGGATGTTTAGTATTTAAATGCGACCAACGCTTCTCTCTACTGGATTCCTTCTTTTTTATTACTCTTCAGCTTGCGACCTTCGACACCTACGACCTGACATCATCATTCATATTCATACGTAAACACTTAACACTTTTTGTATCTATTCTAATCCCAAAATCTATTTTTTCGAATGATCGTATCATATTTTTACTAACCTCTTCTTAGTTAATGGTCACTTTATAATGCCAAAATATTTTATTCGATGCACAATACAAGATAGTTCAATGCACCGAAAATAATGCAAATTTCTAATGCACAAACATTTTTTTTAACATACAAAGTATTTTTCTCAATGTACAGTTAAATCCTATAATAATATTTTCATCTTCGATTTTAATTTTAAAAGATTCATTTAATTTTTTCAACCCTCTTCTATGTTCTTATTGTACACCTAAACATCCTTAGCAATACACAAATCAGAATCACTGTGTCTATCTGGCAATATAACCAAGCATTTAATTGAGCAACTTGAACCACCGATTCAACTAAAGGTCAATTCAACACAGCATAGATCACATTGTGTTCGTTTTTTATTTTGATGTCGAAATTTATGTATGTAGACGGCTCACCTAGTGATTTTGAACTTACAATACTGGCTTAAACTGTTACGTACACTTAAATAAAATTTGAAAAAAAAAAGCACACGAAATTATATTTTTTATACAGTTTTGTAATCATAAAAATTAGTGATCAATTGCCTATCTCGCAACAATTATACACACATTTTTTTAATATACAGTTCATAGCACAAGTTTAATTATTCATATTACAGGCATTGGTAGTACTGATCTAATTTTTTAAAGTTTTTATTGAAATTTAATGAAAGGTTACATAACTTTCTACAAAAAAAAACCAACTGACCAAAATTCAATACATATATTTCTTGCGATATTATTCAATTTTACTTTCACTTAGGAGTTTTTCTTCTATTCGCGCCTAGCAAGGTGGGATACCTAGGGAAGGAGAGTAGACGTTAATTCAAACGTAACAGTTTGAATCAGTCAATATTTGAATTGCGATTAGTGCAGGTGTATAATGCAACTCGGGTGCTAAGCACAATAAGTAAATAATTATTAAATAAAATTGAGAAAATCACTACTAGTGAACACATTTAATAAGGGTAAGTCCCAGTCGATTTGGCCATTATATATTATATTAAAATTATGAAACTGTAATTGAAAATTATCTATTTTAGATATGCATGAAAGAAGTTCTGAAAAGAGAATTATTGTACTCTATCAAAGATGGTTTTTCAATTTTTAGCTTGTCTTTTAGCATTTTTGCCTGGTAAATATTATATTATATTTTAAAATATTATTACATACATATATAAAATTAAACATTGAAGAACAATACATGTACAAAATATTTATATTATAATAAATTTTCGATAGAAATACAGCTGTATTAAATTAAATACATGTATGCACATATGTAGCTGAAATTGTATTTTTTTTTTTAAATTTATACAATTAAAAATGAATATAATTGTGATATTTCAATGACGAATTAATTTATTTAAATCAAACAATTTTACAATTACGTACATAAGTGAAGAATTATTTAATACCAAAAAAATATACACAGATATGCCAGCAACAATTGAAACAGGATAGTACTCAAGTTTCTTAAATTATACATAGATAAATAATCTAGAAGAATACCTGTGAATAGGCATTCTGATTTCTCGATGATTTTCATTCCTCTAGAAATGACAATTCTCGATTTCACTTCTCAATTTTCTCGAGAAGTTTTGATGAATGAAAAAAATGTATGTACATATGTAACAGTATTACATTATATGAAATATTGCAGATAGCTTTAAATATGTTGGACTGTTGACAGACAACTCGCCATATTAAATTCTGATTGGAATTAGTTATTACGATAGTGAAATATTAAGCGGCAACTCACCACAATTACATTCTAATTTTTAATAGTTGAAGAAACTCGCAAATGTACATACATAGATATGCTAATACGTAATAAATATTATTAATGAAGCTTATGAGAGCTGAATGATCGTTAAAGATGTGAGATGATTCGTTATTGAGTTCCAAACGTCAAATTACGAATATTTAATAAGACAATATTTAATGCTAAAGCAGCAATAGCTGCCGCTGCTTTACATGAACAATATGAAAAAAAAAAATCTTTTTGGATTATTAATAAAAAAAAAATCTTTTAAAAACGAAATTAGCCCCAAATAATCAGAGTGGTTCTTTTATTACCTAAGCAAAGATGCGAGCGCTAGATAATTGTAACCAAATTTTGCAATCAAATACTACAATCCCCTTTAAAACCTACCAAGAAGTATGAATATTTTCAAACATTAGGCACAAACCTGCCATTTCTTATGCAACGGCATAAAAAAAGGCTGTGATTGCGAAACTTTTAAAAATACTAGTACAAATTTAATCTTTAATAATAAAAAAATGCACTATAAAAATTCTCGAGAAATCTAGAAATGACATTTCTCGATTTGGCATTTTTCTCGAGAAATTCTTGAGAAGAAACACTACCTGTGATATTTTCACACTTCAATTATTCTTTAATCGAGCCTAAAATACATAGTATTTTAGTATATCGATTTTATTACTATGCAACGAGTATATTTTCAAAATATTGTTTTAAAAGTCATACAATCAACACTGAAATAAAGAATATATGTATATTGTTCTGCATAGAAATTTTATTAAGTTTCATTTTTACATATTAAATTTTCAGGTCCACCTTATGTGAATATCGAAAATTCATACTTTCAATTATATCCAGTGGATCCGTTAAAATGTCCCAATGTAGATTTAGGGAAATACATAACGTTCGAGTTATACACAAGGTAATTTGCATTTATTATATATATGTATGTTGTCGTTTCTCAGAGACGATTCACACGGTTTACGCATTATCAATAATTATAACTGCATTCAAATGCATTATAATTATAAAGAAAGTTTGTTGCAAGCAATTGTATGACAACATTTTCACACGCATTTTTACTTTCATCTCATAAGAAGTTTCATAATGAGATTAATTTACATAATCAACAATATATTATTATGCATATGAATAAAAAATTCGATCTTTCAAAAAAAAAAAAAACACATCTAAAGTGAAATTATCTTTATCGCTATCCAGGTATAATCCGCTAGTGTCACAAGAATTAAAAATAGGAGATGACAAATTATTATCAAATTCATATATCGACTTCTCATTACCCACCATGATATACTTGCATGCGTTCTTCGAAGACTCTAATACAGTTAGTGCAACACTGCTTAGACAAGGTTAGAAAACGGAATATGGTCATGGTATTAATGAAACTGTCATACATTCATAACAAAACTTTAATATTTTTAGCGTATATGATACGCGGTGACCATAATATGATAATGGTGTCGTCCAGACAATTGTATGCAGGTCCGTGGTATATCACAGCTAAGAGAAACACTCGTTTGGTGGGTACTTATGCAGGACAGTTGATTAATTATTTATATAGCAGGTGGGGTATTACAAATCGTATTATTCAAATTATTAATAAATTCGGTGTTTAAAAATATCGGTTGTTCATTTAAGGGGTTTACAACCCGGAATGCTTCATCTGGTGGGACATAGCTTAGGAGCACAAGCAGCCGGAGTTGCAGGGAATACAGCGAAACCCCGTCCAGCTCGAATAACAGGACTAGATCCGGCATTGCCACTATTTCAAACACTGCCATTAACTCTTAGATTAGATAGATCAGATGCTGACTTCGTAGACATAATTCATACAGATTCCGGTGGATTTGGTAATAAAATATATAAACATGTATTAAATTTTGGAATTTAGAGAACTTAATTATTGATTGGGATGTTGTATATTTTTTATTATTTAGGAATAAGTGCTCCAATGGGTCATGCAGATTTTTACTTAAACGGTGGAAGGAGTCCACAACCAGGGTGTGAATTAGAAGTTGTTTTGCCCCGAAGAATGATTTTAGAAAAATGTATGTGAACAATAAAATAAATGTATAGTGTAGATAAAGCAATTCCATTTAATGTGTTTATGATTTTATTTTAGTTTTCTGCAGTCATTGGAGGTCATTCCAAGTATACGCTGAATCAGTTTTGAAACCTTCGAATTTCCCGAGTGTTATCTGTAACTCTTTGCCGAATTCTTGTAAGAACCCAAGATACGATTTGTTACAACCTGGCAATACAACTTACATGGGTTTTGGAGTTTCGCCACAGTAATTACTATTTATTTATTTCAGAATAATATATATCAATAATATGTATATAGTAATAAATAATTTCAATACTATTTTCAGAACCCGGGGAAGATTCTTTGCTAGAGCTTCACCAACATCACCGTATGGTACATATTAAAATAATAAATACGTAACTAGTTGTATTTGTAGAATATTAATGATTTCACTGAAATATGTGGCATCTGTGAGAATTAATTTTATATTTGATATTCAAAATGTCATTAATTGAATCATCGAATCCGTTTTGTCTTAGAATTATAGTTTAGCATGAATTATAATTTAAAGACATGCATGAATATGTAAATGTGAAATTGGTATATACAAACAAAAGGTAAAACTTTGATACAGCAGACTAACTGGTAGAAGGGGAGTACTTATCACATTAAATTCATGTGTAGTTTTACATCAATATTAAACAATTTTTTTGAGTAAAGCAACATATGTACATATAACGCATAGGTTTATATGTAGAACTGTAGCAAGGGTAGTTTGCGCCTAGAGGCAAACGTGCTACTACCCCCCCCCCTTATTATATATTTTTTCAAAATTTTCGAATACGTTCATTTAGTAAAACGTCAAAATTAGCATTTAATACAAACAATTAAATTCAATTAAAATGTTCATAAATAGCTAGGGCGAATGGTGCCTTTCCTTGTAGCACTCGTCCGCCCCTCTCCACACTATGACTCTGACTATATTAACAAAGTCAGGTGCTCAATATCAGGAGCACATGTCAGACGCTCCACACCCCCCACGTCTCCTTGACACAATCAGTCATCACGTCACATCCCTATGCAAAATGTATGCTCCTGGTATTCTAAAATTAGTTTTTTTTTAATCTCCATACTTGTCCACGCGTCTGCCACAAACATACATACATCATATATATGTATATAATATCGCTATTCCGTTTGTGTCTGTCTGTCTGTCTACCTGAGATAACGCTCGCCATACTATAATAGTCGTTTCGATTCACCACTGCCAAAACGTATATATGTACGAATACAATATCAAAAGAAAACAACTTCTATATATACTGATCGCTACTAATGTTTCCGCTTGGCAAAGAATTTACCGCCATCTATTGAAAATGTATTTAATTAATTTTTCTATCAGTGTTTTATATTGTTTATATTTAGGTAGGTATATAATATTAAATTAAATAGTTTAAAAGGTATTTGAAAAAAATTCGACCGCGTGGGGATCGAACACATGACCGACGACACATTTCTTTTGATTTTTTTTTATTTAATAACTTAATATGCCAACACCCATGTGATGATATGTCATTGGGTACAACACTAGTATATTATAGTTCTGTTTGTTAAATCTATGTTTTACAGTTTGTATATATCGATTAAGAAAAAAAACCAAAGACCTGACAAACTTATTACATTGTACGTATATTTTTTTTATTTATTTTCTTTTTAATTTCGATAAAGAAGCAAATAAAATTTCATTATTATAATGAAATTGTAATGAATCAAATTAAAAACCAATGAATTTAATAAATTCTTGAGAAACAATTTTTTTTTTATTAAAGAATGTTGAATATTTATTACTTACCGATATAGATGGTGAGGATGAAGAAGTGATCCCAGAACAATACTTTCTAGATATATAGGCCTTAAAAAAATTGATAACAAAGCACCTTGGAGTCCTAGCACGTTCCATCGACAAACCTTATCAGAGCAGGACATTGTCAATAATCTTTCTCCCTAAAATTATGAATAAAAATTATTCATACATTTTAAAAGAAATCCAACATTAACCACATCACACAAACAAATACCCACTTGCAATACACCGTCCCAGGTTTGGATTCCATCACTACTTTTCACAGGAATAGTGCCTTCACCAGATTCAATCTTTGTACGCAACTGACCCCTTGCTTGCCTTTACATAAAATAATACAATTTTACAATTAATAAATACATAGGAGTATAAGAAAAAAAAAGGTGAATATGAAACTAATTAATCAAGTATATATTACAAGTGATCAACAATACAATCTGTGAATAACAAAAAAACGTATTGAGATATCAAACGAACATAAAAGTAAAAGAGCAAGTGAGAAAAAGATCGTATAACTGTAAATATGTGAATTTGAAATAGTCTAGTCAAAATTAGATACAAATCAAATGAAAAAATATAACGATGATAATAGCGTTCTAATGTGAATTATTGCCTGTTTGGATGCCTGTCTGGCGGGCGACATGTTTCTTCATGGGGGGAAAAGATACGAGCATCTCCACACGGCGCTGTACTGATATAAAGGTGAAACCTGTATGAACCTCGCACCTGGTAACCACCATCTGGCGCAGGTTCCAGAGGATTACTCCTTTGTCCACGACCATCTAAATACAATATTCTATATAAGTCGAGCAAAGAACCAAGTATAGTAAAACGACGAACCAATTATCATAAACTCTTGACAAATTTACTGTCAATGTTAATAATATAAACAGTGTAGTATGTGAATTTATAACAAAAAATTTAAATTAAATTTATACTGTGTTGAAAAGCTGCTAAAGCCATATTTTTCACGAAAAATTAAATAATAAAGTAATAAGTTGTTAGCAACAGCGTGTTTTTGACATAGAACAGGTCCATTTATTTTCAAATGGAAATAAATCTGAATACTACATATACATAGTACATAAAAACAATAAATCAAAAAGAGAAGACAGCGTGGTAATAAAAAGAGGGCATTTGGACTAATTTTAGAATTAGTGATATTACTTGCAGCACAACCTTTAAATCTGTCATTGGTTTAAAATTACTTAGCAAATAGCTTATATTAAAACACTATTGTGATAATCCATGCAGGTTTCTAAGATGATTATTAGAAAACATAAACTGACGAAAATGAAAGTGTGATATTATTCCCATGAAAAACTATTTATATCTTCAGTTTATTGAATTGTACTTGAACGCGAAAAATTTATACATTATCAGATTATTCGGTAAGCAAACCAAGTTCTGTTTACTCTTGATGATTAAATAAACAAAAAGTTTAGCACACACATAAAATATATATGGAAATGTTTACAATTGTGCAATATACGTACACAGTGGCCATTAATTATGCTTGGAAGTAAAATAACAACTTTAACATCAATGTTTGTTGAATAGATAAATTATAAAATAATACTGACAAAATTGATCAACTTGCATTTTTTCAAATAGACAAGTTACAAATTTATAATTTAAATTTTTTTACTAAGCAGGATACAAATAAAAAATTTATTCTCGATTGTTGATTCTTATGCTGACCTCAAAGAAATTGTGGACTTTTAATTGCTAATTAGATTGAATAAAGTACCAGATATCAAAGCAAAAATATGTATCTGCTTATAGCACTGTGTACATACACAATTACACAAATAAGGCGCGCATGTAACGTTGTGACAAGTCTTTACAGATCAAAAAAGATTTAAAATTCAAAAAAATTACACGGACATATTTGAAAATATGTGCACGACATATCAAAACCAAACGAATTCTTTTTTTAAATGTAAATAACGATAACAGCGTTTACAGGAGCGCCTCAACAATGGTTCACACAATGTATATATATGTATATATACATATATGACATACATGTATATATATACATATATACAGACCACTGTGTATGCTATGTCGTTGACTGCTAGCTGCAAAACCATGGTTTTCTAAGTCCACTTGCTAAAAAAGAAAATAATGTTTCTATTTATAAAAATATGAGGATTCAGAATCATTTATACAACATAATGTTTGCGCATTTGAAATGTATTGAATTGAAATTAATCAATAATTCTCAAAATAAAATAAAAAAATAAACAAAAAGAAATATAAATTAAAATACAATCATTCAAGTCCTATGTTTACCGGATGATTCTGCTATATCCTTTAAACAATCATAAAGAAACTCTTGGAAACAGCGTCGGGCCACGACCTCTGCATGACAATCGTTGACCGCCAGTCCACATGTTGATAAGCGTTCACCTGATACACATTTTGTGCCGCTGCTTACAGCAATCACCTTTAATGATAACACGACCAATAATTGGTTATTTCTGTCGACTATACACATTTCGTATCAATCAATGCAAACGAAACAAATATATTAAACTCTTTAACTGTCGCATTTCTGTATATGTTCAATATAAAGTATCAAAATATTTAAATTAAAAATTACAATAGCACGGACATACATATCTACATATATGTATCATATGAAACGTGGCTAAAAATTACAAATCTAAATAAAAAAAAATAGTCATACTTCCATATGTTCATAATTTGTTCCAGATGTCATTACAATACCGGCTAAAACTTTTCGTCTAATATGTACAGGATCGGCTTGCAACAATTCATTGAATTTTTCAATGACGATCCTGAAAAAACATTTTAAATGTAAATGTCTTCTATGCATGTACAAACTTTTGTATGTTTCGAATGTTATTTTAATTACCTGGCGATTCTGTCGGCGAGAGTTTGATGTAAATTTGAAGAAATTTGAGCTGGCGGCGGTGGTGTCGGCAAAGGCAGTAAACTAGGAAGGGTTGGTTGCTCGAGAGAAGATATTTCTTGTGGGGCAGGTTTATTAACAGGTAAACTAATGCCAAGTGCAGCTAGTGCAGACTTGGAAGCCCCCAATTTGGCACTTTTCTTACTTGATCCTATACATTATAATGAAAATGATGAAATATTGAATAAATTGATGACAAAAAAAAAAAATTAAAATAGAGATCGGTTTATTTACCGAATCCTTCGAAATTTTGATCTTCAATGCAACATACTACTTTAAAACGCAAATTGCAATTCTCCGTGTCTACAGATTCGCAAGTAAATACTACATTAGGAAATTTTTCATACACGAGATTGATAGGACTTTTATTCACGATGGGCACTCCACTTGTAGTTTCAGGCGATTGTACAGGTTTAATAATAGCTAAATTTTTAATACTTATATCAGACACACCTGCAAGTAGAGTAAAAAAAACAAGTAAATAGAATTGAATTTTGATAGATAAATTAAAAATAGTCGAAAAAAATCGTACAATTGTTTTTATTGTTATCTATTGGAGATAAATTGACATGTTCATCACTAGTGAAATCATGAGAAATGTTTTCGTGGAATATGTCGGGTTGTAACAACACAGCTAGAGCTTTTGTAGCTGCTGCCGCTCGAGCTAGCCTTTTACTAGCACCGGATCCAACATATTGTCGACCGTCGACCTGACAAAACGACAGATGCTTTGAAATAACCACATAAATGTACAAGTTGCTTTGTTTTATTTTTATATTTTGTGTTAATACCGTCACGGATATAGTAAAACATGTGGAGTGAGATGGTCCAACTTGAGAAATAACACAGTACTGTAAAGGTTGTCGCAGTTTATTTAAAAGCGCAACAGGGCTACGTTGCAAATTTTTCTTAATCATATCTAATGAAATATTACTATCGGTGAGCGCTTTCTTTGTAAGTACATCTGAAAGAAGGAAGCGCCATTATGTATTATTATACATATATAAAATGGAAATTTTGAATACACCAAACATAAAACAGTAGTAAATTGTTGTCATGGCTAATTGTTACTAAGATTCATTCATTGCGCAAATCGTATGTGTCTAAATATTATCTGCAAGAGTAAATCTATATGCAATTTCAATATTATACTATGGGGATATATCATAAGTAATTTTTAATGGTATAATACATAGTTTAAAGCCCTGCGCTTCAAACGATTGTAAACCAAGCGGGAGCATGCTCATTTCATACTTTTGTCTCGGCTTTTGCCATTTTAAACTTGCCAGAAAGATCTAACTCAATGTTAAGAATTGCCAATCATCAATTTACATCGAAATGTCATCTGCGCTACCTCATGAATATCTCGTCTTTCGTACATGCTGAAATTCAGACAGTTAAAATGCAATCGAAAGAGCATGCAGGCTGTTGGTTTGCAATCATTTGCAGCAAACCCAGTTTAAAGAGATGCATCATCTCCTTATACTATATGAAGTTCAGGATATATGACATTTTTATAATGATAAAACCGCTTTTTAGTATGCGATCAAATACCCCACAGGATAACAACACCATACATTAACTCTATTTTTATTATTAGCTTGCCCATTTATCCGCTGATATTTTACTTGAAAACCGTCATTCCACGTTTCACAAAAAATATTCAAATTTAGAAGTTCAGATAACAAAGCATCATCAATTTCAACATGGGTAAATTTAATTTTTTTATTTTGTTATTTCAAAGAGGACATTGACTTAAATAAGTAAAAAGTATGAAATAGCATAGTTTTTTTAGCCGTATATATGGGGGGCAGGGCCTCCGAGAGGAATCCCGGGCCCTGGAAAAATAATTCCGGACCCTATGTCAAATTAAAAAACTAGATATTATATATATTTTTTTACGGTCTCCGTCACGGGCCCGAATGTGAAAAGCCAAAAACGCAAATATCGAAAAATCTTCAACCTTCGAAAAAGGAACAAGAGGAACAAGCTTTTCCTCCCGTATTAATATGCGCGCGCAGAATACGGGAGGAAAAGCCTGTTCCTCTTGTTCCTGTTGTATCCTGCTCGCGCAAATTAAGTGAGTATGTACTGTTTACCATGCGCCCTTTTTTTTTTGATCTTTCGACTTAAGATCTTTCGATTTTCGATCTTTGCCTTCCGATATTTGCGTTTTCGGTAATTTCACATTCCGGCCCGTGAGGTAGACCCATTTTTAATATGCGAAAAATCTATCAGAACAATTAGAAAAATATCAATATGTTTGTTTTTATTTTTTTGAATAATTGAATAAGAAAGTACGATATAATAGGTACGATTTCAAATGCATGGATCAAAAAATAATAAGCATTTAGAATTAAATAAATATATATATTTTTATGTAGAATAAAATATCAATATCAGCTAGTCAAACATCCCGATACGGGCCCCTCGAGTAGTCCGGGCCATGGAACTTTACCTCAGCTTCCCCCCCCCCCCTCTCGTCGGCCCTATATGTGGGTGATGACTAGACTGCGGATAGAGAGAGTGCTTTTTCAAGGAATCGGGGAGGTTTGGCTCTATTTACAAAGATAGTGTGCAAAAAAAAGGTTCGACGAACCTTTAACAAAGCATTTACAACAATTGAACAATGAATGGCGCGCTTTGAGTCCGCTCACTAGTGATGACCTTCTGATATTATTGTATATGTATATAGTCTTATACTCTAGAACAAAACTGAATAAACATAGCTACTTACATGGATCATCCTGATCATTGGGATAGGGACGTTTTAGAGACGATCTATTGGGTGTTTCGGTGGCCGTTTTGTTATTGTTATTCATTTTGACAAGACGTATTTGGAGCTACGAAACAATTATTGAGCAAAACGTATTATACAAGCGGTATTATGCAGTATGAGAAATTATGTAATGAACTGTGAAATAATCATATCGATCGTTTTGGAATAGAGTAAGAAATGCACTTGTGGTTTGTCAAATGATCCCGAGTGAGATCTTTCACTTAATGTCGCAATCTGCTGACGATTGAGAATTGATTGATGACGAGTATATGTATTTTCATTGACGGGCTTCGTGTGATGAGGGCCGCTCGCCGAAGTGGAGAGTTGGCGAAGTGGAGAGTTGGAGATCAGCGCCGATGTCAGTTTGGGCGTAGGAGAAGAGTAGGAGATCTTAGTAGGAAATCGTCAGCCGTCAACCATCAATCCACACGCAACCCCCCACCACATCACCCACCGACCCGCCAATCGCTAATCGCTAATCACTAACGAACCTACCACTCAACAAACCGGCCATGACTACATTTTCTTTTCTATTCAACAAATGCTAAAGAGAAAAAGTGCGTGAAAAAATTGACCAACATTCCTATAAAACGCCGAATATATATAATAATGCTGCTAGGTAGATTTATAGCGGTCGATCACAGGATGACATTATAACTTTCTTGAATTATTATATACGTACATAGCTTGAGTTAGCATATTGGCGTCGTTAACCCACACGGTATCTACACCTGATATTTACGAAATTTTCCATATGGGAACTGGACGTAGAAAATTTCGTAAATATCGGGTGTAGGGGTCTACCTCACGGGCCCGAATGTGAAACGGGCCCGAATCGAAAGATCAAAAAAAAGGGTGCATGGTAAACGGTACATACTCACTTAATTTGCGCGAGCAGGATACAACAGGAACAAGAGGAACAGGCTTTTCCTCCCGTATTCTGCGCACGCACATTAATACGGAAGGAAAAGCCTGTTCCTCGTTTTCGGGCGTTTCACATTCGGGCTCGTGACGGAGACCGCGGGTGTAGATACCGTGTGTGTGGACGACGCCAGTCAATGTCAATTACTAAGAATCAATTTTAAACACAAATAGGGCATTCTCTCGAATTAACAGAAAAATTGATATAAATATATTCAACAAAGGATATATATACAAGGGCGGCTCGTGACTTTACAAATAGGTGGAGCACTAGGAGACTAAAAACGCTCTCCTCCCAATTTTTTTATTCAAAAAATTTACTTGATATATTTTTAGTAAAATTTTATACTAGGATGAATGTCTTTTTTTAACAAATTATCGACTTCGTTCATTATGTGTTCTAAAAAAGCAAAAATGCAATTAATAAAAAATATTTAATTATAAAAATGAAAGAATCAACAACCTTGCAAAATATAATGAAATATTGAAAAACGTTGACGGTGTAGTGTAGTTTACGAAACTTATGTACATACAACGATCGTTACTAAATATCCGCGTACGTAAATATACTTATAAGATTTTAGGAACTTGAATGGCTTGGATTATAGCAGTCAATTAAGGGTGTACATATACATTTATGTAGATGCAATACGCGGAAGTTAAGACACTATTAGGGGGTTTTCAAAGCTCACAGTTAAAAAAAATCGATTGCAAGCTAAGAAGAGGTATGTAACAAACCTTTAAAAAGTGAAGTACTGTGTGACATTTTAATCTGGTATTCCCGGAAATCTCAACAAATTGACTATACTGGAGTCCCCTGCACAAGTACGCACAAATATAACCTGAAAGCGGGCGGGAGATGTCTCAAAGGGCCAGCACGCACCATACAATGCAATAATCAGACAGGCAACTTTTAATTAATAAAATTTAGTGTGTGATTTAGGAACATGCCACTGTCTAATAAACAGGATAAGTTTAATTAATTTTCGTTTAAATGTAAAGTTTATAATTCCTAGTCTATTTTATGGAAATAGGAAAATATGTTTGTACAATGTTTTTATTTCACGAAGGCGTATTTTATATCATGATTTGTACCATTTTTATTAAAAAGAAGTATTTTCTCCCTTCAAAAAACCACCATAAATGTAGCCCGGAAGAATACACTGAATAGTGGCGCAGTTTCGAGAAATCCTAATATTCAAAGGCGCTCAAGAACTTACGCAATAGAATTCCAGAAAATGGGTTAGCACCTCCGGATAACATACAAATACCCCTTGACGCTTTTTTGGAATACTATTGCGTTAGTTCTTCTTGAGCATTTTTTAAGGATTGATTGTCTCGAAAGTGCCGCTCTCTTGTGTGCATTTATCCGATCACCGTACTCGACATTTAAGATAGTAGGTACTTTCATACATATTAAGGTCTATTTATACTAGTACAGCACGTACAGTCAACTCCATGTAACCAAAAAATACGCTAAAGTATTCTCTGGTACGTGGAGTTGCCGGTATGTGCTGTGCTAAAATGAATAGACCTTAAGGGCCGGGCCGCACAGTGCAACTTTGTCGGCCGACTAGTTGCGCGACACGAAAAATGTATGAAAATAAATGTGTGCGAAAAACAAGTTCACGAGTGTAGCATGTCCCATCTACCTGTATCAGAGAGATATAATAAGAATAGAGGGGTCCTTACGAATAAATAATTGTTGTCAATTTTACGCGGTACGTCTCTATAAATACGCTACATCGCATGGAATATAATCGGATCCATTTACTTATAAAAATGTATCCCATGTTGTTTATCGTATGTTTTTGAATGTATTGTGCAATTTGCCCATCTTGCGAGTAATATAAACAAACAGAGAAGTTTTTATCGGATATACGTCGAGCACCAAGCGTCAAATACGACTGATGCTAAAATTATTTAGATCTTTCCGTGGACAGAATGTCACTTGACAACAAAAGAACACCTAAAGCCACTTCTATTAATATTACATTTCTCTGACCTGCATGCATTGATCTGGTCGCCCTCAACAAAGTCGCTCGCAAGTCGCACGGTCTGGCACGGCCCTGAACTACAATGACACAATGGGGAAATATGTAATGTCATTGGACGGGGGCCGTCACTGCAAGGAAAGTGACTTAATTGAAAGTCAAAAGATGGAAAAAATTAAAATCGATTCGTGTACTCGTCGTTAGCGTAGGCCGGGGTTAGAGATTTGAAAGATCTTTACCATGTTCCAGGGTTACATTATGATGAAAGAGATAGATAACCTCGACCTACGCTAAGGACGAATCGATTTTAATTTTTTCCATCTTTCGATTTTCCATCAAGTCATTTTCCTTGCAGTGATCTAGACCCGTCATTGTGGCATTATTTTGTTGGAAGTAAAATCCATACATTAAATAATTGTGGACATAATATAGACTCGTACTATTTCTTACTTAAAGATTAAATTTTAATTTAAAAATAAATGGAAAACTACTAAAGGGCAAGCCAATTATTGGATATATCTCCAACCTAATATCTAAATAATAATCTACCTGATTACGAAGTTTGTTTGCAGTAAAATTATTTGTGCTAGAAATAAAAATTAAGCAATCATTATTAATTGACATATTTCCAGCTATTGATTATGTTTCAATATGTAGGCATATTTTTATATAAATTATACTTAACTTTAAATTAAATGTAAAATTAATGTCCAGTTTAATTTAATAAAATACAATAAAAATTAGTATTATAACATTTTATTTGACATGACTAAAAAAATAAATTTCCATCAACATTTACTGTAATAATTGAATAGGAGACATATTATGGAATAGTTAATAATCATCCTTTTCAAATGGATGATATTGATGACCGGATGCTCTGAAATCATATATTTATAAACATGAATATAAGATGAAAATTTAATATTGCAAAAATTGAAAATGTTAAATCAACAAACCCAGTCATCAATAATAAACGACCATTGCAATCGAACGAATCAATCTCTGCAATATCTGCAGCCGATAACTTGAAATCAAAAACTTGAAAATTTTGCGTTATTCGATCCTTATTTACAGATTTCGGTATCACAATGATTCCGCGATCTATCTGATATCTAAAAAAATATTATATAATAGATACATATGCACTTTTATCAATATTAAAAATCAAAAAAAAAAAAAGTGAATGTATTTACCTAATGAGTATTTGGGCTGGCGACTTTTTATACTTCTCACAAATACTTTTCAATTTTGGTTCATCGAGTAGCTGTGGGTCTCCCGGTTTTGCCCAAGGTCTATCTGGTGAACCCAACGGGCTATAAGCAGTCACCAATATTCCATTATCTGAACAAACTTTGGCCAATCTAGTTTGGTTCAAGTATGGATGACACTCCACCTAAAGATTTAATCATTTTGTTTCAATCTGATAATTCTTAATACTTGTACACATTTGGTATATAGTGCAAATGCAGCTTTTATACCTGATTTGTGACTGGCTTAATTCGAGCACTTTTGAGAAGACGAGCAATCTGAGAAGAGTTGAAATTCGATATGCCGATACTACGTACCAAACCAGTATCCACCAATTTTTCCATAGCTTTCCACGTGTCCAAGTAATCAACATCGGAAAACTGAATTTTTCCTTCAACAGATGGAAATAGTTCACCTTCTTCCTGAAATCATTTTTATATAATATTTAATTAAAAGCATTTTTATATAATATATTTGTATTTAACGCTTGAATAATTTAACAGTACCTTATATGCGAAAGGCCAATGCATGAGGTAGAGGTCAAGATATTCAAGACCAAGGTTTGTCAACGAGGTACGACAAGCATTTTCAACCAAATCTGGACGATGGAATGTATTCCATAGCTTGGAAGTAACAAAAATGTCACTCCTGCAAAATGATAAAAGTTTTGATCAAAATTTTAAATGTACATAGATTTTTTTGTGCAATTGACAATTACCTGGTGACTACTCCACTTTTAATCTTTTTTCCTATACCCTCACCGACTTCCTTTTCGTTGCCATATACATGTGCACAGTCAAGATGACGGTATCCAACATCCAAAGCTATCTCAACTGCATATTTAACTTCGCCGGGTTTGGACTACAATATATGTACATATATGTGTGAGGATTATTGATATCAGAGGTTAATCAGAGAGAATTTTAATTTAAAGTATCATTGGAAAAAGACAATTAAAATAGTGGTATTAACCTTCCATGTTCCAAGACCGAGCACTGGTATTTGCTGCCCATTATAAAATTTAAGCATTGGACTCGCCATTGTAGTTGACGT
This sequence comes from Arctopsyche grandis, assembly GCF_051622035.1. NCBI lineage: Eukaryota > Metazoa > Arthropoda > Insecta > Trichoptera > Hydropsychidae > Arctopsyche > Arctopsyche grandis. Next base: position 21,330,312 of record NC_135362.1, read on the forward strand.
ATACGACTACTACACAGACAGAACGAACAGAACAAACTGTGCTGTAGATATAGAATATATGTATGTATCTATAGTGCTTCCGTCATATTATTGTGACCAAAGTACTGCTGTGAAACATGGGCCAATATTTCCTATCAACGCTAGGGTGACCAGTTGTCTGTAGATTACAAATTATACTACATGTTGTACCCGATGAAATATCATCGCATGGCTGTTGGTATATTGAGTTATTAAATAAAAAAAATTAAAAGAAATGTGTCGGTCGTATTTTTTTCAAATATATTTAATTTAATATTTATATTTAATTGATTATAATATGAATAAAAATGATAAAAACTACCTACCTACAATATAATAATTTGTATATAAAATTATTATTTTGAATAAAAACATCAATATTTTTTTTTTACTACCGCCATCTATGTATAAAATTAATGACTACCAACTGTCACCGAGATTAAAAATCTTCGGACCTGAAATGCTTCTTATACGATATTTTATCTGGTTCGGTGATTACTAGTCAAATGTGAACCGGTCACAGGACAACCGGTCGCTCTAGATCGGTCACACGTGATCACCCGTCACACTAAAACTGGTCACGAGAAAACTGGTCACACCCTAAAATCGGTTAACCAATTTTCTCGTGACCGATTTTAGGGTGAGACCAGTTTTAGGGTGTGACCAGTTTTCTCGTGACCAGTTTTAGTGTAATGGGTGATCACGTGTGACCGATCTAGAGCGACCGGTTGTCCTGTGACTGGTTCACATATGACTAGTAGTCCGTTTACCATTTTATCTCTATCGTAATGGCGGAGGCTCCATTTACTTATATTGATGACCAAAATGAGCAATATTGCAAAGTATGAAAACGATCGGATAAGAGACAAACTTTTTCCTGAATTGTAATCGTAAGTGAAACGTAAAGGAGGTATGTAGTAATAAAAATTGCTCAGAGACTTGCCTAGATGAAACATTGGTTGCAAACATTGTATATATTTTACAAGTTTTTTTATTTCGTTATTATATTCGTACATTTTGTTGGCAGTGTTTTAGCTGTGACGTACATGGTTATTTTAGATACTTTTAAACATGCGAAAAAAAAGTGGCATGCCTTGCACATATTCATGGTACGCTCAGCACACACCGTCCCAAAATCACCCGCTGGAGTGTTTTCGCTAAAATTTTATCCTTGCTTGTCAGTGATCGATAACGGTGTATCCCATATTTGAAGAAATGTAGGAGGACCCCCACAGCGGGGAGCCAAGTACACGACGTGCCGTTCTTCCCTGTTTTATTTCGCCCTTATCATATTATAGATTAGCCCTTATATACATAGACAGAAAAGTGATATTATATATATGATATAAATACATATATAAATACATACACATGACCATTTATACATGTGCACAAACTAATGAGCGATGAATTTTTTCTATAAATTTAGTATGGCACGATTTCCACCGGTGTGTGTTTTCATGAAGCCTTATAATTTGAGATTGCCCAAATCGATTTTAATGTACTTTTCTACAGCATATTATGAATTTTCATGGGAAGATCAATAAACTCAACAACTATGACATAAATTAAGGCATAATTGAATTTTAGTACATGTTTAATATATTTTTAATGATTTGCACCCATTCAACTTATTTACAGTACAATAATCAACTTATTTAATGTCACCACTTCCAAATTATACATTGAACGTTAATTGAACATTGAACATACATTGGTGAATTAATATTTTGCTATCAGTTTGAAATAGCAATAACACAAAAGATGCTCACCAATGTTACAATGACCTCAGCATGGTCAAGGATTGTGGTGTTTCTCCCATTTAAAAAATAATTTTTATTTTATCATTATGTATTTCAATATAATTTTATAATTGATACTATTTATACTAAACATTATTCTTAAATTGAAATTAATATAAGTAGCTACATATATGTATACATATGTAACATTTATATATATTTTATATTCATATCATGTGTTTTATATTAAGTACATACATACATATGTACATATGTATGTTTGTATAAAAGAGCGTCAGAAAGCCAATCACTGTACTTGTGGTTTAAGACTTGGTATTAAATTTCGCCTAAGAATAAAATTATATTATACTTTGTGAATTGTTCAGTCTTCTCAAGCGCTTTGCCGGTGTAGTTACATAGTTTGAGTTTATTTTTTCCAATGGCTTCCATGAGCAAAATTAAATTTAATAACGGATTAGAAATACCAATTTTGGGTTTGGGGACATGGAAGGTCAGGCATACGTACCTATATTATTATATAATGCTAACGATTTTATTTTATTTTATGTGATAGATTAATTTTAAAAATGTATTTTTATTTTTTCGTTTAGTATCATATACAATAAATCTAAAAAGTTTTGCAATATAATAGATAGCAATCTTTTAGTAAACATGTTTCGATTTTCATGTCTGATCATTTGATTTAGATCAGATCAAGATTAGTATACTACATAAATGCAATATAAATACATAGACACACATTATCAATATGTAATCTTCATGTATCCATATATACATACATACATATGTATGTATATGTATGTACATATGTACGTACATTGATGATTTTAGTTATCAAGTCTCTTTTTTTTCAACTTTCGTTATAAAAATTATTAAGTAAGATAAAATAATTTTAACATCAATGCAAACATTTACAAACTTTGTTTTGAAGGAAATATGTAGATAGTCATTGACACATATGTACATATATATTTACGTATGTAGATATTTAAAGGTTTTGCTAATATTAAAGCTTGAAAAAGGGAAATATTTTAATTTTATTATTCATTTTGAGAGTGATTTTAAAGCATGCAATTATTGACAATATTAGTGTAAATATAATATGTCCATATATAGTTACATATTTATATATTTTACAGGCAACACCCGGTGAAGTGGAACAAACTGTAAAGGACGCAATTGATATTGGATACAGACATTTTGATGGAGCATGTATTTATTTGAACGAAAAAGAAGTTGGCCGAGCAATTAATTCCAAAATAAAAGAAGGTGTTGTTTCTAGGTAATTAATATGTTACTAAATGTAACCAGATATTTATTTGAAGAATGATATGATATAAAAAAAATAGATATTAAATATCTGCACATACATTTATAAAATTTTATAGACAAGACCTATTTATTACATCGAAATTATGGAACACGTTTCACAATCCCGATGTGGTGGAGAAAGCCTGTCGAGCGAGTTTGAAAAATCTGGGATTGAATTACCTTGACCTTTATTTAATACATTTTCCATTTGCTTATGCGGTAATATTACGATTACAATACATGGTTGATTATTTTTCAAATAATACCCAGTATAATTGTAAATTAACGTTATTTTAAATTGTTCAAATTTAGGAAGGAGACGATTTAGGTCCAAGGGATGAGAATGGTGAAATCAAATTTTCTGACATTGATTATACTGAGACATGGAAAGGAATGGAAAATCTGGTTAAATTAGGATTAGTGAAAAGTATAGGCGTTTCTAATTTTAACCACAAGCAATTGGAAAGGTTGTTGAGCACTGCTTCAATTATTCCTGTAACCAATCAGGTACATATTTGATAGACACTTCCGCTAGTTATATTATCTTTATTTCTGTGTATAATATAATGAAATTTATATATCGTATACTATTTAATCACACTTTAGTTTGTGTTTAATTATTTTTCAACAAAACATGTTGATTAACATTAAATTTTTCAAACTGTACGAAAATGGTGATATAAATATGTTAACAAAACATTGCGTAGGTTGAATGTCATCCATATTTATCTCAAGTTAAACTCAATGAATGGATGAAACAACAAAATATTGTACTAACGGCGTATAGCCCATTGGGATCTCCTGACCGTCCAACAGCTTCATTGGATGAATTTAATTTATTAGCAGATGAACGCTTGCTTCCTTTTGCAATAAAATATAACAAAACTCCAGCTCAGATACTCATCAGGTATAAATATTATATAAAAGTGTGTATGTATATGATGAACAAAAAAAATATATACTTTTGAATTCTAGATACAGCTTGGATCGTGGATTCGTCGTTATTCCCAAAACAGTACGCAAGTGTCGCCTAAGAGAAAATTTCGAAGTGTTCGATTTCCAAATATCTGCTGAAGATATCGATATGTTAAATAGTTTTGATTGTAATGGAAGACTTCTTAAGATGATTGGGTATAACTTTATTCCTGAAACATAATACAACTTAGAAACATGTATATAATTTTTTGTGGTAAACATTCTTTTTTCATTTTAGATTTGGACATACACATAAATATTACCCATTTGATGATGAGTTTTAGATACACCTATGTACATACATATAATTTGTGCATTTACTATAAACAATGTAATCTATGTATGACGATCTGAATTAAAAAATAAAAATATATTGATTGAAGTGTTATTTGTTCGAATGTGTACTTCAAAAGCCACTTAACTATGCACAGATAAGTTGTCGATATAATAAATGATAAAATTTAATAAAGCAAGTCATCCAGTAACTACGCGATACTTCTGCAATTTTTTATATAATCTGGTAACTAATAGGGCTGTGGATTCGGAGTCGTAAAAAGAGGTCAGTCATGAAAAGTATTGACACCTTTTTTTATTTTTGAAATTAAATTATGAAAACTTTTTAATTGCATCCTCAATAATGTATGTACGTACAACATATGTACACTGTATAAGTATCGAATGTGTAGAGTTCATAATCTCGGTGATATGTTAATCATCAGTACTGAATGTTACAGATGTCGAAAATCGAAGATTATTGTAATTCGTCTCATTGGTTGTTGATTGAAGCGCTTTTTATTGTTCATAATACGTCTTAGATATTTTTTTACCTATATGCGAAAATTATTAATGGTTTACTTAAAATAATTATGTTTTTTTTACTATCAATCTATGTAACGTAATAAACTGTAAATTTTCCAAATAAATAATAAACAAATAAAATTAAATATGTACCTGTAAATGGTCTTATGCATATAAAAAGAGCCTTGTAAAAAGTCGTATCATAGATATTATTAAAATTGGAGTTGAATTTTGAGTTATGGTTTTTTTAAACGACTTCAAAGCCCTTATACATATTATGTACAATCCAATTTCAATTAATAAAAATATCATGATATTTGTGTAAATATCAGTAGAAAAATCTTATATGTAACTGATAAGTTTGAACGAACATCGACAATATTTACAATTTATTATCTTTTTTTCAATATGATATCGAGTTACACCCTAATATGTACACGAACATGGGACACTTATAAATTTGTGATATTTTGGCAAATTGGTTAGTTGTATCAAGATATTTGGAAAGCAATCTAGTCCGAGAGTAAAATAACTGAAAATGGCGTCCAAAATAGCCAATATAAAGATGTGCAATAAACTGAGTATTCCTGCTTTCGGACTTGGAACGTGGAAAGTAATACATAACAAATATTTTATATGCATATTTTAAAATTAAAATTATTTAAATTTTAAACTAAAATTTATTAGCAATTTGTTGGATTAATAGTAAATTTATAAAATCTATCATACAAATTACATTATTTTAAATTCAACAAAGAGTTTTCATAAATATGTTTAATCTACATATTTATAATGTTTTTACATTTATAATTTATAATACATTTTTATATACATATTAAGGTCTGTTCATATCTATCCAGCACGACCCGTATCCTGCAGGTGTCCTGCAAGTACGGACAGAATTCTTTAGTACATTCTATATGGACGCGCATGAATGCGCATGCGTGAATGGAGTATGCATACGTCCATATAATGTACCAAAGAATACTATCCACACTTGCAGGACACCTGCAGGATTCGGGTCGAGCTGGATAGTTATGAACAGACTTTTAATCGTTTATTATTAATTCTAGAGGAGTTATGTATATCTCAAAAATAATCCTCAAGTTCGAATTTTCTCACGATCACAAAATCTTCATCTATTGATTCTTAGTCTAAAAATCTTCATCTATTAATATATAATAAATGAAGTAATAAGGTGTAGAATACATGTTGAACACATCTGTTTAAATTAACCTTGAACGCGTATTGTAAATTCATTGGACGTTTATTCGCCAGTGGGAACAACCGGCCGTTGCGAAATGGCTTCTACTGTACCTTTTGTAAAACTCAGCAATGGATTACAAATCCCAATATTTGGATTAGGCACTTGGAAGGTTTATATAAATGTTTTCGATATCTGTTCAATAAGTATTCTGTAATTGCTACATAATAAGATAACATAAAGGTCATTACATAATAGATATCATTTTGCAGATACGTCAACAGATCGACCACTTTTTTTTTAATTGCGAACTATTAAAATTTTTCATATAACATGTAGCTTACATATGTATATCTTTTACCTATCTATGTATAGAGAGATGTAATAAGAATAGAGGGGCCCTTACGAATAAATAATTGTTGTCAATTTTACGCGATACGTCTCTATAAATACGCTACATCGCACGAAATACAATCGAATCAATTTACTTATAAAAATGTATCCCATGTTGTTTATTGTGTGTTTTTGAATTTATTGTGCAATTTTTACCGATGCTTACCCATCTTGCGAGTAATATAAACAAACAGATAAGCTTTTATCGGACATATGTCGAGCACCAAGCATCAAATACGACTGATGTTAAAATTATTTAGATCTGTCCGTGGACAGAATGTCACTTGACAACAAAAGAACACCTAAAGCCACTTCTATTAATATTACATTTCTCTGTCTATGTATGTATAATCTAAACGCCGTTTATGTTATATTATATAATTCCATACTTATATTATATGTATTTACGTAGACATTGCGTATTTCATACATTGTACATATGTACTCAATCACAAGTTCAAATGTGCTATATATTATATTCAAGCAGTGGTGGCTCGTGAGAATTCATAGAGGGGGGGTTGCAGAGATTAACCGGGCTGTAGTATAATACCGGTGATCAAATGCAGACAAAAATAGCATGTATATGTCTATACTGGGAGGCTACAGCCCTGCAGCCTATATGGACGGCAAAAACAGCATGCATTTGTACTATATTGGGAGGGCTGCAGCCCCGCAGCCCATATACACGAGCCGCTACTGTATTCAAGTCAAATAAATATTGATTTATTTTCAGTCAAAACCCGGCGAAGTGGAATATGCTGTTAAAACTGCCATTGACATGGGTTATAGACACATAGATGGTGCTTATTGCTACCAGAATGAAAAAGAAGTGGGTACTGCCATTCGTAATAAAATTGAAGATGGCACTGTGAAAAGGTAAATAATATGGTTTTTATTTTATATTTTGAATCGATTTCTTTACAATGATGTGTTCTTTATAAACAGGGAGGACTTGTTCATTACATCCAAATTATGGAATACGTTCCACGATCCGAAAGATGTAGAGAAAGCTTGCAGGAAAACGTTGTCAGATTTGGGCCTTCAATATGTTGATCTCTATTTGATACATTGGCCTTTTTGCTATGTGGTAAATATTGAGAAAATGATTATTTTTATAAATACAATATTATATAAATAAAATGCAATGTAATTAATATTTTTACAGGAAAATGGTGAATTGTTTCCAAGGGATCCCAGTGGCGAGATGATTTTTGCGGACTTTGACTATGTAGATACATGGAAAGCAATGGAAAAACTCGTGTCATTAGGATTAGCAAAGAGTATTGGAGTGTCTAATTTTAATGTAGAACAAATTGAAAGAATTTTGAAAAGCTGTAGTATCAAACCAGTCACTAATCAAGTAAACGAAGACATAACTTTATTCATACACATGTATTTACATACATATATTAATATTTTGTTTGTTTTATGTTTTTCAGGTGGAATGCCATCCTTATTTGGCTCAAATTGAATTGGGTAAATGGATGGCAGCTCGAGGTATAACTCTGACTGCATACAGTCCTTTGGGTTCACCTGATCGTCCAGTCCAAAGTCCAACTGATAAGGTTTTATTACAAGATCCTGTGGTGCTTTCGATTGCACAAAAATATAATAAATCAGCTGCTCAAATTTTATTGAGGTAAACTATAACAAATTCCAGAGTCATTTTATGTTTTTGATTTGAAAACGCAGAATGAAAAATAAACATTGTAATTACAGATACCAATTAGATCGTGGATTCATTGTGATTCCAAAGTCTATCAACAAAGAACGTTTGCAACAAAACATGGAAATTTTCGATTTTAATTTAATCAAAGAAGATTTAGATAAGTTGAACAGTTTGAACTCCGGATTCAGATACATTACAATGGCTGGGTAAAACATTTTGCTTTCAATTATACGAATATTTCTGACTTCTACAACATTTAATTTATATATTTGATTATACCTATGTATATGTATATATATTTTGTTTCAGAATTGGTGACAAACATAAATACCATCCATTCAATGCAAAATTCTAAGTCCAGATATTAACAATTATTTTAACAAATTATTGAAATTAATATCGAATATTATATTTTTTAATACATAAAATGTTTTAATACAGTAAAACTTTTTGTAATAAATAAAATCTCCCAGATATTTTTGAATCGTTTAACGGGACTAAGTGTTGTTAATAGTCATAAATAAATAATATCCCAATGGTAGTAATGTAAAAACAATACAATATAATTTAGATGTACTGAGATAGATGATAAAAAAAGATTAATCCGAATGGATACTAAAATAATACAGTAAACTACATAAATGAACATAATTAACATGTAAACGAATTTATTATTGGTTATCACATGATTCCGAAATTTTTGATATCAATATGAAAAATTAGTTTTTCATTATATGATAAAATAGTATCCGGTAGTAAAGAAGAAGGAATAAAAAGACGTCTGAAATTGGGATGGAGTGCATTCGGGCGAAAGAAATTGGTTTTGATGACGTTTGGATGTGAAACTTTAACATTGAACCCCAAGAAGCTACTCAAAGTCCAATTCATTCAAAGAAGTGAGGAAAGCTATATGCTCGGCCTAATAAGGAGTGATAGGAAACGGAATACGTGTGTGAGAAATATGACAAGAATAATGGGTATAGTGGAGAGAGTGAAGAGATTTAAATTGGAATGGGTGAGTCACATGGCTAAAATAATGGACGAAAGACGGAAAAAAATAAGTTCTAGAATGTAAAAGGGCGAAAGGAAGGCCGTATAGAAGATAGGTAGACGAAATTAGGAAAATGTGTGAAGTGAAATGGATGAGAGTTGCGCAAAAGTTTTGCGGCAAAACAGAGACAAATGCAAGCATGTTAGAGAGACCTTCATCCAAATATTTTATCCGTATAATGAATTTTAGATTTTTTAAATTTCGTTATATTGAAATCTCATTAAAAAAGTAAGGGGTCAGTGTATTGAATACATTATGTTATGTTCTGCTGAATAATGAAAGAAACGCTGTAGTGATTGGCCATGCTAAGTTCATTGGCCACTTAGATAGTAAAATAAAAAAACCCTCTGCCATTGCTCGTTTCTGTTATACCCTCGATGGCGCTCTCGTTGACTACTAACTGGTAGGAATAGATTAATTTACCATAAATTGACGTTAATGTATTATTTTAATACAAAAATAATTGGCTAAAAATCCTTCCTACCTACTATGTCACCACTATTTGAAGTATGATTGATGTACAATAAAATTTATGTGCAATTCATAGATGTCTCGTTAATTTGCGAGTTTTTCAGTGTCTCGTAATTCAACGACTTGTAATAAAAATGCTGCATTTGTAATTGTAATTGACCAGGAAGGTGCATTGGGATTTATCTGTAAGGCCTTCCTGGTATATATGTAAAAAAAAATAAAAGTGATCAATGGCTAACGTATAATTAATGACTGCAGTACTTCCCTTACGTACCCCATCTTTAGATAGAATTATTGAGTTAAAAAATGTGTATTTTCTTTGAAAATTAAAGTAACAATTGAAATACATAATTTGGTAATGTTTTATTGCAACATAGAGAATCAAGCTGAATCGACACGCCAATCACATGACGAAATGGTCGTGAATATCGCTCTTTAGTCGAATGCGACTAATGACAGTTGCGTCGAGGTCGTGATCGCTGGTCGTCTCGTCAGCTGGTCCATCATCTGTCATACGTCATACGTCAAAGGTGATTTTTCAAGGAGCGGACGAGAGACCTCGCTAGGAGCGATGGATGTGAATCGTGACGAGGCGGAGCGCTGCCTGGAATTGGCGGAACGCGCGCTGCGAGAAGCTCGGCCAGCCGCGGCCGAAAAGTACGCGAGGAAAGCCCAGAGACTGTGGACGGGGGCGTCGGCGAAAGCTGCGGATCTGCTGATAGCCGCGGCGGCCGCTGCGAGCGCGGGCCCCGCCAGAGGGAACGCGCCCACGCCGCCTCCGGAGGGGGCCGACGCCCGGCGCCGGCGCGCTTCTTCGCCCCGCACCGACACCGACTCCAGCCAGCCCTCCGCCGACTACACGCCGGCCCAGGTGGAGGCCGTGCGCCAGGTGGAAAAGTGCAAAGACTACTACGAGGTGCTGGGCGTCAGCAAGGATGCCACCGACACGGATATCAAGAAGGCGTACAAAAAACTCGCCCTAGTACTCCATCCAGACAAGAACAAGGCGCCGGGCTCTGCTGAGGCGTTCAAGACCGTGGGCAATGCGGCCGCTACGTTGGTCGAGCCCGATAAACGTAAAATGTATGACGCTTGCGGTCCGGAAGAACGTAGCCCTCGTCGTCCTGCCCACCATCATCACTACACCTACGGCCGAGCTTACGAGCCCGAGTTCACTGCCGAAGAATTTTTCAACATGTTTTTCAGCTCTGCCGGCACTCATGTCTATACGAGGCGTGGTCCGCGTTACCAAAGGGAAACCTTCCACCAAACCAGAGAGGCGCAAGGCAATTACGCTAGCGTTCTACAGGTATGTACATACACATTTTATGTTATTTAAATTTAAATGTGAATGATTCTAACATGCTATTGTTTTAGATGTTGCCAATTCTCGGTTTGATCTTGCTGTCCATGATGTCGACGTTCTTCATATCCGATCCTATATATTCGTTGAATCCAAATCAAAAATTTTCCGTAATGCGCAAGACGGAGCACTACGGCGTACCGTATTATGTCAAAGAAAATTTCCACAACGAGTACCAAGGCTCTCTGCGACGGCTCGAAATGTCTGTGGAAGAAGAGTACGTGACGAATCTGAGAATAGCTTGCCAACGTGAGCGCACTTATCGTGATAACATGGCGTGGAAAGCTCGAAATATTGACAAACAGCAATTTAACAACAATATAAAGATGCCTTCTTGCGATGCACTCAGTAGTCTCCTTAGATAAATTCACCGTTCATTTCGAATTTAGGACCCTCAATAATTTATGTATTGTTGTGATATGTGCGGCGATTCTTTCTCTTTCAAACTTTCGTTCACGTATGTATATTTCACAATTTAAACGTCAACAAACGCTAAATTCTTTTGTCAAGTCGTATTGCAATTGTAAATTTTACATTTTAATTCAGTAAGTATGACAATACACTAAAATCTTCACAGATTTATCAATAATGGTGAAAGTTTTCAAAATTAATTATTAATTTCATTATTCATTGAGTATATGTTTTTAATATACATTTTTACAAAGTCACCAATATTGCATTTCATCTTTTTTTTCAATTTTTGTTGTTGCCATTGACTAAATAGCAATATAAAATATATAGAATAATAATTGTGTAAAAATATATGTAGCAAAATAAAATTGCTAGTATTATTTGTAACGCCTACCCTATCATCTAGTCAGTAAGCTAGTTCTTAACAAAAAAAATTGCTATCACCAATATTATCGGTTTTACCTTCCCGGTTCTAAAATATTTTCACCGTATGCACGTCCACATACATATTTTAATATTGATAACTGTGTTTCATATATTTTATCTTCCTGAAAACGGATTTAGAAAATGCACTATTTATTATCAAGTTGGAAAGCACCGTATTGAAAAAATTATGTTTATCCATGTTTAGTTAATCCATTAAGAAATAAAAAAATATAATGCTTATTGCATAGATTATGTAAATACATGTGATAAAACTATAAGCTTGAAATTTAGCAAAAATTATATGTATATTGACTTCAAATAAAATTCTAAACTCGACAACCTCATCACTGATACAGCAATATTCATATAACTACATATATGTACATGTAACTTTATAATATTCACTGAGCGATAAAAAATGTAACAATTGCCTTTTACATTAATTATTGTTTATATTGTTATGTATTTTTCATAATGTAGTGTGCGTGTACATAGTATAAAATCTTTGCATTTTTGATATGTACATATAGCATTCCCTCGCATTGATATTCTGTATTGATATGTCTCTTATATTTAAGATATGTAATCAGGTTACAATTATATGTATTTATATTGTAATTTCATATTAATGTACGTACTGCTGTTTTAAATAATGAACAAAAAATTATTTCTAAAATTAATCAAAATACATATTAAAAAGTAATAGTTTTATAGGTGACATCTCGCATATGCATATGCTGATTTTGTATATTTAGGATGAGGATTAAATTCTTGATATTTTATTTTTAGCAAAATAAATTTTCCATTTACTATCTTCTGACATCTTTTCATATTAAATATTCATTAAAAAATTATTCACAAATTTAAATGGATTGCTAGATTTTTAGTGTCACCTGTCAATGATTTAGTTAGAGTATTATGTTTAAATGTTAGGATCTGGAAAACAACAGTGAAGTTGTATTTTTTAAAGTTATCATTTTTTGTGTATATTAAATAATTATTATTGTTATTGTATTTATTATAAAAATTAAATAAAAAATGGGAGTTTTCCACTCTTTCCTGCTTTTTTCAATTGAAAAAATAAATCCAAAGTGAAAGCATAATTTAATTTTGTGATGTATTAAGAGGGCTGTACACTCGAAACCTTAATTTTGTTGCCGTTCCTTTCTTCGATATATGTATATATTGAGTGAATGCGACAATATATATATATCAATATATATATATATATATATTGAGTGAATGCGACAATATATATCAATATATATATATATATATATATATATTGAGTGAATGCGACAGTTGCGCTTCGACCAGATAAAACGTATTTTAAATCGACAAAATCGAGGTTTCGTATTCTCCTATTTTCTCCTCCGAAACTGGACCAATTTAAAAAAAAAAATCATCAGTATCAGAAAGATATTTTCTGTGCAACTATGCGCGTATTTTTTTTTAAATCGACCGTTAAATATGCACGCTGGACTCTTCGTGGGTGTAAAAAAGAGGCGATTTTATATATGTTTGGCGGCTCCTAGCTCCTATAAAAAATAACTAATCAAAAAAATAAAACGATAGATGCATCCCAATGGTGGATATCCATAGCATATTAAAAAATAATTTCTCTAGTGCCATAATTGAGGAAGGGAGAAGTCTAATACGTTTGTATGGACAAGGCGCTGGTGTCCAGCCCTCTTAAGTTTGTATGTATGTATATAAAAAAATAGTTTTTCATTTATAATTAATTTTATTCATATCTTAACGTTTCAATATAAGCGATCGATTACATGTCTATTATATATGTACATATATATTTAAATACTGTTTAAAATGGAGATCTTTAATTTATTTTGTGGCCACATAAAAATAAGAGGAGCGGTTTGCAGTACTGATGGTGTTTGAGATTCTTCACTATCACTATCATCATTATCAGTTATCAATAATGGTTCTATCTGTTCTGCCATTTCTTTAGCAAAGTCTTCAGAAATGAGAATCTAATACCAAAATAATTTATTTAAAACAACAGGCAAATGTTAAGAAGTAAAAGTCATAATGTGTAAAAACAAACCTGGAGCCATCCGTTATTTGCAACAATAGAATTTTCAGGTGATACTAACGCACCACTCACGGATGTAGCTACAAGCGTAATCGCTTGAATTTCGTTCATTGCTGTCCATGTGAAATGTCGTCCGTGTAATACTCTACATCTAAAATTATATATGGCTTATTTCATATGAGTTATGTACTATTGGTAATGATTATAAATTTGATTAATATAAAAATGAAACATTACCTCAATGCTGAAGGCAATAGACTTCCAGCTTCTTTGTCAAATATAAGATGCACTCCTTGAAGAGGAACACAACTGCTATCCCACATATTATCAACAGTGCATTTATTGCAAGTGTTATTTGGGTTAGATGTAATGTTCGCATTAATTTCTGCACATGTTTTTTCGTTGTTTTTTTGACAATCGCAATCAAGAACAGATGCTGAATGTTTTGAATTCGACGAGGGTATTTCGCCATAATTGTCAATTTTTTGAATATTTTTATCAGTTTGACTGTCGCTAACTTTGTCAGTTGGAAAATCCGATTTAATATCATAAGTAGGATTGACAAGCTCAGATTCTTTTTTGATGTTGAAGCTATTGGAGGCATTGCTGGGCAAATGCATTATATCTTCAATTAGAGCAGCTCCTACTTTAGACATTTCAAAGCTATCTGTGGACATATTCGTAACTTTTTGATTAGAGCTGCTTCTAAACAAAAACGAGTTCTTCAAGGAATTATCATTAGATGGCAGTTTGATACTATCCGTTGACATTTTGCAAACGTTTTCATCAAATCCTTTTGCTTCCGATTGAGGAATATTAGAATCAATCTCCGATTTTATAGTTAAATTTGTTGAAAAAGTCTTCGACAAACTTTCAGGATTTTCCACAATATTAGAATCCTTTGAATGTATGGATATTTCTGACAAACCCTTTTGTAAAACTGACTTAATTTGTTCTTTAATGTTCACGGGTAATTCTGAAGTACTTCTGTGATTCTGAAGACATTAAAAATTAAAATTATCATAAGAAGAAGCATCACAAAATATTTACTATTAAAGAAATGTAGAGAATTACATCGCCAGAAATTGGTATTTCAGATTTATTCGGTTCCCAAAGTTCCCATCGACAAATCGCAGCCACACCACTGAGGTCAGATGGAGAGTGAGAAGTATTTGGAAGTGATATAGATTGATTTCTTTGTGGATTAGTAACAAGCCAAGCTCCACCGAATCTAGAATATGAAAGCAATATGTAATTTCTGAATACTTTGTAGATATCATAACTATATAAAAAAGATTCAGTCATACCTAGAATCAGAAGCAAGTGCATCCAAAACTACACTACCTCCACTTCTTTGAGATACTTTCAATTCTGCATCAGTTATGCCAACAATCTAAATGTAGAAGAATTTTATTACAATAACATTTAGCAAAGTGAAGTTGTTTAATTAGAACTTTATAGTATTATTTTACAATAAAACAGTTTAATTGAAGGGTATCTGAATATGTATGTTAAAATGATTACCGACATAATTTTAATTATAAAATTTATTAACCTGAACAAATTGAACTTTTCCCAAAGGCGTATCAACAGTTCCAAGTTGAGGATCTTGGGCAACTAACATGTGTCGAATTTTCAGTTTTCTTTTCGTTTTCTTTTTACTCACTGTATTATTCGAAATTTGGTCTGATAATTTTGACACATCAGGTACTTCAGTTTGGTTAATTTCATCTGAACCATCCAGAGCACTATGCCATGAAACGTGATCCCCCACAAATAATCGATTACCTATAATTTTGATAAAGATTGCTTTTAATCACAATTATGAATATTAAAATATGATCATTTTATATTCGAAATATAATCGAAATCTTTATTCTTGTTCGTTTACCATGTATACATATGAAGAGCGGGTTGTATATAAATATCAGTGGCGTGCGGTAAAATTCTCTCTCTTTTTTGTCGTACAGCCTTACTTAATGTGCGCGAGCAGGATACAAGAGGAACAGGCTGTTCCTCTTGTATCCTGCCCGTGCACATTAAGTAAGGCTGTACGACAAAAGAGAAAGAGAATTTCACCGCACGCCACTGATATATATTCTATATACATAGTACCGTTTACCATGCATACATTCTTTTCGATCTTTCGACTTAAGATCTTTCAATTTGCGATCTTTCGACTTTAGATGCAGTGAGCCAGACCCGTACACACGTATATAAAATGGTCAATAGATTTATACCTTACATATTATAAAGTATATATTTGTAAATAATGTATTTTGAGCACCTGTTCTAAATACATAAGTTGCAAGTCTTTGTAGAAGTGTGGCTGGCCACGTAGGAGGATGTCCAGGTTCTCCTATCATACGAAAACTGAGTTCCAACCCCATTCCTGTTAGTGAAGTTGTTTATTCAAAAATAGTACATATGTATATATGTATATATATATAAAGAAAATTAATTTTGATTATTCGTGATGAATTTTTACCAGAGATTTGTTCAGGTTGTGGCGGGCCTACAGGAGGTAGTGGATGTACTCGTCCATCTCCATGTAAATCAGATAGGCCAAAACTAAAATGGATACATAAAATGAGTAAAATTATAAAGTGAATTTATTATTTCAGAAAAACATGCCAGTATTATAATAAAATTATCACCTGACATAATGCCAATGTGGAGGAATTTCTAGATCTGGACAGCCAGTATTCCAATACATACTTATATAATCTAACGGATCTGGTCCTCCAAGCCTTAATAGAACAATTTTACCAATATTAACACGATGTTTTTCACCATTTCATATTATAAATTAAAAATATTTTGCAGTCAGTTTACCAATATTTCAATCTAGCGGTGACTTGCAATGGATTAGGTTGATCAGGATATATGTTTGTACAAGCTGCAAATAAAGCTTGCAGTCCGAGAACAGGTCCTTTAAAATAAAAAATATTCATAAGCGAAAAAGGCAAAAAGATAAAACATTAATTTGAACACATGTATGATTCCTCATAAAAATCTACCTTGAATATTTTGGTTTATGGTTCTATATATATTATAGTCATGTTGACTTTGGGCGGAAAGCGTTGGGTTAAATTGTTGACTGTTTTGCCATTGCGCATAATCAGAATATGACATTGTTGGCATAGTCACGTTCCATGGTATTCCATTGTTCGATCCATCATTAGCGTCGCTCATTTTGAAATAGGGCTCTAAAGATAAAAGATATGCGGTTATATACACTATCCACACAAATATATGACGATGTATTAAATTAAGTGGTATTTTTGATACTATGAATAAAAATATGTCCATTAATACTCAAATATGATACACGGTTTTTATATAATTAAATTAAAAGCATACATACATTACATTATTAAATATAGAAAACTTTTTAATATGAGATCGGGTGTGATTTAGTTAAGTCATCTGATTTTGTTTGATGGAAAAGTTTCAATTTATAATCGAATATTACCTTGTTTCAGATACTAATTGTAAATAGTTTAAAAACTTCAACGAAAAAAGGCACCGCAATAAAACATAGTAGATAATAATCAGAGAAAAGACAAACGCGATGGAATTCCAAACTGTCAAACTTCACAACTTGACGATGTGGACACACGTAAAAGCAATTCATGCATTTTTAGAGGGCAACATTATATATATAAAAAGACTGAATTTAAATAAAATCCATAATAGGTAGACGTGAGATAACTACCCATGTACTTAAGACGTACCATTTCAATGGTTAAATAATCAATAAAAAAATATATATATTCTACAAAATTTAACGAAACTGTAAAAGTAAATTATTATAGTTATTATCTAATTGCTCCCGTTCATCGTAGCAACATACTGTAACGTAGAGATTAGGTGAGTGGCGCTCGTGGACCGATGGTTTACTAGCGCAGATCACCTGATCTCTCGTCCCCGCCAAAACGGCCTCTACGTATGAATGAGCCGTATGCAACGGCCAATGGGATCGTCTGACTCATCGACCAATATTTGTTGAGCCCAAATATGTATAAATATGGGGCACTCTCGAATTGGAAACCATTCCGACCTGGAGCGCCGACGAGAGCAGACGAATAAAACGACTTCTACAACTTCTATTTCTTTCTCTCCGATCCTGGAAGCCCCGTCTTCACGTCCACGCAACAATACTATGAATATTTTTCTTTCATTTGGCGTTAATGTGCTTTATTTTTTATTTACTTAAAGTGGTCAATAACCGTAACCTTTGCTGTCTAAGCATTTGCATATCTCAGTGAATCAGAACTGGTAAATTACAACTATATAATAGTCTCCACAGCCTTACGTCGACTCCTTATTCATCTGTACATAATCAGAAAAGTGGACTATTAGTTAATATGTTATGCTTTCGAGCAGAGTGGTCACGGCTTGATTTCCACTAGTAGCTGTTGGTCAGACCTTGGCTTGTGACTTCAGGTCGATCGATTCCTACCAGAGTTTACCCATATTTTTCTGATTTTCATTGAAACGGTTTCTGTAAAAAAAGTCTCCATAGATGTCACTGTGGATGATGTTTGTATGAACTCGCATTGTGTAAAATGCTTGTATAGTTTACATTTATGGGGGCGTATGGATTGAGACAGCGGAATTTTTAAGGCACGACTGTTTAATGTGATGGGCGGGAAGGAAGTAAAGTAGTAAAATTTTTGAGTGCCAAATATTCCGTGATGGAGATTTTAATTACATGTGCGAGATCGCGACGTGCGAAATAGTCACCAAACCAATAGTTTGGGTACCTTTTAAAAACTTTTATCTAGGTTGGTATGGAATTAGAATAGAAATGATTAAAAATTCTCAAACTCAAATTTGGCATTAATATTTTCATTAGTAATAATATCTATTCATTTTTTATTCACTTTTAGTTCATATTTAGTACATATGCTCATTTACTATTCATTGACAATGCACTCCTTCATTCGGAGGTATACTGTATAGGTATTATACAATTAGATACAATAGTGGCAAGGTGACCTACAGCCCCGGTGCACGCTATTTCTTTTATCTGACCTCGCAACCTTCAAACTTCTTGGTGTCTTTTCCAAACAGCAAACGCGTCTCATTAAATGTTACATATATTGCCCGAAGCAATAGCAAGTTGTTTGGCTTCATTTTGTCGGATCGAGTTGATCTATGATTCACTGGCTTATATGGAACAACAATATCAATCTTATATCGAAATTCACATACCACATTAAAAAATGTATAATAATTAAACGATTATGGAAATATCAACATAAAAGGTTTCGGTAAATAATAACTTAGTAATTCGGATTTAGTTCAAATTGTGATTGCCTATTGAAAATTATTAAAATTTATATTTAGTGAAATGAGAAGATGTGGAAAGATGGGGTCTACCTCACGGGCCCGAATGTGAAACGCCCGAAAACGCAAATATCGGAAGGCAAAGATCGAAAATCGAAAGATCTTAAGTCGAAAGATAAAAAAAGGGTGCATGGTAAACGGTACATACTCACTTAATTTGCGCGATCAGGATACAACAGGAACAGGCTTTTCCTCCCATATTGGAGGAAAAGCCTGTTCCTCTTGTTCCTGTTGTATCCTGCTCGCGCAAATGTACCGTTTACCATGCACCCTTTTTTTTGATCTTTTGACTTACGATCTTTCGATTTTCGATCTTTGCATTCCGATATTTGCGTTTTCGGGCGTTTCACATTCGGGCTCGTGACGGAGACCGGGAAAGATGAATATGTGGATGAGAGAGATGATTAAAAACTGAGTAAATGAAAAGTTATATCAAACTATAGAAAATGTTTCAATGATATCTAATATGTATAATCGAAAAGAAAATCTGGGTGAATAGAAAAAAAAAAGTCGAATGAATATAAAAGTCATTTGCACAAATCACAACGATCAAAGTTTACTCCATATGTTAATTTATGTCCAAACCATAACATACATAGTATAATTTAAAAACTGTAACTACATATGTTATAGTTCGGTGATTATTTCTCACAAAGAGATCTCGCACACATCACTAAAATCTTGATCACGGAACATCTAGTAACCGAAAATTGCATCCATTGAGAGATACCCACGCGAACTATGTATCATCTAACGATAACTCGAGTTCCAGATATTCCGTATTCCCGATTTTCGTGGCAACGATTGTCGTGTGCGCGATCGCAATTTTTGAAATAATTGGTTTAAATTTGCAACATGTATGTATGTACATAAGTACATATGTATATGTAGAATAAAAAAAAAATTGTGCGTACTTATAATCATATGTAAACTTATGCTAAAACGTCTATAATAAACTTATCGCACAATCATTTTACTTTACGTGCGGTTTATTACTACATACATACATACATACAGTGGTGTAGTCGGGCCAGGTCGCCGCCCTGGCACATTGATTGATATAAACATTGTTTTGCTAGTACAATTAAATATTTTGACTAAAATTTCATATAAAATTTTGTGTTTCAAATATTGTGAGCAGACTCTCGCTCTAATACCGATGACCACAATCGAATAGTAATCTGAGCACATTCAAAACTTAAAAGACGTTCAATGAAATTTATTTGCTTTTTTATCTAAAACCACCCAAAACTTCGAAAGAAAATATTCTTTGAACTATTTACCATATGCACTTGAGGATAGATAAAATGAGGGAACTCAGCTTAAATGAATAGTCATCTCTAAATTCAAATGTTAAAATTTGATGGTTTTTTGACATACAATGTGTATACATATGTACATGGTTTTAGCATTGCTAAAAGCAAATGTTGCTGTTGACACACAAACACGCCTGGTTTTTTTTTTATTTAGCACTACACCACTGCATAGATATGTATGTATGTACATATTTGGTTTTGATAAAATTGTATTTTGGTATCCAATCTTAATTTAACATTGAGTCAAAAGAACCGAAAAAGAATTCCGTATTCTTTTAATATTTATTTAAGTACATGTCGTGATCAAAATTTCGGTGGATGAACACGATTTGCACGATATTACGAATGAGGACAAAATCATCAAAAAATCATTAGACAAATATGTACCTAGCAATCATTTTATGGTTGAATTGTATACCATTTTGAAAAGTCGCGCTTTAACTTTGAAAAATTACGCAATGCATTTAATCTTGAGAGGTTGCTTATCGATATGATAGTGAATTGGTTATAAAAAAAAGACACACCTTTGACATACAATAATTCGGAAAAACACTTTAGATACAAAATGCAGCGTCATTTCAAAAACATACATATCTAATATGTACATATATATTTACAATATGGCTTTTTAAATGTAAAATCGAAATATATACATATGTATGTACATATAGCTGATGACTAATTTCACGATTTCGTAATTTCATTGCCCTTGTTATTTTTAATTATCTGAAAGGAAACAACACAAGGACAGAAATAGAAACTTTTAAATTACGCTTACATAGGTACATCGCTTTTCAACTTTCGACAAAATTTTATATTTATGAAGAGCTAGATATGTATGTACATACATATATGTAGGTACAATATGAATATATAATTTTAAATTATGCAGGCAACGTAATTAAAACGTTCACGCGTATACATGTATACATTTTTTGTCATTTAATGCTTAAAAGAGTAACATCGTATTCATAATAGCTTATATATATAGCTTATTATTTTTATGATTGTGTTAAATATGTTGTTTGTGTATATATGTATGTATATGTTTTGTTTTTGTTATTTTATATACTAATTTCTTTAGTTATTCTTTTCTGTTAAATTTTTGACCATTGTGGCGCATTAAGAATTCCTGTAATGCTACAATGGTCCAAACTTTAAATAAATAAAATAATTCATAATTATTTTCAAACTCACTCAGTTTAGGGATCTCAAATATTCGTCGACTTCAACTATTCGAATATCGAATAGTAAATCAAGAGCTATTCGAATATTCGAATATATTCGAAAATTAAAAAAAAAGGTTATTACATATGTATGTACCAAGCATAAATTTGAATGAATCGTCTTATCATAGTTGCCATTGAATTCCACCTCGTTTTTACAGCCAATAATAATTAAAAAAAAAAATTATTTTTTCATTATGATTTCTTGTAAAAATATATATTTCGTCGGTGACTTCTTAAATATTCGTATTATTTTTCTGATGTTTTCTAAAATTTGTGGAGATCAATTGAAAATCACTTATCAATCGAAAAGTGATTTTCTTCAAAAATTTCTGTATTTAATGAATAAAAATCCATATCTTCACATGTAGACATTTCATCTTCTTCATTATCTTCATTTTTATCACAATTATCCCCATTATATATTTCATTTTCTTCATAATCGTCGGCTTCTTCGTCATCACTCTTTTCGTGTTGTATTTAGTTTATAAAAAAATATATACACGAATAATATTCGAATAGTTGATGAAATATTCGAATAATGAATGGCTGAAAAATCAGACGAATAATTCGAATACTCGAATATTCGAATATTCGATTGGGATCCCTACTTCAGATGAATTTCTGTCACAGAAAAGACACTTAACAAAAGCTCTAAATGAAAAATTATAATGATATTTTTATTTGAAAAATACATATGTATAAATTTATATGTAAATACACGTACATGCATGCATTTTGTATGGAATGAGACACATCTAGGGCGATTCGATTTTAGAGCTACAATTTTTATAACCGTGGCTGAGCTCGTGAGGCTAACCTTTCACAGGATTTGAAGGTTGATTGACCGCTGCTTGATATAAATTGACCTACAATTCGACTGGTCTCATATATGTATACACGTATATGAATTAATTTTTTTGCGCAGCGTGCAGTATTGAATGAAATGAGTTAAAATGAGTAGATTAAAAATAGAAACATTTATTACATTATATAAAAACATTTCAAAATTTTATGAATCAGTCTATGTATGGACACATACACATACTTTTGTGCTATATGGATGTTTTGTATTGTTCGTATGTACATAGAGTATCGAAGAATTGAACATTGTTTCTAAATATAAATATGTAAATAATATAACACGTGGAATTTATTTTAAAATTTACCTCAAGAAAAAAACACATCCATACGTGATGTTTATTTTAGTTTCCATTTATCAATATAAACAAACATACATTGAATAAATGGAAAAATATCTCACCTTTGCGTGATGATAAATTTAAGGAAAATATTTGATTTATTGAGCAAAAATATTCATACGGCTATACAGAGGTCAATTTATCTACATAATAACTGTAATTTTTTGATTTTTTATTCATTTTAACATTTAAAAAAGGCACTGAAAAAATACTATTATGTTTTATTGTTGATTAAATTTTTTTACGCATTTTCTGAAAATATTGGGTGACTGAATGTAATAATAATATATATTAAATTGCGAGGAAAAAATATTATTTTCACTGTTAATCTGAGATATTTTGTATTTGTATATAAACGATAAAAAGAGAAATCTTCAAATTTTATCATTAACTACCAAAACGCGATTTTTCACGACAAAGATTTCATTTGCAATAACCAAACGATTAGACTCAGCCAGGTATGTAATTGGTTATAATTTCATAACGAAATAAACAGCATTTGATTCGGCTTTTGCAAATAATATTGCTTTTAAATATATGTATGCGAGTCAAAAAGTTACAAGATTTCAAGAACTGCTATCGGCATATTTAAATATTAGGCATATCATAAACCCACAAATTTGTACAAAAATGTCGATGTTTGTCAGCTTTATTACCAAGATGATATAATTTTTTAAAGTGAAAATATATTTTCACCAATTCAAGCAGGGATGCGTATGCTATTGCCAAATGCCGACGCTTTCATGAAAATTTTCATATACGATGTTAATTGAATAACATGTTACTTAAATGATCAATTTACTTATAAAAATGTATCCCATGTTGTTTATTGTGTGTTTTTGAATGCATCGTGCAATTTTTAACGATTTCCTTGCCCAGAGAAGTTTTTGTCAGACATACGTCTACCACCAAGCATCGAATACGACTGATTTTAAAATTTATTTCTGCAAATAATTTATGCAAAGTTTTTGAGGAAATAACAAAACTAATTCAAATTCAGCTTACAATTCCAATGACTATCACTGAGCCAGAACGGTGTTTTTTGTCAATAAAAAAAATACAGACATATATAAGAATCGATTGACGGCTTGGATTGATTGTTCAGGAAAGATTGACGGCTATGTCTATGCTTTCAATTGAAAACTACGTACATAAGTAAAAAAATGATCATGAACAATGAAAAATTTAACGAAAAGGTGATAGACCTTTTTTCAAGGAAAAAAGACAGAAGAGTTAATGAAATAAAAATACATATAATGTTTAATTTTAATAATTTTGATGTTAATAGTTAAACGTAATCCAAATAAACTTTTATTTTTATTTTTAATCAACCGCAGCACCCCTAGATATCTTATCCACGAGCCGCCACTGGATATATGTAAGTGTACTGATAATTAAAAAAAGTTTTATTTTTTGAGTTATTGTAATTTTATTTTGGTTGTTCATTTTTATATTTTAATAAATATATATTTTTATTTATTTAAAACAATAAAAAAATAAAGGGGCGGCAAAGTATCATATGCCACGAGGGTAAACGGACTACTAGTCATATGTGAACCAGTCACAGGACAACCGGTCACTCTAGATCGGTCACACGTGATCACCCGTCACACTAAAACTGGTCACGACAAAACTGGTTAACCGATTTTAGGGTGTGACCAGTTTTCTCGTGTGACCGATCAAGAGCGACCGGTTTTCCTGTGACCGGTTCACATTTGACTAGTAATCACCGAACCGCCACGAGTGCCAAAAACGGTAATTGGACTATTCGTCACATTGGGGTGGTCACAAAGACATTTTTTGCCATGAAAATCGCGAATACACAATATTTGGCACTCAAGTTCTCGTTACTATGATAGTTATCGTTAGTATGATGGACTTTTCGGCTGCCAGATGTTCCGTTATAGAGATTTGAGTGACTTTGTGACGAGTAATTTGTGACCAGTAATCACCGAACCGCCAAAAACATTGCTACGGATCTGGTGCGAAATAATCCATTTACATTCGGAAAAATCCGAGCACGTATCGTTTTGTAGTTGAATTATTTTTGTTTTGTTTTTTTATGCAATATATTTTTATTTGAAAATAGATATACCATCGTTGTTATCGGTCGATTGTAATTTAGCCGTATTTTTTGAGATAATTTACTTTATTTGATAACATATGCCTTAGTAGTTTGGTTTTCTTTTGAAACCCTTTTTACACCCGGTATTATCGTTTTGCACCCGATATACAGAAACAGAAACAGTATTAGAAACAGAAAATAGTGTATTAGAAACAGTACAGAAAACGGTATTAGAAACAGAAAAGACTCGTATTCGATTGGAGTAATCCAATGCGGCAATAGAGTGTCTTTGAAAAACTGAAAGGTCAACGTGACAAAGTGAAAAATCCATAGCAATCGATGCAAGCATGTGAATGACGTCACGTCGCGCGACTATAGAATAGCAGTGCTAGTGTGGGTGGAAGAGAGGGGTAGAGGAGCAGCAGGTGGTGGGGAGGTGGGGGGGTCTTCAGCTGATGAGGCGATGTGCGGGAAGAGAGGGGGGCCGCTAGCGTTGCTGTGCTGAGACGTTGAAGCGTTGAGACATTGAGACGCTGAGACGCTGGCCGGTGAGTCGTGAGCGCTGATCGCTGATCGCTGATCGCCGATCGCCGATCGCCGATAGTCTATCGATCGTCCACCGTTCACCGTCCACCGGTTCAGCAGCGACATGGAGACGGAACGGCCGCACGTGTTTGTCGTCCTCGGAGCGTCCGGAGATCTCGCCAGGAAGAAGATCTACCCGACGCTGTGGTGGCTGTGGAGGGAGAATCGTCTCCCCAAGGACACGACCTTCGTAGGGTATGCCAGGTCTCCTCTCGCCATCCACGCTCTGCAAAACTCCTGTCTTCCTTACTGCGCACTTTCCGCCGACGAGGATGCCCTCTTCCAATCTTTCTGGCAGAAAAATCGCTACGTTGCCGGTTCATATGACAAAGACGCTGACTTTAAAAGACTTCACTCGGAGCTCGACTCCAGCGCTGGAGCTCGCCCTCACAATCGACTCTTCTATCTAGCTCTGCCGCCTTCAGTCTTCGAACCGGCCACGGCTAACATAAAGCACTTCTGTACGACGACTCAAGGTTGGAATAGGATCATCATAGAAAAGCCTTTCGGTAGGGACGCTCAGAGCTCCCAACGACTCAGCGATCACCTCGCTTCCCTATTCCACGAAGATCAAATGTATAGAATCGATCACTATCTCGGCAAGGAGATGGTGCAGAATCTCATGACGCTCCGATTCGGGAATAGAATTTTCCAACCGTCTTGGAACAGAGAGAGTGTAGCTTCCGTTCTGATTACCTTCAAAGAACCGTTCGGTACTCAAGGACGCGGAGGATACTTCGATAGCTTCGGCATTGTAAGGGACGTCATGCAGAACCATTTGCTGCAAATACTTTGCATGGTAGCTATGGAGAAACCGACGTCCGTCAACCCGGACGATATAAGAGATGAGAAAGTGAAAGTACTGCGTAGCATTAAACCGTTGCAACTGAAAGACGTTGTCGTCGGGCAGTATGTTAAAAACCCCGAAGGACAAGGGGACGCCGCATTAGGATATCTAGACGATCCTACAGTTCCAAAAGATTCTGTAACTCCTACGTATGCTATGGCAGTTCTGCAAATAAACAACGAAAGATGGGACGGAGTTCCATTCATTCTGAGGTGTGGAAAAGCGCTCAACGAGAGGAAAGCTGAAGTCCGCATTCAATACCACGACGTCGCCGGTGATATCTTCGAAGGTGAAACGAAAAGGAATGAATTGGTGATGCGCGTTCAGCCCGGTGAGGCTATATATCTGAAGATGATGTGCAAATCTCCGGGAAGAGCGTTCGATCTCGTCGAGACTGAATTGGACTTGACATACAGTCACAGATATAAAGAAGTGCCGATGCCCGACGCCTATGAGCGTCTCATAGAGGACGTGTTTGTTGGCTCACAGATGAACTTCGTACGTAGTGACGAGCTGAGAGAAGCGTGGCGGATCTTTACACCGCTGCTGCAGCAGCTGGAAGAGGACCGAGTGCGACCCGTTACATATGTCTACGGCACCCGAGGTCCCAAAGAAGCCGATCATAAACTTTTAATGAACAACTTTAAATACTCAGGTTCCTACAAATGGCATCAAAACCACAAATAATGCTCTAACGTTATATTTACTATTTATTTATTTATTGAATTTTATAAATTTGAATACATTTCGGGAGTTTATCTGGTGTTAGGTTACTTCGTAAGATATTACACAGAAATTTTTGTATGTTATTTTATAAGGTTTTCGGATACTCTGCATTTCTTCCATATTTCAAATACTCTATGTCGTTATTTTCTATATTATTTATTAAATGTCTATATTTTGTAACCGTGATATTAAAATTTTAATAATATATCAGATATATATATATATGTACCCATTTTGTATACTCACAATATTTATGTTTTTGTAAACATGACATCAATTTAATAATTTATACATATAAATCAAATTAAAATTATTTTATACATATTTATTTAAAACATTCCATATGGGTATTATATTTTACAATAATGTGCTGTGCACTTTTAAAAGTTATGAAATTCTGTTGACGACTAATTGAATATTATCTATTTTTATACGCCTTTTATGAAATTAAAAGTAAATTAATACAAGCCGTTTTTCTTTTTTGTAAATTGATTTATATCCCAAAAGCAACACACGTAAAATCTACAAAAGAATCTGTGAGCTGCAACTTTTCATAACTGGATGCAGTTTTGCAAACAAAATACAATTTCAGACCATTCAACCAAAGGAGACGTTAGAGTAAGATACATATGTAAATTTTACAGTCTTAATGTACATTTCGCTCGTTCATGAACATACTAGTTTGTTCATACACGAACAAATGTGGCCAGTTTTAGTGTACACAAAAGAACAAATTGACAAATTAACTAGTTTGTTCGTGCACAAACTATTAGGCACAAATATTCTCAATCGTTTGTCTCATCATCGATGTATGTATACTGGGTGAAAATATTCGTTTATCATGCATACATATGAAAAACGGTTAGTATATATGTATATCGGTGGCGTGCGGTAAAACTCTCTCCCCCCATCGTACATCCTCACTTAATTTGCGCGAGCAGGATACAAGAGGAACAGGCTTTTCCTCCCGTATCCTGCGCGCGCACATTAAACAAGGTTGTATAACAAAAAGAGAGATAATTTCAGCGCATGGCACTGATATATACATAGCACCGTTTACCATGCACCCTTTTTTTTTGATCTTTTGATTTTCGATCTTTGCCTTCCGATATTTGCTTTTTCGACCTTTTCACTTTCGATGCCGTGAGATAAACCCATGTATACTTACTCTGGGTTGCAATATTTTTTATATTAACGGGATTGGGAATTATAGTAACGTTTTAATGCGGTTTCCATTGGATTTCCCATTCCGTTTGAACATTCCAAAGGTTTTGAGAGCTTAAGTTTCATGCGACATGTGGTGAGAGTCCATTTGAAGATAGCTTTTGACTGTTAACATTTAAACTAAAACCAATAGTTCATGTATGAACAAACTAGTATGTTCATGTACGAGTCGGAGTGATCACATGAACTGTAATATACATATTTGCGAAACTCTAAGTTTAGTCTATTCAGAAGATTGTTAGCTGTTTGAACCTTAAATACACTAATTTAGAAAAATTGTGTAATTTAAAATATATTTATAAAAAAATACGTTCATATGAATGTATGTATGTATGTTGAATTTACATACATTGATACTAATCTTATAGGAATGAATAACAAGTATATTAATTAACATAATGTTATCATTCGATAATTGGAGTTTCACGTTTTATTTTCATGATCAGCGATGCCGAGTGTAATACATAACATTATTCCTTTGATTTTAAAACACAGGGTGAACACGAAAGATAAATTGTAAAAAATAATATACATGTAAAAAATAAAATGTATATTTATCATAAAAAATTCAATTTCACAATATTGTATAATAAAAGTAAATAAACATTAATTTAGAAAGGTAAAAATGGAATTTCAGAGTAAGGCATTACCATAATGGAAGAGTATTACGAATCATAAGTTAAATTATCACGGACTTGGCGTAAAACAGAGTGTGTTTTGTGGATTTCTTGGCACATGGCACGTTGCACTTTCTTCTTGCGAGAATTCGCTGCGTGGAGTTGGTTCAAAGTACTTTCTAAAGTTCGCTGGGTCCGTTCTAACCTTTCGCGAAGTATGACATTCTCCGAAGCTAAATCATCTATACAAGAAAATAAAAATATATTAAAACTTTCAATACAGAATGCAAGATATGTAGATACATATATATCGATGTACTTACTTGGCATGTAGTCTACGTGTGAGGGAGTTGGTTCCATCAGTTCTAAGCTCGATAGGCGGTCGCTATCAATCCCTTGATCGGGGGAGGTTGTTCGTTGAGGAGAATCTGAACCGTGTGTAGGGAATGGTATGAGTTTGTTTGAAGAATTCTGCCATGAGTCCAAGTGGACCAGACGATTTTGCAATTCGGCATTGGCATTTTCCAATTCGCTCAGCCTCAATCTCGTTTCGGTGAGCGATCTTCTTAATCTGTCGGCTTCTGCATCGCTGCGCATTTTTTGTTCGGCAACTACAGTCCTATCTAGTGTTGCTTGTGATGCTTGTAGTGCGGCGTTATCTAATTCGTGTCGTAACGCTTCATACCTTACACGAGTCACCCATTCGGTTTCTATTTTTTCTTTTATGTCTTTTATTTTCGTATTGCAAGCTTCATTGGTATCTTGAATCTCATTTTGTAGTGATTTTCTGTGCTGCTGTTCCTTAATGAGTGACTTTTCCAGATTTAAAGCGTGATTTTCAACGCTCTTTAATTTTTCCTCAACGGCGATTTTTTCAGCAGCCAACTGCTCAATCATTTCCCTATGTTTCGAAGTGAAGTTCTCCAAAGCTCTTTCAGTATCATCCAATTTTTTGTTGAGCTTATTAATCTCATCATGTTTCTGCTTTATGTTAACGATAAATTGAGCCTTGTTAGTTTCTATAATTAGTTCCAAGTCGATAATTTTATTGTTGGCATCTTCTAATACTTTTTGTATTCCAGCTTTTTCTTCCATCAACGTTGTTATTTGACTATTATAATTAGCAAAAATATTTTCGTCCGAACACCATTGAGACTGTCGTGTGTATGGGTGTTTGCGACATGTACAAGCCTCATCTTCACTAGACATGCTCTCTTTCACATTGGTTTCTTCTAGAGGACCTCCCATCCGTGCTAATGAGACACTACGGTCTGGTTCAGACCAACACTCGGATTCAGATTGATCTATTTGGTAGACTTCTTGTCCGTGCCAAGTTGTGTTTAGATTCATCTTATTCATTTTGTTCATTCTGAGTTTGGATTTTTTCAGAAGGAGTTTATTATATTCATAAGACATTGATTTTGTTTTTTGATCAATTTTAGTATCAGATTCATCGTCTGTGTTTCGACAAATGCAACGTTCTTTTACAGAATTTAATTGTATTCTCAGTCTTTCGATTTCTTGTTGCATTTTAATTTCTAAATCATTATTCTCATTATTTTCAATAGTTTTATTCAATTTTTTGTAATCTAAAGGTTTAATGTGACAGGTCATACTATCATCTAAAACTAAATGATGTCCAAATATTTTTGTCAAGTCAGCCAATTTTGGCGAGTGAGATTCGTTATGTAAAGTCAAATCCATGTAACTATTTTCTAAATATTGTGAGGCAGATGGATCTAATTTAAGACCCACGGGTAATTCTAAAGATTGCTCTAACAAGTTTTCAACTTTACGCCGTTTTTCATCACCAAGAATACACCTAGAATGCAAATCAATGACTTATTAATATTAGTTATATATTTATCTTAATTCAATAAAAAAAAAAGGGAAACAAACCTGTTGGAAAGTAGAGAGTCCAAGAAATAAGCCATTTCTTGCAATCTGCCGGTCAAAATGTGTAGCAGATTCCTAAAAAATTGATACAAAATAGTTAAAAAAATTAAAAGGAGTCAACGTTAACTTAAATATATATAGATAAATATAATTAAATTACTTTTGGTCATTTTCTCTAGTAGCATCTTGATTTTTTTCAAACTCACACTTGGGTTTTACATAAATAGATTCTCGTAGTGTATTAATTTTCTTTTCCAAATGATTGTTCATCCAATTCCATTCTTTGTCATCATTTTGAGATGAATTTTTAGAATTTGAAAGTTCTTTTAAGGCACTTTTTGTTTTTAATTCATTTTCCAATGCAACAATTTTACTATCACGCTCATTTAACATTTCATTATATTTTTTAATCATCATAATTCTATTATCACTAGATCCTTCTTGCTAAAAAAATAAATTAAATTGTATTTTTGGAGAAAAAGACGTTGAAATCATATCCATAAAAGTTTAATTGATAGATTATGATCATTTGATATCTATACCTCAGACTGTTCAATAATATTTTCTTTTTCTTCTAAGCTGCTTTTCAATTTTCTATTTTCCCGATCCATTTGTTTGATTCGTACCAAACAACCTAATTAATATATATATAAATTTTAGATTTTTAATATTGAAAGCTGTTAATTACAGAGATAAAAACTAAATATATACATACTTTGTATCATTTGACAGGCATTTAAGTTTTCTTGACGAAGTTTTTCCAACAACTGTTCAACCTGAATTATATAAAAAATATTTAATTTATTGCAAAAAATTGAAAAAGTATCTGTCTATATACTAGAAAACTTACATCTTGTGAAGTCAGCTCACTCTTTCTGCAAAAAAATGACAATTTAGTAAGAAGTCTACATAAACACATATGTATAAAATTTTAAATTTAGTATAGTTACCTTTCTGTTTTTATTCTTTTCTCAGCTTCAGAATGTTGTAATTGTTCACTGACCTCTCTATAATTTTGAATATGAAAATATTAAAAACTGCTATATGAAATAATTTAATATAATATTTTAGGAAATAACATTACTGTAACTGTTGCCGTTGTTGTATGAATTCTTTATCACGAGAAGCTATCAAATCTCGGAGTTGAACTGTAGTTTCACGTTCAGTTGTTAACAAAGCTTTTAACTGACGACATTCACATTTATTATTATTGGCTTTGAACATCTGTGAAAAAAAATCAATTATTAAAGTTATGTTTCAAATTCACAGTTATTATTACACAAATAATAACAGTGTACAAACTTGTTTTTGCAAGTTTTCTGAACGAGCAGGTCTCGGGATATTGAAGGCAGCCGTATATAAGGCCACACTGTCATCGGCACCAGTTGCAACACTAACACTGTTCATACTATCTTCCATTTTCATATCTTCCACTTTTATATCTTCTACTTTCACTATATTCTCCGTATTTCGCAGCAATTGTAATTCCTCCTATGAAATTCCAGCATAATTATTACATGACAATAACAATAATAATACATAAACATGCATTTATAATTTTTGATAATCTGTCTAACCTCTAAAGCTACTATTTGAAGACGTAACTCATTTTCCTTGGAATTTGGGGATGCTTGAAATTCAAGAGCTCGTGCTGCTTCATATAAAAGTTCCTGTTGTTCATTTATTTCTTTTTTATATCCCTCTAATTTTACCTATGACATAAAAATAATATGATTAATTACGTATGTATGTACATCCTCTTATTTGTAATTAATTGATAAATATGAAGAAATCACTTATAATTAGATTAAGGATAATTGACTATCATTGAGTACAGCATACTACTGTTGCTTAATTAATATGGACATGTGAATTAGCTTGGCAAGTAAAGGCTAACATATTTTACTTCTAATTGAATTACACTCACCTCTAATTCTATATTCCTTTTGAATATTTCATTTTGGGAACCCGAAACATGCGGTTTATCTAATCTTTCCTCTAAAAAATATACTTTAAGTTTTAAGTGAAAATTTTCTTTGCGAAGAGCTCCCAACTGTTCTTCGTAGTCTTTCATAGTGCGTCCTTGATTTGACGCTACTTTGGCCTGGGTATTACCTGTAATAATATATATCGTTAAATTTTACATACAAAATTACTAATTGTAAATAAAACACGAGAGGAAACTGTTATTTAAATAATAAATTAATAAAAAATTGAGTATATTGATACATCACTTACATGACATGTTGAATTCAGAATCCATATTAATTTCATTTAATTGACTTGGGCTGGTACTGCAAAAACAAAAAAAAAAAATTTTAACTTTTATTTCATGTCTGCCTTTGAAGTACGCTTTTTATAACATATAAAACGAAATAGCATTTTGTTCAAGCACTAATGTTTCTGCCATTGCACTGATTTGCCTGAAGTACATATTAACAAATGTGTCATTAACACGAGATACATCACTTAAGACGTGTGACTAAATTTGGTGACTATGTGGCGATCGGATTTGTGGAAGAAAGCAAGGTTGCAGTAATTTTTTTTTAAAACGAAAAATTATGAAGAAATTTTAGAGGTAAATAAAAAATATTTCGGGGTATGAGAATAACAAAGGTGTTTATTGTCTTGCCTCGTTTTCTGGCGCTCGGCAATCATAACAGACTAATTTTCAACAAAATGTTTAGCATTGAGACTGTGGTGCGAAATAATTCGCAGAAATCGTCAAAAAATCAACCACACAACCACGCCTTTTTTTAAAAACTTCATTCCAAAGTTCTTTTTTTAAATATTTTATTTTAGAACTGTCAACATATTATAGCGGAATTCGTTGGTTTGGTTACCGCTATCTGGTTCAAATAATAATTAATATTCAAACTTAGAAACTGATTTACATTTGAGCGACTTTTACATAATATTACTTAATCTGTTTCATTATATCGACACTAACTTCTAAATTTTGTAAATCCAGAATTATATTTTTTCGGGAGAATAAAAACTGGTTTGTTTTCTGCTTTCTTCGACTATTTTTATAGTTATTTATAGTTTCAAATTTTTACAGAAAGTAAGTCAGGGTAACGATATAGTAGGACGCATTCGAGCAAGGATTTTTTCCCTTTCACGTCCTTTTGGGTAACATTCGAGGACTTTTTTGTTAAACTTTCGCTCATTTATATATCTTCCCTAGCTCCACTACATCAACTACCCATGTCATATTTTTCATCCACGTATTCCGTTTCCCACCTCCCATTTCTTAACATTATGCCGAGCATATAGCATTCCATACCTCTTCGATTGCATACGTCATTACTAGCGAAAACCTGCAAATTGGTAGAAAATATTTAAAAACATAAATAAACTCTACTCAGTACAGATGAGGGGGGGGGGGGGAGCACATGTCCCGGGTAGTTGAACCAGGGTCTTGTTTTTGGAGAAAATCATAATATGAGTCAGAGGCGTGCCGTGGAAATCTCCACGTTATTATCGCACAGTTCCTACTTACGTGTGCGCGAGCAGGATACAGGGGGACTAGGTGACGTCATACCGAGTCCTCTTGTATCCTGCTCGCGTTGACAAAAGTATATTATAACAAAACTCGCTGGATAAACCATATTGAAATCTATATACATATATGTTCAGAAAGGCTCTTAATCAAAAACTTTCTTTAGAAAATAATCCCTGCGGCGCAAATTAGAGATATTTAGATAGTGTTGGATTTTGACATATGTATATACATTAAAGTTATCCGAAAGTAAACACAAAAAAGCAACAATCGAATAGGATAGTTTCACCATTTTACTTTATATATCTACGTACTTACATAATAACAAAAGATGAAGTTTTGTGATCATGCGAAAATTTGACTTTGATTCGAACTCAGAATCGATCATTAATCACATTTTCATGATCTAGAAAAAAATGTGTGTATGCTAGATCTGGGTCACTGCAAGCAAAGTGACTTGATGGAAAGTCGAAAGATGGAAAATAAAAATAAAATCGATTTGTCGACTCGTCGTTAACGTACATAGGTCGAGGTTATCTATCTCTTTCATCATAATGTAACCCTGGCACATGGTAAAGATCTTTCAAACCTCTAACCCCGACCTATGCTAACGACGAGTCGACGAATCGATTTTAATTTTTTCCATCTTTCGACTTTCCATTAAGTCACTTTCCTTGCAGTGACGGCCACTGGTGCTAGATGTGTGTCTGTGTATTTTGGAGATTTATTGAATATTGTTAGTCCTATCGAACTGAAACTTAACATCAGTTACTGAAATGTGTATCGACACGAAGAAAATCTTCATCAAGTTTGACGCAAGTGGTACCTTCCTTTATAGGTTTCCTTTAATGGATCGGACTGAAACTTTTTTACACGCAATATTAGTATTATACGTATACAAAGTACATAAATACATATCAATTAATATCCACAGAGACTTCTATGGTCACATTTGTAAATTTGCAACATTTTAAACAATTCAGCGTAATTCAGTAAATACATATTATCAATCAAAATCCACAGCGACATTTATGGTCAAATTTGTAAATTTGCAGCTTTTTATACAATTCAGCTAAATTCGAGATGGCTGAAAACGCGAGATTTTGTGAGAAAATGGGTAAGGTTGCCAATTTGTTGGAGCCGTTTCAGTGAAAATCAGATATATTGGCCAATTCTGATAGGAAATGATCGACCTGGAGTCACAAATCCAAGGTCTGGCCAGCAGGAACCAATGGGATTTGAACTCGTGACTATTCTGCAAAGCACTATATGTTTATAAGTTAGATCATAATTACCTAAGTATTTTGATGATTATATAATAAGGAATAGAGATAAACATAGTTTTTATACTAGAAATAAGGACAAACTAGTTGTAAGTAGAGTAAGAAAGAATAAGACGGCTGGGGGTGTTTTTCACAGGGGTGTGCTCATGTATAATGCCCTCCCTGAGTGCGTCAGGTCTGCTAAAAACATGGATGCATTCCTGCGAGGTGCGAAGAGACACCTCTGTGAGGGACAGTACATATAAGTTAATTATAAATTTTAGAGTTAAGTATAATAATTAAGATGTATTTTTAAATTAGCTTGATAGCTAAAATATATATAAATAAAAAATAAATAAACTACTAGTCTATTATGCTGGTATACAAAATATAGTGAAGAACCGTCAACCGAAAGCGGCAGTTTACTCTTTTTTTTTTGTTCAAATTATATTTAAGCATGTCTGCAACAAATCGACACCCATCTCGTCAAATTATTTCACGCTAATAAAGTTTTACGACGCTTTGAAAATTGTCTATAGCTCTGGTCTTAACTTATGACCGGTAGTGTACATATACATATGATTGCGATCTACGATTTGTAGGCCTAGGAATTGTACTGCTACGGCTTGAACTATATTAGAAATCACCGGCGTTGAATACCAAAGGAATGAAAATTGAGGAAAAAGAAAAGTGTAAGTCACATCGGGGGGGTTAAAATAAATAAATAAAAAACAAAGGTCAAGGGATGTGAGTGTTGCCGACGCATGCGTACGATTGATGGGAACAAATTGATGCGCAAATTGGCTGAATGCACGTGACACACACACACACACACACACACACACGGGCCCACTGAAAATAAAACAGGTTGAATGTCACCGATTTGGCCGAGTGTCAACAAAACATCAGACGCACAAATAATGAAGAAAAGGTGGAAAAAAAAATAGAAGAAAACAAGTCGAAAGAAGATCATCACTCCTGCCGGAAATAGACGAAAGAGGAAACGTTCGCGGAAGTGATGCTGGCCTGCGTCGCATCAGACTGTTAACCCTTTCGGGCCACCCACGAGGTCACCCACTCATTGTTCGATCGTCTCAACAATGACAGATTATGACGATATGCTCGAACGATCGAGGAGTGGAATTGATTGTCATTGTGCAGGGAAGCTGAAAGAACGGCTGCAGCGTGATCCATCATATGTATGCAAAATGCAGTCTCCTCCCATTGAGCCCGTAGATAAAATTTAACTGGAGCATGTGCTGCCAAGCCTTTTCCAATTGTTTAGTTTATAATATGTGTACATTTACATCACAATACTGCCCATTTGAGTTGATCAGTTAAACAATTGCTATTACGACGAAAGTCAATGCTTCTTAGGAACTAGTCTTTTTGGGAATCGATTGATACGACGATACACATGCTACATGCGTCACCCATTGCAGGCACAATTTACCTAGTTTATTTTTTTATGTCGAAATAGTCGGTACTTAAGATAGCAGGTGCAACCAACTGGATGACATTTGGGTGGCATGGGGGAGATGCCAAGATCGGCCGTATCTCGTCAACAATGATGATGATAATGATGACAAATTGTCGAAATTTTAATAGGAATTAAAGTTTTACTTTATCGCAATAACACTAATGAGTAACCTAAAGTATAGAACTGTCAAATGAATGCATATGTAAGTATTAAGGCGTAGACACACAGAGGTACGCAGCACGCCTGATCCATGCTATGGCACCAAGGCCAAAAATCCGTATACTGACATATGTAGGTTTGACAATGATCGGTGATACTCATATTTGAATAATTTAGGGAGAAACTTGTCGAAAAAAAAAACCTCTGCAGTGTAAGACATACTTATTCACCACAGGAGGTCTAGAACGTGCCTGATTTAGCGTGTTAGCGCCTTTTTGGTAAGAACACACTCAAAACTATGGCACTGATCGCGCTCGTGGTTTTCAGCTGTTATTGGATGTATCTTCATGTCATTGTTAATTCGTACCATCTTATTATTTCTTCAAATATGAGAATCACCATTATCGATCACTGTAAAATATGTAGGTTTAGCAAATATGTCAATACGAGGATAAAATTTTACCGAAAACACTTCAGAGGGTCAGTTTTGCCCTGGATCACGAAGGCATGACGCTAGCACGTGCAAAACTATCTAAAAAGTTCTTCATGTGGGCAATAGTAGTGTGGACAATCATCTTGTGAGGAAAAATCATCGAACCATTTATTTAGGTTCAGTAGGAAATATTCCAATTTGATTATGAAGGTCAATAAAAAAATCTGGAATTCGAATTTTCGCATCGTCACTAAATTTCCATCTATTGTTACTACGTACATAAATAAAGTAAAAATAATAACTAACGGCCCATATAGCTTGTAATTTAATTTGATTCCAATAAAAACTCATTTTAAAATACGATACGTATAATTTCAAACAATTAATTTTTTATACTAATAATAGTTCTAAATAAATAAATCAAAGCGTGAAAAACATTCGTATCCGACGAAGAAAAAAATGTAAATTTTACGTCAATCTAAAAAAAAGTAATTTTCTACATAGAACGTGGTGCAAAAGTGACACATTTTGATAAGAATAAAAATGTAAGCCGATGCAAGTGAATTTTATAGCATAATAAAAAATGCCAAAGAAAAATATAATACAAAGAGCGTACATACGTACGATATTCTGTCATACATCAAATGCTAAGTTCAACAAAGATAAGACAAGCCATGTGAATACGACCGGAGAAACTTATCAATTTAACCAATACAAATGCAAACACCGACATGGAAGTTTCATTTGAACACACAACAAGTTGAATAAATGCTAAAATACACTCGAATGAATCAGAATTATTGCATTAAAAAATAAATCTCGCAGAGACGGAGAGTGGTTGTTTATTTACAACACACGGGTAGGTCACCGTAGAAAAATATGCATTTATTTATATAACACGCATGTAGAAGAGTTTATTGCACGGCGTATGAATCGAAATTGGCCAACATATACAACATGCATAGACGAGCGCCACTTTGGATTTGAAATTGTGCCAGAAGCTAGCGAACATACGGAAATTTTTCACATAGCGCGTAAACAATGCGCCGCGGAAAAATGTTCGAAAATGATACGAAACGAATGAGAGTTTCGCATTGAAAACGATGGATAATAGGAAAGGGGAAGAGCGAGGACGAACCTGAAGGCGCTCAAGTCGACCCCAAAAGCGGTGGGGCGACGCGTGTTCATCGCAGGGGGGGCGCAGGCGCCGTTGGGGCCCTTCTTTGGGGGGACAACAATATGGGGGCTCGCCGGAGGGACGCGTCCAGACTTCCCCGCAGTTTCACTGACACTGGCGCGATCCGAAATAGCGCGCCGACCCGATTACTGCTCGGTTCAACATTCGATCTCGAGCAACATCTGGTCCACCCTCTCGTCTCCTGGTCTCCAGGTCTTGAGGCCACTTTTCAGGATCTTAAGGTGAAGCTCGATGGCTTAGGTTCTGCCGTGTTCTGCTGCGTAGGCTACTAATTGCCGAGTGCAGTTTCGATAGAATATGCATCCTAATGTTCGAATGGTGAACTGCATGTTTAATCAGCTTGATTCATTACGCCATGCAATACTAGTATAGCAATACTTGTCAACCCTTTGAGTGCTGACGTCTTTTCTGTTGAAAGCCCGCCACGCTGAAAATTTCGCCAACATTTCCAACTGGAATTATTTTGAAATCCAATAGAAAGCAGGTATAAAAATTGAAGCTAATCCAAACAAACCCTAGATCACTACCGCCGAGGATTTCGAGTTTTGTAAAGGTGTGTTTAGGCTCTTTAATATATCTTAAAAATGTAAAATAAACAAAAGAAGTCTATTAATGAATGTATTTTTCCAAAACTAGTTCCATCTTCTTCATTGTTGTTAAAATGTAATGCACACAATCTAAATGCCAAGACACAATCTAAAATACTCAGCAGTTGGGGATTTCCATCGTGTAGTTCTGCTATGGTAATAAATAAAGGGCGGATAGAGAGCGTGCTTTTTCCAGGAAACACGGCGTTTTGGGTCTATTCACAAAGCTAGAGTGCAATAAAAAAAGGTTCGGCGAACCTTTAACAAAGGTTCATCATAAAAATGAACAATGCACAACGAACAATAAACAAAGAACGGCACGCTTCCGGTCCTACCTCTAGTAATAAATTCAGAAATTCCGGTGTATACCAGTCTTTAATGACACGGATTACCCGACCCATGCTACCTGGAAAGGCTTAGCGGGTGGTATTCTTGTTTACTTTGTACATGCTCAAAATACAACGCCTATCGGCGTTTTTTAGGCCCATGGACGTGTTGGCAAAACGCCGATCGGCGTTGGTCAGCATTCAAAGGGTTAAATTCGAGACGATTGGACAGTGAAATTAGGTATACGGATTATTTCGCACATTGCGATCGCGCGCATGACAATCGTTGACACACAAATACGGATTGTGTCCGCGAATACGGACTATCTGGCACTCGAGTTTTCGTTAGTAGAATATTTTTTCGTTCTAATTATTAAATTGAAAAAAATATAAGTTAAATTATTTATAATTTTATTAAAATTAAAATTATTAAATTGAAAAAAGTTTTATACTTTCTTTGAAAGTATAAAACATTTTATATTCAACTTAATTTTTCTACTCGAAGTAATAATACTGACTATAAAATATTATAATTGACGAGGAATGCAGGTAGTCGACTGTTAAATATCAACGAAATAAAACATGGCAAACAATAAGCAGTCGTCGGTACAAATGGTTACTTGGAATTGTATTTTAATAAAATATTGCTGGAACGTGATGTCAATGGAAATATTAGAAGTATTGAATATTGAAAATTTGTAATCAATTCTTGAAGACGACTCAACGAAGCTGGATATGAAGCTAGAAAAAACCTCAAGAAAAGAAGAATAACTTGAAAAGAAAAACATTTTGCAAGCAGTCTGCTTTTTCATTAGAGTCAAAAATCCATGGAAAAGTTGGATTTTTTGTGTTAGGTTTTTTATATATTTTTTTATCATAAATCTATTAAATGAATCTGACCACAGACGGAGTCTAAAAAAAAAACTAGATTATTACAAGTTTAATTGAAGCTTAAATTTTGTTCAATAGCATTTTGATTCCTTGAAAGATCTACCGCATGGTGCCTATTATTGCATTCCTTCACGGCGATAAATTGATCAACTAACCGTTTCGTATCGATATGCTAGAAATACGCGTATTCCTCATGAAATGCCCAGAATGCATGGTATCCCTACTGATCTCCCCCTAGGTTTATGTATGTCGGGAGATGCGTCTGCGCTAGAGACACTACGAACACTGGCTGCAAATTATGGAAAGATAAACTACCAACACATTACATTGCATCATTTCAAGCTGAAAATCTAGATCAGAATGATCTATATTTATTTCCTTGTAATTTATTAATAGTATTTGCGAAAAAATCGAGGAATCCATAAAAAAAAAAGTAAAAATTGGATGGGCAACACAAAAATGAAACCAAAATTGTATGTAATATTTGGGATTCTGTGTCGTGAAATTGTTTTGTCGTTTTTACTCGCACTGTCTGCAGACTGAATGTTTATTTGGTTACATTTTTTGTTTTGTTTACAACGCGACGCTGAATATGTATTTTGAGAAACATATAGATACAACGAGGATCTATTAATAAATGGATGAGTAAAGTGGTCCAGAAGAAAGTTCATTCATTCATTTGGAAAGATGCAACTATAGACGAATGCTAGTGAACCTGCATATGCACCCATATATCAAAGGCAAACAACTTGGCAGTAATTGCAGTGTACTTTATTGGTATTTATTTACTTGTATCTCTATATAACGAGTGTTTTTATTTACTTCTATTATATATTGATGTTGGCTACACATACATAGGTGCAAGACATTCCCTACTTAGTATTATATTATTTGATATTTTTACTTCATCTGCTGTTGCTATAATGCTATTGTGTTTTATGATTATGTATAAATTTGTTTTTTGTCTGTTATATATTTTTATTTTTCTCATCTCTGTATATTTTCGAACATTGTGGCGTATTAGAGACTCTTGTAACGCCACAATGGTCCAAACTTAAATAAATAAATATTAAATAATCAGGCTTGAATTGAACAAAGTTGAAATTGTCTTCTTAAAATTATGAGATTGCAAGTTAAAATGATAAGGAGTACATATTTATAGATGTTGTGTATGTGTCACAGTGAAATTATATTTCAAGTGAAAATATATTTCATCGACGTTTCAGTGAAATCATAAACAGTTACATTTTTAGGGTTGGTTTTATTCATTTAAGATTAGATTGTTGGGTTGGTATTATTTAAGGGTTAGGAAAGGTTAGGTTAAGTAAGGGTTGGCCCTATTTATTTAAGATTCGGTTGTAGGGTTAAATTTATAGAGTTAAACGTTGTAAATTCGTTGTTTGATACATTTTCACTGCTTGAATTGGTGAAAATATATTTTCACTAGCGAAAATGTATTTTTACTAGCGAAAATGTATTTTCACTTGAAATATGCTTTCACTGTAACATATGTATAGCAAAGGATCTCATAAGAGTGTAAGACAAATTCTATATCAATTTGAAGCAATACCGAAATAAAATTTGAAGAATTCAAATTACTATATTCTGAATAAATATATATTTTTATTGCAGAGGCAGTATTTTAACAGTACGTAAATAAATAGAAAAGTAAATATGTACGTATTTATTTTTTATATGAATTGATCATGAAAAAAATATATCTTCAATTTAATAAAAAAAAAAAGGTCAACATTTTAGAAATCTTTTATGAACAAGGTAAATTCTTTTATAAACAAATGCAGTGTCAATTATCATACTTAGTTGCTGTTTTTTTTTCTAAGTGCAAATAAGATAATTGGATATTTTAAATGAAATTAAATAATTGGCACATGAATATTGATGAAATTAATTGAAATTAAATGAAAATGAAATTAAATAATTGAAATAAAATTAAATAATTGGCACATGGTACTTTTGGCATGGGTTATAAAATTGTGAAGGTATTTTATTTTTATTTTCATTGTATGTGAATAGAAACAATACAATAGAAGTAAAGCGTGATGTTAATATTCTTTATACATTCAATATTCATTTAACCAATTGTAATACATATTTAATGAGCGTAATTGTACGAGTGGAGTAATGTTACTGCGCATGCGCGAAACTATCAGTTCTATCGAAGTAGATATGAATGCGGTTGACATTAAAAGAAAAATCAATTATTTAAGTACATATGTACGTTCTAACGGGTTGAGTTTTAATTTTGAATGGTTAAACTAGTGATGGGAAAGATGCTAAAGACATGTGTGCGATTGGGAGTGAAGGTGAATGTATCGAATGAAAGTAACTTACG
This sequence comes from Arctopsyche grandis, assembly GCF_051622035.1. Classification (NCBI taxonomy): domain Eukaryota; kingdom Metazoa; phylum Arthropoda; class Insecta; order Trichoptera; family Hydropsychidae; genus Arctopsyche; species Arctopsyche grandis. The sequence continues at coordinate 21,373,468 of NC_135362.1, forward strand.
ATTGGTGTCTGCTGAGGACCGACGAGATCCTATCCCGGAATTCCGACATGTTTCCTGGCTAGTATGACGTCGAGTTCAAGCTATACAAGTTATAAAATTAAACGGTCGGTGGACTGATGGTGATGGTGAATGGTGAATGGTGAATGGCGATTGGCGAGTCAGATCTCCTCCTCCGGTTGCTGGAATAACGGTCGTGTCACAAAACCGTCGTTCGAAACGTTCGACCGACTGGAGGTGGAAAGAACGTAGCGTCGCAATTTACAAGCATTGCCAATGGTGAATTCGAATTTCGATTTATTCTATTTTATCGCGTTATTGTTTTAAAATCGGTTCATAAATAAGTATGTCAAGTTTCAATTGTCTGGATCTTCTCTAATTATAATTCTAGGGTTGATATAGTTTAAATTTTAGGATTAATCAGTTGCTATTTCGTTGACTTAAATGTTATGGTTGTAAATTGAAAATCTTTTTTTTTGCTGTACAAAACCCCATTCCGAGTTTTGTGCACTTTAACAGTGATTGAAATTTAATTATAATCGTTGAAACTGGCCATAAATTTAAATTGCAGGACGATAAATACGGTAAACTCGACATGAAAGCCGTATCGCACTCACTGAAGAACTAAAAGTTTGCAGAAATCCGTTTAGTCTATCAGAATATGCTTAAATGCTTCGTATTTCTCACAATATTGAGTGCGAGCTTCGCATTCGAATGTAAAAAAGAAGGGAAGGCATGAGGGTTTCGGAGTTTGTCTATTCATCTTCAACATGATTTATTAATAATTTAATTAAAAAAAAAACAAAAATTGGTTTTGGTGTCTATAAAAATTTAATTAAGTTTCAACGAAGTATTTTTATTTTCTGTTTATTACGATTATAAATTTTGCAATCGCGTGAAGTTGTATAAAGTGAGTTCGGTAAGGCTGATTGAACTAAACTCTACTGAGAGGCTGAGTAAGCTGACGAATAGTTAAGTAAAAACAAATTCAAACTGTTAGATGACACGTGTAGAAGTTTGAAGTTGCGAGGCGTGACATAGAGGTCGTCCTTTATTTTTAATTTTATGTGAACAACTCGTGTTGATTTTTTTTTAATCTTCAGTTACATTTTATTTGATTCGGTGATTACATCCCAAATGTGAATCGCTACCAGGATAACCGCCACTACGTAAATAACTCGCGCGGATCTCCTGTCGCACGAAAATTCGTCATACAGGAAAATTGCCGTACCAAAAACTGCCCAAATATTGCTCAACAAATGCTTTTTTATACGAGATTTGGGCAATATTTGAGCAATTTTCTGTACGGCAATTTTCATATGTGACGAATTTTCTTGCGACATGAGATTTGCGCAAGTGATTTTCGATGCGACGGTTATTTTGGTAGCGATTCACATTTGGGATGTAACCCGTTTGCCATTTTATTTATACAAGCAGGAGGGATCTTATATTTATGATTCTTTAAAATATTATTATTATATTTTATAACTCGATTTGAGTATTTTTATTTGAATAAGACTAGCGAAACACTAATTTATTATAGAAACATGCTATATGCAACATATATTTTATGGGCTCGAATGTGAAACGCCTGAAAACGCAAATATCGGAAGGCAAAGATCAAAAATCGAAAGATCTTAGGTCGAAAGATAAAAAAGGTGCATGGTAAACGGTACACACTCACTTAATTTGCGCGAGCAGGATACAACAGTAACAAGAGAAACAGGTTTTTCCTCCCGTGTTCTGCGCGCGCACATTAATACGGGAGGAAAAGCCTGTTCCTCTTGTTCCTGTTGTATCCTGCTCGCGCAAATTAAGTGAGTATGTACCGTTTACCATGCACCCTTTTTTTTTGATCTCTCGACTTAAGATCTTTCAATTTTCGATCTTTGCCTTCCAATATTTGCGTTTTCGGGGGTTTCACATTCGGGCCCGTGACGGATACCGGTATTTTATACATTTACAACTGTCAAAGCGTCCAGAGTTGTGTAATCTATCATACACACAGTGTTTTTTTTATTTAAATTTAATGTTCTGGGGCGTCCACACCAACGATATTACTTGCAATATTTTCCATATCCAGTTCCCATATTGCAACTTGTGGCTTCTATTTAGGAACTGGTTATGGAAAATATCGTAAGTAATATCGTTGGTGTGAACGCAGCCGCAGCCACTCGATAGGACGGAGTTTTTTTGTAGTCGGTTCATGACGGCAAAATGAAAATGTTGCCATGTGCGTGTTGTGGTGTCAGTGTGGCGGTGGGCGAGCACGAGATAGACAGTGAGTTGACAGCACTGCAGTGTTGGCCAGAGTGCGGGTGTTAGAGCGGTGTGGGTGCGCGGGGCGCGGCGGCGGCTCCGGCTCCGGCCCTCCATCCTCGCTTCGTGTCCCTCGCGCTCTCGCCCCCTCGGCCCCCCCGCCCCCGCCGGCGCACGCTCCCCTCCCCTCGCCCTGCGTTGGCGACTCCGGGACCGACGCGACTCCTCGAGGCCAGCGTCATGGATTCGGACAGAGGTGAGCCACAGCCACAACCACAACTGACTGCTGGGAACACAACCGTCTGGATGTCTGTCGTGCTCCAGGACGTGCTCGTGCTCGTGCTCGTGCTCGCGCTCGCGCTCTACTTCCACGCGCAGCCTGGCTCGTTCGATCGACCAACTTTCTCCATTCTGTTTGAATTCGATTCGCTTCTAGTATTGCCTTCTCGACTATTCGTTCAAACCGTGTGGTTCCTGGTTTCCATCACGCCTCGTGCTTGTTTATCTCGTGTGCGGGACAATAAATCAAAACAAACTGTTCGCGAATATTTAACCAACTGATTTTTCACCACCATTATTATATATGATGAATCTTTTGTATCTTATATGTCAAACTTTAGGTGATTTTATTTAGGTTTAATTTTTGTCGACGTTTCTTTCTACCGCACGTGTATTTTTAATTGAAATTTATGCTTCGATTTGAAGTTTGTACAATTTATGTTCGGTTCGATTCGATGTTTTTATATTTATGCTATGTTTTCATTCATCTTGACTATTATTAAAGTCTGCATATATACATATGTAGAATCGACGACGCTATACATTTCCTAAACTGAAAAGAATATCAAACCTCATGTGAACATGTGTATGTCAAATGAACTGTATAAACTTGATTTTTTATATGCGCGATTATATTAAGCCATAAGAGTGTATTGGAAGCTATAAATTTAATATACGATTATTTATTTTACTCTATATTTGTACTTTTACGATCGAAGTTGTCATTTTTTTTTGTCAGATTTAGAAATCGTTTGTCGGTTTGCGTCTTGGCTAAATATTAATTTATTAATTTTGACGTATAACAATAGATGTCATTTGTCTGTGATAAGTTAATGTATTATTGAAAACTATTTTTAAAAGGCTTGATTATAATTCGGTCAAATTTTTACCAAATTTTGTAAAAGAACAATATCAGAGTGTTGACAAAATGAAGATTGACTTTTGAAACGTTTTCGCGCAATACGTTTTATAAGAAAAATAAGAGGAAAACAATTAGGGAATATCACATATTTCAAATTTCAATACAACTACTATTTTTACAAGGTTTTTTTATAAGAGCATAATATTACCCAAATCTTTTCCGAAAACACAACAATTGTTTGATAAAAACAAAAGTGACTATATTTTTGAACTAATGAAGTAATATATTTTCTCTCTAGTACTTAATGAAGTAATTAATATATTTCTCTCTAGTCTCGCGACAGTCTTGAGATATTAACCAAGTCTTCAAGAATCAATTTTTTTTGTCTGGATCTTTTTTCTCGTTTGAGCGTCGTGGTCATTTATATCATTTGGAATCCGGTAAATGATCTGCCTCCACTCCTCTCAGTCCTGTGCCAAGTTAAAAGCAACGTTTATTGACAATCCTGTCAGTTCCTTAATTTGATCTGACTATTGGGAAACCATCCTCTCTCTCTCTCGTCTTTCCTCTAGTGTTTGGGTGACTATTAACTTCCCCAGACTCTCCACATTCTTCCTGGCAATATAGCCAAAGTAGGAAATAATCTTTTTTCAACATGTTATGTTGTCTTTGGAGTTGGAGTCTTTCTAAAACTGCCAGTTCGCTCCAGATGGAGACGTTTGTGCGGTTCATGGAATGCACAGCATCTCCTGTCTAGATTAAAATCTATCAAATTTACAATTTTTACTTTCCCACTAAATTAGTGCTATTTCGTACTTACATACGTATTCAAATCATTTTAAATTCCTAAAATATTTAATACTAGCTGTATTACCCGGCTTCGCTCAGTGTTTATAATATAAACCGCTTAAACATGACTAAGCTAATTTAATTAAAAAAAAAAAAAAAATTTTAAATTTTAAAAAAAAAATTAAAAAAAAAATTAAAAAAAAAATAAAAAAAAATCAAAAAAAAAATCAAAAATTTTTTTTAAAAAAATCAAAAAAAAAATCAAATTTTTTTTTTTGCCTTCTAGGGCTTCGCCCCTCCACGCCCCATGAGCAATTGCCGTTTAGGGCTTCGCCCCCATGATCAGTTGCCTTTTAGGGCTTCGCCCCTCCGCGCCCCCATGATTCAAAGCCGTCTAGGGCTTCGCCCCCCTTAGTTAATGCCTTTTAGGGCTTCGCCCCCCGCACCCCCATGATTAAATGCCGTCTAGGGCTTCGCCCCCCCCTAGTTAATGCCTTTTAGGGCTTCGCCCCCCGCGCCCCCAAGATTAATTGCCGTTTAGGGCTTCGCCCCCCTTAGCTAATGCCTTTTAGGGCTTCGCCCCTCCGCGCCCCCATGATTAACTGCCGTTTAGGGCTTCGTCCCCCTTAACTAATGCCTTTTGGGGCTTCGCCCCTCCGCACCCTCATGATTAAATGCCGTCTAGGGCTTCGCCCCCATGATCAGTTGCCGATAAGGGCTTCGCCCCTCCACGTCCCCATGGTTAAATGCCGTCTAGGGCTTCGCCCCCATGGTTAAATGCCGTCTAGGGCTTCGCCCCCATGATCAGTTGCCTTTTAGGGCTTCGCCCCTCCACGTCCCCATGGTTAATTGCCGTCTAGGGCTTCGCCCCTATGATCAATTGCCGATAAGGGCTTCGCCCCTCCACGTCCCCATGGTTAAATGCCGTCTAGGGCTTCGCCCCCATGATCAGTTGCCTTTTAGGGCTTCGCCCCTCCGCGCCCCCATGATTAACTGCCGTTTAGGGCTTCGCCGCCCTTAACTAATGCCTTTTGGGGCTTCGCCCCTCCGCACCCTCATGATTAAATGCCGTCTAGGGCTTCGCCCCCATGATCAGTTGCCGATAAGGGCTTCGCCCCTCCACGTCCCCATGGTTAAATGCCGTCTAGGGCTTCGCTCCCATGGTTAAATGCCGTCTAGGGCTTCGCCCCCATGGTTAAATGCCGTCTAGGGCTTCGCCCCCATGATCAGTTGCCTTTTAGGGCTTCGCCCCTCCACGTCCCCATGGTTAATTGCCGTCTAGGGCTTCGCCCCTATGATCAATTGCCGATAAGGGCTTCGCCCCTCCACGTCCCCATGGTTAAATGCCGTCTAGGGCTTCGCCCCCATGATCAGTTGCCTTTTAGGGCTTCGCCCCTCCGCGCCCCCATGATTAACTGCCGTTTAGGGCTTCGCCGCCCTTAACTAATGCCTTTTGGGGCTTCGCCCCTCCGCACCCTCATGATTAAATGCCGTCTAGGGCTTCGCCCCCATGATCAGTTGCCGATAAGGGCTTCGCCCCTCCACGTCCCCATGGTTAATTGCCGTCTAGGGCTTCGCCCCCATTATCAGTTGCCTTTTAGGGCTTCGCCCCTCCGCGCCCCCATTATTAAATGCCGTTTAGGTCTTCGCCCCCCTTAGTTAATGCCTATTAGGGCTTCGCCCCTCCGCGCCCCCATGATTAAATGCCGTCAAGGGCTTCGCCCCCATGATCAGTTGCCGTTTAGGGCTTCGCCTCATAAAGCTGTGCCCCATGAGGCTGCGCCCCCTTCGGGGCCCCATGGGGCTGCGCCCCCTTGCGCCCCCTTCGGGGCCCCATGCGGCTAAGCTCCATAAGGCGGCGCCCCATAAGGCGGCGCCCCATAAGGCGGCGCCCCATAAGGCGGCGCCCCATATGGCGGCGCCCCATAAGGCTGCGCCCCATAAGACAGCGCCCCATAAGGCTGCGCCCCATAAGGCGGCGCCCCATAAGGCAGCGCCCCATGAGGCTGCGCCCCCTTCGGGGCCCCATGAGGCTGCGCCCCCTTCGGGGCCGCATGCGGCTAAGCTCCATAAGGCGGCGCCCCATAAGACTGCGCCCCATAAGACAGCGCCCCATAAGGCTACGCCCCATGAGGCTGCGCCCCCTTCGGGGCCCCATGGGGCTACGCCCCATGAGGCTGCGCCCCCCTGCGCCCCCTTCGGGGCCCCATGGGGCTTCGCCCCATGAGGCTGCGCCCCCTTTGGGGCCCCATGGGGCTGCGCCCCATGAGGCTGCGCCCCCTTGCGCCCCCTTCGGGGCCCCATGTGGCTAAGCTCCATAAGGCGGCGCCCCATAAGGCGGCGCCCCATAAGGCGGCGCCCCATAAGGCTGCGCCCCATAAGACAGCGCCCCATAAGGCTGCGCCCCATAAGGTTGCGCCCCATAAGGCTGCGGCCGATAAGGCTGTGCCCCATAAACCTGCGCCCCCTTTTGAGCCCCATGGGGCTGCGCCCCATGAGGCTGCGCCCTCCGGGCCCCCTTCGGGGCCCCACGGGGCTGCGCCCCTTGTGGCGCCCCTGGCGGGGCCCCATGAAGCTACTCGCGAAACGAATAAAACAAATCGGCGCCCATGGATCGAAAAAAAAAAAAAATCGAATCACGTGTTCGATGACGTCACCGATCTACGGACGACGACGACGACGACCAAGGATATTTACATACAAAGTCTCTTTCCAAATTATAGATTAGATTATTCTATTGTCCCGGAAAATTTTTGAGTACTATTCTGAAATATACATATGTACAAGATATATGTTTATATATAGACAGAATTTCTCCAAACTTAAAGCAGGTACGTTATTTGGGGACATTTGCCACCCCCCTAGATTTGGCCAGGCCAGGAACATGAACATACATTATTTGATGAAATGCTATGAATGTTAATCGAATCGATTATTTTTTACTAAAATTTTTACTGAAACTGCAACGAGCTTAAACATGTCCTTACATGACCAACTTTTGCCTTCCCCCCCCATGGAAAAATCTGAAATGGCAAAGACCACTGCGGGTGTTCCCCAAACCGAATTCAGGTGTAGTTGCACGTGCAGAGTGCATATGTTCCTCCTACATTTCTTCAAATATGGGATTCACCGTTATCGATCACTATCAAGCAAGATTATACACAAGGATAAAATATCACCGAAAACACTCCAGGGGGTGGTTTTGGGAACTGTGTACTATGTATATGGGCTAGGGGTGCTGTGTTTTTTTCGCATGTTTAAAAGTATCTACAGAAAATATGTACTACCTACCATTTAGTGTGTTTTCGACCTAAGTGGCGTGCCGTGGAAATATTTCTGTTTTTTTTTATCGCACAGGCTTACTTCCGTGTGCGCGAGAAAAATACAAGGGGTCTCGGTATAACGTCAAGTAGTCCCCTTGTATCCTGCTCGCGTAAACATAAGTAATGGCGAAATCACAGAGGGAAGAACGGCACGTCGTGTGCTTGGCTCTGGGGCTTCTACATTTCTTCAAATATGGGATACAAGCAAGGATAAATACAAGGATCAAATTTTACCGAAAACACTCTAGCGGGTGATTTTGAATATGTGCTGGGCATGTCACATTTTTTTCGCATGTTTAAAAATATCTAAAAAAAACCACTTGCCGCGTTCCTTCCTGTGTGATTTCGCCCTAAGGCTGTGCGACAAAAACAAGGAGATTTCCACAGCACGCCACTAGTATGTATATTAAAAATATTTTTGATGCGATAAACCTTTCTTTTCCAAAGGATTAAATTTTACACACTAGGATAGGAAAATTACCCCATTTCAGAAACCATTACTGTATTACAATATAATGTTGTGGATAATCAACGAATGAACCTTTCGATATTTTTGAAAGGCGAACAGCTTATGAATATTATAAAAAACACATCACATACTATTTTTTATAAATTCAACATTTCATATTATCAATTACTTATTTTTTTGCGAGATACAAACATTATTGATGTTATTGACCTCCGTAGATAAAAAAAAAGTGTATCAATATTACACGCTGTTTGAAAAGTTGACTGATTCTTTTCCATCGCACATATTCGTCGACTACGACAGAAGGTCACCCATTGTGCAATCGTTGCAAGGATATTCGACGTTTGCATTAGTTGTACGTGCATATATAGTGCACTGGGATGCAAGCGCAAGTCGGAGGTATAAAATGGGTCAAGAGCGCACCGTTCCTGACCCACTTGCTCAACGAGCATCCGATTGTATAGGGAGGAGCTCTACTTTCTGGATTTACTTTGTTTGAAATTGGTCTGATATACATACATATGTACCTTGGTAGTAATCAGCGCACTCATGCAGGTCGAATTGCCTCGTAAATTTACATTTAAGGTTACCCCAATTATTTTTTTACGATTCTGTTACACAGAAAGTCGCTCTTCGTTTTGTACACTATCGGTCATGTGCGTGTCGAAACGCCCGCATGATAAAAAAACATTGATTTTTCAATTTTAAAGTTCATAGACATTCAGACTACACCTATACGTGTGATATAAAAATAATAGACGAATGTGATTTTATCAGGCGTTGCGTTTGTTGATTGAACAGGTGTTTTTTCTTTTTATTTTACTTATACAGAATGAATTTTTTTTTTTTTTTTTTGTGATACGATATCTAATGTTGAGCGTGTACGTACATATTTTGGTAATCGACGTCATTCACACTAAATCATACGTTCGGTGTGCTTTGTTTACATTTTTTTTTATCTATCACATGAGCGTGCACTTTCATTTGACATTGACATTGGCGGTTTTTGAATATTCACTGTCGCGTTTGGATTTTTCGTAGATTGTAATGTCGCGAAAATTTATGTGCATGTAAATTATTGCGCTTTTCCTAAGTATCGGGAATGGGTTGGTGTTGGAGTTGTTTCCTGTTAACGTTGTTGGTTGTTTTAAAATTAGGATGCTTAGGTAATAATTTTGAGATTCACGAATGTGTCAATTCTGTGATGTTTTCGTTACACGGCGATTCCATTTCATCGAAGATTTCTGAAGGCCGACCAGATGTGAATTCGAATATAATTAAAATCAAAAAAATAAATGTGTAGAAGAACTCGTATTGTAAATATTGTTTGTCATCATTATTATAGTGCTAACTTAATTGTGCACATTTAGTTTATTTTTCGTGGTTTTTTTTTTGTGCCGCCTTTGTCGCTTTTCTTGGAAAATGATGTGTTTAAATGGAGATAAATTGCTCGAGAATTAGTGGATGACTGGAAAAACTATCGTTTTTTACTGCCGTCTTAAATCATTAGTGTTTCATTAAAAAACGATTTTGCTTTAGGAAATTGTTTTTCGTTGATTGTTCGTACGGTTTGGGAAGTACTGGACTAGACAATCAATATTGATAGGCGTAAACGTAAAGCGTGCTCGCGACAAAGGCAAAGGGGCACCCCTACGATAGGTCTCATTTTTATCAATAAAGAATTTCAACGTAGAATTACTATTTTTATTTTTTTTGGTAAAGTTTCGTATAAATAATAATCGGAATTGTTTTTAATTTTGAAATTCTAAAAAAATGTTTCCTATTTCTTTATAGTTTTTCATTTTTAAAACATTCATATTGATAATTATTTTTTTTATCGCTTTAAAGAAATCAATTAAAACAGGCTAATATGATAATTGAGGGTATAAATTGTTCTGAAGGAGTCTACAACGAATTGAATAAAAAATTGCTGCTTTAATATAATAGCAACTTGTGGAAAATAATTTTCAGGCTCATCTACATATGTATGTACACACATCCAGGTTTAAATTTATAAAGGTGCAAACACTCGGGGTGGTATGTGGCATTTGTTTTTTTTAGATAATTTTATCTATATCGTCGCGATCCTTGGCAAAACTCACCCCCTGAAGTATTTTATCATTGTATTTCCATAGGTTTGATAGTGACATGTTACGGTGACATCTACTGATATGATACATATGAGTAGATTTTGTCAGATATTGCTATTACGTCTACGAATGTGTCCGTATAGAATGTACCAAAGAATACTTTTCGTACTACTGTTTACGTGCAGTTGCCGGTTTGTGCTGTGCCAGCATGAATAGATATTTAAAAATGACATCAAGAGACGTCCATCGCAGCTGAAAACTTAAATCAGCATTTGTGTAAATCATATTAATAAAAAAAGTGCATGCGAATAGTGCAAAAATCTTACCTAGTGAGAAATATAATGTTGAAAATTTTATTCACAATAAAAATTAACCAGAAAAACAGACAGAAAACCAAAACATTTAGTTCTGAAGAGTACCAGATGACAAGTGAGACTGATCGTTTTCAAGCTTATTCATGAAAATATATAAATATATAGTGTTATATAAATATGTAGTATTATATAGAAAATATATAAATATGTAAAACAATTCCACATCTAGAACATTGTTCTTTCGATGACCAACCAATACTCAACATCCTTGAAGAAATACATCTGGCAGTCGCAATAGAACATAAAAGACCTAGCCATATGCGGACCGAAGCTATACCTGCTATCCCGTTATTTCCCCAAATTATAGTTCGGGTGTGTTACAAGTTATAACTAGAGGTCGGAATCTGAAGGGGCCAGAAACGTGCCGCCTATTGTTCCATTGTTGTAAATCCTTTGTAAAAAAGGTTCGGCAAACCTTTAATGCATTTACAATCTTTGAACAATAAACAGCCCCTTCAGATTCTGGTCTCTAGTTATAACTTGCAACTGCAATCCACAAGTATACAACAAGATAATATTTTAGAAAGTAAGATTTCTTGTTTCGTATTTTTTAAGGAATGAAATTTTTTCTACTCTTATTTCTTTCGGTCGCCTGTGTGCGTTGCACACATTTGTAAATATGGTAGGCGCGGCCCTGGCAGTAAATCATTGACTTCTCAACCCCCATGCATGAATCGCACCTGATAAACCTATAACTTTTCAACGGTTCCACCCATCGACAGTCACCCACGCGAACTATCACGCCAACGAGAATTCAAGTGCCAGATAATCCGTATTCGTGATTTTCGTGGCGACGATTATCGTGTGCGGATTCTCTAAGTGTGAAATTGTCCGTTTACCCTTTTCAACAGTGGCGTAGTTAGTTACCTTATAGCAAAGTCATGCAAAGCGTGAGAATCCAGATCAACAAGGGGTCCCAATGTATATATACATATGTACATTGGTACACTCAATATAATTTAACATTGTCGAAAATATCGAAAGTAATAAAAATTAGTCATAACTGACTTGTACTTTTGCTTCACCTTTATTTTACGATGCAGACATGTGGAAAGGTCCGAGCAGTTATTTGGGCTTGTATCGTTGCAGACCATAATTAGTAATAAAAAGCCATTTGAGTTCAAGTGGGACAACCAATCACGTAACGCCATTATTAAAAAAAAGCTTAATTGGAAATATATCCACAAGACTCATTACAAAATTTTGGAAACCTTAAATCGAAAAAGACGAATTTTTGAAATCGCTGAGCTAAGTTATATATATTTATTTTTGTAGAATTATTATACTTATAGTCCAATGTAAATATGTATTAACAAACAATTTGAATGATTTCATCTCATATTAAAAAAAAAAAAAAAAAAAAAAACAGATTAAGGGGGATGAGGGGGCCTTCGATAAACTTTACACGAGGGCCCAAAATTCAAACCTACGCCACTGCTTTTCAACAAACCTTATTTTATACGTTTTATCAGTCGTGAATAATAAGGATTTAATTTTAATTGAAGGCAAAAAATATATCGAAATCGAAAAACAAAGCATCACGGTCATAAACTGGAAGATAGCAAAGAGACTGCACTCAGCACGGTTTGCTCGAGAAAAAATAGCGATGACACCATTTTGCTCAATCTTTTTTTTTTTTACTTTATTTCGTAAATCGTTAAAGCACTTTTCTCATGAAGCTGGAAGGTTTAATATCCAATTGAGATCGATTTTGAAGCAGATCCGCTGCTTCCTGTAGAGTTTGTAGAATTGTATCCACCCAGCAAATCTTGCTGCAGTCGAAGCACGCCTCCTATGTAGTTAACCCTTTGAATGCTGACCAACACCGATCGGCGTTTTACCAACAAGTCCATGGGCATGATAAACGCCGATAGGCGTTGTATTTTGAGCATGTACAAAGTAAACAAGACTACTACCCGCTAAGCCTTTCCAGGTAGCATTAAAAAAAACTGCATTGAACATGGAACGTGTAATTCATTTGTCAAGGTTTACAAAGACTGCTTTACACCGGAATTTCTGAATTAATAACCATAGCAGAATTTCCCAATGGAAATCCCTAACTGCTGAGTAATTTAGATTGTGGCTTGGAATTTATATTGAACAATAATGAAGAAGATGAAACTAGTTTTGGAAAAATACATTAATTAATAGACTTCTTTAGTTTATTTTATATTGCAAGATATATTAAAGAGCCTAAACATACCTTTACAAAACTCGAAATCCTCGGCGGTAGTTATCTAGGATTTGGTTGGATTATCTACAATTTTTATACCTGCTTTCTATTCGGATTTCCAAATAATTGTAGTTGGAAATGTTGGCGAAATTTTCAGCGTGGCGGACTTTAAACCCTTTGCCCGCGTCACCAAATTTAGCGAACATGCCCTGTACGCGGCTGCTTTTTTGCGGATTTTGTTATCGCGTTTTCGACTATAAATATAGGTTGTAATATTTTATAAATTATTTTAGCCTATATTGAATATTTTTTGACTACTGCTATCTATTGAATTTGTTAAGTATACATTTAGTAATATTTTCAACCAAGTTATAAAATTTTAACACAATAGACGGCTCTTATACAGGTTGGAACTTCCAAGACATCTATGCGTGTCTCACGCGCTGAGGGCATGTTCGCTAGGACATGTATAGTAGTCGTACGCGGTGGAAAGGTTAACAGAAAAGAGGTCAGCACTCAAAGGGCTTAGATTGATTTTGAGGCAGATCCGCTGCTTCCTGTGGAGTTTGTCGGATTTCACCCACTGAGCAAATCTGGCTGCAGTCGAAGCACCCCTTCTATGTAGTTAATCAGCTCTACTTTGATAAATTAAAAAAAAAATATTTTGAACCGCATTCAACATCTGCCCTATAGAGGTAGTACATTGGAGTCAGTTATCGTTGTAAACAGTAGAAGTAGTTGGGGTGGGGTGGGGTGGTTAGACGTTATCAAGTGGGTGCAGGCGCGAGTTATCTATCGATGTGGTTGCTTTGTTGGTGGCTGACGACAAGGTCAAGGAGAGGCGTCAGACGGCTGGGGCCCCCGGGGGGCGGAGGGGTCGTCGGAGGGGAGGAGGGACGGGAGGGAGAGGAGGGCGGCGGCGGCGCATTGCAGCCGCTGCACCGACGGATCGATGTGTCACCGACCAACTTTCCAGTTTCAGTTCAGACCCCGCCACATTAGTCTATAGTCACTACACTAGTCACTAGTCACTAGTCAGTAGTCAGAGTCAGTGCGCGCGCGCAACCGTCGACGTTGCACTCTCCCATCTCCGAGCACCCAGAAGTTATAGGCGCGAAGTTCTAGTGCGCGACACGTGTCTTTTATATCACGTTTTGTATTCCTCGCAAAAGCTTTAGTTTCGTATTTGTGTGTATGTATGTTTGTGCGTCTTTTTTTTTTTTGCACTCGGTCTCTATTGCGTTTCAGAAAGCGAAAGCTTTTACAGTGTATTTGCCCGTCTCCGTGAAAAGTTTTAGTGATTGTGTGTGCTCTTCATGCGCTTCAAGTATTTTTTTTTTTGGTATATTTACCGATTGGTTGCAATGATGCTAATTAAATTTTCTCGCCTCATTTTGAAGTATCTCGTTGAGTCGACCGCGCTGATTGGAATCTAATTATAGACGGAAAATGTATTTGAATTATTAATTTTGTATTGCTATACGAAACAATTTTAAATGTAGGTATATAATAAAATAAACATTTTTTTTAAATTTGATTGAAGTAATTTTTTTTTTTTTTTACTTATTGCGATGGATTCATATTAGCTTCTAATTGGATGTGGTTTTGCGTATTATTCAGTATTTTTTTGACAACTCCAACGTCAATGTAAAAAGGCAAACTCATACAATTTAATCACATTAAACAACAGTATATTGTTGCCTGCTACTATATATTAATACATTTTTATAAGTTTTATATTCTGCAAAAAGAGATACATTCGATTGAGGATGTCAAAAGTTATTCAATTCCTAATGAGGATTAGGTAATGTAAGGTTGTCAGACGTCTAGATTAAACGGGATTTTCACCTTTTTTTTTATTATTAACTTCACTCTGTTAGTTCAGTGATATTTCTGCCCATCAAAAAGTTGTGATCTGATTTTGAACCACTTCTAATCTTCACATCGCTTTGATATCTTACCGACATACGGGGGTTAGCTCACATTAAAGTAAGCTGATGTCTCCGACATGAAGCTAGAGGAGTTTTATCATTATCGAACCCATTAAAATCAACGTAGGAATCCTAAGTCAAGATCGGAGCTATGACAGCAAGCTATCCAAACGCGGCTTTCTACAGCACCTTCACATTTCACTTAAGCTGGGCTTAAGTTACTTTTCATCTTATATAAACTTATTTTACAAGTTTTTATACTTTCTCATAAGTACATATACGTTTTTAATTCGCCAATAGATTAATTGTACCATGTCCCAGTATCTCGGACGTATTTTTCGGGATGCCCAAATGTCCCGGTTTACTCCATTTTTGATTCCTATCAACGTTTAGCTCAGAATTAAAAAATGTGTAAACATGAATTATACATAAATTGTCGATGTCTGGTACAAACTATAGTCGGAAATATGCGTTTTGGGGTGGGGGGATGTTTGCGTTCTGATTTGAATGAAATCTGACAATCCTATGTAGTACACGGGTTCATTAGGCAAAAGCAAATCTAATATCCTGATATGTATCGATTTATTTCAAATTTAAATGTACAACTACCATATGAAACGACACATGCGTTTACATTTTACTATTCAATTAAAACTTAATGTACTTAATTAGTATTCCATCGACGATTTTCCAAATTTAAATTAGTCAATTATCTCAATACAACCGGCTAGTTTGTGGTTTTTGGGAACGAAATTGATAGATTTGAAATATGAGGTGGAGTTTTTAAAAAATAATTCAGTACCCAGTACTTTAAATTCACCTGCTTACTATTTACACTCATTCGACTGTTGAAATCTATTTCGAATTCACAGTTGATGCACATCGGTATGTCGTGCATTCGACTGCTTTGCCAAGTATTATTTTTCGGTTTTTTTTTCTTCATTTTTTTTTGTGCAAAAGCAATTCGCTGCGTGCATACTTTATCGCGATGCATTTTCATCGTGGAACATCTGCTTTGGGGTCTGAGGCGCGTACTTTTGCTTGTATTGAGGCGTTTGTTTACGCCAGTGGCGTGCAGGCACTGTCATTCGGCTGCAGTCGATGCAGGTGTGGCTCGCGTGCCTGCAATGTGTACCCCTGAGAGCCATAGCTAGACAGTGACGGTGTTGCGGTGAGGCAAGGTCAGTGCAATCTCGCGCCGTCTGTTCCGGCTGCATCCACGAGACGCCCACAATGGTATCCAGGGCTGTCGCAGATTCGAATGTTGGCGGTTTTTGATTCCCACCACTTTCAGAGATCCCACTTTTTATAAGGATTCACTTCTCGCGAATCCACGTGACGGCGTGTAAACAAACATTGACCTAGAAAGCGAGTGTTTGTTTGCGTTCTGTATACCGACTTGACGTACATACATAATAGCAATGTGATAATTCGCTTTGTTCTATTATACTGTTGATGTTACTCTTTCTCGGTCATGAATGGGGTTTGTTCATATAAGCCTTTTCTATCTCTCTCGTTGATGGTCTCGTTCATAATACTACAACACTTCTTCCGTTCTTCGTAACGCAATGGTGTTATTCTTTAATTAAAGTTAATTCGTTAAGTCTTTTCTGTTGAAAGTTTCGCCAACATTTCTAACTATGACTATTTTGAAATCCAATGAAATATTGTAGCTAATCCAAACAAACCCTAGATAACTACCGCCGAGGATTTCGAGTTTTGTAAAGGTGTGTTTATTTCAATGCTACCTGGAAAGGCTTAGCGGGTAGTATTCTTGTTTACTTTGTACATGCTCAAAATACAACGTCTATCGGCGTTTTTCAGGCTTGTCGACTTGTTGGCAAAACGCCGATCGGCGTTGGTCAGCATTCAAAAGGGTTAATTTATGCAACAGCGGGTTTTCAATACTAAAATTTCAACGTAGTTAAAAATGTTTTCATTCAACTATACAGCATATGAATATGTAATTAATCATTATAGTACTGATTTATGATTTCGTCGTTCATTTCAATTGTTTTTTTGCTTCTAATACTATTTTTTTTACTATAATTTTGGGTCATAGCGACTTAACAGGCATTCCCAATTCGTCGCCATGACACAAAAATATGGTTCGGTGATAACATCGCAAAAGTGAATCGCAACCAAAATCTCCCGGATTTTGATTTTTTGCAGTGGAAAACTTGGGTCGTAGTATGTAACTAAGAGATTGTTACATAAAAATTAAAAAATATCCTGTACCTCGATTTATTTCGTTAAAAATTCAAAAAAGTTTTTTTTCATAAATTTAGAATACTTGTTTATTAATCACTAGTCTTCGGCGTTGGCTGGGTGCTTTTCAAATATCAATAGACCACTTAATTAGTGTTCAAAGCGAGAAAACAAAAAAGCATGGTTGACAAAACTAATTGACAATTATGAGCTAAAAGAATCGTCCTAACGCCGATTTTGGTGATTATACACAAGTCTGGGTAGGCATGCTTACAGAAAATATTCTAGTGTAATTTCATCGATTAGTTTTGATTGTTAAATGAGAATTCAGTCGCCGTTTTTCCAGAAATTCTTATTATTCAAAAATTTTGTGCAGAAATATATGTCTACAGCAAAATTTGTTTGGAGGGTAATAAATCAAAAAGTAAATTTTAAATATTCAAATCTCATTGAAACCTAAGAACATGTTACTATACTCGAAACTCAAAAACCAATAATTCACAAATACATTATTACCGATTATATTAAGCAAAAGTTTATCTATGACGACGTTCAAAAATAAGTTTCTTGAAATTTTAAATTTCGAATGAAGGGTCTCCAGACTTTGGACGACTGCATTTAAGGCGCAAACACACTAAACGGCACGGGAGCGTCCTGGGCCTCCAGTGGTGAAAATCATGTCTTACAACCATAGATCTAGAATTTTTCGTAGTTTTTTTCACTTCCCCCCGTACCCCTCAGTTAGTGACGAAAAGATGATAAGATCTCCGCATATCTATCGAAAAGATCTCCGCAATCGACCTTTCCTACTTAGAAGCTACTAACCTACTGAGAGAAAAGTGTGCATGCGCCAAAAGGGAGACCAGTATAAACCGTGAGGGCGGATCTATGTATTATACATCTATGCTTTCAACGCAGACGGCTTTTTTTTCGATAAATTTTTCCCACATGTCTCCAAATATGGGAATCGCCGTTATCGATCACTGTCAAACCTATGTCGATACAAGTATTTTCGGCTTGGGTGCCATACGATAGATTATACGTACTAGCCGTTTTTTTTACATTTGCAACTAAAAAAAAGCGTGCTGGGGTTCATTGTTTCTTCGACCCGACCACTAATCACTGTCTTGTCAGTGAACGTTTTAGATCTTCGACCAGCTATCTTCAGGCCTAAAACCTGTACCAATCCAGTTGGTACATAATAAAAAAAATCGGTTATTTTGCAAATGAGGCAACCCTGACAGTTTCGTTGTGACTACGTCACTTTTGCGGTCAATAATGATTAGACGTCGCGCACATGCACATCATATGTGTATACCCAAGGATGCAATTTACGGTTCCATGTTTTTTTACAAGCGTTTTATTAGCTTCATTTTCGGATTCACATTTTCGAATACGTATTTGACTTATTTAAACACAAAAGTGTTTTTGCAAAACCGAAGTGCATTATTGCCATGCTTCGCAGTTGATGTCGATGTTAATTTGCGTTGATTGAATCGTCAACACGTCGCGACCCTCTCGTTTGTTCATCTGTTCAAGCTTGACACAATGCACATTGTCGGTTGTAAATTACATGTGTGTCGATTGGTTTGATTTCGTTTTGTCATGCTTCAATCGTCGAGGATATCATTCGATTGAATCGTTTGGCTGCGATGTCTTTTGATCGTCACTGAAATTATTGTCTTGCGTGCTTATCGGCTCTTTCTATGTGTGTTCCAACCAATTAGCTAGACGTGTTCATGCTTGGAAATAATTCAGAGCTGCAGATTAAAGCTCTTCCGAAAGTCAAAAGTTCGTCGAACTATTGTCTGACGTTAATGCAAAACTATATTTATAGATGAAAACTCTATCTGCGCACTTAAAAATAAATCAGGCTTTTTTTTAGACGAACTTTTCTTTAGATGGACACAGTTCAGGCTAATTGAAGCAAGACTAAATCAACATTTTAACCATTTTTGTGATTTTTTACAAGCTTTTATTAGTTTCATTGACTGTCTAGAAAATTTGTGAGCTGATTTTGAACCACTTATTTATATATTTTACCGATATACGAGGGTTAGTTCTCATTTAAGTAAGCAAACGTCTCTAACATAACGTTAGTGGAATTTAATCATTGACGAAATCATCAATATTTCATTAGAATCTTCTGTCAGATCGACACGATGACAGCTGGCTATCAAATGTGACTTTTTGCCGCCGCCTACGCAACTCGTAGATTAAATAGTTGAACAGTTATAACAGTTAAGTTTTTCATCTTATATAAACTTTATTGTACAACGATGCTGTTATATTTTTCGTATCGTATTGGTTGGTTTATTTTTCAGACAAGTATTGGTCTCAAGCAAATTTCCATTTATTATTACATCAGTTATTTTGGTTGGCTAAAGATTTTAATATTTTTAGTACGGAGGGTCCAAATATATGGAGCTAAACATATATTTTTAGTTTAAACTTTGACTTAAGTTCACCCATGCACATTTTCAGTTAACCTTTGAATTTAAATGTAACCTTTAAATTTTGAATTTAAACGAATATTATGAAACCTTGATCAATGCGTTTTGCCAGTGATGACGCATGGATGTAAAACTTGGACATTGAACGCCAAGATTATACACAAAGTAAAATACACTCAAAGAAGTATGGAATTCTGTATGCTCGGCATAACGAGGAAAGACATAAAGCGGAATACGTGTGTGAGAAGTATGACGAGGGTAGTGAACATATAGTGACAAAAGAAGTTCTAGAATGGTACCCGAGATAATGCATAAGGGTAAAAGGAAGACCACAGGGAAGATGGGTCGTCGATATTAGGAAAACGTGTAGGATGAGATGAATGAGAGTTGCGCAAAATAGAGACGAGTAGAAGTGTGCTGGAGAAGCCTTCATCTAGCAATGGATGGTGAGCGGCTGTAGATGATGATGATACATTTAGGATCAGGATGCAAGGGGTTCCAAATGACGCACGCGGATTAGACCAAACAACGTTTATTATAATACGTCTTCACATCAGGCCTGCCAAAGGGCAAGTGCCTCATACACAGTTTATTGGTACACAAACACTCCACCCATACACGCTCTGTACTATGCACACTCGTTAACCACACACTCTGCTCGAACGAAATCGCAATGACTTTTTGAATTGATGCATTCAAATGAAAGATTGTATTGAAAGAGGGGGGGGGGGGGCAGAAATTAATATATATATTTTTATTTCTACATATAAAAATGTGGAAAAATTTTCTTTAACATGTAGACAAATATTATATTCTTTATAAAAATTTAGCAGTTTAAATTGGTTTTTCATACGAGTATGAATTTGTAACAACCGGAAATGCTCGTTTGCTATCGTCGCATTTTTTTTAAATTTAGTTTGATTGCAACTTTTTCGGAACAATCGGTTTATCGATTCTATTTATGAATTGCATTTCCTTTTGAACTTGATAGTTGATACACACTTTTAATATCGCTATCTTGATTCGCGATCTCGCATTATCAGTCAACAGAAAACTCGACCGATAAGCGAAGAGTGTCGGTCAGAAAAAAGTGCATCGATCTTTCGACCGATATGGTTCGATCGGTGTACCAGTTCGATGATAGGCTCACATCCTGAAGTGTAAATACGATACGAAGTCGGGGGGGTTGTCGAAGACATGCGAGTGTCGTTCGAGGTGGTGGTGGGGTCGTGATGTTGGTGGTCTCGCAGAGGTCACCGTCGTCTCCGGTTGCCCTTGCGCGCCTATTTCGGTCGCAGCCAACAACAATAATGCAAATTGGACGACGTCCATCCCATTGGCTTTTGGACCGATTAGTTCGGCACCGCAACTTTTGCATCGACCAGATAAAAAGTGACCGCACCGTTGCACTTGACGGTGACACTGGGGACAAAATGCGCACGCGATAAATGCAACATCGTATTTTTCTGCCCGTCGCCCGTCACGTCTGTTCTTCCTCGTCTGAACTGATGGGACCACGTGGCTTTCAGTGTGCTGCTGAATTCGGTTTGGTTACAACCGTATTGGTATCCTTTTCAAGTGTGCGGCTTCCTTCCTATGTTGGCAAACGTTTGTTTCCTCTTACTGTCGAATCATACTTTTTACCTTTTTTTGCTTACGAGTGTCAATAGATGATGCTTTGTAATCGAGATTTTGACTGATTTGTAATCCGAATCGGTGACTGATCACGTTTTTGTAGTTTTTAAAATAATTGTGGCTGTGTATTTTGGAGATAATTCCAACACCGTTAATTCTATTTTGTGTCTATTTTTTTTTCATATTTTTAAATCGACTGGAAGTGGCACCTCCTCATAGGTCTTCTCTTTTTAATTTTTTCTATCTCTAGAACTGCTTAATGAATTTTGTTAAAAAATTTACACATTTTTTTTATGTAGATTGTAGAAATGGAAGTAATGAGTAGACTGCGGATAGACACCGTGCTTTTTCCAGGAATCGGGGGGGGGGGGGGGGGTTAGCTCTATTTACAAAGCTAGAGTCCAGAAAAAAAACGTTCGGCGAAACTTTAACAATGCATTTACAACAATTGAACAATACGCGGCACCCTCTGGGTCCGGGCTTTAGTAATGAGTTGCTGGTTGAGAAGAAACGAGTCTGCATTTTTCTTTTTTTTTAATAAAATAACAATGAACCACGGATTTAAAAGCTTCCCTCTATTCGAGTATGATTTCAAAAATACTTATATGTAGATTTCGGTACTTGGCATCAAATTAAATAGTCAGTTTTTCCACCAATGGTGATTTTTTTTCAACAAATGGTCAGTTTTTTCCACCAATTGCTGTGTTTTTTCAATAAATGGTCAGTTTTTTCAACAAATGGTTAGTTTTATATAGCGAATTACATTCCAACTGGTCAAAATATATATTATAAGTGAAAATACAGTTCAATTATAAGTTGATGGAAAGGTTAGGTTTTCGTGAAAACGTTACTCGATTAGTAAATTGAGTTGGAAAGTCAAATTTTTGTTTACTAGGCTTTTCTATTTCATTGTTTTGAAAAACATTCTTAGAGTTATCGTAATACGGTTCTCATTTCCTTTATTCGTAATATCTAGCAAATATTAACGCATTATTGAATTATACAGCAATCGTAAAAATATCAGAGCTGTCAAAACTCAACTGCTATAGAGATGTAATGTACTAGTTAAGTTGTATTCGGCTATGAATGACCTAAGACGCCAGTTGAAATATATCACATACAACTGAAAATACACTTCGACTGTAATATATAAAAATATATATTATACGACTGTAGTATAATAAATTATAATTTTCAAATTTTTTTAGAAGATGTTTATTAAAACCCATCGTATAAGGTAGCAATGTAAATAAACTGCCAACCCATTATAATTATAATAATTTTTATTGAAGACGATATATGTACATACATTTGATGATATTAAAAAGAATTAATTCCAATTTTCAAATTTCAACCAGAACTGTTTCAACCGTAACATACACTCCAGAGAAACTTTGATTTATTTTTTCTTATACTATTAAAATAACAGGAAAGTGTCAGATCTGTCTCGGAATGTCAATTTGACACGTCTAAATCACTTTCTATTTCTAAATCTGCCTTCAGATCTTCAGTTTGTTTTTGATGTTGTAGCGTTTCCGTTAATCTATTGTGCAACGAAAAGGTTGACGTTTGCTGATGCTTCATTTATATGCATCTCGCTTTCTGTAGTGTGCGCCATTGCACACGTCAGACATGCACACAACCACATGGATTCTCTTGTTTACATCAACCTATTTGACCTACCGACCCACTCACATTCATCCTTAGCTACCATCGCATTCCTTACTTTTTGCTTTGATAGATATTTAAAAATATGTACTTGTACAATGTACAAACATATTTTTAATGAAATCGTTTCTTTATTGTAAAAGTGAGAGCACATTATTACAATTTATTTTGGCAATACTGTATAGACTTGCTATGGATCAACTCGACCATATTATTTAATTTAGTATTCGTTACATATGTATGCACATTTTACTAGGATTGGTAAATGGGAATTGATTTTTTTTTTCGTATTTACATAGGTGAAGTTTTTAAAATAAAACATACATACATACGCGCTTCTGCATTGATTAGTGAGCGATAAATATTTTATTTCGAACAGTTTAACATTTAAATTTGGGATTATATTATTTCATTATATAATCAGTGATGCGCATTAATTCTGAAACTGGTAAAAAATCAATTCTATTGGATCATGATGAAGAAAGAGAAGCCAATGATGTCAGTGACAGACATTATTCAAGGTGCGCAAGCACAACATTGGGCACGAGGCATCGCAGGTTGGACTTCCAACCAATGTAACTTTATTATATAAATTATGAATAAATGTTGATATGGTGCTGATTTTTAAACATATTTTTTCTGTAACTGAAATTATTTTTATAAGCGTTTTTTATTATTTATTTATTCAACTATTATTTATCTTTTCAGGGTTAAGTTTAGATGGTAGTCTGATGGGTCCGTTATCACCAGTAGATTTAAAACCTGATCCGGCGTTGTTGGACGGACTCCGAGAAGCTGGACCTCCGTCCCCGGCTTCTTCTTATGCTCCTGGTAAACCCTATCCGCCCAATCATCCACTTTCTGGATCAAAACACCTCTGTTCCATATGTGGAGATAGAGCTTCGGGGAAGCATTATGGTGTATATAGGTAGTAAAAAGTACTATGCACGTATGTAAAGGCTCATTCTCTGTTTGTGTGACTTACCCTTTACTTATTTTCAGTTGTGAAGGTTGCAAAGGATTTTTTAAGCGTACAGTGCGAAAAGATTTGACTTATGCGTGTCGTGAGGAACGAGCTTGTCTAATAGACAAGCGACAACGAAATCGATGTCAGTATTGCAGATATCAAAAGTGCCTGGCTTGCGGAATGAAACGTGAGGCGGTGCAAGAGGAACGTCAAAGAGCTGCCAAGGGTCAAGAGGAAGCACATCCAAGCAGTTCTGTCCAGGTATGATGGCGATCTTGAATCCCATTGTAATAATATTTACAATTGTTTCATGTTTTTTTTTATTGTTTTGTCTAGGAATTGAGTATTGAACGGCTTATTGAAGTTGAAGGAAATCCAGCGGATTCTCAAGCAGAACTTGCATATTTACGAGTATCATCTAATTCTTTAGTGCCAACACGTTATCGAGGGCCTGTTAGTTCCCTTTGTCAAATAGGAAACAGACAATTACGAGGTCTAGTTGATTGGGCCCGTGCTTTGCCTCATTTTTCTCGATTATTAATATCAGACCAGGTTGTTCTGTTGAAGTCAGCTTGGAATGAGTTACTAATTATTTCCATCGCATGGCGGTCGATAGAGGTAATTTTCGTAATGAATGTAATCATATGAATTTTTATTTTCCAATCGAAATTAAACATGATTATTTTTACTGATTCCAGTATTTAGAGGGTGAACGTGATAATGGCAATAGCAATGATAAAGGAAATAATAAAACTCCAATTCCTCCTCCACAATTAATGTGCTTAATGCCCGGTTTGTATAATTTTCTGTGATCCTATTTAATTTATTCTCAATGTTTATTGTAATTTATTTCTTAATTATATCTTTTCTAGGTATGACTTTGCACCGCAATTCAGCATTGCAAGCTGGTGTTGGTGTCATGTTTGATAGGGTGTTATCAGAGTTATCCTTAAAAATGAGACACATGAGAATGGATCAAGCTGAGTTGGCTTGTTTGAAGGCTATTATTTTATTCAATCCAGGTATTTTTTTTTTCGAAATGTCCTCAAACAAAATTGTATTAGGTTTTGAATATTGTGTTTTAATTTCAGATATCAGGGGGCTTAAAAATGGTCAAGAAGTAGATGCAGTTAGAGAAAAGGTAATTTCCACTTAAATATGTAAATAATCATAAGAATTGATATTAAAGACATGGAATTTTCAATTTTCATTTTTTTTTCAGTTGTACTACTGCTTGGAAGAATATTGCAGAACTCGTCGATCGGGAGAAGAGGGTCGTTTTGCTTCACTTTTACTTCGACTTCCTGCTTTACGTTCAATATCATTGAAATGTTTTGAGCATTTGTTCTTTTTCCGGTTAGTCGGTGATGTACCACTTGAGTCCTGTTTATTAGAAGCTTTACAGCAGCCATTAGATCCCATAATTTAAATGCATTATTTTGTTAAGTGAACAAGTGTGGAACAGTTAAATCTCTCCTCTCCATGTTTGGGTATTTTTTTTTATTTTACAAAGTATTTTTGTATTGTTATTTATAATTACATTTATTGATAATATTGATATATGAGATCTTATTAAGTTATAATTACACTATATTTATTTTGGAAAAGTTCTATTCTAATTACTGTAGTAAAACTAAAACGTATGTGTTTCAATTGTAAAAATGTAAATTTAATCAAATCATAATTTTAGATTGAAAAACTTTATACTGTTGTAAAACTTATTACTATTTTTACTTAAGTTATTTGACAAAATTTATTTCATCGAAATAATATTGCTTATTCGAGAATATGTATGTGCATTTTAAAATTAAATTTAAACGAAAAAACTATCATTGTGTTGGGTAATGCGTTCGGAATCTTATTTTCAGTAATCTCTAGTTGTATTATTTTTGTTTCAAAATAACGTTTCAACTGGTTTTCTACTAATTTATTTGAGTTCTTTATACATATACGTATGTATATTATATATTGACAAATTAAAAAAAAAGTAATCTCAAAGTATACGAAAATTATTAAAACCCATTGAACGAAATGACATTCTTACATAAAATATGTATATGTAACATTTTCCTATCTCTTAAAAAATTAAGATTAGATTTTTTTCTTCCTGAAATTATTTATTCTCAGTTGTAAAAGTAAAAGTAGTAAGAGTTTTGATATATTTGAGTACATAATATAATAAATATAATAGTAATGTAGCGCCGTAGTAAACCAAAAGTATTTTGTAAATATTTTAAATTGACTCAATGAAAAAAATTGGTTGTATTTATATGTATGTGCATATTTCAACATACATATGTACGTACATATTTTATTTCCGACTCATGGAAATATTGCTTTTAATTTTTTAGACAAAAAAATTGTATAAATTTGTATGTATGTACATACGTGCGTCTTGTTATAAAATTTTAATGCATTGACAAAGAAAAAAGAACATAGTTTATTTGCCTATATATAAATTGAAAAAGATATTGCGATTGGTCGATGTGCAATAAATACATAATAATATCAGAAATAATAAGTATTTTATATGAGTGTGATGTGATGCATATATTTTTCAATTTTTTATAATATGATTTCGTAAGTTTAGCATTACGATGGTTACAAATACATTCTATTATATTTTTATATTTGTTTGATTAAACCATTTCTAATAAGGGTGTTGGTTAAGTATAGAAATATTGATATGTTACATGAAAGATAAAGTTTATGATCATTTAAAAAGATACACATGATGGTTTTTGAATATCTAAAAATTAAGAGATATTTACTGTTTTAAATGATGTTGTTACAAATTCAATATGTACATTAAAATTTTGATATATATATAAATTCAATTTGATTATTAAAGTACATTCGAAAATTCTGATGTGTGGTCAACCATCGTCGAAATGCATTCCTTGACTATATTTATTTCTCGCGAGTCATTGATTAGCCTTATCCGAAAAATTGTTTCTGCTGCAATATTTGAGTCAAGTAACAAGTTCTGAATTTTACCATTCTTGAAATTTATTCAAAAGTATATTTTTTAATATATCGAGTTTGAACTATCTTGGAATAAAATATGAAGTTTGGAAAATTGATTAAATAATGTTGAAGTTCAGATTGATTATGCGAAATGAAAATTTTATGGAAATGTTAAATTTTATCTTTACAAATAGAAGATAAATCTTTGTATTATAACTTATCATTTAAGGTTATTATGTAAAATTTACATACACACATACATACATAGAATGGCAGCTTTATTTTTCATCCCATTGTGTAAATAATTCATTTTTCACATTCCAGTGTTTATGGAATACAACCAGTTTTGTCTTTTATGTTTCCTTACTGTTGGTTGTTTGACTATGATAATTATCATGAAATAAATAGTTGATTGTATGGAAGTAATATTTAATGAATTGTTCTAATAAAGAAAGTATCTGTCTGCGGAAACATCTGTTTAAATTTTAAGTGGTTGTGAAGTACATATATACATACAGTTACATATACATATATATTTACTTTAAGAAAATTAACCACTCTATAGATTTACTTTTTTTTAAGAAGAATTTTAAGATTGATACATACATCCAAAGTGATATGTATTGAATAAATGCAATCAAAATATACACACGTTTATTATTCAAAGAAACCCATTTTTTAATTCACCCATGTACATTTATATGTAGTATATATATTATATATATAATAAATATATATTCTTGTCCTAAGATAAGTGTAGACGACAAGAATTACAGAAATATCGAAAATAAAATTCAGATTGATTAGAAAAAATATATTTGAGGCAAAATGAAAAATAGAAATTATAATAAGCATAAAAATTCAATCACTCAATTGACTTACAATAATTTTATTCACTTAAATGACTGTCTTCCAAAGACTTGTAAATATTGAGGTCATCATAGCCAAATCTGCAAAGCGAAAAAAAATTATTAATTAACATTAGCAATAAAAATACGATAAAATTATCAAATTAATTGATTTTACTCTTTGAAAGACGCCTTCATTTCTTCGACTTTAGAAGGGTTGCATACTATAGCTAAAGTCGCCTTTTTAGGATCGAACAAACTCGGAAGCCAACGCTTCGCCACTTCCATCAATTCATCTTTAGTGATGTTCATAACTTTTTTAACGAGATTCCTAAAAATTGAAACATGTTTTAAATACATCGATAATTTTGTTTGATTTCTTTTCAATTGAGATTTAACTTACAAGTTGTGCTTGAGATCGACTTTTTTATAGTAATTCAGCAATGATTGAGAGATCATTTTGGCTGGGGATGCCTCTCGAGCGACGAGATCATATACCAATGAACTCTTTGCCGACGCATATAGATTTTCATCCCAACTGGCACTTTCTAAAAATGATTCCTAAAAATAATGTTTTACCGTTAATACAAATTTGCGTATAAAATTCAATAACATAACCACTGTTGATCACTAACGATGATTGATTTGGCTTTCGCATAGGCTTTGGCTCCGTTAGTAGCCTTGAAAAGGTGAAACTTAATTAATCCTTCATTTGGTTTCAAATCTATCGAATAAGAATACGATAGTCCGGCTCCTCTAATATGACGCCACATGGACCCCTTAAACAAATTTTTTGTTAGTGAAACATTTTATTATATTTACATATTGAAGAAATATGTATTTACCTCGAGTTGTGTGAAATACTGAAGCACTACAAGTAATGCTGGGACATCAGGATGCGAATATGAAGGAGGTCCAGGACTGTACTGTTCAACGTAGCACGATTCTAGTCCGCCAATACCGACAATACAACCCTGTTCTTCAATTTTTTCTTTTTCAATTAAAAATGTGTTATCTTCAATGATGACACCTCTGGAAATTTCATAAGAATGATAACATTTATGGGGATACAAATAATATATATAAAAACGGACGCTATGTACATATGTATGTATGTATGTATGTGGGTATGTGAGTATGTGACAGATGCGTCGACCAGTATGGATATTTCAAAAAAACAAATTTTAGAATGCCAGGAGTATATGCTGTGACTAGAGATCTAATATATAATATCGAAAGAGACTTTGTAATTATGTAAGGTTTGGTTGGGAGCATCGAAAACAGATCGAAGTTTCTATGACGAAGATATCAATATCGTTGAATATTATTTTTTTTTGATTCAAATAAATTTAATAAAAAAACCTGTTTACTATTAGACTAGCCATTTTTAAGCCGTTTATATTAGAAATACTGAGCGAAGCCGGGTAAAACCACTATTTCGTTTCTGATTGGCTGTCGTCGAATTGGTTTCTGATTGGTTGTCGATAAATATTCAAATAAATTCAATAAAAAAACAAATGAATGTTATGAATACTGAGTGGAACTACTAGTAATGTAATAAAATTATATGCATGTAAAGTATTATTTAAAAAAAATATGAGTACAGCTTACGGTATAATTTTATCACTACATGATGAATCAGTATTCAATTCCATGATTGGATATTTTTTCCACGGTTCAGCTGTATATTGATGACTTTTAAGGTTGGCAGCGAAGTGAAGCCAGACGTTGTTCTTTATGAGAAGCTTTTGTCGCGTTTCTTCGAGATTTTCGAGAACTTTCATATATTCGTTATCAGGCTTCTCTAATTTCATTATAATATCATTTAGGAATCTTTGTTGGCGTAATATACTGCAATGGTGAACGTTACTTTCTGTAATTGAAAAGAAAAACGGATTGGAAAATATAAATATTTATCACATTAGGATATTACGGAGAAAATGTAGTGTACCTTTGGAAATAATCAAATCACGTAACAGATCAGTCACAATTTTTCCTCCTTGACGACGGATTGTAGCTATGTCGTTGACCATTTTCTGTGCAACGATAAGAACTCGCGACTTTGTGAATGCGGTATTTTTTAATATGCACCAAATCAGCCTAACAACCCTCTCATATTTTTCTGGTTCACACTATTCAGTAACATCATAAAAAACTTCAATAAGACTACTCGATAAATAAAACTGAAATTCGCTTATTTTAAAAGATTATTTACCTGCACGAAGAGTGAAACAGTCTGTTGAAATATACCAGTGCAGAAACGTCCCGATGTCTTTCCAACACCGATGTTTATAGCAAGATCATTCGTAAGAATTTCAACTTCTTCGATTAGAGTCGAGTGCTCTTGCAGAATACCGTCACAGTTGTACGGCGATTGATATAGCAACTCTAACAAAAGCGGTAGGTAGAATCTTTGATCTGAATTAAGCCCACAGGTACTCATCAACAATGTGATCTGTTTTAAAAATTCGTAAACATTTTTAATTTAACGTAATATACATTCTTATGTAAGCCAGTATTATATACACATACGTAAGTAAATTGAGAATTGATATGGTTTATCCTGGCATAGAATGGAAGGTCTTGAATGGGAAAATGTGGACAGTTTCCTTCATCCGACGTCCACATATCTAGTGTAAAATGCTTCAAATCATCACAGTCAACCTTTCCAATAGTATTGAAAATATCTTTCGGAGGATCCCTCTGTAATGAGTACAATTCAATTAATCCGATACGATAATCAAAAGAAATACACAACCAAAGCATTGCATTACCTCGTTGTATTGCATGGCTTCTGCGAGTTCATTTGACTTTTTTTCGAGTCCTTCTTTACCTAGAGTCTCTTGATGGTTCACATTTCTTTGTGCTTCATCGTCAAACATTCTACAAAAGATGATTTTATTTGAAGTAAGTTTTATTCAGTGTGTATTCTCAAATACTAACAGAATATACATATGTACTCACTGCACCATAAGATCAGTACTTGGAGAACCAATGACAGATAAAAAGTTGGTGTGGAAGTATGTTGTAAACAATTTTTTCCAGAATTCTTCTTTTTCTTGTACCAATTTTTTGTACAGATTTTGTTTATTTAACATTTCTTCAAACTTAGTAAAAAAATAAACATTATGATTATGATTTAAATAAAAATTGATTGTTTTTTTTTTGTAATAAAAAATTATCACCTGTTCATCAGTCAAATCATACAATACATCGGATATACACGAGAATGCTAAAGCATCGTGTGGATTGTTTTCTATTTGACTGAGAGTCTCACGCAGTTGTTTATCAATAATTGCTTTCAATCTTTCAATGCTAATGGAGTTCGGAAGAGATGCAATCGATGTAATAGTTTTTTTAAGTTCAGGTAAGGTTTCTTCTAATCGATTTAAAGGCACATTCTCTAAGGATAATGCGAATAAAGGCACAGAATTTTCAATAATTGTCATGCTTACCTGAAAAAAAATGTATATTTGGTATTTAATTATTATATTACAAGCCAAAATTAAAATATTTCGTATACGTATAATACACACATCACTCGCGAATGGATTTTCGATTTCGACCAAAGCTTGTTGGAATGGTGCAATCGGAGTATCACTCAAGTATCTAAGAAGGATACAGCAAGCTGTGAATTCATAAAATCCTTTCGATGTTAAAATTCCAGGGCCTCTCCAGCCAACCATGATCAGACCACTATCTTCTGAATCGGTCGGATATTTTTCGTTGATAGGGTCAGTAGATTTCATTGGCGGAACTGGAGATTGCCACGGCCGTACAAACGGTGACACGGTATTATTTGCTTTCTAGGGATGCAAAATTTTATCATATAAAATTTGTAAGATTTATATATATACATATGTATACATTTATAACATACATTACGCATTATCTTATCTTCAATTGGTTGAAGTGCAGCAAGAACTTCGTCACAGTCTACTTGACCAACGATTATAATCACAATATTTTCAGGTCTATAAAAATCTTTATGATATTTTTTTACCTAGGAGTAAGAATTAAATGGGAAATTTGTAATTATTCCGTTAAAAATAAACATGTGCATTTAAAAATATAGAAAAAAATAATAACTTTTTCGTTATTAGTAGAAGTTCTCAAATTTTCCATCAATCCACCAGTCTCGGATGAATAGCCACTATTCGGATAGGCAGCTAATATTAATTTACGATAACATCTAAAATTACACATTAAATTAAAGACATACATACATACACATGTATATTGAAAAGTAATTACCCTTGTATGCAATAGTTCTCTACCTCGAGTCTGCGCTATTTTC
Source organism: Arctopsyche grandis (assembly GCF_051622035.1). Taxonomy (NCBI): domain Eukaryota; kingdom Metazoa; phylum Arthropoda; class Insecta; order Trichoptera; family Hydropsychidae; genus Arctopsyche; species Arctopsyche grandis. The sequence goes on from NC_135362.1 coordinate 21,405,057, forward strand.
ACGTCCTTGCATTTCGGAGTACACAACGCCGGCATCTTTACCTTCACCGGTGATATGATAAACTTCGGTGATGTAGCCGTAATTCGTGAGGAGTGGATACAGAATGTGATCCATGTATATGGGGAGCATTTTCAGCATGCCTTTCGATCCGGCCGTTTTGAGTGTATAAGCTGTGTGGTCAGTGTCGGTCCAAGCATTAGTCCCGGATGCGAAACAGCGATTCGCAAACAAATCGAGCAAGCCTTTGAATGGGTAGTCTTCGGAACCAAGGAACACCAGATGTTCGAGCGTGTGTGGGAGACCATCATCGTCGTGCGCTTCAGTAGCTGAAAAAATTAAATATTATATACATATGTAGTTGACATTCTACGAAATCAAATATGAAATAATTAATACAGATTAAATGAGATTCCATTTCGAAATATTTAAACCAAAACAAAATTTCAATCTTTTAAACCACAAAAGTTGATTTTTACTGTGTATTATGGTTAATGTTACAAAAACAAATAATGTTTTTCAATTGATAATCTGATCTCTCTGGAAATATATGTCGGAGCGATTGTTAGTCTATTAAAATATGGTCAACACATAGATATTAGGTAATAATTATGTATAAATAATAGTCATCGGGATGAACTGAAAAGTATAAATATATACTACTATTAGTTGACGAATGTGTGCAATTTTTTACGTCAGTTAAAATTCAGCTGGTTTCTCGGATAAATCATAATCAAAGCAGACTGGTTACTTGATAATATCCTTATCTTAAGATTAGCATGTGGTGAAATAACACTTTGTAGATTATAACATAGTAAAATGGTCACATATTATGAATTTTTATGCATGTTTACCAAACTTCAACAAATCAAGCATTATGTCAATGCCATGAACGTAGTAAAATGTTATTGGTAAAGAGTTTTTTCGCCAGTGATTAAGATTTGAATCACTACAGATTGTGATGTATAGTTGTAGTGCCATAAGGAGGTTTTAGAAATTTAGAGCAGTGCTGTTACTAGATTATCGATTCGACACAGACCAATGAGTAATATTTGCTCAATTACTTTTGGTAGCTACCCTAATCCCTAAAGCACATTTAACCTAAAACTTGCGAACAACTTACAACGCCGGTAAATAGATCTATGGCAGGCTTCATATGAATAAGAATATTACAAATTTGGAATTTAAAACAAAGGAAATAGAGGGTGTAAAAATACTTCATAATTTTATTTGATTTTGAACAGAATTTGAACTTAATATAACATGAGAAGCTGTTTATAAAAAATATTGCATCACTTTCGACTCTATATGTATGGAAAATTACCGCTCTAGTCTAAATATATATACAATATGAAAAGTCGCATAATATTTAATTTATCAAAGTTGGCACGTTGTAAGTTGCAAGCGTTCACGCACGCGAAGGAGTTTACCGTTTATGGTAAAAAAATGTGACATAGTTGGCGAAACATGAGCCCGTACATATATGGGTAGCAGGGAGCCGATAGTATGTTTGAGGTTATGTTAGGTTGCAAAAACGTTAGGCAGATAAAAAATGTATGTACCTAAAGCAATGTAGGAGGCAACCAAGGGGCCTTCGACTTGCACGAGCGTCAATCGCAGACCCGAGGGGGCGCGCAGTCTTTGCACGGGCGTCGCCCCCGCGGCCTCGCACTTCGAAATCACACTCCATCTAGAACTCATCTTCTATCACCGGCACTTGACACAAGTGTCAAATAACAACTGACAGCTACGCTTTGCGCAATGCAGCCACTCGACAATTCCACTCGGCTGATCAGCTTTTGTTGGTCATACTGATTATGCATTTCCATCACTGTGATGACTAGAGACCGGAGCCACTTTGCGCCGTTATATATATAAATATATATATATATATATATATATATATATATATATATATATATATATATATATATATATATATATATATATATATATATATATATATATATATATATATATATATATATATATATATATATATATATATACTGTTATATTATATACATGGGCCCCCGCAGGGGGGGGGCAAGGGGGGGGAGTGCTTGCCCCCCCTGGATTGATTAAAAATAGTCAAATAATGTTACTTTTATTTTAAATCACTTCGTGTTAGCATAAAGAAAGTGTGGAGAGACAGAACGACATGTCAGGAAGTGGAAAAAGTTGTTTCAGGGAATCTTGGCTAACCCAGTATTGGTTATCATATGAATCTTGGCTAACCCATGGTTATCATATTCACCTAGGTTGAAAGGTGCTTTTTGCATTTTCTGTGTTTTATTTCCGCAACCAGTTAAGAAAGGAATTCAAGGTGCCTTCATTACTACTCCTTGTACAAAGTACAAAGATTTTAATGAATGTGCCAGAAACCATACCAGCTCAGCATGGCATCGTGGGACTCAACAAGATGCTGAACACTTCGCGTCAACCATTAGAGATCTAAATAAGAATATCATTTGTCAGATAGATAATTCTGTAAAACGAACTATTGAAGAAAACAGAAAGAAACTGTATCCTATTATTCCAACAATCTTATTTTGCGGAACAAATGATTTGTCAATTCGTGGGAAAGATAGCACCAAAGGAAATGTCGAACAACTTTATGGATGCATTCCTGCGAGGTGCGAAGAGACACCTCTGTGAGGGACAGTACATATAAGTTAATTATAAATTTTAGAGTTAAGTATAATAATTAAGATGTATTTTTAAATTAGCTTGATAGCTAAAATATATATAAATAAATAAAATAACTTTATGGGTATCGAATTGAGGGAGGAGACAGTATTTTAAAAAACCATTTTGATACAGCTGCTGGAAATGCACGTTACACATCACACCAAAAATTTAATATTACTAAAAATATTTTGCCCCCCCTTAGAAAATTTTCTGCGGGCGCCATTGATATAGAATAACCTAGATGAGCCTTACAATACATTTTTGGTCGGAGATCTTGTCACCACTTACTGAGGGGTGCGGGGGGTTTAACTAGCGGGGAAGTTGGGATCGCCCAACAGTGGTAGGCATTGGTACGCAACCAGTTTATGTACCTTTTACATGCACTGAAGTTTTATTTTATTTATAACTTTATTTTATTGGACACTCCGCGTGTATGTTACTATAATAAAACCATCATTAACTATTACAATATTTAAACATTAGTAACTTCCACAAGAATGCATTTAATAGCACCTGTGGTAGAGGTTGTCAACCGCTGTTCCATTAGTGCATAGAATCGCGCCGATATTTCATTATATTATATGTTAAAATACTACTATAATTGAAGACATTATATATTAATTCGAATTTCGAAAAATGTCTATCGACCTTAGAAGCTAAAGGTTGTCGACCGCTGTTGCATACATACACGCTATACCGCGTGGCGCGATTCTATGCAGCCAATAGACCTTCCGTCTTAGAAGCCCACTAGCTAATGAAACAAACTGTGCATGCCCCGACAGGGAGACCGGCATAGAGCGTGAGGGCGCATCTACGGTTATTCTATATCAATGGCGGGCGTCCATGATTATATATACAGTTATATTATATATATACTGTTTGCTACCAATGTTTCCTCTAGGCTAATATTTCCCTGAGTATTTAGCATTAAAGTTTTCTTTTGTTATTCATATTATATTCGTAAATTTTGTTGGCAATGTTTTAGGTGTGACGTATTACATACATACATAGCCAGCAGCATAGGTCGGTCGTTAAGCTTCTGCTTAGCGTCGAGAGGCGCCGGGTTCGATCCCTGGACCGGGCCTCGAATAAAAATGAATTTTTCAGAGTATGCTGTTGGTCAGACCTGGATTTGTGAGTCCAGGTTGATCGTTTCCTATCAGAGTTTGCCAATTTTCTCTGATTTGATTGTTGAAACGGTTCTCGGAAAAAAAATTGGCTAAAAATCCTTCCTACCTACTATGTCACCACTATTTGAAGTATGATTGATGTACAATAAAATTTATGTACAATTCATAGATGTCTCGTTAATTTGCGAGTTTTTCAGTGTCTCATAATTCAACGACTTGTAATAAAAATGCTGCATTTGTAATTGCAATTGTAATTTGTAATTGGCCAGGAAGGTGCATTGGGATTTACCTGTAAGGCCTTCCTGGTATATATGTAAAAATAAATAAAATGATGAGCGGAGATCGGCAGCTGAGGATGTTTTTATGCACAAAAAATGGTTCAATATTGTCAACCAATTTTTCGCTCTCTGGCTTTGTAGGTTAATTGAGAGGTCTCTCCGAGGCAGAATCCTTGGCTACTGATCTCTGTTTATGAGCAGAGACAGCCTTCTCCAAATGGGGACTTGGGTGCGAAAAAAAATTGGATCAAAAAAATCTGAATAATACATAAATTCAAAATAAAAAAAAAGGATTTGAGCGACTCATTCTCTGTTAGAATTTGTACAATGTTTCGTTAGAGTCTTCATGAAATGCTATTAAATAAAAAGCAAAACAATAATTTTTTCCATGACTCATCTTCGAACTTTAGATTTTTGAGACGGCAACGCAAGTGTAAATAAAATCCATTGTCTTCTACTCAATTTATAAATTTATTTCTCATTTTCTGGGATCACTTTCACGTAAGAGATTCCATTACTGTTAGTACCTTTTAGCTATTTATGGTCTGCAACGACGGTAAACGGATTATTCCGCAAAAATCGATCTCGCTCACGTCACTGATCTTGATCATGGAATACCAGGCACTCGAGTTCTCGTTAATACAATATTTCGCATGAGTTTGAGTTTGACCATTTAATTGAAGCAATTACTTTGTAGCTAATCTTCAAATAAAAACAAAAACAGAAATAATGCCACATAATTGTATACGTGCTGCTATTACGATCGCTTTTTTACTAATCTCTTCTTATTATAATATACGTATCTGATTGTTTGAATATACAAATGTATGTATAATACATAAAAATAAATATTAAATACATATTTACATATATGGCACTCTTAGTCAGTTTCATCATTATGAATTCATAGTGGCCTTTATTTTTTCACAGCCTATTTCTATATAACCTATAATTTCATATGACAAAGAACGGGTAAATGAAATGGATTGCATTTGTAATTCGTTTTGTTATGAGTCGTTATTTGCGCTTATGTACCACATTGCAAATATGTACTATGTCAACAAATTATTTGTATGTACCATAGAAGTAGAATGCATAGAATGGTCATTGTTAACAAAAGTATCGTCTAAAAGCGAGCCATCGAAAAGAGAGACGGAAAGTCAGAAGAGAGACAAGAGAGAGAGTGACGAAGTTTAGCAAACAATGAACAAACTCTGCCGCGCAGAGTTTTTGTAGCAACATTTTTGGAGGCTGAGAGCGATTCTATGCATTCTACTTCTTTGGTATGTACATATGTATATTCTTTGGACATCTGCGAGTAACGCTGATGCAAAAAATATCTATTGTTATTATCATAACAACGTTTGTTTGAAATATCAAAGCAAGTCTATTAATCGTAGCATACACATCACATTTGTCGAATGCATTAAAACTATTCTAATAATTATGTTTACGATTTGGACCAAATCACCTTCATTTGTTCTCAATTTTCTATATACAGCGGCGGTTCGTGGATAAGATATCTGGGGTGCTGCGGTTGATTAAAAATAAATGTTTATTTGGATTACGGTTTACAATTAACATCAAAATTATTAAAATTAAACCTAGCCGTCAATCGTTTCTTATATACAATGTCTGTATTCTTTTTATTGACAAAAAACACCCTTCTGGCTCAGCGGTAGTCATTGGAGTTGTAAGCAGAATTTGAATTAGTTTTGTTATTTCCTCAAGAAATTTGCATATATTGATTGCAGAAATAAATTTTAACAATGTTAATAAATCATTAAAGCTGTGCATTTCTTTCCTTGAGTAAAACACTTTTAATTAATTTGATTTGATTTTTAAATGCTTTTTATTATTACGAAATTATGTTCACAATACATCTTATATCTATTTTAATAGCTACTGATCTACTGATCATTTTCTATTTTACAATTTTAATTTAATTTGGTTAGTAATCACTGTATTATATTATTCTAATGTTAATCTAAAGCATAATAGGAAAAAGAGCTCAAAAACCTATTTACAATCCTTATAAATGTTCATAATACATCTAATACATAATATTGAAGCCTTTCTTTATCTAGAATTGGATATGATTCAACGGTTAGTAGTAGATCTTCCATTGGCATTTTCTTTCTGTACTTTTAAAGCGAAAGCAGAAGGAATGAGAAAAAGTGACAGATGACCAGTTTTCTCGTGACCAGTTTTAGGGTGTGACCAGTATTCTCGTGACCAGTTTTAGTGTGACGGGTGATCACGTGTGACCGATCTAGAGCGACCGGTTGTCCTGTGACTGGTTCACATATGACTAGTAGTCCGTTTACCATTTTTAATAAGCAAAAAATACCTATATGTTGGTTGCTATTTTTTAAAATAATTTAATAATTAAGTATGATATAACAAGTACGATTTGCGACACGGGGCCCCTCGATTATCCCGGTCCCCCCCCCATCTTTTGTTGTCCCTGTTCATATATGAATGAAAAATTTAAATATTGATATAAATATTTACGTATGAAAAAATAGTTAAAAAATACTTGTGATGAATTGCAAAAATATTACTCACATATGCATATATGTACGTATTAAGAACTATTCACTTTTTTCTCTACCAAATCAAAGTACGAATACAAACAAAGTACGACAGTGTAATGAAAATTTATATGTGCATAATAACATACGAATCTAATGTATGGAACCGATTTGTACAGATGACTATGCCGATTGAGAGAAAGGATATTATGTAATGCAGGAAAGCAGCCGTTTGAGCAACGAAAACTCTGAAACGAGATACTCGCCGAGGTCTGTCTCCCTTCCATGGGAAGAATCCAACGAGGTTCGACGGTTTTGCAGTCCCCACCAGGTGACCATCGTCATCGGTGGTTCACCATTGTGCTGTTGCCGTTCAGTTCTTGCGCGGCTGCTTCGGTTCAAACAACTCTCGAGTCGCGATCGCAGCACCTACTTTTAAAAATCAGTGAACTCTATCCAAAAGGGCGTTTCAAAATCAAACGGAAGAGTACGATGAACTAATAATAATGTAAGTGTCGTCGATATTTCCATCGGATATCGCCATACTAAAGCACTTCCGTTACTTCAGTATCTGCATATATGTATGTATGTACCTATAAAGTTTGACTCTACAATATATAAAGTGTAAAAACCTAAATAAATAAATTGGTAGTTGGTAAAAAATAAAAGCAAAAAAATTGATTGGATTTGTTGATGAAAAAAACTGCATGCGGATATGATATATTTAATCATTTCCAATGTAATGAGTTTAATAGTTACTACAGTGTACTATATAGAAACCAAATGTAAATAAATGTTTGTACGATTTAAAAATTTAATTTAGCAGACAAGTGAGTTTGGTTACCCCGAACAAATTCATTCTTCATTCGATAAATTTATTTTACTGAGAAAACTATTAGACATCGTATCAATTTATTGATCTTGAATATCATTGCATTTACATCCAACAGTAAGATAATTGATGAATGCTGTTGTAGTACGAGATAATAATGACTTTTAAAATATGTTAGCTATTATATTGAAAGACTGCCTTGTGTATACGATAGATTTTTCCGTTTTTTTACATCGTATATTGAAAAAGAGGTCGAGCAAAGGTTGCTCAAAACTTCTAAACGAAGAGTTTGAAATTTTCGGCATTTTAAAATAATCACTCACCTGTGCAATACGAACTTTCAAAAAATTCATATTGTGACAAAACAATAATGCAACGGATAGAAGAAAGCGAGAGAAAGGTTTTCCGTCTTGTCCGCAATCGCGTAATTCATTTTTGTCACTGTGGCTCAAATTTTCGTACAAATATAATATTTCCATTATGTTACTATCGCGTAACACATGTGGTTTCAAAGCACAAATTTTTTGATTTAATAGGTTTTTAATTGACGGTGTGATCATTCAAATCAATTTGTATGGCATATAAGTCGTTTCATGGAATTTAATTGATGATGTAACATTGATTATTTTTTAATTTTGCAAGTTCGTCGTTCCTTCTTGAATCATTTTAGCCCGGCTAGAAAATGACTATTTGATAATATTGTCAGAGATGCGTGATTTGATCAAAAATGTGAAACACGTACATTATAGCGTACGCTTCACGGGCTCTATCATTAATCCTTCGACAATAACAATTGTTGCGAAACAGAGGTTGTATATGTATTTCAATGTATTATATATTGACCTTGTGAATAATTGTCTTTTTTATTTAGTTACAGCCTCTTTATAGTGCATGCATTAACATTATAAAAAATAGAAGTCCTATTGAAGTCATGCAATCTTTTAAAATTATTATACAAAGCGTGTCCAAAGTTCGTATTGCCTTTACACACATCCGCTTATTGAATTCAGCTCCTTAGTCTTTAAGACTTTTAATTAAGTGATACCAAATCAAATCATTGTTGCTTTAGGAGTATGTACATACGTAGTTTCTGTCAGGAGCCCCTTCTGAACGTTTACTTCTCTAGTACTGACATTAAGTGTCTCTTTTTTGCTTAAGTTTGAATAAATTTGCAATTTCAAGAATTTCGATAAGTAGACTAAAAAAGAAACGAAAAATAACAAGCAGTGTACAATGTTTTTATAAAATTTAGTAAAATAGTGTTAAATTAATATTTCTTTATTTGTTTATTTCAAGTGTCAGATTCCTTTGATCGCCTTCGTTTTACATAAGATCAAAGACCATGATGACTGAGGAGCCAGAAAACAACAACAAAATAACGATTGAAAATGCTGATGAGAAGGTAATTAACTCACTATTGTGTTGTAACCTTTGATACACTTGTACATTGGGGTCGCATTGTGAACGGTGAACCTCTGAAAAACAATTAAAAATGTGGGTTACGGTTTCTAATAATATCCACGTGAAAAATTCAGCCATTTCACATTCAAGACGCCACTTTTTTCCCGTGCAATAAAGCGCCACTTATAACCATTTGTAGGTTGATGTTTCCACGATAATAATGTGAGAAAATTATGTTTCTTTCGTACGAGATTGCACCAAAGAATGTATCACAATTGCTATACAACAATCGATATGGAACTAGTGTACTTTTATAAATTTTCCTTGTATAATGGAAATCTTTAGATACTAAACGATATATTTATATATTTTATATTTAGTATCTTATGTGAACATATACCATGTTAAAAAAATACTTTTTTAGTAATTATAAAAGGACAACTGAAGGTTTGGGGTATCGTGACGCACTAGAAACCTTCTGTCGTTCCCTGGTTATATAGTATAATATTTTTTACAAGAGATACTAAGTATATTTCGGTCAACGTTGTCGTATATTGACCTGTAATAAACATATGTATGTAAATGTTACAGTTGAAGTGTATTTTCCAGTTGTAATATATTTTGACTAGTTGGAACAAATTCCGTCTAACCCACGTAAGTTGATTCATATGGCTAATTACATTCCAACTGGTCAAAATATATTACAACTGATAATACAGTTCAATTATAAGTTGCTGCCAGGTAAGATGGAGAGGTTACGTTTTCGTGAAAACGTCACTCGACCAGTAAATTGAATTGGAAAGTCACATTTTGGTTTTGAACACATTCTTAGAGTTATCGTAATACGGTTCTCATTACCTTTATTCGTAATATCTAGCAAATATTAACGCATTGTTAAATTCTAAAGCATTCGTAAAAATATCAGAGCTGTTAAAACTTAACTGTTGTATTATAACTGGTGCAAATTGTTGAAAGTGTATTTGTGCTTGTAGAGTTATAATTTAGTAGTTGAATTATATTCGAATATGAATGATCTAAAACGCTAGTTGGAATATATTATAACTGAAAATACTCTTTGACTGTAACATATACATATATAAAATAAAAAAATAGTCGTAGTGCAAAATAATAGTCGACGATAGATTGGACGAACTTTATGCCGCTACAAGTGAATCCAAACTGTAAAATATGCAAAAATGAAAGTCAAATGATAGACTGTGGGTTGTGGTTACATTGTTTAGGCATTTACATATATGGTCTTTAATGATTCACGAATTAAGCGTAGGTATATTTTGACAAAATATTAAAGAAGGTTACTTACACAGATTGAGGAAAAAATTCGTTTTTTACATATGTACCTCTTATTAACGCTTTAAAAACACGATCCTTTGCGATTTGTTGATTGGATCTCCTCGTGAATAAGGAAAATTATAATACGGGTTTAATTATAATAAGTTTTTCAATATAAATTAAGCTTTGATGAGATTAGTAAACATATTAATACACAGTCGCTTGTATTTTTACTGTAGGTACCACACTATGTACATATATAGGACCAGAATGCGAGGGATTATAAATGATGCACGTGGATTAGATAAAATGGCGTATATTATGCGTTTTTCTATCATGCCCGCCAAAGGGCTAGTGCCTTATACACAGCTACATTGCTACATAGTTCCCAAACACTACGCCCATACACACTATGCATTATCGCTAGCCACGCACTCATCACGTTCAAAAATCACTCTTATAAGTATATATGTATGGGATTCGGATTGATTACTTTTAGATTAGTACTAGTGTATTATACAGTGGCGTCGCTAGGGTAAGGCTCACCTGGTGCGATAAACCAAGGTGTCACCCTCCCCCATCTTGAAGTTATACATTTACAAAGGAAAAAATAAAGTAAATAATTTTTTTTTCTTCAGTGTCAGATATGAGAATCTTGACTTGGATAGCCTGAAATATGGCTGCTACTTCTTAAATGGTTCTTGATCTGATCTGGAGTTCATAATGAAAACCATAAATGCGTTCAAACATCACCTTCTTGATTTCTTCTTGTAAAGTGAATTCAGCATCCCTTGTTAGCTCCCCTGCCAACCTTTTTTTACTCCCAGATCTTCTCTCTATTGCAACTTTATGATCATCTGATTTTAAAAGCGCCTGTTTAATTGCATGCTCCACTAAGTGATCGCGCTTTTCTAGTTATCTTCTACATAGCTTTTAGTAATGATAATAATGACGGTTCGGTGATTACTGGTCACAAATTACTCGTCACAAAGTCAGTAAAATCTCTATAACGGAACATCTGGCAGCCGAAAAGTCCATCATACTAACGATAACTATCATAGTAACGAGAACTTGAGTGCCAAATATTGTGTATTCGCGATTTTCATGGCAAAAATTGTCTTTGTGACCACCCCAATGTGACGAATAGTCCAATTACCAATAATGACACCCCTAGCCACCCTTTAGTTGGAATGCCTTTTATTTTTGCATTGCGTTAGATAAATTCAAGTAAACAAACATGTTCCCAGACGGTATCGTTTTAGCTGCGCATAAACATTAATTTATTTAAAATTTGTAGTATTATTTAGTTATATGTATGTTTCATTTGGTGTAATCCCCTGGATTGTGAGTGGTGACAACCGGTGCGCTCTGCACCCCCCGCACCTGCCTTGTGGAGCTACTAGTTTCCGCTGCGGTGCAAACGATCGAAAAGCGCCAGATAGACTGAACCACAGATTAACGATACGTGTACCTTATGCGTGCGCACTGCTCGCACTTACACTAAGCGAAATCTACCCGAAGTCCCGACATACCTACCCTGCATACGTTCTGTGCTTCTGATACTTTTTTACTTATTAAATTATTAAAAACTCGCCAGAAAGATCCAACTCAATTTTAATAATTGCACCTGTGCACAGCGAAAGGTTACTCGTCATCTGATGTGCAATTTTTCATTCGTGAAGTCGAGAATTGAATTTAAAGCAGCCATCCAGTTAATCTGTGGTTCAATCTGTCTGGCGCTTTTCGATCGTTTGCACCAAACCCACTAGTTTCATATGACTTATTTTACTTATACGGCGGTTGTTTCCTAGGATGGGTAATACGATTACGTAAATTGAAAAATAAATGATGTAATAAAAATATTAATTTCAGTAATAGGCTCTTTGGGACCACCATACTCAATTTTTTTAAGTCAGTTGATTATTTTGGAGCGTGTCGGGTTTCCCACAGTGAACATTTGTTGTGGATTTTATTGATGTTAGTTTTTGTGTGATCAGATTTCATTCGACGAAGACAGTCAGTTATTTACAAAAATAATATCGTCCTCACCTACATATAGATTGATTAAATCCGACACTGGTTGGTCCTTGTTACAGATTTGCTCATTGTAACGCGCGTTGCATATGATTACGGCTACTTACGTTAACGATGAGAAGGATGTAACGGTCAAGTGAATTCGTAATGAAATATATATAAATATTTATGTATAAATACATATATATATATATATATATATTTTGTACGTTAGTTGAGCACGTAACTCAGTTGGTTCTGGAAGTAGTCGTGCGTCTTATAACGGAAATGTATTATTGTGCACCAACAATTGCGCGTACCAAATGTGTGGAATGCGTGCTGTCTAGCACGCAGGTCGTCCTCAATTTACGACAATTTTTAATCCGTGAAAATGACTGAAAATTCAAAGTAACTTGCCATACCGGTGAGAACTTTTTATTGAGCCAGAGGTGCTAATTTCTAGTGCGAAAAGTTCTATTTGTTAGTGTGGCCGTATAAATATGTATACAATTACATGGAAGTGTTGTATTCAAAAATACTAAAAGTGAGCAGTAATTCGTAGTGTAATCAAAATGAGTATACCGTAAATTGTAGAAAGAAAATATTATTTTTAGTTATACGTTTTAGTTTTTACGAAATGTTTTCCTTTTAAGTCAGATGTTAGAATACTCAAGTGGCCATCAGACATCCTTTCGAAATGTATTGTTCAACAAAATATACTTATATTTTTATATAAATACGTACATATTTGTTGAACAAATGCATGTAAATACAAACATCAATTAATAAATTTTTCGAAAATTTCCTTATTATATTTAATTCTTTAATTTTTCCTTATGTGTATTAAATAAGAACGGTGATTCCATGGTAGTGGTCTCGAACTGGGGTAAGTTACCCCAATTGGAAAAAAATGAATATCTTTGGGGTAATGAACGGCTATTGTACGTGTAGTTTTCATGATTGTGACTGTACAATTATTCATTTAAATAGATTTAGTAAATTTAATGATCGTTGAGTTTTATGGAAACAGTAGGATTTATATAAAAAAAATACTTTTTTACCTCAAATCAAGGGGGTAATATCGATGTAAACAAATATATGTCCATTTTTTGTGGGTCGCCTGCGAAATATCAATTCTTGTCTTGCCTTTGGTACTTGTCTTGTCGGCTTGGTACTAGTAATCATTCCAGGAACTTTTTCCAATATCTCTATTATGTTATTTCAACTTTTAATTCAATATTTATTAAATGCAAATGAATTATTATCCTAGAATTTAAAAATATTTTTGTTTCATTACATACATACGCTTGTAGATGTAATAAACATAACATTATCATTATTATTCAAAATTGATGACAAATTATATTTAAGTATAGAAACGAAGAGTTCATTTAACGAGAATTCGTGAAAACGGTATTGTGGAAAAAATTTTCATTTTGGTACGCGTACCTACATCAAGTGTAAAAATTTTGCACATGGTATATATATTTTTTTGATCCAATTATAAGTGGAAAACACTTTCTTTTTATATGTAAAGCCAAAAAGCAGTTTACATTTAAGAAAAAAAGTTCATTGAAACTTAATGATTATAGAAAAGTTTGAAAGGTGTTATAATATTTATAGTTAATTAGTCTTAAATTGAAAACTGGATTTGCATACCGGATATATTTGTATGCATGTATGTATGTATGTATGTACATATGTGTGATATACATATGTTTATACATTAAAACATACAAAGAAATATTAATTTTTATATAAATATATACGTACTAAGTATTGATTTTTTTTGTTTAGACCATTTTTCATATCATCATCATCATTTACAGCCATTCGCCATCCACTGCTGGATGAAGACCTCTCCAACACGCTTCCATTCGTCTGTTATCCATCTCACCCCACACATTTTCCTAATTTCGTCCACCCATCTTCCCTGCGGTCTTCCTTTTACCCTTTTGCATTCTCTCGGGTACCATTCAAGCACTTATTTTTTACACCTTTCGTCCATTTTTCTAGCCACGTGACCCGCCCATTGCCATTTCAATCTTTTTACTCTATCCACTATGTCCACTACCCTTGCCAGACTTCTCACCCACGTGTTCCGTTTTCTGTCTTTTCTCGTAATGCCAAGCATACAGCGTTTTATACTTCTTTGAGTGCATTGGATTTTTTGTAGCATCTTGGCGTTCAGTGTCCAAGTTTCACATCCATACATCATCACTGCCAAAACGCATTGATCGAAGATCTTTTTCTTCAGGCAGAGTGGCACTTTTTATTTAAAAACAGCATTCTTTCGTCCAAATGCACTCCATCCTAATTTCATACGTCTCTTTTTCTCTTCATCTTTACTACCAGACATCTCAATTATTTGACCTAAATATAATCGATCTTTAAACAGCTGCAGACAACATTTCAGACGATTTTTACACCAGGTTTACATATATTTACATGTTCAAATAAGTTTTCTTTTCGATTTGTGGCACACAAGCTGAAGAAGGATTGAGATCTCTGCCATATATGTACATACATACATACATACATATTTATGTATGTACATATAATGTGTACTTATAAACTGATTTCGTCCAAGAGTGGAAAATGAAACAATTTCAACCGTGTTTTTACTTTATTTAACGTGCACGTGCTCAACCTAGTTTTTATACACGAACTCCGTTATCTTTAATAATTTTATTTAAGACGAAAAATAGGATTGTAACACTTTTCTCTTGGAGTTTTTTATGCATTTGAACTTTCGTTAGCGATTCTTTATTTGAAATTTATATATATTATATACATATATACATGTTTGTATGTACGTATTTTATGCTATTTTTCAATGCCAATTATAATGAATTAACCTTGAATGAATGAACTTCGTTTCCATTATCATGTATAAATTAATATAAAATATATGTAATGCGAAAAACTTTGCTTCCATTCGTTAAATACATACATACGAATGTACATATACCAATGAACGGGAAATACATTTTGTATACTCACAACAATTTCGAAACACGCATGAAGTTACTTGCATTGAACGATGACAAAAATTGAAGGTTATTGAAATTCATGTGGCAATGGTGCTAAATCCTGTTCATACATTCTACCTTAATTAAATATATGTATACCTATACAAAAATTTTGTTTCGTAAGCGGCTACATACTTATCTATACACGATCTAGGTTAAAAGCTTGATTAAAGTGTTGGCGCAGTTTGGGTTTTTTTAAATATGAAAAATAACTCATGCATGTTGACGGACGGATGTAGTTCATCGTTTCCCCTTTTTTGCAATTAACCGACTTTACCCGGTTAATTCTTTAAATTGTCACAATAAATGCCACACTGGGAAAACACGTAACGATTTTTTAAATATTTTATCACCGAGTTTCAGATAAATATTAAAATTGTTTTTTTTTTAATGTCTGACGAATCAAGTTTTACATATAAATGTGAAAACGAAGAAAACCATTTTTATCAATAAATTCCGTTTATTAAAATATATATGATAATTATACGGAAGAGTCCTTCGTTGACTTTTGGAAAATTTTCATTATGTTCATATCAATGTTATATTTTTTTGCCTTCGAAGTGCCATTTTTATACAAGGCTAAATTTAAATTTGTAGAATACAATAACAACAAAAGTTTTCTTATTTGATTGATCGTGAAAATAGAGGATTCCCTAATTTGTAATAAAAAATTCTTACGTGTAAGAAACAAGATGAAGAAATTATTAAAAAATCATTTTAAGTAGTTTGTTTTACCTGTAGGGTCGACCTTGACAACTTGTTTTACTTAAATATTCTGACCTTTGAAATAAAATGAAAACGATTCCGGTTTTCTATGATTATGCGTACACCAAGTAATATTTAGGTTTAAACTGGTGAAAGTTTAACTTATAGATTGACTCAAGACAATTTATTAACTTAAATTATACGTAGTACCGATAATAAGAGTGCTTGATTCACACACGAATTCATTTGATATTACATTAATCAAAAAATAAAATTTATAATAAAAAAACAAAATGTTTATGCATTTGCACGAAAAAAATATAACAAAGATATACATAAGTGGTATGAATAATATAATATATATTATATGATAAAAATTTCATTTTTTAAATTGTTCAAAAATTATGAATTCACTATTTTTACATTTTATAGTTGTGTGTACTCGTTGACTTTCACCAAAAAAACTACAATTGTTTAAAATATATGTTTTATAATATCATAGATGCTTATATAAAATAAATATATCATGTGAGCACGTGATTGGTATATATGCAGATTTATTCTAATATCATATTTTTATTGGTTGTTTTGGAATTTTTAATAACCGAATGAATTCCGAATTTACTACGAATAAAATTGAACTTTTAATGTTCAATTGACATGCATGTAAAAACCGGAATAGGCAATTTCAGTTTTCAATATTAACTATAAACAACTATGGTGAGATAGGTATATCCTAAAGTTATTATATTAGAACAGTGGCATAGCTACCGCGCCCGAGACTTAGGGGGAACGGAAAAGCGGCGCGCCTTTTTTACTGATTTTTTAATTTGTTCTGTAATCATTTTTTTTAAATCTTCTTATTTTTCAGCCTATTTGCATCTCGTTTTATTGTATGTACATATATCTCTTTTATTCTTGTATATATTTTTTTAGTGTTAAAACAATAAAACAAAATTATATAGGCACGAAAACCAATGAAATTTACAAAATTATAAATTTTTCACTGTCAACATCAGCAGGTGGGAAGTTTTTAAGGAAAATTCACCATCAGTTACTTTAAACAGATTGTGTACTGCTTGTTGGTCGTCCAGATTAGACTTTAATGCATTTCGATATATAGGTACATATTTTATTTTTATTTTATTTTTATTTTACATATATACCAGGAAGGCCTTACAGGTAAATCCCAATGCGCCTTCCTGGCCAATTACAAATACAAATGCAGCATTTTTATTATAAGTTGTTGAATTGCGAGACACTGAAAAAACTCGCAAATTAACGAGACATCTATAAATTGTACATACATTTTTATTGTACATCAATCAAATTTCAAATAGTGGTGACATAGTAGGTAGGAAGGATTTTTAGCCAATTTTTTTTCCGGGAACCGTTTCAACAATGAAATTAGAGAAAATTGGCAAACTTGATAGGAAACGATCAACCTGGAGTCACAAATCCAGGTCTGACCAACAGCATACTCATTTTCATTCAGGGATAGAACTCGGCACCTTCTTGACGGTAAGCAGAAGCTTAACGTCCGAGCTATGCTGCTGGCTATACATATGTATGTACAGATTTTTTAAAATTTCTTACAGAAATGACTTTAAAAATCAAAAGAAATGATGAACAATCAGAAGCAAAGTGACTTATAAAGAAAATGGAAAGCTTGGAATTTATTCTCCTACTCCTGCTTCTTGAAAAATTCTTCGGCCTCTCAACTTTGTTTCAAAGCTACTTCAATCAAAACATGCTGATTTTTTCAGTGCTCAGTCTATATAGAAATGCATATTGTGAGATCAGTAATTTTAGAAATAAATTTGAAGAATTCCTAACAATTTCAACAATATTAGGGTTGAAGCCAAGATTGAAATTGAATCGTCAATCTTTTATCTGAAAGCATTTCGATGAACTTAGTCATGATACACGATTCCAGGATCCATTAAAATAACTTTTAAACAATTTTTAATGTGGCACTAAACAAGACCTTAGTGCAAATGAAGGTTCGTATCACGTTATTTAATGAAATTGTTTCAAAGTTCGATGACAATTTACATATGTGTATCGTGAAGCCAAATCTCTAGCCTACTAAAACGTCAATGACTTTCACAATTCATTATCTAATCAGGTGGTTGATTTCCGATCGTGCTTAAAAGAAAATAAACCTTGTAAAATAAACAAGGCCACTGGCCATTGAGATTGAATGACCTTTAACCTCAAAATTTTTAAATTTTTAAACATGTTTATTGCGATTATATTTCATTTAAGATTGACAGTGTTTATAATTAATAAATGCATGGTAAATGGTACTATATATGTATGTATATACTACTCGCTCTTCATATGTATGGATGGTAAACAGACTATTTCACACATCGTCATAAAAACCGCGATAAAATTTCGATCTTTCGACTTTCGTTTAAGTCACTTTCGATGTAGTGACGGCCGCCGCGCAGTAACGTATAATTTCCACCCATTCCTCCCTTATACATATGTCCCATATACGAAAATGAAGATATGTCTCGAAGGGGGGGATGTCGTGTCCATCTACATCAGAAGTCGCCACGCGGGGTATTTTTGGGCGCAATTCATTTTTCCAATACTATCCTATTGACCTATTTTTTAAAAAGCTATTTTTTTTAGCTTTATTCCACCTATCGGTCTGACAATATTTCCTACATTCTTTTGATCACTTTAAAACTTTGCAATTTTGAAGGTTTGGCCCCTCATAGAGTTTTTATCTACATATTTCCGCTTACTCGATAGTGTAATCTTTTAAAAATTTTGAGAGGGTAACAGCTCATTCAATCTCAATGGCCAGTAGTTTTGTTTGTTTTTTTGTATAGATGCAGTTGACAGGGATTTTAATTATAAAATATAATATACAAATATGTATATATTATATTTTATTGGTAATTAGTTCACATGTGTACTTTAAATGTTCTTTTTCCTCGCCTTCAAAGTCGCAAATTATGCAGTTACATCTTTAAATTCATTTTATTTTAACATCGCTTTAATAGATAATTGCAGACAATAGTAATTACTGTACCATAACGGAAAACTATTGAATGTCGTGAGAAGGAGTACAAATAGATGAAAATTCGACACGCAATGAGTTGCGTATCAAATTTGGAGTATAAAATTTTCAGTATTGTTTCATATTAGTCATGTGAATAATTTTAGCTTTTAACTTATTTAACTTTTTTTTTCTTTTAATTCTCTTCTTTAATTTTAAGATGACTTCTTTATTATTTTATTCATCCCTTTTATTTATTCACCCCTTTATTATAACTTTATATTAATTGAAATATGTCAATTAAAAATTAAAAAAAAAACAGGATCATTTTTTTGTATTATAAATGTCCCTTGATAATTTCTCAATAAATATAATATTATTAAAGGAATGAGTGCACTTAAAACACAATTAATATTTATCATTTATTTAAATTTTTATTAATGTTTGTTAGAAAAAAAAATTCTGGTATGAAACTGGTGGGGGTCAGTACGTCCAACAAGGTTAAGAACCACTGATCTACAACTGTAAATCTGCCTAGATCGGCAACCATCTCCTGGGATCTTTATCTTCGCAAAACGTTTATAATTAATGTTTTAAATATTTAAGTTCATTTAGAAATTGATCACAACCTGTTTCCAACTATTTTTGAGAAAGTGTTTTCCCTTATTTTTATTCTATACTCGTGGTTTTATCCGACTTCTCTCAGTATTTGTAATATAAACCGCTTAAATATAGCTAATCTAATAGTACACATTTTAATAAATTCATTTGAATAGTTTTATTTTATTTAAATTTATTTGAATATTCATTTTTTTTTTTATTAAATTTAACGTCACGGATTCTACGAATCAAAACTTACATAAATACAAAGTCTCTTTCAAAATTATATATTAGATTTTGTTCAGATAATGTCAATAAACCCTCAACAGTTAAGAAAGTGAGAAGAGGTTAGTAAAAAAAGAAAATTATTTTGCCACTTGTTGAATAAATTGAAATTTTTCTTGTAATTGCATTATAATGTTATCAATATTTTAACATGAATTTATTACTAAATTTACATGTATAGGTTTTATTTTAGTTATTAAATAGAGTTTTTTTTATTTTTTATTGTGTAATTATCAATTTGTTAACAAATAAATAATGCTTTCACCGAACGTTATCATTTTATATCATTTTAAAATGTGATTTTTTTTATTAATAATAATTTATAGAGTAATACAGATATGCAGTGCTACCAACTTAAATCGGCCAAATCTTAAAAATTTTAAGTATTAAATATAAAGCTAAAATTAATCGAAATAAAGTTATGGTGTATCAAGTGAATAGTATTTATTTAAAAGTTAGAAGTGGTTGAAATAAAATTGTCCCTCATAAATTCGTTAAAAATTTATAGTATTGTATAGTTGGGAAACGGATTATTTCGCAAATTACGATCGAGAACACGACAATTGTAACCACGAAAATCGCGAATACGTAATATCTAGCACTCGAGTTGTCATTAGTATGATAGTTCGCGATGGATGAAATTTTCGGGTGCCAGATGTTCCGTGATCGAGATTTGAGTGACGTGTGAGATCGTTTTGGTTCGGTGATTAGATCCCAAATGTGAATCGCTACCAGGATAACATTCGCTACAAAAATTGCACGCGCGATTCTCCTGTTCATCGTACAGGAAAATTGCCGCACAGAAAACTGCTCAAATATTGCTCAGCAAATGCGATTTTTATTATTATCGACTAGACATATGAACTTCTCATGTTGATACGGACATACGAGTCCGTAACGTCATTTTAAATTTGTTAATAATAAAAATCTCGTAAAAAAGCATATGCTGAGCAATAATTGAGCAGTTTTCTGTACGGAAATTTCCTGTGCGACGAATTTTCGTGCGACACGAGACCCGCAATCCACATTTGGGATGTAACCCGTTTACTTACCCGCATCTGGTTCGGTGATTACTAGTCAAATGTAAACCGGTCACAGGATAACCGGTCGCTCTGATCGGTCACACCTGATCACCCGTCACACCAAAACTGGTCAAACCCTAAAAATTTTTTTATTAGTCCTTTCAGGAGTCTGTTCTTCAGACGTTTTAGGATGCTGCTCATTATTTTTTCCAAAGGGGTTCTTATCAGTTCTTCTAAATGGCTGCTTTTCGATCCTTTCCAGTGGTCGGTCTTAATTCCTTTCAGAGAGTTGCTCATCAGTTCTTCTACAGGGCTGATTATCAGCCCTTTCAAGAGGTTGGTCTTCGTTCCTTTCATAGAGCTACTCTTCAGTTCTTTCAGAAGATTGTTCTTCAAGTTGTTCCGATATTCTGGCATTTTTATGTAATTAGTTAGCGACATTTTATGTAATAAGTTAGCGAATTATTTTGTAGCAGTATGAGGGATGAACGAATGAGACGACTGGCATGTTGAATGCACGTGTTTTATTTATGACAACCGAAGGCAGAGTGAGTAGCCGCTCTCCGAACCCAGCCGAGTTGGTCCCCACTCGCAGGAAGGTAACCCAACTCGACCATGTCGTATAGCGAGCCGCCACAGCAGTGAAATTTATCTAGAAAGGCAAAACAATCGACGACGGTGAGAGCAATTATCGCAAAGCTTTGTACTTTACATAAAAAAGTAGTTTTAAATTCCAATATTTTATGTAAAAATGCATAGGAATTTCCGAATTATAATTTTTCTCAGAACGATTTGGAGGCCCCTTAAATTTAGAGGCCATAGATATGCGCCAATTTTGCTGTTCGATAGTCGGCCACTGGTGACGCCACTGACCTGGTCCACTGCCTAAAATAAGTACCATTAAAATTACTGTAAGATCGCCAATTTAGTAGTCGGTGGTCATCAGTGTAAGACAGGTAGTGCTGGCTGCTGCGAAGTTGCGACGTTCGTTGAGGGGGTCACCAGTTATAGAACAGGGAAGGTATGTTGACCGTATCCCGGTCTAACGAAACACGTGTTGTGTAGTTTGAAAGAGGATCGTTTATTTGCGTTCAATTGGTACAATGGTTATTGTATGTACGAAGAGGTTTCTTCGGAGATGTGATCTAGTTGAACTCTAGAGGCTCAATCTGCCGGTGGAGGTTGCTGCGTTGCTTTATATATGGAAGTTCTAAGCGTGGCGTGTGCAAAAGATCTCTTTGTTCTCCAGGGCACGTGTTCTCAGGGCGAGAGTTTTATGGGTTCATACGCCTGAACGTAGTTCGTGGTTTTTATGGGTTCAGTGAGTTCTTCCTTTGTTTCCAAGACACGTGTATAGAAACACGTGTCGACCTTTTGACGAGGCGAGCGTGTGCCATGCGTTAATGACTTTCCTGGATATGTGTCGCAGTGACCTGATGAGATCATTTCTGTTGTACTATATGCCTACATTACATATAACGAAAAAAATCAATTTAAAATTGAAAACATCGAAGTCATAATTTGGCAAAATGTTGTAGTCGAAGTCCCATGTTTGAATGAGTGATTGCGAAATAGAACGGATTCAGGTCGGCGGAGATGGTCGGGTTCGAGCGTGTCTAGACAAACGTCAAACGTCAAACGTCAGTCGCGTCAGCTGGCGTAGTGGCGTTCGGCGTATCGGCGTATCGGCGTATCGGTGTGTTGATTGTGTTATTGCGATTGTGTTGCAGGGGCAGGGGCAGGGATTGAAAGGAGTGGGGGCAGAAGAGGGGGGGGAGGTGGAGCTGGAGGGGGGAGGGGGCTCGCGAAGAGGTGGCGCGTGGAGGCGCGGGTCAGTGCGGCGAGCGAGTTGCCGGTGCGTGGCGATGGTGGTTGCGGGCGCGGCCGTGGCTGCCGTGGCTGCGGGTCTCTGCCTGTTGCTGGGATGGCCGTCGCTGGTGCAGCTGGTGCTGGTGGCCCTCGTCGCCTACCTCGCCGCTTCCGGCTCCTGGCGCTGGTTCTACATCGCCGCCAAGACTGCTCCTCGAGACCTCAAGTTAGTATCATTTCATCTTCATCTTCATCTGACCGACCGACCGACCGACCGACCGGTCAAACTGGTTTCTCTCATCACTCGTCTCCACTTCACTTGACTTCACTCATCCTAATTGATTACCTCCTCTATTCCGTCATACTTTACAAAAGTCTTTACAAATCTATCAAAACCATTACCGAATGTTTCAAAGTCGCTTTCTGAAAAACCTGCATACAATTAGAGGTTGTGATTTCTCGACTTTTTTTGATTCTCGAGATTCGAGAATCTCATTTTCTCGGAATATTTGAATCTCGAGATTTGAGAATCTTATTTTTTCAAAATATTTGAATCTCGAGAATTCGAGATTTTCTTTTTTGTTTCGAATCTCGAGAATTCTCGTATCATTTTTTTTTTTTTTTATATAGTGAATTGATTTTTTTAGCATATAAAATCGACAACATCAAAAGGACACAAACACTACATATGTATATTATATCGGGGGTTTATATCTAACTTTATTAAAGACATGATGAAAGAAAGATATAGAACATTGAATAGAAAAGAAAGTAAAAATATACAAAAGTAATTTAAAACAGTAAAAATAACAACGTGTATCAAAGAATTTTATAAAATTCCCAGTTTCGCCACCCGGGTTTGCCCGTGTTTTTGTGTCCGGACAAATAATAAAAATACTGAACATCTATGCATATTAAAATACGGAATATACATTGATTAATATATAAAGAGCAGATACACGAATAAATAAATAATAAATCAAAATTCTTTGTTTTATGTGTGTTGCAGTGGGTCATATTGTCAGTGAAAATATATTTTCACTAGCGATTTAGTGATAACCGAATAATCCCACTAGTGACTAGTACCTACATGCACATATATGTAACTTTATAATGGTGCGATTTCGTTGTGACATGTGTATATGTACTTATATGATGACCGGATAATAACTTACTGGACAAATAATAAAAAAATACTGATACATATTACAATACTTCACAAAATTATTTACGAGTTAACAAGTATACAAACCAGACAGTTTATTGAACAAAAACATGTAGTGATAAATTTAAAATATTCTCGATATTTTCGAGATTCTAATAAACGATTTCTCGAGATACGAGAATCTCGAATTTTCACAATAAAATATTCTCGAGAAACGAGAATCAAAATTTCTCGAGAAATCTCGAGACGAGATTTCTCGATCGCAACCTCTACATACAATATGCATATACATATATGTATGATCGATCGAATTGTTGACTTTTAGGTAGGTGTTAAATTTCGAGAATTATATGAATTTAAACAGTACGTATGAGTACGTTCGTATATAAAAAAACCGGTTTTTCTTTAGAATTCAAGAATCCTTATCCTACGTCTAATTTCCTTTTATGTAAATATAATATTCCAAAGTCGGCAATTAATGTTCTTTGAACTGCTTATACAAATTAAAATTTAAACGAATAAAAAATTCTAGCACTAAGTTTAATTAGTTTCAGTAACGTTCATTTCGGTAGTTTTATATGCTGTTTCTTACATTTCATATACATATGTATGTATGTACGTATGTATGTGTGCAGAATATAATATTATATGTATTTACATTCAAGACGGATAATTATCTTTTATTACTGTCATTCGTGTACCTATGTTTATTACATAATATGTTTATTTTTATTTTATATGCAATTGAATCGGTCAAAGTGCATATTCAAATACATGTATTGGTTTCAGAGAAATATAAATACACTGTTTGACACGAAAAATGGTACAGAGACGAGATATGACTTTTCTTAGGATTAATAACAAAAATTCGTTTATTTTATCGAGGTAAGCCCATTGATGTATAATACACTAGATGGGCCCTGACATGTTATTTTGGTCGGAGATCTTGTCTTCACTAACTGAGGGGTGCGGGGGGTTTAACTACCGGGGAAGTTGAGTTTTTTCCCTACGACGCAGCGGTACCTACTTACCTACTAAGAGAAACTGTGCATGCGCCATGTATTTTGCATGCGCCAAAAGGGAGACAAGTACATATAGCACGTGCGGGCGGATCTAGTGTATTATACATCAATGGGTAAGCCAGTTATCAATATAATTTTTGTTATTAATCCACAAGAATAGTCGCAATATGTAGCAATATTTTTCTAAGTGGAATTTTATTTAAATCTCATATAAAGACAATTTAATATATTATCCCCATTCATTCAATTCAGAATCGTGTTAATACGAGTAACTACTAGTACGAACTTTTATGTCGCAATTTTACCGATTTAAAATTCAGTACACTTCTTTTTTTCAGATTTTTCAGATATAGAAAAATCGTGCGATTTAAAAAATAAATATACCTATATCCGAATCTCGAGCCAATCAACATTTTTTATTACCAGATTCGTTTTCACTGGGTATAGGTCTATAAGAAAAGTCATATCTCGTCTCTGAATCAAAAAAATCGTCATTTGTCGAACAGTGTTATGTGATTTCTTCATTCGTGTCTATCACAAGAAATCATCAATGGGATATAAAAACAAAAATATTTATTTTTATTTTGACTTTATAATTAATTTTTGTCGTTTATAAATTACTAGTGAACAGCCCGTTGAAACATCATCGCATGCGTATAAAATTATTATAAATAAAACTAAAAAAAAATCTGGAACCGGAACCGTTATTTTCGTAGACGCTCATAGATATTTTTCAATTCTTTATTTGTAATAATTTTCAATTCTTAAAAATACGCAGACTTCCATAGAGAGTTTTCAATTCTTTATTTAAAGACTTCCTATTTTTTTCTATTATTATTAGCTATCGCCTCGAGGCAAATCGAAATCGATTCACTCGGCTTTGATTGGTTTCCCATAAGTTCTGTACGATTATTGAATATTAACGTTATTTAGAGCACTCTTTGTATCCGTACCATGGTATCCGCGAGGGGGTAGGTTCGACTCAGCGTCCTGGAATTAGTTTTATTTTTCAAATATCGTTAAAATATAAATTAATATCAATTAAAAATATACCTATATTTAATTGTTTTATATGAAAACAAAAAAAAAATGGTTCAAAACCTCGCTAAATACAATTATTAAAATTACGTATTTTTATGTGGCAAGAAGGAATATTTCAATTAATGTTTAAAAAAAAGGCGAAATGAAAAATTGGATTTGGCGTGATGTTCGTGACCATTAGCTCAGTTTAGACCTACATATATGAGGCTATTTTGAGATGACTGGTTCGAGTCGCGGCAAAGTCGTCTCGACAAAAAATGAATTTATCGATTTTTATCGATTCATTCATTACGTTCGGCGAGCGTTAGGACACACACACACACATACACCCACACACACAGATTACCGTCTTTATATATATGTGCCCATAATTATGAAAGTGGTCTAAGTCAAGAAAATTTTTATTTTTTTTAAAGTCGATTTTATCGTTTAATATCAAAGGAAATAAGAAAACTAATTCAAATTCTGTTTACAACTCCAATGACTACCGCTGAGTCAGAACGGTGTTTTTTGTCAATAAAAAGAATAGACATACATATGTATATAAGAAACGATTGACGGCTCGGATTGATTGTTCAGGTAAGATTAACGACTATGTCTATGCTGTCAATTGAAAACTACGTACATAGATAAAGTAAAAAAAATGATCATGAACAATGAAAAATTTAACGAAAAGGTGATATGCCTTTTTTTAAGGAAAAAATACAGAAGAGTCAATTTTATAATGAAATAAAAATACATATAATGTTTAATTTTAATAATTTTGATGTTAATAGTAATCCGTAATCCAAATAAACATTTTTTTTATTTTCAATCAACCGCAGCACCCCCAGATATCTTATCCACGAGCCACCACTGACTATATACATATAATACATCTTAGTCTATTATAATAGTTTCTGATCTAGTGATCATTTTCTATTTTACAATTTTATTTATTTTTGCTAGTATTTATATTTAATATTAGTGTACAACATAATAGAAAAAAAACCAAAACCTATTGGCAATTTTTATAAATGTTCATAAATACATTTTATTCATAATATTTAGTCTCTTAAGTCTCTTAAAAGTCAAAAAACTCAAGTATTTTTTGCTTATTTATAAGTACATTGTATGTAAATAAAATTCTCGTTAAGAATCTTTTATAGACAAAATATGATAAAAAAAATTCGGAAACGTATAAAATGTACATATGTATGCATATTTTAAACGTTTCCATATTTTTACTTTTTATCATATTGTCTATAAAAAACGCTTATCGAAAAATAAAGCCGATCTATTTATTATAATTTATGGTGTGCTTCTGAACAGTTCAAAGTACACATGTATACTTAACTGATTGTATGTAAATACAAAATTTCAATGTGAACTAGTTATCAGGCAGTAGATTATTCTAACTGCTAATACAATACCTTTTGTACCTATTATTCTATAATTTATATAGTATTCTATAATTTATAAATCTGATACATGATTAAAGTAAATATTATGTAATTGTTGACATTATACATATGTATTTGATAAAAGCTAGAAATTTTACTGGTTTTAAATACGTTGTTAACAGGTGGGGCATGAGGAGGCTAAAGCCCCCCCCTACATATTTATTTTTTCCAAAAAAATGAACTTAATATATTTAATATATTTTTACATTTTATGCAAGATAATTACCGTCGAGGATTTAGAGTTTTGTAAAGGTGTGTTTAGGCTCTTTATATATATCTTGCAACAATATAAAATAAACAAAGGAAGTCTATTAATGAATGTATTTTTCCAAAACTAGTTTCATCTTCTTCATTGTTGTTCAATATAAATGCCAAGCCACAATCTAAAATACTCAGCAGTTAGGGATTTCCATTGATAAATTCTGCTATGGTTATTAATTCAGAAATTTCGGTGTAAACCAGTCTTTATAAACGTTGACAAATGCATGACACGGATTACACGTTCTATGTTTAATGCAGTTTTTTTTTATGCTACCCGGAAAGGCTTAGCGGGTAGTAGTCTCTTTTTCTTTGTAGATGCTCAAAATGCAACGTCTATTGGCGTTTTTCAGGCGCATGGAATTGTTGGCAAAACGCCGCTCGGCGTTGGTCAGCTTGGTAGTTGATAATTTATTCAACAATAACAAATATGATGAACCTTTGGAACCTTCAGTACTATAAATATTAGCTCATTGCTAATATTTATAGTACTGAAGGTTCCAAAGGTTGTTTAATTTGAAATTTGTTGAAAACTTATTCTACATACATACATAAGTCGTCGTATGAAAAGATTAACCTCTTCTTGCATATTAATCACCGGCTTACTGCATATTTTTCGAGCATTAATGCATTGACTATAACGTTGAAGCCACGGCCCAAATTCAGTAAACGCTTATGTGAACATCCATCAAACGTGGACATCGTCGATGTCAGTTGCGTGTCAGGAGCTACGTAATTACGTAAAGCTACGAATCACTAATTCCATATGCTCATCTCGTTTCGCGTGACATCGCTTTCATGCATTAGACCTTGGGGCATTCTCGCCAATTGTGGGTCAGGGTCGCGCCGCTCTGTCCGACTCTGGTTTGACTCCTCGAAAAAATTTTCAGATTGAATTCTGGTCCGCGTCAAGTAAGAGACGTTGGTAGTCAGCGGCGGTGGAACGGAACGGGTTCACAGTTAGATGAGAGCCGGTGCTCCGGATGTTGGGAGTTGCCGATGAATTGCTGCTGCCGGTGGTGTGGGCTTTGGACTTCAGACTGCGAATATTGGTACCAATTGTCGCTTTCGTCACGTCGACCAATCATCTCGTATATCCCTATGCTTCCTTAATTATGTTGGTGGCAGTTCAGAAGCGTCTTATAATTAAACGTGTGCGAAATGGTGATCTTTGGACCGCGATTAATCGTGTCATTTTCACGGTCATAACTTTGCCTTTCGTGAGCCCACTTTTTGTGCATGCACAGTACTTTTCCGCAGGTTGACTTCGTGCAATTTATGATGAACCCATCTCTGCATTAAAACGCCTAAAGCCACTTCTATTATTATAACATTTATCTGCCCAGAAATGTTATAATAATAGGCCACGTCTGTCCTGGGTCATCTTAGGTGACCTATGAGCATGTTTAAAGTTCTTTTTACTGACGAGCTCCATCCATGTCTCCCACGTCTTCTCGGCTGTTTCCTCATCTCTAGCAGTCTTAGTGTCATGTGGACCTTACCATCTGAGTCGTCTCTGGAATTTTCTTTTCACAAAGCAAATGTGCAAGATAACATGACGGCAATGAAATCTTCCTCGTCGTTCTCCTCATGCCTCAAGGTCGTTACTTTCCCGTCTTCTGACCTTTGATGCGGTCCTTCATGGTCTTCCAGCCCTTTCGACACCTCACAGCTCGAAGTGACTCAACTAGTTTTCTCATTGGCAGCCTTGAACTGGTCACTCCATCTTGTTGGGAATCTTCCTCTTCCTCTGCTGCCCTTAAGGCCGAAATCACACAGGAAAGAACGGCACGTCGTGTGCTTGGCTACCCGTTGTGGGTTTCTCCCACATTTCTTCAAAAATGGGATACACCGTTATCGATCACTATCAACCAATGATAAAGTTTTACCGAAAACACTCCAGGGGCGATTTTGAGACGGTGTGTGCTGGGCGTGCCATGAATATGTGCAAGACATGCCACATTATTTTCGCATGTTTAAAAGTATCTAAAAAAAACCATGTGCCGCGTTCCTTCCTGTGGGATTTCACCCTACCGCTCCCGAATTTTTAAAGCTGTCCTGTTCTCAAGTACTTTTGAGAATGCATGGAGGTCAGACGACTTGCTTGACTTGTGTCCTTTTCTTGTTTCCATATTTTATTAAAGGTGTACCACTACTAGGTCATTCACTCGTGGGTACGTCACTTATGGTATCCAATATCCATAATTATATACGTTGCATCTTTCAGTGTACGTACATACATGTATATTTGGAAATTTATGTGTACGATACTTTTTCAATCGTAGCAGGCTGTTTTATTTTTAAATACCTCTTCTTATTAATAGTATTACTAGATTTATAAATTCAAATTTTAGTATCATCTGGAATCATCCGGTATATGAGTACATATTGTTTTTCAAAATGAGGTCAAATTTAATACGAAAGCTTAAATATAAGCAACTCGGTTTAATAAGATAATTGCCAATTGTGATTTTAACACTAGCTATAAAAAGCAAGGATGCGAAGTGTCAACTGGGTGAGGACATCCAATTCAAAAACTAGGGTATGTCCTCTTAATCGAGGCACCTGGTAACCCCACTGATGAGCTCGATATAAATTTTGAAGTTTCAAAACCATCACGAAGATACGGATACGCGTATCTTTAGACATTGACTTTGTCAAATCGTTGACTGATACTAAGTATTTATTTACTTTTGTGTCGTAATGTTTTTAAAATGAAATATACTCTAATTGTATATGTATACATATTTCCGTGTGCGTAAAAAGTAAACAAAAATGGCATTATCAAATCATGCTATTAATACATACTCAGTGGCTAATAATTTTAATTTCGTCACAACAAATAAGTAGTTGTTTTGTAGATTTTTTCACAGTCATCTCAAAATAGACATTAATCTGATTTTTGTAATTAATGTTTGCGCCTCTATCGGAAATTTATCTAGGAATGCCTACATAAATCACTGAGATTAATTAGATAGCACTGAGATTAATTGATCTTTAATCAGTATGATTGTAAAAATCATTTTTTGTCCACCTTGAAACGAGCCGACCTTTCAGCCTTTTCAGTTTTGTTTCGAAAATCGTATGCACATTTTAATTTTAATAATGCTCAAAGTTTGCATTACAATTGTGTGTAAAACTTTACTGTGATTTTGTCGCCGATTGTACCCAAAATTTCGACAGCGATGTCATTCAAAATAATTTGCCCTTGATTATACAAAATGGAAATCATTACGAATTTATTTAAAAAAAGTATTCAACAAAATTGGTTTGCCTTTTTCGTCTCTCCATGTCTAAGAAAGAAAATATTGTTGTTTAGGGATGGGTTCAGGATTAAAAAAAAAGGCCAAAGTCGCTTCACAGCATTTATTCAACGATTCTGAAGGTCCACACGTAATCACCGCTCCAGAATACTTGATCTACCGTGTGTACCTCCTTATAGAGTACAAGTTACCCTGCATAGCATCCCCGATCTGGCGTGATGCTGGCGTGTCTATTGTTTAGGCACTCACACTCGCCCCGTTCTGTGAGAACCCCAGCGTATCCTTTGTTCGGGCACTTACTGAGTCCCGCTAGACTATTCCGGGGTCTCTATTGTTCACCTACGAATTAACTAATACAGTGGATACTCTCTCCCATGTTCCCAAGTTACAATATTATGAAGTTTATCTAATTTGATTTGCTGATACTATCTTGCTGATTCGGTTTGTTTATTTTTTACACCACGATATCAAATGTTCGAATTCGAGTATCGTTTTTATTTATTACCTAAACATGTGTAGCTTTCGTTCTGAGTTCAAATTTCTCTTAGGCACCTGGTGAAATTTCTTTCATTGTTTATGTGATTTTTTTTGTTTGTCATCTCCAAAATTCGATAACGATGAAACTAGTTAACATCGTCTCCGATGGATGGTACCGGTTTGCTCAGCCACCTTGGCCTTGTTCTTCGTCGATCGTCTCTTCGCAGCAGCCGGCGAATGACCGTTTCGTTGATACGAGGTCAAATCCATTCACTTCCTATACTAAACGAAAAAAAAAGAGAAATGAAGAAATGAACCGTTCACCTAGATATGCATATTCACAATAGGCAACGTGCTACATCGCAGAAAAATTGATACATGCCTTATATTATATTAATTCTACATTTTTCAAAATGTCTACTAACCATCAGAATGCTTTCTTATAAGATTTTGATGAGTTTGAACGACGTGTGATTAATATATTAAGTGGAATAGTTTGACGTATGCTAAAGTTCGGTAGTTGAACTTTGATGTTAATGCTTGTTTATAAATGAGTACGTTTTTGCATTTCTTTTTAATATAGAATACA
This sequence comes from Arctopsyche grandis, assembly GCF_051622035.1. Classification (NCBI taxonomy): domain Eukaryota; kingdom Metazoa; phylum Arthropoda; class Insecta; order Trichoptera; family Hydropsychidae; genus Arctopsyche; species Arctopsyche grandis. The sequence goes on from NC_135362.1 coordinate 21,436,949, forward strand.
TACAATTCAATGATTGTTAGTGTGTTTGTACAATATTTTGATGAGACGAATTTGAACTACTTAAAATTATGCTCACCATGTACGCGTCGTTAATTCGTAATTACATTTATTGTTTAATCATTCCAACACCGTTATGAATATGAATATTATTATTTATTATACATACAAGCTGTTCTACATTATATCAAAAATTCAAATTTATAGGTATGCATATACGGTAGATGTATTAATTGGCATAAATCGGAATTAGATTCTAGAACGTATATTAAGCGGTTTCTCAAATATAATTTACGTAATTAATCAACTAATCCCATTAAGCGATGGACCAAAACGTTGTATTGAAAAAGATTTTGACACATTGATTAATGGCGTAACTAGAAAAATTTGGCCTGAATGCAAAGATACTATATTATTTACATTTTTAGTAAAAAAATTAACTTACTAACTTTAGATGTTCTTCCTTGTCTTTAAATTCTCAAATTCTGCAATCATACATTTTAATGATATTTTCTGAGCCTCTTCGTGTTCAATAGTTAATTATTGCAAGCCTGGATTGACCTATTGAATTCATTCTATATACATATGTATTAATATTTGGTGACTCCAAGGGCTCGCATGCACCGCATACCCCCGCGTCAGTGTTTACGCCACTGACTTTGATGATAAATCACTGGAAATTGACAGTGAAAAAATAAAAAGAGAATTTGAAGATTTTTAAGAATGTAAATGGTTTCAATACATTGATCTATTATTATATTCATTTAAAAAAAAATATATATATACATATATTTTTTTTTACGGATGCCATTACGGATTTCACACCTGAACGACACCTATAATATTAAACTTGTATAGATTATAAATTTCAAATCATATTCAAATAGTTAATGTAGGATGTTTTGCCAATTTGATGAGGAACCGTTTCAACAATGAATTCAGATAAATTGGCAAACTCTGATAGGAAACGATCGACTTGGAGCACAAATATCCAAGTCTGGCCAGGAGCACTGTAGTACTACGCCGAATAAATTCTCTTCAATCGAGGTCAACCCAGGGCTTGAGCCCAGGAAACTCCGGTGGCTAGCATTAACGCAACCACCGAGATAAATTGCTGGCTATTTTAAATCCATGATTCTATTTTTACTAGCCTCTTCTTACTTTCACTTACGATTTTTATAATAATATTTGCCAAATAATGTACGTGGCATTCAGTCATATGAAATTTGTAAAAGGAAGTAGCATTTTTTATGAAATTTTCAATATTAACTTTTGGAATTGGATGCTTTCTATTTTGTTGAAAAATATAGGTTTTGAACAAATTGGCCGTCCTTTGTATTTGATATAAAATTGCGATTACACAATACATTTGTGATTCCATTTATTTGTATACACGGTTGTTGAACGTTGAAATTGTACGCTTTCTTTGCACACCATTATCATTTTTTGAATTGTCAACGGCGACAAATAATGCAATTGACGCTTCATAATAACTATACTGAACTAAAGTCATATTTGATGAAAATCAGAGTGCACTTTCTCCAACCCGACCGTTGTGTTAACGCTCTGTGAAGATATTCGTGTCATTTTACCCGACTTTCCACTTTCACTGTCATATTTAATAATTTTCGATCTTAACTTACGCGCTCAGCTTTCAATGCTTACGTTTATCGTTCTGAAAGTTTACACTTTCTATGTATTCTATGCGTAACAACCAATACAAGTATTATATTACTCGGGTACTCGGCGTTACTTTACACTCTGATATTATTTTCATCGGTTAACAGTTACTGGCCACAGTTAGACTGAGATATACTTTCATCTCGCATTCCTAACGGTATATAAAATCTTCAACACCTAAATAATAACCATGCGATGTAAACATTTTGATCGATTTTTTTATAAATCTCTTTTTGATTTGATTAAAATTTGTTTTACTGTCCATTTTAGAGCATTGACTGCGTACGTGAAATTACTATGGCAAGTAAAATACTTTACGAAGAACAATATGACGATGCCAGACATCTTCGATAAATTGACAGCTATCGATCCTGAAAAATCATGCTTTTTGTATTTGGATGAAGTTTGGAGCTACGCCAGGGTATATATAATTATGTATTATCATTGCTATTATTATTTAATTGGTGAAAATAATTTAATATTTAATTTTTATTCAGATTCAGGAGTACAGTTATCGTGTAGCTAATGTGTTCAAAGCTCACGGTTATCGAAAAGGACAAGCAGTTGGTCTTTTAGCAAACAATTGTCCACAATATCCTGCTGTTTGGCTGGGACTCGCTCGTTTAGGAGCAATTACACCCCTTATTAATAATAACTTACGATCTAAAGCCTTACTTCATTCTATAACTGTGGGTCAGTGCGATGCGGTGATATTTTCAGAAGAGTATGAAGATGGTATGTATAAACAAAATTAGTCTTGAGTCCATCCAAATTCAATTTTGATAAATTAAATATATGCTTGGATTGACTCATCTCATTTCGGATCACATAAATTCTCCTAGTGTAAATTTGTCCCGCAAATATTATTCCCATGAATTCACTGTTATCGTATAAATAAATAGTGTTAACCAAAATTGTTTATTTTTAGCTATTAAAGATATTGCAGCCGATCTTAGTCCGTCAATATCATTATATCGTTGGAGTCCTGCCGGCAACAAGTCCGATAACGCAGGAAGTGACGGCATGGTCAAAGATTTGACATCTTTATTAGAGAGTGCTTCCGTTGTTCCACCAGTTCATCCACCTGATAGAACTTTCCACGATAAACTATTATACATATACACATCGGGAACTACTGGGCTACCGAAAGCTGCCGTTATTACTCATTCAAGGTAAACTTAAATACACATTTAAAAATGTTTGTGTTTTTTTGCTATGTGCGATAAATATGTCGAATGTAATTTGCAGGTATATGTTTATGTGTGGCGGTATTCATTATTTGTGCAAACTCACAAAGAAAGATGTTGTTTACACTTCATTACCACTCTACCATTCGGCAGCTTGTATTACTGCGGTTGGACAAGCTGTGATTTTTGGTTCTACCGTGGCGATTAGGGGTAAATTTTCTGCATCGAACTTCATCAAAGATTGTATTAAATACAATGCTACTGTGAGTTTTATTTGTTTTTATTGTTTATAAACTAGGCATAGACATTCCAAGCATGATACCTACATATATTTGATTTTAACTAATGTCCTAATGAATGATACGTAAAATCAATAGAATAATTACTATTTTGTGTACATTCCGATAGTATTAGTATTTCCACTTTATATATTTTCTATAATTTATTGCAACTGGGGACAATGTAAATGCGCATTTATCGTTAGCTAAAATTTGCATTTGTATGAAAAAATATATCATTAAAAAAAAAAAATGTACAGTATACAAATAATTTCTAATATATTAATAAAAACAGCCATAGAAAAAATTATAGTTAGATTATAGAACAAAAGAACACATAAAAAGTCGTATGTTTCTTCAATACTATATAATATTTGTACACTTATAAAAATAAAATGCGAAATAATATTAAAAACCTCTTATAAATAAATAAAAAACACGCGATCATTTGAAATTGTTTTAATTAGGTCAGCATTTCAATATCAAATGTGGGCATTTGATTAGTTACTTTCGCAACATATAAATATAAAGCAACTAAAATGAATTTAATGGGCATTAACGCTGAGCATTAAATATCTCGCATATAAGATCGGCAACGTCTCAACCTTAACTCGTGTTTAGTTTTAATAATTCGCCAGTTAAAAATTTGTGAATTAATCTGAAAATTTGTCGTAATTAAAATCATATGAGTTTTTCAGTTTTCCTTTTATTTGTTAAATGATCGATTTTTTTTTTATTTCATACCACAAATAAACTATTGCTCAATGTAACAGTTTTAAAAAGCAGCTATTTTTTTTAAATGCATCGTTAAATCGTACCCATTTTAAATTATGGTAATTAAAAATATTTATATCTATAGCACAAGTTTATGGTCAATGCAAAATATTTTCTTTATTAAAAAGTGCTTCCATTGCTCCTCCATTTCTTTCTACGCGAGAAAACATATTAGATATCAATTATATAATTTAGTATTTCCATTTCATTTTGAATTCAATTGCTTATTAAAACTGCATTTCAAATAAGTTCAGATTGAGGTGACTTTGATATTTTTTATGTATACATATATACGATAATGTCATAATTTAATTTCTCCTTGTACATTAGGTCAATTAAGGTTGTTTGGCATTTACAAATATTCAGTAATAATAGTGTACTATATTTTTTTTTACCATAATGCCATTACGGTTAACCCCTGAGTGACACCTATGGTATTAAACTTGTACATATGTATGTATATAAATGTATGGTAAACGGATTATTCGGATTTTCCGTGGTTGAAATTTTTGTGACTTGCGCGAGAACGCTTTTTGTGGAATAATCACCGAACCAAATGTATAGATTATAATTTTGAATTCATATTCACACAGTAGGTAGGATGGTTTTGCCAATGGTTTAATGAGTAACCGTTTCAACAATGAAATCAAATAAATTGGCAAACTCTGATAGGAAACGGTCGACTTGGAGTCATAAATATCTAAGTCTGACCAGCAGCACTGTAGAAATACTCTGAATAAACTTTTCAATCGAGGTCAACCCGGGACTTAAACTCAGGAACCTCTTGGTGCTAAATATAACCACAGAGTTGTGAATAATAATGATCAATAACTTTTTTTTTTTGACAAATAGTCAAGCAGTCTACCATAGTTACTGGCCATCTATTTACTAAACATATCAAGTATAGTTACTGCTAGAATAAATAGAGGCTATAAAGTTTGTTATGAATTGAAAATAAAAAAAATGTAATTGTGTTTATTTTACATAGGTTGCAAATTACATCGGAGAAATGTGTAGATATCTCTTAGCTGTTCCTCCTGGTCCAATTGATAAGCAACACAAACTTCGTTTGGTATTTGGAAATGGCTTGAGACCTCAGGTAAATATTATATAATATGACTGTGCACTTATTTAAACAGTGTACATATTGTATACTTATAGTGTCGCTTTGTAAAATGTAGTTATATAATGATACTTCCAAAAATTTTGTATTACAATTGTTGCTTGGTGTATTTTAGATCTGGAAACAATTCATCGATCGTTTCAATATTCCTATAGTAATTGAATTCTATGGGGCTACAGAAGGAAATGCTAATATAGGTAAGTTTATAGTTTTTTTTCAGTATTCCATATGTAAAGATATTTGAGTGTGTTTTGTAACCGATTTTATATTTTAATTCAGTGAACTGTGACGGTACTATCGGTGCTATCGGTTTCGTATCAAGAATTATCCCAAGTGTCTATCCAATTGCTCTTATTAAAGTTGATCAGTATACCGGAGAACCTATACGCAATTCCAAAGGACTATGTCAGGTACAATCATAAAATATTAAATACATGATATGTAGTATGCAGTATACATTATAAACCTGTTATATTGAATTTTTAGATGTGTCAACCGAATGAGCCTGGTGTTTTTATTGGAAAAATTCAGCCAAACAATCCTACACGAGCATTTTTAGGTTATGTAGACAAGGCAGCTTCGGAAAAGAAAATTATTCGGGACGTTTTTACGCACGGAGATTCCGTTTTCATTTCAGGTTAATATTTTAAAACCAGGTTTATTATGATGACATGTCAATAAATGAATAATGAATGCAATGATTTGTTTTCAGGCGACATTTTGGTTTCTGATGAGTTAGGATATTTGTACTTCAAAGATAGAACTGGTGATACTTTCCGATGGCGGGGTGAAAATGTGTCTACTAATGAAGTTGAGGCTGCTATATCGCAAATTATCGATCACAGGGATGCTGTTGTTTACGGAGTTACAGTGAGTTTTTCGAAATTATTTATATAATATAAATAAAAAAGTCGTTATTTTATTTTTACCTTTCTTTAGGTGCCTCACATAGAAGGACGTGCTGGAATGTGTGGAATAGCGGATCCGGCTGGTACTTTAGATCTGACCAAACTGGCTGCAGGATTATCTCGAGACCTACCACCGTATGCTCGTCCTATTTTCCTCCGGATTCTCAATCAAGTTGACATGACAGGTAATATTATTGAAATTATTTATGCAATACAATCGAGCAACAATATTTACAAATAATTTTATTTACAGGAACATTCAAAATGAAAAAAATTGATCTTCAAGAAGATGGTTTCAATCCTAGTGGTATAAAGGATAAAGTATATTATTTAGATACGAAGAGTGGTCAGTACGTTTCACTCACAGAAGATATTTATGAAAAAATAAATTCCGGACAAATTAGACTTTAAATTATATACGTATGTATATAAATTGAGAGAAAAAAAAACACTTACAAATATTTTGTGCACTACAATTACTATTTTAGTGTATGGAATATGTGAAAACTGTGATTTAACTGTTGTATGTGCTCACATTTTTATGCATTTTTTAAATTTATAAATTGTTTATGTGGAATTCGGCATAGCAATAAAATTATATTTATCTTTCACAATCAATATGTACATTTCATATGAGTATGTTAAACGGTTGAAATTGATTAATTGTTCAGTGCTATACTGAATAGCAATAATTGTAGAAGCTTTATGCTTTTTGCTTCCCTAATTGTTTAGGGCAAGTGTTTTAACTTCCAAAATATTTTAATTACTAAATAATACCCATAGTCTTTTATTGTGCATTATCTAATGCATTGTTGATGTTTCATAATTTCGAGACTATCGTAATATGTTATTCATTCCAAATTAATAAATATTCATATCAATATATAATTATGACACTTAGTTTATGATTAAAATTCTGTTTTGAAGAATCGGTGCTATCAAAGAATCGCGCATGACAATAGATGAATATGAAAATTTTAGTTAAAAATGTATATATGATTAGAGAGTTGGATATGATAAAGCGAATCAAAGACTAATGATATTTTAATTTACAAATTCAATGTAGTGTGATTGGAATAATTGTGAATTTGAATGAATTATTACAATAAATTACTTTTTTTTTAATGTTTTTACTTTTCTATTTGATACTATAGTGTCCATTTATACATATTAAATTATATATTTCATTAATAAGCTGGAATGGGTAAATGATATGTAATTAAACACCACACATACAGCAGCGCACACACTGAAATTATTATAAATCATTGAACTGCAATTTGTAAAATGATTTCTAATTTTTTATTCCCACCTTAAAATTTTTTAGTCTCAATTTCTTTGCGGGGATTGTATAAACGAAATATATTTAATTTTTTGACACTAAGTGTATATTTTTACATGATTGTTAAAATATTTTTACATTAAAATTATAGAACTGTTAAATATTGTTTATTATAAATATATATTTCTTCAATGCATGTTCCCTCATTTGACACTTATTTTCTTTCTCTTATTTACATTTGAATTGAGAATAAGCAGAACAATGTTTCTATTGCTTGTTAGGTGATCCCTATTTTGAGTCACAGCCATTGGCTTCAATGAAGAATCTCTCACTTAATTCTGCCCTTTTAACTATGAACGTATTGAACAATGCTCTCATGATAAGTATGCACCAATTGTTACTACATTTCTAAATTGAAAACGCAGGAAGTTCCAAATTAAATTAGTGTGTATTACATGCGCGAGAATTTTAAGCTTCTTGTCAATCACTACATGTAGTACATTGTATATTTCAAAGTGTTATTTATGTATAAAATTTACAAAACATAAGTACCTACGATCAATCATATTGATTATTGCCTTCGGCTCTACATATGTATATAATTAAATAACTTTTAAAATGGCAATATAGCAATCGATACTGTGTAAATAATATTTTATTTACTGAAATTAATTTCCTTCCCTGAATATATATGTATGTATGTTGTTATTATGGGGTGATGGCAATTTTACATATTGACAATATGAGCATGCGCTCATTCGTAACCCTAAAATAACCGCAACTCAATAATTTAATGCCTTTTTTGGTTACGCAAACATTGATAGGATGGTAGCGTAATTTATATTTATTACGGTGATAGCTTACTTTAAATGTTTGGTATATTTTTTATAGGTTTATATTTTAAATTTTGATTATTCGTATTCAGGGCTGCGCCGAGGAGTTCAGCCGCCTGTGTGCAAACTTAAATCAGGCGATCTTTAATTTCATCAGAATTTGCATAAATCATATTAATTCGGGGTATAGTGTTGAAAAATTTAATCACAACAGACAGAAAACCAAAAAGTTTAGTTTTGAACAGGACCAGACGACAAGAGATACTGAACGTTATCAAGTTCATTCCTGAAAATATAGTGTTTTTACCCCCAATCCCACATCTAGGATATTGTTCTTTCGATGACCAACCAATACTCAACATCCTTGAAGAAATACATCTAGCAGTCGTAAAGATAACAGAATATAAAATACCTAGCTCTATGGGGACCAAAGCTATACCTGCTATCCCGTTATTTCCCCGAATTATAGTTTGTGTACCTAATAAGTATGTACATATTTAGTTGAAATCCTAAAAGATAATTCAATTTCGGTCATATGTATATCGCAGCTAAAACAATGCCAACAAAACGTACGAATATGATAACAAAAGAAAAACTTCTATATATGTATATACTGTTTGCTACCAATGTTTCCTCTAGGCTAATATATGGCGCTAACTCTCTGAGCATTTACCGCCATCTATTGACAATTTATTTAATTAATTTTGTTTTATATTGTTTATGTGTAGGTAGGTAGTTTTTACAATTATTTTTTCATATTAAACAATTAAATATATTTAAAAGGGGTCTACCTCACGGGACCGAAAGTGAAACGCCCGAAAACGCAAATATCGGAAGCCAGAAATCGAAAATCGAAAGATCTTAAGTCGAAAGCTAAAACAAGGATCTCTCCCCCCGTCGTACATACTCACTTAGTTTGCGCGAGCAGGATACAACAGGAACAAGAGGAACAGGCTTTTCTTCCCGTAATCTGCGCGCGCACGTTAAACAAGGTTGTATGACAAAAAGAGAGATAATTTCACCGCATGCCACTCATATATATTATATATACATAGTACCGTTTACCATGCACCTTTTTTTTTTTTTGATTTTTCGACTTAAGATCTTTCGATTTTCGATATTTGCGTCTTCGGGCGTTTCACTTTCGGTCCCGTGAGGGAGACCGGCCAACACCCATGCGATGATATTTCATCGGGCACAACACTTGTATAAATATAATAGTAACAGTCTAAATCTAGCACTGAAGGATATATTACAAATACTCTATTCACGCATAAAAATAATAAATTGACATGCATTTGAAGTAGTAGTACTAAATTATATAATCCCAAGACACAGTGCGCGAATGCACTCGACATAGTCGGAGAGTCGATGGGAGTAAATGAAATCGTGTACATTTATGGTCGATGTGAGAAATTTCCATCAAATCCTGGAAAATGGTCGAACGGGTAACGAATGAAAACGATCATCCGATCGGTCGTTTCAGTTGATCTGGATAATCCAACAGCTGCATTGTCCGGGTTTCTCACCTTCGATGAGTGGCGACCGCGGTTCTGCGTTAATGTGATTTGTATTTCAGGTGGTAGAGGGTTGAAACTCCCCTAGGCTTGGGGTAGGAGGGTGGGCCAGCTGTGCGACAGGGGTTGTGCGCGCGTCGCTCGCTCCAGACCTTTGCAGCTTTAGCCGGTACGGTAACAAATTACATAATTATATTAAGCGAGGAGGAGTTGAGAGGTGGCCGTTGCACACCAGTCAATAGTGGGTGACGATTGCGTCAGGCAGACGATCCAGGAAGTGGGCGAGGGATGCATGCCCTTCTGGCGCTGATGGCCCTGATGGCCGGTGCGGCTGCCGCTGCATGGGCTGCCTGGGCTGCCTGGACTAATTGGGGACTTTTGCCGAGGCTTCTGCTGCTCAATCTGCTCGCTGCTGTCCCCTTCATCGTCAAGTATCGTCGCAGGATCCACGTCGTCGCCAAGACCCTTCCCAGAGATATTAAGTTTGTATTTTCACGGTCGATCATTTCATTCGTTTTCATTTCGACGATGTTGTATATGTATTTTCACTGTGTCTTGGGATTATATTCACATGAATACGACATTATACAATGTCGTATTCATGTGCGCATAAGTAGATGCGTGATTCGTTCAATCGTATTAAGTGAACATGCATAAAAGGTTACCGTTTCGGTTGTAGAAGTGTTAACGTAAAATGTGTCGATTTTGATTGCACAACCGTTTTGTGTGTTGTTGTTTATTTTTAAGAGGGCTGTACACCCGAAACCTTAATTTTGTTGCCGTTCCTTTCTTCGATATATATATATATTGAGTGAATGTATATATTGAGTTAATGCGACAATATATATCAATATATATATATTGCGACAGTTGCGCTTCGGCCAGATAAAACGTAATTTAAATCGACAAAATCGAGGTTTCGCATTCTCCTATTTTCTCGTCCGAAACTGGACCAATTTTTAAAAAAATTTCATCATCGGTATGAGAAAGATATTTTCTGTGCAACTATGCGCGTATTTTTTTTTAAATCGACCGCTAAATAAGCACGCTGGACTCTTTTCGTGGGTGTAAAAAAGAGGCGATTTTATAGATGTTTGGCGGCTCCTAGCTCTTATGAAAAATAACTAATCAAAAAAATAAAACGATAGATGCATCCCAATGGTGGATATCTATAGCATATTAAAAAATAATTTATCTAGTGCCATAATTGAGGAAGGGAGAAGTGTAATACGTTTGTATGGACAAGGCGTTGTGGTCAAAGAGTTTTTAAAATTGGTAATCTACAAGGAAACTTGAATACAGCAGAGTAAAAATATTTACTCGATGAAATTTAATGATTACTTTTCATTTAAAAATGTACTTTAATAGTAAAATAATATTGTGCTATAATATGTTAATGTAAATTCACGCTATATTTGTTATTTATTAATTAACTAGTTGTTTTACTCGGCTTCGCTCAGTATTTTTAATATAAACAGTTTAAACATGGCGAATCTATTCATTTGTTTTTTTATTAAATTTATTTGAATCGACAAAAAAAAAAATTCAACCAATCGAATCGTCGTCATAGAAATTTTGACGTGTTTTCGATGTTCTCAACCAAAAATACTTACATACAAAGTCTCTTTCGACATTATGTATTAGATTACATCTTTTTAAGACATATGCGATCAATCAATAGGCCGCGAAATTAAAAAAATACTGCTAATAGCACTTTGCTTTGTTAATGACTGACTTAGTGAATGATTAAGTCATCAAATTTTTCTTTTTATAATTACTACTTCTTTCTTCAAAAGAAATCAAGAAAGAATTGCGTCTATTTAAGGTTGAAATATTTATAATTATTTTTCAAAAAGAAAATACATATATTGTATTATTTAAACCATGTAACTTTAACTGCCAGATTGGAATTTCAAAAAATCAAGTTTTAAATCTTCTAAACTTTAAAAACTTGAATCCATTTTTAGTTAAATCAAATTATTCCTTTCGATGAGCTAATCGTTGATTAATTAATCACATTGATTTACATTGTTTTTGAATATTATAAACATTAAAATATACTAAACGATTCCAACATTTTCCTGTATATTTTTAGAGGCGAAGGCATCTATTCAAAAGCATAAAAAAAAATGATATGCCCTAAGCATGAATACATTTTATTTTAGACTTAATTTACATACATAAACAGCATAAAAAAAACTCTTTGAATGAAATAAAAAAAAGATGTTGACTTTGAGATGACCGTCAAAGGCCTATAATACATTTATGTATTATTGGATTAAACTCTTGAGAGCCTAGTCCAGTCTGAATGAAGCTCTATTGATTTTAATTTCAGCTTGACATTTTCTTTCATCGTGTCTGCTTAGAAACAGACCAATAGAATAAATTTGTATTTGTTAATTTTATATTCCAATACGGAATAACTTTGACGAAGAAACTACTCAATTATTAATGGAAATTATACTCGTTTTGCGTCCAAACGAATATATTAAATATTCTGTCGATATTGACGTCTTTGACGATTGTTTGTGTTGAATAATTTATATGGTAATTATTTGACCTATTTTATTACTCCGCAATGTGAAGGTTCTAACTTATATAGTTCACACTATTAAAAACACGCAATAAAAACACTGACAATTTACTTTATTTATTAGATTTTTTACATTAGCTAATCAAATACTCGTCGATATAACGTCAGATATTATACATATGTGTTGATACATTAATTTTGAATAGAAAATATATGAAATATTTGTATCTAATATGATTCCAAATTTCAGATTTTTATATCGGTATTGCTATGGAATGATTCGTTCTAAGAAATGGGATCATGATAACGAAACTGTATCCAGTCTGTTTACAAAACGTGCTACCAAATATCCCAAAAGTTTATGCATCATTTGCGAAAGCAAAACGTGGACGTTTGAAGAGGTTTTAATTTTACTTTACATTCACATCACTTCTTTGAAAATGTATTAGACTTTTTTGTATTAATTTTTAATCATTTAAAGGTTGAACGATACTCCAATAAGGTTGCTCAAGTGTTTTGGACAGCTGGACTGAGGCGCGGAGATGTTGTATGCGTCTTTATGCCAAATTGTGCCGAGTACATATGTGTTTGGTTGGGCCTTTCAAAATTGGGAGTTATATCTGCCTTGATTAACAGCAATTTACGATATCAACCATTGATTCATTGCATTAACGTGGCTAAAGCAAGAGCGATGGTTTTTGAACAATCTCTTGCTGAAGGTATATATTAAAAAAAAAAAACACATGTAATTCAATATTTTTAAATTTCTCAAATATAACAAAAATGTTTCGTAGATGTTTTTGCCATCGAAGACTCACTTGGAGATCTCCCATTATATTGTTTGGGAGATTTTAAATGTAAAACCACCAAACGAATCAATTCACTAGTATCATTATTGGACGAAATGCCACCACTCATGCCGCCTATTGTAACTCGTCCCAATTACAAAGATTGTTTATTATATATTTATACTTCTGGTACAACCGGGATGCCCAAAGCTGCTGTTATTCCAAATTCAAAGCAAGTTTTTACTATAAAACATACACTTTTCACATTACTGCGGTATTTGTTCACATTAATTTTTAAAATTCTAGATATCTGCTAGTCGTCGTGGCAACTGTTCATATGCTTGGTTTGAAATGGTGGGATAATAACAAAATCGGAGACATTATGTATAATCCACTACCTTTGTACCATACAGCTGGGGGAATTGTTGGAACTGGAGCCGCTCTCGTAGATGGTATACCCACCGTCATCAGACCGAAATTCAGTGCTTCTAACTACTGGAGTGACTGTATAAAATACAAATGCACGGTATAGATAAATAATTGACGTTGCTAATTAAGAAAATGCATATATTTTACAGATATAATATAATGCATTCCAGGTAGCTCAGTATATTGGAGAGATGTGTCGATATTTATTGGCACAACCTCATCGCCCTGAAGATTCAAAGCATTCAGTTAGAATAATGGTCGGTAATGGAATGCGTCATGCTATATGGCAAGACATGGTTGATAGGTGTTAATTTTAATTTTGTAATATTGATTTTTTCACACGCTTGATTAAAGATTGAATTCTCACGTATATGACTATTGCAGATTCAAAATCTCTCAAGTTAATGAAGTATATGGTGCAACAGAAGGAAATGCAAACATAAGTGAGTCTAAATATATGTATGATAATTACAATAAAATTAGTTTATTTATCGGTAATGATTTACTTCCGTGTATTTATAGTTAATGTGGACAACACAGTTGGTGCTGTTGGGTTTGTGCCTTCTTTGTTACCCGTAAGGCTACATCCTATTGCCGTTATCAAAGTTGATGCTACTAATGTGCCAATCCGCGGGCCTGATGGTTTTTGCGTGAGATGTGCTCCAAGTATGAACAATAGATGAAAAAATATACAAAATATTATAAATTTATGTATTAATCTACTGAAAATGTATTACAGACGAACCGGGCATGTTTATAGGATTAATTTCGCAAGGAAATGCCTCACGTGAATTCCATGGTTATATTGATAAGGTATAACAATGAGTAAAACTTTATTCGCATTGTATGTTGTGTACATAAAACCGTTAAAAGAATTTATATTTTAATTTTAGGAAGACAGTGATAAAAAAATTCTAACGAATGTTTTCCGAAAAGGTGAGAAAGCTTTCCTTTCTGGTGATATATTAGTGATGGATGAAATGGGATATTTATTTTTTAAGGTATGTTCAATATATTGTTATGTACATTGAAATAGTTTTTAAGCAATAAAATAGATACATACATGTATGTATACTAGATTAAATAAAACTATTTGTTATAGGACCGAACTGGAGACAGTTTCAAATGGAAGGGAGAGAATGTATCTACAGCGGAAGTTGAAGGAATCATCTTAAACATAACTGGAAATTGTGCTTGTATTGTTTACGGTGTCTCCGTAAGTCATTTCATATTTTAAATGTGTTTTTAATTTAGATTTTACAAAGTAATAAGTTGAAATAGAGAAGCTAGTTGTTGATTAGTACATATAAAATATTCAGATTCCGATGGTGGAAGGCCGAGCTGGAATGGCAGCGATAGCAATCGACGATAAGCAAGATTTGGATTTGGCAAGATTAGCTGCAGGCTTAGACAGGATGTTGCCTTCGTTTGCTCGTCCCTTATTCCTGCGTATTATGAAAGACATAGAAATAACAGGTATTCAGAATTAAAACAATCTTTCGACTTGTGTAAACTTTCTTGGTATTAAATGAGTGATATTTTTCTGCAGGTACTTTCAAATTGAAAAAGCTGAGTTACACAAAAGAAGGTTTCGATCCGGATGTTACAAAAGATGCCATATATTTCCGCACGAATTCAAAAGTTTGGCAACCGATGACAACACAACTGTATAAAGATATATGTCAGGGACGTGTTAAGTTATAAACAGTGATAATATATATATTTTTTGCACATTTCAAATTCCCAAAGCAATTCGTAGATTAGGCAAAAAGGTGTACTAAAGTCGATATGTAGCAAATTTTAATTTATAGTATGTGATTTTCATGAGCAAATTGAAGACCCTAAGCAAATGGTACTTAAAATATAAATCTTATTCATTAGCTTATTGTTAATGCTTGAGGAAGTACAAAGAATGTGCCTTTTCATTCAATGTACGTTTTTCTATATTTAACTTTAAATTCACATAAAGCAATAAAAAAAACGTATCCTTAGCACATATTCGAAAATATAAAAAAATATGAACTTTAACAATATAAGTCCTTTAAAACAATACAAATTCATGTGCCAGATTTCACACACTACTTGCACACTTTCTCACATAAACACTGAATCAATAGGCGTTGGTTAAGGACTACTAAATTTATTGCGAACACCTGAAGTACATATTTTTTTAAGTTAGTCTTACTTATCTAATATAAAACACAATTCAGTATGATGTTAATCTTTTAGTGCCAAAAAAAGGATAATATTTATTAAAATATGTATCGAATTGTTAGTGCCAGATCTAAATATTAGTGTAATATCAAAATTTGACTCTGTAAATTGTACGCATTCATTCATAAAAACGAGGAGTCATTCCTGTTTTAACACTTGGTGTTCATTTATACGTCCGAAATGTTGTAATTTATTTAAAATAAAAGATCGATTGAATACTGTGGATATATATTTTTTATTTAAAATACTGCAAGAGATGATACAATCAAACATTGGGTGGTGGTACAGATCGAATTGATACATAAATAATAAAGTAGAATGTATAATAATAAATAATATGCATATATACAAGTATATATTGTAAAGATAAAGTTAATTATGACGTAAATAAAACAACAAAATATACATACATGTCATTAAAAATAAATATGAAACTGACACGCAATAAGCACAATATGTATACTTAAAAATACTGGATTATAATAAATACTGTAAATATTGACAAAAACTTTCCAAACTTTGTAGGGAGAAATTTGGGAGAGCCAAAAATAAATAAATTGTTCAATAAATTGTGATTTTTATAAATTATTTCGAAAATTATAATGTGACTAGCGTATTTTTATTACTTTAGGACTTTTTTGATTGACACAGTCCAAAGTCAATTATTTTATCATCAGCTTTGTGGGTAGCGGGGGGCTGACGGTGCCAACCAAGCTGTGAGACCACTGCGCCACCCTAGAGTGTCCCTCAATAGAGATTCTTCTTGTTCCGATAATCCTAATAAAGCGCCAACTGCTTTTGTTAATTGACGAGCTTCAATTTCTCGCGACGTGAGAAATTTTATGAGAACATGTTTAAGATACTTTTTGCTCACGTCCGGATCTTCTGCAGAACCTTCCACTACACTACTGCCGAGGGGATCTACCTGTCCACCTCGCAGTTCTCTCTGAAGAGTTTTTCGCATATCTGTGAGTCTATTCTGGAGCACTCGTACACTCTGAAAATCACCAACAAGTAAAGCAAACATAATACAAATTTAACCCTTTGCCCGCGGCAATAAATATAGCGAACAAGCCCTGTCCGCAGCGGCACCTTTTTCGCGAATTTGGCAATCGAGTTTTCGACCTTAAATACAGATTTTAATATTTACTCAAGTAACCAGATATGTTAATTAACGCATACAGTATTATTTTAAACAATAAAATACATAATATATCTCGTAGTTTTGGCTTAATTGTCAAATAATCATTCTTCATACAATTGAGACGTATCGTCTCAATTGTATGAAGACGTGACGTCACATAAACGAGGTTTCAGTATGGTTCCACAAAAAACTAATTTTGACTGGTATATATTCATTTTAAGCAAATTGAATAGATGGCATTCAACTCTCAGTAATATATTCAACCAATTTTGAACCTTAAAACAGTTGAAATAGGCGCATATAAGGCTCAAAATCCCGTGCAAAGTTCAGAAATTCTATGGAAGACAGCCGCGCTACAGACTTGTCGCCCAAAGCTTCCATAGAAGACGGCCGCGGGCAAACGGTTAAAATACTGTTTGAATTTAAAAAGTAATCACGTAAAATAACCTTTGCTTTCTCTGACATTTGACAATTTAAATCTTTTACACATTCTTGAAGTTGCTTCTCCGATGTTAATGCACTATCCCTTTCCGTTTTTAAAAGTTCTATTTCATTTTGCCTTTGTTGCTCTTGATCTCGCAACCCAACTAAAGTATTCTGATCCTAGAGAGAATTAATCGCAAATTAACATTTCAAAAAAAATCGTGTAGTGATTTTTAAAATATAATATAATATATTCACTTCAAGATTTTGTGCAACAGTTAGTGTAAGATTTGCAATTTTTTCTTTCAATTCCACAACTTCAACATCTTGCTGTCGCATTTCTTGCCGATAAATCTCTAGCGTTTGTGACATGTGAGCGTTTCTTATAAGTGCTTCATCTTTATCTCTGCGTTCTCTGTGCAATAAAAGAAAAAAGGAACAATTAAAAATGGACATTTCGATATAATCATGTTTTTATTGTATAAAAATACTGACTTGTCATATCGAGCATGTATTTCATTCAATTCTTTTTTAAGACTTTCATTCTGTTCTTTTATTGCAACTAGCTGGTTTGATAGATCAAGTGAATGCTGTTTCTGAGTTTCGAGTAATACCTGTGTCTTTTCTGTGATATTTTGTTGTTGCTGTAATTCACTTCTTAATTTCTGAACGGATTTAAATAGATTGTCTTTTTCTATTGAACATGTTTCGATTTCTTTTTTTAAAGTAGTATTTTGGTCTTTTTTATTCAGAATTGTTGCTTTTAAACATTTATTTTCATTTTCTAATGCTTCCACTTCCTTTTTACATGTAGTCAAACGTTCTTCTACTTCGGATAAATTGCTCTCCATGTTTACCTATGATAAAAAATTAAATTTGGAATAGACATTTTGCAATATTTAGTTATAATTAAAATTGTATTATGAAAATGATCCAACAAAAATTGGTGTAGAAACACAATAAAATGAATCCTTAAAAACTGAAAATAAATAAGGCGGTAGCTTCTTGTAAATTCCATGCATTTGAAAGGTATGCAAAAAAGCCTATAGCATGAATAATTAAAATACTTTTAAAGTATAGGAATAACATTACAATCCATTTACGATTTAATATAGGCACCGTTTCCATTATTTTATCTTGTATGCATAAACATTTCGTATATTAAATTTATATAGGTCGAATACACACATGTATAAGTTAGTAATCATAGTATAAAAGCTGTATACTTTTTATTTGTTAGAAACAAACATTAAATAATAATAAAAAAAACTATATATGTAAACATACATCATGCATCTTTATTGTCAGTTGTTAGTACAATACAAAAAAAAGCAAAAATGATTAATATAAATAAATATTAATAACAAAATTTGTATAAAAATTCTACTCCATAAAATTTCAAAATAAAACAAAACGCAAAAAATATAACACAAGAATTCGAAATTACGATCAATCAATAGAAGTGAAGACAAAATTAAAAGCCCGCTCCTGAAATGAAAGAAAAGAAATGCTTTGGAGTTTATAGTTTATTTTACGACACCTTTTTAATATAAAAAAAATCACTTCTGATGTACACCGGAAAAGCTGAAATTGTTGTGCATTTTTATTATACATATATATAACAAAAAATAAAGTAAAAATAAATAAATCATTTTACTAAAAGCTATCTAAAAAACCTAAGAACACACAGTGAGAAATAAATTAAAAATAACTGATGATTTCAGTGCAAACAAGCGATGCGATGATCTTTGACATATCAATAGCTTTATATATCAAATGAGTACACTGAAAGGTAATCAGGGGATCGGGAACGGGTAGGGACTCACTGAAATATCACGATGTCGCAAAGCTTCTTCTCGTGCTTCTCTCCTAGCACGCGCTACATCTCCAACTTCTGCAGCCAACAACGCCATCTGTTTTAACATTGTTATATTGGAAACTCAAAACATAGCTAAGAATAACCTTGAACACAATTTAAATAAATTGAACTTCAAAGAAAATTACCCAGGTCTTCTATATTTTTTAAAAATTTAAATATAAATGTTATTTATTATTATACAAATCATCACAGAAATATGTACCTTTGCTTCTTTGTCTTCGAGTGTTGCTTGAGCTTGTTCCAATTGTGTTTCCTTTTCTCTTAACCGTTCGAGAATACCATCTCTCTCTTTTTCTACTCGCCGTCTTTCCGATCCCTCCTCACCAGCTTGTCGAGACAAACGGCCAACCTAATACATACTAAAGCGTGAATACATAACGATAAAAACAATATTACCCCACTTGAACATGATGTGATTACTTGAGTTTCAAGTGTTGCAATTTGTCCGCTCCAAGAAGTTTTTATGTCGTGTAAATGAAGTTGGGCTTCTTCTAACCTACGTCTCAGAGAGGTTTCAATTGAACTTGCATCAGATGGATTGTTTTCATCTAACAAAATCAATATTTAGTACATAAATATTATTATAATCATCTTAAAACTATTTAATTTCAAAATATACCATGTAAGGGTTCTTCCACTAAAGACAAACGGTGCAAAGCATCTTCGGTAGCTTGTGCTAAGCGTATCCTCTCCATTGCCCAATCACGCCGTTCCATTTCGATTTCTTCCTACAGTTAGAAAGTCATAATTACTGTTAAACTACTCAACACCTAGTTAATTGTGAAAAAAGAGAATATACCATTAATGTATCTAATTGATCTTGAGTTCTAGCAGCTGTAGCCGATGTTATTGCTAATTGTTCTGATAAATTTGACCTCTTTCGACTTTCCTCGCGAGCTTCTCTTCGTGCTGCAGCTGCTTCACCACTCCAAACAGCTACATTGAAAAATGGGCAAGATTGAAATATGCGTTCTTCATTAAAAACTAATTTAATATGACATACAAAATTAAATAATATACATACCTTGAGCGGCTTGCATATTGTTTTGTAACGATGTTATTTTTTCACTCCATTCTCTTTCCTTTTCTTCGATATCTAACATGTGCTGACGTTCTTTTTTCTCCAGTGCTTGTACATGTTCTTTTTTTATAGATTCAATGTACGATAACAGTTCATTTTCTTTTAATGTAGCACCATTTATTGACTCGGATATTTCATTCTAAAAACCAAGATAAGAGTTACGCTATATATAATACATATAACTGCATGCATACAAGTACACATATAAAAAACGAGTTAGTAAATGTACCTGCGAAGTCATAAAATTTTTGTTATCAGTATCTGTCGATGTACAACTAGACGTGGAATTCTACAAACCGACAAAAATTATCGACTTGTACACTTAAATACCAATTTAAAGATATGCAAATTTTTCAAATATATGTACCTGTCGAGGTGAACGAGGTCTAACGGGGAATCTTGGTTGTATATCATTTCCGGTCTCTTCTTTAATCTTGTTCTTTAAAGAAGTGAACATTTTGGCAATCATATATTCTGCAAAAACACAGTAACAGTAAATTTAGTATGTAGTTTTATTTTCAAAAATAATATATCATTGGCATACATTTTTTATTTGGAGTCGGATACTTGAATAGTTCAACAAATATATGGATGTGTTGTCATTCCAAAAAAAAGATCAATTGTTCATGTAATTTAAAATCAAGAAATCTGATTATAGAAAGCAATGGTATGCTGTTATTTTTCCATTAAATTGTACAAAATAAAAAAGGATTTACCGAATTGCAGTTGTCAAAATATTACTTACACGGGTAGGATCCGTCAAAGAAAAGTACGTCTATATATGAAGCGATCTTTATAATAACCAATACGATAAACATTTGATGAAATTTTCACGAATGCACTTACGAAATAATCAGTTACAAAATCGGAGAACATATTGGGATGTCACAATGTGAACGTTGAAGGTGAAACGAGCGGAGTAAATGGCATAATACCTGGTCAAATGCAATATGGTAACACCTGTCAGTGATTACAGAACAGGTAAATTAACATCAAGTGTAGATAAAGCTGATAAGGAAGCGTATCGATCCGACGAGTATATATATATTATAAATGTGGGCGGTTGCGGGGTTGCGTCTGCCGCTCACGTCAAACTATCGAGGATTAGGGGTGTGAAGTGGGTGGGGAGCGGGAGGGGAGGCGGGGCAGATGCCCCCCTTGCCGGTGACACAACACCAACTGACACTAGAAACACGCCCAAATACGGAAAAGCACGACCATTACCATTATATATATATCAGCTGTAAATGTGAATAAAACATTGCGTATAAAATTTTTAGACGCAGGCATGAAAACATACTGAAGATGAGCATTTTATTTGGGTTTGTGGGAGGCTTTAATTGAGTAAATTCACGTGACTTGGGCCAATTGTTCTGTTAGGTCGTGAGATAAAATCAATCACTTTTTAAATACATATTGTTACGTATACTAAAAAGAGCCGCCGAGAGAGCGTCCTGAGAGACCGTGTGACCGGTATAAGTGGTTTTAAGGATTAGCGATAGGCTAAGTGCAAGTAAGCTAAACAATGATTGCACTTCCCAGAATTGACCTGTACCGTACGGAAGACATATCCGTACGTGACCATAACAATAGGTAAACAAATTAGACGTCGAAGATGTCCTGAGAGATCTGTAAGACAGGGAAGGTATGTTGACCGTATCCCGGTCTAACGAAACACGTGTTGTGTAGTTTGAAAGAGGATCGTTTATTTTTGTTCAAATGGTACAATGGTTATTGTATGTACGAAGAGGTTTCTTCGGAGATGTGATCTAGTTGAACTCTAGAGGCTCACTCTGCCGGTGGAGGTTGCTGCGTTGCTTTACAAACGTTTTGGGTTGAAGTGTGTCGTGTGCACATATTTTGTTCTTGGTACTCGCGCTGCCCTAGTTATGCTGCGAGCGTGGTTTTATGGGTTCATACGCCTGGACGTAGTTCGTGGTTTTTATGGGTTCAGTGAGTTCTTCCTTTGTTTCCCAGACACGTGTATAGAAACACGTGTCGACCTTTTGACGAGGCGAGCGTGTGCCATGCGTTAATGACTTTCCTGGATATGTGTCGCAGTGACCTGATG
Organism: Arctopsyche grandis; assembly: GCF_051622035.1. Classification (NCBI taxonomy): domain Eukaryota; kingdom Metazoa; phylum Arthropoda; class Insecta; order Trichoptera; family Hydropsychidae; genus Arctopsyche; species Arctopsyche grandis. The sequence goes on from NC_135362.1 coordinate 21,459,090, forward strand.
AGATCATTTCAGTTGTACTATATGCCTACAGATCTATCCCTTATAAGGCGATACTTAGGCGATATCAATTCATTCTGGACTGAGCACTGCCAGTGCGTGTATCTCCTTAATCATCAATAAATCCTGTGAGACGACTGTTGGCCTTTTACTTGGATCCTCCACCCACCCCTACGCAACAATATAATAGCGGTCTCCCTCACGGGTCCGAAAGTGAAACGCCCGAAAACGCAAATATCGGAAGGCAAAGATCGAAAATCGAAAGATAAAAAAGGGTGCATAGTAAACGGTACATATTCTCGTAGATACTATCTTAATTTGCGCGAGCAGGATACAACAGGAACAAGAGGAACAGGCTTTTCCTCCCGTATTCTGCGCGCGCACATTAAACAAGGCTGTATGATAAAAAGAGAGATAATTTCACCACATGCCACTCATATATATTATATATATATATATATATATATATATATATATATATATATATATATATATATATATATATATATATATATATATATATATATATATATATATATATATATATATATATATATATATATATATATATATATATATATATATATATATATATATATATATATATATATATATATATATATATATATATATATATATATATATATATATATATATATATATATATATATATGTACATAGTACCGTTTACCATATCATGTAGATGCTTTCGGGTCATAGACATGACAGAAACTGTAATATAAATAAAGAATGAAAATAGTAAGTAAAAAATTAGAGTTCCAAAATACGCTTAATTACACTGAGCAACAAAAAATCACGTTTTTTAGTTACCAGAGCGGAGACTAACCAATCTTTACTAAATTTGACCCACTGAATTCGAATATGGTAATGATTTTTGTTGGTTGGTGATCATTTACGAGATATGAGCGTTTAAAAAATGCGCGGTTTTTACACTGTTTTGGCTTTTGCGGTCTTTAATTCAAAATATAGTATAGTTGTGCTCAAATTGTGTATTGGAATCAATAGTCAGATGTTTTTTCTATTGATTGTGATTTTTTATTGTTTTAAAAAACTTATAATTAATTGTCTAGCAAATTTTAAAAGTCAAAAATATATTTTTTTTTTTGCGTTTATTTGCCCACTTTTTTATTTCACCACGTTTATAAGGATTGGTTTTCTATCCCAATTTTTTTTTTTATCTAAACGTACTAACTCGAGTGGTTTTTGCGTAAGAAAGACTTTCGTTCAGTTTTCGTATGCGTATAACAGAAGCGTTTGTGCAAGCGAGATGGCAAACGAGAGTCCCACCACACGCGCGTAAGCGACGGACTTGCCATCTCGCTTGCTCTCATACTAACGATAACTGTCATACTAACGAAAACTCTAGTGCCAAATATTCCGCATTCGCGGTTTTCATAGCAAAAATTGTCTTTGTGACCATCGCAATGTGACTAATAATCCAATTACCATTTTTAGATTGATAATAGTTATTTTTTCATATTGAGAGTTTAGAAATTTGGGCCCTCATGCTTTGCATGACTCTGCTGCTAGGTAGCTACGCCACTGATGAACAATATTTGGTCTAGTGATAAAACGCAATTGAATGTTGAAACATCAAAATGTTTGCGAATCACTTACATGTTTAAGAATTAAACGGTTCTTTGTAGAATTTTATAAGAGCATTCAAGAAAATGAATATTTTTTTTCATAAATATACGTTTATGACTTCAATGTTCTTGACTTCGACGGTGGTTGCTTGGATTTTTAAGTTAATGTACCGACACATTTGTTTATCGGTAGGTTGGTTTTAGTTTTGAAAGTTCTTTAAAAAAAGTAGTGGAGTGTATGTAAGTGTAAGAATTTTAGAAACAAGTTTAGTGTTTTCGAATTATCACCATTTAATGCTCTGCAAATCATAAACATAAAAAGGTTTGCGGCTGCTATGCAGCTGAACGACAATTGGAGTCGCACTATTGCAATTTTTTTGTAAACATACTTACCCTGACTTATAATCATCAAAGATCGTCGTTGAGACGATGCACAAAAAATGGTTCACTATTGTCAACCATGCTTTTTGGCTCATTTGCTTTGTAGCGGTCTATTGTAATTTGACGAGCATCCAGCCAACGCCGAAGACTAATAATAATCACTGCAGCATTTGTCGAATAAACATATTTCAAATACTAAATTTATTTGTTTACCATAGCACACATTTACAAAGTTTGATTTTTATGCTAAGAAAATGCAGGCAATCACACAGTAAAACTTTATTTTTATAAGGTTTATTTTCGTGTAATCACGATCGGAAATCAAGCACCTGATTAGACAATGATTTGTCAAAATCATTGACATATTGGTCGGCTAGAGATTTGGCTTCACGATATACATACATACATACATATGTATGTAAATCGTCATCTGATAATTCAACGACATTTTTTCTTTGCAGGAAAGCGAACTTTGACACAGTCATTAAATGACGTGAATGAACATTCAATTGCACCAAGGTTACTTCTAGTGCCGAATTGAAAATTCTTACTTTTAGATAAGAGATTGATGATTCTATGTCAATTTTGGATTCAACCCTTATTTAATTGCAATTTTATGAAATTGTTACGAATTCTTCAAATTTATTTCTAAAATTACTGATCTCGTCATATGAATTTCTAATGATAGACTGAGCACTGATAACATCGTCGTTTTTTGATTGAAGGAGCTTTGAAACAAGGTTGAGAGGCCGAAGAATTTTATCAAGGAGTACGAGTAGGAGAATAAATTCGAAACTTCCTATTTTCTTTTGATTGTTCATCTGGTTGGTCCCTTTGCTTCTGATTGTTCATCCTTTTTTTTACTTTTTAAAATTATTTCTGTAAGAGACTTTAAAACATCTGTACATATGTATATGTATCTCAAAGTTCATTGATGGAATCTAATCTGGACGACCAACAAGTCGGGTACACTCTCTTTAAAGTAACTGACAGTGAATTTTCCTTAAAAACTTCCCACCTGTTAATACTTATAAATTTGTAAGTTTTATTGGTTTTTACGCCTCATGTAATTTTGTTTTATTGTTTTAACACTGGAAAAATATATACAAGAATAAGAGAACTCTCAGCTTTATGTACATAAAATAAAACGACATGCAAATAGGTTGAAAAATAAAAGAAGTTTTTAAAAAATTTGTCACAAAGAAATTACAGAACAAGTTTCAAAATTATTGAAAAAGGAGCTCCGCTTTGCGTCGCCCCCCGAATTGCAGGGTCTGCGGGTGCGGTCGCTACGCCACTGTCCTCGAGTCAAATAGACGTCTATGGTGATCACAAACTTTGTAGTAAATGACTTCCAGTTGAGGTTTTATTCAGATTTTATTTTAATATTTCGATTTGTTGCTTATTTTCATTGTATTCAATTTATAAACGATATTCATAGTCATAGATCTTCTCAGACTTTTAATAATACTGTTTGACAAATGACAAATTTTTTTTTTGTTCACAGACGAGATATGACTTTTCTTATAGATATATGCCAAGTGAACACGAATCTGGTAATAAAAACTGTTGATTGGCTCGAGATTCGGAGATATGTGTTTTTTAAATCGCGGGATTTTTCTATATACATACATACATTGACATATTTTCAAAATATGTCAATTTCCTTTTTAAAATGAATATTGGAATCTATAGTTGGGTATTTTATCTTTCATTTGTAGTAATTTTCAGCTTTCAAATCTCTCTAAGTAGTCGTCCAGTTCAAATCAAAAGTACGTGTTTTCACTTGGGATTTTTTCCCACTGTTAATACTATTTTATATTGAGTATTTTCTATTGAAGCATGTTTATTGGGATAGTGTTCTGGCCACACTATTTTTTGTCTTCGTTTAAAAGGGTTAATTGGAAGTGTGCTGCATTTTAAATGGGTAAAATTGCGAGCAAAAAGCTCGTCCTAGTATTTATACGAATCTGAATTGAATTAATAGGGATAATATATTTAATTATCTTTATATGAGAATTAAATAAAATTGCACTTAGAAAAATCATATTTCGACTAATCTTGTGGATTAATAACAAAAATTCTATTGATAACTCGCTTACCTCGATAAAATAAATGAATTTTTCTTATATGTAGATATTTACTGGGCATATATCTATAAGAAAACTCATATCTCGTCTATGAACCATTTTTCGTGTCAAACAGTGTAATCAAATGAAGAATTGATCTATTTAATATACATAGGTCAAGTTTTTTACTCAGAGGTGACTGGCGTATGCGGTTGCCAGATTTATTCCAGTCAAACCAGGACCCCCCTCCCACCCGAAAAATTCATTCGGGACACTGGGACACGAGGCTTTAAACCGGTGAGCGTCCCGATCAATCGGGACGCCTGGCAAGGCAACCCTACGTATGCCATATGCTTACATATGTACATATATTAAATGCCGCAGTTTGTTCTCTTCTGTGGCACGTACCAATTTGATGGATTCGTCACCTGTCGCAAGGGGCATCAAGGTTCTCAACCAGATTTCTGTTGGCTTGGATTTGTGTAATCTAAAATATGCTGATTTGGTTGAGGGATTATTTAATTTGATATCGTAAATGTGTGCTAATATTGTATTTGTTTTTATATATAAATTTATTTGTTTCATATTTTATTTTCATCTGATATTTAACAAATCCATTATGCTGAATTCGTACATTTTATTAGTTTCATGTATATATTGTATGTACATATTCATAAATAAAAAATATTCAAAGAATTCAGCTCACTATTTTTGATATTCCAAATATATTCGAAAATTAACCCATTGAAAAAAAAATAGACAGTGTTTGAATCGGAGTCGTGTTTCTTTTCCACAACCCTAACTTAAAGACTTACCATTGTATGTTCATGCACACATGACTTTTTAGGTAAACAGCATGATTTTTCAGTTGCTCCTAACGTTTTGATAGTACATATTATGCACAAACTTGTATTGTATGTAATTTCGTATATTCACACAAAAAGTAAGATATAAAATATGTAAATAAAAGAACGGTTGACATAATTACTTGTTTATTAACTATATACTCAGAACTGATCCAGAGATCTTCATCACATCATCATTAACTTACAAATATAATTTCATAATGTTGACGTATGCACACGTCAAAATCATGGTATATTGTGAATTTTGAGAATTGAAATTTTTTCCTGACATTGGTTTTTTCTTTTTAATTAAAAACAAGAATTTGATATCTTTGTAATTTTCACTTATTTACATTTTCGTTATCATTTTGATATTGAAAAATTATGATAAAAATTTAGTTTTTTTTTTTTTTTTTTTTTGATTTGGAATAAGTCATTTTTAATGATAATATAATATTAAAAATATCACAAAATTATTGAAATAAAATTTGAAGAAAATATTAATTCTAAGTTGCTAGTGATTTTTTATCCAAAGGAAGGATATATTCGATGTAGATTATTACATAAAATATAAAATCAAAACAAATTTTAAATAATTACTATGAGAGAAATCATTTTATTCATATAGCATACATACTTATTAAACTGTATTATTTAAAAAAATGTATCCATTACAATTTATCCAAAACAATTTATCTAAAGTGCATTGTCACTATTCTCATTTAAGGCTTTACAAACAAAACTGCAGTGATAAATTTAAACTTATCACACGTCCATTTCAAACATTATGTATTATAATTTTTAAAACATATTTAATCACATTCAAAATTATGTACGGTGTTTGATACATACAGATATACCAGTACAGAGTCTTTGTTTGAGGGAGCCAATATGACAATAGACACCCAGCTGTTCAGACCCAATAATCAGATACCCAGACTAATCTCATTGCACAACATGTCTTGTCGTTTGTCTTATTGGTTCATTTTAAATAAACTAATTACTTATTTGGTCTATTAAGTAAAACTAGTTGATTTCATATTTGAGATCGATTTTTAGGATTGTAAAACTTTTGTTAATGACAATGGGTAGCAAATAGAGTGCCTAAATACTTTATGCGATTTGGGGTTCACATTTATATGTAGTAGGTATATCTCGGGCGGAAAATTCTTTAAATTTTTTAAAACAACGCTCAAAGGAAACTATGATCTTGAACTGATCGCAGGAGCAAATCATTTATGCAATTCGAGTCATCCGATATTTGATGAACCTTTAGATCTGATACCAGTTGTAAATTATAGAGAGATAACGTCAACAGCACATTTCTGCATAATAATAAATATAGGATATTTCTCAAAGTTTGCAATTTGTTCTTGAAACCAGTACAGGAATGGACAAGGAGAGATAATACTGTATAATGTCAATAAATAATTTAATAAACACTCTGATTTGGTTGCCCTTTGCGACATTGCTTTAAGAAATTTCAATTTGGAACACCAGATATTTTTAAATAGAAAAATTTGTGTAAAATGCTTATATAAAATAATATTTATGAGGTGAAGGTCCTTTTCATTTAATTTAAAATAATAAAATATATAAAAACTTCATAGCGGACTGTATGAACTTTAATGGAATGAATTCCTCAAAATCGGCGTTTTGGGCTTAATTTTTATATCATAGTTGTGTTGATCAGTGTTGAATTTTTCCGGAAATGGACCTTGCATTAGATTGATTCAAATTCGAAACGTCGCCAAACATATCCGTGTTGAATTGTGGAACAGAAACATTTAAAACGTGTTTATTTTTGGAAGACTGAGAACAATGAATTTATGTTTAAATGATGAATTGTGCTATAGAACATTAAATTTGATAATATTGTTTTATAAAATTGTAAACACTGTTTTGCCATCAAATTTCAAGGCTTGAGTGTAAACATGCACATCCTCGCATACATACGGAACATTCAAAAGTTTCCACTCAGTCTGTACTTGCACACACCCTCGCATTCCACACATTCAGACATGCACACGTGTACACAAACACACATTAATACACACACGCGCATACATACGTAAACAGGTGAATGTTAAGTATGTACAAATATGTGTTTCAATGTGCATGGTGTAATCATATCACAAATTAAAATAACATACATATGTATATAATATATATTCAAAGTGAATATCTAATCACATATTTTTTGAAAACGATTTCTTGACATTATGTAGATGATTGAATGTTTCTTGCTCATAGTTTACAAATCTAAAGAACATGTAAACTACTCCTTATGAATATTTTATGGTCATCTTTACAATCTTAGGGCACATTTGGAGTAGTTTCAAAAATAAAGTAGTAAATACGTATAACTAAGCATACATAGCCCCGAGCTTTGGAGCATTGGCCGGATGTATCTGAGGTGACGAGGGAATACAGCGGGGGCGGTGAGGTGGAGATAAGCTATTTGCGGTCAAGTTTGACGACAGACCGCAACCTCGTATTAAAAGCTCACTTCTACATACAAAGCAAACTTAAAATATTGGCCATTCATCAGTAACGGAGTTAAGAAATTGGGAAGACGATTGCAAAATTTCCTTTGACTATAAATTCAGGTGTGACACACGTATGGTTATTAGTGCAAGCTTCAACACTGTTTGCATTCCTTGTTTGCAAACTCCAATTTAACATTGAAATATAATTAGGGTGTATGCACGAAGGAATGCAACGAAAGTAAGCATGCATAAACTGCCAGATAAAGGGTCCGCTTAAATTTACAACAATACAAATTCTTCAATCGCCAATCATACATAAAAACTAAAACTTATGAACTTGTTAATTACACATACGTTATATGCGATAGATTAAGAGGAATAATATAATATACATTTAAAGTCCATATTTATGTAATGATTTAATATTTTTTCTGTTATAGAATAAAAGCTACTAGCTAAACACATATGTTAGTTTTATTTTAAATAAGCTACGAGGATACAGACACTATAGAAAATAATATATTAATCGCAATCAACCCCTATAGCAATGGTTATAAAAAATAATGCAGAAATTTGCAAATAAAATATATGTATGTACGGATAGTATAAGTATGCTAGCTCAATAAAAACACAACGAACACAAAATAGAAAATTTCCAACGTTAGCCGAAAGTGGTTAAATAATGGTTTTGCACCGATCTGTATTGTCTACAAAGTTTCACTTATCATAAATGCAGGTGTCAAAAGGAGTCGAGTGCCATAATATAGAAACCGCTAAACTATTGGTGTTTTTTTTGTAATGGAGTCGTCCTTACGCTAAAGGTTAAGGTGTTAAAATGTATTTATTTTTTCTTATTTATTAATACATATTTACTTATAAATTGCGATAAAACAATTAACTAGCTAAATAGTACATAAGATAAGTGAACTTTTGACACCGGCCGAGTTAAGCGAGCGACTAGCGAACGAAACAGCTGCAAGCGGCAAGCAAGCAACTCCCCTCTGCTGTCAACTCCAGCCCTCTTCCGAGCGCCTCCTCTACTTATTACTACGTTAAATCTAATATTTTTATTCAACTGTGAATTGAAAATATGGGTGATTTACTCATCTTATAAATGTAACTTTATATCTAATCATAAAACAAAACTAGAAATACATATGACGTTCAACTATTGAGATATAAGGTTTAATATCTTTTCTTATGTATATGGAAAATTGGAAATAAAAACTGAGCATTGAAATATCTAATGGAATCTATAAATTTCTGGTGGGAAGTTAATGTGCTAAAATTAAGACTAGGCTATTTCTTAGCTATTTATTAAAAAAAAAAAAAATTCCAATACAGAATATTGAAGCAAATGTTGGTAAAAAAAATATAAATCCACCTCACAGGAGATATATATATAATATTTTAAATTATATATGTACATCACAAAAACAGTTTGACTTACACCTTTACACGTGCGAACACATTTTCAATAAACATGTGTGCACAGTGATATCCGGCCGTCATCAGGAACTTATACTTTTTTTTTATCGTTATAAACAAATCAATAACAAAATGAAATATTTCAAAAACTATTCATTTCATGCACGAAACACACACGCACGCATTCTCACTCCAATCACAATTGTATGTGTGTGTATACATATATATACATATTCTTTATACACATATATACACATACGTACACATATATATTGTATATTATATAACATAGTTGTTACTCTTGTTGAGTTGTTATTTATTGATATATCACAATCAGTTTGTTCACACTGAAACGCTGTTAAGCAACATACGCCGTGTCGGCTGTACTGTTACATTATATATTTACATTATGCTTTCACACTTTTTTCCTTAAGGATATAAAATAACTTACAAAAAAATATTCGTATTCTTAAAATTACAACTAGCTGACGGCCAGAAAAAAATTCCACGAGTGAAACAATTCAGGCCCAATTACAAACGTACAGTTTACTCTGATATATCAGATGATTACTAGAGGCAGTCAAGAGAAAAGAGGAGGTAATTGAATATGTATATTAATACATACAATATATACGTGTGTTTTGTTGTCTGCACAAAGACGAATATTTTTTGGTTTTACAAAATTAAAATTTAGCATACCTGCCTCTGCTCTTCCAACTCTTATTCTTTCCATATCAAATCTAAAACTACCTTAAAAGTAAATTCTTTAGAGAATATAATATCATGTACTTTTTACGATAACTTTATTGATACAAAACCATTGCATCCTTCATATGTGTATTCAAATATATTATTAAATCTCCTTTTTAAGGGGTAATAAGATAATATTTTTCACATTATTCATTACAATTAGTATACAAAATAAAACACAACATAAAAATACATATAAAAATGCATCACGTCCATATTGACCAATAAATGTTGATTTTTTTTATACAAATCAAGACAAAACTACTAATTATAGGGATGATTTCAGTTGTATAACAATATTATGTAACTTTCGATGATTGAATATTTTAATTTTAATATTAAGTGACAGTTCAATTGTAAAATTTAAAATTTAATAAACATTTGAAATAAAACATTTAAATGGGCCATTTTATGACCAATCGAAAACCACATGTAAATCACAATAAATGAGATGAGAAGAGAAAAAACAGGTCAAGGAAGAGGAGGCGCGGGTGGCAACGGCACGGGGATGTGATAAAAGCGGCACGCAGTTCGATGACAGCGACCTCCTGCTGCATCCCTGCACACCGCTACACTACCCCCTTCCACAGCCAGACCACAACCTGAAATTTTAATTATATTTGTGTTAATTTAGGAATGAAACTACAAATATGCATAATTTATATATCATCGGTATACTGGTAGAAAATGTTAAGTCAAAAATTGGATATTTTGAATTTGTTAAGACAAAAAATGAATAATGATTTATCTCATACAAAAGAGAACTTCAAACTTCTTCATTATCTCAAAACAAGAAGCTTTCTGCCAGTATACCGACGATATATGATATCAACTAAAACAAATCTCAGAATGTCAATTGATAGATAAATTTATACATATTTAAAAACAAACCTTCTCGAACATGAACAAGTTTGCAGGTGGGTCTGGTACAGCCTTGTCGATTAAAATCTTGGCACACCGGGAGGGTGTCCAGTAACTGAAATATTTAAAAGTATTTCATGAATTGTGAAATTTTTGCAAATTTAGTCTTTTGGGAATACTGACGAAATCAAAAGTAAGAAAAAATTTCCAAATAAAAATACCGCATAATTTAAACGAATGCGAAAATAACATTTAATGTAATATTCAAATATGGACATTCAATGAGCTGCTGAAATAATGACTTTATTAAAATAAAAATAATGTTTTCACCTGAAAAGGTATTTAAAATATTAAATGCTAGATGCATTTTGATATTTGATAAGACCATTCATATAAAATGTGTGTGTTTTTTTTATATTATATTACACATACAAATATATTAATTGTATATAATTTGTATGCATACAACTTTTGAAATAATATAATACAAATTTAAAAATGAAAAATATATTGTATGTAACTTAAAATGCTTATTATGGGAAATACTTCTATATTGTACAATTAAAATAAAGCTAGGAAGACGAAAGCTATCACTCAATATGAACAACAAATACGAGAAAGCGTGCGCTTTTTACTATTATATGTATAATATATATGTATATAGCCTGATTGGGAAGCACAAAAGCAAAAAATTTGGCAGTGTATAAAAGCTAAATAATAAGTGTCAACGATTAAATGTGTTATGTAAATTAAATTATAAGGTTTGTTAGAATTCAGGCAACCAAACCCAGTTTTGGTTATTGTAATTTTACAGTTGATTGGGCATATGAATCATTTGAAAAACTACTTAATTTATACACAAAACAGAAACAATAGCTACTTGTTTGAAATTATGTAGGTGTCGGGGTGGAAAGAATTGAATATTCTTCAATGGATTATAGCATAAATAATTAAGTCAACTACTTACATATATGGTCAAGCAAAAACTGCGAGGAAACTCTTCAAAAAGGCAAAATACACTCTTAGGAAACACACTGTTCATAAAGTTGTTATTTGTGGGTTTGATGTCCGAAGTACCTGTCCTCTTTCATCCGTGTAGAGTACATGCTGTGCATTTAGAGGCACGGCGCAGCCTACAGCCATGCACGGTAATATAGCGGTCAGCTCCACACAACAGTCACCGTACACACATGACGATGCATTCATCCAAATACAGGATAGAAACCGACACCAAGAGGAGATTGTGAAATATCAGTATGAAATTAATAAGTAGGCAAGTTATTTTGTGGTTATCAGTTGTCATCACATTTGGGAGACATGAAACAAAAAGCACTTTTTCTTAAAACATGCTTTTGCAAATAATAATAATAATATAAAATTATAAAAAAACAAAAAAAACACATGCATAATAATTAAAATAATAGACATATTTACCATAGACTTGACATATACAAAACAAGTTTTACCTATGAGCCTAAAATAACAATAACAAGTGGTCATAACAAAATACTAATGTGTAGGCTAGTTCAAATACAGTGACATTGCTTCACACATGTTCATGTTAGCAAGCAATTAAATGCGCCAAAGCTGATTACATTTCTTTCTTGACTGAAATGTACATACTTATTTGTATGTATTAAGTTAGGTTCACATTTATATATCAGTAAAGGCTTTATGGAATTAATCTGAAACAAACACATATGGGTACTAAAAAAAGCCAAAACTAAAACAATAATAAGTAAAAAGCACAAAGGAAAGTTATCTACAAAAGGCAAAAAATTATAGACTACCAACTTCAAAAACAATCTTTCCAAGGATTATTAACAAAAATGATGCTTACTAAGCAGCCACCCTAAAGTGTGTCGTTTGAGATTTGATTTTGATCATTGCTATAAATGCGTTTAAGAATTTTCAAAACGGTTGGTAAGAACAAAACTGTTACTATACTAAAATACAGTAGATGCTAAAAAATTACACAATAAGGTAAAAAATCTGATTCGAGAGGAAATCAATGACTGTTTTCTATTACAAATGTATAAAAAAATTCTATTTTTTATAAGCAAATAAAAGCACTTTTCACACTCGATGGATAAAAACACAACACAAATAGGTCATCAATGGAAATAATCAAAACGATAAATTAAATAAATATAAAAATACTGTCTCCTTACATGATTTTTTCACTAATGCCACATTAGAATTTTATTTTATTTCTACTTTTAGCATACATTATGACTACGGCATAAGTTTCATACACATAAGCTGCCATGAGGTAATCCGCAATCATGATTATTTAAATGTGCAATAAAGGGTGGTGCAGACGACGGTATCGAATCTTCAGCGTGAATGCCTGAATCTTTATATGTAGTTGGTAACCATTCTACAGATCATCATATTTCAACTATGTACGTGTCTATATTGAGAAAATATCAGGATTAGATTGATCTTTGAAACGATTGAAAATTTTCATATGTTAGTATATTACAAAATATGTATGTTGTGTTAGAGATTTGCTAAGTGTAAAAATATATAAATTAGTATGAAACAAGAAACAAACACACGCACACGCACACACACACGTACACACACTGGTCGAATAAAATAAAATAGGAAACAAAAACTGTTGTTGATTCGACCAATTTTCTCTGAATGTTTACAAAAAGCTCTGGATATTGAATGAATATGAATGAGTTTCAGTTAATCATTAAGCTGTGCAAATAATTATGAAAATTGGTAGTTAAGGTTTTGCATATTACAAAAATAAAAATAAAACAAATACCTGGGCACCAAGTTGATTACTTAAATTTTCTATTCCATGCTACATTAGGAGGCGTAGTGTTAGGGCGCACCCGGCTGGCGGCTCCGTACAAGCAGTGCCAAGTCAGTCAAGCTCGTGTAGTTGAGACACAAACAATGGAGCCACATACCAAATTAAATTCATATGTATATATATATACATACATATATATATGTGTGTGTGTGTGTATATATATATATAGATACACATATATACATATATGTGTGTGTGTATACATGTATATATACATGTATATACGTATTTTTATTCAAAAAAAGCTGTAACAACTTACTACTAGTAAATAGAATTAATGATCTGTTTTAGGGTAGGAGGTTAAGGCCATTCTGTAGCCAATTTACTTTAAATACGTACAGGAAAAACTGCATGTCATTCACTACCATACTAGGTAACTCAAGCTCTGTAATTACTACGAGAAAACACATTGCTGAAGCAAAACGAACACCTGATGAGAAGACACATTTCACAGAGTGTGGTTCCTCATCACTATTTGAGATATAAGTATGTATATAATATGATTGTAACAAAGATCTCAATAAAAATAAATAATTTCAGGTAAAATTAGTAAAAATGAACCAGTCAAATAAAGGTTTTAAGTGTGAGGAAAAGATAGGGATGTAAATTTAAAATGTATTCAAAATATACATATATAATATTTGTAGTCCAAGAATTCGGCTTGTGGTTGTGATTCTTCTCGGTTCCCAATATTGTTAAGGTGGTGCTTAAGAAGCCATTTATTTTAAAGCAGTGTTATTTGTTTAATTATTATTAAATATGCTATATATATATAATAATTAGAATACAAATTTAAAGTAAATTAAATGGAAAGTTCTCAGAGCACTCTCAATTTTTAGCATAGTTGAAGTATTTTTGTAATTGTAAATATATATATATATTATCATAATAGTATGAGAACTTACATTATTTGTCGGCGATGATATAAAATATCAACGTTTCCATTGACTTTTTAAGTATCGGTTGCTGAGTTAAGATTCTTAGTGCTGTACATAATGTACAGGCAATGACAATACATATAAAAAGCATTCAACAGTATTGTACTGATGGATTCAAAAATACAACACTCGTGTTTGGATAGTTGATTGTTTTAGTTAAAATGTTTGTGAAATGATAACAATTAATGTAAAAAAATAATGTGTCGAGGTGCAAATCTTTTGATTGAAAACATATTGACTTCATTCAAAAGCTTTATAACTTAACAATTTAAGGGAATAGGCTGGGAGTGGCTACAGGAAGCTTAGGGTGTGAGGCACTGTGACTTTAAGATAGAGAAAAGCAGCTGTGATATGCCAAGAGGAAAGTACAGCTTCCAGATTGATAAGCCAAATTTATTATTATACCAAAGATGATGTAACCAAGTAGGTAATAAAAAACAAATAATCATGCATTTCAAGCGTTATTATTACAAATACTGACTCCATATTTATATATATATATATAGTATGTAAATAGTAAATATGTGTGTTTACAAATAGCAAGGCGCAGAGAGTTGGTAGATGGCGTGATACAAAAGAGACACAAAAGCAGTAGTCTTCTACGAGATCTATGTATTTATCTTAATGGGAACAGTTTAGGCAATTTTAACGTCGAATTTATTTAGGTAACACTACTGCCGTTTTGTCTCACTTCAACCACTCTGTACAAAGTTACAACATGTAAACCTACTTATAATTAAATAAAATTTTCCCATCTACAAAACATTTTGGTTGCTTTTCTTACTTTTCATATTAAAAAAATAGTTATATTTAGCAATTACAGCCGCAGGGATGATTTCACCCGAGAAAAAGACTTGAAAGCTGAGCTTTCGTTCTTTTCCATTCTAAACTATCCACGCTAATCTACCACTATCACAATTTAAAATAATATTTATCCATATTCATTACTACAAATAATGCTTTAATATTTAATTAATATTGGTGAATTTTAAAATTTGAAAACAAAAATAACTCATTACATTTAAGTGAAGCGAGTCGATAGTTGTTTAGAATACAATTCAGCCAGGAAGACTACAAAAATATATATAAATCTTTAAAGATATTAAAAAATTACAATCGAACAATTATTTCTATTTCTAATAAGATAATTTCAAACAACACAAATAAACAATTATTTAAAAATAATTTGATTTAATATTAGGAGATAAAATTATAACATTTTGCCAAAATAATAATGGCATATAACGCAGACAAATATATTTCAAGTTAACTGCGATAATATGTGAAAAAAAATTACACCTCTTTGAGAGGCAAGCATGCTGTGAAGGTTGACTCTACAGGGAGAAGTCGCAACATGCCTAAGTCAAGGTATCAAAGTAAAAAAAAAACGGAATTTACAAAAAGTATGTTCTTTTCGATTTACTTTAACACCATCATCCCTAATATTTAAATAAAACACACTTTCACAGGAATATTACAAATATTTTTGATTAACAAGTATTGGTATAAAAAAATAAAATCAAACATACTTATATATCACTTTATAACTAAATTAAAGATCAGAGGTATCTTGGTTATACACCCTATTAGTCATAAACAAAAATAATGAATCGAGAATGTCAACACAGAGGAAAGGCAGGAGAGTCCAGCCACACAAATGCCACTGACAAATGCACCTGACTTGCACCTTGCCACCGCTCCGAACAAAACTAATTTTGACTAGAAACAATTATCGAACTAGGCTTCAAGGCCTCGGGCCATGCCCGTGCCAGCCCTCAAGTAATAATTTGGCGTTATACACCGAATAAACATTGCATCTGCATAAAATTTGTGCTCATTGACAATTCAATGATTGTTAAAAAATTAAATATAACATAATTATGAGAAATTAATTAATATAATATTTAAGTAGTCTTCATTTTTTTATAAGGGTTTATAATAACAGAAGACGAGGATGTAGGAACAGAAGAAGAGGGAATTTGGTAAAGTAAAGGTTGGTGGTAAATTGAAGGCATTGGTGTCATAAGCTGTGGAGGTAACATTGATAGAGAAGGTGAAGTCCATTGTAATGGAATTTGTCCACCCAATTGTCCTTGCAGCTGATTACTAAGTTGAGAACTAAGTTGAGATTGTGAAAACTGTGAATTAACTTGAGGTGAAAATTGTCCATTTAACTGATTATTGATTTGATTGTTGATTTGATTATTGATTTGATTATTGATTTGATTATTGATTTGATTAGAAAGCTGTGATGGTAGCTGACCACTAAGATGAAGATGATTAGCTAGCTGATTTTGTAAATGCTGTGCTTGTAAATGACTTGGTAACTGAAATTGTTGAGATTGAAGTTGAGCACGTAATAGCGGCGGATAATTCGGAAGGATAGAGGGAGGTGGACGATATATTAACGAAGAAGCAGAATGGGCTGGTGTAATTGAGGATGTTATAGTTGGAGTAAGTGAACTAGACACAGATATTGCAGACGGACGAGGTGTTGACAGAGCCTGTTTATTCAAAGCTACACCCGTGTAAGTAAGAGCTGTAAGTGGAGTAACAGTTGTAGCGGAGGGAATTTGAGCAGCTAATTTGGCTGCGAAGTTAGATTGGGCCACTTCTTTAGCAACAGTAGCAGGGTCAGGAGACGGAGTTGGTGCAGGTGGAGTTGTCGGGGAAGTGGTAGAGGGCGGCACGGGCGGGCGTGGCGAGACGGCAGCGGGGGGCGCAGGGGCAGGGTACTCACATGACACGGGCACAAATGGCTGCTGCAGCTGCATTAGTTGCTGGTAAGTGGTGGCGGGCTGATAAACAGGCATGCCTGATTTGTCTGCCGCGGCCCGTTTAAAAGGAACCATTCCTCCAGGGAATCCCTGAAAACACGTATACATTTACACTCAATGATATGATACACTCACCGAAATAACAACCTATAATATAACAGCAGATATTATACATTCATTATAAAAATAATATTTTTAGAAACTAAAACTTACAAAATTTTCATAGTAGAAAGATCCAACAGTCTTCATATCCATCTGGAAAAGAAATTTATACGTATTATTATCCTCGCATACACACAATAAAAACAAAATGTCATGAAAGATGGTTTTGGCAGTCAGATAAATGGCTAAGAAATTCAATATAGTAAAATAAACACATTTGATATTTATAGGAATAATTATATATATATGTAATAGGATTATAAGGAACGCGGTAGTAAATACATAATTACCACCAGTAAATATTTTATACCTTTGCTAACTGTCAAAAGCATCTCATGCAAAAAATAACTAGTTTCAAATACTACTAGGTGTTGGTAAAATAGGGTGCATTACTTTTTATGTTTTATTGATTAAATTAAAAAAAAAATATATGTTCGTAGTTGATTATTTTAACATACATATATTTTCAGAAAAAATTTATATAAAATTTGTGCTCTCACACAAAATAACCAAAAAATCAGACATACTTTGGCATACATTCATATTAAATACACATTTAAAAATTTTGAATTGTGCTAAATTTTGTCAAAACAAAAAAAAATCACATGGGGATAAAATATAAATAGAGTTCAGTGCAATCATAGATCAGTTCAGAAATAGCCTTTCTTGCATACACACAAATTATTTAAAAGTGAACGTTAAAAATATGTTACACAGTGATTACTTTGTAAGTAAATGCACCCTTTATTAATGTTTACAGAATGGAAAGGCAAAGAGGAGATGTAATATATTTGGGGTAGAGATAAGGAAAATCTGTCATATCGGAGATTGCTAGAATGTTGCGAAAATCGTTGTCATTTGGAAATGTATAACTGCGATTCCCTATAATTCATCTGTAACAAGTGGCCGGATAGGTGAGGCACCTACATACATATGTTTGACTTTTCACCATTCCTTAGAGCCAGGTGAGCGCCGAGAAACGCTAATTCAGAAAACAACAAAGCAATGCTGACAATGTCAGTCATGCAAAAGCCAGATTCTATGGTAAGCGATTGTTTAATTTTGTATTTTTAAATGGCAAAAAATAAAATGAAAAGTATATACTATACAATATATATATATATATTATAATAAAAAAGATGTGAAATAGCAAGAATGATTAAGCTGAGACATGTGCAAAAGGTGCATGTAGAGTCTGTCGCGTCACAACATGCTAACAAAAGGATGGAACAGGATATGAAGATACTACGGGGGCGGAATGGTCATGCAAAGCTTGCAGCGGTACCAGTAGCAGGTCACTCTCGGCGGGGCGTTTCTTGCTCTGCTCGGCCACTGCAGTTGTCTGGGCACCTGTTGCTGCACATCCCGCACCCTACAGCCAAGCAAGCACCACACGGGAGGGGACACAGATCATATTAGATTATCATAAATATAATATATACAGATGTCACTAGTAACATAATAAGCATTAAGTGGTGCGGAGCGAGAGTCACCCGCCCACTTGCAATATACTGATAAGCGTGATACAAAGCTTCATTAAATAAGAAATAAATGAAAAAGGCGTATGTAACAAAATAAGATATCACAGCGTCCTCGGCGCTTCAACCATCTTCCTGCAGACGTTGTTAGTAATGACAGCTTTGAGTGGTAGATGAAAATTTTCTCTCAATTGTGTACTTATTCAAACAGTTATTACATTTTAATAAAATGTGTGTCGATAAATAGCATTGCAATTATATGTACTACACATTCGTGGTATAATCCAATCAATTTTAATGATCATTATAATTCTTTGAATATTTTATTCTGAAAACATGTACATATATTCAATAGGAAATTTTGTATTTATTAAATATATACATACATACATAATTTTAAGTACATTCTCATAATTTAAAATGTATGTGAAGAAATAAATTTGGGATAATTTTTGTTTTCGGATTATTATGAATAGAATTAATAGTGCTATCAGTGTATAAGAAATATACTATGAATGAATACAATAAATAATCTATAAATAAATATAAAACATACACACTTTTCATCTCACTTTGTTCAAAAACAAACACACGCACACTGACACACATACACACAAATATACATATATTAAGGAATATATTTGTATATATATATAGCTGTGCATGTATGTGTATGTATAATAATATGCACGCACAAATGTGTCGAAAATGTATTATGAATATTTTCACATGCTGTGTAAATATATATATATATATATATGTATATTCATATTACATTTTCATTAATTAGTTTAGAATATCTGCATATGTTAACCACGATGCAATGAATAGATTTTGTATTTAATAATTTTTTGTATTGTTACTGTCAATATGTGAAAAGATGAATTTATGGAATAGTATTGTACAAATTGCATGTAAACGATATTCACAAATCAACTAAACACATACAAGTACCAAATTCATTTTGAATATATAAAATAATTGTACGAAAGTCCTTTTCCTTTCATTTCAATACTTTTGATCGTTCATTATCGTATGCCTGGTCACCGTATCATATCACAATTGAATCTTGCGAACGGCACGGAACACGTCACAGCCAATTGTGAGGAACGCAAGCTTAGGTATATTTACAAAAGGAAGGTGTGCAAGACAAGCGTCGACTTGGGAGCAGTCGATACACCAGCGGCGCTCACCTGAAGATGCTAGCGGCACATCTTCCACGTAAGCACAGGACTTGCAGCGAGCGCAGACAGAAAAGATAGAAAGAGAATAGAGAGCGCAGAAAGAGGGGGGTAGCGGCAGCAAGCTGTGTCCTCGGAGGGATAAAGAAAGGACATAATGCAGTAATCGACAATCCAGCCAATCAATCTTTGGACCCTATAAGTGTAAGGTAGTGAAAAAGATCACCGTACTTTATTAATTTAAAAATGATTTTAAACGTTTAGTTAATAGAACATTTTTCATCGGGACACATTTTCCAATTGTTTTGAAATGTATAAACATTTTGAAATGCTTTTTTATAATGTAACACAATGGAACATTTCAGCAACTTATGTCTTTTTTTTTTAATTAAGATAATGCACTCCGTGGCATAGAAAAATTGCTCAAAATTTAATTTAAATGATATTTGAATATAATTTTCTTTAATAAAAAGATTATAGGAAGTAAGTTCTAGCACTTTTATATTTTTTAGAAAAAAAGTACTGTATAAATTGTATAGGTTTTAAGACTGTCCAGTTGGATAAACAAAAATATCAACAATATCTCATTTTACAGTGGCTTGATTCCACCTACTTGAAATTTCTCTACACTCGTTTGTTCGACTTTTTGTCTGTTTGAACAGGAGTTTGTATATTGTATACAAAAATTAATTTATTATAAAATCTACATGTATGTAATATCTTTAATATACGAGACATATTGTGATCATTCATAGATCTTTAAGCTATTAACACCTTTAAAATATTAATAAAAACGTCTAATTTTACTATATGTTTTGATAGTTATTTGTTACATTGTAAAATAGCTATTTCACTATGTAAAGCATTTTTGTATATGTACAAATCGACGATGAGATACACCAAAAAAGTCGAGAAATTTCAAGTAGGTGAAACGGTGTTGACTTCTCATTTTAATAGTATATAGTGCTTCGTTTGAAATAACTCTTATAAAAAAAGTATCTTTAGAAAGGTTTTCCTTCATGCAGTATACATGTTTAGTAATATCGGATTGGGTAATGCCTAATTCTGTAAGATATAAATAACTCAAATATTGATTTAGACTTATTAATAACCGCATTAACTAGTATAAATTTATTAAATGAACATTAATATATGCAATTCTAGGCTATTGAAGTATATTGAAGAGTCCAAAGACAAACAGATCGCATTGCCGACCGTTGACACGACGGAACAGAAAGACAACAACGTGAACGTACAAAGACAGGACGGATACGAACAGGAGAGGAGGAACAGCTAGCATAATCATTGCATCAGGTTCACATATCGCAGTAGAATCTACGGTACTATCACAAACTTCTAATTGGTAAACATCAAGCGACTACGGAAAAGGGGAGTATGTCAGCTAGCCAACCAAGTTACATAAATTTGGATAATGCAAAATAATGCGTCAAAAATAGAAAGGTGAGGGGGGAGGGTTTGAATAAAAAAATATCACTCAGAATAGAAGTAAAAACGAAAAATATCAAAAAGAAATGCAAACTAAAGAGGTATGGTATTTTTTTTTTGTTTTTCTAGAGGAAAGCATAAAGTAAAAGAAGAGGTGCGCTAATGTGATATGCATGGGAGGTGAGGGGGCGTACCGCGCCTCTCGCCTGCGCCTTAAGGTGCGCCTGCAGGTGCAGGGGGGGGTGGAAATAGCGGCAGGGGTCGCGGCCGCAGCGGCCCTTGACGGCGTCCATGCACACGGTGACGGAGCCGTCGGCGTGCGGAGCCACGGCGCGCGCCGGGTGAGCGAACCGGCACTCCGACTCAGGCCGCTTGCACGCACCACGCTGGAACTCGCGGCAAACCTGAGGGACACGAGCGTCAGCGCGACCCACACACCACCAACCATCATCACATCACACCACACCATCTCACCACACCGCCACCGCCTAATCTCAGCCACTACGCACCCCTTCACGCCGCATCACACGCACCCAACATCCAAAATACCAATCACACTCACAACCCCAGCACAAAATCAGTGAGAAAACGTTCGACGGACGTGCGAATTGAACACTTCACTACATATGAGTATGATCTTTGCAGCATACGATTAACAATTTCTATGCCATGAGAGTTTAGCGATGCAGAATAGGCGGGGGGGGTAAAGTTGGTAACATTTTTACAGAACACTAATGTATTACACTAATATGTTAATATATCTGGCACCATCGATTTTTTATTTCATTATACACAAGTAAATACAAATACATATATGCACATTTACACTCTTCACGCGTACACACATGTATACATATGTATAGTCAGTGATGTGCTGCTATGGGTTCGCACCGGCTCTGTTGAGCCGGTTGCTGAAATAATTTGGGTTCGGAGAAATTAAATTAAAATACGGATAAATTAAATTAAAAACATACATTTTTGTCAATTAGAGCTGGCGAAGAGAATATCAGGATTCTAAGTGAAATTATTAGCTTCAAAATAAATGTAAATGATTTCAGAGATTATATTGATAATATTTTAACCACTTAATCGCCATAAGCGCACCGGTTCACGCTCTTTCGTGTGTTAGACTATGATTCGAAATTGATTTTGGTTACTTCACAGTGACATCTAAAAATATCCTGTGATACTAATGAAATTGAAAAAAGTCTATATTTTTTCTTAGTTTGTTATATATTCAAGAGGTAGTGTCAAGAGTTGGCACTAAATACAAACATAAAATAATTGAATCAATGTGATTAAGAGATAATCGCGATGAACTTCCTGAAAATGTCAGAAAAGCTAAAAATATTATTAATACAATTGCAATAAGCTCTGCAGAAGCGGAACGAGGATTTTCGCTTATGAATACTATTTCTTCAGAAAAAAGGGCAAATTTAAGTATTAGACACATATCAGACTTAATGACCATTAATTTGATAGGTTCACCACTGACTTCATGGAATTCCACACCATTCGTTAAATCATGGCTCAGAAGTCACCATCATACAGCAGATGATAGACGATTGTATGATAAAAATAAAAAATACATATATTTTTTAAATTGAAAAAAAAATTGCATAAAAATGGGGGGGGGGGTTATTTGCCGAAGTGCGAACCGGTTCATAGAATTTTAGCAGCACATCACTGTGTATAGTGTATGCATAAATAAATATACATACACATACATATATACATATATATATATTTACTAAAACTATTTTGCTACATGTATAAATAGTAAACTATAATATATATGTATATATAATATATAATATGTCAATGCTAAAGAATCAGATGGGGTGAGTCGAGATAGCTAAGTTTTAGGTGACATCCAACAAATACTTTGATTAGATAGATTGAATGAGTATTACAATGTAAATAAGTCAATAGAGGTAACACTGTGAAGATAGGAGAAATATATAAGCGGTTTAAAATTACGGGCATACGAAAGCACTCACACATGAAAATTTATACAAACATGCACACACACAAAATTGACACGGGTAAATTATGGAGTTTAAGGGCACAATTAATATATATTAGGGTCAATATTACTAAATTTTTAATATTTATTCATCGTTCAACAATATAAAATAATAATAAATGTATGAAACATTAATCATACATGTTCACTTTTGTATATATTATACATATATACATATATAATAATATAATAGTGATCATTGACTCTTTCACATGCACGTATCCCACAATTTCAGGCATATATGTAATTTTTCATTTATCACATCTTATTAATAAGTAGACGATTAAGTTTTTGTGATATGGTTTGTATGTACACATGTATAAAGCCTCATACTTACTAATATTTATTAAGAATGTGTATGAGGATTTATAGAATAAAATAAGAAATAAATATAGTTTTAAACAACATACACAAAACTCTCAGTATTCAAGAACAACAAATGATTTAATAGGTCTTACATACATATAGAACTTTAATAAATTCTAAAAATATGGAGAGTTTTGTGCGTTGTAATTTAGAGTTAGTAATGTTTGTGTAGTTGTGAAATGGTTGTGGGTGGATGTAATGTGTGTATGTCGTATAAACTAATGGTTGCTAACCTCAAGGCGATCAGAACGAGGCAACTTTTGAGTTTGTAGCACTGGCTGCGGAATCGCCGGCGCTAGAGGTGAAGGCACAGCGCCTGGGTCATGCCCAACTAAGGCAGGCATCAGGGGCCCCGCTGTAAAGTATGGACTGTAACCTGACCCAACTGCGGGAACCCCGGTCAGGTATGGATTTGATGCCTGCAACGTTGTCCACTTCACATTGTAAAATATTGAAACACCGATGAAAATTATTTACAAACTATTTGCTTTCATATAAATATTTAAACAAAAATGACAATACAAATCAAATAAGTAAAGTGAATAGCAATACTATTTGAAACACATACATATATATATATATATATATATATATATATATATATATATATATATATATATATATATATATATATATATATATATAAATATATAAATATATAGATATATATAGATATATATAGATATATATAGATATATATACATATATATACATATATATATATATATATATATATATATATATATATATATATATATATATATATATATATATATATATATATATATATATATATATATATATATATATATATATATATATATATATATATATATATATATATATATATATATATATATATATATATATATATATATATATATATATATATATATATATATATATATATATATATATATATATATATATATATATATATATATATATATATATATATATATATATATATATATATATATATATATATATATATATATATATATATATATATATATATATATATATATATATATATATATATATATATATATATATATATATATATATATATATATATATATATATATATATATATATATATATATATATATATATATATATATATATATATATATATATATATATATATATATATATATATATATATATATATATATATATATATATATATATATATATATATATATATATATATATATATATATATATATATATATATATATATATATATATATATATATATATATATATATATATATATATATATATATATATATATATATATATATATATATATATATATATATATATATATATATATATATATATATATATATATATATATATATATATATATATTGAAAACACAGAATAATTATTGAAATGAAATTAAATGTTGTGAAAAGTTAAACTAGTTTCATTCATCATCTACATACATATGTATGTATATATGTACATGAAATATATTTTATTAGTAATAAAAGAGAAAAATGTGATTAAACAGAAATTTTGACATTCCTTTTTTTTAAGCTCAACTTTTCACAATATTTATACAATAAAAATAAAATTAATCTATTAATAACTATTTATTTATCAAAAAAAGCATTGAAAATCAAGCACTACATGCAAATTTTAGTAAAAAAAAATGAAGCAAAAATTATATTGAAAAAAATTAAAATATAATACTAGAAAAAAAAAAACGAATTCCAGTTAAGAATCTTAGTAAGGTATTTTATTAAAAAAAAAACTGAGATTATATTTTAACGGAATGCATAGTTAAAATTTTTTGAATTTTTATTACAATTTTACAAAAATTATAAAGAATATGGAATATTTTATAAAATTATAAATAGCAAACAAAGTCCATATCGAATAATATACTTTTAGTTGAAATTAAATGGCGTGTATTTAATTGATTAGTAATTCAGCTTTTGATCAACAAAAATAACTAAATTGTCAGTAAATATTTCGAAATTATCATTGAGTACTCTAAATGATCAGTAGTCATATACTCAGTTATTAAACTAAATGATCAGTTATTAAACTAAATAATCAGTTATTTAACTAAATGATCAGTTATTAAATCAAAATTATCGGATAATAAAATGAAACAGTTATAATTTCACTGATAGATAATCATTTTTGATCAGTATTTATATAAAATACCGATCAAAAAGGATTTATTTACTGATAATAAAAAATTTACTATTTACTGAAAAAAAAAATGAATAATTTACTGATCGTTTATTATGTTCTACTGATCATTTAGAATAAGTTACTGATCAAGTTAATAATTAATTACTGATCAATTTTTCATTTTTTTACCGACCAATTTTGGAATTATAAACTAACCAAATAATTTGTTGCCAAATTAAATTTCATACAAAAATTCTCGATAGAAAAATAATAAACAGCAAATTGATTTTATATGTAAAAAAAAAAGGAAACACTGGACATGCAAAGCGTTAAAATATGAATCTAGTCAAATGGGATATTTTTAATGGTTTTAATTAATCTGAATCCTCACATTTCGTTTCATTATTACTGAATCAAATTTGTAAATGCGGAAAATTGATGAATCAATACAAATTAATACGGACTATGAAGACTTTAATAATTACACTTTTTTAAACAAATGTATTGATTTAGACTAAAGTCTAAATCAATACTTTTGTTGACTAAATGTATTGACTAAAGTCTAAATCAATACACACTAAATCAATCAAGGAGAATGTATATATTATATTAACTTATATTGGCTTTAAAAAAATGTAATTTGGCAAACACTCAGTAATTATAAAGTGTCCACTGTTCGATAAGTATCTCCGGAAAAGCGACTGAAGTATTGTGACAAAAAGACTGAAGTACAAAATATGTAGGTATATATGTATTCATATTAGACAAGTGTAAACGGTGTGAATGGTGTGAGCTGTGTCCGGATACTTTTCGAGCAGTGAGTGAGGGTGGGACGAGCTGGTGTACTGAGGAAGAAGAGTGTCTTTACCGTGAGCGTGGGCAGGGGCGCTAGCGGCAGCGGCAGCGCCAGCTCCTGTAGCGGAGGCCCCGCGGCACCACCCACCTCAACACAACACAACACCACACTAAGCGAGACACTACACACGGGGGATTGGGACGGGCGTGCACAATGTGTGCCGCTCACGTCTTCACCGTGCGACTGAAGCCACCACATGTCTATCTTGACATTTGGATTCCAACGGCAATTTAAAGCCACTTCCAGCATTGAAAATTCAATTTCAATATAAAAACATTGGATTTAGATATCATAAGTTGATCTTACATTTGCTTAAATGTCAAATGTACATATGTATAAGTCCTGCCGAAGTAGGACAAATGTCACATGTATGAAATTTAATATAGAATGATTCAAATTGAGAAATAATGTATGTATGCATAAATCAGACATGTGTTGGATTGCAGTCGCACTGGTGAAAATCTTAAAGTTCCACAGAGGAGGAACTGATTTAAAACACCAAAAATCGATTTCATAAAAGCAAAACTTAAATTTTAAATGAATAAAAATTTTACACAGCGAAGTGAGTTAAAACTGAATAATTATAGTAAATAGAAAAATAATTCAAATAAGAGGAGTCATGCGTATGCCAAAAATCCAATTTTACATCATGCAAAGTGAGATATCTATATCCGTAATACTCCTCCAATGTTCAAAGAAATAAATAATTTTCTTAATGTTAATTGCAAAAAGTGTTAATAATTGACTTCTTATTGAATTACTAAACTATGTATTATAATAATATTAAATTCATCCATATAAAAACTTAAGTTTAGAAAATTACTTAAAATTCATCTTAATGACTAATATTTAATTTAAAAATAAATGTGACCAAATAATATCAATGAGAAAAAAAAAATTATAGAAAAATCAAAACATACGTCATTAAGATATCTATCATATTTTAATTTTTTTTTTTAATACTTAAATACTTGAGGAGTTGCAGATAATGAAAAACCTAGATTGATTAAGTGAAAATATTATGTAGATATAACATTTAGAACAAAAAAAAATGTCAATTAAATTTTTAGGTGATGTTAATAATACCACAGAAACTATGTAACGTGTTAAAATTTCTATGAGAAGAAAAAATGAACCAATTTATTATGAGCGAGTGGTTAAGTTAGAGATATGATTTGAACTTACAACTGTAGGCATTTGTGCAGGCAGCACTTGACCAGGCGCAAGGCCCATTTGTTGCATCAGGGCATTCTTCAGAGCTAAGTGATTGCGACCGTTGATCAGCAGCTGGTCTTTCAGGTGTTGTGGGGGATGGAAGTACTTACAAGGTGGCTTCTCGCGATTACACCGACCCTGAAAAAGACAACGAAAATCCATTAAAAAAATTGCACGACATATTATACCATAAAATCATACATACATGCCAGCAATAAAACATAACCAAATTAGATTGGATTAGACGGAACATATTGCGCTGACGAAATTTGAGCAGTATATATTGTAGAACCGGTGCGGTGCGGTGGCGTCGCGTCGGTTAGATTAATTATAACGAAGGCGTATATCAATGTGGCATTATTAACTTTAAGGGCAGAGGGAGAGAGTGTTTGCCCGCCGAGAACAAGTAAGAGCCGGCAAACGAGGGGGAGGAACCGAGCCCTTCCCACTAGCGAGAGAGTTTTACAAATGTCCAAAGTTTTGCGAGTAAACTGACATTGGCGGGTCGCCTGCGATATTGTAAACGGCCCCGGCAAATCCCCCAAAGCCCCCGGTACTCCGCAAATCAGGATACACTGCAAACAGCATACAAGGTTTGATTGAGGTCCGTGGTACAGAATGGTTATTGTGGCATGTTCATGCATATCAAATAATAAAATTATTGTTTTGGGATAATTTCGGGAGTGTTGAAATCGAGAATATTTTATCTAACTCTTGAATATATTCGTAATGTTTAAGAAAGAAAATCAGCCATCTTTCGATTTCGTTCATTTTACTGCCTCCTTCCCTATTACGACCTAATCTCGGAGTAGGTGGATAATGAGGGTGAGGGAGTGGTGTTTGAACTGTAAATTGAGAGAGTGATCTGCGGTAAGAAAATATTGGAACAGCCAAATGGGACGAGTGAAACTGATTGGAGATAAGCCACGAGAAATGAACATAAAAATCAGTCATGAATAAGATGGGAGACCCGAAATCTTTTTCTCACACAGCTTCGGCTTCGCCGACTTGAGAGAATCAAGAAATAAATAGAAAATTCTGCTCAGTTTCGAAGGTCGATTGTTTTATAATGGAATACGTAATCATTACACAAATAAAGCATTAAAATTAAATGATTGCTTTTGTACAATTGATGTGTAATCAAATGAAACGGAAATCCGAATGAACGCTGACAATTACGACGCCTATTAATTCCGGAAAATTTATTTTGACTAATTAAAGAATTCAATTTGAAGTTGTATATACATATATATATATATATGAATATTTTGAATTGATGAGTCTATATTTTATATATAAATTCTAAGTTTATTTTTGTTATTAAGATGAGCGGGGAATTGTGGACTATTCCGTTGGAATTTGAGATGACCAAAAAATACATCGAAGTCGTTTTCTCAGGGACGCGGTGGAGGCGATAAAAACAAATGTCAGGGTGGTTCGGCAGTAAAAAATAACAAGGCGTTCGAGTTGTCGCTGAAGGGAGAGGGAGGAAAGGAGAGGCCGAGCCACCCCAAAAAGCAGAAGAGGCACATAGAAATTGTCTGGAATAAATTCACAGAAGGCCTTGCGTTTTATAATAATGTTGTCGACTTTAGGAGCCGCACCTGTCCATCAATAATTTGCTTCCATAAACCACATTTTATATACAGTAGATATTTGGGGAACGAAACCCAAGACAACAACAATAGACGGGTGGCAAAAAAATAAAGAGGAAACGAGGGATTTTCAACTACGAAACAGAATTGGGTTGACACGAGTGCACTCGCAATTACGGTGTCGAATGTGAAGGAGCGAAATAATGAACGAAAGTCCTGCAAGTGCTCTCATCTGCTAATTGTTCCAATTACAACGAGATGTTTTTGTCGGCGTTTTTCTCCACAGCTCTACAATTTGCCTTTTCACATCGTTCAGACGTCTCTTTTCACCTTTTCTTTCGTGCCGTTTACTTCGGTGTTAAGTCGCAGTCGGCCCTCCGTTCACTCGTCTGACTGTTCAGTAAAAGTCGCAATAAAACGAACAGAGGTATACGCACAAAATGATTCCGAGGTACATATAAAATTTCACAAATAAAAATCGCGACGTTACGATATAAACCGAGATAGACGTCGGAGCAGTTTGAAAACGGCATAACAAAGGGCTGTTAAAGCGACATAGGAAACGTCTCTGAAATTGATAATGCGCTGGGTGCCATTATGGTCGACACGGAATTTTCCCGGGGCAGATTTATCACCTGTACGAGGCGTTGCGTGACGCTAACGTTGGCTTGAATTAATTGTGACCTAGCGATGTTACTCCGGATACTGTCGAGCAAAAACTAATCCGCCAAGTCAGGCAGAAGTCCTCGCTCATTCTAAATATATTATGTGATACTTTTTAGAAACAACTACATATATAAGCACATGTAAGTAAAGTGAACTCATAGCAATTTTGAAACACAATAGGGAAGGTAGAAACCGCGTATGGATAGCTAGCTGCCATCGTTTCAATCTGACACAAAATTCCGATGTAAATGATTTCGTCAATGATTAAACTCGCGGTTCAAAATCAGATCAGAAATTTTGGAGGGGCAGGAATGTCATTGAACTAACAGATTGAAGCTATTAAAAAGGCAGCAGTATACGATTGAGAGGTCCTGGGTTCAAATCATACATACATTGTATGATTTGAAACGGTTCATCATAAATTGGCTACCTACCATATACTGTTACCATTGTCTGATTATGAATTCAAATTTACATATAATATATAAATTTATATATTGTTTGATCATTAGTGTCGATTTGGTAAAACCTAGGCGCAATTTGTGGCAAGCTTGAACAAGATAGAGTCAATTAAAATGTGGTGTTACCGGAGGATATTAAAGTGTTATTTGAAGGAATATATAATATGAAGAACGAAACTGTCCTCCATCTGCTTTACAAAAAGAGAGAGCTTCTTGATACGGAAAAGGGCCGAAAAATGGAATATTCTGCTACGTTATTCGTGGCCCCCAAAGAATCGGTTTCTATAGACAACCATGGAGAGGAAAAGTACAGGGCAAACGGTAGCTCGGGAGAAAGAGGCCCTCTTA
This sequence comes from Arctopsyche grandis, assembly GCF_051622035.1. Lineage (NCBI taxonomy): Eukaryota > Metazoa > Arthropoda > Insecta > Trichoptera > Hydropsychidae > Arctopsyche > Arctopsyche grandis. The sequence goes on from NC_135362.1 coordinate 21,490,019, forward strand.
ACTCTGGAACATCAGATCATGGATGAGACTCGGAATCGAAAAATTGTTTCGGCTTGCTCATGAAGTTGGTTTTCTTATATGTAATGTACACATATTAAATAAACACAGTTGAGGAAATGATACGGAAAAAAACTGACTATTTATTATTGTTTCACTCGTTGATGCACTTGAATTTGCCAACTGTGAAAGCATATTGAGCGCATAATAAACCTTAGTTAACCACTCACATTATTATACATATAAAAGGAAACAAAAGACTTGTGAAGGGTTACCTGTTCCCACGGTGGGTTGTTGAAGTAGCGCCCTTAAAAGAGAACCGACATATGTACATATTATTATACTAAGCTTGCACAAAGTTGATTGAAGTAAAATATCAACGGAAAAGCTCGAAGTTTTGTACACAGTTATTCAATCAAACACGAACAGTCTTCCAATAGATTGCCCCAACGCGACGAGTGTACTATACAGAATAAGAATTATTTATTAATTATTCAAACAGGTATCTATGTATGTATTTTCAAACGATTGATAGCCACAGATACATCTATGGACACATTTGTGCAGCATTTCCTAATCAGCAAAATCGAAATGATGAATAACTCAGATTTTTGCGAAAGAAATAAATAGGACAGGGTTGCCAAATTGTTGGAACCGTTTAAATGAAATCAGATAAATTGGCAAACTCTGATAGGAAACGATAAACCTCGGAGTTACACATCCAAGGTGTGGCCAGCAGCATACGGGATAGAACCAGTGACCACACAATTGAAAGCATTACATGCTAGCCATTGATCTATGCTGCTGGTCGGCGTCGGTTTAGTGGCACAAAGCTTCAAGTCAAAAAACTGTTAATGCAACTCAGTAAATTTCAACATGTTATGTCGTTTGAAATAAAAACAAGCCGATTCGTATAAGATTTATTTTTGGCGTAAATTAAAGATTTCAACACAAATTAAGTTAGTTGTGTCATTTCTTGTTACTACAAAAATACTTTAAATGAATACACATTTCATATATTTGTTAGTTTAATGAATAATTATTTAGGTCACAAAAAGAGAGCTTTCAAAATTCTTGATTTTCGATTTTCTCAAAACAACGATTTTTGACTGAAAGCTTTCTGCCACTAAGCCGAAGATATGTTATATGTAATATCCAGTAAGCATTGCAATACGATTCGGATATTTTCTTGTGAAATAATATTGTTAGAAGTAATTAAGAATTACCAGGGTCGTATATTGTATTTCGAGAGTGGAGCAAGTGGCTTTTTGCCTAAACGTTAAGTTGGAGGGTGTGTGGCCGGCAACAGAACCGGATAACCGGAAGGGATGCCTCGTGAAATTAATTTTCCGCTTAAATTTCTCTTCATCTCCCTCGCTCTAGTGCGAGGTTCGGTAGTAGTGCGACTTCGTTCTCGAACATTGCGAGTGGAGAGTGGTGTTAAGTCTGGATGAGACAAAGCATACATTACAGAAGAAAGTAAACATATGTACATATGTAATGTAATGAAATAAAAATACGAGACGGAAAATTACGATGTGGAAAAACTCAAATCGGCAGATAAAATTTCAGGAAAAGTTGAACAGTGGTTGGAAAGCCGAAAGCTGGCGACGAATGTCTATGTATTGTGTATGTATGAATGTATACAGTCGGTGAAGGAAGGCACAATGGAAAATGCATGAAAAACAGAATCGATTATCCGTTCGGTTGGCCGGATACGGCGATATTCAAATGGACGGTGGCGGTATGGGCAGTGATTGATGGCCGCGACGATTACTACGCGATACAGGGGAAGCCAACTGGGGTTCGCGGTCGTGCACTATTTCATTTCAAATGCACTACAAAAACGTCTATAAATACTTTTGTGAATATTTATAAGTGTTGCGGAATTAGCCGAGTGGCATTTTGCGCATGAGGAAAGGCGATCGATTCGAATGTGTATCATGGAATACCATTTTGGCATTGTGCACGAGCAATGGAAGTCAACCGCAATGTGACATTTGCAAAAAGCCTGCTGCGAAAATCCTAAGCCTCTTTGCCAGTCGGAGATCAGCTGTTGGTTGGGCGAGCGTGGGCTTAAAGAAAGCTCGACTGCGGTTTGTGTCCAATGTATTGTACGTATGATGTATAATATAATATAATATATGCCGGTTGCAAAACAGATTTGTAAGCACACTTGATTATCCGGGGTAGTGATGGTAAGGGGGGCACGGATACTTAAAAACTAGTAAAAAAAATTTAGTTCAGTTTCAACGATAACATATTTCTAGTACAGAACGATAGAAGAGCTGTAGTTTTTGAGAATTTATTATTTACATGCATTGCCACAATAACGCATGCAATTCCCGTTCCCGTTTCTCGATGTGCTTCGATAAGTAAATGTTTCAGTTTCAAATTAATACTTAATAATCAAATTAAAATACAGTAATGATAATTTTTTGGAAAAACGCAGGCGGCAAACACATTTGAAATTATTCAATTGTTTGTTTATTTTACCCTGTAAGGCAGGTGGTGAGGCGAACACATTTGAAATTGTTGTTTTGCAATGCCACTCATTCCCGTTCCCGTTTTTGGGCGATTTTGTTTACAAAAACCATCGCGGGTATGCACACAATAACTCATGTAAGTTTCATCGCAATCGGTTGAATGGTATAGGTACGCATACGTGAGAGACAGACAGACAAACATTGATTTTTATATACATAGATGAGAGCTTATTATACTGCTGTATTCGAATCTGTATTGGCCGATTTACTTTAATAAATTCTCAATAAACGTCAGTGTCGTATTGTGATTGATGCAATTGATAATTTCTAGATGTTTTATTGATATTTAAAATCCATCAAATAAAAAAATTCAAATATTTCACTTGCCTATTCACTGATTTATATCTACATTTGCGAAAATTTTCCTCCACTATAGAATGAGTGTTAATCTTTACTAAAGGTTAAGATTGAATTGATAGCAAAGGTCGTAATTTTCATTAGGAAAGACTTAAGAAGACGAGCTGTTGACGTGCAGTGCTGGTTAGTATAAACTGACCTTTCAATATGTTAAAATTTTGCTAATATAGATTTAAAAAAAAATTGGATTTCCGCACCCGTATAATCGAGATTATACCTATACATACATGTATTCGATTTTCAATTTTTAATGATGGTATCGTAAACGAATTAGAATGCAACGTAAAAAAAAGAAGAGTCGTAAAACTGAAAGATTTTAAAAGTGATTTAATATAAAAAACAAAATAAAGTATAAGAAGCTGCGCAAAACGGGACGGGGATACATTACTTATTTAAATAAACAAGTTCTAGCGGAGGAATCTGTTGGGGAAGAAAAGCGATAAAAGTGTATTCAAGGTGCACGTTCAAGTAGTCTTACCTAGAAGAAAAGTTTGAAAATATTCTTGAAATAAAATCCTCAGAATTTAGATAAACTAAATGTATATGTATCTGAGTCGGCAGTGCAAGGAAGAAAAATGACGGAAATACTTTGTAAGGCAACAAATAAATTCTCGAGTCAAATATGTAAATAAATTTGTGTTATAAAGTAAATAGATTTGAAGGAAGTGGTAAAGGGGAATTCAAAGAGTCCAAAAAATTCTGTCCCTATAATGGAGGCAGGTGGTTCACTAACGAATTCCATAAGTTTCCATTAAGAGGCCCGCAGCCGGCGAAAATCCAATTCGTCGGCAGTCGGAAAAGTCAGAGAGCGAACGAACGCTTTCAACTCTCCACTCTCGCTCTTATTTAATATAGATATATAAAGAAAAAAAATGAAATACTTCAAATTAAATGCTTCCCCTTCTTTATCCGACGCTCGACTGCGAAATTAGATGAAGGTGTTTCTGCAATGCCGGAAACTTTAGCTTGTTTTTACGCCGCGGATGGTAACTTAACAAAGCTTCATCAGCCGAAACTTTTTCTATCTCATAAAATTACCTACACTTTTCGCATTACTTTTAAAACGAAATTCACGAACGCGTCTATTTGAACAGCAGTATATACCATCGGGTCGATTTAATTATGATTTTTGGCCTTTCGGAGATATGCAGGTCGACGTTAACGGTTTAATTTGGCAGTCAATAGTTTAAGGACACGGCCAAAACGAGCCTCGAGAGGGTCATGACGGCGCCAACACAGCAGGACAACGTAATGAGTCATAATTCGGGAGGGCGTCTAGGGACGAGGACTGGACCAGGACGAGGATAGTCCAGACAGGTGTTGGCTACGAGGCTCACAACGCTCGTAAAATTAATCCGTCGATTATTATGCAACTGCAATATGTGACAATTAGCAGGCCGGAATTAGATTTAAGGGGAGGCGTGCATAGATTAATCGTATGTACCATGTAATATGTAGTTGCGAATTGATACGTTAGAATTCGCTATATAAGTGAATTTTTTTGTAAAAATGTTGAAAATCGATCATCGTTCTGCTAGTGTTGCAATATAGCTGGGGTGCATCCATCACGACCCGGTGCAGTCGGTGCATGAGTAATGACACGTGCACACGTGTCTCTCTCTCGTTCATACCGACTGCATAATACAATTTTTGCACTTCGGGTGAGCCATTTATCTGGGGAAAGTTGGCGCGGAAACATTTTCTGAATTCAGCGGCAGCTTTTCCGCTGAATATATCGCGCCAGTCGAAAGTGCTGATTATGCAAAACATTTATTATCCGAGGACAGAGGCAAAGCTGGATTTTTTTAAATTTAACAATAAATGCAAACACAACACATACAAATACTATATGGAAGAAAATTGATTTTTCGTATGTTATGTAAAAACTTTTATTTAACTTGTATGTAAATATACACAATATTTACTTGACATTTTTATAAGAACAATGTAAAGTAAGTGTGTATTGATAGCATCGTCATCGAAAAATATCATAGTGCTGTAAATCAACCGTAGATTTTTTCAGTAAATCCTAGCATTTACTATAACGAGGCGGTAAAAGCCCGGAAAATGTTTTTATTTTAGGATTTTACAAATTGTTTTTACAATATATATATTTGATAATTGCGTATTTAAAAGTGTACATACACACACACGCAAAAAGAAAATATTTGGACTTTGAGAGTAACATATGAGTCGTTATATTTGAAAGTGGCGAAAGTCCAATTTTCAGTTCCAAAAACACTTTCTAATTGACTCAATTCACAAATTGCTAATACTATTGTAAATTCGGTATGTCCAGAATGTCGAAAAAGCAGAATAAACGTATAACAGGCTATCAATATTTCTAAATATATGTAGTTAAACGCAAAACATTATATTTAATTTTTGCGAAATATTTCTCGAAATGAAGAAAGTGGACTTATGCCACTTTCTAAATTATAACGGCTCATATTTATAATACCTAGGTATATCAACGTAGCTCATTGGTTAAGCCACTGTACACGAGTAAATATGTAAAGGGTTCAAATTCCGGCCGGAATCGAGTAATTATTCGATTTATATACGCTGCTGGCAAAATCTGGATGGTTATTAAATCCAGTTCGACCGTCTCTGTTAGAGTTTGCCATTTTAACCAACTTAATTTTTGTGATGGATCCAATAAAATAGACATCCTCTCCGTTTGTCCGAATTTCTAAATCCGAATTTGTTGATTGTTGAAAATATACCTATGTACATTGTAGAATGTGTTTAGTATGTATGTATGTACAATTTTGGGCATAGGTTTCGTTATTAACTATGGTAAAAATGGAATATAATATACGTATGTGTTTCAGACAGGAATAAATCAGGATTTGAATTTAATACAAAAGGTATTAAAAATTGTATTACGTAGTATTTTATATTAAATAATAAATTTCAAGAGAAGGATTCTAATATATGTTCCAATATATATTATGTGTCTCAATGGTGATATAGAGAAATCTCTCGCGCGTAGAATAAATACGCCCCGTAAAAGAAAAGAAAGGATGAGAGTAGAAAATGGGAAGAAAGAGATATATTGACGCATTAGGGTTGCCTACAACGAACTATAGAGGCAATATCATGAATCTAAAGAAATTGGCTTCCGGGTCAATAAAGGTTAATCAGCGACTGAAACACAATAGCAGTTATTTTTTCAGGCATCTTAAACATTTCGTTTAAGGTAAACGGCACGTTCAGTTCAGATGATAAAAACGCCACACGAAAATCCACAGGGAGTGGCGTCGCGTCGCTGGAAACGAATGGGGAATTAGTTTCGAGCGTAAAACGACACCTCGCCGGTTTGGTACGACACCATGATTTCGAGAGGCTGTGCGGTATTACTTACAGGGGTGGCGAAGTGAGTGGAAAGTTTCGGGGAGGACTTAGCGGCAGACTACGGCGGCGGGGCAGAGTCCCACCAACAACAGCGATAACATAAAGAAACGTTGGGGGCCCCCGGGGAACAGTCCGTGCCGTAAAGTATGGAGCGGCCGCCCCCGGCGAGGGCCCCCCGCGCCACCTGCCTCGACCGACACTACATCACGCAGGTAACGCGCGATAACGCTGATAACGCGCCCACGACCCTGGATTCACACGGTCATACTATGTAACTCTCCTACCCACTCACACTGCTTAGTGTCTTTTCATAAACCGGACAAGTATACGACCGACCGAAAATTTCGTGGAAGAAGGGCTCGCATTAAACAGAGTCACTTTGGCGTGCCCTGTACTTGCTCGAGCGAGCACTCCTTGAAATTATATCCGTGTGTAAGCTCACTGCGTATCTCAGTCGGTGATCAATAGTAATTTGTTTTAAACTTTACTTTGAATATCATGCCTTAAACTTTTCGTAGTAGGTAGTCGCCATTTGAAGCGTTAAGATCACCGAAAATAAGATTATATGAAAATGGTTCAACATTTCAGGATCAGTTCCATGTGTACATATGTATATTGTAACAGTCATGTAGGCGAAGGAAAATGGTACAACAACGTGACGAATATCATAGTTTTAACTTTTGGTAGTAAGTAATAGCCATTTAAAGCGTTAAAGATCACTGAAAATAAGATTATATGAAAATGGTTCAACATTTTAGGATCAGTGCCATGTGTACTACATATATTGCAACAGTCATACAGGTGAAGGAGAACGGTATAACAACGTGACGATCACTTTGATTTTTCGGGAAATTCTTACGTTTTGAATATCCAATGAATGTTACAAAAGGAGAATTCACAAGTAGATTGTTATTGTTTTCGGGAATTAATAGTTGATGCAATCAAAGAAGTATGGTAAGCTGTATGTTCGGCATAACGGGGAGAGATAGGAAACGGAATACGTGAGTGAGAAGTATGACAAGGGTAGTGGATATAGTGGAAAGAGTGAAGATATTGAAATGGCAACGAGCAGGTCGCTTAGAAGAATAGAGACAAGAAGTGGTAGAATCGTACCCGAGAGAATGTGAAAATGCCGCAAGGAAGATGAATAGACGATATTAGAAAAATGTATAGGGTGAGATGGATGAGAGTTGCGCTAAACAGAGACGCATGGAAGCGTGTTGGAGAGGTTTTCATCCAACAGTGGATGGTGAATGATGAAATTTGCTTAAATCTGGCGTATATATGTAGACTGATACTGTTACCTTATTATTGTATTAGTATAAAAAAGGCAGGTGTTAAAATGTCATATATCCAATGTCTTTATATATGCGAGCTAGTTTTATGGTTTCGTGTAGGTACAAAGTATGTACATTGTGTATTGACGTAAAACTACATCTTTTTATATAAGCAATAGCTGCTACTGTCTTTAAAATGGTTATAGATTTGGGACTATTTTGTCATAAAAATGACGTTTTGTAGTCATAATAAATAGCGGACCTGGTGATTACAGGCAGTTCGCAGTATTGCTTCAATGTTATGAAATATCGTTATCTCGGCTATTCTTGATATGACCGTAATAAAGGAAACTATTGTTAATTCCAATGATATTCACAAAGCAAATGTACAAGTCAATGCGGCAAGGGTGAAATAAGTGAAACTTTGCAAAACAGCAAGTCTGGTATATTTTTGGGTAGAAGTTAAATTGATATTACAGTTTTGTATCTTTATGTGATGTATTTACTAATGTAAAAAAATGATAGCTTTAATTGTTAAAATGGTCGAAAAATAAAAAAAATATATAAAAAGGGAATGTGTGTGGCCATTGAACGAATTTTACAATGTTCAAGTTATTATAGGTGTAGGTTTTTGACTCGATTCATTCAGAATTACAATTATGACGACAATTGCTGTTGTTTTTTATTATTATTAAATAATTAACTTTATTTTCATTTATGTATCAATTTATTTTCCGAACCTACCCGTCGAAATATCAACGGACACAACACTAGTTAAATATAAATATGGCAGGAGGTATAATTGTCTACGAAAAGAAAAAAACAAAATGTTTAATACCAAATAAAAGGGGTGAAATATTTTTTAAATTTATATAAACAAGATGGAAGCATTGAAACTTTCGCGGGAAATATCGTTAGAAAGTAAACGGCAAAGTTGTGTAAATACGTGCTAAGATTTATTTGAGAGTAATCCGATTTGAAATATATTTACGGAGAATTTGGGTAAAAGTTGATGGAATTTTAGATCGGAAAACGAACTCCAAGAGGGTATTAAATGAATAAGCAATTGTGAAAAATACGTAGAAATAAAATAAAAAAACCAACCAAGGAATAGAACGATAGATTTAATATTTATCAAAATATATGCACATACATTTTACACAGATGTAGCCGTATTGAAATATCGAAATGATAACACAAAACACATATCCCGTAAAGCGGGGTGTTAAGGTTACAATCAACTATGGAAACAGTATTAACGTGTCTCGTTTACAGCTCAATGTAGCAATTACGACGTTATAAAGGAGAAATGTAGGTGTACACGAGTAAACAGCGTATTATATTAAAATCGTAAATACCCCGAGCGGGATAATGTATTAATTTTATTACGTCGGAGAAAACGTTGGAAAATTGCAATTCTGAAAACAATGGGTTTTCTCCGACGATCCTACTTACCTACGACCGTCTCGGTCTATTCTCAGATATTATACAAATTTGCGCACGGATAGATCGCATATTGAAAAGTGATTATGTCGTTTCGGCAAATTAGCCGAAGGAACACGGTCGAAGTTCAGCAATAAATAAATTGTTAATGTGGCAATGTAAGCTCCTACACGGTGGTAATTTAGTGGTAAAATTTTACAGGAAAATGGACGAGGTCGGAAATTTCCATTGTATGTTAATCGAAAACGATCCCGGTTCTAGTATAATATACGGAATATCACTTTACATTTTAAAATATTATACAAATGAGTAGACTGAGCATTACTCGGTTAATAAGTGATGATAAAGAAGATGATGAATTTATTTACATCCTGCATTTTGATCACAAATACGCCTGCAAGGCTCATAGTCTTCGTAAACCAGTTACAAAAATTATTTAATCTTTAAAATGAGTTTTCCCAATTTCATACTTTTCGACAAATATACAAACATATATACAAGATTAGCTCGCTTGATATTATATGATAGGATACGACTGAAATAAACAACGCGCATTATTGTAGCATCTGCTAAATTCGAAGATACGATTACCAGCGATAAGAAAATCGCATATTCACATATTGCATGACGGCTTTCGTCGTTGGCTAAAAGGATCGTGCAATAAAATGCAAAGTATATTTTTGCATGTTTTAGACGCACATACATAGGTACATATTATACGGCGAATATGTGCGCAGTTGGTATTTTGGCGAATAAGGCGTTAGATTTTCGCATGGCAGGGGACAATCTTCGTGCTTCGAACGCGACAAATTAAATTTGGGTAATGTGCGCCCGTCACGCAGCGCCACTGTCGGGTCAGGGCTGTCAGCACACAACAATCATATCTGCGATTAAACAAGCAAAATTCCGTAGATTAGTTTAGTCATCCGTGCATGTGTGTGTGTGCGTAGTGTGATGCTCCATTGGGTGACTATTCAGCGGAAATTGTGGGATCGTTCGTAAAGGGGACAATGTTTGCTGAGTGAGGCCACAGAACGAGTGCAGCTTTTTTTTTGTAAATCGTTCTTGGCTTGTTTTTTGGGATCGACTAGCGAGTTGTATTTAGAGTTTAATGGCATACCTCCGGAAAACAAACACGGGAATAAAACCGTGCGGGCGGTGGTGGCGCGCTAAGGGTCAAGTACGGAGCGGGATGGCTCCCTAGGGGTAACCGGCGGGCCAGATGAAATAAACAGGTATGGGGTCGAGATGGGAATTAGATAGGCAAGGTATCTTTGAAAATTCGCGTTGCCGATACGATAAGAAAATAAGGAAGGAGGAGAAAAAAAAGAAAGAATACGGCAAGTTTTGTGCGCGATATTTTACGTAGGTAATTCCGGAGAAAAGGATTCCTTATCCGTCCAACTGCTTACCATTTTGTTCACAATTTAAGCTTTAAAATGTGAACTCCATATTCACTCGAAATGAAAAATAATCGTATTCGCTTCATAAAGTGGTAATACATATTTGATTTCTACCGACGCTTCTTCTTTATATAATGTTAAAAGAAATATCGCAGTTGGGGTTTTATCCAGTAGTGTTTAAGAGGATAGAAACAATATTCAGATTAGTTCGAATTTTTTTTATGTAAGGTACCCATAGAAGTATTAATATTAAAAATTATTGATTGTGATGTGATGTTTATAGTTTATATTATTATTTATAATTGCCATCTTATACCAATACTGTATTTTTTATTATATTTACCATGGTGCCATTACGAATTTTGTCCCATGGCGACACCTATAGCCAAATTTGTATAAATTTATAATTATAAATTTGAAATTATATTCAAATAATGGTGACAAATGAGGGTAGGTTGTCGATTTTGGTGGAACCGTTTCAACAATGAAATAAAATAAATTGGAAAACTGATAGGAAACGATGGAATCACATATGTATATATGTATTAGGGTACATCGAAAACACCGAAATTTGAAATTTGGCAACGCTTCTAGTTGGAAAAGACGTTCTGTATTATAGAGAATTCGTAAAAAATAAAATAAATATTCTAAAAAATATATTTACACTGCCGCCAGGTCATTCAGGTTTGTGAAAAACGTAAATTTTACCGATATTCGAAGGGTTTTTTTTTATTATTATAACTGAGTTTAAATTAACAGAACAAAACGTCTTTTCCAACTTCCGAACCGTGTTTCCGAACTCCAAAATTCGCTGTTTTTGATGTACATAGGTACCCTAATGTATATACGAAGTATCAATATGTATAGTTAAGTTTTGTGATTATAAGAGAATTATTGAAAGTGATTTTTAAAGCAAAAATTATGTTTATATGTATGAAACAGATAAAATTAAACATACAAAAAAAAAAACAATAGAAAGCTCCTAGTTAGATAGGGAAAATTTAGTATATATATATATAATTTATATTCATGGAACTAGCCAAAAAGTAATAAGAAAAGATCCTTCAATAAATGTGGCTAAAATAAAATAGCAACGCAATTTTTTTAAGTAAAAGAATAGTCCACGTCGGATAAATGCGGAAAGCTGTTAGTAAGTCGAGGCACGATTTTAGGGGGACTCTTCGGCAGTCGTCTCACTCCAATAAAATGGCGAATTATCATTAAAGCGAATCAAGGAAGAGAGGCGATAATTAAAACGTAAAGTGGTGTGTCAGCTACGTAGAAATTCGATTGGCGAACTCGAAGGCGTTCAAAGGTGAAATATAACACGACGTTCATACGAATACGTACACTGTCTAAATAGAGGTGAAACGGTAAGTAAGGGGTTTGAGGCGGTGTGTTTTTGCGAGAGGATTCGTCAGGTCGGAGGGGTGGGTGGGCGGGTGGAGACAGAGAGCAGATGAGGTCCTGGATGGTGAGGAGTGCGTTCGTCGGAGCAGAATCCTAAGCACTCCCAGCCGTGTCGTTGGGCCATGCTGCCTACATGCATAATGTATTTGACATATTAAACTGGCGAAAAAAACTGACATTGCGACAAATAAAAGAGGCATCCTTCGGCTGAATGTAACACGGCTGGGGCGACAGAACAACGCCAAATGAAGCGGCACTCGGATACATAGTAGATACCGGCCATTCGAAAGGAATAGCTCGAAAACATAAAGCGTACCGGCGAATTCACGGGAAATGTTGCAAAACAAAAAGAACACGGCCGAATGTACCTATTGTATTATATATGTATGGAAGTGTTGAAGTTTTGGAACTTTTTTTTTTGAAAACATATAATACATATAATAGTTTCGAAGCCATATAGAAAGTTCGATCGGTGACGTGGGTATTCGAGTGCGAGGGTCGTATTTGCGTCAGCAATTGCTTATTGACTTTGCGTTTTTCATCTCATTGCACATATTTTACATCTTTTTACTATTTATTTAACCACCTACTATGTAGTAGATGGTAGCCATCATGATAGAGTAGCAGTTATTTTTTTAAATGATAGGTATACGATAAATCGGATTATTACAGCTAAGCCCATTTTTTTGAACATAAGTAATAACAATTCCAAAAATTTTACAAATACCAAAGAGACATCTATGGATAAATTCGATATATACAGCAAATTTTTGCGAGAAATACATACATACATTTATACAGAGTATGTAGGGGGTAGCATAATAATAATAATAATCAACGAAACGGGAGTAGGTTGCCAATTTTGGTGAAACCGTTTCAACAATGAAATCATATAAATTGACAAACTCTGGTATGAAACGATCTAATTGGAGTCACATGCTTACATACATACATCTAGAGCTTCAAAAAAACTGCCGGAGCTGTTGTTGTCAAGCTTTTTACAGAAGAAATTTATGTATCATTTAAATATGCTATTTTTTATATTCTGACGAATTCTATGAACATGGATTGTCATTATGAACGCATGGATATTGTTTCGTCTAATTGCTTTTGAAACATTAAAATCAATGTGAAGAAAGATGCCGGAACGCCATTCCATCATGTTACATGACAATAAAAACCCTGCATATATTCAAGGTCTGGTAAGCAAACACCGGGCCAGGTATCGAGCTCATGACCCCTAAGTTGAAAGCATTAGACGCTAACCACTGACTGAGCTGCGTTGCTGGTTAAATTATCAACTAATCAGCAACGTTCAGTTTTTTTTATATTTAATAAAAATATATTCACGTGGGTTAGTTCTATTAGACAGAATTACTGGAAATAAGCTTACTTATGTGTACATATGTATGTATGTATGTATAATAGCCGCCGTAATCGATATGTAATTTTTCTCTCAATACAAGTTTATCGTGTACGAATCAAAGGTTATTGAAAAAAATCTGCAAAGAAGCTTTTTCACGTTTATTTTTATTTTTGCTGTAATATAATTCATATTTTCTTCAATAAATAAAATGTTTCCGTTTAAAAATGAATATTACACTTATTTGCTTTCATCGTATTGAATTACGTTGTATTTAAACAGGTACATCGAATGCGAAGTATTCATTGAAATATTTCACATAATTGAATTTATTTTATGGGAGAAATTCCAACGGAGCTTTTTTCGAATACATTACGAACGACTTACGGGGTGTTATTTATCGTAATAAAAAGGAAGTGCGCCTTATATACGGGCAATGCGCATAAAAGGAATATTCAAATTGGAAAAACGGAAGGGGTTGTAAATAAATGGTACGTTATATTTCGTATTAAGCAGGCGACGTTATTCGGTAAGACGGTACCCGTTAAACTATAACACAACCATAAAACGTAATCTTGACGAAAAGTTTTTACGAGCTTTTATTACAGCGGCGTCTTTCAGGCACCAGTCGACTTTTCCAACTGTGCCTATGCGAACGTACATAAATTACATATTTATAAGACGCAGAAAATAGTTTGCACTGCAATTTATTATACATACCCACACACACGAGCGGCAGACAAGAGTATATGTTTAACGTCAATTAGTTTGTGAGGAAGATGTTACAAAGAAGAAGAGGGAATTTACGCCTCTATTGGCCTTTCGCTGATTCCTAATTGAGAAAAGTAAGAGGGCCGAGTTTGCTCGTAAATTATAGTTAAGGCTCAACCTTGGCATCACCCCATTACCATTTGTATCTATTGATGATTTAACCAATATGACTTTGATTCGTATATACTAAACTGCTCCAAATTATCGTTTCTATTGTTAAACTTTACACATAAAAAAAGACCATATGTTCGTGGTTATAGCAAATTGGCAAAGTTCCCATACTAGTGTACGCGAAGATAGAATTAAGTCATCGAAATCTGTTTTTTTTTAAACATTCGCGGTATTTTTTAATGTTTCAACACTGGGATTATTTATTAGCTAAAAGACACAATTCATACTGGGTAAATACGACCTGAAAAAATCCTGTGAGTTTTGCGATTTATAAAAAGTGTGAGTTTTAAATGTTTTACCTTTATACGGCCCGTTAATAAGCATTTACACATGAGTGTCGACAATCTGCTTCAACATACCTGGAAAGATAAAAAAATAAAATTAATAAATACTATTACATACAGTAAACTAAACGTATACATATATATTTTATATTTTATGTGAAATTTGCATTTTTGCAGAAAATAATTGTATTTTTATCGGTTCATGATGCGAATACATATATACATATATAAAATTATTATAATCAAATAAACGTTAAAACTTCGACATATAATTAATGACGAGTTTATTAATAGTAAATATTTTCAGAAATTGACTCGATTCTTAAAATAATACATAGCATTGATATACTGTTCGTCGGTTTGTCTGAAAAGTGGGACTGTCAGATTGGGAGGATTAATGAGTTCTTCCACATGCCCACATAGTGATTTCCGAGATTATGACCTAAAAACCCGACTGGATTTTCAATAAGAATATAGCTATTTATACGACAGTGGAGAGTACAGTAAAAATTGATTGCGGATATGGTGTTGTTTTGCGACAATGGCGCAGCCAGGGGGGTAGGGTGGGTGATTTTAATCTAAGGGAAGGTCGACGCACCCCCGTCGGATTCGTAGCAACTGGTGATGGCGCGTCGGCAACTATCGACCGCTACCCACACACGAGCAATACCATAACCTTTCGCAAGCGGCCTGCTGATCGAGTGCCGGCCTCTCTCTCCTAGTATTCAAATGCACGATAAGGCAGCCGCCCGAGGGCGGCAGGGGATGGGGCCGCCGGCGCCACTATGGCGCCGCCGCCCCCGGCGAGACTCGTTGGCGCCATACAACACTGGGTCAGCGCGGACAAGAATTTCCGCAAGTTGCTGGCAGACCCATTGTCGACTGCAATCTTCCAATAAAACTCGCCGATTTAAAAAAAACAGTCTAATTTATTACCAGAACGCAGAATAAATCAAAATTCACAGCTCCACATGTTACAGAATGAACGGTATATACATATGTATAAAAGAATCAGTTCGCGACAGTTGGCCAACGATGCACTAAATCTAATTAAACGTGAGATAAAAATACTGCAAAATTCCGTTAAGTGTTTTGGGATGTCGATATGGTTTAATGGAACAAATAATCGAATCACCATGTGCGGATTATTTCTATCGACATGTACATATGTATTATAGTTGTACCTCTCTAGTTAAGAACGGCCAGAACAATATTGGAAATTATTGTTAAAAGGTTTTACTATAATGCATCACTATGGAAAGATTATAGGACACTTATACAGGACACAAATCTTTGATTTTATTATAAAATTCCAAATGTCTCATGAATTCTACGGTGTATTTAAAATAATGTCAAAGCAGATATGTATGTATGTACATACGTAATCTGTCAAATATTATATATTTTTGACATGAACATTATTTTTAAATGATTCATATTTAGACGGAAATGCCAGATATGACCGTTATAAATCGGCAAAGCAGAATTTTAGTTGTGTCAAAAATTTTTGTGCATGTATTCTAGTATAGAAATAGAATCAATCAAATAATAAAAATAGCACAATAGAAAGTCATAAAATAGACAATGTATTATATATATGTATGTAGATTGGAACTTGACAAAAGTTTCAGCGTATTTGCAGAGTTAGATTTTGCAATGTGTTCTTTAAATAGCGTCGAAATAATAGAAACTTGCGGTATCTGTTTCCGATGCGCCGATTGTTTTGGCAATCAAACGGCTCGGAAATTTAATCGAACTGAAGTTGGAGCGGTTTAATTAGAAAGTTCACTCCTATCCAAGAAAGGGTGCGCAGCACGTATCGAACGATATATTTAAACGGGGGAAGAAGGGTTGCGAGTCTGCTAATGTGGTTTAATGAGGCCCGTAATGAGACAAGAGGGCCAGGGCAGGCGCCAGGTAGGCGCACGCGATAGTACATAATCGGAAAAGCACCTCGCGTGGTACGCTTTTCCCTATTTATGTATGTATGTTTGTACTACCACCTACCAACAACAGTTGCACGTGATATATTATTACAAATTGAAAAAAAAAATCAATGAAATTGAATCAACGTCGTCATGTTAGATAAGTAAACGTTCAAGTATTAATATGTCGGAATAACTGGAGAGATTGGGAGGAAGGAGAGGGGTGGAAGAAGGGTTGCGGAGGATCTGAGGCCCTCAAAAAAAGGTTGAAGTTGTGCAAAAGTGCGCACTCGACTTCGGCCTCCCTAGTGTATTGACGCAACTCGTTCTCCACTGTGTACACAAAGAAGATTTGTCAACCCCCCCATATATACCTTTTCGCTTGGAATAACACATTTGGAAAAATAAACTAATTCTCGCAGATTGAAATTCAATAAGTGTGTATAAGATAGCTAAAATTAAATTCACCATAGCTAATGTTTTGATGTGCTGCGAAGGCATGTGTGCACGGGAATAGCTGCGGGAGATGAAAAAATGTATGGAAATAAGATCAAAGGGAGAAAAGTACGGGAGAAGCTGTCTGTAACGTGACGTGGGGTGGGTGAAAGGGATGAGTTAGACAGCCACGACATCCACGGTCGACCACGTGAACCGCCATCTCATTGTTCACTTCGAGTGAGCTGTGCACCGGCAAACGTGTATTTCCTACGTACGTATTTCACGATTGTGTTAAGTACAATATAAGCTTCATGTATACAAACTGAACTTCATATAAACCAAGTATTTTTAATAAACCACAAAGAACAAAGGATAAAACTATAACAGTAGTGAAATCAATAAAACTTCGCAGTGTTATAAGAACACGTCTAATACGAAATTCAGTATAACTAGAGAAGGGTGGGTGGGCGAATTTAGGGAGGGCGATGGCGCCAGAGAGGCGCGCATACTCCCCATACCGAAACGCAGTATTAACACAGTCGAATTATATTACAGTACACATAAACATCAAAAGAAACTAAAATACTGCTATACTCCACGACTAAAAAAAATATAATTTCATTTTTTTTACACACGGGATATGTAATGTAAATGCTGGCTATTTAGCCCTAAGGGTAAATGTATCGTGTGTACGGAATCTATATGAAGGGGTTTGAACCCGAGGCCGCATGCGGTGTAACGACTCTGTGTAAACGGTTATTGCGTAATACGAACGACGTTCCCTATATATGTAGGTTGTAAGCGAAAAGCTCACCTTCATTTTCAGAGGAGGTGCTATCGTCTAGCAAGGGGTAGCAACGTTTTATGTATACGTAAACAAGCTATCGGAAAGGTTGTTCAGAAGCGACCTGGTATCCCTGCTAGGCACGCCAATAAAAAAAGGTTGAAAATATGTAGAATTCCTAACTATTATATATAGGTTTTGTTTGTGAGCACATAGCATCAAAGGCTAAGGGTGAGATAGAATTAAATAGATGACATAAAAGTTTATGGCTTTATCATAGTAAAATTTGGATGAAATATTATTATATCGTGAGCGTTACAATGGCTACCATAAGCCTGCGATATGTTAAAAAGTCGAAAGCATTTTCAAATTGAAGTCGACGAATAAAGATTTCTAAAAAATTAAAGTAAAAAAACGGAAAGAGCGCCCTGGGATCGGTCGCGGAGTCTGCATTGAAGGATAAGTTACGACCCTTTGTGCAGACTCAGATACCTTAATATTATTTATTATTCATAAACTGAGTGCTTATTTTTTCCAACTTCGTATCGAATCTTCAAAAGGAGAAAATTATTATTTTTTACTTACAATCGATTATAAGGTTGAAATGTTATTATACAGCGTGTATGTAAGTATGTACGTATGTATATATTGACTTATGAAGATGTCTATTTTGAGATGAAGTAGAGGTTGAAAACTAATGAAACGAGAGCCCAGCACAGCGGATAATCGGATGAAGTTTGCAAAGTAATGGCTCGCCGCAATGGGAACAATTAACTGCTGCGGAAACGAGTGTTTGCGCAAACTTAGATTCTATCCCCAGTACGCAGTTTTCTTTCCCAGAAAGACTAGCCCAATTATAAGAAAGGATTTTCGAGTGGTGGAAACAAAGCCCAATCTCACGAAGGAGATAAACAAATCGATCTCTGGCATTATATAATATTTAGAATCCTCGCAGCGAGTAAATAACATAGACCACTTAACTTTGATTTGAGAAAAATATAGTAATGCAATAAATTGTGTGCTTTGAAAAGCGAAAAATAATAAACACAATGGAACAAAGGATTCAAAGAGCGTTTTTAAAATGGAACCGATGCAAGAAAGATGAACGAAAAAAAAACGCGTTTGTCAGATTCTGAAGATCAGTGTTCAGGGATCCAGGATAATAAACCGGTTCGCCAAAACCGTGGGAAGGAGCAGTGCTAAAAAAGAGAAAGATTGGCCGACCGGTCCTCCAAGCCAAGAAAATGTTTTATGACCGATTGTTGTTAATTGCAAACGTTGCACTACATTTTTTTTACAGAAACAAATCATATCTGCTGTATAGAGAAAATAAAAATGAACAAGTGAAATATATTTGGCACGAAAACTTATTTACGAATAAACGAAAATGAGACAATGTTATCTAGTAAATTAATATTATCGAGAATTATGGAGGGCATTATATAAAACAAAGGGGTTTCGTAGAAGAACAAAGAAGGTCATTTGCCAAAGAGGAAACCTTTCACAAGACAAAAGTAAACTTCGTACGTCAGTTCGTATAAGCAATGTTTATGATCGCCAAAACGATAAATTATGTATGTATTTATCCGATGTGTACAGATAGAAAGACTATAACATATAGTAATTATTAAAATTGTAGCCAAATTTTTAATACTGACAAATATCAATGTTGACAAAATGTTATTTTAGTATTATTCGTAAACATTTTGTGATTTGAAAATTTACACGCCAAAATGAAATTACTGTCACAAATTTACTTGATAATATACTAGGCTGTATTTTGATGAAATTTGCATCAGTTTTGACGCAGTGTCACAAATAAGGTAAAAGTTAGCGAAGGTTTCGAGCGACGGAGAACGTATAAATAAGGGAGGATATGGAGTCAGGTGACAGGGGTGGTCACGCGAGGTCGACACGGGGCCACGAGCGATAAAGCGTCATAGGGCTCTAAAACATTATTCATCAAGTACCACAAACATACGATTATTTCGTGTAAACATTATACAGTGCTTGATTATGAGATACGTTTGAATTTTTATTGCATAATATATTATATATACATATGTATGTAGTACTACGTAAATAAATACACTGACCGTTCGACATTCGGAGTAAGTGGCGTGTATTATGATGAAAGGGTGTGCAATATTGGCTAGATAGCCCTTAGGGTTATAGTATAACCCTGTGTAGTTCCGCAGTCGACAGATGGCTCGCTGAGTGGTTGGTACGCGACGAACAGTGACCGGAGGCTGTTGCTAATACAATTTTAAAGTTTAGACTAAAACGTCCATTAAATCCGTACGATAGAATTAAGCCGGAAGTTTAATTAAATCTTGCAGAGAAATTATATTGCGTAATTACAAGTTGAAAATTTCAAGCAGACTCTCGAGTGTAGCACGAATCAAACGCGTTCGGTATTTTTGTTTGCGCATCATTAAGATTGGAGGCTATTAAGCGAGAAGGAGCGGAAAAAGGATAGGAAACGATGCGTCCCGCGGGAAATTCGCAAGAGTTGAGCTGTTGCTGAATTAAAACGACTGCCAGAGGACTAGGATCCGATGTCGGCATTTTCACTCTCGTGCAAAAGACGACTTTGTGTGCAGTTTCAGGAAGCGTTGCAATAATCCATCATTTATTACTCGGTTGGAATATCTGACGAGGAGTCGCCGTTACACAATAAAAGCTGTAGAAAAGCTCTCAAGTCATCCGTTTGATTTGTTTCCGGTGTAGTCGAAGAGGGCTTCGACGTGGGAGACGAGTTTTGGGTGGCATCAGGAATTCTAGAGGCGTGCAGCCACCCATTTTGCCACCCGTCGCACCTCAACCCTCCGCCCCTAACCGAAAGCTGATCAGGTACTTCTTTTTAGTCTTCGTAAGCGCTTCGCGTTCGGTGAACCGCCATTTCCAAAGTGTTCGAGGCATCATACGAACATAATCCCGCACATTGTCAGGATTTACCGGGAAAGCTGATTCATACGAGTGTATACACGTATGAAAAAATAATCCATTCAATGTCAATGCGAAAAATATATAAAATTTTAAACGAGAAGAAATGAAAAAAAAGACAATGGAATGTTACCGCAAAGAGAACGTCGATTGTGAATAAAACAAAGAAAAATTAAAAGCGTAAATCTGTTCGGACGCCAGATGCGCTTCCTTCTGAAACATTTGAGGCAGTTACTCTCACACGCCTCAGGCGAGAGAGGTCTGAACCGGGAAAAATAGCACCCTTTCACCCTCTATGTACGTTTATGTACTACAGACAATTGAATTATATATAACACAATAAAGAACTTTAGTATGCGCAGTAGTTTCTATTGTCACCCCTAACATTACGGATAAAAACGAAAACTATTGAAGTACGAATACATTAAAAGTAATTTTTACAGTACTTTCAATTTATTGGCATAGACGGTGAATGAAATTTCACAAATCAATCACCAGTTTTATCTTAATAATATAAAAAAATAGATGGAATTCTCTGAATACTAAATGCAGAGAGCAATAAAACGAATTTATTGACTCTCAGTACAGCTTTGATTTTATCTAGTGATTTTTAGTATTTGTACGTTACACCTGATCCGTGAAAATATTCTTTCCAAGAAAATGTAAGAAAAACATAAACTTTTTTTTGGGATTTTTCAAAAGTATATGCCGATTTTATGAAATACATATGTACATATGTATATGATAGACCCGATGAAAATTTCATCAGGTGTGTTATCAGTAAAACCTACCTACCTACATATAAACAATATAAAACAGCAATAGAATAATTAATTTATTAATTAAATTAATTTTCAGTAAATATTAATAGCAGACAAAATTTATTAAATTTTTATTTATTTATTTTATTATATACATATGTACATACATATATTCCAGGAAGGCCATACAGATAAACCCCAATGCGCCTTACTGGTCAATTACAAACAATGCAGCATTTTTATTATATAAGTCGCTGAATTACGAGACACTTAAAAACTTGTAATTAACGAGAATATATATATATATATATATATATATATATATATATATATATATATATATATATATATATATATATATATATATATATATATATATATATATATATATATATATATATATATATATATATATATATACAGGTTTTTTTCTTGATTCTCCCACCCAAACTTTACAAACATTACACCTTTCAAAGTCTCTTTCAAAATTACATTCATATATGTATATTCAATGCAGTAACTTATTATATTAGTCTGTAATGTTTTTTGGAATTATGCAAACAAATTTCTATATAAAGAAATAACCATAGTAATGTTCATTTCATACTTTGCCAAAAAAAGTCCGAAATAATAAGATGTAACATGAACTATGAACGAAAAGATTAATTTTTATTCAAATAATAAATCGTACGATCTTTTATCTAAAACTAAATTTAGAATTCATTTGTCGAAATGTCAAAATGAGAGTTTTTATAACAATACATATTTACAAGCAATTGGCTTGCGATGTTATGAGATTTTTTTTGTCATTTCGTGAAATGAGAAATTTTACGAATGAGATGCATGTATATAACATGTATTATACAACTTATTTGGATGGTTTTCTGAATATGATTCATTTTAATTTTGAATGACTTGGATAATTCACTTCCTGATAAATTGAGTGTGCAGCGTAACGATTGGAGTAAAAAAGTGAATGTCTGAGAGAAATCTGTCAAAAATGTATGTACATACACACATATGTTAGGTATTATAATTAGTCACTCGCATTTATTTCAGTGCAAATATTCATTTTGTCAGTGTTGATTGTGCAGTGTCATAGTATTGTTAAGCGAAACAGAAATCGAATTACAGCTTCGTGTAAGTAAGAAGTGCGAAGATAAATTGTTTAGTGTGGTGTTGGTGAGTGATTTGCGGTGGAGGAGACAAATGGTCCCGCGACAGCCGCCAGTCGAGCGGTCGCCATCGATTTCTGCCGCCGAACAAATAAACAAGCGAACTTATCTGAACGATTTGACTCGCATCGTCAACGGTGTACCAGTGGTTGTCGCTGAGAAAATCGGGAAAAATCGAGTGCACGCGTCCGATTTTGAACGGCACTTTCATCGCTCAGTCGGAGATAATGCGATTTAAATTTTATGAGAAGTTGTAACGGAATGTGGCTTTCAGAAATTCGTATGTATTCTTCAGTGGCGGCGCAACACTTGCAAAATAGTCCCACGTCACTGTCTCGGAAATCCCTCGTAGCACCTTTCTGTCAACCTGTCGGACGTTTGTGCGAATTTTACACCGTTACAATAAGCTCTCGGCAACTGTTCGAGAGATGAGAAAATAATTGAAAAATTATCGCAATTGAAGAATGAAACTGAGAAAATAGGCAGAATCCGGTTTCGTTCGGATGAATGGGGGAGGATGTGAGGCGTTTTGTTCATTCCGGAGACGTAACGATGTGTAGCGTATGAATTTATCATAATCCGCGCGCGATGCCAAATTGCCGAAAAAAGAATAAAATTTTATAGGAGTCGTTCCGGGATGATGCATAGTAGCTGAGGGGATCGGAGATTATAAAACGGTACATTTATTTCGCAAAACGTAAAACCACCCCAACAACCGTCTTATGGACGACGACGAAACGCTCTGTTGAACAATACAGAACGATGTGCCAAATCAAACATAAGTACATTTTCATATTTTTAAAGAAAATGTTCCAAAACTATACCGGACAAAAATTGTTTGAAAAGCCTTTTTTAATATAGATTCCGACAGTGATATTACGAATGAAAATGAATGTAAATAGGTTTTTGAGCTTTTCTTCTTATTAGCATTAATATAAGATAATACTATAATTATTAACAAAAAAAATTAAATTGTAAAATAGAAAATGGTCAGTAGATCAGTATCAAATATTACGTATACCATACATAAAAATGTGATATTTCAAAATCAGTTTTGGTTAATACGTTTGTAGCGAGGAATGTTTTTACATGTAACGTACAAATATGTGAAAAGTTTGCCCATACACGATATTATATGAGCTGTTATATTTGAAAGTCGCATAGGTCCATTACTTAAATATCGAGTAAGTCCGCATAAGTCCATTACTTAAATACTGGTGGCCTGTAATACGTTTATTCTGCTTTTCCAAGATTCTGGACAAATCGAATTAAAATGCGTGATAACAATTTTTGAATGAAGTCAAACAGAAATAGTGTTTTTGGAATTGAAAAGTGAACTTCAGCCATTTACAAATATAACGGCTCACATGTGAGACTGAACTGAGTGTACTCGATAGTTAAAATAGAAACTTTTGATATTCTTTGGATAAAAATCGAGTTTAGTATTCGATACGCGTTACCTTCAAATACGAAGGACGAAACCGTGGAAAGGTTTGTATAGATAGGCAAGTTTGTTAAAGGGAAGAATGGCTTTTACGCGGGAAAACGGTCGGCTGTCCAGCGTCAATCATATCGTGACGGCAGATCAAATGCAATACAAAAGGCGGGCACAAAACACGCACACATACACACACGCGCGTTCGATATATCTGAGTGAGAAAAGATGAGGGCATTTTGAACGAGGGTGCGTGAGGAGGCTTTCAATTTGGTCGCACAAAAGGGCTCGGTCGCGACCGACAGAAATTTCCTCCGCCCGGGTGAGGGAAAACGATTGTCGGATGAAAATGCGCGCAGAGCAAAAGCGTCACTCGTCGTTTCGACGCCCTTTTCTCGATACGGTCACGTGCTCTTCAAGGAACGCTCTATTTAAAGCCTCCAAGTGGCATCCATCTCTAAACTTTAAGTTTTGTTCACTTACATCACGAGTGAATTCACAAAGGTAGACATAACATAAAGCCCGCTCTACAGTACTCGCGGTCGTGTTTATCAAGTCGAGTGAAATATAAATGTTGCAATTTAATACGATCCAAGTCGACGCAATGTGATGTTATACATTAGTAATTCTGTCGAGTTCTATAATTTTGTGCTATTCTACTAAGCCTTTGCTTGCATGCATATGAGATATTACAAAGGAAATTACGGAATAGTACAAGTGTTCTTTGACTTTGTTTTGCATACAATTATATAGGTAGCTTTAGTTTTCCTTGTAATTATTTTTATTGATCGAGTCGAATTAAATTGTGTAGACATAAAAATTTTAACCAGTTCAACCATTTTAACTGTTTGAGATGTAAAAATTGATATTCAACATGGAAAGCTTTCAAAAAATATATACTGTATGTACATATATGTACATATAACGGATATTTGGATGGAAAAGCAAAACTCGAACAATACAAGAAACTCTCTCAAAATGTAGTCTTTGCATGGCGAATTGAACTCCTTTGAGCTGTTAGTTAATGTGTTAGTAGTTTTAAGGTTATAAATTAAATTGCAGGCAATGAAGTTACTGGAACGTGATATTACAGTGTTCGCTGCAGGCCACACATACTGCATACTGCATTATTGCACAATATATACACTTAAAGGAGAATGTAAAAACTTTCAGCGGCCCACTTAAATAGATTATATATATTATATATCAAATCCCGAGCGGTTACCGATGGTGTTGTAATTGAAATATATATGTGATTTATTTAAGTTTTCTTTCGTCGACGGTATCAGAGAACGAGCGAAAGGCTGAGTTTGCTATTACGCGCTGGCCATTAGGTATACTTAAGGGGTGTTCGGCTGAGACAAGTTCCAAATTTGTTCCCATTACCCGCGCCAGGGCGCCCTCATAACTTCAAATTCGCCTCCGTATTTACATATACATTGCGGAGTGCGTGGGCAAGGGCCTCACCCTCAAGTCGGTTACGTAAAACGAGCATTTTCTTTTTCAATAATAGAGAGCTTAAAAAAGGTGAGCTAAACGATTGCAATATGCACCTAATTACGTGGAGCTGAAAAATATGTCGAAACGTAAAGATAAATGTTATGTAAAAACGAGTTCTTCGGTGAACATTTTTATAAAAGTTTGAAGGTAAGACATTAAAACATTCTTAATCAAAATTCGAGATAACTTCGAGATAAACTTTAATAGCGAAAAGTTACAATGACTTTTAAAAAGTACTTATTTTATATGTATAGTCCGATGAGAGAGAAAATTTTCCTCCATTTGATTAAGAGGCTTGTGCATTCGTATCTTAAAAAATGTTGTAAAAATTCACTCTGCCGAATTGAAATTCAAGCGATTTTTATTTTATTCAAAGTCGACACAAATAGGAATAAAATCGTTTCGCAAATTTTGAAGAAATACCGACGTAGACTTTAATTCGAAAAGGCGCAGAGTTCGGAAAAAGCGAAGGGTGAACAGATTTTATTGGTGATATTTTATCCGGCGGAGTAAAAAGTTTTTTGATTTAACAAATATACGAGGTGCCCATTCTGGCAGAATTCTTTTACAGAAAACTCCGCTGCAAAAACGTGATCGGGTTGCTGACGCGTCCTAATGCTGAAGTTATCCCGATCCCATACCATTCCTACAAATTTGCTACCGGTAGATATCCGAGTGGCATCCTCAAGGGAAAACTCGTTGCTGCAGTAATCTTGACACCAACAAACCAAGATCACTGCGACATCCGCATTATGGAGTTGAAAGTTTAACAAAATCTACGCTACAATGTCTTCGGATAATAAATTCTTGAATAACAATAAAAGCAGAAGTGGTTGCGGATGAAAAATATAAACGGCTAAAAAACTTTGGCTTATCAAAACACGTGTGCGAATAACCCTCGGTGTTCATCCAGGGACGTAATGGGTTTCGCTGCTGTTCGAGAAGGAACATCAAAGATAAAAAAATAAAAAAAAGCACACAGATAAGGTGGCATATGGAACGGGTGAGGGAGGATAAGAGCGCGAGATCTTTTCCTAAAATTGAATCGTAAATTTACCTGAAGCGCACGAATGTATTTAGCGCGCGAGCACGCGCTCTGGTTTGATTTTACAAAACGACGCGGGCTCTTATTGTTTCCCCCGCTTGAGTAATTGGATTTCGGCTGTTTCCGAGTCGCAATCCGCTAGTCGGTCCTCTTGGGGACCAAACGGCACAGAACAATATCAATTTTAGCGATTTACTTTTATGTACATATCTAGAGAGGCAACATTCCCGATACTATAAAAGAGAATTTACAAAACTGAAAATATCTATGTATGTACATATGTATATAGTTTTTGATGAAAATTTCAACAGTGTATAAAATACGTGTAGCATGTTGGAATAAAAGCTAATGGCATTATGCTAAAATGTCGTCAGCTGCTAGTGGAAATGGGTGAGCGGGCGGAAGAAGAAGATGGGTGAGAATGTCGCGAGGGTGGCCGGTCGGTGACGTCTGTGAGCTGGTGGATAAATGCCAGCAAATCAATTTGAATTAGGCAAACAAACGCATTAGAATCCGGTCTAGATTAATAGGGGTTGTGCGTGATTGAAGAACTGTTGTCGGCTAGCGAGCGCTCACTACACGTTGCCGTCCTGATGGATTACCATGTGTCCATAGTCACATGGGTAAATACACACATATGTATGTATGTATTTTAATTATATTTTATATTTAATTATATTTGTATTTTATATTTAATTCAAAAGTGAATCTCAACATTTTTTCATACCATGAATATAATCTGATATTAGTTATATGTATATATGTATATACAAACTCCCAAATAAAAATACCCCGTCCCTCCATTTATACCGTTTACAAGAAAAACCGTGTTAATTTTTCGATTTCGGGGCTAGTATAGTAGTTTCGATGTAGCGTTAGAACCGAGCATGCTATAGCATTCGTGCAATGTGTTATAACTAAAGGGCGGATAGGAAGCGTGCTTTTTCCAGGAATCAGGGCGTTTTGGGTCTATTTACAAAGCCAGAGTGCAAAATTAAAGGTTCTTTATAAAATTGGACAAATCACAGCGAACAATTAACAACGAACGGCACGCTTCCGGTCCGATCTCTAGTTATAACATTGAAAGGACGTAAAATAATTTCTTTATTTTTAATTATTTCTTATTTAACTATATAATATTATTACAATATAATTCAATGCAAGGTCTAAGTTTTGCTGTTCATAACATGACGTTGACAATTACTTTTATCGTCTAAAAAATATAAATTTCCATTAATATAAAATAATATACGTATTCCATAAATAAATTAATAATATCAACAACTTACGTATTTTATATTCAAATTTTATTAATGTAAATATTTTAAAATACGAAACACGAACTCAAAACTAACAAAAAATAAAATCTACTAACCGCTATACGCACGAAAAATGTTGTATTTCTTGACCAAAATGCAATAATAAACTAAAAGGAAATGTAATTGGCCATCGCGAGTCGAGTGGATGGTGAATTCGATAGCATGTAGATTTTACGTAAGTCTCATGCTAGATCGGATTAACTAAAACTGTCGATTCAAATACAGAAAGGATTAACAGCTGACTTTAAGCCAACATACGGATGTATTTTCGAGATATTAAAAATGATTTTTTATCTTCATATGTACATTAATACAAACATAAAATACAACGGGTGTGCTGCCAAAAATTAATCAACCGCTTCTGTTTCTGAATCTTTAAAATACACCCCGCCATGAAAAAAACTACAACACTGATATATTTACTTCGCAATAGATTGAAAAATTAATAGAAACTTTAAAAAGTAATTAAATTATATTATTAAACAAATTATTTTAATTTTTAAACAACCAGCTCTCAAGAACCGGAAGACCACTGCATACATACATTTTCAGATAAGATTGAATTGCATATAATTCAATACATTATTTCATAAACGGGGTGGGGAAAAGTGGGGCAAGTAGTTGCGTCACTAAAATTAGCACTTTGTGAGAATGGAGCGTGAAAATGAGCGACGGTGAAGTGCTTCGATTCCTCGTCGAAAGCTTTCAAAAATTAATACGCCGTGATTGAGGAGAAACCGCCGAGAAAAATAGGAAAAAAAGAAGGGAAGAAAAACAGGATGGCGTCGGTGGTGGTGGTAGTGTGTGTGCAGGAAAGCTAATAGACAAATTTGAGCGTCTCGCACGGGAGTCGTGGAGTTGGAAGAGGGTGGTTTCAGAAGGGTGGGTGGTGTGGGGACTCACAAAAAAAGAGCAATAAGGGCGGGCCGGCGGCGGGTCGATGCGGGGCTTTATACCGAAAAACTAAATTACCCCAGAAAAAGGTCGGCCATTCAGGTCGGCCCTACCAAACAAATTACACCTGAGATGTAATCCCGTAGCGGGGCGGCATTGTGAGCTCGAACCGCCGGCATTATGGCGCAAAATTCCAAACATCCCATAAAATATGTATGGACGTGTAGATTTGCCGTGAATAAGCCATCTGTATCTGACGCCGGAATCCAAACAAAGGATGATCTGTTTCGGCCGCTCCTGACCTTTGAGAGGCGCAACGCCAACGTCTGCAAAATCTGCACAATTCCCGGAAAATGCTTCCTTCCACACGTTGAAACACTAAGGTTGAATTTCAAAATAGAGAATCACATCGACATTGACATTCGGATATTTATAGGGTAAAAACAACAATAAAGCGACTACAATAAAAGGCTTTATAAGGTTAAGTATCGCGCGATAACAAACGTAGAACGAGCACAATAAAATCGTACCATAATCCAGAGATTAAGCCCGATAATCCCAAAGCGAGACAGAGAGAGAGAGAGAGAGAGGTCGTACAGTTTTTAGCGCCTCGTATTAATTTGATTAACAATAAATTTCTGCAAATAAATGCGATGGTCGTTTCACCGTCGTATTTCACTGGGAAAAGCGAGAGTCCGACCGCGATAACAACTCATTACATATTTAGTGGGCCGTATCTTTGTTATACTCTCATATTACCGTCAAAATTACACAGATTTTAACAATAAGTGTGTACTAAAAATTAAAAGTAAAATTGTATTAAGCTTGTGAAATCATACCAATACAAATCGATCAATAAAATACCATTTGTAGGGCTTCACTCGGTATATAGCTCAGCCGGCAAAGTAAGCAAAGGCACACGGAAGCGGGAAATAGCGCTGTCAAATCGATATTGTTATACGTTAAATCCACACATACGATACTCGGACGGAAACCTTTCACCATAATCGCGATGAAAATTTCACCATTCCATATTTATTTACACGACCTGAACAAACACGTTAGCGTTTACAGGATTTAAAATTCTCCATACATATGAATTCACCAACATACGTACGTATTTGAATTCGCACACGAGTGTGACACAGTGGCATATCAGACCACTTGGCGAATAGATACGATCTAGCACGCGCGCCATAATCGGTGCTAATAATTTGCCAAGTCGTAAGCACGTATTGGGGCCCGAGCTGGGTTCGTACATATGCGTATTTGTGGGGTCCGAGGGGGCCCCGACTTGGGTCCGAGAGCCCGGCTCGTAGTCTCACGGCGGCGCTAAATAATGGGGGAATCATTAAAGCAATGAGACTGGACGGGGCGACGCGGCGGAAGAAGGGGGGTTGTGAGGGACGAGGGGGATGCGGGGGCGGCAGATGGCCCTCCGGGGGCCATCCGCCTCTCTGAGTGATTAACTGCGCGAGGGCTCTTCGCCGCATGGATCCGCCGCCATTGCATTGACCTACCCTGGAGTCCGAACAATTTTCGCAGAGCTACCACTCAAACGTACCCCCAATCAACTGTCTTCAAGGAGAGCCAAGTTAATAAATATTGTTTATTTGAATGGAGATAATGACGTGAATGAAGCGTTGGCTACCAGAGGAAACCATGTTGGAAATGTTACTGTATGTACATAAATTACTTCAAACATAATAATAAATATTGTAAAAATGTATACTATAATATATGAAACAGGTACATCTATAATATTGATTTGAAATATTTTTATTTTTATTCAATTTAATAATGAATAAAACCTTTAATGTTTTGCAATTGTTAATTCGCATCAATAATTTTTGGAAGAAGGGCTGCAAAGTGCAGTTTGACTGTCATCAACAGAATTTCGATGACGATATAATGTCGGGACAGTCGACCTTCCCAGTTGAATTGAGTGAAATAGTAGCTATATTGAGACGCACTGCTTTTAATTAGTTTTGCTCGATGATTAGGGAAGAGGAACATCTAAAAATGACGGAGCTGCTATATCGGCCTCCACAGTGGAAGAGTCGCACAGTGTTTTCAACTTATGTTTTGTGTATAATCATTATGTGTTATGATGGTATTTGGTACTAATGTGCGAAAGTTTGATCATAGGTGTCACCTTGGACAACTTGTAGTGGCACCTATGGCCGGGGTTAATATATGGATAAATAAATAAATATGTAGAAACATTTTTGGTGTCAATGTTTTGTAAAAATATTGATGTTACTGTTTTTAATAAGTAAATAAATAATTTACAATTGATAAGATCTTACAAACAAGATTTGAGATTAAATTGAACAATATTTGATAACGAATAATTGCAAATGAATTAAAAATTGTTGAAGTTTTTGATCAAATAGATTTCATTTGAATATATTACTATTATGAAAAAAATGATTCGTTGTATAATACTAAAAGTTGAAGTATAATCTTCATGTGGATAAAGTATAGAATACCTTTATTTTAATACGGTCATATAAAAAAGTACTTTACACGAAAATGTTTAAAAAGCTTCGATGCGATCACGCACTCTTCTGGAAACGGTGAAAAATGGTTAATAGGTGAAAAAGGTCACGATATTGTCATCGGAGATTTTCCCTTCCCACACATATAAAAAAAAACCCAGTTAAAGCGAAAGAGAAAAATAACGCCATTTGAGGCCCGTAATGGGATCTATTATGGAAATCTCAGCAACGCCGATAGGACGATGGAAAGGCCGGCAAAGGATTTGAGCTTTGGTCGTCACATCAAAACAAATTGCCTTCCGCACGAAGCTGGCTCAATTGCATTATCAAAAAATGACATGAGTTTTTGAAAAGAAAAAATGTAGTACAACACCAAATAAGCATGACGTTATTGAGTTGTTGATGAAAAACATGATATGTAGGAAATTTTTTTACTTCTGTGTTAAATGTACGATGGAGTGAAAGTCGCAGGGAGTTCTTAGAGTTAATGGGCCTTTAAACTCTGAGAGATGAGCGCTAATAGCTCAAGTGTCACGGGCTTTCATCCAATTATAAGTCTGCGTGTTGACGACGTCTGCAACTCAAACTTTTAGTTATGTCGTGAAACTGAATTACCTTTTCAAAAATTTTCAATGAAAACGATCCACGCGGAAGTATAATAGAAAAAAAAACACAATGTATTTTTAAATCTCAAAATAATATCAAAGAAGCATTTATTGACGTCATTACAAGTTATGAAAATTAGCACTTGAACTATAATGTAATAATGTAAACTGTTGCGGCATTAACGAATATGAAATGCAAACTATAAATAATAGCATATATAAATTGGAACTACTTATACAATGGAGTTTTCTTGTCAACAATATATTTCTAAAAAGGCGAACAACAAAGTCGTCTGGAATTTACTTTTCTTTTTGTAAGCAGGGAGGGGGTTGTATAATATGTGAGTGTGTGTGAAGAAGAAAGAGTGAGCGAAGCCGAAATCCCATTAGCGATTTATTGTAAAATGGCGGGAAACGGGCGCAGTGGAGGTACCGAAGCCGGCGACATGCCGGAGAGAAAAACTGAGATAACATGAACTGAATCAGCGATGAACGGGATATACGTGACGGCTATGGTGGCCTCACGAACATAGCCCTGTAATACCACATGCGTTGTATATATACTTTTCTCCTTCGTTCTCTCCGATCATAATTCTGGACCACACAATAGACGCCGAAAAATCGTTTGGGGGAGGCGAAGGGGCGGGAGGGGGACGGAAGGTGGTCGACGCGAGGTGAAAATAACGAAAGGGAAGCAAAATGAAAATTTGTGTTGTCGGAGAGGGCGTATCTGATTTGCGGAATACTGGGGTGTGCGGCATCGCACGCCAAATTGCTCAAGGAAATAACCACGGAAAATTTAACGTGAATATCTTTTCACCCTCTGAGTGACACAACAACTGGTGAACTTTTGAAAGTGATGTTTATTTGCGGAAATTGTGAAAAATTACAATGCCAACATAAAAAAGAAAAAGGAAATTTATACATTATATGTATGTATTCATTTAGTCTTATACAATTACATTAGTATAACATAAATGCCGTTTTTAAATCAAAAATGCCACTTTGCCTGAAGAAAAAGATTTTCGAACAATGTGTTTTGCCAATGATGAAGTATGTATGTGAAACGCCAAGATGCTACACAAAGTAAAATGCGCTAAAATAAGTATGGAACGCTGTACGCCTGGCATAATGAGGAAAGACAGGAAGCGGAATACGTGGGTGAGAAGTATGGCAAGGGTAGAGGATATAGTGAAGAGATTGAAATGGCAATGGCCGGGGACATACATAGATAGAAGATTGGATGAAAGAAGTGCTCCAATAGTACCGGAGATAATGTAAAATGGTAAAAGGAAGACCGCAAGAGAGATAGGTAGACGAAATAAGGAAGGTGCGGGGTGAGATGGATGAGAGCTGCGCAAAACAGGTACGAGTGGAAGTGTTTTGGAGGCCTTCATTCAGTAGTGAATGGTAAATGGCTGTAAATGATGATACAATTACAACCTATACGATTATTATTATAAGGTTAGAATTCTTATACCTTTGTATATTCTTTTAGGCGAAATGACAGAGGTTGAACCATTTAACAAAAAATCATGTATCTTATATATAAAACCGAAACTGCGTCTGTGATTCGTTTCTGATTGGCTGTCGGCAAAGTCGTTTCTGATTAGCTGGATTTGTCAAAGACGTTTGTGATTGGTCGGTTGTAAATAATATTATTTTTTTTCGATTTAAATAAATTTATTAAAAAAACAAACGAAGATTTACCGAGCGAAGTCGAGTAGCACCACTAGTTATTTATAAAGTACATATACAATTGTCGTCAATATATAATGTGTAGTATTAAAATATAACGAGATAAGTAAGTGTGTTATTTCCAAATATATGTACGTATTTATTTTAAAAAATAGCTCAATAGTTATTTTAAAACAATAATATAATATGTTATATAATAAAAATATAGAAGAGGCTTGTAAAAATATAAAGTATGTATGTATAAAGTACCAACTGAAGAGACAGTAAAATTTGAATGTTTCCGAACAAAAAACCGAACAATACAAATTTACATTTTAATAAAAATATATAAATAACAAAAAGTGCCATTTTTCCAACTCAATATAAATTTGACAATCGAGTTTTACACGAAAATATGTTATCAATTGGGTCCGCAAATATCGTGAATGCAAAAAGAGTATGTATGTACATATGTAAGTAGGTATATTGCGATACAAAAGATACATCCTGGGCACGACATAAATATAATTTTAAAAACGAATATAATAGTAAAATTGGGTTGCAATTTAAAAGCAGAACCTAGAAAATACCCAAATAACATTGTACAAGCACCGTTTTGATGAAATTTTCCAACACTCAAAAGTGAAATTGATCGATTGCACAAGAATCGACGGCGAGCAAGTAAATCGTGACTTTTTCGCGCACAGCATCCACTGTGTGGCATCATTCATACACATCACACCGAGGCTGTGTATGTTAAGTGGAGATTTTACGACGGCATGGTACGAAGTATACACACTCAGCTCGTGATCGAGAGGTGAAGTTTGATATTAATAATGGATACACGGTTCACTACTTAGCGATATCGGTGCAACACGGCAGGGAACCCTCAGGCGCGTTTGGAACGACGAACGAGAAACAAGTGCGACAAACTCATCATCGACCCATGTATACACAAAAAATGTGCGAAATTATCACTATCGGTATCAGTAGTGTATATGGGTAGACGATGCCAATTGCATATGCGCATACAGAATTGAGCAATTAACATTGTACTGAATGTCTACTATTCCGTGCGACAATTAATGCTACGCGTGCGTATATTAGACCGGGATAATCTAGTTATATATGTATGCATAGTGTAATTTATGTATCTAATAACATTTCAGTATGAATCGTTCGCCGTGAGAATGTGGTCGATAAACGTTCTTGGATTATATATAAATATAAAGCGAGGATGGAAAAGTCTTTATTTATCTATAAATAGCAAAGTGGGTGTTGTGTGCGAGAAGTTAGAACAGGTCACGTCAAGTAAATCAGTGGGCAAGTCAATCAGGGGCGACCGAAAGTCGAAAACAACAAGGGGATAGAGTTGAGGGTGAATATAAGCAATTCGAGCTTATAACAAAGCCGAGTTTGGTATCTGTAATAAGTCGCTGGTGAAAATTTATTTCATGAATGGCTCAAAACATTCAATGGTTTAAATTTGAGTTTTATTTAGTTTGATATTTTTTAATAATTTATTCTGTTGCGAATATATATGATCGATACTAAATACATATGTATGTATATACATAAAAATGCACAAAAAAAAAGATTCTACTTATTGAAGTGGAGTCGTGAAAAATCGAATGATAATTTTATGCAGCATATTTTACATAAATATTTATAATCGAATTTTACATAATAAGTATTTATAGAAAAAACTTCGTAAATTAATGTCAAGTAAACTAGAAGCGTATAATTTAAAAATGCAATACACAATATGTCGTTATTTTCATATTTATATTTATTTACATATATATGGGCCGTTATAATTGAAAGTGGCAGTGGCAAGTCCACTTTTCTTCATCTCGAGAAATATCTCTCAAAACATTAAATATACTATATTGCGTTTAACAGTATTTAAAAATACTGGTGGCCTATAATACCTACGTTTATTTTGCTTTTCCGAGATTCTGGATATATTGAATTTAAATAAGTGATAACAATTTGTGAATTTAGTCAAATAGAAATAGTATTTTCGGAACTGAAAATTGGACTTCCGCCACTTTCAAATATAGCGGCTAGTACAATGTTATTATATTACATATG
Organism: Arctopsyche grandis; assembly: GCF_051622035.1. Taxonomy (NCBI): domain Eukaryota; kingdom Metazoa; phylum Arthropoda; class Insecta; order Trichoptera; family Hydropsychidae; genus Arctopsyche; species Arctopsyche grandis. Next base: position 21,525,497 of record NC_135362.1, read on the forward strand.
TATATACATATATGTGTTACATGTATCAATATTGTAGATAGTAATTGAATTTAAACAAAAGATACGGAACAAAGAGATTTATAAGTCAATAAGTGAAAAGAATTTGTGCGCATTTCTAAAATTATATAATATATATATATATATATATATATATATATATATATATATATATATATATATATATATATGTGTGTCTAGGGAGCAAAGGAAAATCTTCAAAAGGATTAAGTGTACCGAAAATCGGAATGGAATTTGTGAGGGTAGATATAATCCGACCGTCTTCCATCCTAAAGATCGGTCGCATTCGCATCCCCCATATTTGATCTCTGATTGTATTTTTCAGTTATTTCTTTTTCAAAATAATTTGCTTTATATATGTGTATATATACATATATATATATATATATATATATATATATATATATATATATATATATATATATATATATATATATATATATATATATATATATATATATATATATATATATATATATATATATATATATATATATATATATATATATATATATATATATATATATATATATATATATATATATATATATATATATATATATATATATATATATATATATATATATATATATATATATATATATATATATATATATATATATATATATTTATATATATATATATTACGACGATTTAATAAAGCTCTACACCGACAATTACGAGCCGAGCTTTTAAGATCGAGTTAATGTATTCAGTCTTTTTAGGCATCGAAGGGGGCGGGAAAAACACGCGGCGAAATTAAAACGAGATTTCCTCGTAAGTGGCGTAAATTCAAATTAAATCGCAAGTGAATGAAAATCTAGTTGGAAAATTACACGCGATTTCGAGGACGAGGTTTGCGAGCGGTCGACGAGCAAACAGAATTTATAATGTAAATAATAGTCGGGTGCGGGTATCAGTTACGCCACTTTTGCAATTGGTCGCGGCCCACGGTTTGGTGCTACAATATGGACACATATTTTGAAAGCGGTGAGGGACATACGATACACCCGGCTCCCGTTTCTAAATATTTTGATGAGGATCGATTTTCGCACAGGTGCGATGGTGTTGTGGTCTTTTTATCGTAGGCTCGGTTACACTGTGATGCATGAAAACCGCACTAACCGGAACCGACTTGTGTTACGATCGAAGGATATATGTACATATACATAAGTGCAATTAAATAATAATATACATATCATACATTTATAAAATATATGTAGAATAATGCACAATTTTAGTGAGGCGCTTCTTGCCAATGGTGAGACCATAAAGATCGTTAGAAAATAATTTATCGAGCTTACAAAGGGAAGTATTATTGGATAGCAATTCCGTTATTGGTTGTCGGTATGGGTGAGACGTGAGGAGCCACGGTGGCTTCATTTGGATTCTGGTCGCGACTTTGCTCCGCTCGCACATCTACCTTATCCATAATATGAATATATGTATGTACAGATATATTTCAGTGTTAAACTGTAAGAATAAAATAAGACCATCCCAAGTTCCAGCACGTAATTGGAATGAACCCCAAAAATGTTATCTACATATGTATGTATAATCTCTATATGTATATCAGATTTCTAGTGAAGGCAGAAGGCTTTGCACAGAACAGGAAGAAAATAGAACAAGTTATAGTACAAGCATGGTTTTCTTTGATTAAAATTTTAATATTTATCTTTGTGTTATATGGGCAAACTTGTTAACTTACGGGTAAGCTTGGAAAGTCAAAAGAGTCACGTCCATTTTAAAACGAACCGGGATAAATCTGTATGTAGCCGCTAGTATATTTCAAAACAAATGCAAATAAGCATGATGATATTATAATGATAATAATACAAAACAACAGAAAGTCATAATTAGATTGAAAAATTAATATGTAAATATTATTGTTATTCATATTGGACAGAAAAAAATTAATAAGGCTAAAAACGATGCATATTCATGAAAAACAACACCCGTAACGAAGTTGTTAAAATTTCAAAAATTTTAACGAGATTCGGCCACGGTCCGTAATCTGTCAAAGAGACTAATAATTGACGGGCGGGTCGGTGACGGTAGGCTGCCGTCCGCGTAATTTAAGCATTTTCTCAGCCTCTCTCCGGCTTTCCATGCGAATGGATCACCGTCGCTAGGTAGTGATACGCGGAAAATCGCCCCGACGGATAATGAAGTCGTTTGTGACATTTAAATACATATTTGAGAACGGAGTAGATTTATTTGGCCTGTTGATTAGAATCGAATAACTACATACATATATCACATGACAGATTGGATAGGAGCTGCAAGTAAAAAGCCAATTGTCGGAATTAATCAGTGGGGCAAGGCCGAATTAAAAGGTGAAATATTCTCGGCGACCTCATCATAGGCGTAATTCCCAGGCCAAATACGTGAGGGCACCTACAATTAATACAATTATGCATACTTTTTTTAAAATTACTTATGTACTAGGCTCTTCACTTCAGTTTTATTTCGAATATCCAGCTGAAACCTTTCATTTACTGATAACACACATTTATTCGTACATACATAGATGGAACTAATATAATAACAACATCGGAATCTGAAACTAATAGATTTGCTACATCTTCATTGTAAACTCGTTCTTCTACTATTATTTTCATTATTGTTTTTTTTCGCCGGACTAGTGCTGCCAGAAGATAAAATAAAAAGAGAGGAATGTGAAGCAGCGAATATGTTTTGTTGATTTACACTAAAAGTAATAATTTACCGATAAATTACCGGTAATGGACGCTTTAGTATGTACCCATGTATATATAAATGTTGGAACATAATGAACATAACGTCAAAAGAAAAATTTTCATTTTAAAAAAGTGAATGATCAATTTTTTTTTAATATGAACACGAATAGCAGTACCGCAATCATTTAGTTTCTACGTACATAGTGTAGCAGGCAGTATGCGGTCCGGCATTGACGAAGGGATTATTTTACTTTTTTAATTAGACCACCAACAATGACGAACGAAGGGTGAAAAATAATAAAAAGCCTTATAAGCAGATGATTAATAGTTTTTTTTAGAGGATTATATAACCCTTTGACACATGCATTTGTTACCAGCGAGAATTAAAATATGGATTGACAACTTAAAGTCGATTATTTTTTTAATATGAGCGAAGAAGTTACGAACATCAAATAACGTTTAAGGTTTAGGAAAAATTACGTTTGCATACAAAATACAATGTCAATATTTTCAAATGAAAATGACGTGATCGCAATACAATAACAAATTTGGTTACAAGGACGTATGCTAACCTAAAAACCAAATCGAATAAGGAAAATCATCACACATACACATAAATCAGATCGTACAAATGATGCATATATGTATGTACATACGTATACTTACATTCGCCGGCAAAGAACAACAATGAAAAGATCAACGGCTAGACGATGGCATCACACATAAATTGGTGGATGCGTCATGGGTGCACTGGTGTTAAATCGCAACGATACATCACCGGAGACTTCACATAGACGCCCTCGCAAAATGTCGACGGGTCGGACCGAATACGGATTTTTCCACCGCGAAACGCATTATGCAAATCGTCTCCGTATTATGCGATAGTCCATACATCTGTTGCAGCGAGAGCCTCCTTCGATATTTAATATAATATGTAAATTTTGCGCGGCGATAAGTCGGGCGGGTCCCGAGACCGCAGGGGTCCGACCGGAATTAATAAAGTCGGCCATCGGACCCGCAAAACTCCACTGCCCCATGAATACAAATGAAAAATGCCTTCACATATCGACAAGAGCGTAGGCCGTTTAATTATCCCCCCTACCCCCATCGCTTATAACGATCCAATTCGGAACGTGACGTTCGTACGTATGTATGTATGTATGTAGCCCAAAAATGCATATGTTGAAATCGTAGCGAACGCGTGCACCGAGTGTGAAATTCAATTAAAGACTCGGAGAAACTTTCAAGTTATGTGCAAAGAGCAGAGGGGGAGTTGGGGGTTGATTAAGAATGAGCGGCCGCTCCGGGACGCACTAGCGCCACCGAAATGTAATCAAAACCGACTAATTACCCATGAAAGGAATCCAAACTTTCCGCCCATTTTTAAGCTCGCTTTCTGTGCGTTTTCTGCGCAAGGGAAAACGAAGGGGCGGCAGAGAAAACTGGGCGATAGCGGTATCTCGCTCGCTCCGCACTGGCGAACATTCGTGCGAGAGAGACGACGACGTCAGACGGAATTAAATTTCAAATGGGCGCTTTTATCAAATTAAGTCGCTTGTGTAATTTTGATCTACTTAATGCCTCTGCTTTGGGTTGGCGTTGTTTACAATTCTTATTACAGTACAGTACATGGGACCGGTCGACGACAATAAATACCCACTCGCCGAGATTGTTCACCCTACCTCCCCCCCTAACCTAATACATTTTTTAGATCATAAATTTTCAAACTACGCCACAATAGCTCATCGCTATATCAATATTTCAACCGACAGATTGAAAATTAAACCATTATTTAATTTGGTATATGTATATTGTATTATACAAAATATGTTTTAATTTTTTAGTGTGAGCTTAAGTTTGATTTCAAATAATATAAAGGAACTAGTTTTGTGCCCATTGATTGAAACGGGTGGTTTCGGAAAGGAATTGCTACGTGAGTTGAAATTAAGTTGTATGTTATATATAAATATAATGTAAGGTAATTTATAGGCACGCGCACGTATTAACAGTAAAAAGTTCACTCGTTCAAAATGATGAATGAATGTGCGTGTGTATGTGTGTATGCTCCCGCGCAGCGCATCTGACGCTGACGTCATATATATTTTTAAATATATATTATTACCACCCTAATATATTTATACGTATAGTGAAAAGTGGGTTAAATGTTAAATAAAGTGGTTCAATTATATAAAGTACAAAAAAAAATAAAAAAAATAAACACGGCCGAGTGTTAAAATGCGACGATGATAAAGAGTTCTTTAATGTTCGTTTGGAGAAGATGGCCCAACGTTGCTGAGGGGTGACTCGGGAGAGAAACAAGCCTCGGCAGAGAGATGCAAGGTAACAACACAAAGAAAGTGGAACAAAGTGACAATTACGCGGCACATTAAAACTGTAGCAGCCGGGCACCAAGCCCACTTACCGGGGCCAATGGGGCTTCTCCGAGCTATTTGATTCCAGCCAATGGCTTTTGTAAGCAATTTAACACCTCTAGACCGTTTCAGAATATGTCGTCAGACATTGTTTTGCCATCTTGTTTGTTAAACCGGTGGAAATTTATATTTTCGTTTTTGAAAAATCGATCAAGCAAGTGTTGCGCACTTGTGGAAGAAAATGAAATTGGAAGGCAAACGCTAGGTCGTGTAGAGTTGCCGTCATATTGCTGCGGCATTAATAAAGAATGATGGGACAATATTCGTGCAGCTTCTGGGGTGTCCATCTGCGGACACGGCCATGTCCCTCGAGACGCAATACCCAAACAGCCTCGTTGCTTTCAATTGGAGCACCAGAAACATAATAACGCCGAAATAAACATAATAACGAGAGATAACGGCTGGTGCGAAAGCGCTATATAGTCGCAGCTTGCTATCTTGAATGTCTAGAGTCTGTGTGTTTCAACATCTACACAACGAAAGGATGGATATAATAAATGAAAACGTATTATATTAATTTTTTTACGACGAAAATACGTGTACGGAAATTCACGCAATGTTAGTAGCGTTTTAGATAGAGGGTGACAATTTGGTGATTTCGTGACAGTGAAAGCTCGGTGAACCATCAAAGGAAGCTGATCAGGGGCGTTATAGAAGATTTCTTCACGCATGGTGTGACGAGTCGAAAATGCATGGGCGGGGTGGGAATCAAACAAGTGTTTCCACACTATTTTTTTTACGATATAAAGTAATATTTCAGAACACATTTTCAATTCTTATTTGAATCGGAATACAACAGCGTAAAATAAAAGATAATTTTTTTTTTTTTTTTGGTGGAAAACAGGGCTGTGGAGACGGATCAAAATCTACGAACTACGACTACAACTTGATGTATTTTAGTGACATTGACTTTTCTTGCAAACGTATAAAATTTTAAGTAATTAAAATTATAGCGATTTTCAAAATATAACAATTAAAGGAAAAAAAAATATCACTAAGAATTAACATGTAACCCCATCTATTTAATTATTGGTAATGAAATAGGTATAAATAAAAAGTACGTTCATAGTGTATGTACATATGTATCTGTATGAATTTCATACACAAATAAATCAATGCGAATTATCTCAAATGGAGTGAGTTTCATAATAAAAAAATTGGAATAAAAATCTTAATAAAAAAAAGTGTGAGACGGAAAAAAACAATCAGTTTTGGCCACAAAACATTATACGTACAATTCAACGATTTTATTTATAATGTAATTTAGTGGATTTACTTCACTAAAAATTGAGATTATAGTTGAAAAAAACTGTAAAACTATTAAGTGAGAATAATAAAAAGAAGTCGGAGTCAGTTGATTTGTTACGACTCTGACTCCGTTTGAAATGCTCCGACTCCACAGCCCTGGTAGAAAAAGAACTTTAAATCGAGTCAACGTTTTATGTTATTTTATTTTATAGCACTAAGCTTTAAGTCCAACGGTCAATTTTCAAAGATAAAAGCATGCGAGAATGGCTCAATTCAAGCGAATAATGAAAGTAAAACGTTCGAAAATTGGATAAAACAAAAAAAACCTTTGGATGGTATTTGTTCAATTCCGGGAGAATTATTCAAAAAGGCTCTCGAGCGAGATGCTTACCGTGCAGCACTAAAGTCGAGAGTGCAATTCGACATATGAAAATATTATGAAGGTGCATTGGATTGCTTTATCAAAAAAAAAAAAAAATGTAAAAAAGCGTACATATTAATTGGCAGCGAAATGCACTTCGAACACACATATCACGAATAAAACGCTCGTTTTAATGGTTGCGCATTTGTGTCAGCTTTGAAAGCGATACACAATTGGATAGAAATAAAATATTTTCACACACATATGTATTGCATAATATATGAAGAGGGCGAATGGTGCTCCTTGTGTAAAATCTGTTTCTTCAATACGAATAAAGCCCTGTCGCATCTCCCGACGGTGGTGGCCGTGTATACACGTTGAAGGCACAATAGGGAGCGTCACGCTTCCTGACACCGTAAATCCGATCTAACTTGTATTGAAAAACATCCCGGGCGAGTTTATCCGACACTCGGCTGCCGCAGCCCTGATGGGAAAACTAGCTGCTGCCGTATATACTACGCGCTCTCCAAACCTATTTACTATTTTTCCGCTTAACATACAAACTGTACATATTTATATATGTACATACATACGTGCATACTGTCTAGTATGCAGAGACACGTGGATTCGAAATACGATATGGTCCGGCGCCTCTCCGTTAAATTAGTCGTGCTTGGTGGGGTCGACATTATCGCGTAGTTATTTATCAGGTGTGAACATGTATGTATGTATGCAATGGAAATGCGGTTGTCTAGAAAATACATCAAGTAATATATCTGTTTGTTACGGTAAAATTTGGAAACTAAAAATGAAAACGATCCATGGTACAATTCGTTGAACTATGAATAGCTGATTATTCAAATTTAGCGGTGGGTACATCCCATCCAATAATGCATTGACATTTGGGTTGAACGTGTAAGAAAGGGTGGTTGGGGGTGTTGGGCGGCTGTGACATTCAATATCGGTTTTGTTAGAGTATGAGAGGAGGCACGGGATCGAATCGATTGGTTCTGGCAAAGGGGTGTTGGAAAGATGGTGACGGATAAGGGCGTCCAAGACGAGCCATTTATTGGAAGAAGAGTGCGAGTTTAAAACTGCGGTGTCACTGCTTGCGATAAAAATGACTCGATTGTGGGTAAATATTTCATGAGCGTTGTGCTTGTCGTCGCTTCGAGGAAACGATGAGATGAGTGTAATAAAAGCGATGGTGAGATATGACTTAGTGGCGTTAAGCCACCGAGCAGCCGGAGCTTTCAACGTGAAAAAATGAAAAACGCTCGGGAATAAGCGATCGAGGTCGGGGGGGGGTTGGGGATACGGCAGAAGGAGGACGAGGGTTGGGGATGATATTTATGTGGCGTCGGGAGTAATTAGAGCCCCGGGGCGGCTCGCCGCCAGTAAAACTGATATATGGCGCCAGATTTCATAAGGTAAGTAGAGGAAGCCGCGACCCTTCACCGGAGAACACCTGATGTCCGCTCGCAGTGCAAACTATGTAGCTGCGCGCACCAACACCCCCGCTGGGTGCTTACAAATTGTATAAAAAATATAACAGAATCTTTAACGTAACGAATTTTGAAAGAAAATAAAATGAACAAATAATAATAGCCTATAAAAGTTTTATATGCATACTCGTAGATGTGGGAAAAAAATATATTCAAGAGAATGGTAACATACATATACAATAATAAAAGTCGAAATGTAGGACGGATATAAAACTAGATAAATTCATTTTATTTGTGTTTTTTCAGTTCGATGTCATAATTTGTGATAAATAATTGAACATATATATTTGAATCATATTCGAATGCTATTCATTTCAAATTGCAAATCTAACCCAAAGATTTTCAATACGGGCCAGTAAGACCAGTAAGAAATAAAATTCATCAACTATTTCATCGTCATCATCAACTACAGCCACTCACCATCCACTGCTGGATGCTCCAACACGCTTCTATTCGTCTATATTTTCTTTATTTTGTCTACCCATCTTCCTTTGACCCTTTAGCATTTGTCTACTTTTCATCCATTCTTTCTAGCCACGTGGCCCGCCCATTGCATATCAATCTCTTCACTCTATCCGCTAGGTCCACTACCCTTGTCATACTTCTGACCTACGTGTTCCGCTTCCTTTTTCCTCGTTATGCGGAGCATATAGCGTTCCATACTTTTTTGACTGCATTGGATTTTGTGTAGCATCTTGGCGTTGACGATTAAGGATATATATACGTGGATATATACGTACGTATTTTCTGCACTTTCGGTTGATGTCGGCAAAAATGGAAAATGCTTGCAGAAGTGGAAACATTTTTATATGTGTTCGCAATATACACATCCGTATTTTTTATTGTTTATACCTATATGCATGTAAGTGTTAAAATATTTAGCTATCCATTTTTCATAAAAAAGGTCTACTAGATCAGTTTTGTTGCTTTACTTTTTCCCTCAAGGCGTGAAATAACCAATAGTCAAATTTTAAAATAGTTTTACTCGTTCTTTTGAGTCCTTATTTACACACAGTGGTGTGAACACCTCTAGTTCAAGGTTCAAACTACGAAGTGAATTCAGTGTGTTTTACAGTTATTTCAATAGAGAATTTTTGCGAATCGGTAGGAAAAGCTTTGTGGATCATCGGCTGAAAATCACTGATCTAACCAATATTAGTCGTACGTTTTTTTAAGCATTGCAACTTGATCATTCCTTTTTATGTTAAACAACATTATATTTAAAACCATCGTGATATCAAATTTATTGAAATATTTGAGTGTGAAATAAATATGTTCATATTATGTACATACATATATGTACGTATAAAATAAAACGTTCGCCTTCGTATTTGAACGAGTGCAAAGCTGAAGAGATGCAATAGGATGAAAACCATGTAGCATGAAACGACACAATACGACCGAGCTTGCCAGATATCATTACAGTCGACGAGAATGCAACGGAGTGTGCGAAAACCAAATTTCCTCCTCGCTAAAATACATTCATATGTACATATATTTCGAACGTGCGACAGCAAAAATTGTTTATTTTTATTGCACACGGCAAAAAGTAGATTGTAAGAAAAAAAAGGACAGTCAATTTTGCAAGTTTTACAGAAACGCAAATTGGAGGCAGGACGTTGCCAGTAGGAAATAAAGGCGGCACGAGGCAATGCAGGTCGGTCTCCTGAAGGGGTTTTTGTTTGAAACACACTCGAGTTGAGTGGAGAGGCGTTGCTCTCTTGTCGGGCGACATGCACGTCGCTGCAAAGGGGTGCATATGCACGCGGACCGCGGGAAAATCCCCTAGTACCGTTCAAAAGAGCTTTGATCGTGCCTACACCTTTTAAAAAAGGCGCAACCTTAATGTAACCTCATTAAAATAGACACTTTAATGCAACACGTTCTTTTAAACTTGCGTAATTTTGGACCTCGAGCAATATTATTGTTTTCAAAAAACTGAAAGTCAAGGAATGAATGAATGTACCTATGATGTACTTTTAAAACAAATTTTAATAATCTGCCTTAAAGTGATCAGTATAATTTTTCATATTCGTGCTAACAGAAATATCCTAAGTAGCCTAGCTTTCATAAAATCATCTTGTTTGTCTTCAAAACTTAATCTTCTGAATGATTAGTCGAACAGAATCGCGAAGGAAACAGAATAGAGACGGCGAGACCGTGCAAGCGAACGACGCGGCGGACCATACCATAACAATCCACTACCTCAGGTAGGGTCGATTCTGGTTTCTGAGCTTTAGTAAACAGAGTGAACTTTGGTGAATTCAATTGTTGATATTTTTAAATTTTAGGTAAAATATATTAGAGAACTTATGAACCTAATGACGACACGTCACTGCTATATACTTATACCCTAGTCTAATGACGACACGTTACTGCTATATACTTTTACCCAAATGCGCAAATCTACAAGGTGATGAAAACCGATTTATTGATTTCAGCATGAAGAGACAATTATCGTCTATTTATTATACATAAATACATATATAAGGATGATTGACTATAATACAAATTCTACAACTTTATCTATTTTAATTTTATTTTTGTTTTAACTCGCTTGAGTAACGCTGAGTAATACAGCTAGTACAGGAATTGGCCAAGGTTCTGTAATGCGAGATGCAAATTTTACTTTTGCAATAAAAAAGCAAATTTATCATTTGGTATAAGAAAGATTGCTGATGTGCCTTAAATTAATTTTCAATTACTTCCGCATTATATAAATAAGAAATATATCTAAAAAAAGTATTGTGTTCGTTGATATTTCAACGGGTGGTTTTGGAAAGAAAAAAAACAATGAACGAAATCAATAAATAAATAACCTAATTACAATATTCAGACGCATATTAATTTGTAAAATCTGACTTTGCGCATTTGAGCATGTCGTTTAATTATACCCTTAACTCACAGTAAATATGTCTATTGATATTATAATTATACAAAAACTTAAAATTTCATTATAATGTCCTCCATTGTATGGCTCACTTTCGGAATCATCAAGTGACACATGCATATTGGAGGACGCTACAAAACTTGTAGACGACTTCCCAGCATGTAAGTTGCGGGCTCGTCAGGGGCGTCTCATTAATCTGCGGCGGGTGACAGCCAAAGCGGGTGGGCGGCAGGGCGCACTGGGTCTCAACAGACAGCTGCTCTGTGAAGATGGCCCTCCACCGTGACGGATCAGACTTGAACGATGGCACTTCAGCGCCGAGGAACAGGTGTACGTGTCGCTCTGACACTCTGCCCTGTTTACATGCCGATTACAACCCTAATTGGGGTGGAGGTTGAAAACGATCCCCCGTTCAACGCCATTCACCTGAAGGACGCGCCAGTTGAAAAGTTACACACATAACAAGTCACGAAAATTCGTATTGATTTAAGCCGAGTTTGGTTTTATTTTGTTTGGCCGCCCATTTGTCTGCGGGTTAATGTATCGTATCATAGACAGATCGATTTGAGTAGCGGTGCGTCGCGTGCTACACGTTAGTTCAGGCCTCACAGAAACAACTACATACATATATATGTATGTACATATTGAAAGAATGAAAAACTTTATCAAAATAAAATACAGTCACACTATATGAGTAGTAACATTTGGGGTTTAATGCATTATGTATCAAGTGTCATTGTAGTCATATTCAAATAGTGGTGATAAATAGTCGGTAGGATGGTTTTGCCTATTTGACGAAGGATCGTTTCAACAATGAAATCAGATAAATTGGCAAACTTTTATAGGAAACGATCGACTTGGATTCACACATATGTATACAAAGTATTTCTGCAAGTCTAAACAGTAGTATTGCAGAAATACTTTGAATAAATTCTCTTCAATCAAGATCAACCCAGGGATTGAACCCGGGAACCTTTCGGCGGTTAGCATGACCGCAACCTCCGAGCTATAATGCTGACTTAATATGTACATATATCATGTAATCAGTACAAAACCACATTAGTACATCGATTTGATAATTAATGCTGTCGAGATGACAGATGCTGCTTGATTGGAAATTATACATTTACATACAATGTACAGTAAATCGAACTCATTTCAATAGCTAATATATACATAGTAAATTCTACGCACCGTTGTCATCGATTAACATATGATCCGATTAATGTTTATATTTGGGTTCATATGGTAATGTTATATGATTGAGCTTGGCTGACGTACAAGCTATTGAACGTATAAGCATTGACCAAAACATTACATATGGGTGTAGGTTAATGAAAAATACGGAACATTATTTCACGAATCTACGTATGTATGTACCTATATATGTATGTATGTATTCGAAAAATTCACAGAGGTGGATGCTTTTTTTATTTGATTTGAATAGGCTATTTAGTTAGGAAGGATACAAAGTGATATTGAATGGAGGGTACATTCGATAGATTTATTCGACGTAGTGCGTGAAAAACCCGTACGAATGCTGGCACACAAAGGAGCTTGCTAGAGAGCTAGCGAATTTCATACTACGAGTGCGGGAGGGGGTGGCGCGTCTGGATTAGAATACATTCGCACGCGTTTCTTTGGCGGCTACATTTCGCATTCACGTCTCGGCGGCAGCAGAGCGCGCGACATGCAAACCTAATCCCTAGACACGTGGGGCGCCGACGACACGTGTCCCATCATTAGACAACGACGGGACTATCGCGTTCGCATGCGCCCTACGGGAAAACTCACCGGCCCGGACGACACCTTGACGATGTAAATTGACAACTGACTTGATGATTACCTTATATTACTCGGCTGTAAGTCGAGAATAAAAAAAAATGGACCCGTGTATGTAATTTTGACAAGGTAAGTTGATGGCAATATTCAAAATCGAATAAAGTCAGATAAGAAACGGTTATAGAATATGTGAGCGGTAATGTGTAAGCGGACACGTATTTCAATAGTTTCCTTATCGTTCAAGAGGCGAAGGTATGTATGTAGGTAGGTCGGAGGGAAGGTGGGGTGTGAGGGGTTTCTTCCTACACGATGTACGTTTTGCCGCGAACGAAAAGTAATGTTTGCATATCTGGGAACAGGAGGCGCGCACTAACGACCGTCAAAAGGACATAAATCACATAAAGATGCACATGAATATTTTCCGGTGGAGCAGAGCAGCTCCTCCTTTTTTCAAGGTCCCATAAGGAGGAACGGCTGCGAGAAGATTACAGTTCGGTACGTTGCGTCGTAACGCCGACCACCCCTATCACACGACACAGCAATGTGTACATATATGGAAACAATAGGGTTGCTACATCATAATTTTAAATCGAAATATGCACAAACATGCTTTTTTCATACTAATTCTCCTGCTTGAGTTGTAAAATCTGTACAAAATGAATTTTACAATGTAAATTACTATTACTGCACTTATGTATGTATACGAAGAAAATTTTGTAAGAAACGGACAAAATATGTATGTATTTGACCACAAGCTGGCGTCGTTAAAAAAACCTTTCAATGAATTCCAAACACTATGAATAACGTAGAGATTAGGAGATTGGTGCTCGTCCTCCACTGGTTTACTAGCGTTGATCACCTGATCTGGCGTTCGCGCCGAAAAGTACATATTAGGCAGTTAAGGTCCGTGCTTCATTCGGAGCTGGCAGGTTGACGGATCAAGAACAGTAAACTACTTCTACTACTTTTGATTTCGGAAATTCTGTCTACACGTCCACGGAACAAAACAAACATGCATATGTATGTCCCATTTATTATACATACATCGATTTTGGCAATTTTAGAACTAAAAATGTGATATTTACTAAGTAGTACTAAGTACTTTAGTTTGAATTTTTCAAATTTTGACATTCATTACAAATCAAAAATTAAAGCTCAGAATATACATATAAACAAACATAAAAGCTTTCACGTATTGAAATTTTAAACGTTTAATTCCCAAAACCGACAATCATATTTATTCTATGTACGCAATTCGGCAGTTTATATGTATGTATGTCATATTGAAGTGTAGTATCAATGGGATAATAATGTCCATTGAACGCTTTAAATAAATATTGAGTTTAAACACAATACATAAAGTATGTATATACAGATTTTAAGAATTAAGCGCTTCAAATACTCGATATGAATTGTTGATTTCCTTCAGCATCGTTACAAGGAGGAATCTTCTTAATACGAATTTACAATGTGGCGTAATTAATCGGATAGCCAAAAATAAAAGCCCGTTTTAAATATTTTTGACGACACTTCGAACTCTACAAATATGGTATTTATTGATAATTTTGAACCAATTTCGGAGTCGAGGCTTAGGCTTAGGTATATGTTTGAATTATTATTGTCGAAAACGGCACTTGTAAGATAACGGAATTGTTCCTATTATAGTCGTAAATAAATTTGAGTATAAGTTGGAATTATAGACGCGGTTTTATCATTTGACAACACGTGGCGGTTGGACGACGGCGTTGGGTGTTCGGCGAGTCTGTGGTGTGGGGGATGTGGGAGATGTGGGAGGAGGGTAGGCACGGAATCCAGCGTCGGAGCCGTGAATATGTAAAGCGGGCGGCGCTATTTTATTGCCGGTGAAGAATTCAACCCGGTTGATATTTAATGAAACGTCCCGAGTCGAGAGGAAACTTTTATCGCGCGCCGTGGCACATTCCCGCGTGGAAATGAGTTTCCGATGGATGGTCGCCGCTGCCGACGGAGACGGAGACGAAAACTCGATCAGGCGCCAACTAGATCAGGTGCGAACTTGATCAGGTGCGAACTCGATCAAGGAACGAGAGACGCGGAAAAGTGCGAGAAGAAAACGTGTCGTATCGCGATCGCCGCGGAGCGTGTTGTATGTTCGCACGTGGTAAACGCAGCGTAATTTGCAAAGATGCGCGCAACTGCCTATGTATATAGGAAACATCGTAAAAACGATAATATTATATCAAATATGTATGAACATACGTGCATATTTACACTTCAGATAATGCAATGAAAAATAATTGAGTCTTTCAAAACTTAGATTGGCGAAATGTAAATTCTTTAGAATGTGGGATGCTTACGATTCAATTCTATAAAAAAAAAAAGAAAACGAAGTTTTCCGACGAAACTCTGTCGCTTCAATAAACCATACAGTTTTCCTCCGTCTAGACGACAAAAGTTTACGGAAAATAAATGTGGAAAACCATTTAAGTAAGATCGTATTTGATATGAAAGAAAAACGTCAGTTTACTCAACATTGAAAAATTATTTATTAAGTACAAGGTCGATACAATAGATCACAATTTCCAAAAAAAAAAATTAAAGCCCACACATAGCGGACAAGCACTCCGTATATGGAAATATGATGATGGTAAAGCTCGGATTGCGACATGGCCAAGACCCATTAATAGTCTGGCACCTCACCAGAAGAATCAAAGGGCGGGGGCGAATATTTGCTTCAACTGTGAGAAGACATCGACAGAGAAGCCTTTTAGGGGCGGTATTGACGTAGCCTTCCCCGTTGGCGAGGTCACCCTAAATTGGCATTGAGTGAAAGCATAAAACGTCACTGTGACGGGAACGTTGATGTTATCACACAAAACCAATTTCGATCAGTCGGCAATGTTGACAACGAAGATTTGTTACACAAATACGCATTTAAATGTTTTCAATTTTTTATTTATTTATTATTATACTACACTGTCAATGGAAGAAAACGAACACGGTACATAATTTCGAAAATATTGTATCAGATACCGCAACGCGATCTGAAGGTTTATACGAGTGTGTAAGGTTTTTTGTTAAAATATTATTTCAGGGATCTTACAAATCTTGGCAGAGGCCTGTTTCCCGCGGAAAGAAAAGAAAAACAATTGTATGCTCATAATTCATAAATCTTTGAGCTGGCTGCGTGTGCCTCCGTAAGGGGGCCCATAAACAAAATAAACAAAACGCAAACGGAAAGCCGCCCCGTCGTATACTGTCTCGAAAAATATGGCACAAAAATGTGGATTACTTGTGAAATATGAAGAGCTTCCCAAAAGACAGAGGGCGGGAGAGTAGCAACACAATCACAACGTAAAAACCAACCAAAATAAATTAAAAAAAAGACAAGACATAACAAAATAATATGTATATATAAGAATATAAAATCGTTAATTATGAAAAGGAGACGGCAAATCCCAATTCCTCGAATTTGTAACGATTTGCATGTATAAATCAGGCTCAAAGAGAATCTACTGTAATTGGCAAATAATACGTACGGCAATTAGGCTGGCGGCGCGTGAGCTGAATATTTAACGTCCTCAACGCCCGATTGTCATCCCTAGTGGTTATTTTAGCGATGCTGTGCGCTCAATATACGATATCGGAGAAAAAATTAAAAGATTTATTCACGCGTTGATAGAATGGTCGCATAACTAACGAGACACATATCCGTTTACGTGGTTGCAAGTGGAATACGATACATTTAATTAAACGTTGCGCAATCACATATCGATATATAATAAAAATAACTATACGGCAATTGGGTGTTCATTCGTAAAAAAAGTAGGAGTGTTGTAATGAAAACTGAAATAAAAAACTTGGTTTGATTTGCAATTGAAAACGAAGTCGTAGGAACCATTTAGGAGAGTAAAAAAGTTATAGTGCATAAACGCCTCAAAATAATGAGCAACGTGGATAGACTATTTAGTTGAAAAGACAAAGGCGGCGATGGGAGGGCGTTAACCCTCCGCAAAAAGGGCGAGGGAGGACTGACATTTTAGCAGCACGTGTCCTCGAAAGCTAATCACGTTTTGGAGCAAAAATGTAGGACGGGCCACGGGCAAAGGCTTCACACTGTAAATGGCGATTTAATTCAAGAAAATTATTAAATGAAAAAACTTTTTTTCCCCTTAAAAACACAGATTGTATAAGCACATAGAACAATAAATTCAGCAAATTGTAAATCAAATCATAGTAATAACTTTTTTATAAACCTTGAACTTTTTTTTTGCAAACTTCCACCCCTGGTATTTGCGCAATGGTGGAGTTTTTTTTTTCAATACATTTTATTTTCCTCGACCGCGAATCGCATTATGGAAGCGGTGGAGAGTAAAAACAAAACGTTTCTTTTTGTATCAATTGGCAACTAGGGAAACATAAATGGGCCTGTGAGGAATAACCGTAGGGCCCCGTCGGCATCTCTACATATGTACATACATAGAATCGCGTGAAAATTGCTCAGCTTCAATAAACTTATCCAGTCATCCCATGGCGACCGCTATTTTCGGCGCGCTCATTTCACACCAGTAATGACAAATATACATATGTAATGTATGTACACACACCACGGTATAATTTTCGATCTTAAAACGCAAAGGCGATATTAATTTAAACGCAATTTCTATAGCGTGATTACAATATAAATGCGCAAGCAAATAGGGGTAACTCGATAAGAATATATTATTGGGGTGCAAGTACTGGTTAGCGGGGTCGCGATTTCGAGACCTCGACCGGTGACCGTTACTATGACATTTTGACCCCCCTCCCTTTCTGAATCGTTATTCAGAAGTGTTAGAATGTTGGCTAGCGGCCTTGAAGGGATATACACATTTATAAAAGACCACTGGTCAAATTTAACGGTCAGGGGTTAAGAAGCATAGGTGAGGAGTGACTGCGTCTATTTAGCATACGTATTCAAATTAGGCAGACACAAAGCGATATTATGTATTATGTATTCCAATTCGATGCTTATAAGTTTTCGTTAGAGCTGAAATTTATCTTAAGACCTTTCAAGTGCCAAATATAACCGAAATAAATTCACATGACAATGTCAAAATAGAATATGATTAGAGAAGTTGCAATTTTAATTACTAGCGTGACGTATTTTGATGACGAAGATTCGTAGTTTTGACGTCAATTCTCCTAAAGCAAAATAGATATTCGTAGCCAATACAAATCTGTTACAATGCCAATGGATTTACTTTGCTCATGTTTTATGTTATGTATTTGTGACACATTTATTTAGTAGATTTATCGCAACGAAAATACAATTTAATTTAATATTTGTATGTGATGCGTTTGTTTTTAGCGAACTTACTGTTAAACTTGAACATTTTCAAATGCGATAACATTGCTCAGTTAAATAAACGTGTTCACAAACAATCCAGAATGTCTATTTCGGCAAAAAAAATATGATAAGATAACCTTATCATTATGCTATAGACATGTGAATTAAATTGAAGGAAAAAGGAAACACAGTAAAACGAAATACATGCTATTTATAAATATAGCATTTTTGCAATTTTGAAAAAAATAAGTTACAATAAATCTTAAATGAATTACAATTCGATTTACAGTAAAATTTATTGAAAAAAAAAATACAAATGGAGTTTTCCACACATTTGTGTATTTTTTAAATTAACATATCCGAGCTGGTTGCTCTACGGTTAGATCATTGGTCATGACACATTCGCGATGACTTAACGCAAGTGAGTCTCGTGATGTGAGCATACTTTATTAATAGATAACCATGGTGGGCGGACACGGTTCATCGGGTGAGTGAGAAAACCGCGCGCCACTGGTTTAGACTCCATGTGCACCCACTTATGTACTTTTAAAATTAGTGGTCAACAACCGGAGAATAAAATAAAAACGTTCTGAGAGATATACACGTATCTATTCATTTCCGTATAATAGCTACCATGATAATTAACTGATGCCGATTATTGATGAAACCTACAACTGACACGTGGAATAAAGATCAAAATACAAGACTAAACGCAATAAAATGTGAATATAATATGTATGAATTACATTACATTATGCAATATTATACATTTTTGGAAGTCATAAAATTTCCAACTACGTACATATTATGAATAAAAGACCAACTAATATAAAAGTTTAATGTTTGGTAGAAACTGTTATGTAGGCCGCTAATTTGATCCAGTGTATAGCAAATGTGGAGTAATTATTGTCAATGAATCTTGGTAAAAAAAAAGGGGGGCGAATAAATTCGATGAACGATTACTCGCAAGAGAACAATTTCGTACACCTACACGAGCAATAACCAATTTTTCAACACATATATTCATTAAAACGACATGTTTTGTTCGAACGAAAACAATCGACCGACTCTGTATCCGTCTTAATTGACATTTCGTAAAAAAAAAAGTAATTATGACGAGGCACTTCCCCCGAGGGGGCTGCGTACAGCTTCCAACGCAATTGCTAAATAATTATTCTATACGTTACCGAAGCTCTGCGGTTAGTTGCGTGTGTTGAAAATACGAGCATTGATCATCGGTATAATTATTCCGAGTAATTTAATAATTTCGGCCCCTATTTTGGTTAATTTGTTGCGGGAAACAAACTCAGTTATGGCCATTTCGTTTTGAGTTTCAGCATCACCGATGAAAGCCACAGATGTGCAAATTTACATGGAAACAACTAAAATTATCGGATAATACGATATGTTTTATTGAAATGCAATTCAGAATGGAATAAATTGAAAATAGATACGAATTAATCTATGTATATCTACAATAACTAGCATTCATTCAAAACGATTGAGTATCGTTGTTTGTTTTTTCGTATAAAAATTAATTTGAAACATCTTCATTTTTTAAATATTTTTTTAGTATCGCGTTCAAAATAAGTGAAAGTGAAAGGTGTATTAAATAGATTGAATAAAATCTGTAGTGTTTCGCAATTCTCAATTCACATCAATAATCTCAAAATTAGGCAGGGGTTGTCGCACAGTGTTGAGGTTCATATTTTGAGTATAATCATTACGTGCGATGATGGTATTTGGTACTTATGTATGTACAAAACATCATATGTGTCACCTTGGGCAACCTGTCGTGGCACCTATGTAAGGTCGGCGTTAATATACATATAATGGATAAATAAATAAAGAACTAAATATTATATATAGAAACTTTCTTGGTGTTAATGTTTTGAAAAAATATTGTAATACTGTAGCTTCCTCTTTTTAATAAATAAATAAATAAATATCCAGAATTTTCTAGGCAATCAATACCTTTTTAAAAGGTATTGATTGAGCCATGTGGTTGGCTGTCTTATCTGTGTGTATAATAATTGATAGAACATTTCAATACGTCAACTCAAATTTCCAACATAAGTTTTGTTGTTATGGCAACCAGTTAATTTGATTATTCACAAAAATAAAATCAAAGTGCCTAATGTCATTTTTATTGTTTTTTTTTCAAATACTTAATTGATATTTCAGAAATTAAAGTTGTAACATGCAACTGTGAGTTTCTCAAGAAAAAATTGCAATAGGTAGGCTGGAGAAAATTATAAGTATAACAAGGAATAAGATATAGACGAAAACCTTTTTCACCCAGAAGCCGATTGATATTGGCGCGCGCCTGATTGACTGGTAAGTAATTGACAGGGGCGGTTGTAAATCGCGCCAGCAATTGGCCCAGCCCAATACTTGGCCTCGGTTCAACCGGTTGCCACGGGCGCATCATCACCATTCCGATACAATTTGTCGTCCATTGTTTGTTTTGTTTCGTTTCGACAAACGCAGGGAATGCAACTGGGACTAAATCGACCCGCACGGCCCTGGTTACATTCCCCATCGTTGTACGACTTTCGGAATTCGGAGCGAACGTTTCGTGCCAGTCGCCGTGCAAACGATAAGCATTGCCTTTATAGCAGCTGTGTAAGCAATGCGATGCTTCGAATAACTACTATCTACATATAATACATACATACAACTTCAAAGAAGCATTTTGATTGTAATCATCATTGTCGGTATTATGAAAATATTTTCGAAAGTGCAATGGCAAAATTATCATCTATGAAAATTGTGCGCATAACGTTTTATATTATATTTAAGCAAACAATGTAAGTAAGATACGAATATGCAGGGCAGAAAAGATAAGGTTTGCGGCCCACATCCGGCTTCTAACCGCGCAACGTCACGATATTTTTTATCGTTCAGGATGAACCACCAATTTGAATAAAATTTATAGTCAACAGGTTCGCATTAAAACTGATGCAATTAAGCGAAAAAAATAAAATAAAACACAACGTTTATTTATGAGAATCTACAAATACACCGGCAAACAATATTTAAATTTAAAAAAAACAAAAACGAAATCATAGATTACTTTTATATATCCAACCCTTCAAATATACATTAAATGCGGAGAGTCGTCCGAATTTTAAATTAGACGATATATCACGAGCAAATACGCTCGGTATGTATTTGCACAGCTTTATCTGACTGCAGTGTTTGTATTGCAATAGGCCCGACAAATTGGCACATTTTATCGAGTGCGATAATACGGCCAAGTTCCAAATTTTCCGACGAAATTTCGGGAACGCGCGCGCGATGCATAAAACAAAAACGATAACGGAAAATTTCCAATCAGAATAATATGTAATATGTGTGACCTGAAACGGGACAATCAAAAATAGCCAGATTAAATACAAAATGCACCTGATATAATTAATATTTATCACAGGTCACCGGTTCAAAGTATGTAGATAGTAACACCGACAGTTCGCGTGTATGTCGTCTACACCGTCCTTGGGTGAAAATTGTTATCGAATTATGTGTTGTTTATTTTTAATATTACGTTGATATCGAGGAAAGTGACCTAATACGAGTGATCTCATTCAGAAGTGATACTGGCAAAAATGGGTACTCGGGGCTGAAAAAGGAAATAGGGGTAGATTCGCGTCGTAAGAAATCGCACAACGTTAATAAATTACGACAGGTGTACGTAGGCAAGTTTATGTGCCTGGCTCGGGGGTTAAACTTATTCTGCTCCGACTGAATCGGAAAATACTTCCCCGGCCTTGTTTTCTTCCCCCCAGTGCGAACGGGATAAGCAGAATGGGCATGGGGTAAAAGAGATGTGGGGACGGAGGGGGTAGTCGTTTTTATTTATGTTTTTGAGAAATTAAATTACTGGCCGAGCGTAACTGGTCTGACGTTTGCCAGACTAGAGAGATCCAAAGTCGAGCTCTTTGTTCAGCGGCCGATAACCTTTTTCAGAATGTAATTATAATCAGAAGGTAACTTTCATATCTTGACTTCTGCGCTAATAATATACGCTTATTTGCACATTTTCGATGCAATATTTCTTTCATTTTACATAACTGTATCCGACTTACTGGCTGTGTTTTCGCAATATCATATCGCCGAAGATAATGAAAGTCGCTTGAGCAAATTTGAAATGTTATAACATTACGAAGTGGCATTTATATGAAAGAGATTGTGTTAAAAATGTCAAGCCACTGGACCGCAGATTTGACGAGAAAAGCGGAAAAGTTTTTCCTATATTTCACTGCGGATTTTCTCTTTGTTGTTTTGAATTGCCAAAATACTTTATATTTTCACTTCTCAATCATCATCAGCATCATGCTGGATGTATGTATACAACAATACTATTTTATTTTATGACTTTCATGCACAACTATCATTTGCTTATATTCTATACATTTCATTCCGCCCGTCTTACTATCCAGATCTCTTCTAAATTTCATCATTAAAAAACTTAATTTTCGTTTATCCACATACATAACAAAACAAACGACTATTGTCAAGAAAAATTTTCACTAACCGTTTTTACAGCGAGGTTTGTTGAATTTGTAACAGGTATGCGATAACCACTTGCATAACAATAGATTGCATTGATATTTCACAAAGTTCGTTATAGCGACTGATCATTTAAGCTTGCGTTCATCATAACAGAAATTACATCTTTAGTAATCAGGCAAGAGTTCATACGAGATAATCGTAAATCATACGATAAATTGAGATCGATTTGTATGCACATTCTCCTACTGTAGTCACAAATCTTTCATTCAGTCATGCCTGAGTGCCTCTGTTTCAAATCATTCCCCTAATCATAAGCATACATACCTAAGCTTCCTTTTAAATAGAAGTCCAAAAGGTTATTTCTTGATGAAAAATATAAATATATGTACAATGTGTCAATAATATGTGACTGTTCGAGCTGCCTTGTTCGAGAAGCTTTCATCAACGATCGAGTCAACATTAACACTGTCGCGTCGGGCAAAGGGTCGGGAATTGCTCGCATGTATTTATGTTAATGAACCTGTATTTAGAGCGCTGTGCGTGGCATGTCGACTTGATAACACGAGTGAGTGATTAGCCGAGTGATCATGGCATGTACCACGACACGCAGACCCCTAGTTTCAAAACTGGTGGGTGCGTCTGATATCGTCCCGCCACACCCCCATTTTATCACTCTTAATACTGCCATATAAATTTATATACGTATATACCTGGCCACATTACAAATAAGACTAATTAAAGTCGACTTAAAATAAACACTGTTCACTGGCAATTTCGCCACTTTTCCAATTCCTTTTTGCTAATTAATTTTTATAAGTGCGCTTTTGCGAATCATGCCACATTTCATAATGTACGCAACTGGAGCGGAACTTCCGTTTTCAGATTCGCACACAAAAAACTGTTTCGTGTCCATGTGTGCGCTTTACGGCGAAAAATTACCTTTATTAAAAATTGTATTTTTTTTTTGTATGAAGTTAATTTGAATTTTAAAGCGCCTTATAAAATCGAAACATTACATAAAATGTAAAAAAATATACATATGAAAATTAATAACCGTGCCGTTTGAGTTCAAGACTTTTCCATATATTATCCCAATATGGAGCGCGTGATACATCATATACCTATGGTAATAAAATTGTTATGCGTCAATATTATTTAAATAAACACGGACAAAAATGCAATTTTAGTATGGAAAAATGTGAAGAAAAACGACACGAAGTATGAAAAGATAGTCAAGGTTGGTTGGTATTGTTATATTACGTCAACTTTTATTTTCGATTCTTAGCTTTGCCTTAAAAAAAAACGAGCGATGGCCGTGGACAAACCGGTTTGATAAGACATATGGAGAGATGTACTGCATAAATTCATCATCCAAATGTGAACCGTGAATCATTAGTCTCAAAGTAAATTACAAGACAAATAAATTTTAAGAAGGTCCAAACTAAAAATAAATATTTATTGATAACGTCAAAAAATTCCACCCATGTACATATGTACGTGCGATTCAAATTGCTTTCGAAAAGCGTTCTGTAATTATTCGGGCCTACTGCTGAGCGTTTAAATTGATTTCCATTGTGGAATATTGGAAACGAATGGAGAAAATAAATTTGGCCCGATTCATTTTATACATTTTCCTATATATTATGAATTATCAAAAAAAAATCATATAAAGAACGGAAAAATTGAAGCGATTCCACGTATTTTTTGAAAAAGTACACTTTAAATATAACTGTGATTAAAATGAACTCGATAAAAATACAAAAAATTGAAATTGGAAATATAAAAATTAGATAAAATGTTTACCTTGATACTGTCGTAGCAAGCTGTGACCCTTCCATTCTGCACCTCGACGTTGGCAGGGGGATGCGCGAATTTGCACTCGGTGTCGGAGCGCGAGCACTTGTTCCTCTGGAATTCGCGGCAAACCTCCAGCTGCAGCCAGCGAGAATCTTTGCCGTTCAGCAGGCTGTTCATGCTAACCATCGCCATTTTGTAGGACACGTGAGAGAGAGCACTCACTTCAATTTAACAGTCAGTCTCGATGTCGACACTACAGTCGGCCGTTTAACTTTCTATTTTACTTTATATCTTTAATTATTTATTATTTTAGAACTCGTTGCGAATTATCAGGCGCTTCGTTTATTTTTATTTTATTTTACTTTTTTGAACGGGTTTCAATATACCAGTATATAGTAGAGCCGTTACGTTTATAAAATAGTTTACAAAATTGGTTATACTATGTTTATATATAATTTCTAATAGTTAATGTTCATAAAAATATATCAATATATATTAAATAAATATATATATGTATAAATTAGTTTTTTTTTTGTTTTTCAATTATTATTATTATTATATCGAATATTAGAATTTTGTTTTTGTTTACCTTATAGGGGTGAACTTTTTCTCGTAAATATATATATAATATGCATATATGTTAAACACTAGGTTGGATGATATCACACGCGGTTTCCTCGATGTATCGACAAGTCTCGGTCAGGCGTATTGCATATGGCAAACGAAGACTAGACGGTGTGTGCGGGGCAGGGGGGCGCCTTAAGCGTCAAGCAACCAATAACTATATGATCCAGGGGGGAAGAAGATGCACGCCCAAGAAGCAGGTGAGGGTGTGGGCCTGGTGGGAGCTGGTCGTCCGGCTGAAAGCACACGCGGCAATGGTAAGTAGTCCGGGTCGATAGCGGGGTGGTTGAGTGTGTCGGGCACGTAAAAAGCGGTAGCGAGCTGGCTGGCCTCAAGCTAAGCTGGTGTGTGGTGTGGGCGCTCAGCTCTGCGAACAACAAAACACATAACGTTACTACACCCGGTCACCGGCAAGCCTAATCTAATCCGACTCTCTTTCTAATCCGACAGCCAAACTCAAGCGAACGTAAACAATAACACACAAGCGAGGAGAAAAAGCGTGTCCGAACGGAGGAATAGGACTGGACGCCTCTACTTCTTCTATGCTCGTGTCTGTCTTTCCACTGCTGCCTCTGCTGCTGCTGCTGCTGCTGCTGCTACCGCCTGTTCTGTTCTCTTTCTTTCTATTGTACACTACGGGGGCTGTAAGCGGTAAATAATAGAAATAGCCAAACATTCAATGAGCCTCTCCTTCGAGGGTCCTGTTCAATTTATCTCAAGTATCTGTAAGGAAAACGATTAATCGACCGCAGCGTGAAGAAGCATTAATTTGTGTGAATTGGGGAGGGGGAGGGACAGTTTAGTTTCAAGACCATTTCTTTGTTTTTTTCAAATCAAGACCAATTCTGAATGAAATGTGCATTCGTCATACATACATTCGCCGAAAATGGCATTTATATTATTTTATTTTATTAATTTTTCATCTTTTTTTTCAAAATTCTCAATTTTAGCAGATCAGAAAAAAGTCAAATTCTGTATGTGAAATGTTCTTTCAAATTCAAATTTGGATGTGATCAACATGAAAGAAAGTCGTTTTCCTAAGACATTTATTAAAACATTAAGTATTTTGGTCTTATAACTTAATCGTCCCATCAACGTCAACTTCAAATTGTAAGATGTGTCTATTTTGGTCTGAAAGTTGATGTATACAAATTATTACAAAATGGAATCTTACGTTTAAAGTTAAATCTTAAACTTTCACAATCCATGAACTTCTACATTACATAAACATATTTCGTACAAGCACAAATTTTATATGAAAGCAAATTTTGTTCAGGATTGTCAAAGTTTGAGATCGATTTGAGGCACTATCACCATTAAGTTTATGATATATAAATATTACAATGAACGTTGGTTAGTATTACAAGACAATGGAAGCATAAAATCGATAGAAATACAATTGCCTATGCCATCTTTCTAACTAGAAAACTGGGGCTATTTGTATTTGTGAAAGAACATTTATGTTAATTTAATTTTGAAAAGTAATTAGATAATTGGGCCTGTGTTTCTCTCCCTGTTTGCAAATGGACGTCGGCCTTCATAACTGTAACAAGTCACGAAGGTTCAACCTCGTTTATGCGGAAACTTGAACTTTACACAACGCGTTAATTTTTTTCGGTTCATAAAACTTGTATAATTTACAACGTGTGTTCAATGTAAAAGGAAAATGAAAATATTTATTGTTACTTTTTTATTTTTCATTAAAGGAGAATCTTGTCAACAATTTTGTACATTTTTTTACGAATATGTACCTGGTAAGGTACGTGAGCCAGGAAGCACGAAAGCGGAGCGCGATTCAAATTATATTTAGCGACCTATATCTTGGCAGACTCGAGAATTCAAATAAGAAACAGAAGCTTAACTCTCCGCGCCATAATCTTCGGTTCGTTAATCTGTACGAAAATCGTTAACGCACACGCATATGTAGCATATACATACATACAATACGATCAAGAAGAAACGAGTAACTTTTACATATAAAATATTACGAGATACATATATATATATATGCGTTTATATCGAAGGAAGTGATGATAGCAGTGTTGGTATGCAGAACAGCATAGCCCACGGGGATAGAAAAAATTTATGCATTTAGAACCAAGTTATATAAGAAGAATCGAGGGGGGAAAACTACACGAATGCGTCACAAAACCAAACGCGATCCTGAAACGATGCCAGGCGAACGCCACGAAAAATGTTTCCTAGTCTAAAATAAAATACAAAAATAATAAAAGAAATGAAAATGGACGTTTTCAACGGCATTCATAAAAACAAACTTATTTATTTGCGTAGTGTATAACCCAGTTTAAATATAACACGCTAATGTGTAAAAATAAACGCGTATAATATCCAAGTGAAAGAGCAGAGTGTCTCGGGGACGCCGACGCGTGCGAGAGCGACGCCAAACGGGAAGAAGAAGCTGCGTGGAGTCCCACCTGGTCGAACCGGGAAACCCGACACCTATCGGAAATATTTGCTCTCGTGTGTTGTGAAAATTAAGAACAGCCTCGGCGTATCGTCGTCGAAATTCCAAGAATTTGACAAAACCGGACGGCTCCGATTTACGTAGTAGTAACTCACGTCTTCTCGTAATTGACACCGCGATCCGTCACTTTGCCGCGATGACACTAGCGTACGCTTGTTAATGCGTTGATTCGTCTACGTTTTCAGCCTTTACAACAATACACACTTTGCATTGTGATGAGAGCATATTGTTGTCACTCGTATTTACATTTTTAAATCGTCAAGGAGATTGATGAACTGTACACAAATACATACATACATACATATGTATGCACTCAAGTATATTCACAATTAATATAAAATGTAAAACTCCATGCAAAAAGTAGACAAGCTAAATGTACATAGCAGTACATATGATAAAATGATGATCGAATTCAGGACGGGCCTATCATATGTACAAATGTGTGCAATGCACACAGGCAGCCAAAATATTAAGGCGGCCGAAAGAAATGAGTCGAAAAAATTATATTCCTTAAAAATACGAAACAAGACATCGTAATTTTAAAATGCATGTAGGTTGTCTTGTTTTATAACTTGTGGATTGCCGTTGGAAGTTGCAACTTGTAACATACCCGAACTATAATTCGGAAAAAATAACGGGATAGGTCTTTGATAACTTTGGCCTGCATACATCTAGGTCTTTTATGTTCTATTATCTGGCAGATGTATTTCTACAAGGATGTTGAGTATTGTTTGGTCATCGAAAGAACAATGTCCTAGATGTAGAATTGAGGGTAAAAACACTATATTTTCATGCATGAAATTGAAAACGTCCAGTCTCTCTTGTGATCTGGTCCTGTTCAGAAGTAAATGTTTTGGTTTCTGTCTGTTTTTCTGGTTAATTTTTATTGTGATTAAAATTTTCAACACTATATTTCTCAGAAGATAATATTTTTGCACTACTCGCATGCTCTTAATTTTTTTTTAATTTTTATTAATAAGATTTATACAAATGATATAGTTCAACAAAATGATCCAATTCGATTACTAGGCTATGAAAACAAAGTTTATGCTCGTAATCTGAGGTAGACTATGTTTATGTATACAATAATTATTAATGATATAAACAGATTGATAATAATGAAAGTGATGCTGAAAGCAACTATTATTAAAACTGTAAACATTGAGAAGATGCATCATTATCGAGAACAATTTGTATTAAAATAGATAAAATTTTCAATGCAATAGAATTTTCATGCAAAAACAATTCATTATTCTTGCACGCGGAAAATATCCATATACTTATATTAAATTAAAAAAAGACACCTTCTTCTATTCAAGCATTTTACTCCTAATATTTACAAACATCCGAAAATTAGTCAATACGGAAGAGTAAACTACTTGGATCGTATGAAAGCTTTCCTAGCGATAAATGCGACATCAAGAACGCACGTGGTCTTGACCGGGAATCGAACCTGGGTCTCCCTTCGTCAAGTGCGAAAGGGCGCTCTTACCGCTAAGCTATCAAGACGAATATTCTCTCGATGGCATTTACCCGGCGAAATGACAACGAAACAATTTCGCAAGAATAATAAATTGCCAGCGTAAAAAACCATAACACTAACTAGCAAGGGACACACTGATAATAGTTTTAATTAGAAGTACGCGAAGAGTTTCATATCGAACCTACACATGTACATAGTACATATATGTAACACGTAAGCGAGTAAAGTCGTCGTTGAACATGTAATATAACTGCCAAAACAGATACGACAGCTGCGGCAGATGATGAATCGAGTACGGCCCTACCACGTGTACGGAGAAAATATTTATGTGGGTGTATTAAAGCATTATTAATTACTGGAATGGGCACTCGACAAAGCTCGATTACAAGTAGAGACGTCCGCCTTACGAGCAGGAAGTTATCATCCGACGAGACTTTGATGTTTATTTTTGTCAATTTGGGATTCCATAAAAAAAATACACTCGATAAAATCGGCCTTTATTGGGCGTGACAAATTAAGTTTTAGCGAAAATAATAATTATTGAACGGAGACAATTTTCGCACACCTATGCAAGTTAAATTATATGACATTTGAACTTTTACACGAAGATAAGCACACCATGTGTAACATATATAAATATAATATAATGTCACGCATAAACCGCATAAAGTTATCGCAAAATAACACACTTGAAATAATTAATTAAGATTATTTCCGTTTTTAAATAGAAAACACGAGATGATTATGGTAAAACGTGACGTTGTGATTTATGTACAAATTAAAATTCGTAAAATGAGATTTAATAAATAAAAAAAAACCTATTTCAGAGAATGTAAATGTAAAAATGCCAGATTTATATATCAAGGCTGTGTGATTTTAGTAACACGATTTCAAATGTTAACGGGTTACTTTTTCACTTGCGATTACGATACCGTTTTTGATCATTACAATATAATGATATTTTTGCAATGACAGAAATTTTCAAATTTTTTTACGACCGATTGTGATTGGAATAAAGTTTTCGATAACACACTTCATCCGCATATATAGTATGTGTAATATGTATGTACATACTTTTATGTGCGTTCAAAGAAAATTACTCGGGGAAAACTTTTATTTCGGTAATTCTATTGGAACTTTGATTTGGAATCGAATTGAACCGTGAGCGCTTCCGCATCTTTCTTTCCTTTTTAGCGTATCTCTTATGTACACACACTACGATGAAATTGTTTTAAAGGCTTTATTGAGCAAAACAAAGTTGCAAAATAAAATCAATGGACCTCAAAGGGACGACAAAATCGACTTTTACAAATACACACACGTAAATATTACTACCTATATATATAGGAATGAAGTTGATCGCATCGAATCCACACGTCAATAGCTTCGACGTCAGTATCAATCTGAAAATGGCTGTCACCGTGTTGTTATTCCAAGAAGCCACAAACATCCCCCATATCGGGTATGAGGTAGTCAAGTGTCCAGTGGCTGTTTGACGGAGGAACGCCAGGCGTCCGGAAATTGGAAAGGGGCTTGTGTGGAGCTCGATGGGCATTATCGGCGAATGCTCAATCTGGGTTGACTACAATGGTTCTCTTTGCAACGACGTTCGCGATTCTACACTGTCGTGTGGAAATGACCATTTTCGACGTTAATATATGTATAAGAGTTTCAAAGGCAATGTGACTTTCATAAAATTATGTATGAATACGTACTGTAATATTTGTATTACATAGACTGTATCGATTGAAAATGTGTTGCACATTATTTCAAACTACAAACATATGAACCGTCTTTACACAATAGCTTTCCTCAATTTAAAAATCTTTTCGATTCAAGATTTAAAAAAAATGAGTAAAAAGAGCAATATGAATTTCAATGCAATCTACATATGTATGTAGTTGTTATTTTTTTCGACAATAATCTAGTTTTTGGCATAAATAAGTCGACTTGTTCATTAACGAGCTCCGTCACAGCGTTTGCTTCAAATAAATCTATTTGATTAACATTA
Organism: Arctopsyche grandis; assembly: GCF_051622035.1. NCBI lineage: Eukaryota > Metazoa > Arthropoda > Insecta > Trichoptera > Hydropsychidae > Arctopsyche > Arctopsyche grandis. Next base: position 21,556,655 of record NC_135362.1, read on the forward strand.
TTTTACAATTCATAATTGCATATAGTGTACGTGAAATTAGTGATAATTATAATATAATTGGTATCATAAAACTCGTGAAAATTAAATGATATAATAAAATTATGAAAATACGTAGATAATTGTCCAAATGCGTTGAAAATTTTGTTTAAAATACTGCATTTAAAGAATCATCAGAGGAGGGCTCCCTTTATGAGCAATTAATTGGCGATAAACTCGAATAACATCCAAAATTTATCACCAAGATTCGTCCGTATATATAAAGGCCGTTACATCAAAGTAAAACGAATTTTCTTAATTTAAAAATACGAGGGGTGAATAATTAAAGGGAAAACGGCAAGATAAATAAGGTAGGAAATTCAAAGGCGAGCCGAGAGTGAAAAACTACATTACAATGTGTAAGAAGAGGGGTATTTTTTTTACCCTGGCACATTTATCCGTCAAGTGATCCTAGCTAGGCAGTGAGGAAGGAAGGTGAGAGGGCCGTTGAAAGGGTAACAGCTGGCGGCTACAGCAAATGAAGCGATTCTACAAAAGCGTGAAAAGCCAAGAAATCGCGCGCGAAATGTATGCGCGAGTGTTCATATTCCTAGTGAATGATATTTGACGTTTTGGGTAATTAGTACGACGCAAAGTCGGACCGAAAGACAGAAAACGCTCGACGAAATAAATCGAAATGAAAAATTAATTTATATGTGAAAGAAAAACGAGTGATTTTTCGTCGAGGTAAATAAATCGGTGGATAAAAGACGAAATATATAAAAACGTAGAGAGGAGGCGTCGTCAAGTCGGCAGTTGACGTTTAATCGAATTCACCGACCGCTTTTGGACAAAAAGTAGAAGTCTGGAGTTGGCCAGGGCCGGAGCGAGTAATTTGAATACCAAAACGCTCTATCGGGAGACAACGCCATTGTTCAAATTTCACGGTTGCAGGATCGCAAAGAATGAACGAAAATCAAGACAGCGTCACTGGCACCCAGTTTTTACGGTGCATGAGCGCCGGAGATGCGTGGGATAATCGCTATATTGTACTCGCACACAATTAGCATTGTTTCCTTTGCTCTATTTGAAAATTCCTCTATCAAGGATAATTCTCCTATAATATTGACGGCAAAAAAAAACTTTTTTCAACGGTGAAGAAAAACAAAATTAGCTTTTCACACAGCAATATTTTTCAAATGAAGTTATCGCGAGACTGGGAGGAGGTCCAAAATTTACGCCTCATTTGGATCGTACGAAACGAGCCGACCGTCGAGAGTTGCATTTTTAGAGAGGCGAAGAAATTGGCTCCGGTCTGTTTGAAGTTTCGTCGAAATTTCATAATCCCGCCGAGACGACACAATTCGCTTCCGCGACAATTGTCGAATTCCATGCGCGTAAACAAGCGACCGAAAATAAATCCGCGAGTAATAAAATCCGAAACGTTATATACTTTTTATTGATAAACACGAGCTAATTCCGACTCGAGTGCGTAAAGTCCGGCTAATTCAAACCGCGCATTAATCACGGGAATACTTTCGCGAGAGGCCGATATGTATATCAACATCGGTGATATTTTTGGCAGACATTTACATTGCTGCCAAAGCTCACTTATCGTTTGATCCAGATGAAATTTTGAACCGCGTTATGCGCGTACGCGATACGTGTGCATCTATCTATAGAACTTTATTTTTACAACGTTCCGAAAAATCTCCGTATGGATACTCCGGCACTCCAAAACGAACAAAAATTCCAACAAACCAACTCCATTACAAAATTCAGCACTTGCATACAAATCACAACATAGCGACAGGGAGAGAACACACACACACACACAACGTATAAATTACAAACCCCTAACTGTGGTTTTAGTCGTACAAATAAATACCGATAAGCGTTAATTGCCGCGTACAACATACAAATTGGGGTCGGTGAATAGCACTATCGGCACGTTTTGGGCAAAGTGTTGTTTTATATATATATATATATATATATATATATATATTATAATATAAAAATCGGAAAGGTGCATTCGTACATTGAACAAATTTCAAAGTTGCCGTCGGCAACTGAAATTTATCACACAGTCGCGAGGCCACACTGAAGGTCAAGAGACGAAGATAAAAAAAATTAGCAAGCGTTACAATAATGGTAAAGGTAAACATTAAAAAAGCACACGTATTGCTAGAGAGCGATCGTTCGCGATATGAGTGGTGATTTTCACGGCGAAGGGGTTCGGTCCGTCGTGTTAAGTAGGCGGTATGGTATACCAGTGCGGTGTAGGAGGATGAGGTCTATTCCAGCGGCGGCAGCAGGCGCATGTTTGAAAATCGCGCTGCAAGAACGGTCCGGGGCGGCCGTGGGGTGGACGTTGATCCGAGAGTTCCTCGCGAGTCGCGGAGGGGTGGTGGGTGGTGGGTGGCTGTGTCGAGGACTAGGCTTTCGGCGATCTCGAGCGTGTGTGTGTGTGCGCGCGCGTGTGCGAGCTTCTAGACACGGTTAGATAGGTACGAGTGCACTTTTCCGAGTTCGCACAATTTACATGTTGTGCGGGCGGGAGTGAGCAGGTCCGCGCGGGCTCGACGGCACAGCGGACTGGGCCCGAACCACAGAGGGCCTCTGCGCGCGCACTCTCACACACACCACCTCACTCTCGACACACACACACACACCACACTTATTCACTCTCGCTCACACTCGTTTGTGTGTCCCCCCCCCCCCCTCTGGCCCTCCTCCGCCGTCGACTGCCTCCCTCCCTCCCTCCCCCCGCCTCCCACCCGCCAATACACCCGCGCACAAGCCAGGGCAGTCCAACGCTTGGTCGGTTGCAACTTTCCAATGCTCTTGGTGACAACAACTGTGTCCGAAATTTTCCACGCATAGAGCCTGGCCATTCGGAATACTGCTGGTAGAAACCTATGTATGTATGTAGTACACCTTGAAGGGCACGTACCGAAATGTCTAGTGTGTGCCAAGCAGGCTTAGCCCAAAAGGTGCCGTGTTAGAATACGTCGTCTATACACCTACAATTGACCGACGAATTTCATGTATTCACCGGTGAACGTAAATGAAAAAAATTATATATGTTCGCGGATTAGATAACTATATGTATGTGGTTACTATTCCTAAAAACGTTAACCTAGATTGAATTGTAAATAATCGCTGCGCTACAAATGGTTGCAAACCACGTGGCCGCATGCTCATTTCATACTTTTGCCATTTTAAACTTGCCAGAAAGATCCAACTCCATTTTAAGAATTGCCAATCATCAATGTACATCGAAATATCTCGTCTTTCGTACATGCTGAAATTCAAACAGTCAAAATTCAAACCGCGTGGTTTGCAGCCATTTGTAGCAAAGCCACCACGCTGTAATATGTATGTACATAGATTTTAGTAAAAAAAATGACGGAACTTTCATGACTTTCCGTGATGTTATGAATATAGCTTTTAACGAGTGTTATTTAAATTATTTTTTTATTTTTTTTAATTCGATTTATAATTAAAGTGTATTTATTTTTGTGTGATTATTTTAGTTAACATTTGCTGTGCTTGTATTTATTCGTATTATAGTAACTCGTACACACAATTCACTATGATATATTACAGAATAAAACTATTATCAGTGATTACGAATTTAATTCATGTTTCAATGATTTAAATGAATTTATTGTCCTTTCCAAAATCACCTGTTGAAATATCAACGGGCACAACAATAGTATGTAAAATAAAATAATTTGATAAATTTATGATTATCTTTTTCTAATTTGTAATGTTTTATTAATTAATACATTTTTTTTGTTTTATAAAGATTTATAGAAAAAAATAATAATAATAATAAACGGGTACGATTTATCGGCCCGGCAAATAAAAATAATGCCCCTCTCTAAAATAGTTCGCACGACAGATTCAGTTTTCGCCTGGCAAGTCAAACGTGAAATAGGTTGCCAGTAAAAACTATGTAGATTCACCAATTTTATTAAAGTAAATCCGCTAATAAATGTAAATTCAATAATCTATTTAAAAAATTATAAATTTTAATTAATTATAAATAAAATCGTTGAATTGCACGTTGTATTTTGATGTGTTGTGGCCAAAACCGATTGTTTCTTCTGTCACATACATTTTTTTATTATTAAATTGATTTTTTTTGTATGAAATTGATAAAAAACCGTACGAATGTACTAACTTTTTATTTGTTGGCAAAAAATGTCGATCTTACTAAAATCGTTCAAGTTGGAGTCGGAGTCGAAGTCGGTAAATTTTTAAAAGTTCCCGTCGTTATTTTAATTATAAATGTAGTCGATAACTTTCTTGGATATCTATTTGTATTTTAAATGCAAAATGTGCTGAAAAAATATACGAAAATCTACCGAATGATTTTTTTTTATTTTCATAATAAAGAGTGTAAAATTTTGCGCAAAGATGAAAAGTGATACATACCCATTTTCAAAATCTACCGTTTTTGTCGCCTAACAACTTTTCATCTAGCGAAACTGCTTTTAAATGATGTGGTAAATATATGTATTAAAACATATTTTGACATTATGTGCGTTAATTCGTACAAAGGATACATATTATACATACTTACATAGATCGTTGAAGCGAAAAAATGCTGTCTTTAAATCCGAGATTATGTCTCGCATTAGAATAATAATAATTAAGTCGCTGAATAGAATAATATTGACATTTTATAACAACAATAATTAGATGACCTGGTAGTTTAGCATAGCAAGCGAATCGACTTCTGCCCGGAAATTTTTCTATAAATATCGTGAAAGACGATATGAAACATTTGGAACACAAGAAAATGTGTTCTTTGATGAAAAAAAAAAAAAACGATATCACCTAAATGTAAAATAATCAAACGGTTGCATTATTCATTCTATATTTGACAGTTAAGTCGGGCGACGAGTTGTAAGTTGTAGATCACCCATTTCCATAAATAAAATTTTAAAAATATATTTAAGCGATCATATGAGCCGCTATATTTGAAAGTGGCGTGAAATCATTTTTCTTCATTTCGAGAAATATTTCGCAAAACAATAAATATAATGATTTGCGTTTAACACTATTTAAAAATACTGGTGGCCTGTAATACGTTTATTCTGCTTTTCCGTGATTCTGGACATATCGAATTAAAATAAGTGATAACAATTAGTGAATTAAGTCAAACCGTAAAATTTTTTTTGGAACTGAAAAATAAGACTTCCACCACTTTCAAATATAACAGCTCATACTTATACATATGTATGTACCGGAGAAAGTTTTGGCCACCGTTTGACGAAAATTTGTTTATAATAAATAAATTAATTTATTTATTAAATTAGAATGACGAGGAAAATTAAATATTGTATTATTGGAATTACAATATATGTAGTAAGATAATATTTTGACATATTTCTAGAAACAAGTTCGTAAAAATTGGTGAAAATAGAAAAAAATAAATTAATCGCATATAATGAATATCCAACGACATACATATGTACATACATACATACATTTGTTAATATGAGTATTGAGAGCACAATCAAAGTACACAAAAACTTTATGTATGTGTATGCATGTACATATTTTATTTTATACATATTAAAAAATAAAATATGTATATGCGTACATATTTGCGTACATATTCACACCTTTAATAACTCTACTTCCGCGCAGAATGAATAAGATTCTTATAAAAATATATTACGGGAAAAACGATCTGAATCGAATTTGGCGAAAAATTGTACGTATTATGTTTGTAAGAAATCCCATTGAGTATATTTTAAGAATGTTTATGAAACTTAAAAAGCACAAAAAGGCGTAAAATTGATTTTCCTAACCAAAATAAAGTTCGTCGCTGCAAAAACCGAACAATCGATGTGTTTATCTTTAATCATATCGGTATATATGTATGTCACATATGTGAAATTATATTTCAAGTGAAAATATATTTTCACTGACGTTTCAGCGAAATCATAACCAGTTACATTTTCAGGGTCGGTTTTATTCATTTAAGATTAGATTGTTAGGCCTGATATTATTTAAGGATAAGATTGGGTTGTTAGGATTAAATTTATAGAGTTAAACGTTGTAAATTAATTGTTTGATACATTTCCACTGCTTGAATTGGTCAAAATATATTTTCCCTAGTGAAAACATATTTTCACTTGAAATATGCTTTCACTGTAACATACACATACGTAGATGTTTCAATCATATAAAATATAATTGAAAAAAGAAGGAAATAATAAAGAACAGAGATAAACGTTTAATTATCACTTTACAGAATAATAATGATATAATTAAAAAAAAATAAAGTATAATTCGAGAATCTGACAACACCAAAAGTTGATGATACGACAAATTTTTCATTTTTGTGCAACGTGTAAAATTATGCACAACAGCAGTTAAGAGACAGACAATTTCACACGCGACTTTCTTAATCCATTCACACGTACCACTCTTAGTAACATTTGAAAACGGATAGAAATTAAATTATTAAAGGAAAGGTGGCGGCGGGGGATAAAGACTTCTAAAAAATGATCGTTGAAAGATCTGACGTGTCTGTCGATAGGAAATATTTGACATATTGCGGTAAAGAGTAAAATGATTAAAAAATCAAATCAGCACCGCATGAGTCAATGCGATGACAAGATTCGAGTAAAAAATATAACCTCGGAGCGAATTTGCGGTTTTAGTTTAAATACCCTGTCGCGACAAGGCGTCGCGGTTATCTCGCGAAAGACGCGGATCAGGGGGAGGGGAGGCGGGTTGGTCCGCGTGGGCCGCCTGCACCGGGACGGTCAAGGCTATCAAAGCAGAATTCGCAAGAGAGCCGGCATCCTTTTGGACCAAGGACACGGGGAGCACACCACATGCACTTCAAAACTTGATGGTTGCACCCTCGCGCTCGTCCCACTTGCTTACATTGTAGTCTGTGTTGGAATAACCGGACGAACGCGTCTCGATTCGATTGTTGCGTCGAACGTGGCCATTTCTTTTTTTCTTTTTTTTCATTTGCAATGCACATCATTAGGCTTATTATACGTATGGTTGTACTTTACGTTTGAAGATTCAGTATCTGAGCCTTCGACCGGTTTGCAATTTTCCCTCGGTTAGAAAACAAAATTGGCTGAAAAATATCTATTGGGTGTCTAATGGTGAGGCGGCAAGCAATTTTTGTTCATTGCAAACAGACAATCTAATTTACATATATGCATATGTAAGATGGAAAAAATAACTGCACACTCGATTTATAGGAAAATAGATGTATGCACATACATATATGCAGTGGTGTAGTGCTAAATAAAAAAAAATTAAGGCGGTGTTTAATTTTTATGCCCCCCCCCCCCTCTTTTATTTATAAAAAAATCAAATGCTAAATAAAAAATATCCTTGTTGAAATTATGATGTTTATTATATTTTCTGAAACCTTTATAATAATAAGTAACATAACATAATAACATAATAACTAAAAGAAAACGAAAATATATAAAAGATATTGGAAAAGAAGAATTAAAAAAATCTTCAAGTTTAAGAAAGAATTCTAGTTTGTTTTTAAAAATATTATGGTTTTCAGAATTTATTACATATTGTTGGGAAGATGATTCCAAACTTTACCCACTCTGTTCGAAAAGAAGGAATTTCTGATCGATTTTGGTCTGGGAGTGTGATCTCTAACAGGAGTGTTTTCATTGAACGTAATGAGTTTGGATATAAGACAATTGATCATTTTTTATTATTTTCTACTTTAAGATTATTTAAGATTTCGATTAAGTCGCCTCTTATTCTTTTCGTCTCAAATGTTATTAATATTAGCCAAAATCGGCGACCTGGCCCTACCACACCACTGCATATATGTATGGAAAAAGACAGATGTATGAAAAATACACATATTAAGCGGATTATTCCGCACATTGCGACCGCGCACACGACAATCGTTGCCATGAAAATCGCGAATACGGAATATCTGGCACTCGAGTTCTCGTTGGATGGAATTTTCGGGTGCCAGATGTTCCGTGAACGAGATTTTAGTGACGTGTGAGAGATCACTTTGTGCGGAATAATCACCGAACCGAAAAAAATAGATGTACCTACATATGTTCAGGAAATACAATTACAAAAAATGAGTAAGCTATGTGATTTTTATTGGAAATGAGATCTGAGTATACGCCGTCAATTCTGAAACACGAATATTTTAGTAAGCTTACAGTAAGTATTCTAGTTTATAACAAATTCATGATTTTTGATTTTTTTTATTATTCCGAGAAGTCGAGAACTTAAAAAACAGCGTACTTATTACTCATTACTTAAAGTCGAATTTATCATTGATTCGCATTAAAAATTGAAAAATTGTCGACAAATGTATTTAACAGTAGTAGGTACAGTACACATGTGTTCGAAAACAATTTAACTGCGGTGCATTTTTGCAATTTATCACGATATTGAAATATATTCTAGTATTTTGTAATGCAGTCGATTTACTACACACATCAAATAGTTTAAGCGCATGTAATAAAATCTTAATTGAATGCGACCGTTTTTTTTTCATTTTTGAATAAAAACCAATGCTCTGGTTCAAGAGGAAAATCACATGATAATCATATAAGCACATGTATGTATGTATGTATGTAATTCTCGTATATGTACACTTTTTAAGCACATTTTATATATGTACATACATATGCGGCTACGTACATGCATAAAACACGCTGATAAAAATTATTACTTTCAAACACGCCAAGACTACTTATATTTATAAAACACATGTAAAGCGGGTCTTCTTCTGTTCTTAATACAAAAAGTGTTGATGTCGAGGTCCATTCAAAATTAGTTTCGCACTCATTTCATATAACATGCACAAACAAACGTAATACGTAGGTACATAAGTATAATAATAGCAACGTGCGAGGTGTGGCGCTGTGTGAAGACACAAAATCGCGAGATATGTATGCCGTGAGAAGCGAACAAAGTCGTAATTAAACGCTACGGATGAGGAACATTTCATTATGTGGGTGAGCCGTAATGGAAACCAATTTGTGTGATTCAGACGAAATGTTCCCGCGTATTGCATTTAGACGGGAAACGGTGCATCGTCTGAACGGAGGGGACGGGGACGGGGAGGACGTCGCCTTTAGATGGGACGTCGCCTTGCCGCCCCACACTCTCCCCGAACCGGTCGCCGCCCCCGCCTTTCGGAGGTGGCAACAGGGGGTTATAAATCCCCGGAACAGCTTTGACCGTAAAGCTTTAAAAACCGACCATCCACTCTCTTATAGGAAATATTTTCACACAATATTGTTAAAGGGTCGCCAAGCAAACGAGTATTTTCTGATATATGGACAAAGTGATATCTTCGGATTACAATTTATAAATGTCACTACATGTTTATATTGTATGGATTTAAAAATCATGTGAAAGCGTTTGGGATACGAAAAAGTACGACGAAAATAACGACAACACGTTCGGCTGAAGAATTTCGTTTATATGGTAGATGCAATGTATTTCGGAGACGTTTCGAGATTTAAAAATACATACATACATACATGTGTACAAATGCAAGATCTTTCAGAAAAATCTCATGCGTGTATTTGAGGCAGTAAAATAATTTGTTTTTTCATCAAACAACCACAAGCTTGGTTGGTGGTTTTTAGAACCGACTAAGAATTCGAGGGTTGCTGGTGGATAAATTGGCAAACGACAGGTGAAAAGTGACGCGGCAGGTGATTCGGCGAATCTAGATCGTATCTTTTTATACTGCCGAACATATATTATTATACTTTAGTTTTTAATACAAAAGTTTTGATTGAATTTTTAAAAAGTCGATTACATATGTACGTACATATATTATTTCAAATACTCACATTCAACTGACACATAAAAACACAATTCACAAACACAACACATCGTGCAAACGCAATCGAAGTTAGTCATTTTATCGAATTCCATGAAATGAGCAATCTAAAAATAAAAATAAAAAAACTGTGTAGATATATTAAACGAAAAAACTTGTCGATAGTGAAACGACACACATTGAGCACATGAGAAGATCGTAAGGATCATCGCATGCTCTGATGCAAATATTAATAAGACGAAAGTTAAAGTAAAGAAAAAGAAAAAAGTTAGTCTGAGATGAAAGCAGTTTTTGCGATAAAAAAAAGATCAAGGAGCAGAAGTCCTCTCGTCGCGACGTATTATGCACAACTGTGGCCGGCACGGGCAAATTTCACCGACGGTTTTCAATGTCCAGTCTTTCATCAAAGCGGCATTATAATAATGCGCGTGGTGAATGAGAATAATGATGAAGTAAGGGAGAGAAAACCACCCCTCAAAGTTGCGTACACGAGGGACGCGGCCCGGCGATCCTCTCGCTCTCTGCACTGCGAGAATGCACAGAAGTACAGTCTCCGTCGGAGCAGTGCCGATGACAAATATTAATATTATTCAAATATCAACATCGGTACCGGTCGACATCGGAAGGGTTAACAACGCCGCCTCCACCACCCCTGTAGTATCGGAAGTTGGAATATTTTAAGAATCGTATCCCAGAGATGATTGTGTGCGGTGAGTAAATATTTAATGATCCGCTTCGACTAGACTGCTAGCGGATAGGGGGGGGGGGAGAGAATGGAGGATGCTTTTCGAAAACGGCAGCTCAAATTCAAATTAACAGATATACTTATAATTTATGCATACTGTATTTCAATTCTGACGATGGCTATAAATTTGAAAGTTACAGGGTAAATATCCGTATATATAATATGTATATGCATGTATATGTATAAAAAAAATTGCAAGGGAAATGTACATAACGGGTTAAAATTTATGATACACATACATACTATATAATATGTATCAAAGTAATTATCTATGCATGAATATTTTTAGAGTTGGCTGTGATTCCCACAGAACAACAGAAAAGTACATTTCACACGAAAATCGTAAAATGCGCACAATGGAAAAATATGTATCCGTAATTTTATGAACAGCAACTGAACAAAAAGTAAGAAGAGGATACTTGTGAATTTGTGAAAAATTATGTATGAAATTTATGAATGAAATTCACTTCAGTTCATTCATTCGCCTCATCAAATTGTAATTATTTTAAATATGCTAATAACCGTAAATGTTTACATTATTTTTATGATCACAAAAAAAAAGAATGATTTTAATGTTTTAATTCGTGAGAGAATTACACAAAACCATAATCTCAACGTCATTTTGCTTTCGAGAGAGAAAAAAACTGTAATTTTCCGAGAAAAATATTTAGAAAATGTAGGTATATAAAATAAAAGTCTAAAGAAAATCTTTATGCCGGAAAATAAACAAGCGAAACAAAGTCAAGAAGGCAGCAATAATTCAAACTGTAAACGTGGCTGGAGTAGCTTGACCGTCAGCCCTTTCACGTAATAAAAAATATTCTTAACAAAAGAGATAAATATCCTCTGAAGGCGTAAAAACTCGGAAGTCGTCAGAGTTGTATAAAATAAATAAATTCATAATATATTATCTGATAAAATTATTCAAAGAAACTTATGCGCGAAATAAGAAAACGAAGATAATCCGCACATAGTACATACATACATGAGCATTTGAGCACATACATACATACATACATACGACACGAGCATGTGCTCTCAGTAATAACTATTGTTTGGACGTACATACGTACGTATGATGCTGGTGTAAACATAAGGGTTGGTCAAGACTGGTCCAGACCAGACCGGAGAGAAAGCGCATCTCTCCCCTGTACAACAAAGTTTGCATACGATTTAAACATACTCACACACATATGTACTTTTAAACACACACACACCCCAATACATTGAGAACTCGTCTATCGTACTATCTGGCCGTGCGTTTCCTAACATTGTTTCCGAGAAAAATGCAAATCTGGGAACTGTACGGCTCGTGGGAACGGACGACGCTCCTATAAAACTGACAAATTGAATGGAATAAATAATTCGGGGATTGAGGCGACGATTGCAACGAATGCACCACACCTGGAGAACACCTAGAGCAGCAGCGGTATAGAGGGAGGAGGAACATTTTGAACTATGTGCACATTATACAATTGTATATAAATATAATATAAACTTGGCGAGTTTCCATGCGGTGAGATACGCATGAGATTTTTGGACTTTAGCTGTTAGCACTTAAGACTATCAATTTTATCGAGCTAGTTTCATTTCTCTTCTGAAGATGAGTCTTTCAGTTGCGAGGTTTTTTTTTTGTTGATATCCTTAGCTGTAATCAGCTAAATGTAGCATCATATATGTACATATGTATCTAATACGACGGCCGATGAAAAGAAGAATGACGAATGTTACATTTAGATTACATGCGAATGTATGTATATAGATCAAAAGATATTTTATGTGAATGAAAGAGAACAACGGATATCAGACGGAGCAAGCAGATTTAACAAATTAAAATGGATTTAGACGGGTTATATTTATGAAACATCATACTGAAAGCGTCATAGAATGAAAAAAAAATGAAGGTCTATTCATATTGGCACAGTACAGACCGGCAACTGCACATGAATAGCAGTACGAAAAGTATTCTTTGGCACATTATATTGGTCTGTGCTATGCCAATAAGAATAGACCTTTAATGGTAGAGTTTATGCAATCAAGGTGTTTCGCTTCAAATTGAATATTTGTTTATTTGTCTGACAAATCTACGGTTTCAATTTAAAATCAATTAAATAAGTAGTATGCTATCTGACAACTAGTCTTGGGCGTTGGCTTGGTGCTTTTCAAATAACAATAGTTTGCTCCATTAGTTAACAAAGCAAGAGAGCAAAAAAGCATGGTTGACAATGAGTAACTAACATTAGTGAACCATTTTTTGTGCGAAAAGCATCGTCCCAACGTCGAGTTTTGCTGAGAACTTAAGCCGCAGACGGCTTTTGGAAAGAGTCGGAGAGCAGAGTTACAAGTTTGGTGACCATACGTCCCGTTTTGGCCGGTATTGTTTGCACATATTTTTTGAAAAACAAATAGCTTTTTTTCATCAGTCATTTTTAAATTACTGTAAGATACAATATTATATCATATTTTGTTTTTTTATCTTGTTTCATTTTCTTCTGTTAAAGAAATGTACGTTCTGGTAAAAATTATATTACTTAACAAAAAGAAGAAATGAAAATTAAAGAAATCAAAATTTTGTTTGTAAAAGGAACCAAGGTTATCATTTTAGAAAATCTGTAGTTATTTTATTTTTTAATTTTACGTTTTAGAAAAAAAAATATCAGCCATTAATATCAGAAAGATACTAATTTTTACTTAATCTATGTACGTAGTAACAATAGAAGTTTTGTGATCATGCGAAAATTCGAACTCGAGATTTTGACTGATTCGAACTCAAAATCGATCACTGATCACGTTTTCGTGATCTAGAAAAATGTGTGTGTGGGGATTTTCTTTCATCTTGCAAACAATAATTGTACGTTCTGAAAAACATTATAATTTCTTGACAATATTACCCGTTTTGATTCCTGGGAAATATGGTCACCAAAGGCATTTTTTCAACTTCAATTTCCTACAAACTTTCACCCATTCGAGCAACGCCGATTAATTCGCCTAGCCTGTTATTAAAGTTGACCTATAAAACCCCCAACGAACATAATCTGAAAGACTAGTATGTATCGCGAATACAATTCCAATGTCACTGTGAAGCCCACCCAAAAGAATAAACAAAACAGTTTGAATCAGTAGGACTTTACTATTGAACGATTAGTTTAGAGCGCGATTTGTTTTTTCGATATGTGTACAGACAGCGCGGACCTCCACGAAGGTCCCCGAACATCGCAAACCAGAAAGAACAACGAGCGTTGTTGTAGCACAACAAATGAGCGAGCGAACGAAAGACCCGGCAGCGCAAGACCGAAATCGCCGATTAGCTTAATTTTGCATATCGAAAACAATGCGGCGAAAGAACGGCGTGCCGACAAACGAGTCGAGTCGAGTCGAGTCGAGTCGTGGGGCACACAAACGAGAGCGGGTTTCGCTACGTTTTTAGTATTGTCTCGCGAGGATAGCGAACGAGGCTCTAATGTTGAGCAATTATAATGTGAATTGCGGCTTGGCGTGTTGGCGAAAGTGGTGTCCGTCTGGCGGTCGTCTGCGCGTGCAGCTGCGGCTCGGTGCAGGACCGGTTCCGGCTCCGGCTCCGACTCCGACTCCGCGAATCTCGATCGTCACGTCATACACACATACCTGCACACACCTGCTCTCACACACACACACACACACACACACAAATTCATACTTCTCATTTACTCTCTCGTAATATATGTATCATCTTTCGTCCATTATCTCGAGTATCAACAGCTTGTGTTCGTCAATCGATACTGACTTACCGCAGACTCGAATCCCGTCATTTTATTTGAAGTCGAACGATGTACCACATACATGCACACATACAGCACGGTAAATGTACTTCACTTGCTCTCACAACAAAGTGGGTGTGAATCATCGGATGTAAAATGTGCGTATGGCTACTGTTTAAAAGTCGTGCGTGACTCGGGTTCTGAATGCGTAACATTCGGAGTCACATTTTCAGTAAACGGACAATGAAAATTTTACGACTTAATATTGTACGTATGTATGTACTAAAATATAAACGTGACGTACATATGTATTTAACTTTTGGCTAATTGTAAAAAATGAAAGTTATCGCCGTTTAAGCATAATCGAAAATCGATTCGAAATTTAGTAAACAAAAGAAAAAAAAAAAACACTCATTTTATCAATGTATCAAAGGTTATATACACAATAGCTTGACATTTTGTATAGAGAAACTCTGAACTTTCGGTCTGTCGAAATTTTTACGCAAACTCGAAGCGATCATTCAAATAAAAATGCCACGAATGACCTACAACAATGACAGGAACCATATCCGATCATTTAATCGATTAAATATAATAAATGCAAGATGATCGTTCTCGACCACTGCCAATCAAAATTCGTTGCCGTCAATCAACGTTTCTTTATACTAGCGAAAAACGAATCGTTTTAATTGTGAAAAAAGAAATAAAATGAATTTTGAATTCGATTACGAACTACATAGTATCGTTACTGCTCTTCAATATACCTAAAAATGTTCCAAGAGCGTAATAGACCGTAGCGTTGATAAAAAAAAACATACCCAGACAAAACGCAAGATAGATTTGTAAGTGATTGTGCAGTATCCGCTAAATTTTGTTTTCATTAACGAACGACCGGTTAAATGAGATCCGTTGTGCAAGACAGCATGTGAACGTATCAACTTGCCAACAAAAGTTGACAACTCGCCCACACCATCAATAGTACACCAACATTGATGACGTTGCGTTCATCCGTTGGTTCGTGAATTAATAGGATATTTATTACATACGATTTCAACCTGTCCAAGGCGGTTGCATACATACATCACCACACGTTGAAACATTCAAGATAGCCAATCAATTGCAAAACAAAAATATAGCGACGGTATTTAAAAATATTATGACTCGCCAATAAAAATATAGAATCGATACATAATTGGTTCGCCTATGGGTTGCTTTTCTATATCGAATAACGACCCGCGAGGTTAACGCGTGAACTATAAAATTTCAACATAGTGCAAAGATCAACGGTCAAACGTGAAGAGAGAGATTTGAATCTCTTGTCACGAGATATTAAAAAACGAGGGGTTGGTCACAAAACAAGTTTAAGCAGTGTGTAAGATAAACTATTATTATATAAAGGACCTAGACGCTGACCTAGCATGGCTAGGGTTAGTCTGAGGCCGCAACCTGTTGGTTTACCTTTTCACCTTTGAAAATTATAATTAAGCTAATTTCACGTACGTTTGTATGTATGTAGGATATCCTAGGCATTAGTAAAAATCATAAAAACATATTTATAGCACGTAAGATGTTGATATGAACAGTGTGATGAATATTCAGTGGTAATTTGCATACGTCTATCGGGGGAAGGCGATTGAAAAAAAAAGTGAAATTACAAAGTTCTAGTTTAAAAATGCAAAGGGTTAAATAAGAGGGTTACCGGTCATCTCATTAGAAATATTCCATTGACAAAGATGTGTAAAAAAATAACTTGATATGAAAAAAGATCTATTCAAAATCTCACATACATACTTTGATGCAACTGCCCAATTCAACGGGAGAAAACCGTTAAATTCATCAGAATAAAATCCGGTAAGAGTATAAAAAAACATTATTATACATTCGTTATATATATGTACTCATATACCTAATATTATAACGACATTAATTTCATTTTGGAATTGTAAGATTGCAAGAATGAAAAATTTATTGAATTAGATGTACTAAAAAAAATTGGTACAAGAATTAATTTTGATGCCGAAAGAAGGTCAAAGTTCAACAAAATAAACTTTGATACACATATCATAAAAGACAGTTATTTAAACTGTCCGCCGTGGAGAATTTATGTTTGCCTGAATTTGGCGATTGTCCTCCTTTATATGGAGAAACCGGGTTGATTTCACATTCGCTGGCAGTGAAACAAAAGAACAATGAATTTCTGGGAATCGCGACTTTTTGAAAGTACCCGAACACCCGATGGATCATAAAAAGAAAAAAATATATACTTATATGTATAACCATCGCTCGAAATGGCAAGCATCCCTCAACGACTTTATCCAAGTTCTTGAGTATATTTTTCGTTTTATGCGCAATATCAAATGGTATCAATTTGACGTGCGGTATATTGAGAAGCGGCAAATTGTGTGCGAATATGTTTTAGAAAATCGGTGCACGATAGATTTTGTGTAGTACATACACAGTTGATAGTTGAATGGTAGTCGCAACGAGAGGTCGCCGAGATAGATACTGCGGTGAAAGGAAAGTGGACCGCGTTAATCTCATTCAAAAGAGAACGTTGACCCAACAGACAGCCGATATGTGCAGAAAAACTTTTACAATTGACATAATTGATGAGGAAAGTGATGGTGAGGCAGTGACTCACAGAATCCGTGCACAATGAAGAAGCTAAGCAATGGATTCAATGCGCGTGCCAATCGGTTCGAATGCAGACTGGTAGAGATATTGAATAGACGTTTGATTTTTAATACATATTTGTGTTGAAAAGAGGTGTTGCGATCGGACGCGCCGCGCATTATTTGGTGAAAATTAACTATTATTCACGACGAAACGCTCGGCGCACAATGGCGAGTTTTGAATCCAGAAACCTGTTCCAATAAAACCCAGAGTGGGAGATGGAAATGTAATGTAAGTTAAATTAAATAATTGCTAAAGAAATATATCCTGAAAACAAATATCGTATATCAAGGCATATATTCAAATGCGGGCGAAAAACTCATCTGAAACTTTGCCAGGGAGAGAAGTTTCGAAAGTTCCCGTAGAGCGCGCCCGCGCGTATAACTTAACCCAACATTTATTGGAACTGATAAAATGTCAGAAAAATTACACATCATACAAATACGAAATAGCATTTTGATAAATTTTGCAAGAGCATTTTACAAATTTATGGCTTTCATTTTTCTAACAATAAATAATCGTTTAAGAAAGATTTTCAATCAACTACATACATACATACATACACACGTACAGGAAAATGTTATAGAATATTGTGATTGAAAATTTCGGCATGAAAAATTCGAATGTTCTCAAAAAAAATATATGTTGGGCGGGCTCAAAGCAACAACGACGCTCGAATGAACCGCAGTAGATGCATATACACGTACATATGGATGTGTTATACAATAATAAAAATGTGATATGCGAGTTGCTTCGAAGCGTTCAGTATACATACATACATACATATACAATATACATGGTCGGTTTCCTTTATTTGGCGCGAGTGCAGTTTTTGCGCGGCTCCAGTGGCGCTCCTGACCGCGTCACGAGCTGAAAACAGGTTTGTTAGAAGGAAAAGAATGCTAAAATCATGAACGTTTGGCAACGTCTCCTCCGCGCTAAGCCACACTGCACTGCCTAAAATCGCATTCAACCACAATCGCCAGAACAATAATCATTCCAATCGACTTTATTGAAGTTAGTTGCAAAAAAAAAACGGTAAAAATATGTATCACGTAGTCGTCAGACGTGGTCAAAAGTATTTTTTTTAAACCAAGATAATCTTGTCATATAGCCGATGGTGTAGAAATGTATTGTATAGCTTTTCTATTTATTTTTAATATTTTTTTTAATTTTCGATTCTTGTAGAGATTCATATGCATATAGAATTTTCATCGGTTGGTCAAAACTAGTGTTTTGAGTCAATTAGTTTGTTTTTGATAACAAACCAAATGATGAAATAATTAATGTTTAAAACTTTTTTTATGTTCTCCCTTGAAATTTGGAACAGCTTCTTGCTAGAAATTAAAAAAAATACTTTCTGAAAGATAAGGCTTGCTTTATAAGAAAAAAAATTCGGGTGTGACCAACCCATGACTTTATCTATGTATTTGAGGAATATAAGAAGGTTACAAAACAAAATTCGATATTGAACTGATGACTATGATAGCGATACAAATTGAGCGCAAAAGTATGGAAACTTGCACAAAACAAAAGTTCTACTTCCGGTTGTCTGATTGTGTTCAAATTTTTTTTATTACTAAAAATCACTATCAGTATCATACTCATTAAATATCAAGAAAATAAAAATAATTTTAAAGATCAAAATAAAATATTGAAATATTGTTTAAAAAAGAAATACTACTTCCGGTTTACGAATTCTGACCAAAACCCTACCAGCTCTAAGTTAGTACATAAAGGATAGAAATATAAATTTTCAGCTTAATACGTTCAGGGGTGTGGACAGAGTAGTGGGCACAACATTTTCAACCTTTCTAAGTGAAAAAAATCCCACTTCCGGTTTATAAAATTTAATAATTTTTTTTCATTTTCATCAAATTGCAACAAGAATTATACTTGAATTTTTTTGTGACGAACACACATGTTTAAGGGGTCGAAAAAAATAGTGGAAGAAAAATCGAACAAGAGTAAACTGCTACTTCCGGTTGACGGATGCTAACTAAATTTTATAATTAACTTGGTATTAAACTTAAACTTCTAGATATGAAATTTCAGTTCAATTAACCAAAAGGTTTCTGAAAAAAACATAAAAAACTTCGATTCTCTAGAGTAAAAGTACTGCTTCCGGTTCAGATAGAAATATTTAAAAAATATGAAGTTATAAAAATTATTATTTGTATTATATTTTAAAAAAATTCAGTCCGATTCAGTTAGTGGTTTGGGAGATAATTGAATTCAAAAACTTAAAAAAAGAGGACACCTATAAGGCGAGGTACCATTTCCGGTCAACTTAAAAATTTGAAAAAAATTTACGTCGTGTCGATAAAAATTTCAGTAACCGATACTAAGTTTCAGTTCGATAGGACTAACGGTGTTAAAAATATCCCCAAAATACACACCACACAGGGAAGAGTGTATGATTAGCTATGGCGACTCTTGGCTCCCTGCAGCCCTTACACATTTCATTCCCACATTTTTTTTTGTCTGACTATCTTATGACTAAATGACTGCTAAATATAAAGCCGGGACAATTGACTCATGGGCCGGGACACGGGGACACAGATCTACATACATATGTACAACCGGGACATGTCTCAGTTTACCGGGACGTATGGCAGACCCAAACTACATTATGTAATACATAATACATACAATTTCAAAGGAACATTTTTGAAGTCGATTTTGTCACGGTGATTAATTCATATAAGCAGAAATAGAGTTAAAATATATAATCACGGAAAGCAACGTAATACAAAATAATTTACACCCACGGAGAATACTGTCGAATTAGCGGCCTTTCGCGAATCCTCGACTGAATCTTAACACAGCACATCGAACGGCTTATCTTGGGCTATATTCGTCTGAAGAAAGTCCTCGCTCTCGTTATACCGACAAGAGTTTCACCGCCGTTTTATATAATCCGAATCTTACCTACCAACCTATGTATGTACCTAGGGGGAAAGGCTCGACGAAAAGAGCGAGCACTGTGCGGCACGAGATCGTTCATACACATACAAAGTAATATGGCGGTCGCGGATCGTTCACGAGCTTCACAACTTTCATCCGACGAACGAACGGTCGGAGCGTGGGCGACGCGACGGGACAGTATGGATGTGTTTTAGCGGTGAAAACGCTGTTCTTCTTCTTCCGCATCTCTTCGGATGGCGGCAGCTGTTAGACGTTACCCGCGCGTGAGTCAGCGTTCGATCCGCGGATCTACATAAATACTGCTATAATTACGTGCGAATACCTGGGCAGCCGCGAAATAGCCGCGATAACACAATAACACCCGTACCCGCCGCATTTATAAACATTTCAAACACATGATATGCATTACTCGGCTGTTCGAAACCGCTGTGTGTGTGTGTGTGTGTGTGTGTGTGTGTGTGTGTGTGTGTGTGTGTGTGTGTGTGTGTGTGTGTGTGTGTGTGTGTGTGTTTGTCTGCATATAACATTATATGATGTGATGTGTGACGGCGAAGTCGAATTGTTGAACAGGCGGCATCGATGGAAAATTTTGCTTACTTACTTAAAATATGTAATATAAAATAACATTAAAATTATCGATAAATATATATATATATATATTTACATAGATTAGCAATAGAGCTCTTCAAAAGCGGAGAAGACAGGGGAAGCCGCCGTGCAAGGGGTGCAGAGCAATTGAAGATTTCTTATAAGAAGCAGGAAAATCTGTGAACAGAAATAAAAACAATTTTATTAAAAAAAAAGAAGTGAAATTAGCAAATGTATCGTGGTAACAAATAAGAGGGAGCGGTTAAATCGATAGACTGGGGGGCTATCAGTGATAGATAGACAAGTTTACGTTTTGGTAAGGGTGGATGACGAGTGATGGTGAACGAGAATAGTTTCGCGATGGCTGACGAACGAGTGTTCAGAAATAGACTTCTTTATTATCGATATCGATCCGATGCTAGAAGTTTATAAAACAAACGAATTCAACATCAAACAGTGAAGCACGTGAATATATACATATCTACATACGAGCCGTTATATTTGAAAGTGGCGCGAAGCCCAATTTTCAGTTCTAAAAATACTTCCTGTTTGACTTCATTCACAAATTGTTTTAATTTAATATTTCCAGAATCTCGGAAAAGCAAAATAAAAGCGAAAAAACCAGCGGCGTGTCCTAGTGGATAGCATATTTTTGACCATTGTGGCGCATTAGGAATTCCTGTAAAGCTACAATGGTCCAAACTTTAAATAAATAAATAAATTATGTTTTAGAGCATAGTGTCACGGGTTCGATTCCCACTAGAGTCCCACTGCTGACCAGACCTTGGTTTGTGATTCCAGGTCGATTGTTTCTTATCAGTTTGCAAATTTTTCTGTAATTTTTTTCCTTAAAATTGTTAAGATATGGTTCCTGTAAAATTGGCATCTCCTTTCCTATATATCTCAAGTTATTCAGCGTCTTGAAGTTCGTTAATTTGATTATAAAATTCTGCCCCATAAATTTCACTGTGGATGTTTGTATGAATTCGCATTGTATAAAATGCTTATATGTATGTACATACATATATTGCATTGATTGATTGAATGTATTTATCTGCTTTGGAGCGAGCTGTAAAGGCGAGTGTTTATGTTCTATGAAATAGAAACGTATTATAGGCCACCAGCATTTTTAAATATTGTTAAACGCAAAACATTGTTTAACAATATAATATTTAAAAAATTTAAACGCAAGCGATATTCCTCGATATGAAGAAAAGTGGACTTATTTCACTTTTAATAATAACGGTTCATACATAAAACGCATTTAGGTATGGTTTCGCTTAATGTAATCAACGCACATTTAGATCGACCTGCCTTGTTTGAAACTGTAACAGACGCAGGTGAACTTGCATGGCCTAACCCAGCTTTGAATACACTTGCATCGGGGACAATTAGTTACTTTGAGCATAAAATTGAATTTTTGGCACGTTGTGTATGTATAAAATATAAGCAAGCTGAGCATGTATGCAATATGTGCAAATTAACTTAGCCGTGTGCAATCAGTTTTTGAGAGGGTAAGCTCTTCTTTAAACTTGTTGAAAATGTTGTTCCAATGAAAATTAAATCTAATAATGTGCGAACACTTTCTGAATATGGTATCATCGATGAGTATGGGGGTCGTGAGAGGAATACGCCGCGCGACCGAGATAATGCGAGGGCTAATTGTTATTTTAATTGAATTTCTATCGGATGGGAGGGAGTTGAGGTTCATTTCACTTTTCCGGTCTGGCGCTACGCATTCGCTTTATTTTCTCCATAGCTACAATGTCCTACGTCGAAAACGCGCACCGAAATGAAAATTTTATGCAAATTTATTTTTCTATGGACGAGTGAAATGCAAAACAGTCAAATACGCGGCGATTGTTTCGATGTATGTCTGCATACGGCACTTGAATTCAAATCGAATCATAATCGTTTTCAAGAAAACCACCAACAAAAGATTCAATAATGCAACGACGAAATTTGCGATTACATCACCGTCGATTAAATTGAAAAGTAAAAAAAAAATACACACAGAAAAGAAGAAAAGAATTGTGTACGTTTTTGGCAAGTCGCCGTTTGAATATAAAATTCTCGGTTATCGCTATTAAATCTAATGACCGAATTTATCTACGAGAGAGTTTTATATGTACGTATTCATGAGCAAATAGACGGAAAAAAGCAGCGCACCTTGAAAATGACACGAGACGTACATATGTATGTATATTATGCACATACTTTCAAGGATTTTGGATGCGTTTGAATGTTTCGAAAATTAGCAAAACTCAAAGCTAAATAAATAGCGATTGTAGCATGTAAAAATGAATTTGCATCGAAAATTTTGATCGACGAAACAATAGAACCGCTAAAGGTCTAGGCGTGAAGGCCAACGAAACGATCACGCAGGAAACTCATTCGTAAAATGTCATTCAACATTCGCAAAGCCAACGTAATCTTGATATAACAAATTAATGTAAGTTTGTAATTTATGTACTTTTTTATTTTATTAAATAAAAAAAGATGATTTTAAATTCCAAAACAACCAATTAATTTGCATAGCTACATACATATGTAACTAGCCCAACTGAGTGTAATGTAAATTTTCAAAAGTAGTAAAGCTCGGCTTTTGCGTTAATGCTAACCACCGAGAGATTTTCGGGTTCAAACCCTAGGTTGACCTAGATTGAATATAATTTATTCGTAAGTATTTCTGTAGTACTGCTGGTCAGACTTGGATATTTGTGACTTCAAGGCGTTTCCTATAAGAGTTTGCCAATTTGTCTGATTTTATTGTTGAAACAGTTCCTCGTCAAATTAGCAAAAGCATCCTACCCTCTATGTACATATATCACCACTATTTGAATATGATTTCAAATTTTATATACGTACAATTTTAATATCATATGTGTCGGTCAGGGGCAACCCGTAATGACATCATGGGAAAATAGAAATTAAAAAAAATCTAATTGCCAAATACTTATATGTAAAGAGTCATCCAACAAATAATTAATCGACAGGACAAATTACATATGAAGGTGTATTGGGAAATCATATTATATGGGGGGTATTACACTATCAATACAGATCGCGGATTTCAAAGCAACCCGGATTCGCTACTGATTATCACGATACTGACCTATAGCACTATCAATACGGATCGCGTGATAACAGTGTTGGTGTAATATGCCCAGTTGAAATTATTAAGGAGATATTAACGACTGTTAATAAATTGGCAACAAATTATTAGGTTAGTTTATAATTTCAAAAGTGGTGAGTAAAAAAATGAAAAATTTATCAGTAATTAATTATAAACTTGATTAGTAATCATCGACCGTTTAATTTTATTATCTGATCATTTTGGTTTAATAACTGATTATTTAGTTTAATAACTGATCATTTAGTTTAATAACAGAGTATATGACAACTGATCACAGCGTGCTGATCATTTAGAATGCTCACTGAAAATTGATGTTGATAAAAAATGTTGATCAAAAGCTGAAAAAATTACTGATCAATTAAATACACGCCCTTTACATTTTCGCGATATTATACAGTTGACTGAATAATGCTACGAAAAATCGGATGCACACAGATGGAAAAAGGAATGTTGAGACAAGTACATATAACAGGAAAAGGATCGGCGATCGGGTTTTCATACAGCATTGAAGACCAACAAAATCAGAAAAATTTACTCTATATGTACTACGATTCACAATTTAGCAAATTCTATAATTTGAAAACAACAACAACATTCAAATAGCGTCATGAAAATCAAGCACGGTCGGTAAAAATCGATGAGGTTGATCGTCACGATACGACCAAAATAAACACACGGGTCGTTTGTTAGTCGGGTAGGGGCGTAAAGTTGCGGGAGCACGCGATATAGGAATCAGATGCGGCGAACACAAAAGCGACTCACTTTATATAAACGATTGCTACGGTCAATAGTACACGTGCTTGCTTGCTTGCTTACTTACTCACTACCGGGTTTGAGATTGCTCGCATTATTATATTATACACAATCATCTAAAATACATAGCTAAACACTCGAAAGCAATAGTCGACGTTCGAACGGATTCATCTGCGGATGGCTATCGCGAGTGAGGCTTTGCGTTTAGGTTTTGCGCCCAATCTCGCCATTAAATCGGACTAAGGTCGGGGGCGGGGGAAAAAAGCTGACGATCTATCTACAAACAATGGCGACCGATTTTGTATGGACAGATCGATTCTGCGCCATCCTAGAGAATTTATTGTCGAGATAAATACGGAGATAATTCGGTCAAGGCGAAACGTCTTCCGGCGAGCCACATAGCCCACATTGCTCGAATCCAGACAATGATAGCGGCAAATTACACAGAACAAATGGTCGTTGGTTCGTCTGGGCGGCGGAGGCGGATGATGTTAATCTTCAACTACCGCGTCTGTAGCCTAATGCCGGCGTGAGCGAACTAGCGAAAAACGTGAGCAATTCCGAATGTAAAGTTTAAATTAGAAGTGGGCCAATAATTGTAAATGCTCAACTACATACAATGTACATATAATATATCTACACTGTAACACCATCACGGATAAAAATATAATGAGATCAGAGACGAGATGTGTGTAATGCGTATAATTATCTATATTATTGTAATAAATAAAGCAATCGGAAAAGGAATACATATATACATATTATACGTGCATAAGTACGGAGCATACGAAAAAGCGTCGTTGAGAACCAGTTTCCTGGGGATACCCTACAAGAAGCCCTGCAAGTGGACTTGGAAAGTGTAAGTTATGTAAGAGCTTCCCGCACGTGATACATTTTTAACGTTTTACGTGAAATATAAAAGTGAACAAGAACAATATTCTTCGTAATGTGGTCTACAGTAATTTTGTATTATCATATCTTGCAAATGGGGTTAATATTATCTAATATATAATTTCGAAAGAGACTTTGTAACTATGTAAGGTTTGGGTGGGACCATCGAAAACAAATCGAAGTTACTATCACGATCGTTGAATATTATTTTTATTTAATTCAAATTAATTTAATAAAAAAAAACAAATGAATGTTTACTTAATGTAATATAAACCATGTTTAAGCGGCTTATATTACAAATACCGAGCAAAGTCGGGTAAAACCACTAAGCAGTATAGTTAAATAACATATACATATGTACATACATACATATCACATATGTACATGTGACTGGTCTAATAATTTTTTTACATATGAAAATATGTATAATTTTTCTGCTACTCACTCACATACTATAATATATTTATATTATATGATATATATGTAATATACATGTCCGGTAGTAAAGAAGAAGAAATAAAGAGACGTATGAAATAATTACGATGGATTTCATTTTAACGAATGAATGCCGTTTTTAAATAAAAAAATACCACTTTGGCTGTAGAAAAAGATCTTCGATCAAATGTGTTTCGTCAGTGATGACGTATTAATTTGAAACTTGGACACTTACAACCAAGATGCTATACAAAGTATTGAAGGCGTTATGCTTAGCATAACAAGGAAATACGGGAAGCGTAATACGTGGATTAGAAGTATGAAGAAGATTGAAATGGCAATGAGTAGAATAGAGTGAAGAGATTGAAATGGCAATGGTTGGTCTACGTGGCTAGAAGAATGGTCGAAAGGTGGACAAAATAAGTGCTAGAATGGTACCCGAGAACATGCAAAATGGTAAAAGGAAGACCGCATCGAAGATAGGCAAATGTGTGGGTTGAGATGGATAAGAGTTGCGCAAAACATAGGAGTGGAAGCGTGTTGAAAGTCTTCATCCAGCAGTGGATGGGTGAATGGCTGCAAATGATGATGATACGAAGTATCGATAACAAAGTATTGTGATCATGAGAAATTTTGATTTATATAATTTTAAATTTCTTTGCCAATTACAAATGCAAAATAATCTCTTATTATTGAAATGAGTATGAAAATTTAAGAAAAATAAGATCGAAATTCAAATCTGCAAAAACCAACCGCCCTGAACTACTTAACAGACATACCCAATAATACACAGTAACAAGCATTGTGAAATGAGACACGATATAAAATCAGCGAAAAATAAGCAATCGATGGAAACAAACTAAAGTGGTTTGCGATGAAGTGTGATGCGGCATCACAATTAAATGCATTGTGACAGATTGTATTACGGCGACGTATTGATTAATGCAACAATATTTGCGTAGCCAACGGGGTGAACTTTGACGTGGCAAAACCGAGACAGAGGGTAGGTAGGTGGTAGGCACCCACAATACATACATAAATATACATATATATTGTATAGAAGGGGGAGAATGTTCGGTTCGCGACTCATTTGACACGATTGTGACCGTCGACCGATAGTATCGGGGTAAAGGGACGGCCCAACGACCCCTTCCTCTCACCCCCCCCCACCCCTCCCACGCCCCCGTCATCGCCTGAATATTCATAAGAGGGTTGGCAAAACACCCTCAGGTTCACGAGCTTACATATTATCGAGATAATAAAAACTCGAGTAATTTGGCAAAAACAATCAGAGGGATTAAACGCACCCGCCCGCCACAATAATAAATCGACGATATATGCAATATTATTGAAAGAACACATAAACAAGAAGGTGTTTCTTTTGAGATAGGGGAACGTGCGGAGAGATTGTTTCATAAATTGTGTACTAAAATTTAAAAAATTCTAAAAATATTTGGTGTTGTTTGACACCGTACAACTTACATAAACGACTAATCGACATATCGAAAAACAAATGGAATGAGACTTAAAACAGACATTTTTAACCTTTTTACCGTTCAACACGTCTATAGAAAATAAATTTAAAAGTATGCTTCAATAAGAACTCAAAATTTGCAAATTCACTCATACTGGTCGTGTTGTAATTACAATGATAAGAATATATTTTTTTATCTATCCAAATTCAAGTATACCTGTGTAATCATCACATATACTTTTAGTTACCAACGTATTTGTCATAATTTATTTATTAAAAACAGAAACACAAAACATTGTTACCAAAAAAGATTTTACATACATATTTATTTATTTATCCATTGGTGCCACTACAGGTTGCCCAAAGTGATACCTATGATCAAAATTTTGTACAAAAGCACCAAACACCATCATTATATATAATGATTATACACAAAATATGAATTGAAACCACTGTGCGATAATCCCTGCCACTCAACTTTATCATTATAGCAGCTCTGTCATATTTGGATGTTCCTCTTCCCAATTCATCGAGCAAAACTACAGAGATAGTTGCAGTGCGCCTCGATATTGCTGCTGCTTTACTCAATTCAATCAAGAAGGTCTACTGTCCCGACATTACATCGTCATCGACATCGCCCAGTCTTGCAAATATTCTGTCGATGACAGCCAAACTGTACTAATGGTAGTAAATGGATTTTTTAAATAAAAAAATGCGCCGGAGGATATTTTCTCAATTACATAATATTGCATATCACACCACATCCTATGACTGAAAACATAAAATATGCAATTCCGGTGTCATTTGACGCATTTCGGCAGACATTTTCCGACAGCTTTAATCAGGGGTTAGAGGAGCAGGCTCAGAAGCCCCTACATGCAACCAGGAAATACGGCGCGCCCGATAAATTGCCAATTCGAAACCGATAGCCGCTGCCGAACAAATGGTTTTGCCGTAACCCCGATTTATCAGCCACTAAATTACAGTCGGATCGTTCGACGACGTCTTCCGTACACACATTTGCATTCTTCCATTCAAAAACTTCCAAGCAAAACATACGAATGTACATACGAGCAGAAGCATACACGTACTACGTACATACATGCATACATAGTTGGCGACATTTAGTCGGAGACACATAATAGTTGTTGGAGAGCAACTATGTACCAGGCGTCGAGGAGAAATGCACGTGGGACAAGCGACTTTATGAAGTAGGCGCTGCTCATTGAAAGCCCTCACATGAAGGGGTGAAGATCTTTTGACGACGATATAAAATAATGAATGCGCCACTTTACACCATAATGGCGGCTATGACGGCATGTATAATGGCGTATATTAACGAGCGAAATTTTTGAGCAATTCCCCCGGGGGGAGGGAGTAGGGAGGCGGAGCGACGTTCAAGAACAATGGAGGCTACAGTATCAATCTTAGATGAGGACAAACTTGTCACACATAAAGAGAGCGGGTCGCCGTTCCTGGATGCGATGAGGCGAATCGTCCATTCAAGGTATTCCCCTCTTACGACGGCTGCAAATGGTTGAAGTATACGCCTTTGAATACATATAGAAGAAAAACGATTTGAAACATGGCGGATGGAGGAAGCTCGTTTTTTTAGACATTGCTCGGGAAAGTGTGGAGGGGATATTTACATATGTACAATATAAAATCTACTAAAGTGAGCGGTTCAAAAATTATTTATTATTTAATACGAATGTGTACACGGAATAATAGTTGCGGCTAAAATAGGGGTAAACAATATGTGGAGTGCGCAGCAACCGTTCTCAATGGTATTTTCAGGGAGAAAATTGCCAGAAGCGGAGAGCTCGGTGTCCCATTGCCGTTGTTTATAGCATGTGGTGGACCCTAACTGAACCACAGGAGCTTTTCACGGGCCTAGTGGGAAACATCACTGTGGAGTAACGAGATGCAAAATAACAAAATGCAGTTTTTTTTGTTTTGGTACTTGAAATCTATTTCAACAATTGCATTAAAAGTTTTCTCGAAGAGAAAACCCTGAAATCATTGTAAGCAGCAAGGTTTGATCACCATGACGATTTTGACACGTAAGAACCCAAGGTCTTTCGCAAACAATTGGTGGCGCAAAAAGAAGTCAGAAGCGCGATTTTCCGAATTTATAAACAATGAAAATGACTTCATTCGACCTTCTGAAATACAAAACGGAGGCGTATTCTCGAATATCGTCGTAAAAATATCACATACATTACATTTTAAAATTGAATATAAAATACACACACACATTATGAACAACATTTACTAAGCATTAGAAACAAGTTGAAAGAGAAAGTATTGCGACCGACGGAATTATTATAATACTAGTGTTGTACCCGATGACATATCATCGCATGGGTGTTGGCATATTAAGTTATTGAATGAAAAAAAAAATAAAAGTAATGTGTCGGTCCTGTGTCTGATCCGCACGCGGTCGAATTTTTTTAAATACCTTTCAAATATATTTAATGGTTTAATATGAAAAAAATTAATTAATTTTCAATAGATGGCGGTAAATTCTCAGAGATTTAGCGCTGTTTATTTGCCTAGAGGAAACATTGGTATCGAACAGTATATATAGAAGTTTTTTCTTTTCTTATTATATTCGTATATACGTTTTGGCA
Source organism: Arctopsyche grandis (assembly GCF_051622035.1). NCBI lineage: Eukaryota > Metazoa > Arthropoda > Insecta > Trichoptera > Hydropsychidae > Arctopsyche > Arctopsyche grandis. Next base: position 21,586,465 of record NC_135362.1, read on the forward strand.
GTAGTTTAGCTTTGACGTACATACATATGTATGTCGAATCGAAACGACTATTATAGTAAGGCGAGCGTTATATATATATATATATATATATATATATATATATATATATATATATATATATATATATATATATATATATATATACATCTTACCTCGAGCCCCAAAATACATCAAAATTACAACAAACCAAACCCGACTCGCTAGATATAAGCAAAATTACAATAATACAATTTGAAACAACGCCCAATCCAACAAATTGCCAATGCAGATGTGCACATGTGGCGAGTGCGTTTACGTGTACGTACATATCAGTGGCGTGCGGTGAAATTCCGTCTGTTTTTGTCGCACAGACTTGCCTGCGCGTGTGCGAGCAGGATACAAGGGGACCCGGTATGACTCGTCACCTAGTCCCCTTGTATCCTGCTCGCGCTCACGTAAGTAAGACTGTGCGACAAAAACAGGGAGAATTTCGTGGCACGCCACTGGTGCACATGTATGTATGTATGTACACTATGCATGTGAATCGATAACTCGGACACGAAGGGGTTAACGATATATGTATGTATGCACACATATATAGACATATATACGTATATAATCCACTTTCTCAGATGAGCGCGTACGCTGCATCGAGTCAATTTGGAGATGTCCGCACGAGCCGTTTCAGCAGACTACATTGTACATGCATACGTAATTTTAATTACGATTTGAATTCGTGTGTTACACGGAGAGTATCGGAGAGTATTTTGTGATATCCGGCATTTGCGCTCGGCTCGGCAAGTCTAATTTATACAATTAAAATCTGCGAAGTAGCAGGAGGAGGAGGAGGAGGAGGTGATGGTGGGGGTGGTGATGGTGATGGTGATGGTGATGGTGATGGCGATGGCGATGGTGATGGTGGAGGAGGAGGAGGAGGAGGCGACCGCGCCTGTTCCGCATGGCCGCCCCGCGTATTAATCAGCTAAAGGTTTTTTATTTGGTGTTGGCACGCCAGTGGCGGCGAGCATCTTGCACCCTTATAACACGCCATAGCAACACCTCGCAACACCACACAATAAACATAACAGTTTACGCGACAATAGACGCGCATGCGTGAATCACATGTATGTTACACACATCCATGTGAATGTATATTGTATGAATTCATGTGTATATTGTATAATATGTGTGTGTGTATGTATACCTGGCTGCATGTTCGTTGTTCTATGCACGCTCGGTGCATTACCGCATTGCATTAGATTCGATTCGATTGTCGGTTTCGGAATGCAAAGGTCAAACGATGCGCAAACACTTTTTTGGCGTCTTTCGAACCAATACAATGCGATATTTTTTTTTGAAATGGAAAGACCGCTGGTGAGACTCGTCGAGAAATCGTTGTGATCAAATATTTTTCATTAAAAATCGATAAGTATTTGTAGACTTTCACGACCGTGTGTTTTTGTTTGAAAGATTTGGAGCTTATCGGTCAACTGATACGGTTAATTTTTGTGAACATTTCAAAATGATGTATGTATACATATATGTATGTATATACAAGGCTATTCTAAAACTTGCCGAGTATTATTGCTATAAGAAACAATTGAGGTAAACTATCTTAAAACGGAAAACAGAACGGTTCAGTCAGCTTGCACAAGCGGTAGTTAACCTTTTTTGGCCAAGGGCCAATATTGAAATGTGAGAAGTTCGAGTTTGAAGGGCCGTAAAATTTTCCAAAAGCATAATGTTTGATAGCAGTATCTCTATCTCTATTTTGGATCATTTTATAAACAAATATTGCATCGCAGGCGTGATTTTTTTCAAAATTGAAACAATAAAATTTTTATTTTATGAAAAATTCTCTAAATTAGCCTATTATTTTAATTGGTTTTAATTTAGAGTATGCAAAATCTTTAAAAAGAATCATTTTTTTAAATTTTTTAGTAAAGCTTTTAAATTGTTTTATTTAATTTCTCTTTTTTTTCAAAAACATTGTCGCGTAAGTATCATTATTTTTAAATTCAATAAAAAACAGTTTTTGTAACCAAATTCAGAAAAAACCTCTTCGATTGTGATTTGCAATAAATTTTATTGTGATTTTCAATGATTTTTATCAGCGAAACAACCTTAGCCTTAATAGCAATGAATCTTTGGGTTAATAATTTCAAATAAATCAGTTTTTTACATGGCATCTTTTTGTTTCATATCTTCAAAAGGCTACAACTTTATCAGTAGGTTGAATGTCTCGGACTACGAGTATATATGTATAATATTATGGTACACAGATTACCTAAACACAATCTGCTTTAAATCGTCGACTTTTAAGAATCTTTAATTCAAATATTATGTACAAAATTTATTATGAATATATAAAAGAAATAATTTTTAATAGGTTTTTGACTTTTTGTTCCTTTTATGCTTTAACTAACATTAAAAAAGATAATACTATAAATACTAATAAAAAAAATTGTAAAATAGAAAATGATGACTAGACCAGAAACTATTATAATACACCTCAGATAAACAATAAAAAACATTACAAAATCGAAATCAAAATAATATAATGCAAATATAAACAGAAAATAATTTTGAACTAATATGGAAGATTAATCTCGACCTTCAATTAAAGAGGATATTGTTATTTTGCATACTTCGAATTATAAAAATTGGAAAATGAAAGAAAAAACATTTTTGTAAATATGTAAACAAAAATACAAATTTGTAAAAAATTGATTTTCAGTCATAACTTAATAATATTACAATACTTAAGAATATACTGTTATAATTCATCATAACAATATAAAGTCAATGAATAAGCTGAAGCACAATTAAAAATAATGATTGCTTTTTGTGATTTTAGAAATTCAACGAAATTAAACGAACGCGAGCCACCATTAAAAAGTTACTGCCATGTAATGGATATAATGAAAGGCGTTTTTTGTTGGATTGGTGAGATTAAGATAACAAAAAAAAAAAAAAAAAAACACTATATGACGCACGAATTTGTTATGAAATTTTATTGAAACACAGTGAACGGAGTAGATTCAACAATCGAATGTCATGCAATTTGTAAAAAAATGACTGTCGGCGATTACACAAAATACAGCGACATTGCACACCGTACTGCAAAAACTTTTTCACAAGATCGGGAAGTTCTATAGAAAATATCCGTAATCGAACACTCGGATAGGCGCATATAATAAATATAGTATTATAAACAGAAAGTGATGACGATGATGTCATTACTGAATATTGCGGCGAATAGTGACAACATCGTTGCATTGCAACGAATTTTACTGTGATCAATATTTAATAATACAATTTACAATATTCATTTCGATTTACAAAACATAATAATATTTTTTATTCCGCATGACAGGAAGGACAGTGCATTAATAAATAAACATATAACAAAAAATAAACATAATAATAATAATGATAATGAAATTAAAATATATACATATATAATATAATAATAATTAAAAATATAAAAATCGCTCAAATTGAAAAACAAAATAAGTATAATTTTTCGAATAAAAAAAAATATTATATTTTGTTTTGAACAACAGCGCCATCTTGAATTTTCAAATAAAATCAACCGTCATAGAGTTTCAGTTTTGAAACGTGCAAAATGTGACGGGGGCTAGCTAAGTACATACAACACAGCAAAACGCGCGAAAGTGAACCGTATTTACGGTGGAAACGTACGCAAGTCCGGAACACAATCGCGTGCACGGCGGCAGCGTTTCGAATGATCGTACGTTTTCCCGGAACAGAGCATCGATTGTATGGAAAATCGAGGAAAGGCAAGTCACAGCCGTCAAAATCGATGAGGTTAAGTCGGATGAAGGGGGCCGCGGGGAGGGGCGGAGGGCGCGGGCGGGCGGCCCTCGTTTGAGGTTATGTCGCGTCGTCAGTCGATATAAATATTGGTAGAGCAACCTGATGTCGGGCGAGTGCGGGGGCGGAGGCGGAGGCGGAGGCGGAGGTGGAGGCGGGGGCGAGGGCAGCGGCGAGGGCAGAGGCGGCGGCGGCGGGGGCTGGCGGGGGGGCGAGGGGGGAGGCGTCGTCCCGCTGGGGCTGTGGCATCAGCTGCATCAGCTGCATCAACCGAATCAGCATCACACAACAACACAACACAACAAAACTGAAAACACCGAAAGCGGACAAGAAGCGGCGCGAGGCGGCGGCAGCGGCAGCAGCTGACTGCGGCGCGACTCGGCTCGGCTCGGCTCGGATATTTCGTTCGTCTTTCCTCGTTCGTTCGTTCGTTCGTTCGTTCGTTCGCCGCACTCACACTCCTCCACACTCCACACGCTCGCTCCTACGCGCTGCTTGCACGTACGTCAAACGACACGCGCCACGCCACGCCACGCACCGCTTCACACCGCACACTACGCTCACTCGCCCCACGCACTCACTCACTCACTCCAAACAAATGAAACTCGACCGAATTCAAATTCAAAATGCAACGCGCACGAAAACTTATAAGAATCTGATCGGACGAGCTGGATTCCAATCGGACAATTTTATACTCGTATTTGCATGCGTATCCGCTATGGATAGTTGGAAATATAGCGCGATTTGAATGAAACGCGTTCGTTTTGATTGTTTTCGAGACGCGCCGTTGACGCCGGTGCAAGGTTGGCGCCGATGAACTTCGAGCCGCCCTCCAGCGGCCACATCGGGAGTTATCGATTCTCCAGTGGTTGCCGTCACAATGGCCGCGGCCTAATTGCTTTATCGTGTTTCATTTTCCGTTTCGATATTGTCAAATCCGAAGTCTCACCCGAAAATAATACAAAATTTATATGATTAATTTTTAATTACAACAAAGTCGATCGTCGACGCCCCCCCTGCATAAAATAGCGAATGAACGAATTTTAAATATTTATTTACCACACACGGATACAATTTTGAATCGACCAATCGGAGAGCGGCACAATTTTGGCCGCGACAGTTCGAGACGGTTGGTTTTTTATTATTATAAAAATCAGGGCTGTTGAGTCGCAGTCGTTAATAAATAATTAAAAAAAAACCACAACTCGGACTTAATAGTTTTTGTTAATTCTATCTTTATATTTTTCTCATGTTTAACCCAAATTGAGGAGAGGTTTCGATATTTGACAACTGCGCTTATGTCAAAAACGCATATTTTATTAATTTCATAAAAAAAATGTTTAAATTTTAAATTTCAAAGATCTTACATGAACTCATCAAACACATATACTCGTATGGACAATCCTATATCAGTACCCCGAAGATTTTATCCAAAATTAACTCACTCGTCTCATTGGGAGATGAAATTACAACTATATTTATTAGGGCCATACGGAAAAATCGATGCGGTGCAAACGATCGAAAAGCGCCAGACAGACTGAACCACAGATTAACGACACGTGTACCTTATGCGTGCGCACTGCTCGCACTTACACTAAGCGAAATCTACCCGAAGTCCCGACATATCTACCCTGTATACGTTCTGTGCTTCTGATAATTTAGTTCCGAATTTTTCCTTATTAAATTATTAAAAACTCGCCAGAAAGATCCAACTCAATTTTAATAATTACCATTTTAATAATTGCATCTGTGCACATCGAAAGGTTACTCGTCATCTGATGTGCAATTTTTCATTAGTGAAGTCGAGATTTGCGTTTCAAGCAGCCATCCAGTTAATCTGTGGTTCAATCTGTCAGGCGCTTTTCGATCGTTTGCACCAAACCCGGAAAAATGGGTGCAACGCACACAGGCGACCGAAAGAAATGAGAAATTATATTCCTTAAAAAATACGAAACAAGACATCGTACTTTTTAAAAAGCATTAAGGTTGTCCTGTTGTATACTTGTGAATTGCTGTTGCAAGTTTTAACAATTTTTAATACAATTCGGGGAAATAACGGAATAGCAAGTATAACTTCGATTCGCATAGAGCTAGAATTTTATTTTCTATTATCTTTGCGATTGTCAGATGTATTTCTTCAAGGATGTTGAGTATTGGTTGGTCATCGAAAGAACAATGTCCTAGATGTGGGATTGGGGGTAGAAACACCATATTTTCATAAATGAACTTGAAAACATTCAGTCTCTCTTGTCGTCTGGTCCTGTTCGAAACTAAACATTTTGGTTTTCTGTTTGTTTTTTTCTGGTTATTTTTATTGTGATTAAAATTTTCAATTTTATATTTCTCACACAATATTTATCACAAGGTAAGATTTCTGCACTGCTCGCATGCACTTAATTTTTTTTATTAATATAATTAATACAAATGCTGATAAAATTAAAGAAAGGCCGATTTAAGTTTGCACACAGGCAGCAGAACTTCGAACAGCCGAAGCCGATTTTTCATACATATGTATGTATGTATATGAGAACAGAAATGGGAAAGGAACAGTTAAATTTGACATTTTAAAATTTTTATAATCGGATTGTTGGAAAATGTCGGAGATGGAGTCGTGTTTTTAACGATTTCACAAGTTTGATGAAAATGAAACTAATAAAATATTGAATTATATTGAAAAAAAATTAAGAATGCTTTTTTTGAATCAGATGTGATGTTTATTGGTGACCTTGAAAATTCGCACCTGTCTGGCTTTCAAATTTAGTTTGATATCACAGCGTCGCGTATCTCGGAGTGCTTATAATTAATTTGAAACAATTTATATATGCCACCGGTTTAGTCGTATTCTGAAATTAACTATATGTATAACGTATTCCGTTTACAATATGAGCGATGATTATATGTACTTTGTAATGTTAGTTTAAGGGCGTGTATGTTAATGGCGAAAGGGGCGTGTCAGGTCATGTTGAAATAGAAAAAAAAAATGTACACAGTAGTAGTCACTGAACCCTCCTTACTGACTGTCGAATAAAAGAGGGTCCCCACAGTTTTAATTGACCTCTGATCTATGTATGTTTAAAAAATATACGTTCCCAATGAGATTCAATGAAAAGGCGCTTTGTTAAATTTTTCACTTTTACCATATATGAATTTTAACAGTGAAAGTAGTATGGCGTGGCAATCTGTATCAAACGTCGACACCTAAAAACGTTTCAACCAAATATGGAAAGACGAATGACCGATGCCGACTCGTATATGAATATGAATTATGAATTTACGGTCATTGTTTTATTTTGCACGATAAAATAAAATAAAATTTTGGTTCGTCCGCTTTGTATGGGAACTGATTACATTATTCAATTCAACTGATTTGCGTTATATCAAGTGTACAAAATTGTATTGTACACTCGGGTCACGACATATTCCAATTCAATGACGATGAAAAATGGAGCAATGTAGCGTATACGAATGAATGAACATTCTATTGGACTAATGATGAATAGTTTGTTTTTTTTTATATAAATATGTACATACATAGATCAACTGCTGCTTCATTACAAATATCCTTGCAACTAATGAGGCAAATGTGTTGCTAATGCTTTTATTATCTTAGCTCATTTGCATTGAGTCCTGTGTCAGGTGCAACACTTCTTTGGGTTTGCTCTTAATTTCGCTCATCCATCTATGTCTGTTGCAACTTCTTGATTCTTTAAATAACGCTCTCGACTTTCATCATATTTGGCACCCACGTGGCTGCCATACGGTCGCAAGTGACGTGATCCGTAGTTTTTGTGTTTCTTTTTCAGTACACAATGCATGTCAGATTAGTATACACATGTATTTTTAAAAGTGTGTAAGCATTGAAGGAAGGAATTTTTAAATCAAAAAATAAAATGGCAAGAACTGAAAGATGCAATTCATTCGACGTGCATTTTTCAGCTGCCATTCATCAAGTCGTATTCAAAGGCAATGGCTTGTTTTTTTGGTGCGTATTGGCGTGGTGCAGATGTTGGCCAGTCCTAGTGTCATCGGCTATCAATCACGGACCGCATTGTTGCGGCCAGAGAAGCGCGTGGCCGATTCATAGTCGATTGGCCGATTAATTGCACATTCCTGATCTTCTGGCCCTGCGCGGTACGATCTTCGAATTCCGGCCGAAACGCCACCGACATCTAAATTGCTAACCCACTGCAAATTGAGAACTATTCTCGTCGTATCTTAGACTAGATTTTGTTTTATTTTGTGATTTTTTAACCGTTTTATGCAGGCGATGTCGCCAAGTGTGGCGCAAATGAGTCGACGCCACCGAATGATATATTGTTACTCACATGTTCACATGTGACACTATTTCGCTTTGAAGCTCAGTGCAGATTATATCTCGTTTGCGTTTTTTTTTTTTTAATATTACACATTCAATGCTTACGTTGTTGCTTTGAAAAATGTTTTTAAATCACTTTCATTTTATAGGAATTCCTTTAATGTATACAATGCGATGCATATCTACGATACATTCGGCTTTGAAAAAACGTCATTAATACGACATTCTTTGTGGGGCCGTTTAAATACTAAACAAATGTATGTGAAATTGTTAAGCTTACCGGTTATTATAATACAATATATTTTTGTCGTCCCAGTTAATTTTATTGACCTACAAAATCTCAAAGCAGAGCTTAATAATCCAAAATAAGAAAAAAATCAATTGAATTTATAGTGAATTTAATCAATTTTTTTTTTGATAATTCGAAAATTCAATAGAAAAAAGATTAAGCATTGTCATTTGTTTTTTTTTAAATAAGTGACAGTGAAAGGTTTATTTAACAGATTGAGTTTATTTAGCAATTGTTAATTCGCATCAATAATCTCATAATTTTTGCAAGAATGGTTTTAGAATGCAGTTTAACTGCCATCGATGGAATATTTACAAGACTGGGTGATGACGATGACGATGTAATGTCGGCACAGTCAACCTTCTTAGTTGAATTGAATGAAGCGCACTGCAATCCAATCTTTAGTTTTGCTCGATGAATTGAGAAGAGGAACATCTACATATGTACATATGACGGAGCTGCTAGAGCGTCTTTCGCAGTGGAAGAGCTGAGTGGCAGGGGTTGTCGCACAGCGTTTTCAACTTACGTTTTGTGTAAAATCACTATGTGTAATGGATGGTTTTTAATACATTGTATAAAAGTTCGATCATAGGTGTCGCCTTGGGCAGCCTGTAGTTGCAGCTATGGTCGCGATTAATATGTAATGGATAAATAAACAAAGAAATAAATATATAGAAATCTTTTTGGTGCAATTGTTATGAAAACATATTGAAATACTGTATGTTTCTGTTTTTAGAAAAAATAATTTATTATAACCAAAGAGCAGCGGAAAAGTTTTCATTGCCCACAAAAAATGGTTCACTATTGTCAACATTTTTTTTGTTTTCTTGCTTTGTAGGATAATCCGCCGGTCTCTGATCATAGCAATCTATCTATGTATGTAGGTTTTGACATCTGATTATACCAAGGGCAAAATGTAAATGCCTTTTTATATTATATTTGGTTACAAATAAGTTATTATGAATTTATTTGAAACATCCGACAATTTCGAGTTTGTAATTGGTGTGAAAGTTTTACGAGAGCGGATTTAATTTGAGTCTAAAAGGGGTTTTATTTTGTTTTTTTACGAGTTAATTAATAAATTTCGTAAAATAAGCGATTACGTAAACGGAATATTAAGTGGTTAATTACACTGTAAAATGATTAATTTAATCAAATAATTCAACGATTAGAACGAATTATTATTTCGCGTTTCGGTTATATTTCCATAGATACATTAAATCAAAGATTAATCGGCGCATAAAAAGTAGTAAACGTTACTTTTGAAGGTTAATTAGAAGAGATGTCTTGGAGAATGTAAAAAAGAGTAGACACACTTGAACCGAATAGCCGACACGGATGACGTCCATTATGACACAGAGATGATCTAATGTGCACTTTTTAAAATGGCACGTTTAGAATGTTCGTGTGGCATTGATTGGAATCAAACTGTATTACATACAGCTGGAGCGTTGCTAGAGCGAGAATAGTTATCTGTTTTATTATTTAGATGACAGGCACGGGACTAGGGATAGAGAATCACGGTACGTGGGACTCTCCCACTTGACATTTGTCAAATGTCCGTCACACGGCGATAATTATCGTAAATGCTGTGATGGTATTTCACTTTTAGTGGCGAAAGTATGCGAAATGTCGCGATTATGCGCGCGGAGCAAGTGAGGCATTGTTGCGATGTTTACGACCCGCTTAATGGGATCGAGCGCGAGTGAACAAGTGAGTTGTTTATGGACGTCGGAGGGGTGCGTAGTCTGCCGCCCTGGGGCCGCTTTTTCGCCTGATATTTATGCGAACTAATAATGCACGGGGCCGCTTCGCTTCGTGCGCACACAAGCTCGCTATTTAGACGGGGAGAGCTCGAACGCCTTGAGTAACACTACCTGGCGAACGCCTCTGCACTCATCAATTCTCGATTACTGAAAATCGGTAAAACCAACCCCAACCAAAGCACAAACAATATACATATGTATTTACCCGCATACATACATATGCATACGTAAAAGGAAAGTTTGTATAATGTTATAACTTCAATATGATAGCAATCGAATACTATTCACGTGATGTTATGCTATTTTCGTCCTACTTCAATTCATATCCAATCAGCTTATGACAGCTGTAGAAAGTTTTTAAAAATTTTCTATTGTAATATATCATTTATTTGTACGTCATCTGTATATGAGTCGGTGATATTTGAAAGTGGCGGAAGTTCAATTTTCAGTTCCAAAAACACTATTCTTGTTTGACTTAATTCACAAATTGTTTTAATTCGATGTGTCCAGACTTCGGAAAAACAGAATAAACAGGCCATCAGTATTTAAAAATACGTATTGTTAAACGCAAAACATTATATTTTGTTTTGCGAAATGTTTTTCGAAATGAAGAAAAGTGGACTAATGCCACTTTAAATTATAGCGGCTCATATATGTATGTATGTATGTGTGTATCAGGGCTTTAGAATCGGATTCGTGGAGTCGGAGCATTTCAAGCGGAGACGAAGTCGTAAAAAATACCAACGGACTCATTTTTATTATTTTATTTAATTACTAGTATTACGGTATGTGTCAACTAGAAGAGTCTCTATATATTTATTGACATACATATGTATATATGTAGGTATAAAAATCATTTTTTCGCAATCGGTTGACTGGTATGCGTTCCTATACCATTCAACCTTACTTGTGTGCATACCCGCGATGGTTTCTGTAAAAAAAATCGCCCAAAAACGGGAATGGTAAAACAGGAATGAGTGGCATTGGAACGCAATCATTTTAAATGTGTTTGCGTCGCCCCCTTCGTTTTTAGGGTAAAATAAAAAAAAAACAATTGAATAATTTCAAATGTATTCGCCGCCTACGTCTTTCCGAAAATTATCATTACTGTAATTTAATTTGATTAAGTATTAATTTGAAACTGAAACACCGAGAAACGGAATTCCATGCGTTATTGTGGCATTTCAACGCATGCTGGGTTCAACTAGTTATAAATAAAATCGTTGAATTGCAGGTATTTGGATGTTCTGACGCCAAAACCGATTGTTTTTCCTTTTCAAACTTTTTTACTAGCCTCTTCTTAGCTCGCTTTCGATTTTTTTCGTCTGCTTTTTTTATTTTGATTGTTACTCTAATTTTTCGCATATATTTATTTGTGTATGAAATTCATACACATACAATATTAATGTACCTTTTATTTATACCTATTTCATTACCAATAATTCAATAAATTGGGTTACATGTAAATTTTTTCAGTTCGTTATTTTTTTATATTTTGAAAAAAGATTTATGTTATTATTATTACTAACATTTTTTTATGTTGGCAAGTAAATTCAATCTTAAATCGTTCAAGGTGGAGTCGGATTCGAAAAATTACTTTTTTTATTACTTCAATTAAATTGGAGACTCTACATATATAGTTGACACATACTGTAATGTAGACAATAATAAAAAGGAATCGGAGTCGGTTGATTTTTACGACTCCGACTCTGTTTGAATTGCTCTGACTTCACGATTTCAACTTCGACTCCGACCCCACAGCCTTGGATATTTCATTTCAGAGTTTTAATATATGTAGACGTGAAACTATTTTTAAAATTTTATTTTATGATATATTTTTGGAAGATAATTTTTAATGCAGTAAAAATGTGTTTAAAATGGGTGTGGTGCGGTATTCAATCCCTATGCTCTTATACGATTAATATATGATGTATGAAATTTAAAATTGAAAAATGTGCAAGTTTTGTCCCAGTGTTTTAATTCGTGACATATGAAAAATTATGCAATTGTTTCTTGGAATTTCACCCAACTGGTTTTTGGAACGGTTGGGCTCGTTGAAGTCGTGCACCTGTTTTCCTCAATGTTTCCATAGAATGGGGCGCAGTTGATGAAGGATAACATCGCTTATTATGGGGCTAAATAACGGCAAACACATAAGGTACGAAGTGAAGGTGTTGCACAAAAGCCATCCAAACTGTGGGTGGTGTAATGTATGATATTGGCGATATTGTTTCCAGAGAATCACCGGCGCGGCACGGCGCCATGAATCACGCGAGGGCTACACCATGCCCTCGAAGCGAGGGAAACTCCAATTTCCTTGAATTACTCCACGTTTTGTTTCACAAATCTTCCGGACGGAGATAGAAGTGCCGGCCAGGTGTGCTCTCACGATTCGCCCGCCTTCGCATTTCTCGAATTCTCGCCGAAATTGAATTTTTGCGCCAACGAAACGGCATGTATTGGTCGAGACTAAATCCGATACACGATTTTTAACATATTTTTATATGTAACATTAAAGAAACGACGCTTTCAATGTAAGCGGATATGATCGATCCATTGGAAGCATGCCGAAATTTCGATCTTGTTCGACAGTTGCCGATCAGAGAATTTCAATTTTAAAATGATTAAATTCGTATTTGTCTCCCTTTACAGTTTCATGCTATGAAAATAAAGTGAATGAATGAGCTCATTATTGTTGTATAAGGCAAATTAAATCAATTACGTGCAAGTATGTATGTATGTAGATGGAAAAAAAGAACACATCGTAAGTAAAATTAAATTTTTGATTGGAAGTTATCGTGTTGCATACATTATATTTACCAGGTAAAGTAAATGGTCAGCATCCCCTCATTTTCCATTAGCCACTAATTCCTAGAAGCTTACTAGCTCTTCGTACTTTGCTACAGGACTATCGAGCCAGTAATACCGAGGGAATGAGACAGCGATTCCAAACATTTTCCAGTTTCAACATTGTGGTGGATAACAATATCATTTATATGTAATAAGTTTTCCAACATACATACGAGTATGTAATAAATCAAGTTGTATTTTTTACTAATGATCGAATTATTAAAATAATAAATAGCATTTGTATTTTTCTTAAATTAAATTTATTAAATTAAATAAAGGAATAAAACTAAAATAATTTTTACTTGGAAAATGATAATGAGTTTATGGTTGGGAGTAGCTCCAGCAGACCGGGATGGAGCATGTTTTCGCAGGTGATAAAGATTCATTACCCGTCGGGGTTGTTATCGTAAGGGGTGTATTTCACTTGTGGCGTGCGGATTACAACCTTTTTTTTTGCACCAGCGTCGAGCGAATAAACGAATTTTATTTTCAGACACAACAACACGCCAACGAGTCGCTGATAATTCGAAATACGTGTAAAACAGGCGCTTGAACTGGATTCTAATACGTACGCGACAAACAAACGAATATGTATTTATTCAAGGGATGAACTTTTAAGATTAATTTATGAAAGGATTTTAGTTTTTTTTTTCGCACTTCCCGTATAAAGAGGGGAAAACTTTTACAGAACAGAGCGATTTTAGCCGGAAAGGGACAAGAAGCGGGAATTTCACAGTTGTATTCAGGGCAGGAGAGAGCACGCATCGTTTCATTCCCACACTTTTCGCCGGGCGCCCATTTTCCACGGCGCCCTTTTTGATCTTTTTCTCGTTCTTTTGTCACTCAGTTTCTGGATAAGAACAGAGACAGCCTTACGGCACTTCCTTTTTATTTCCACCTCTGAATGCTTTCACGCCCGACACCATGTTCTCTTTTTAGTCCATTCCACTTTTTAGTTTATACGGAAAATAACTTCTAATTCCTTTCGTTTGCACGCAAAGTTTGAATGAACATAATTTAATCAGAAACGTATAAACACATCTTTTAATCAAATCAGCCTTATCATATATCATAAACATTGTTTAATTTTTCAAACTAGTACCTAATATACACATATGTTTATACATATATAAATAAAGTATTTATGAGTATACATTAGACTGGAGCTAAAAACACGAATTTTCATCGATGGACTTATTGGAAAATTATCGTCACATCAAGGGAACTTTAAATAAAAAAATCATCGATTTTAAACAATGTCCTGTGCCTTCAACCAATCGATTTATCTCGACGAAAATTTCTGAATGACCTATTTTGATCCAAAATATTATGAATTTCATCAAAACAGGCCATTTTGGATACCTTACATTTCATAAAAAAAAATTTATTCAGATTAAAAGTATGCATAAACCCAAGTTAGGTTTCAAAAACTTTCTGAAAGAACCGTTTCCTCCATACAAACACGCATTACCAGCGCGTCTCAATTTGTATGCGGACTTTCGGGCGAAACAGCGACTTTGAATTCTCGTTAATCAGTCATAAATGATTCATTCAAACTGAAATATGTAGACACCGTTAACTGGTTAAATATTTTTAAAATTACTTTCAAAATCGAAACTATATAAAAAAGGTATCGGAAAAAAACTCGTCGTCAAAAATTTTCGCACAAGACATTGTTTAAAATCGATGATTTTTTTTTATTTGACGTTCTTTTGATACGATAATTTTCCACAACGTCTATCGATGAAAATCCAAAATTTCCATTTTTCGCTCCGGCCTTGTGTACATATCATATTTTATTAAGTTACATGTACATATATTTTGATATAATTTAATTTATTTATTATTATTAATAGAAGAATATTTATCTAGATATGTATTTGTGTTTAGAACAATAGAAATTTCGTGGTAGCTTTTCTTTGGTGTCTAGAATTTCAATTTTAAGAATCATATTTTAGAATAATTCGTACGCGGAAAATTCACGAACAGCAGTATGCTTTTAGTTGAACCTTAAACAAAAACTTTATCCTGTTTAAAATAGCGCTTTCATAAAATATTACTTAGGGGATATTTTAAAGGCAACGCGTGTGAACATTGGGATAGACATCAACGTTGTATATGTCCTTTTTTATAACAGTTTCAAAGATATCAAAAAGGGCTTTGCTGCCTCTTTCGCTTATAATCGTAAACCGACACTGATTTTTTTTTTCACTCCTACGTATGGACATATTCCACGCGTTTTGAACACGTATATTTCCATTTCTATTTAATGCAACAAAAACGTATGAAGCGCTTTATCCATCACAAAGTAATGAATGAATGATAAATCCAACTTGTCAGTGACGTATACTCGTATATACATCAAATGGTTTTCACACGTCATTTATGCGTTCGCTTTATACCCAAATTTCCTCGAAACATAGCACATTTTCTGTGTTTTGTTCATTTTTTCATTGCATAGTTCGTCTGCAGGGTTCGTACCATAAATGTTGAATATTAAACAAACTTAGAACAAACAGATAAACAAGCATTTGCGTATAAGTGCGAAACCGAGACGGTGTAAAGTTTGCTTAGACCGCGAGCGATGGTCGGTTCTATTGTCGGTTATGGCCGCGAGCTCTCTCCCAGTTAATGCATTTGAGCCGTTTCCCGCCGAAATTAATTCAAAACGTTTCGCCGAGCGCGGGGGGTTTATATTTCGACGGGTTTTCGAATCGGCCTGCGCTAAGCCGACGGTGCAATCATTTAATTTGACGGCCATTTATTTGCGAAGATAAATACGTTCTACGTTTTTGGCGATGCGCGATCGAATCCTCCAGGATTAGTGCTATGAATCAGACCGATATTTTTCCACCGTAGCGTAAATACACAATTTGTGTAATTACTTCAATACGAATAGTTTCAAGTCGAATTGATAATTCCATTAAACAGGCTCTAATATCATACTATAAAGCTTTTATTGATAACACTGAGCAACAACAAAAAATTACCAGAGCGGAGACTAACCAAGCTTTACTAACTTTGACCCACTGAATTCGAATATGATACTGATTTTTGTTGGTTGGTGATCGTTTACGAGATATGAGTGTTTAAAAAAATGCGCGATTTTTACAGTTTTTTGGCTTTTGCGGTCTTTAACTCAAAATCTAGTATTGCTGTGCTCAAAGTGAGTATTGGAATCAATAGTCAGATGTTTTTCCTATTGATTGTGATATTTCATTGCTTCAAAATACTTATAATTAATTGTCTAGCAAATTTTAAAAGTCAAAAATATATTTTTTTTCCGTGCTATTTTTCATTTAATTGGAAAATTTTTTATTTCACCACGTTTATAAGAATTAGTTTTCTATCTCAATATTTTTTCGAATTCGAATTTGAATAATAGTAAATGTCAACTATCGCTTTCAGAGTACAAACTTGCTTTTGGGTTTAGTTTGATTGTCGAACTTATTAGGTTGGACTAATGTTAGGTCAACATTGGAATTGTGATTGAGGTTTCTCGCTATGCAATAATTTGATCCGAACGCTAAATATTTAAAATGTATACATGGTAAAATGATGCTTACACATGTATGTACAAATGTAGGCAATTAAGGCTGGTGTTGAGACTGGGTTATTATCCGCGGTTTGTTGATAACTGCTAAAGTTCACCGCTGGTCGGATACGGCACCGGAAGCAGCCGCCGGTATAAAAGCACCACAGCTTCCACACTTTAGTCGCTCCGGGAGCCGCCCAGACGGCGAGGATTATTACCGCGAAAAAAGTTTTACCGTAAAACAGCTGAATTTCCCGTCTGAGGCACCCGCTCTAAGCCGGACATGTCAACCCTATTGCGAAGGCGACTCGTGAACGCGTACACGTGTTTCCACAATTAATTCATACCCGATATATACATAGTATGTTCGTAAAACGTACATCTATATGTATTATATAATATATGTACGTTCGCACTATGTACATATATAGGCGAATTCATTAATTTCGAAATTCATACTAGAAATTGTGGCGTTTATCTTTGATTTTTATTGTCAAAAGTAAGTACCGCTGTGATCAAAAGTAAATATATATAAGCGAATATCAGTCTTTGTCGAAAAAAATGAGTAGTTTACGATAAACAATCGAGTTTTTGTTTTAACTTAAAAACATGAAAAAAGGTGTGAAAATTTTATAAGAAATATTTTATAGTCCTTTTCTTCTCTTTTTTGATTACCAAAGGCATAAATTAAAATCCTTACTCCCATTTGAGTACTTTTGGAATTGAATTTTCAGTTAATGTTTATTAAAATAAATTGAAAAATCCATTTATTTATTAATGGATATCTCTAAATAATAAGTGTAAGTAAAAAGTTTGTAAAATGAATCTACGCTAATTTTTGCATATGTATATTTTTAGTTATTACATTAGGTTCATTGGCGGTTGGTATGTGATATTTTTATGTAAAAATATGTATGTATATAAAGGGCAAAGTGATTACGCACACGTTACTCAAACCTCAATCGAGGAAAATCTGGTACCAGAAAATTCCATCCATCGAGAGTTTCACACGCGAACTATCATAATAACTAGAATTCGAGTGTCAGATATTACGTATTCGCGATTTTCGTGGCAATGATTGTCGTGTGCGCGATTGGAGCTGGCAGTTTCAGTGAGACTCTCCACAACAAATAGCAAAAGGGTTCTTTTCTACTTTGGCCATATTGGCAGTAAGAATGTGGAGAGTCTGGAGAGGTTGGTAATCACCGGAATGCTGGAGGGGAGGCGAGAGGACGGTCTCCCAAGAGATGGTCAGACCAAATCAAAGAACTGACGGGCTTAACGCTGCCTTCAACTTGGCATAGAACTGGGAAGAGTGGAGATCCATCAAATCAGCATTAAGCAAAAGAGGAAGAAGGTGTGATATAAAATGAAAGGAATCTAAACGAGCTGAATCTTGTCAATAGTATTTTGTATAAAAAAATAGAACTTTGTACAAACATGTAATTTTTGGATCGGCATCCGAGAAAAAATATGAATGCGTCTGGGAAAAATATATTGGCTCTTTTTGGCCATCATAGACAATATATGAAATAAGCTATTTTGTTATTTATTCTTTTTTCGGTATCGTGCCTGTATAAATCTTTCAGTTAACAAAATGTTATCTATTAATAACTTGTGTATGTATTGGAAACAAATGCGTGTAAATTGTATACCAGCAGAAACATCATTTAGCCATTAGTAAATATTGTTCAGTTTTATTTCATGATACACATGTAAGTATAAAATAAAAAAAAACACAATTCATTAATTAATTACTTAAAATTTTAGTATAAAAAGGACAACAAAAAAAAAATCACTTAAGAAATAAAAAAGACAAAATAAATTGAGTTCAAATCATAAAAAATGTCTATATCACTCAGGACAATCTCCGAATCCACGTCGGTACCCGAATCATCAGCAAGGTTTATTATTAGCATCGAAATAGTCACTGAAACATTTAAAACTTATGTTTCCGCCGGTATATATGTACATATATACCTATACAATCGCCACAAAATACACGCATTTGTTAGCACATTTGTTGTGTAAGTGAGTCTTCACGTTGAGATTTGAGACAAATGAAAGACCTGTAATCGAACGTATGATGGTTCTTGTGGTCTTTGCAACCTGTTTTTATTCTTGGTGAGATAAAATACATAGCTCCTCCATTCCCATAACGATCCAGTTGTAAGCCACGACAGCTTAATTCTTCTTAATCCTTCTACTTGCCCTTTCATTATCGTCTGTAGTCGATGCTTTCGTTTACAGATGATTTGATAAAATATTGACGATGTCTTTAATTATGATTGTAGCAAGGTAGTTATTTAAATTTGTAAAAATTTAGATGGATATCGTGATTCCATTGACGTTTCCTGTTGAGCAGATATCAATAATAATACATTTTTTTTTATTCTTCACAGGCAAAAGAGACCAGGAACATATTTTTTTAGTAATATCCACGTTTACCGCATATTCTTTTATCACACCTAGTACTTCACTTGAAGTGATGTGCTCGTTTTTGCTTCTTCGTTCGGAATACGCACACAGGAGCATTGTACAGCTGTGTACTTTGTTTTTAAAAGACGTCGTCAAAGGACCGTCGCGCATCCATAAGTGATGGTGAGTTCGAACCGGGGACTGTCGCTATACGAAAGACGCTTTTTATTTTTCCACGGTTATGGCACCCGCGATGTAACCCCTAAACTACCGGTGCGCGGCTACGCAATCTTCTCGTGAAACTATTCGTGTTGTACGTTTCCCGTGGGGTTGTGGGACCTTTGCATTTGTATGCGGGTAGTACGACAGTGCCAGGCGCGTACAAATAGGCGCGAGCACATACCGAATTCAGAAAATTTACATTTAGAAAACTTACGCTTTTCCTCGCGCTCTTTCCGGAAATCGCTCCGAATTTTATCTTATTCACGTCAAGGTTGTGTACGTTGCCGGCAATACATAAAACGACAGCGAGTTTCAGGTTTATCGCAGGTTCGTTTAAACATCACCTTAGCCATCTATATGCAAAAGCGACTTAAATGCATTCCTGGTGACTTCCATCTCGACCGGGAAAGTTTAATTTGGTTGATAGCGAGATTTTGACACCACGGGTATGTGGTGGAAGTTTGTGTTGTTGTTTGTTTATTAATTAAAATTCAATGAAAAATAATTGAAAACGTCTGTATTGTGATTTAAATTAAATGTGGAAAAGTATCGGCGGTGTTTCAATTTAATTAATTGGAATACGGCCGTTTAAAATACGCGTTTGCCGATATGGAATATTAAAACGAAAGGGCAACGAAAAAGTTTGTAATTGTTTGATTTGGTGAAATTCAAAATTGAAACATTTCATAGAAGACTTTTAAGTTTCGTTAAATTAAATAAGTTTTCTGTTTTTAATTTTAACGGGATATTTTTTCAAGCGAAAGTTTCGCTGTTGCAGATATTAAGTTTCATTTCTCAAATACAACGAAAAATAAATCGTATTTTGAGTTTAGCCCTATTGTGTGCTTTTGGCTTAAAAATTCAATAAGACTGGAAAATCTTGTTTCTGTAGAAAAGTTGACAAAACTGTTATTTTTTTTCTTTGTAAAAGAGCACTAAGGTAAAAATGAAATGGAATGTCTGTGAAAATTTTTATTTCTTTGCTACCACCGAGACAGTTGTAATGACACGAGAATTTCATATTTTTGTTTGAAAAATATGTCAAAGCAAATTTATAAAAACCTTTGCCGACGAATATAGAATAGTATTATTATTTGTTTTCTTTTGAAAAAAAAGTATATTATAGCAATTTTGGAAATTTTAAGTCACGTTTATAAGTTAGTTAATATATAATTTTTTCTGCAAAATTTTTATTTCATTTAGTTTATATTAATTATAGTAATTTATAAATTTAATTTACTCGAGTTTGTATAAATGAAAAGTATCACTCTATCGCATCGTCCTTCAGGTCTGTATTAAATATTAAATATTTTTAAAGAAAATTCAACAAATTTCTCAATATATGTACATATGTAGGAACATATTTATTTATTTTTTACATATATACCAGGAAGGCCTTACAGGTATCCCCAATGCGCCTTCCTGGCCAATTACAAACATTGCAGCATTTTTTTTCAAGTCGCTGAATTACAAGACACTGAAAAACTCGCAAATTAACGATACATCTATGAATTGTACATCAATTTTATTGTACATTAGGTAGGTAGGAAGGATATTTAGCGAATTTTACCGGGAACCGTTTCAACAATGAAATCAGAGAAAATTGGCAAACTCTGATAGGAAACGATTGACCTGGAGTCACAGATATCCAGGTCTGACCAGCAGCACTACAGATATACTCAGAAAAATTCTTTTCAATCGAGGTCAGCCCATGGGATCGAGCCCGGCGCCTCTCGACGCTAAGCAGAAGCTTAACGACCGAGCTATGCTGCTGGCTTATATGTACATTCAAGTGGGTTGCCGTGACTTTTAAAACAGGGGACTATGTATGGATAAAAAAAAAAGAATTTAATTATAATAAACTGTCTTGAAGTAGTAGTCTACCTTTCTTAATAACATATTCTCCGTCTTCAAAAATCCTAATCTTCATGATAATATTCGATAGTGATTTATCGAACAATCGATCGAGAATTTAACATTCCAAGGCCTCGTTATTTCTTTCTACGCGCTCTGTACTGAATTGTTCTGAGGGAATCGTTTCTCAAAATTTTATAAATGCTTGAAGGGAGGAGTTAATTGAAAAATGTTTTGTCTTTGACGGAAAGTCTATACATAACAATTCGCCAGTACCGCGAAGGGAATAAATTTGAGACTTGAGAATTGAGTCCGCGCAGGCGAACGACGCGGCGGACCATACCATAACAATCACCTACCACTACCACTGCCTCAGGCAAGGCTAATTCTGGTTTCTGAACTTTGCTAATCCGAGTGTATAATATCAATGTGGACAATGATTTTAATTTAATGTACTTATGTAATTGTTGATACTTTTAATATATAGTTTAAATATTTATTTAGGGGACTAGCCTAGTCCCTCTAGTCCAATGACGGCACGCTTTTGATACATACATACATGCGTAATATAAAAATATATAATATGGCGAGAAAAAATAATTAAAGATTTTTTTTTGTATTTTCTCAATGGAACTGTGATAATTTTTAGAATTTTTAAAGAATGACAGAAAATAATATGTATAGTTTAATTCGTTTACTTTACTTGCTATTTGATATGTGAGTTAATTAACTGTAAGTAAAATAAACGAACTAAACTTAATTAAAACAGTAGAACGATGCTAACGAAAAAATAATGAAACAGTCTTCAAGAAAGGGAACGAACTGGTATCTCTACAGATTTTGTATATATGTATGTACATACATATTGTATAATACGTACCGTGGATTATAAGAGTTTTGTCTAGCGTTGGTTCCAGTGGCGCCGCGTTCCCGCGCCGACGGCAACTCGTAAATTTTCCGATTTTTCCGGCTCGGGAAATGAATATGTATACGAGCGACAATTCCAGTGTTATTAGGGCGGCGCGTGTCCCAGCCAAGTGTCTCCAACGCCCCCCTGTTCCCGTTTGGAACGCGGCCAGCAACGGACGCCCCTGGCTTCGGCTTTTCCGACGCCACTGTGCACACCCTAATTTTTCACCACTTGATTTGACAATTCGCTCCGCATTATCGCCGCTCGGATGAAGCTGAAAGGGGCCCCGTCGCATAAATGGTAGACGACGCTTTAATCACCGCTAATGATGTGTACAAAACTAATCCGAGACGATTCGCGATCGTAATTTGATACAAATAAAACAATGAGACGCATGTTTATATCATTTTCTTTCGATTGTACAGTGCTTCGTATATTTTACCGTTGAGTGTAATTTAAATTTAATTAACAATGAATGCGTCGTAAATTAATATGTTTGAACCGTATTTAGAAAATGAGGTAATGATACTACATATAATAAAGCTTGTTGAAAATATATCCAATATTTAATACATTGGCATATATATTTATTTATTTATTTATTTATTTTAATATACAAGTATACCACAGAGTCTTTACAGGTCACCCCAATATGACACTGTGGCCAGACAATACATAAAAGATCAAATACATAAGAAAAAATAAAACAACAATAATAGAAAAACAAATAAAATAAAACATTTAAAAAATTGTACATAAAAATTAAAAATTGAAAAATTGAGAATTAATAAATTGAAAAATCAAAAATGAAAATAATACACAAAAAAAAAAACACATATATAAATAGTTTAAATTGAATTAAAAGTAAAAAACAGTAAAAATACGGATAGATTATCCGGTGAAATATTGAAAATATCAATGTGATTGCTGACCAAATTCAAGCAGCGTAAGACTCGAGCGATTGGTGAAAAAGCAAGAACATTTATGTACATAAGTTGAAAAAAAGCCGGCTGGGATGAGTTTTGGAATTTTTTTCAATTGTTGAAAAATATTAGTCGATGAAAAAGAGTTGTCACAATTTAATAAAGATTTTGGTTAGGCGGTGAAAGTTTGAAAGGTTTTTCTGTAAGATACGTTTTATAATTATTTAATTAATGACTAACTTTAAAATAGGGATAAATAATCGGGTATAATGTTTTTGGATTTGATCTTGAACTATTTAATCTTTATTCAAATGCTCAATCAACTGAGAAATTTCTGGCTAAATTAAATGATGAAGGATAATTGAAATAGTCGAGAATAACATTCAATTGAAAACCAACCCTTTCTATTAATATATTGTTCAATTTTGAATCTTTCCAGAGAAATTTATTTTTTAATAATAAAAAAATTGTTTGCGTATTTGTTGAGAGTTTTTCTAGGGTTTTAATCTTCTCGTAGACGATTCTAAGACTTTGGGAAATGCGGCGTTTTAAAAAGGTTTATATTACATTCTCAGACATTCCGTCCTTAACGTGCCCGCCCGTGGGCTCGAGTTTGCAGTTAGCGACTTTAATTTTACGTTAATTGTCTGAGGCCATATATTGTACTAATGAGTTGGGCTCAGGTGAATCAGTGGTGGTCCGCCAATTAAAAAATATTTTATTTAATCATTAACTTTTCTAAAGTACTCAAGTCGTATGTTGTTTCAAAAGTTTGTTTGAATTAACTATTCATTTGAATTTCAAAACATTGCATTGACAATTTGGTCGTTGTTTTCTCTGAAAATATCGTTGGTGAATTTCATGAATGAATCATAATCATTTGAGTGGATGTTTGCCGTTGAAAGTGAAGGTTTTTAATTTGGTAGTCTAGCCTCCAGTATCACTACACCTGGTCTGTGCGCAATGGCTACTTTGTCTAATGGCGTCTGCCGTGTCTGTCGAGGATAATCCTGTGCTTTCGTTGCTCAGCGTATATTACATTTCCATAATAGCTAATTGTATGTATTATAATAAACATGCAAATTCATACTCATGAAAATATTTTTCTCGAGTGATGTGAAATATTTTGCTATTCCTGTCTTTTGAATGGACGGAAGATATACCGGCTGGGGAAAATAAAAGACATTCTTTTGTGACCATCGCATATTTCTATCTTGACCAAAGCCATAGAGGAAAATCTCTGTAAAGTCGTCGGTAAACAAGTTGCTTTCCTCTTTGCGAACTCAATAAAAGATTTTCGAGCAGACTGCAATAAAGCAACACTACATTCTGATAGTATACACGTTTCGAAAAGTACGTACATATGTACATACATATAATGCGAAAGGCGTATTATAGTCGGTATCTTTTATTAAAACGATAAAGTCTGCCAAGTAGTAAATTGTTTCCATCGAATTTATACATGTTATTTGATGTTTACGAGAATTAATAAAAACTGTAAATTTCTTGGTGTATTCAAAGTTTGAAAAGTTAGAACGTATTGCACTTGACTTTTCTTCCCTCAGGAATTGAAGATAGAAATTTGCAAATTCTAACTAATATCAAAACTTTCTCTCTATACTTTGAACTATAATTTTCCGAGTAAATGGCTGCATAATGGAGTAAGTACATACTTCAATTTTCCCCATGTAGAAAATTTGTATTTGTATTAAAATTTGTTGTAATATATTTGAAATAAATACATTAGGAGTAGATACATCTGAAAAATGGCTAGCATTTTCAATAAAAATCTAGACATTAAGCCTAAATAGAGACTGCAAGCATTGTAGCAAACACTTTCATTGGGATTTATACTGTGAACTGGGCAAGAAATCAAGGGGATGTGAATCGTGCTACACTGGATTGTAGTTGCATTCGGTGCATGCACCATTAGGCGCGCTTAACTTGCACATATTGGCTACCGCCTTATTTCACAGTAATTGTTAGAAGCGACTGATTTACGACTATCATTTCACCACAACGATCCTTACACATATACACCTACAATACAAGGACTATTTTAAAGGTAAAAGCGGCCGAAACTATCGTCCTAAAAATATGGAGCTAGGAGAGAACCGCACGTGTATTTATTACAGCTATTAATTCACCCTTGACCGGCGGAGGATGCGATTGTAAATTTCCATTTCCGAGGACGCAAATCAGAAGGATAGTCGTAATACGACGGAACTCTCCTGCATACGAACGTGACTGGGAAAAGCTCAAAAATCGTTGTCGAGTGCAGTTAGTTCGGATTGAAGCGTCCTTAATAAGTCGTCAGGTATAATTAATTGAGCGGACGTGTCCCGGAGAACGGTGCACTCGTTAGCTCCCGTGCACTTTTAATTGCACTTAGGCACTCCTGAAAAATGACATCAGAGTGCATTCGCTCACTAAGCACACACGTGAAATTTTACAGTCCTGGTTACAGTGCACATACTTTAGAGAAACTCTAAGATCTACGGCATCTCTCAAAACCTGAGAAAGTTCTTCAGGTTGAATCGTATATATGTATAGGTATATGTACATATGTAAATTGTACCCGCATTACGACAACTATACAAATAAAATGGTTCATTGAGTATTTAGAATTAAAACTACATAATACGTTTTCATTCTAATATAAATTTAATATATGAAAACTATATTTATATATATGTAGCTATAATTGTTAAAGTATATTTTATTTTAAGCGTAGTTCTGAGAATAGTTAAGTTCTAGCGGATGTATGGGGATTATGACATTTGATTGTAAAACGTCTGCGTTCGTTATGTTACATCTGTGTATATTTCTGACATGTATATTGTGTATATTATGTATACGTATATATAAATATATAACGATTTATGTTGACATTTTCCACTAAATGTGAAAAGTTTGTCGCACGTTTATGTATACATAATAAAAAAAAAAGCATTATTGATCTGATAAGCATTTGAGACAAATGTCATGGTCATATTCGTGATAGTATGATTGGGCCCTTAAGTTACATACTAATAGTAGTTTATCAGCTATGTATAAATAAAAAAAAACTAGATTGATAATGTAATTTAACTATAAATTCTTATTCCGTACGTGAAGTAATTTTTTACAAATTTTATATAAAATTTTAGTTCAGGTATCGTTTGAGAGTTGAGTAACTTAATAAAAATAAAATAAATGTCACCGATATTTAAAGCATTATGTTTATAAACAACATAAATTAGTATAAAACAGTATATTAACCTTTAAGGTGCATCATTCCCGATCGATTTCGCATTTTATTTAGATCAGTGTTTCCAAAAACTTATAAATACATGCAAACGAAAAATTTTAGATAATTTTTCTACATATTAATTTTGTTTTAAATATTATTAGAAAAAATAAAGAGAAGTATGAAATTAGGATGCATTGCATTTGGATAAATGAATGCGGTTTTTAAATAAAAAATGTCAATTTGCCTGAAGAAAAAGATCGTTGATCAATGTATGTATTTTGCCAATGATGACTTATAGATGTGAAACTTAGACATTGAACGCCAAGATACTAAACACAAAGTCCAATGCACTCAAAGAAGTATAGTACGCTGTATGCTTGGTAAAACAAGATATGGAGACGGGGCACGTGGCTAGAAGAATGGACGAAAGGTGGACAAGTGCTAGAATGGTACCCGAGAGAATGCATAGAAGATGGGTAGACGAGATTAGAAAAATGTGTGGGGTGAAATTGATGAGAGTTGCGGAAAATAGAGACGAGTAGAACCGTGTTGGAGAGGCCTTAATCCAGCAGTTGATGGTGAATGGCTGTAGATGATGTTGGTTTATTTAAGTTTAAGTTTAGACCATTGTGGCATTACTAGAGTCTACTGTGCCGCAATGGTCGAAAAAATACATATGTACAATATATATGCACACAAAAATACAATCATACATAATCATAAAAAAAACAATAGCATTATTATAATAGCTGAAGTATGTAATAAAAATACCAAATAACAAAAGGCAATGTTTCGAATCTACAGCGTTTACAGCACCAATATATAATAACCGGCCGCAAATCATCCCTGCGAGCCCTAAATGGAAGAGAAGATCAAAATTCCATTTATACATCATATCTTACATACTACCAGTATAATGATGGTGATTATTTAAACGCTTGAAAATTCATTTAAAATATGTTGTATATGTATCGAAATGATTATTATCCAATATTGGATTGGTTTGCAGCGTTTTAATGAGGTTCCTCCGGTAGAACCTATGTATGTATGTATGTACATATCATCTACTACTACTGGAACAAGTTCCAAGCATTTCGCAGATTGAGCTCATCTGTTTCACCCAACCCCCTGTGCTATTTTAGTTCTGAAATCCACCCTTGCATTGCACAGTTTGGAAAGCATCAGCCTCGGCTAATGTTTCGACGTGCATTTTTATCGGCCGATTTATTCCAATTACGCTGGGTGTATTAAGCGTTTAGCGAGAGATCGGTTTGCGTGGGCGGGTCCGATCGAATGCGTCCGTCAATTAGTCGCATCGGTGCAGTCGGCGCGGTCGTCGAGTGGGTGGACGGGTGGGTGGTTGGGTGGGTGGGTGGGTCGTCTGACGTCAGGGGACGCATTAGTCAGCTCCGCGTGAGTTATGCGTCTGGTGCAAGACGCTCCCCGAACGCGCTGTTGCTATGCCACCGTGAAACGCTCGACCCGAAAACTGGTCGTTACGATGAAAAACGCGTCTGCAAAGCCCGATGTCGCATGCCGATAACTGCTTCCACATCTGCATACGCTGCCAATGCTGCCTTTCCGATCTGATATCGCGTTTTATGGCCGAATTGACGGAAAATAACGAACGAAACGCGAGATCGACCAATCCGGTGATTTACTGGGATGAAAATATCCCCGCGGATCGGGGGAAAATGCGGACGATACTGCGATCAATGTTCAACCGAATTGGATGTTAGCAAAACCTACATACTATCAATTTTGCTTTCCAACATTCAACTTGAAAAATCTTTTAATAGGTAGATGTACATATATCAACGGTAAATATACACGGCATTAATAAAAACACGTTGCTAAGGTCAATGATTATATTGCACCAATAACCAGATGTACACGTCTGTGCACTTGATAAAAAGTGAGAACCGTTTAAAAAACTGCGCATTGTCGTTGTGACACGTCTGTACTAACAATCATTGTGATGTAAGTTGACAGACATATGTGCATTGTAAGAAAAGTGTGACGAAATAAACGTTTTATATAAAGAAAATTGTCCGTAGATCAAAATGTTTGGCCCTGAAGTTGTTTGTTTCTCCATGTGTGATTGATATCTTCACGTTGAATCAATCGATGTATTACATATGTATAGTTCGGTGGTTGCGTTAATGCTAACCACTGAGAAATTCCCGGATTCGAACCCTTGGTTGACCTCGTTTGAAAATAACTGATTTCGAGAATATCTGCAGTTCTCCTGGTCAGATTTGGATGTTTGTGAATCCAAGATCGTTTCCAATCAGAGTTTGCCAATTTATTTGATTTAATTGTTGAAACGGTTCTTCATCAGATCTATCTACTATTTGTCACCGCTATTTATTTATTTAAGAATACTTGGGAAAGGTGACAAAGTTGATGAACCCAAGGGGTTTGGTAATGTATACAGTAGTACAGAAATACAAATATTGAATAAGATAATGAAAATAAAAATCAACAAAGAAAACCGAAAAGAAAATATTATCCAATCAAGATACATAGACGAAAATGAAATAAACAAGAGAAAATACAAAAGATAAACTTAACTTTTAATTAAGGAAAAGAAGGATTCTCTTATTATTTTGTAATAAATATTTTTATCTGAGAATATGCCCTTTCAGTTAAGTGTTATTATTAAACGTAAGGTGGTAGATCAGAGACAATTGTAATATCAGGTAATAATAATTCAGTTAGAAGTATATCAGTCAGTAGGCAGAGTGGGTGTATTTTGTCTTTCTATTCTAAATTTATTATTTAGCAAAATATAAAACGAAATTTGTTTTATAAACATTGCTTTTGTGCTATTCTCGTGTTTTTTGTTTTTTTTTATTGTTGTTTTGTATTTTATAAAATGTGTAACGATTTGTCGTGCAAAAGCGACAAGCGATTTTCGTATGTACACTCTTCAATTTTAATTGGATGTTTATTTCGATAATAAATACAAAAGACGGTTACGTGGGAGTGCGTACACGCGTTCATAAACGTTCAACAAAACGGGAAAATAAATTTGCATAATTATCCTTTCATATCCGATTAGATAATCCCTCGACGATACGCACTTCATACGACGATGCCAATTTTTGATTAAATATGGTATCAGATGTCATATTTTTTGGCAAACGTGAATTCGGCGCTGCAATTTGGCCCGGCAAAATAGGAAATTTGGATGTATACAGCAATTTCGAATACGTTCCGGCTTTGTTTGAGGACGCTAGTGGGGCGAAAATGTCACCGAACAAAATACAAACATGCACACACGAACATGACGTTTTGTTTTGGCGAATAAATGTTGCGGGGCGATTAACGAACGCCCCTGCCAAGTGGCGTTTGCCGCATCCAGCGGTGACGCGTAATTTGCGCGTTTATTTATTGAGCTAATTTTTTTTTGCAATTTCGTCGATCTGAAATTGCATTGTGAGAGATTGATTCTCCCATTTTGAGATATGGAGACGGTTGGGCTGTCTGTCTACGACAGATGGTGTAACTTACCTTTTATCGTCGGACCATCTGTTTAGCATTCTGATTGAACGTGATGTATCGGTTAGAGTTCACGGCGTGCATTTTCTCCGGTCATCGGGTCATCCTTTTGATTCTGCAAGCTTTTTTATTTATTTATCCGTAACCAGTAAGGTGACCATAAATAACGAACCGCGAACAATAAGATTATGTGAGAGCAGATGTCGACAGCAGATTTTATGACCAGATATTAAATTCAATATCTTATGTTCGAATACTGAAAGTTTCACCACTGATCAATGGCAACAATGCTTTATCATCAAAAAAGCTTACGATTTCAGTGTTCCTCAATTTTTACTTTATCTATGTACATACATACATATATGTACCTACATAGTAACAATAGATGAAATTTTTTTTTAATATAACGCTTTCACCTGAGAATATGACGAAGGAATAATTTCAAGTAATATTTTCATCTCCTAAATCCTATTTCCACCCTATTTAAAACATGTGTCGGAGGGATATTATCCGTGTCAAATTATTCATATTTTTTTCTACATATACTGAACACCAGAGTTGGTTGTGACACTATATTAGATCAAAAAAACATAGATGTACCTTCTATAAAAAACAAATGTCAACATGTCATCTATAATAAATTAGAAAACGTGTTCCAATATAACATTATCGAAATATAAAACATCAGTTTTTAAAAAAATATAAAAAATAAGATAAAATACAAATAAGTATACATTCTGTTTGATTCACTTTTGCGTGAAATGATCCAGATAGATGATTAACAAAATTTCACATCTCCCTTAAGTTTTGAAAGTTTATGATCCATTTCAAAGTTTTGATTAAATATTATATCACAATCTCATGCATAACATCGCGTTTTATAAATGAATATATCATGATAATATGCCAAGAAGAAATTAATTTCACTAAAATATAATTCATGTTAAACTGTAATTATAAACACAAGTTCTTATCTTTTTTATATTTGTATATTAAAAATTCTTGCTTCTTAAATAGGTATAGTAAATTTGATATGTGGTTTAGAAATCCAGACATCTCGCATTCTACCACGATTTGCATTACTTAATATTTCGTGCATGAGAGGCATAAAATATTTGATTATTCGAATTAGGCGAATTGAATGTTAATCGTACGAATGCATTTGAGGCCATCACCGATGCAAAAACGTGCAGGTTAACGCTTTTGCCTTTTTTTTGGTTTTTATTATTCAATTTCGGTTTATAACAGCGGCGTATGCTATTTCAGCAATTATTGTGCTATTGGACCAATTAGAGCAGTGAATTATTAAAAATACTTATATACATAATTGGACAGGAGACCGGGTGTTTCAGGCTTCGCTACTCACAGCAATATGGGTAATGAATTTGTAACCCGGCACGGTAGTGTGGTCGCTTTGAAGTATAAATATGCAATTTGCGGGAGTTAATTCCTTTTTATGTACACACTTATTCCTTTTTTCGTAAGACTCGATGGCGACTGTGGGATATATCATTTTACACACGGAATCACACCGAAATAGGCGAGTTTGTGTGGTCGCCTTCTTCCCCCAGTTAAATTATACGCAACATTAAATTTATTGCCATATAGGTTTTTCCTAGACGGTGACCTGAGAAGTCGGCCTTCGGATAAAATACTCAGCTGTGTATTATATTCAGTATTCGGGTCGAAATATCGCGTATAATACGTACATTTTGAAAGAGCGAGGTGCATAAAAAATAATTGCACATCCTGGGGTATGTTACGTATCATAGGATACGAACTGGTGAAGGGAAATCGAGCGTTTAATTCGAACTTCTATCAAGAAACTTCGAGAACTTCTGCACTTAAGACTTTATATATGTACATATGTACAAGTATGTATGTAGATGAATTCACATGGTGCGATTTTGTTTGAGCTCGCGATTCGATTTAAAATGAAAGGCTTATTGCGAAAATTTGTTAATCAATTGCATCACCGACGTGTACGATTAATAAGTAGAAAAAGAGGAAAGAATTTTTAAAAGATAATAATCTTCGTTTATTATTATGAAAGTATCTTAATTAATTAACATACCACACATACATATGTTACATTTACATGTAAGATATAGTAAATGAATATTTAATGCAATATGCGATCACATTATTAATAGCCTGTTACTTACTCTATATAATTGAAATGAAAAGCAAATATAATAAATTAAATTTAAGATATGTTGAGTTATTTGTGCTGAAATATGCCTTTGAAAAAATATTGCTTCGAAAATTAATTTTCTGAAGATGAATATGAAAAGCTTCAATGAGATTGTAATAATATAATTTCAGTAAATTAATTTATCATTAAAATACCCATACTATGTATTAGTCAATGAATAAAATAAAACAAAACAAATTCTAATGCATGGTATTAGACATTAATAGTTATAGCATTAAATTAAACTTTAATTTTTATTTCAGAGACGTACTATTTATATATTGATTTAAGCTTTTAAAAAAAATAGCTTTCATTTTTTGCTCGTTGTGTACATATAATGGTTACATTGAGTAATTGAGTGATTAAAATACACGTTGCGGGTATTTAACATCGATTGCGCAGAGTAGTACAAAGCATAAAACGAATAGAAAGCCGATTATTAATAATATTAAAATATTGTGAAATGTTTAGTCATGTCAATATCTACATAGTTATATTATATGAGAAAAAAATCTAT
The DNA here is from genome assembly GCF_051622035.1 of Arctopsyche grandis. Classification (NCBI taxonomy): domain Eukaryota; kingdom Metazoa; phylum Arthropoda; class Insecta; order Trichoptera; family Hydropsychidae; genus Arctopsyche; species Arctopsyche grandis. The sequence goes on from NC_135362.1 coordinate 21,618,810, forward strand.
TGACGATTGATTTCATACATTCAATAAGGAGCGTCTCGACGTTCAAATCTCCACAGACCAGTTTTATCCAAAAAAAATAAATAATGATCACTAATTTTTCATCGCGGTAATATTTCTTTTTTTCAATACGTAGTCTATATCGCGTAAATATATTATCGAAAGTCTTTATATGGCAGTAAGTTTTAAGAGACGAATTATCAAGATGAGATCATTGTACCGAGAACCGATTGCAGCAAGACTCGTCTGTACATAAATGGTAACTTCTGCGAGAGTCATCGACCGGTTGGTCTGAGGATTTTTTTCGTCTGCAGAAGTGGGTCGATTGTCGACTGAAATGCTAAATGCTACGGTGAAGGCGACACCGATCGCGAGCATTAGCATTTATGAAATATGAAATCATCAATGCACATGTTGCATGCAGGATCATTTATTCTCGGTACGTATGATAAATAAAGCATTTATGGTTCAACCGAAGCGCGTTTTGCGGTTTGCGGGTTATCTTTCGAAGATGGTTATGTTTTCGTCATCTTAGTTGATGACAAACGATAAAATTGGGATGTTCATTGCGGCGACGACTACCTGCTGGTTTTAATCAAAGAAAACCCCGATGTAACCGTTGAACAGAAATTGAATACGACTTATCTCAACGGTTAATCGACACGAACTGTTTGAAACGTGTTAAAGCAAGAAAAATAGGTAAGTTTCACGTTTGAACTTTATGTAAGTACTTAGCTGCAAATCAAGATCCGTTATTGGGTCAGTGACGCAATCAGCGAGGATAGTTTCAATGGAAAGGGTTTCATTTGAACAAAATAATATATGTATTTAATTTTCAGTAACGTTCCCAGAATTAAAAGTATTTATACTGTAAATTAAAGACTTTTTTATATACCATAATATATGTATACCTTAGTGAGCGTAAATTGGAGGAAATTACTCTAACCCATTTATCTGGTAGTCTGCGCTCATCGTTGTTTTCATGATTGATTGTGATTTATGAGTGAAATTTTGATTAACTCTCTTCCATTTGGGCCATACAGGGATGTTTTGTATTTGTAGTTGTTTCTTACATATTAATTGGAACTGGCTGTAGGTGCAAGGCATTTCTTATGCTATATTTTTTATTGATATTTTTACTTTATCTGCTATTATTAAATTATATTTTTTATGTTATGTATGGATGTATTTATGTTTATGTTCAAATTTATTTTTTTATGTATAATTGATTAGTATATTATTTTCGTTATGTATTAATTTATGTTTAATTGTTATTTTGTTTTTTTTTGTGATGTATTTTTTGACCATTGTGGCGCTTTAGGAATTCCTGTTATGCCACAATGGTCTGTTTAGAATAAATAAATAAATAACTAAATATTTATTCAATTATCTGAACATATTTTATGAGGAAGGATATTAGTGTTAAGTGTTTATTTTAAGTGAATAATGGCGTGGATTGAACAAGAGAATGAAGTAAAGACAAAATTGTTAGCACGCTTAATAGTACAGATCCATATTCTGATAGATTGAATCAAAAAAACGGCTCACTACGGTGACGAATAATATCGAGATGATTTAATATTTTTGTGTATATATTTATTTTTTATAATTAATTTATTTTCAAGCTCGTGTACACATTATATACAATTAAAAAAATACGTTTAAAGCGAATGCTTCACATACGAATAGAGTGCTAAAATGTGGTTTTTCTAACGAACACTAGTTGGAAAATTTTCAAGTACATTTTCAGTACAATTTAAAATGTCAAAAGTTTATAGATGTAAATTTTGCGGAGTTTCCTGATGTTTTCAGTTAACTTCGAATAAACATATACATACATATATACACATTTTGTTAAAAAATACATACACAGGTCAACAGACGTGGTAGCCGAGCGCGAGGTTTGATTAAAAATTTTAACGCTTTCACCGCCGAACAAATATACGATATTGCAATGTAAATTATGCGATGCAAAGTAAACTTTTGTTCGTTGAAAAAACAAAAAAAGTACACATGTAGTGCTAATGGAATTTTTCGCGTATTTTTTGACATTATTGCAGCCACGTCGACGTGTGTGAATTAAAAGCTCGCCTTTTGAACAAACTGCGAGCTTTTTTATTTTAAGCTTAAATACTGAAACTTGCACGGTTGTTTTACACCATTGTCATCGTTGTAGTGCACTTAAAAATAATAACTCGTCACTCACCGCGACGACACTCGTCAGTTTATTCTTTAACTAACAAGCGTTAAAAAAAACAATTATAAGCTTCCTCCCTTAGGAAATTTATAAAATATTTGCTAATATAATTCAAAAAGGTGCTCGGCGGGTTATTGCGCAATGATTTTTATTCAATGTGTCGTAAGAATTAATGATCGTTACAAATTGGCACTAAAGGTTTGCAATTAGTTTTATTGAGCTTTTAAACGCAAAGAGATCTAGCGAAAAAAAAAACCGTAACGAGGCAATCAAATTATCTCGGATGCCTCGTCCTGTATTCGAGGTTTTGGAAGAGCAGGAGAGAAAAATGAAATTTTCTCATGATGCAAAATTAATTAAGGCAAGTTTTATTTTCCACCCAATTTATTGAATGTAATTAATGAAGTAAAGCTTCGTTGGATTACAATAGAGTACCTTTTACCTCTTGGCGAAAATCACATTTGCTCAATGCGTACTTTCACTAGTTCTCAGCGGATTTTTTAGAAGCTACCCGATGGCACAATTATTATCTATTACCATGTAAATGGATTCGACAATAATCTTCTTCCAATCTTTTCCATGTAATGAAACATATTATAGTCAAATCTTGTTGTAAACGAATATTGAATGTTCGTCAAATGAAATAAGAAACGGCTTAGTAACTTTTCGCTTATTTAAGAAAATAATTTGCTGTACATATTGGAAAATTTCTTTTAGCGAAATTTGACTCTATTACATATTTTTTTTCCGCGCATTGATTTAAAGCATTTTATTTTGTCTACTTTTTGTAGACAAGCCCAGGAGTCCCCAAACTAAGGCTCGCGAGCCAGAGTATGACTTACGCCACATATTTTCTGGCCTGTAAACAAAATTTTACACAAATCAGAAATTATTAACATAAACCTAAGTAAATTACTAGAACGGTCAAATTTGTTCCGGCAAGGTCTTCCTAGAAAATAAAATATTTGATCGTTATATTGATATTTTAGATCACGATTTTGTCATTTGAATGTGTCCAAACACACATATGATCAATTTATTAAAATTGCACAATTAATTCTCAACCATAATATTTTTGTTCCCGGATTAAATGAGATCATTGTTCTATCGTCTACAGGCTACTATCGAAGTCTGCCCGACTATCGTTAAATTGTATAGTACTATTGCAATTAGGCGAAAATTGTAGGAAAACAGCAATTCGAGTTAGAGTTGCATTGTTCAGGGCTGTGCCTCTGCAGGCGACTAGGGCGAGGGTGGCACCGTTCCGGTGCAGATTCTATCGGTACCCATTGTCCCGTTATCAGCACCCAACCACCCACAATGGACCACCCCACTAGCTCCCCCCCTCGAATACCCTCTCCTGTCTTACGTACCCGCTTTATATTCCCTTCCCAGTCCGCCTTATTGTTCCCCAAAAAAATACATTACTCGGTGTAATTGCGTCTCATTAATAAAGCCGCCCCCGCCACATTGCGCAATCCTTGGGCGGCTGCATTAATCTGCCCGCCCTAATTATTATTGTCTGTGTATGCGTATACGAGCGTCTATTTCACGTCGACACTTTTAATAAGGAAGCCACCCTCAATATAAATGACCTCCGTGTGTATTATAATTATTGTAATTTTCACGCTCCATATATAAGGTTATCTAATTATTATAAGCTACAGCACTGGTTCAGCATAATGACTGAAAGTTTCATGATTTAAATCATGCTTTTAGATTTATGTACTGAAACTACATATATGTATGTATATTACTAAGGCTGTTAGATAACACGATTTGGCATTAAGTGTACCTGTGCCTACATAAATATATATGCATATGTACAAATGCCGTGCCGTGATTGGACTAGGCTAGTCCTATAAAATCTTTTACCTAAAATTAAAAATATATATATCAGCAATTCAATTACAATAAATTTAAATACATGTCTGTATTGATTTTGTTCACTAGAATTAGCGAAGTTCAGAACCCGGAATTGGGTTTAACTGAGGTAGTGATATTGGTAGTAGATTGTTATGGAATGGTCCGCCGCGTCATTCACTTGCACGGACTTGCTGTCTTAATTCTGTTCTTCGCGGTCCTGGCAAATTGTTATGTATGATAAAACATTTTTTAATTTTCTATTTTCTACAAGCATTTATAGATTTTTCACTATATATATTCAGATATAAAACATCACTGTGGACTATTTCTTATTGTTAAAATAACACATATTTACACAGAACTTCTTGAGTGCAAATATGTATAGCAAGGGACTCGGCTCACGAAATGATTCTTTATGAAAAAATCACGAGGTCTTGGAGTGTTTAATTCCCGATCGGTTGTTCGACAAATTATTCAGAAGATAAATAATTTTGAAGACAGAAAATATGTTATTAAGAAAGGTAGGCTACTTATGATATTTTAACTGGCACAAAAATGAAAAATTATACTCATCACTTTCAGACAGATTATTATAATTTAAAAATTAAAAAAAATATTTTTTGACTATACCTGTTTTAAAAGTCACGGCACTCCACTGATATGTACATACATGTATTATATAAAGTGTCTATATATGTTTATAAAATTTAATATTATACATACGTATATGTATAATTTGAGTAGATTTATTGAACAATTTAATTCTCTTTAATTTAACTATTATGTATATAATGTGTAGAATTCGTTTTAATTCATGAGTAAGGATTTGGTCTGAAGAATTTGTTCCGTCCAGTATGCTGGGGATTTATCTCTTTTCCGGTTATTAACTCTCATTATATTATATAGTTTATTATCTTTTGGTTTGTTTGATTTTTAAGTTTTTAATTGACGAGAGATTCAAATTTAGTGGAGGATATCCAATTATTCACGGTTTAAATGAGCGGTGCTGCACAATACACACCGTATAAACGATATGTCTCAATTATTTTTACAAGAAGATAGCAACTAAGTTGCATCGGCACGTGTGAATGTCCATTAAAAAACCTGCATTTTGATGCATACTTGTTTTACTATCTCGTACAAGTATAGATGCAAATATAGGAACTGCTTTGAAGAATGTCGACTTGTTGAAATACGGCTAGTGTGTCGACTAGCATGACCGCTTTTGGAAGTCGTCTTCTAAAGGCTGACGATTGTCTCCGTCTCAATTTTCCTAATCGGGACCAATTGAGTGTCTTAATTACTTATTTATGCGTCCACTATGAATGGATATTAACGTTTGCGGATGCGTGGAGTTAAGCATTAGGTGCAAGTACCGACATTGAGCTAAATTGTTGCATTCGCTATTTACATTTTCGCACGAAGTGGCGAGAAATAGTATAGATATTGAGTAAATATTGACAATATGTTGACCCAGTTAGATGTTGGTGGTTTGAGTCTTGCCGATATTTGATATGCGGTCGTCAAATAGTGCAAGTGTAACTTTAGAAGCCGCAGCTCAGACCATGGCTAACCATGGCGCCTAACCATGTATGCGTGGCGGCGCCGGGCGCCTTTTGTTTTTACTGCGTATTCAATTGTATACCGACAATTGTATATTACATATAAAATAGAACAGGGTTGCTCACATATTTTCGTTAGTAAAATACATCCATCCCCAGTAGATATAATCTACGACAAACCGCGTTACAAAAGTCACGAAGGCAAAAAATGTTGGCTTTGGTATAATTATCACTATATTTTCCACTTTATAAGTGTTTAAGTAAATTTATGTTTTTTGTTTCATCTTTTGAAATATATAAATGAATGTCATGAATGGTCAGTCGAATAGGGCTAATGTCATAGGATTATGCTCAGCTTATGACTAAAAATATCTAAAATCATACAGGTTTTTTAAAATACATCTGGGTTTGAGAGAACAGCAGTATTCAGAAGTGAATCAAAGACAACAATAATTTTATTATAATATAATTATTTCATTAGAAAACTTGGTCAAAATTCTGTAATTTGGATATATCATCGAGACCTGAAGTTTTCTTCACTGAAATATTTAAAGAAAAAAGTTTACCATTGGTGGATTATGTAAATTGAATGTCTACTAATTTTTATTTTACTATAGATGGATTGAGTTCGAAATTATAGACATCCCTAATGTATTATAGAATAAATAAACAAATGCGTTTTATAAACTATACGTAGGTATTCAGTGTTTATATGAAACTTTACGGTTATATACTGTGAAAAGCTCAAACCATGTTAAATAAACGAAATCGGATATAATAGCGTGACGTTTAGGCGCGATTGAATCAGTCGAAATTTAAAACTATTGGTACCAATAATTTCGTCAAATGATTCAATTATGCAAATTTATTTAAAGCATCGGTTTGGTTTTCGGTCGCAGGCGGCTATTTTTAACATCGATGATACAGCATTATAATGCGACCGATCGCTCATTCGAACGACCAGATATGAGCGAACAATTCAAACAAAATTTGCCAGATTAAATAATGTGTCGGTCATGCGTTGGTAGATTTGCGTATTTGCGGGCAAGCTTGGAGTTTGTTAGTACAAACCGGCTGAAAGGTGATATGTTGGGAAATCGGATGTAATTATAACCGATGTTGAACACTTCTAGCGTTAACTGCATTATGTTTCACAATCAATTGACGATGGGATAAAAAACATGATCATTATGGACCAGCAAAAAGAAAACATTTAAAATGGCGCTATGATAAATATACTTCTACTCGATTCTACTCGTTGATAAATATTATATTTTGTTACGTGATTTTCCAGTTGATTATAGTCATACACATCGTTTTAAATATTGACTTAAGCGTAATTTTAAACAAACAGAATATATTTACATATGTATATATATGCAGGTATCAAGTGCACACACTCGTATGCAAATTTAAATATTGAAAAAAAAAATGCTATGATATTATATTTCAGCTTCCAAGCACATTTGAGTGATAAGTCAAATATGATATCGGTGAACAGACGGTTTGTGAAAGAGATGGCTACATACGTAATGGCATAGTAAACGAGATCTTGGTGAACAGACGGGGTGAGAAAGAGATGGCCGTATACGTAATGCCTGGAGCGCATCCTCGGTTTACGGAAAATCTGTGAACGAGTTGTCTTGTCACCGTCGAATATATATTTGTAGCTTTGTCTCCACTTGTTCATTTTTCGTGCAGCTCAAATCGCATGCGTTGTCGTACAAAGTACATGCGTGAATACATGCGCTCTAAAGTTGAACAGACGTGTTTTAACAAAACAAATATAATATGACCCCGAGGCAGTGAAGAAAAAAATTAAATGGCTTCGGTCATATTATTGTAAAGTCAAAACAAAATTAATAAACAAAAAGATTGGCGCTGGAATTGATGAAACATTGATTTTCAGTCAACTGTATTGAACAAGTGTAAATGGTTGATTGCATGCGTCACGCATACACCGTAAGGCATGCATCATGTTGAAATTAAAATTGAAAGTGAACGCTGAAGACGAAAATGACTAAGTGGAGACATACATACATAGGTTTTGAAAGAGAAGGTATGATTTTTTAAGCCAAACATTAGCAGCATAGTAAAAAATATTTGTATATGTAATAGTAAGAGTATATAGTACATATTTATTTATTTTTAATATACAAGTATACCACAGTGTCTTTACAGGTCACCCCAATATGACACTGTGGCCAGAAGTATAAAATATGTATGTATATACTGATTATTTCAGTTTATATGTATTTATACATACATATGTACCTACATATGTATGTTCAACCCTAGAAGAAAATAATGATTCAAATTTTGAAATATTTTAAGTTGGAAAAACTAATAATGAATGTTTTGATAAACAAATAAGGAAAATGAGATGTTAAACAGACACAGAATAAAAATTTCTATGAATTGATAAGAATTTAAGGATAACATTATAATTAAAATTTGTAATATACTTATTATGACTTGTATAAATAATTGTTGCTAATACAAAAATCAGCGGAAAAATTAAAAGTAATAATTTGTCCATAAATATAGGCATTATTTAGATATATTATGTATATTTGCGTATCTGAGTGTTGTTTTTACGTGTCATATTATATATCGTTGTCTCAATCCTTCCGTAGGCGTAGTCTATATAAATTGGTTGCAGTAATGAGGTTAACCGGATGACGTGCACTTTGATGTGGAACCCTTCCTGCCATTTTGGGTGGTAAATTGGCATGTGATTGGACTGAAGTGGACTGCGACCGAGAAAGGGATGGGAATCGAGTTCAGACCACGACTGCATAAATAAACACGAAACGATGCCGATAATAGATATTACGTAGAGGAGTTATCGCTACCGGGGATCGATTTATGACCGCCAGCCAGTAGGGAGGTATTTCTAACCACCCCTCATGCAGAGCAACGTAAAGTTTCGACCGCCACCCTTAAGCGCGTCCCGGTTCGGAGGTCTTTGTCTTCGTAGTTGATTTTTTCTCGGTATCGCCAAAAAAAATAGTGATTTTTTTCGCGTTATAGTTCGAAGAGCGAAGTTTTCGCATCAGCCGCCGGACGTTTCCCGGGAAAACTGCGAGAAAACGTGATTTATTCATGGATGTTTTCGCGCGGAACTGTGTTACAGAGTTTGCCGTCGCGTTAAATTTCATCAAAAAGTTTTTATTTCATATCTGCCGGAAATTTATTTTTAGAACAGTCAGTAGTATATAATATAATTATAAAGTTAAATTGATAGCATTAAATACGCTCAGATGGCGGATTAATTTATATAGCGGAGACGCTTCAAACCGTGCAAAACGTCGAAAAAAAAAAATTACGACTCGAAGAAGAAACATATGGATATGGTAGACTGCGGCCAGACTACGAAATGTACTAACCGTTACAAAAAGGTAACGGTTACACAGCGTGACGGTCCAACTCTTGCGGTGGACAGTGAAGAAAATGTAGGGACAGTTTAGAGCTGCTGGTGGCTAGACCGAGAAAACTTGTACATCTTTATTTATCTACGAGTGTGTTTTACTATGTGGTAAAATTACAGCTTCACAATGTTTTATTTTTCAATATAAAATAAACTTATACATGTAAGTACTTATGAATAAGGAATCAGAAAGATCTTTAATTAAAAGTTTAATTAAATGTATTAGGGGAAAATTTAATTGCGCATCTATCGTAAGCATTTCATAAAATTTGTGTGAATTAAAAAATATTTTATATCATTTAAAAATATAAAATAATTTCTCATATATTAAAAAAAACAGCAATAGAAATAAAAATTATAATTAGATTATAAAACAAAAGAACACATGAAAGTTCTTATGTTCCTTAAATATTATATAATATTTGCAGACTTAAAAAATAAAATTAGCAATAAGACTAAAAACCTTTAATAAATAATAAAAAACTTTCATTTGAAAAATTACAAATAAATTGTTTTAATTGGGTCAGTAATATTAAACTACTTTCACAACAGAAAAAATATAAAGCAACCTAAAATGAATGAAATGCGCATTAACGCTGAGCTAATGCTAAAGGATAGGCAAAGTCTCAACCAACAACCGTCCAAGTTGGCCCACTCTGAATAATACGTGTTTAATTTTACCTTTAACTGCGCACTTATTAATTCTTAAATGTTTAATAATGCAAATAAAACATTGCTCAATGTAACATTCTTTATTTAACAGAAATATATTTATGTAATGCGCAATTTCTTTTATGTATTCTAATGCGCAAATGGTTCGTTATAAATAGCAAAGCTATTTTTTTTAAATGCACCGTTATATCGTATTACATATATAATCGTAATAATCATTCTATAATCGTTCTATGTATGCTATATTTTTTATTTATTACAAATATATAATGTCTATATTAAATTTTGTATAAAATGTATAATGGAAGTAATTTATAATTCAGCAATAAAACATGTCAGCAATGGCAATGTGCACTTAGATAGAATCACATAAATAACTAATAACAATGTAGTGAGTCGAGTTGGTTATTTAGCGTACTGAAAATTGTAGTTAGTGTACACTTGTTTTGAGAATGCGGCGTACAGCAAAGTTCAAAGCCCAGAGATTAATTACTAAAGTTTTTAATCTCGAACGCGAAAGATTTTTCTAAATGCTGTTTTTTTTTAAGAGCAATAAAATTAACGGAGACAAATTTGTAAAGCACAAAATGAAACGTTCGAAAGTCGACACTATCAAAAGGAGATTTATGTTTTCGAATTTTCGCGGAATCGGGTCAAATTTTGGCACGCGCCTAATTTATCGGATTTTCAAAAACTTTCTCATATTTCTGCGGGCCGCCCATAAGTTAGATTAAGTGACTTGGGGAAGATTTGAATTTGTTTGAAAAGAGTAAGCACGAAATAAAATAAATTATCTACCCCTTTTCCGTTTCCCATCCCCCGCTAGCTGGGGGTAGTGAGCGTGCACGTTCCAACGTACAATAGTAAATTATACAATTTAAATTTCCTATACGTTGCGGATATTGTAACGAGTTAGGTATTATTATTTGTGCAAATTTATTCGGAATAATCTTGCGGAGTTTCGTAACGCCAAAATCTATTCGAAATGTATTCTAAAGTGTTATTTATAATATTCAAACACGCGAAATTACTGAACTCGCCCATTATTCAGGGAATATCAATTATTAAATTGGGTGAATATTTCTCTCGGTGAAAATTACTCAATATTGTTCGACTAATACATATATTGACTCGCAATTTGATTATTAAATTAACATAATCAATATTATATAATTATTGAGAAAGGTATATTATTAATATTTAAAGAATATATGTATGTAGGTATAAACGAGTTTTATTAAAAATACGCTGAAAATTAATTCCCCTAAGTTGAATATTTGAAGGATTATAAGGGAGAATGTATACTTATTTTTAATTTACAAAATCAAAAGGTCATATCTTTCATGCCATGTAAAATTAATTATATTTGCAAGCAGGTGGAAGTAGCATAAAAATAATTTCCGCCGTATCCCTAAAGAGTATCCTGAAAATGGATACGGCTTTTAAACATAATCATATTCGATAAAATTTTTAATGCTATAACCTTTAAATTTGCAATAAAATATAATTGGTAAAATGCATAAAAATTCTCAAGATATTCGTTTAAAAAAATATATAATTTTCATACTTTTAGTAATGAAACTGTGCAGGGAAAGTCACCAACTCGATAGACACTAACCTGAAACAAACAAAAAATGGAATTAGAATCAAAACAATTTAAATCAGATAATATTCAGAGATTTCGTGTGCAGATTTGAATCAATGCCAGCTTTGAAATTGAACGCGATAATTGCAAATAATTTTATTCGTATCAGTCTCCCGATATCGCAAACGAACCACTTTCTAAAGCATTCCTCTTTTGTAATGAATTTTTAATGTAACGAATACAACGACAAGTGATAAATTATTCAAAATTAGCATATCGAAAGAACCACCGAATCTACATTAAAATTGAAACGTCGCTTGCTAATTTTATTCGCAATCGGTGAAACTTTTGGGTCGTTTAAACAGATATCCGTAATTTAGTCGTTTCGCACCATACCTAAAATATAAAATACATCCATTCATTATGCGTAAGATCGAAAAATACGACTGGATCTATTAATTCACGCGTGGGAATATTAATGAATTCAAATACACGTGCGTATGCGAATACATTATTAAATTTAATTAATCGCTTCACGTTTGGCACCTTTGTAAAACGGGTCATCCGGTTCAAGCCCTCTGAGGTCGTTGGTAAATTTTCAGTGTTAGATTGCGGTGGTGGTATTGAAGCTGGAGGGGTTTGGAAATCCCTGTTGTGAATAATTGAACGTTCGGTGTTGTTGCTGGGCAACAGGGTGTTCCGCAAGTCGGTTTACGGTCAGTAGGCGCGCTCCAAACCAGACACCTTTTTACAGAGCTGTCTGTCCTACAGACCGAGACGAGACCAGTTCAAATAGTCAGACCAACCCCTTTGATGCAGTTTTAAATTGCATTTTAAATTTTTTAAATTCTGCTTACAGAAGTATGTACATAATATGAATTAAAAATATAATCAATTTATTAAATTTTCAAATTGTCTTTGTATACATACATACATATGTATGTAGATGTAAACATGTTTTCACTACTAAAAGATTAATTCTACATATCCGTTTTATATTGATTTGTATTTTTTACAAAATATTAAAGACCACTTAATATGATGACGAGAAATTGCATCGAAAAGTTTGAGATTGGAATACAAGCATGGTCAAAATGGGAACAATATAGTAAATACAATAATACATACATGAAGTGTTTATATAGATTTGTACTATTTATATATGTAGGAGATATTATTTTTAATCGATTTTATTGTTCGGTAAACTTTTCATTTCGATTATGTTATATTTGAGATTGAATAAAAAAATAAAAAAAAAGAAGACACATATAAGAGGAGGTATCATTTCCGGTCAACTTAAAAATTTACATCGTATCAGTAACCGATACTAAGTTTCAGTTCGATAGGGCTAACGGTGTTTAAAAAATCACCAAAATTCACGAAATCAAATCACAGAATCACCAAAATTCAAATTCCAAAGACATACAGTAACAGACACACACAAACACATACTCACACATTTTTGTATTAGATCATGAATCGTGATCATGATCACGCGATCAGTGATCGATTCTGAGTTCGAATCAGTCAAAATGTCGAGTTAGAATTTTTGCATGATTAAAAAACTTAATCTATTGTTACTATGTACCTACATAGATAAAGTAATAAATTTATAATATAATAAACTAATATTATATACATACATAGTTCGGTATTGGAAAAAAAATTTATCAATAGTTAGATGTGATATTCTAGTTCTAACGATGATAGAAAAATAATATATTTTATTATATTATACGATACATATATTCCAGTGTTTGTATGTAGGTCTATAATGTATGGAAATATAGCTATACTGTATGATAAAACATATTCATGTTTTGGCGTAAAAGTCGACCATCGCACAACAATAAAATTTTTGGCCATAAAATCGCCCTTCGCGATGTTGTATATTTTATACATATGTGTATACAGGGCGATTCAGATGATGACTCAATTTTTACTTTATTTTATTAGCAACGTAAAAATCGTCGTCACTTTTCCAAAGAAAAGTTTTGATCTGCACAAACGTATTATGTAATAAATGCCGATCGTTTTGTTATCGTTGGTGTGGATTACAGCGCGATGTTAAAAAATAAAGATAAGGCATTTAGTAATCAAGGGTATTGTGTATAAAATAATGCCAGTTCACTGAAAGATAACAATGCAAGCTGACGAGATAACAATGCAGCTATGTACATATGTATGTTCAATAAATTCGATAAGGTCCCAGGGGGGATTTTAATGCATCGCAACCTCATTTATGGTAAATATCCTATTTGAAATATTTACTTGATTCACAGACTCTTTGTGTATATTCTATCAAAACATATGGTGGGTTAATAACTTACAGAGAACACACAGTTTGAACACTTGTGAGTCATAACTCAATTAATAGTTTTGAATTTAGGCTCTTGAAATTTCAAAGGACAATTATGAGGTTTTAGATAATTTCAAAACTAATGTGTGTATGTTTGTATGTATGAATGTATGTATTAACAAATTGTAAATTTAATTGAAATTGAAATTGAAAAAATTGTTAAAACATCAACATGTTTTCTTAGTGTATAGTATAATATACATATGTATAGGTTCGGTGACAATTTTGCACATAGCGATCTCACACACGTCACGAAAATTTCAAACATGGAATATCTGGCACTCGAAAATTCCATCCATCGAAATTCACCCATGCGAACTATCACGCTAACGAGAATTCGAGTGCCAGATATTCCGTATTCATGATTTTCGTGGCAACGTTGTGTACAAGATCGCCATGTGCGAAATAATCCGTTTAATGTATGTACATATATGTACATGTTCACAAATGAATCTCGCACTTACATTTTATTTTATATTTTACATAGTAAATATGCAATAAGGATATAATTTTGAAATTTTATTTTTTAAATTAAATTAAAAAAAATTTATTGAATAAAATAAGTAAATAATGCATCCAAACTTATGTATCTGAACGTACATAAATATAATAGATATAAAGAACGCAGAGTTATGAAGTCGTAAATATTAAGTGACTCATCTTTTTAATATTTTCTTTATGAGTATGTGTCAACTAGAGTCACCAATTTTGCTGACGTAAATCCACTAATAAATTGAAATTTAATGATTACTGACTTATTTCATTAATGCACGTATTTTGATGTGTTGTGTAGCCAAAACCGATTGTTTTCTCATACTTTTTTAGTGATTTGTTTGTGTGTGAAATTCATACACATACACTATGAATGTACTTACGTTTTACTTATATCTATTTCATTACCAATAGTTCAATAAATTGGGTTACATGTCAATGTGATTTTTAGTGGCTTAGTGATTTTCTTAATTCCTTTAATTTTTTATGTTTTGAAAATGGCTATTATTTTTATCACTAATAATTTTATACGTTAGCAAGAAGAGTCGATCTTATTTAAATCGTTCAAATTGGAGCCGGAGTTTGGAGTCGGAGTCGGAATCAAATCATAAGATAAAGTCGGATTAGATAAATTTTGAACCGATTTCACAGCCCTGGTAGTACATACAGTACGCACGTTCACGTTTTGAGGCCGATAATATGATCCCAAAACCGTATAATCTACTGTTTAAAATACTGGTTGAATCAGATATTAAAAAATAAGTATGTAAAACTTGGCGTAGCTTCATTAAATGGATTTTTCATTCGAAACGAAAAGTCAACCCTCCCACAATGCACTAGATCTGTTCTATAAGAAAACTGAAAAAAAGTAAGAAGGGTAATGGAAAATAATGAAATTGGAAAAAGCATGATATAACGCCTTTCTACATTTTCACTTCTTATTTTATTTTCCAACAGTTTTATGCCTTTTTGGCATAAAACCCGGCAATCTTTATAAATATGTACATACATACATATGTATATATGTACATACATAGATTTATAAGCATAAGTCAAGTTCAGATCTGAAAATCCCCTCTGGAGAAAGTCTGAAATGGCAGTCAGTAATAAAATATTTAGGAATAACGTTGGATAAAAGAATGAGATGGGCACCTCACATTGAGGGAGCGAAATGCAAGGCGATGCGGGGTATATCCTCAATATACCCAATATTTAATCGCCATAGTTCTTTATCAACTCAAAATAAAATAAAATTATATCGCGCCCTCATATTACCATTATTAACCTATGCTTCACCTGTATGGAATAACGCCTCGAATACTAACCTTTCCAAGCTCCAAGTAATACAAAATAAATCCCTAAAAATAATTTATAATACACCCATATATACTAACTTGAAAAAACTGCACGCCATATATAATATTCCGTTTGTTACAGACATTACTAACAAACTAACCAGTAGATTCTATGACAGAATCACTAATAACACACTTATGAAGAGTCTAGGTGATACAACAAAATGTCTATACCCTTCAGGTATAAACACAGATTACCTAAACAAAATCTGCTTTAGGTCATCGACTTTAGAGAGTCTTTAATTAATATTATGTGTTAGATGTATTATGAGCATTTATAAGAATTATTAATAAGTTTTTGAGCTCTTTTTCCTATTATGCTGTACATTAACATTAGAATAATATAATACTAAGATTACTAACAAAATTAAATTAAAATTGTAAAATAGAAAATGATCAGTAGATCAGTAGCTATTAAAATAGATATAAGATGTATTGTGAACATAATTTAGTAATAATAAAAAGCATTTAAAAAACAAAAATCAAAATTTTTCTTATACAATTTGCAGTGTACTTTTTTATGCTGTAAATAAACCATTAATTCGTAGCATTTCCTAGCACTATCCTAGCATTTCCTCTACAATTTTTCTCACCCATGTGTTCTTGTTTCGATTCCACCTTAAGGATATTTTCCCCTCGAATAATTTTTCCGATCGTTTGACGAACCTCGAATCATTCTGTATATAGCAAAAAGAGTATTAAAGTAGGTTCAGGGATAGAATGAATAGTTAAAGCGGTATTGGTGTTCCGGGTTCAGTTTTGTTTATGCGCGCATAGAGAGTGCGAGAGGGAGAGGGAGAAAGCGGGTAAATCGGAATTCGCTGTAAGTACCGGGTGTTCCGCAGGAGCGGCTCCAGGGGCGTTTAATTATTTCTGCGGGGAGCGATGGAAAAATGCCCGGCATGCGGCAATTATTCGCCCGCGATCTTCCTTACGGGGGGGTGAGAGGCTCGCCTGCAAATGGAAAGGTAGCCGACGGCGAATAATACACCAGCGATCGGAAACCATTCCCATCCAACTTCGTTGATTATACATTTCATTTCATACAAATGTTGTCCATTGTATGTAATTAAATAGTTTAAAATGTTATCGCGACTCGGAATATTCTTTGCCACGCATGACGCAAGTATTTGTATGCGAGTGTAATGTGCATACATGTGAACATATTTCAATGTGAAGTCACAGCTGGGGTAATATGATCTAATAGAGCGGTATTGTTTCATCATCGCCCTTTCACTATCTACAATTTATTGCCGGGTGATGACTTTTTTGTGATCTGTAAATGTCACAAACATTTTGCACATTTCCTTTAGATAATTTACATACGTATTATGTATTATATATTATTTTGGGTGACATTTAAGAACTTTTTTTAGCGTATATCCTATTCTCTGTTATGTTCATTTATTTTCAGTTTAATAAAAGCATTTATACTCTATGTAATTCCAAACCTGCCTATCTCAGATCAATTGTATGTTCTATTAAAAAAATATATGTACATGTATACATACATCGTTATTCCTATCGAGCTGAAACTTAAGTAGTACACAAGAGAATCAAGGTTTTTTATGTATTTCTCAGAAAAAGCTTTTGGCGTAATGAACTGAAATTTGATGTCTAGAAGTTTAAGCTTAATACCAAGTAATATATACAATTATATAACTTGTAATCCTTGAATAAATGGGATGAAAAAAAATCATTGAATTTAATAAACCGGAAGTGGGATTTTTTCACACCACTGAACGTATCAAGCTGAAAATCTATATTTGTATTGTTTGTGTACGAACTTAGAATTGATAA
Organism: Arctopsyche grandis; assembly: GCF_051622035.1. Lineage (NCBI taxonomy): Eukaryota > Metazoa > Arthropoda > Insecta > Trichoptera > Hydropsychidae > Arctopsyche > Arctopsyche grandis. Next base: position 21,636,125 of record NC_135362.1, read on the forward strand.
GGGTTGGGTTAGAATTCATATTTTACAATATTTCATTATTTAAATTTGACCTTTTAAATTATTTCTATTTTCTTGACATTTTTAAATTTTTGTAATTGAAAAATTTTGAATAAAATCCTACAACCAAAAGTAGTACTTTTGTCTTGTGTAAGTTTTCCATTGAAAATTTATATTGAAAATGCTGTCATAGCCGGTGTGTGTGAGCGTCTATGTACATATGATTCATTATCGGATTTTGTTTTATTTACTTCTTATATTCTTAAAATACCATAAAATCGTGGGTTGGTCACATCCAATTTTTTTGAATTAAAAAGTCACAAGGATCAAATTTTGTAAAAGACTATCACTACAACCAAGTTAAATACGTTTAAAAAATTCAGTATGCCAACTTGCATTTTAATAACCAATTTTTTAGCAGCGTTAACAATGTTCAAAGCTCACAGTCTTCTAGATTTTTTTGCATATAAATTTTGGCACGCATCTTTAAAGCCGTCCTGTCTACAAACTAAGGATTTTAATATACGATTTATTAGGATGGGGTTTTTGGCTTCATTTGGGGGTCTTGCCGAGTAATTTCTGGAGGTCACACCTTAAAACTTAAGGCAAACATTCAAATCGTTCAAATTTAAATTCTCGACCGCTGCCCCTTGCTGTGGTTCTTCGAAGCCCTCTCGAAAGGTGGAGAGGAATTTCCAAGTACATAATTCACAATTTAAATTAAGAGACGGTTATCGACGCCTGCCCGTGTTTAATAAGAAACCAATGAACGTTCAAGTCTGGGTTGGTAAAATGTGCCCCAGTGAGGCCGATATCCTGTTGTGGCTCTCTCTCCATCCCCTTCTCAGTGGCCAGATGACGGTGGCTTTTGCCGGCAAAGTCTACCCACACTAAGATGATGAACTGCGACCAATAATGAACATCAACTCTTTTATAAATGAACCACAATGCGATCGCTTTGTTCGAGTGTCCCTTGTGCCGCCCTAAAACCGACTCACCCCCAGTATCTCTTCTTTTAATGACGGGTTGCCTGATAATTTTCACCATTCCATTGGTCTTTTTGGAATCCGTTTAAATTGTGCGCAAATGTTGGCATTCAATTGAGCGTTTTTAAATGAATGTAAATTACTAGTGTCGGACGTACATAGTTAATACCTTTGGACTGTTCAATTGGCGTTTAACTATTCGCATAACAAAGCGTGTAAGTTTATTTGTAAAATGCAGTAGTTGCGATGAATTTGTGACTTAATGTGAAATATCGTTGTTTTGATTGAAAATGCGTTATGCAAATACTAGAATTTTGGATATAATTGGAAATTAAAAATTCACTTTTAATACGAATCGATCTTAGAAATATAATAAGATTTTTCACAAATATATTTCTTACATAATTTTACTATTAGTGTAAAATCCTAAAGTGTATCGTCATTTATCTATATCTACTATAATTTGAGAATTTTTGTCCTCGGGCCAAAGAATTTAAAAAATCTACTATAGTCTAAAAATTGCTTGAGCTTCCCTTTTTTATTAAACCAAATTATGTTTATTATATTTTTATTAGTGGGTCAACTAACTAACAAAATACCTAGCTCTGCTTGAGTTAAAAAAATAGCATTAATAATTTAGTCAGAACAAATATTTAACAGAAACCGTAAAGTCTGGAAGCTAATTAAACATTTTTTAAATTCCTGAAATTTTGGAACTAAATAAAAGTTAGCATTGACTATATGTATATGTTAAACATCGTTCATAAATGGAAAAACTTATAATGTTAAAGACATTAAGAGGCGGCTTATACACAAAATTGAGAATGTTATACGAATAAGAAGCGTTTGGAAATTAAATGGATGAATGTGAATAATCTGTTAAAAAATAATGTGAAAATACATATTTGATGATTTGTACCAACAATGTGTACGATAATACAAGTTGTCACCCGTTGGATCAACAAAATTGCCTTCAAGAGCAATCCTTAAAACTCCTAGCACAGCATTATACATACATACATATTTGATTCGCATCACAGAATTGAGACGGAGGTAAAGGGAAGAAGTTTCATCGCACGTCAAAATAACTTTTATGAAGTTCAGCACCGAACGGTCGAATTTGTCCAATGATGTGGTTAAGTGACCAAGCGTGCAAAAAAGCGTCGCTTTCGCGCGATGCAAGTTGACGTTTATTAGCGCACCTCGTGTGCACCCCCCGGGGCCGTGAGGGTGTCTAAATATAATTTAAGTGCATTTCGGTGGGCGGTGGGTGGGCGGTTGCGGGTAGCAGTCGTGAAGAGGCAGGCAGACACGGCGTCTGCTAACAGCCGCATATAAATCAGGGTGAGTTGTGGCACGTTATTAACATTACGGTGCAGTATCTGGCTCTTGCTCTCTCCCGTTCGAGATAATAGAACCTGCCCTTCAGTCCCACGTCAGCCCTTACGGCCAACTTCCATTGTTCTCGTCATCGCGTCACCGCTGTCTAAAACGCTCAACATCGCGTTACATATTTACAAAGAAGAATCACCGGACGACCGACATCCATTTATACATAATTCCCTCTCCAATTAGCCGAGAGTAAGCCTAAGTGCTTGTGGGCTATCCAATTCGCTCATCCTGAATATTTGTGGACTTTTCAGATAAAACTACACAACTTATTTGATGGATTTTTGAAAATTTGAAACTTTTCCCAATACAAATAAAACAAACTAGTTGGAAGCTGAACTCAGGGTTGGGAAAACTCAATTATTTAACAGTTATTGTCATTGAGGTGACTGACAACTGAATTTCCAAGCAAATGAACCGTAATACTTCGACAAACACGACTTTATGGATGTGTTTGAGTTATTAATGGTTTATTCCATTCCTATTGCAATTCCAGATTTCTTCACAAAGATCGTTTTGTTTCCTTAAAATCTAGGAGGAAAATTTATGGCTTATGCTATTTTTTTAAGCTTATGAATAATATAATTGATAGTCCTTATTTATCAAGTAAGATCCTATTCCAATGAATCAGATCCCGTCGCAATTCTTCATTATTTCATATTAATCCGTGTTCTACCAACTATTCCTGTAATTACTTTTTATCTTGCTCTTCTTTTAACAATATTCCCTCTCATATTGATCCTTTTTGCTTTCAATTTTTATTGTTTGATCATTTTTCTTAGTAATACATATGTATGTATATATGTACATACATACATATCCCATATATTAGATTATTCAATACTTTTTTATTTAATTTTTTTCATTGTTGTTATTAACCTTTAGAATTTTTTTTGGTGCCAGTGTTATACCTATACATATGTATACATTTAATGTTGTTTGTTTCTGTTTTTAAAAATAAATATATTACCAAAGAGAGTGAAAATATATAAGAGGCTTGTAAAAAAAGAGTATTATCGAAAACAATATATTTACAAAAAAAATATATCACAATTAGTGACACGTTATTGAAAATTTCCAATTTTTTTTAAACGTTTTAATGGGTTTACTTATACCGAAATAATCGCGCAAACATTTTGTACTGAGATAAACCACACCGCAAGTTAACCACAATTCGAACACCGTATCAAAATTTACATAATGGATAATTTATGGAATATTGGAATAGAGGAGGATTTAATGTAATTTTTCCTCTCGCAAGTTATTTTAAAAATGACTAAGGGAATTAAGGGGGGAAGTACTACTTCATTTTGGGGCGCTAGCTTTTACAGACAGTGGGTAAGTAGGTGGCTTGCTATATACGCTATATACCCCATTACGGTAGCTGCGATCGCTAAATAAGCTCGCCGCTGTGCTGTCTTCATATTTCATTCTAATTTTCTTTTATGGGTTTTGTTTCTGTTAAAATTCGCATGATTTGTGCTCGGAGAGCGAGCTCCTCACATTCGCACACTTTGGCACACGGTTTTTGGCTAGCCCCGAAGATCTGATAACGCTTAAATTAAAAAAAAGGCTATATAAATTACGCACGCGACATTGTTTAGTCAACACTGCGACCGTTAGCTTATTTTTATTACAAATATGAGCCAAATGATAAAATACGCACATTCTGAAATGGCGATTTTGCGATTACAACGGGAAAAGTGACTTCACTGAAAGCATTGTATTTGTTACATATTATACGCAATATGGGATTTTTTGAAAGATTTCATCACTCAAATTAACAAAATAAAAATCAGTTTAAGCGTTATAATGGTTTTACATAATGTATAAAATAAATATTTGAAGAAAATTGCCTTTTTCTATTTTTACACAATATCGTTATCGTTTAACGTCTCCCGAGGGCAAAATGTTTTCTTTGTTCAAGTTTATGCGATTAAAAAAAACATTTAAGATAATTAAAACGGAAAATAAATGATCATGTCAGGATATTTAGTCATGCAATTTTATTCCGAACTATTATGGTTTTAAAAATAATCATGCATAATTATTATTAACAATAATCATAATGCTTAAAAGTTGAAGGAAATTTTATTCCGATTCAGATTACATCACGGAAAAAATCTTAATTCAAAAGATGCAAGCTTTTAATAAACAGAAAATGATTTTTGTGCTCACATTGCATTTAATATTCTAGGTAGAACTGAACGAGATGGTATCAAATATTCTTGATTTAAACCAAGAATTTAGTCAACATCAAACGTAAAGCCGGGAGAGAGCTGAATGTATTAAATATTTATAAAGTTCCGAGTTAACGAGTTTCGCGGGTCGTAAAACAGGGAAATTAGATAAGATTTTTACCCTAGTTTGTTTTATTTTCTCCCTGCGAGGTAGTGTGGCCGATTCATTCCGAAGCGACCTTATTTCAAATGCAAAAGCTCATTCGAGAAGTGCCACGTAAGTACAAAAACAGCGAGCTTTTAACCTGCTCGTGACAGAGGCGCTTTGAATTTCAATTGAGGATTACTCGTGGTCGAGTTATTTGCAAACTAAACATGTAATGCAAATTTAATACAGGAAAGACACTTAGGTGTTACATTAACGCAATCAATTGCTAGGAGATGAAACTGTGTGGCTTTGTGCACATATTATGTACGTACCCAAGTGCAATATATGAGAAATAATGTGACACGTATTGGACTCGGAATACACAGCTTACTCCAGATTTTTAGAAAAAGTATCCAGGTACAATATCGTGAGAATTTCTTACGTGAACCACATAAAAACAAAAATTAATGTAAGAAACCATTTTTCTTTTGATATTACTTTAAAGAGAATCTTCATAGGAAAGATATTATCAAAACAATTTCCAAAGTGTATTCAGTATATGAGCTATTTGTTATATTTGGAATTGGCGTAAATGCACTTTTCTGAATTTCGAGAAGTATCTCGCAAAACATTACATATAAAGCTTTGCGTTTTAGAATAATTAAAAATACTGGTGGCCTATAATAAACCGATTATTCTGCTTTTCCGAGCTTCTGGACATCGAATTAAAATAAATAATAGCAATTTGACAGAATTAAATAGTGTTTCTGGAACTGAAATATAACGGCTCATATTATACGTTTTATAAACAGTAAGCATTTACGAAAAATTTATTTTACTTAGTACGATTTTTAAATTAGACTTTATTTTATTTTATACATTTGACACGGGGGGGGGGGGGGGAAGAATGCTGATTTAATTGGATCCATCACAAAAATTAAGTTACATAAAATAGAAAATCCCAACAGGAGATGGTTGATCTGGCTTTAATAGCCATCCAGATCTTACCAGCAGCGTATATAAATCGAATAATTACTCGATTTCGGCAGGGAATAGAATCCTGTTTTATGTATAAGTTGGTGAAATGAATATAAGTTTTTCTGAAAAATGATAGAATTGGGAGTTTACACTATCTTGAAATAAAAAAAAACTATTATCTTTGAAGACATTTATTTTTATTTATTTATTTTTTCATTTAATTTACACCAAGAAGGCCTAACAGGTAAACCCAATGCACCTTCCTGGCCAAAGACAATTATATAAACATATATGTAAACCATCCATATATACACAAATTCTTACACGTATACACAAATACAGATACATACATTCATAAATATAAAAATACACATATATACATATACATACATACACACCTACATATATATATATACATACACACATACATATACATATATACATATACATACACACATATATATACATATATACATATACATACATATATACATATACATATACATATATATATATATATATATATATATATACATATATATATACATATACATATACACACATATATATATATATACCCACACATACATACATACATATACATACATACACATATACATATACATATACACATACATTACATACATCCATAAACATACAAACATTATACATGCATATACACATAAACACATCAATACACATAAATAAAGATAAATTACTCATATATATATATATACATACATACATATATAAATAAAAAATAGCATACATATATAAATATAGATAAAACCAACATACATACACATTATGCTAAATAATAACATTACAAAATGAAAACAACATGTGTAAATATGTATGTAGCTAGAAGTCATTTAAAATATGCTGCCTGACAGAACTGTATGATGAAGTAAAAACATCAAGGCTCCCAGAAAGCAGGTTAAATAGTCGAATGGCTCTTGAAAGGGGTGAGTCATCAAGCACATTAGTCCTGGCCCGAATAGGTAGGAATAGAGTTCTGGAGCGAGATTCTCTCAGTTTCTCAGGTACTCTAAGTTTAAGATTACACAGAACTTCAGGAAGATGATATTCACCCCTTAGAATTTTTAGAAAAAGCTTACCAAGATGATTGTTTCTACGTGAAGCTAAGGAGTCAAAGCCCAAGGAGCCCATGACAAACTTACTAGGAAATAAGTAGGGATAGCGCCCAAACTCTCTCATGTAGAGATAGCGAAGAAATTTTCTTTGCACCCTCTCTAACATTAGCGTGTACCTTAAATGATTAGGACTCCATATGGCCGAACCAGATTCAAGCAAACTGCGCACCAATGTAGTATACAGTAAACGCGTCACTCTGGTGCTATTAAAGGCGCGTGAGTTTCTGATGACGAAGCCTAAAGTTTTTGTAGCCCTATTGCACACATCTTGGATATGAGAATTAAAATTCCAGATATTTGAAAAAGTAATTCCCAAATCCTTGATATGTGTGTGACGGGCAAGAATAGAGCCATCAATATTGTAACCAAATTCAATTGATGATCGAGATCTGGAAAAAGAGACAATGTGACACTTTTCAACGCTTATCGGAAGACAATTTGAGTGTGACCAAATAACGAGTGAATCTAAATCGCTCTGTAGCAGTAGAGCATCGGAAGAAGATTCAACGCACCTAAAAAGTTTTAGATCATCTGCATATAATAAGAAGTTGCAGTTGTGGAATATTTCCCTAATATCATTAACAAATAAAATGAATAGTAAGGGGCCAAGATTAGAACCCTGTGGAACACCAGAGCAGGTTGGGTATTCAACAGAAGAATAAATTCCATATTTTACAAACTGACGTCGATCCTTGAGATAATTTGTGAATAACTGAGAGAGACCATATGAGAAACCATAACCAATTAGTTTATTGATAAGGATGGAGTGATTTACTTTGTCGAAAGCCTTTTCGAAATCCGTGTAAACAGTATCTGTTTGAATATTAGCATCCAAGGAACCTGTTACAAAACCAGAAAATGACAACAAATTTGTGGTCGTTGAACGTTGTGGACGAAATCCATGTTGCTGATCAATAATCATACTCTGGCAATGATTGAAAATATACCTATGAAGTATAATTTCAAAAAGTTTTGCAGAAGAGGATATTATAGCAACCGGGCGATAGTTTCTAATGGAATAATACGCATTGCAATGGACATGATACGCATTGCAACTTTTATTTAGCAATTCAAACATACTATTGTACATTTTGAAGATAAAAAACGTGGAAAAAAAATGGAAAAATAACTGAGTTGTCGTTTCATTGCATAGGTAGAGTAGCATAAAACCACACATGATATCATATGTACATATGTTTGTTAGTGTATGTACGTTGAAACGGAAATGATTAATAGTTCCGAGTGTCATAGATGATTTGTACGTCGTTTCACTTCAAAGTGCTTACATGTCAAAATGTTTTGCAGTCTTGCGACTTTTCTCTTTGGTTTCTTTCTACAATTATCCATTCTGTTCGGTACGCCAACGTGTACGATATACAAAATACATGCATACCTATGTAGATGTGTAAAATCGCGACATTCGTTTGTTATTTTAAACGATGGGGTATTCGCGGCCCATTAAAACGGTCGCAGCAACGATAATAGTGTTGCAGTCAAATTAGGTGCAGCTTTAGTCGAATTTATAACAACACGCGCTGCAGGTGCGCGCAGGGATTATGCAGGTGTTATTTACGGGGGGGACGCGGTCCGCTATGGGGCCCCATTGTGCAACAGACGGGGGGACCGCAGCCCACAGACGCAGTCTCCCTGAACTCCAAGTGCAGTTTCCCCGCTAACAATAACACCTTGAAAGTAATTTTAACCGGCGTTTCAAGATAAACCCACAAGTGCTTACTGCGAAACCGAACCAAGTCTAACTTTTATTAATCTTCGACTTGAATTAAAGTTTTATTACTATTTAGAAAATATTCTTTAAAAAAATCTCCCACAAATAAATCGGAAAACAACGTTAAATCAGTGGTGTCATCTAAATTCCGTTACAACAGCTTATCTGCAAAATAGTACCCTAATACATACTGTGTTCACAAATACCATGCGATGGATTTAGTGAATAGATTGAAGTGGAAATGGGTGGGTAACGTAGCTAGAAGAATGGACAAAAAAAAGTGCTAAAATGGTATCTGAGAGAATAAAAAATTGTGCATTTGGACGAACGAATGTCGTTTTAAAAAATAAAAAAATTCCACTCTAAGAAAAAGATCTTCGACTGGTATGACTAGCCAGTGATGACGTTTGGATGTGTAACTTGGACATTGAACGCCAAGATGCTGCACAAAGCCCAATGCACTCGAAGAATTATGGACCGCTGTATGCTTGGCATAACGAGTTAACGAGGTGGGCCACGTGGCTAGAAGAATGGATGAAAGGTGCACAAGTGCTAGAATGGTACCCGAGAGAATGCAAAAGGGTAAAAGAAATACCACAGGGAAGATGAGTAGACGAAATTAGGAAAACGTGTGAGGTGAGATGGATGAGAGTTGTGGACAAAACAGAAACGAGTGGAAACGTGTTAGAGAGGTTTTTATACAGAAGTGATGGTAAATAGCTGTAAATGATGATGATGATATAATAATATGAAACTCGATGAGGTTTTTAATTTTAATCAAATATAGCATATAGAGAATAGTCATTTAGACTGTAGTACAAGCTATTTAGGGATAATAAATGAACACGTAAACTCTTATTAACTCTCATTTATGTTTTCACAAAAATATTCTATTATTAAATATACAAAAACAAGCTGCTGCAATCGAAAGTTTTTTATGAAGATACATATTTATTTAATAACGAAGAAATGACACGATTGGAAAACCGCTGGATTTTAAAATTTTCAATACAATTTTTATTTTTATTTTTATTTTTTACATATATATACATATACCAGGAAGGCTTGACAGCAAGACCCCAATGCGCCTTCCAGGACAATTAATTACAATCAATGCAGCATTTTTATTACATAAATCACTGTATTTTGAGAAGCTGAAGAACACGAAATTAGCAATTAATTAATTAATTAATTAATTCATCCATTTAAACATTTATGGATTTGTAGACTTGTACATAATTTTTTACAAATCGTACATGTGTACATAATACAGAAGATTTGTGACAGCAGGTGGGATGATTTTTTCCCAATTTTAAGGAACCGTTTCAACGATGATCAGATAAAATTGGCAAACTCTGATAAGAAACGACATGAAGCGATAGACAAAATAAATAACGTGTCTTTTTCTCGTGTCGAAATTCCATTTGAATTTCAGCATGATATATTATATATTTACAGCTTCTGAGGAAAAATTCAGTCGATCCAAGCCAAAATGAAGAAAATTACGGATGGTTTTCCCAACTAGGACGTTTATCAATCCAAAAAGCTTAACATTAAGAAGCTGAGCTTAACAACGGATCAAGGCCCGAACCTCCTTTTTCAAGATAGTAAAATTTACACGCTTCTTTCTTCTCTTGGCTCCATACATAGCAATTAACCGTTCAACGACAAAATTTATTTCAGGATTTCAAATGCAAAATATAATATATAAAATGCGATAGCACGTTTAAAACAGTCGGCAATGAGACCTAACATTTCTTATTCTTTGATCATTTCTTATTATCATAAATAGTTTAATGATTCTCTCAGTTTAGTGAAATTCTCAAAATTTATATATTTCGTACATCTCTTGAATCATTTCAGATAACGATTTAATTAAAAAGTTTTAACTGTCCATATATCTCAAGGAAACTACTGTGCGTACGTGTAAAGCACACACACACGTCCTGCACAGCATTTTCTTTTTATGGGGTCGTCTTGACACGTGCGTTGGGCGGGTTGGCGACCCCTGACTCGACGAGCGGAACTGCGCAGACGTTGCGTCGCAGTTAATTCCATTACTTCCTCGGAATTTGCTATTTTTACCGACGAAGGCTGAGCGCGACCAACCGTGGCGTCTGATGTAACGTTGCTGAAAAATAAATGGAGCGAACCGCACCGCCACTGGACAAAAAACGCACACATTCGAATATCTCGAAAGCGATGCAAACAGTGACGACAATACATATTCTCGACATTAGCCGTCAGCCATGTGTTTTGCCAATCACGTCGATCGACGTTGATTCAAGCTGTCACCCCTATTGGCGATCGTCGTATCCGACACTGATCAAACATCGCTCATGCTGGACACGATAATTCACAAACAATCGATACGTAGCCCGTAACCTTTGATGCACGCAGATCTCGTGTACAAACGTACATCAAACAATCTGCTTCCTCCCCTTCATCACGTTTGTATTATATTTCGGGAAAATTGCATTGGAGTCGAGGTATTTAGCAATTTTCGGATCACGCCACTACTACATATGAACTACTTGAGAAAATTAAGAAAACAACGTGAAAAGAAGGAATTAATAGCAAGAAGGAGAGCTGTGCGCTTCCGCGGAGAGAAACTGTTCGGTCTGAACGTGCACACAACCAGTATAACTGGAAAGGTTTAATTAAAGACGGTTTATTTTATGCGACCCGTAAATCTAGTACAATAACTATTATCTTATCTACTTGTACTTAAAACAACGCGGTAAAACTATACGATTATTTCGAGTATAAATTGTTTTAATAATGTCAATTATGGCGCATAGGGGAGCTATGCAATTCAAATTGTAGTGTCATTGACAAAACATTTATTTGCGAAGAATATACAACGAAAACCTACATAATATTAGAACATAAAATGAATAATTACCATGAGCTACATACATATATCACTTAATTTATGTTAGGCCGAATAATAAATTAATTCAGTGTAATAATTGTGAAATGAAATAATGTATAATAAATTAAAAAAGACGATAACTTTTGATGGATTTACATCCACATCTAAATACTGATTATACATGTTTCATACGATTTTCATGCATAATTTCAGAAGCATAGAGCAATGTTTTTTTGCGTAATGTAATCTGGAAATTCGTTATGCTTTGACAGTGTTTTATATGTAACACCTGACGTAACACAGATCGCAAAAATAACTACAAATATGAATAACTTGATTATAACACACGTCGAATTGGTTCAGTTTTATGTGTCGTACGCAAATATTATATTAATACAGAGGTAAAGTCTGAAATGTGTCAAGAGCGCACTATTCAAAATGTTAATTGAGAAATAACTTTGACCGGATGACGCACATTAGTTTCCAAAATTAATACGTTTTTCTCATCGTGTGCGCTTCTGAGCTTTTCTAACACGAAATTGTCACAATTTCGAGCGAGGGCGAGAAAAAAAAAACAGGAGCCAAATATTAAACACGGTACAGCATTTTTCATGTGAAATAAATCAAGGATGACGAATGCTTCGCGTATGAAAAAGGTAAGCTTAAAAATATGAGGTTCATTTAAATTTAACATTTTTGCACCGAAATGTCAGAGAGTTACTTTATTATTGTATTATTATTACAACGAGAGTATAATATAAGTGTATTGGTTATGAGTAACGTGAGAATGCAGGGATACGAAGACAGGATGAAGCTGAGTGTTATCATATAGTAGTCTCGCGAGAAAGTGCGCTAAAAAGCTTTGAATAAAAGAAACATGCTACTTGATAAAAGGGAGTTTTTCAATAGGGGTTGGCGAGAGAAAAAAAAACGCACATACTATCAATAAGGTTGCTAAGTCGCCTCTTTCCACACACAAAAGAAAAAATTTATATCATCAGAATGTATACATTTTTTCCGTACAATAATATATCGACATTTTGAACGCGTGTTTATCGAATATATGTGAAAGGGTGCGCGGATAAAGGGACCGCGTCGTATTTCAGCAATTTCGAGATAAATTGAGTTGAAAATAACTCGTAAAAGCGGTTCTCATTGAAAAGCTCGCGTTGAAAAATGATGTCAAATTATATTAAAAAAGAGCCAAAATTCCCGGAACTATTCAAATTAAATTTATCTACTGGATTTTAATTGAAAATTCGTCTTGTTTTCGATTTATAAAAAAAGAACGATGAAGTAAATTTTTGATTAAATATAAAAAAAATTGTATTGGATGGCGAAAGTGGAAAAGCGCATTAATTGCTCTTGCTTGCGAGATGAGAGGAAAAAAATGACCTCAAAGTTGGTTTTGTAGGTGGAATAGATAATTTGGAGTTAACAAGAATTTAAGAAGGGAGTATCCGAGTGAAAAAGGGAAACGAGATTGAAACAATTAGTTAGAGGTCGACCTTAAAGTTAATTATTTTTGCAAGAATGGATTAAACCAACGAGAGATGAAATTTTTTTTTAAATATTTTGAGGGGAAAAGTTGAAACGACTCCGCATCGAGAACGATTTCCCAAGAGGACGTGGGCGGGAAGGGGGAAAAAGTGGTACGAAAACCCGGCGCGAAAGGATTGTTATCATATCTTAAAGGATTTGCGGTCGCCGGTATTAAACGCTTGATGCTTTGCAATACCAACCACCTCTGTAGTTTGTTCCCGGGGAAAATAAGGAATTTTTCCATACGAGACTACACAGACGTATAAAATAAATCTTTCTTGACATTTTTCATCAGCGCTCGTGATGCTAAGCAGAGTGGAATACAAGTCGCAAATGTAGTCAACGTGAGACGGTGTTTTCTTTTTGAGATGAACATCCCTTGGTGGTTTGCGAATGGCGTTGTTTAGCGGCGGATGTGTGGAGGGGAGGAGGGACTGGCTGGACCGGAAGCGGCGCGACAAAAAGCGCGCGCACCGGCCGTCAGGGACAAACTGCGGACAACTACTTCCGGTCTGCTTTGTTCAACCCTCCCGGCGACCGCCATATGCGCTGACTAATACACCCCCTTATGCCCTCCCAAGCAACCTCTCCGTGCATAACGATTTTATACGCTTTCACAATATTTTTCATATACGAGATACAACAAATGGCAACCTCGTTAAATTATCATTTAAGACGCACGACCTACTAAGTATCATATTTATAGGTAGATGAAAAATTCTGACATTCAGATATTCACCACTATATTTTTAGACATCGTTCATTGTAAATGACAAATATAAATATATGTATACTAGTGTTTTTACTCGGCTTCGATCGGTATTTGTAATATAAATCGCTTAAACATAGCTAATCTAATAGTAAACATTTGATTACATTTATTTGAATAGTTTTATTTTATTTAAATTTATTTGAACATTCATTTGTTTTTTTTATTAAATTGGACGTCACGGATTCTACAAACCAAACAAACATACATACATACAAAATCTCTTTCGAAATTATATATTAGATTATTGTATTCTTGATCATTTTCAATAATCTTTGGTTCATAATATTAAAAGGTGAATCTTCTAGAGGCAATAATTTTTGTTACAAAATAATTAATTAACGCGTGTGAGTAAATTTTTGCTGGTATGTACATATGTACATATCAGGCCCAACCGCTACTGACTTTTGATCCAGTGACAGTTCGTATGGAATATCAATAAGTGGTAGTTTAAACCGATACAAGAGTCTCATTTCGTCACCTCTGCGACGTGTCCTATTCAATTAAGTCCTAAATAAAAACGGATGTATGTATATACGTACCAGTGGCGTGCCGTGACTTTTAAAACAGGAGACTATGTACATACATAGGTAGATACTAAGGATTTCGTTATTTATTTCCGCGCGTTCCGTACTGATTTGTTCTGAGAGAATCGTTTCGTGAGCCGAGTCCTGCTGCCATATTTGTACTCAAAAAGTTATGTGTAAATATGTTTTATTTTAATTTAAATAACAGTTCAGAATAATATTTGATACACATACATAAATCATAATATACTTAGTGAAAAATTTATAAATGCTTGAAGAGACGATTAAATTAAAGAAATATTTTGTCTTCAACAGAACAACGGGTATACATTCGCGATTCGCCAGTATCGTGAAGGGAACAGAATTGAAACGGTGAGTCCATGTAAGCGAACGATGCGGCGGACCATACCATAACAATCCATTACCACTACCACTATCTCGGGTAAGGCCGATTCCAGTATCTGAACTTCGTTAATCCGAGTGGAAAATATCTATATGGACCAGGATTTGAATTTATTGTAGTTGAGTTGTTGATATTTCTAAATTCAGGTAAAAGAATTTAGTGAACTAGCCTAGTGCCTCTAGTCCAATGACGACACGCCATTGATACATACATATGTACATAAAGTGAGCGACAAAAAAAGCTGCATTTGCGTTTATCTATGAAATTTGATTGTACTTTGATTGTTATGAAACGATGATAAGGATCATAAGGATATTAAAACAGAACAAACTATGAATTTTTACTATGTGTTTATTGAAATATTAAAATTATTTGCGAAATGTATAAAAATGTCGCGTTTCACTTGTTTTGAAGCAATTTTCAACCTGTAATTTTTTTATATGCCCGTAAGCTATTCTATTAATAAACATATAATTATTTACCGTAATATTTTGTTACTCTACCTATATTTTTTTTAATTGCCCGAATTCTTAGAATGGCATCATGTAAATCATATGTGTTAGTCTGGTAAAAACCGTATATTTTTCAACTCAGGACTAGTATAAGTTAAATGAATTTAGTATAAGACCTCATGGTAAGTTGAATTAGACCATAAAATGGTTCAAAGAGAAACTTGAAGGTTTTTTCTCATGTCTTATCCAAGTCTAATCCACCCGTATTATACACACAACAATCGTTTTCAAATCATTGACCTGAACCAGACTAGCACGAGCCAGACCAATACGACATAAGGTCACGACGAATCGTAATGGGGCCCCATCGTAATTATTTATTGAATAAAAAAATCATCCAATCTATGTAGAAGCGTTCGACATGCAAGCATTTCGGCGACCTCAGATCGATAAGTCCGGTAGAAAAACGTCGAAACGGATATTTTGAAACGCTCGCAAAAAAAGTGAATAGAACGTAAGGAGAGGCGAAGCGAACGTTAAAGCGACAATGTGGGGGTAGAGCGAGGTAGGCGCGATTATGAGCGTTATCATTATGAACGGCGGGGCTCCAGAGCGGGACTCCCGAGCAATTTGGGAAGCATTAAACGGCGGTAAGGGCGGTAAGGGCGGGTGGGACCCGCCCGCGAGTATCGGTTCTGCTATGAAAAGCAATTACGGCGAAATGGGGCCGGGAGAGACAAACTTGGCCGCAATATCGCTAGGCAATATTGGGGCGCGCGTGCGTGCGACGAGTGGCCGCCTTATCAGCCCTACACTACATACATACATACATACATACTCCCTCAAATATATCTAGTCAGGGGTTCCCTAACTTTTTCCAAGAGTAAAATACATCAAATCGCATTTTTTTTATTTAATTTTATGTGGCCATCCACGTTTCTAGAAATTTGTCTTAAAGATCGGCAACTTGTCTACCATCATACTTTTGTTCATGGCACAATACAATTGGTCGGTTGATTCTAGTTGCGATCGTCGCTGTTTATCATGTCATAAGCAAATATTTGGCAAAACGGACAATTTATTTAAAATCAGTATGATGAATAGTGATAAATCCGGGATGAAATTAAACGGATGAAAAGAAAGAAAGGAGATCTAATTGTCTTTTAAATTATATATAACCATTGCAATTGTCCTGTGATAAACCTCGTTACGTTTAACAATAGTAACACTGATGTATGTAAGATATCATACTATCAGATTCCAAATTGATATTTACTTACATCTTAGAAAATATTTATTTTCAAATAGAGTGCTTTAAATTTGGAATAGTGTACCTAATGAATTAGTAACTTCTAGTTACTTAAACCTTTTTAACCACTTCATCGCCATAAGCACACCGGGGCGCGCTACTTCGTATTTAAGGCTATTAAGACTCGAAATGAATATTGGTTTCTTCACAGTGACATCTAAAATATCCTGTGATACCAATGGAATTGAAAAAAGTTAGTATTTTTCGTTAGTTTGTGATATATTTAAGAGGTAGTGTCAAGGGTTGGCACTAAACACAATAAAATAATCGAATCGGTTCCTATAAACGCCTGGCGGCTAAAAATAAACTTTATAAAATAAATGGGTTTTTGTAGTTCTTCTTTTTTTCAGCTTATCTTTTGTATTGTCTTTTCTTTTTTTATTGTTTATTTAATTTATTTCTATATTATTTTCCTGTATTTTGAATTTTTTTTAATATCTTTATGGTTTTCTTTGTTTTCGAATTTTTGTTTTTATGTTTAAAAACAAAATTTTTGTTTTTATGTTTGTTTTTATCTTATTTGATATTTGTATTATAACTTATGTATGTATGTATGTATGTATTAACAAACCCCTTGGATCCATCGACAATATCGCCTTTTCCAAGTATTCTTAAATAAATAAAAAATAAATAGTATAGTTTTGTGGAAAATATTTACGGATTGATTTAAAAAAAAACTTCCTTGCGTCACAATTGTGTATCACCTTGATGATAACATTAGTCACGTAGCGTTGTGACATAATAAACCACCCTCTTCATCCCTCCGATATGTACATATGTAGTAAGTTTTGAATACGCAAGTTTTAGTTATATTAATTGAAGTCGATTTCCTTTTAAACATTTTTTTATTCTTGAAGCCCTAAATAAATTTGATATATGGCAAACTATAAGATTTGTCCATATATTACATTTTGCATAACAAGTTACATACATATGTATTTGTGTACGATTTACATATGTATGTATGTTTATGAATTTCATTCATCGATAGCTTTTGAGCCACATGGTCGAAATTGTATGTAAGTCCACGTGCCATAGTTTATGGTACGCTGCATTTGGGTATACACATGTATATCACATCACACATGTGAGTACGTACAAATGTATTATGTATGTATTATATATAATATATTATAAGTGTACATGTTCCACTGATCGAATTTGTAGGCGTCGGCGATCGAAGAGCGACAATCGTTTGAACTAAAATGCGGAAAAGCACCACATCGTCCATAGACGCGATTTACATCCGTCGCATTCCATTTCAATTTTATGGTAGTTTTGGCTCTTTGTGAATTACCAAACTTTTCAACGGTCGGTCGGCACGGAGTGGAATTCCGCATGTACCATTGCCGATATTATATTAGTCGCACAATCGATCTTAAGCGCGGCTAATACTAAAGATTTTCGGTATGTAAAATCGAATTATATAGTAGAAGTCTTGCGTGCCGTATAAAATTTTATGGGTTTTGTTTAAGTGAGTTTTATGGGCTTTATTTTCATTCAATATATGTACATATGTACATACATATACAGAAGCTATCAAGGCATACGGCTAGACGAATGGATTGAAAAAGGAAATGCCGGAATGGCACCCAAGAGAATACAGAAGAAAGAAATGACAAGTGGACGTTGTTGCGCAAATGAACTAAGGAAAACGTGTGGGATATAATGGATGAATGTTTCGTAAGATAGAAAGGAGTGGATTGGAGTTGTGTTTATTCACTAATGGACATTAAAAGGCCGATAATGTTAATGAAGAATATGTAAAATATATTTATTTGATAACTAAGTTTTACCATTTTTCTGAAGCCTCATTTCATCTTACAATGAATATGAAATATATTTAATTTAAATTATTGCAACAAATTGTATCTGAAATTTTTATTGAGGTCTGCGTTTAATATATCATATGAGAACAAGATTTCATTCAAGGGCTACTACATACATACATACATATGGAAAAAATATTAATGTATAATATATATTTAGATATACAATGTACATTATTTGGCAGTGGATGTAATAATGTGTGCACAACAAATGAAGATGTTTTATGATTTTCACATCTATTTAAATAGTTCATTTAAAGGAAGGTATTTTCCACTCCTGATATTAACGGAAACTCTATTCTGGAAATCAGCTCGTTTCGTCTGCATACTTGAACTATTCCAAATTCTTTTTATAAACTCAATTCAAATAGCATTCAGAGCTGCAACATGGAACAACTAAGCTATTTCCTGGGAATGGACGAGTCCAAAAAAAAATCACTATTAAAATGCTTCAAAAAACAAACGGAAGCTACACGAATTCGTACCTGATTTCCAGAAGTTCGTACAGATTGCGCCGCGGATTTTCCGAAAACTAATATTGTCTCAAACTCGTGACGGAGCTTAAGTTCACATCTTATGTAGAATGCGACGTGCATGAGGTTTGAGAGTTGTGCAGAAATAGTGTTGTGTACCGGATTCGTTGTAGCTCTAGTAGTGTCGCACATGTCGCTCTAATCCCGAGATATTAATATTGCGGAAGGAATGCAGCGCACCTGTTGTTTTCTTTTGCGCCAGAGCTTTCCAACTATCTCCAACTGTATACACTTGCTCTCCTCTTATTGCTATTAATTAAACTCAGATTTACGGGATTTTCTCAAAAAAGACCGAGGGAACATTAAGTATCCGCAGTTCTCGCGGATGACCTGCGCTAATGCGCCATGCGCTGAATGCACTGAACTCGAGCGTGCACTCTTAAAATTATCTTTTACGACCACGTAAGAATAACAATTAAATCGAGAGATGTATTTGGATGATATCAAAAAGATAAAGTAAATTATAGAGTAGACAGTTGGTATTAGTGTTGGAAAACGTGTGAGTTGAATGTAGAATTGGAAAGAGGGCCGTTACAGTATTGTATAGGTAGTCGAGTTGAGAAGCATCGTGTCTGAAGACGGTTAAATACCGCAATAACTATAAACAAACATAATAAAACCTCTCACAACAACAAATTTCATTCACTGCAGTTATCATAACAATTCAGGTATTACCGAGTTGTGGGTCGCACCGGTGTCAGTACGTTGGATGTGCCAACACGTTACATTTCACGTACCATATTTCCCGTTTAAATTGCATTCTTAAATCTCAAATACTGTGTTTCGGTATGATTGTAACGATGTGTTCGTGAGCCATTCGAATTTGTTGTAACGATAAATTAGTTGTTATTATTTGATTCACGTTTGGAAAGCGAGTGCAGAGGAACAAAAAAATATATACCTTCTCAATAATATGTATAATGTTTTGTAACTTTGCCAATACAATAATTTTAGTAAATTATTTACAACATTATCCATAGAGATCCTATTTTCAGCTACATTTTTTTTAAAGTTCAAGTTGCTATCAAAACTAAATATAATAAAAAAAAATCACTACACCGGTATCGTGAATCACAGACATTTTCAAATATATTTTTCTTCTTTCCAACCTACATAAGTGCGTGGGTTGATTTAACTACTTGCATGTCATTTTAAATAAGGTTTTAAAATTATGTGTAGCCTGTGATTAATTTATAGTATTACATATATGTAAAATCAAAATTAAACAGTTACAGAATTTCTCATACAAAAATTAATTTGATTGTCGCGTATTTCAGCGTTGTCATAAACTATTTGACAAATTCATTTTTTTGATACATCAAAAACATATAAAAATAATTATAATATATCTCGTAGACGGATACATTTCTTGGCGTCTTTCTTTCATGATACCAATGATATGTGCTAGTTTCCATGTTGAAATTGATAGTGTTTATAGATGTTGAGCCGAGCTCTTCAATCACTCGCATCTCTCCTTGCGTCTAGCATTTTTCTCGTATAACTTTGTGACAATTTGACATTTTGTTTTTTTAAGAGTTGTATTTTCCAGTCCCCATTGCAACGGCAGGCTTTTTCAGTGTCTGTTAATTTATTAAGCGCCATATTTCAAAAAGGCACCACCGGTTGTGCAACTGCCGCGACTGACGAAGCAAAAATACACGTTGAATGAATTCTCTTGTCGACCGCATCTTTTGCGAAATATTGTGACAGACGAGCGATAAATACCCGACTTCCCAGAATACGCAGATTTATAGCCGCGACTCGCCTCCCGGTATATATAATTTGTACTTCCTCTCTCCTGTTTGACGCGCTTTCCCAAAATTATGGCGCGCGAAACTCGACACTTGCCGCTAGTAATAAAAGAACAACCCCTAGCGATAATAAAGAAACTTATTTTCAACAGAAATGTAAAGAAAAAAGTAAAATTCATGAAAAATTAAACCATAAATACGAAATTCATCATCGTTGGCAACACTGAAGAGATTTCATATCGGTGAATTCGTTATTTGAATTATGAATAACAGTTAAACTCGTAGGATTATAGTAGCGCTGGTCATACGAATAAAACGAGGGCTTAAAGTGTCAACTATTATAACTGTTCAAGTAAAACTCTGCGCGAGAGTTATCTCATTATGTCCAGAAACTAACAATATACAAACTAGTGAAAATTACAGTACATATTTTATTATATTGTAAGTTGAACTTAGGTAACACGATTTATTTAATCCCAAAATAAACACGTAAGTTCAGTTCTTTATGCGTCAATTATTTAGTCCATTCCATAATATAAAGCATATACATACATACATATTTATTATGTGGGTTTTTAAAGTGAAATAAAGCGAATTTATTATGAGGATATTGAGTGCAATTTGAATCGAAGACACTTTTATTTTTAAACTAGCAGGATGAAAGTGAATAATTGAGAGTTGAAACCTTTAACGATGACAAAAAATACGTCGTCGGACGCCCGTCCTAAAATTAGAGTACTTTGGCATCGGCGTGATCCCAACATGAGAAAAAAGAAATCGGGAGATGAAAGAGAGTAACGCGGGTAATTTGCAATGGCATCTAACGAGGAGACGAAAAAGAATATGACAGCGACCGCAACATCTGTAATCTTCGCTCCATTTTACGAACGCCGTGCAAAAATAAAGCGTTGCATCTTTATTATATACGCAGTAAACATATAATAAATATGCAATTCGCAAGTTAAGTTAAGTGCATTTCACAATGCACTCGGTTTTATAAAGCTATATAAATAATCGAGGCACTACGCCACTAATTCGACATTAAAACCATTAATTCGGACGCAATTTGGATATCAAAATAATTCCTGTACCGGAGATAATTGTATGCGTGGAAAGTCCCAAAGGGATGCTGCGGAGGGTTGAGGCGCGTGGGCACTGCGAACGCAACTCGTTCAGCTTCTCTAATAATGCGAAACATAAACGTCAAACGGGAGGTGAGAAATTTTCTGCGGAAAATTCAATTTCGAAAACGTCGAAAAAAAGCGCACGCGGAAAATTCGCGATCGTTATATTGCGAACGAGCCGGTCGCAATAAATTTGAATAAAGTTGCTGCCGGGTGCCTGTAACCGAGGGCGAAACGAAAAACATTCGTCGTATATCAATCTGTTGCTTCGGTGCTTTTTTTTCTTTTTTTGATAAACTAATTTTAGCGATACTCACAGGTGGATATCCTATTTTCATACTAGTAGGTGTGGATTTGCAGATTTTACGTATTCTCGTAAAAAACAAAAAAATAATTTAATCCAAAGTATACATATATATAATATATAATATACGAAAGAAATTATTATACCGAATAGAAAGAAATATATAATATTTGAGAATTTAAAAACTATTGTTAATTTTTGTGGAATTGTTGCGAACAAAAATTTATATAAAAATGGACAGAATATGACCGATATGAATTGTAAATCTAGAGCCAGCTGCGTTAGCAATACTTGAAAATATATGCACAGTAAAACGAAAAAAAAATTCAATGGATCCTGAACCTTTCGATTCATATTTCAATATTTCAACGCTTTCAAATATTTATACACAGAAAATGATTTATTGAAATTATTGTAAGACATATTTTTACACACCGAACACATACGAATGATTTTCGACATATGTATGTAAGACTTTGTACATATGTATGTAAGGTTTGGGTGGTAGAATCAATAAAAAACCTGTATATATACTGTTAGCTGCCAACATTTCCTCTAGGAAAATAATCTCACGAGCATTTAGCGCCATATATTGAAAATTAATTTTTCTATAACTGTTTTATATTGTTTATAAATACATATGCAGGTAGGTAGGTAGTTTTTACTTACACCGATGAAATTTTCATCGGGTCTGTCACTAGTAGTTTATAATATGATCTATCAAATTAGAATATTTTGTGTTAATTATTAACCAGTTGTTTTACCCATTAAATATTCATAGAGTTATTATAAGTAATTAATATTAGTAAATATTCATTTGTTTTTTTATTATATTTATTTGAATCGAAATTTTGACTAGTTTAGGATTTCCAACCAAATATATAAACATAAGTATTTACATACTAAGTCACTTTCGAAATTATATATTGGATTGTGTTCAAAATAAACATATATAATATGAAACTTATAAAATACCCAAAACCAATAATTATATTCTATAAAAGCACTTTTTATAACGATTCAAAAACTTTTAAAATAAGTTTTGGTGGAAAAAGGGGGGTTAATCCAAACTTTTAATACAAAAGATATTATATTGTCTTTGGATAATGTAAAAAAAAATTCAAAATTATTATCAATAAAAAACACAAAAAACCTAATTTTAATGACACTTTTTAAGATAAAAGTTAAGAACATTTTTTTAATCTATGTGTATGTACATATGTACATAGTTTAGCCTAGCGTCGAGAGGCGCCGGGTTCGATCCCATGAGCTGACCTTGATTGAAAAGAATTTTTCTGTAGTGCTGCTGGTCAGACCTGGATATTTATGACTCCAGGTCGATCGTTTCCTATCAGAGTTTGCCAATTTTTTCTGATTTGATTGTTGAAACGGTTCTCGGTAAAATTGGCTAAATATCCTTCCTACCTACTATGTCACCACTATTTGAGATTGATTAATGTACAATAGAATTGATGTACAATTCATAGATGTATCGTTAATTTGCGAGTTTTTCAGTGTCTCGTAATTCAGCGACTTGTATAATAAAAAAAAAAAATGCTGCGATGTTTGTAATTGGCCAGGAAGGCGCATTGCGGTTACCTGTAAGGCCTTCCTGGTATATATGTATGTAAAAAATAAACTAATAAATAAATAGTTACTGGACGCAGCATTTATGCTACGTCCATGGTAGAAAAGTCAACATTTTAATTTTGCGCCTCTGCCTAGCTTAAAAACACTGTTGTTGTTGTACATTCAAGAGTTCCGACGCGAGTTTTCCATGCATTTCCCGAGTATTCAGAATATGTACGTTTTGTACGAGTGGGGGCAGTTTTTCCTTGTCGCACTGAGGACGCGTCGGTGCATTCATTACGCGAGCCGGCTATCAAACACGGAAGTGGTCCATTGGACAGTCTCCCACTGGACAGGTGGCCGTTGGACAGGTCGTAATTAATGGCAACGGTCGCGACTCATCCATCACCGGTCGGGTTGAGGGCGAGGGAGAGAAAGCACCGACTAATTGTGCCGCCGACACTGATCCGTCCATCAGTTAATATCGGATCATTACCGTTCAATGTTATACACAATATAAACAAATTCGAGCGATTCGTTCGCGGGAAGAGAGCAGAGTCATTTCACATTCCCCTTTTCGGTCGTATTTCATTCGTATGAGACGCGCGTGCCACCCTTGAGAAATTCCGCGAAATAGCACGGTCGTTGTGTGTGTATGTATGTACATACGTACGTATGTGCGTTCGCGAGATGAAGCAACCTAGTACCTTGGAATGCAGAATGTGAGGAATGAAGAATTTAGCGGTTTTCTGGCATCTGAAGCAACGAAAGAAAATAAACATGTTAAGTGATGTGAGGGCTTCTTAAATTATTAATAGGCGCGAGTAGTAAATGTGCGTTTACGCACACGCGCGTTTTTTATTTTTACTTTTTTTAGTGTTATACACTTGTATAAGAATTTATCACAATGTGTACATATTTTGAAGCCGCTATTCTAAAGAGGAATGTACTTAAATATTATGGCCACTTTCGGTGTGATCACTACAGCATTTTTTTATGGAAATAACCCCTCTTTTTTTATAATATATGAAAAGTTTATTCAAATGCCGATACATTTACTCGAGTGAAACATCACATGAAATTTTTCCTATACTTTTATATGTACATGATAAAAGATTTTTTGTTCACGTTGAAGGACAGGAAAGGTTATATTATTTTACATTCATACATATGAGCCGTTATAATTGAAAGTGACATAAGTCCACTTTCCTTATTTCTCGAAATAAGGAAAGTGACATTAGTCCACTTTCCTTATTTCGAGAAATATGCCGCAAAACTTTAAATATAATATTTTGCGTTTAACAATATTAAAAATACGGGTGGCCTGTAATACGTTTATTCTGTTTTACTGAGATTCTGGAAATATCAAATTAAAAGAATTTATGAATTAAGTCAAACAGAAATAGTGTTTTTGGAATTGAAAATTGGACTTCCATCACTTTCAAATATAACGGCTCATATGTATAAAGTTCATCACTAACAATGTTACGATTTGGCAATAATTTAGAATATAATTACCGAGATCAAATTAGCTTGTATCATCAGTTATAGTATAAATTTTATAGTAATTAGCCTGCAGTAAAGCTTAGTGTAAATGTGTTAATACTAACCACCGAAAGGTTACCGGGTTCGATCCCCTGGGTTGGCCTCGATTGAAAAAGATTTAATTCCGAGTATTTCTGGAGTACTGTTGCATATGTATGTGACTGCAAGTCGATAGTTTCCTATCAGAGTAGCCAATTTAGCTGATTTCATTTTTGAAACGGTTCATTATCAAATTGGACCTACCCACTATTATGTAGAATATGATTTCAAAATGTATCTAATATATAATTTCGAAAGAGACATACGTATGTATGTATGTAAGGTTTAAAGGCTTGGGTAGGAGCATCGAAAACAAATCAATGTTTCTATGACGATATCGTCGTCGTAGAAACGATATCGTTGAATATTATTTTTTTCGATTCAAATAAATTTAATAAAAAAAAAAGAATGTTTACTATGAGATTAATTTGCCATGTTTAAGTTGTTTATATTACAAATACCGAGCGAAGCCGGGTAAAACGACTGGTAATCAATAAAATGTACATATGTACAAGTTTAATACCATAGATGTCGCCCAGAGGCAACCAGAAATGGCATCATGGGAAAATATTAAATTAGGTCCATCGGCTATATTGCCCTTCCCGAGTATTAAAAAAAAATATATAATGATCGATGTGTTGTAATCGCTTCCTATCAGAGTTTGCCAATTTACCTGATTTCAATAAAATTTCTCAATAATATAATCAATAAAATTTATATACATATGTACATTATCATAGATGTCGCTCAGGGGCGACCCGAAATGGTATTATGGGACGATAAAAAACTGGGCCCATTGGCTATGCCGCCTTTCCCGAGTATTTAAAAATATATATAATGATCGTGTATCTAGTGCGGTCAGGCCGTAACAATCATATCGTTTTAGGATTCACAGAGCTATTTATTAATTTAGACTTGAATAAATAAATAATTAATGAAACACATTAATATTAAAATAACTCCAGATTTATGCGAAACAATTTCCTCGTTTCGTATCGCCCGCAGATCTGTACAACATTATACAAATTGAAAATGCAACGGAAATGCGGATATGCACGTACACGTGTGACCGAGTGTACTTAAGTGGCATTTAAAATTAATTAATACCTCCTGCATCTGATACGAATAAAATATCAAAACCGAAGGTATAATTATACATGATATGTTCATACATATATCCGCGCATATGCAGTATCGCCAAGGGATGACGTTTTATTATGAATGAGCTGGTATGCGTAGTCTACACAGATATACATACATATATGTAATATACATACATACATACACAGAGTAGAGTGCCCGCACAGTAGATGACACTTGTAAGACGTCAGCGTCTCTTGTGCTCGCGTCCATTTGTTTTCATTCAAAACTTTCGTGTCTGCGCTGAGAGAGCTCCATTGTTTTCAGACTATCAGCGATAAGGTCGTGCAGATTTACCACAAAACTGCCACGGGGTTGTCCCCGGGGAACGCCGACCCAGACTTAAATTCGACGTGAAGGATGTACGATAGTTTTTCCTCTTCAATATCCAAACCACTTCACTATATCCTATATATATATATATATATATATATATACATACATATACGGTTCGTATAAAAAACTCCCATTATTAAGATACTTCGATTGTATTCCGTGATTCTTAAACTCCGACCACATACATACATACATACATATGTATACGAGTACCGGAATAAAAGAGTGCCACTTTTAAGATTTTTAAATACATCGGTTTTTGTCAGTGCATTGTTCAACAACCGTATGAGCAATAGACATTTGATTTTGATATACACTATTGAAAAAAGGCTTTGGGGAATGGACCATATTTTAAGACATTCTCGCTGATTTTTTAGCATTTATGTAAGTCCTTATTTTATTTTCGGTGTTCATATGATAATGGAACTTGTGTACCATTTTGGTGTTCAATGTCCAAGTTTCACATCTGTCATTACTGGATGTCAAACAAGGTAGGGGATAGAGTAAAGAGATTGAAACGGCAGTGGGTGGGCCACGTGGCTAGAAGAATAGACGAAAGGTGGACAAAATAAGTGCTAGAATGGTACCTGAGAGAATGCAAAAGGCTAAGTGAAAGACCGTGGGGAAGATGGGTAGAAGAAATTAGGAAAATGTGTGGGCTGAGATGGATGGAAGTTGAGCAAAACAGAGACGGGTAAAAGCGGTGGATGGTGAATGGTTGTATATAATGATGATTTCGACCGAATTTCACATAAGCATATGAATATATATACGATATGTATGTATTCAAAGTTAATATCATGTAAGTAATGCATAAATTAAAAAAAAAACTAAGATAAACATAAAATAGCATAAGATTGTTATCTTACATAAAATTATGAGACGTAATCAGTGAGGAGCAACGTGAGCAAAATATATGCACTCGCGTGCCTAGGAGTATAACAAATCAACGCGTTACTAATGTCTGATATACATAATTAGCTATTAATGTAAAGTATACCATGTGAGATATTAACTAAGCGATTTAATCGATACTATACGACGATTATTAAAATTAAGAAAATAACTTAGTGGATTCGTCCGCTATAATTAAATATGAACATCTTAGCCCCAGATTAGGATTAATTTCAGAAATCAAAGTGGCTGTATTTGAGTATTTCTTCAATTTAGCAATACTTTCATACGATTTTGAAAAGAAAGTGGCACCTAATTTTTTCCGTCGATAAAAAAACGATCGAATATAAAATTATTTCAAAATAATATCATTATTAGTAAATAGTAGACGTGAGACTGTGTTTAAAGAACATCGACAACAGACTGGAGACGCGCTAATACATACATATACTCGTACATATACATACATATGTAGGTAATACTTGTGTTTAAGGTACACGCGAAAAAATGTTTTTCGTACCTTAGAAAAGTGAAAAAACATCCCATATGAGGTTTTTTTAATGTAAAATTGTTCCATTTATATTATGAGGTGAATTGAAAAAAATAAGCTACTAAAACTGAGCGAAAAGCTACGAAGAAAATAAGCTACTAAACTAAACTTAAATTAAAAAAAAACCTTCGAAAATTGATATTATTTACGATTTTCACAAACCTAAATGGGCTTGGTGGCAGTGGAAATAATTTTCTTACAATTTTCATATTATTGTTTACGGATTTCCTATGATACAGAAGAACTTTTCCGGATAGAGATATTTCTGAATTCCAAAAATCGCTGTTTTCGATGTATCTTAATGTCTTATTTTCGATGTACATACATATGTATGTATTTCCATGTCACTCTTACTGCTAATGTGTGTCTGTTTTACACAAAATAAAAATATCCAATTATTATAATGGTTTATTTATTTTTATTTAAAAATATATACCATTTATACATTTATGCAGATGTACATACTTAAAAATATCATAATTTTCCGCGCATAAACCGTTATCATTAATATAAATTAATATTTGAGCATACTATCATAAATGTGTCATCAATTAGTAATCGCCACGGTTGAATTGGTGCAAAATTTGTTTCATCTGTATACGTTGAACTATAAACAGATTAGGGCAGTTAGTTTGCACGATCAGTGAAATATTATAGTATTGTTTCCGATTCGACGAGTTGCTGTTAGATGCCTGTGGGAGCAACGACTCGTTGTCTGCTAAGAGCAACTTCCATTACGGACGTCCATCCGTCCGTCCGTTGCAGGGGGTGGCACGAGGAGGATGGCCCATCCACCCCCAGCCTCCTTGTGCCGTACATAATCTGTTTTCGCACCACCGCTCTAAGCCATTCCTAAACCGAGTTGTTATCGCGGCCGCATCCAGTTATTTTAACTCGTCGGGATCTGCGACCGCACCCTGCAGACGCTATTGCTCGTCTAACTTATCCACTTTCCGTAGATCGATACTTGCATTCGAACGTCGCAATTCGATACCGACCAAATAAATTTCTTATAAATAAATACACCCACACACACACACACACATACACATAAAATTGTTCAATACAAATCAAACGAAAAGGCGAATCAAGCCATTAAAATTTAATATGCAATGTCAGTAGTACGGACTCAGTATTCAAGTACATACCTACATGTAAGTGCATTCAAAAATAAACTAAACAATTTTATTTATTCGTGCCATCTATAGGTGAATACTATAAGTTCATACTTGTTCTTCAGAATGAGGCGTATACACATTTATATATATACGGTAAAGAAAGCGTGCATGTAAACGTGAATTTTGCAATTTAATGTACGCTTTAAAGAGAACAGGGGGGAAAAATGAGAAAAACCACAACTGTGAAATGCGTTCTATCTATTTGTGTCAACTGCAGAAAACGTGAAAGCTTCCCCGCAATAACGAAACACCACTTTAAAAAAATGTAAAAGTAATGAATACGATTTCAAGGTAATCTAAACGATGAATTGGTTTTTATATTGGCTTTTGCTAATTTATAGTAGGTATATTTGTAAGACAAAATAAAATATGGAAACGATTTCAAATGCATCCACCTACGTATATTTTATGTACATACTCGTATATGCATATGCTTGCTTTTGGTGCATATGCTTGTCGCATCGCGTACACAACGTCCCATATTGCCATTTGCTACATTTTCTTCTATTTTTCTTCGTGACCTCATCGCGAGGAGTTCCTATAATATATCATCCGTCTTTCCGTATATCATTCAACACCTGACCGACTGAATTTTTATTTATGTTGAATAGAGAAAATTCTGTCGAAAACAAACGGACGCGTTTTTTTAACCTACATACAAATTGCGATGTCGTTCGACGCGAGTATCAGGTTTTTTTCGTTTAAAAAGTTTAAATAAAAGTTAATGGTAAATTTCAGCTTCATATACACTAAATAGATAAATAGATGATTGCTGAATGTACATACATATTTGACCTGTTAACACGTTGCATTACAAGGAAACGTTACCTATCACTCACTCCAATATTTTTGAGCGAAGTACTTTCACATTACTTTTTGAATTTTAATGAACTTTAGCATTTAAAATGATTATGCTATCATAAAAATAAACCTTGAAATGTTATCAATTGATATCATAGCATTGTCGTACGCGTCCTGTGCCCTTTCCTCAATTATTTGGCTGTCCTGCTTACATACATATACATATAGTAATATGTCAAGTTGTTAACGTTTTAAAATATTCGACCAGATAACCATTTTAACGTGGTAGCGACAAAATAAATGTAATTTTAATTCCAAATTACGTCATCTCTTGGCCTTAACACTTTTATTGCATGCATTGCAATTCGAGGGAACTGAACGCTAACGGGAAATGTTAACAATATCAGTTCTTCATGATCGTGCACGAAATTGTGTTTTATAGCCATGGTAATGGCTTCGAAGCACAACCAGGAAACTCGAATGCAAACTTTAAATCGGACAGTTTATGTTTGTTTGATAATTGAATCTAGGGCAATACGTTCATAAAACTACAACTCACCAACTCAGACCATGTACATAGTTCGCGAAAACGACTCACAAAAATTAACTTTAAATTTATTCAAAGGTTCGCGTGACGTAATACAAAAGACGTGGAACGTTCAAGTATGTGGGTCAAAACAATCACTAAGGTAAAATTGTGTTTTTGAGGCTATATCATTATCAAAGTTGAAATAGTAACGATAAACGCATTTTGAAGGCAATAAAGGCCGATTTGAAACTTTCCCATTTCAAAAATTGCCAAGGTACCAACAACGAAATTGTTGATATTAGAGTTGTTAACGGTTCACACGGAGACTTTGCGCGAAAATACATAGAAATTGAAAAAGTTTTTGTTTCAAAGTATCGAATTGATCCGTATCTACAAAAAAAAAAAATGTTATAGTTTTGTATATACATACATATTTTTCATATGCGAACGATGGCGTATGGATACAAAATGTGATTGCTGAATGCTACAATGCTGCATAATATCAAATGCACACCAATGATAATAATATACAATATAATTCAATAAACTTACGGCAAAAAATTAAATGGATATTATATTAACATGGATACATCATAATTAGACAAAGTAAGAAATTTTACATGAACAGCAAAAAACGTTTTGAAAAGATGTCTTAATCAAGCAAGCATACATAGATGTTTCATGACTGACAGTGAGATTATAAGAATGACACAAAAAATGGTAGATACAGCTTATTATACCCGTGTATCAGATAAAGTGTGAGTATGATGTAAAATTTATACTTTGAGCACAAACACGATATGTATAGAATATGATTTTTTAAAAGTATGTGAATGGATCAAAACATGATCAATAATAATAACGCGAATAGATAAAAGATAGTTCAAAATATAATAAATATAAAAAAATCACAAAAAAATACTAAAAGCAACTATAATATAACAAATATAAAATATTGACAATACAATTTACAAATTATCCACGTATAGGACTCCTAACTTCAGCCCTAAAAGTAACATGCATATGTATTGCAAGAAAATATATCAGGAAACACCTTCATACTATCATGAAGGTGGCGTATCCTTTAATAGCAATATGCAATAACATTATTATTGGTTTAAAAGAGTAATAAAAAAAAAAAAATGAAAATCGATCGCTGTTCAAAAGAAGCTCAACGTGATCACAATCAATACAGTTTAACTCAGTAGTGAGCTGTATAAAAAACTGACTTATCTTATAAATGTAGAATGATCGAAAGCTCAAAAGCGCCTTTTGCGGACATCGGCTAATTGGCACACCAGTGTTATGGCGCTTTTTGCCAGCGCTAAAACCCTGCTCGTAAAGTCGGCCCCTAATCGGGCTTTTGGTGGCCGTTTGGCGCGTATAATTTGGCGCCGGCGCGACAGGTTGAATTATGACCGTGCGCCTAACAGGTTGAACTTCATCATCAATCCGGTCATAAAAAAAAGCGAAAGCATCGGAACGCGTAATGAATGCCATAAAAATTATTTTCGGAAAGCGAATACTCGGGTCACGTCACCGGAACGGAACAGCGCCATCCCATCCCCTTCGCCCTGGCACGAACACCGGAAAATGGCCAATGCTTACTACCTGTGCTGTCTGTGATAAATTTCATAATAGACATTTGCGAATTTTCGATTTGATTTTTGTGCGAATCGACCGCATGACTACGCGAAATTCATTGCATGACATCATACTGGTGACGAACGAGGAAATGTTTCTTAAGATCAGGCCTGAACAATGTTTTTGGAGAAAGAGTCGCAAAGATAATCAAAATTCAAGACTCATTAAATTAAATAAGACTTTGTAAAGACTATGTAAAAAAAATAAAGAGTACTCCGAGAAGATAGTTTTTAACCAATTCAAGCAAATATATGTATATATCATTATCATCATCATCTACATTCACTCACCAACCACTGCTGGATGAAGGCTTCTCCAAGACGCTTCCAATCGTATCACAATTGCACAACTCTCATCCATCTCAACCCACACATTTTTCTAATTTCGTCTACCCATCTTATAGTTTTAAGAGCTCGTGATCCAGATGACCTAATTAACAGACTATCACAGCTAGACAGGGAAAGAATAAAAGTAGGATTAAAAATTAACGTAGATAAGACCAAACAAATGTAGAGGCAATGGAGAGGCCTTCATCCAGCAATGGATGGCGAATGGCTGTAAATGATGATGATGATGACATATATAAATGACCGCACGAGGACCGCTGACCGCTGCTTGCCCATCGCTGATTTAGATTAATGTGACTAAGGTCATTATGATTTCACTAAGTGTGACCTCATAGTTTTTTTTTTTACAATATGTTAACATTTTGTTATATGCAAATGTCGCCATAAAAAGTTTTGAAAATTTATAATGTTTTGTATAATGTTTTGCACATGCAATTATAATATTTCAAGAATGGTGGAATATTATAATTATAATACATAGGATTTCAAGGATGTATAAAACTGAATATACGTACATATACATATTTTTATTTATTTAAATTGGCACACATACAAAATAAATATGTATATGCAAATGTAACATTAAATTGTATCTACACAGTTATTAAAATCGATTAAATCTAACCGGAGCACGCTTACAATGCAAAACCGGATCTTAAAAGTATTAAACAAATAGAACGTTGGCGAGATTTTCGCGGACTTTGATTGATGAGATGCGGTGGTGCGTGTCGTATGATTTTCGCAACATTCTGTATATACATATGTACATCAGTGTACATGTGTGTGTGTGTGTATTTAAACCGCGTGATAATTAGCGAGCTCGCGTGTCGCGCGTGACGTCACTGGACAACCTATAATCCCCCTGGCGTTCATTTAGCTCGGTCGTGCCCGCCGACGAATTTTCTTTCGCTGGAAAATTGGCGCGATCGTGTGCGAATAATGATGAATGATGGCGACGTGCTCGGCGCTAACCACACAAGATGATTACACCTGTTCGTAAATGTTTCGTTTAAGTTTCAACAAAATGTACGTGCCACGTTTAATAAGCTTTGAAATCCATCCCCGGAATTTTCCATACAAAACTACAAACGTATGCATGTAATATGTAAATAGTGGGCAATGAATTGGAAACATATGTATGTACATATGTACATATTTACCCACAGGCTACTGAATGACCCATTCTATGATAACTTTATATTGTACTAGTTGTTTTACGTTTAGTTGTACACTGGACAGTATTACTACACGGATGTGAGACGTGGACTCTGAAGACCAAGATGATCAGCCGCATCGAAGCTTTTGAGATGTGGGTATACAAGCGTATGCTGAAGATACCGTGGACCAAAAAGATACCAAACGAAGCTGTCTTCGGCATGATGGGGAGAGGCAGGGAACTTGTTTCTGTCATCAAGCGGAGAAAGATGGAGTACCTCGGACACATGATACGGGGTCCAAAATACGAATTTCTCCGTTTGATAACCATGGGAAAAAT
Source organism: Arctopsyche grandis (assembly GCF_051622035.1). Taxonomy (NCBI): domain Eukaryota; kingdom Metazoa; phylum Arthropoda; class Insecta; order Trichoptera; family Hydropsychidae; genus Arctopsyche; species Arctopsyche grandis. The sequence continues at coordinate 21,670,168 of NC_135362.1, forward strand.
AGAAGGAAAAAAATGGATTGGCAAGCAAAAGTTATCTTGGCTTCGAAACATGCGCATGTGGACCGATATAAGCGCCGAAGATGTGTTCCGAGCCGCTGAAGACCGATGCGGATATCTTCAAATAATCGACGAGGTGGTCGCCAACGTCCGGATCCGGACAAAGCATTAAGAAGAAGTTGTTTTACCCGGCTTCGCTCAGTATTTGTAATACAAACAGCGTATACATGGCGAATATAATAGTAAATATTCATTTGTTTTTTTATTAAATTTATTTGAATCAAAAAAACAAAATCGACTCGTCGTCATAGAAATTTTGGCTTGTTTACGAAATTCTCAACCAAAGATACATACATACATATGTATGTACTTACATACAAAGTCTCTTTCGAAATTATATATTATATTAAAAAACATCAAGTTGAAGTTATTGTCCAATAGAAACAATCTCCATCAGTGACTGTTTCTATGAGATAATTATCAAATTGTGTTAACAAAGAAAATTATCAAATTGTCTATTACAACCGAGTTTTAATAGTATTAATTGAAATATGAATTTAAAGAACTCACTTTATATCGAATATGATATAGCATTTAAGCTCACTATGGCATTGATTGATATAAATTATTATTCAATTAGCGTTTCGAATTCGTATTATTGTATGTATCAACAAAAAAAATGTTTTATTTATCGCAAATCGAAGTTCATAGCAATCTCGAATTCTCTGATATTATAAAATGCTACTCACTCGAAAAATACATAAAAAATGAATGTATGTATGTATGTATTTTTCGAAATAGAAGTATTTATTATCGAATTTTTCCATGTCATGATACTGTATAAACATAATTGTTTATCGATGTTTACAATTAGCCGGAAAACCGCATTGGGATTTTCCTGTTGGGCTTTCCTACTATAACATATGATAAGAAAATAAAGTAAATTATTTGGACTTAGATAAATATGTATTTGATATTATTTATTATTATCACATTGAAATAAATATGTATTTCACTTTTGCACTTTTGTTAACTTAATATGTAGTTTTTTGGATAACAACCATAAAAAAGCAGACTTGTTTGTCTTTATATACGTTTTTAACCTTGAAATATATTCGTATTCGAAAAGAACGAATTTAGATATAAATCTTAAGAGGGAAATCGTCGGATATTTACAGTTGAAACTGGGCAATAATTCACTTTTCGGTTGACGTTTGAAGTTACGAAAATTCGATTAACATTGCCATAACAGCCGTTTAATTTTCATATTGTTTTGGCGACGTCGGACGACGACTTCCGGTCTTCCACTCGAATAATAAGGCACCGGTGTTAAATTCAATTTGAACTTTCGATTTCCAAGTGGCCAACATAAATTTTAATCTGTCGACAACGTTAATTTCAATTAACCGAATCGCTTCGAGAAGACGAAAACGTCAGTCCGGGGAGAGAGCGACCTCACCCCTGCGCGTCGACCCTCCCTCTTCATTCCCACCGAAGCAATATTTTCGCATCTTCAACTAAAACCGTTACAAATACTTAATACAATTAATAAAGCGCGCAGAATTTTCATGTTCATAAACTGGGTAAGCGCTAATTAAAGCCATTAATTAATTGTACGAGGCGGGGTGTGGAGGAAGGGGTGTCGGTGGCGGCCGCTCTGGAGCTTCGGTGCCCCCCGAGGGCGGTGCCCCAAGCAGTCGGCCTCCACCCCCCCTTATCCCGAATGCGTGTCACGCCGATCGTGAACTTGCCGAGGGTAAGGTAAACAAACTTACATAATTTGTTATCTCCCCCTGCCGACATAAATATGTATTAAAGGGCCGCCCCCGCTGAAGGGCCTCCGCGTTAATTGTATCGTCGCAAATTAAAGAAACGAACCCCCTACCTCATCACCGTACTAAAAACTACCTCTTAATTATATCAACAATTCAAGAACTTTTAGTGAAATAAACTATGTATATAAAAATATTTCACGTAAAAAATAAATAGTATTTAATTGTAAACTTTTGTACCTACTACATACATATACATACATACATACAAACATATGTATCTACTTTGAAAAATCCAATGCGTTATTTACGGTATATAAGCTCACAGTTCTTCCGATTGAGGTAGCTAAAAGTCTAGATATTTTTATACGTCTAGTATATACCTACTTTGAACGAGTAGTTTTCGTTTTTTTTTTTTTGCTCAATTCAATTTTATTTTAGTTCGGAACTGGAAGTTCAGACGAAAGAAAAGGAGGAATGGGAGGGATAAAGTCACCGGTCCGGAACCCCTTCAATCACAAAGAGGAAGACATTGGTTTGATAAACGCCAACAAACATATACTTTCATGATCAATATCGGTTCCCAGAAAAAGGTTTTTCCTTTGTTGAAATTGTCATAATCCATCAAATTTTATCGCGGCGACGCAATTAAAATCATGCGATATATCAATGTTTTGAAAATTTCCGAGCAGTTCGCTTCTATATTAGAAATGCTTATTAATACTTTTTTGAAAAATAACCTGAAGATATAAAATATAATTATCAAATCTAACCTGAAGTTTATGGGCTCATATAGAGGCTAAAAACGAAAACAATTTACATCCACACACAGAATAATATCGTGCGGGCAATCTCAAAAGAAAACTTTATTGAGTGCTATAATTTTTTTTAAATAAAACAAGGTCACTGCTATAATATTTAGATTTTTTAAAAAATTCACCATTGAAACGAATCAAATGATTTAGCTGGAAAATATATTAATGTATGTATTGAATTATTATTAAAATTCTATTTTTGTAAACGATTACATACATAATATGAAAATTTAAGTTTAGAAAGCAAGTTTTCACTTCATTAAAATCAAAATTTTGTAATTATAAACCTTTATAAACGTTATGAAAATTTAGGCAACTAAAATCCGAATGATGACTTTTAAATATTAATACTGCAATTGGTTTCATATATTTTTTAATATTACATAATATCTCTAGTTTTATACAAACATGTATGTACATACATATGTATATCCAAAATATTCTTTCAAAAAAGCATTTAGGATATAAAAGGTTGCCCACAAGGATACAAAACTTTCAAAGCTGAGATTTTTAAATCTATGCTTGATATCTTGCCAAAAAGGAATACGCTTTTTGACCCCCCTCTTCCCCCCATCTTTTTCCTCTATCACTTCCTACCTTTCCGCCCTTTATAACATTATAGTCTCGTAATACGTAAAAAAGTTAGAAGCGTCTCGAAGGCGGAGGTAATGCGTGTTATAAAAATTCTACAAGAGGATGCCATCCCACAGCAAATGCTTCGGTAAGTTCGGATGGGACTTTAGGGGATGGGGATTTTGAAACGAAGACGCCCTAAATTCCTGAGAGGCCTAGGGATGGGAGCGGCCCTGGCCACCACCCAGGTGTTCCAACCCCGGTCACGGACCATGTTGGTCATCAGTATGTATGGACACAACAAAACTTACCCCGTCTGACTAATACGACGCGACGCACTTTTATTGCCCATATGTATGTATGTATTTACGTATATATACATACATCTACTTGAAAACTACGTAAATCAAACAAATGTTGCTGTTTCAACATTTGAAAGGATTAGGTACACAATTCAAAAGAATAAGATTAATTAATGCTTATTATTAACTCCATCCAACTATTATGTTTGAAAAAACAGTGGATATCGGTATCTGAAATTATTATATGCTACTAGAAAATTATTATATAATTCTTATGTATGTAGTATTTTAACGGTTAAAGTTAGAACGGTTAAAAACGATCGGAGAAGAGATAATAGATATAAAAATTGATGTCTTAAACGAAGACCGTGTGAAACGTAAAGGAGGTTTGTAAAAATAGCCAATTTTCCAAAGTAACAGAAAATAACATGACACAGTACAGTTTTTCCAAGAATTATCATTACGATGGGTCCTACCCGATTCGGGCACGTCGGTCGATTATTTTCCGAAAGCTTTTTTCGCGGATTATTTCCGTCTCTTTCGCAAAAATATGGGGAAAAAAGTGAAACTTTCGCGAGACGTGGATTTGCTCGGGAAAGTCGCGACGAACAAATCAGCGGAAAATGAAAAGTTCGTGAAAATGCGCCGTTAAAAGCGTCCTCATAAATATTAACGACCGTTCGAAAGGAAAATAACACTTATTGAGCGTTTTTATCACACAAGTTTTTAATAGTGACAAATCACGTCATACACATTTGAAAACTACATATATGGAAAAAAGCTTTTTCATTCAATTATATATTAAATTTAAAATGAATATGGTAGCTTTATACACATTATGCATATACAGATTGTGTTGATATAATATACTTGAATTCATAAATCAAAGTGGATGAAGACGAGATTCGAGGCTTAGATTAAGATTAAAATATTTGAAAATTACACGCGTAAGCAAGTTTCCGTCACAATTTGCACACGACAGATCGAGTCGAAAGTAAGTTGAGTCGAAAAGTTTTCCCGGTTCGCTTTGGAAAGCTCCCCGATTATAGGGAAAGCTCTCGCATCCAGCTAACAAGGTGGCGTTCACCTCTGGTGCCATAAATACAACGGCCTTCCATTGTAAATTGTTAGAGGGCCGGGCCTCGTTTCAGATGGGTTTTGTGCACAGTTTAGTGCTTTTCCGGTATTAAGGAGACCGCAGTATTATTACGACCTAAGACCATATATCGAGAGGCGAATTTGGGTGAAAATAACGAGTGTGTAACGGCTTTTGTAGACGAAATTTGCCCTATAACGTACACATCTACCGACGTGTGTACATACGTACATATGTGTAACTATTTTCATCACTATTAACGGATATTAACGGGTGTGATAATTCTACAACATATTTTAAGAATAATTGCATATTATATACATACATATGTAGGTATGTAGTAATATTAGAACATTGACATTTCTTTTATTTATATTACACTTGGTAGAATGGTTATAGTTTTCATATAAAATTCAAATACAATCAAAAAAATTTGAATAAAATTCGAATCAAAATAAAAATTTAACTTTTTAAACTCATGAAACCGTATTTACATATATAAGCCATTTTTAACATAATCTTAGTAATTTAATTATTCACAAATTTTTCAATGTTATTTTATTACACACATAAAGCCATAACTTGTCTACATTTATGATATAAATTAAAAAAAAATAGTAATTACACACAGTTATATATAATATTAGGTCAATTAATTTAGTAATTTTTTTTTGATTTTCTAAATAAATTCAATACAAATATTAATATAAAATATGAAATACAGGATGATTAAATTTTTCTATTGTGTGCAAAAAATCAAATTTTTCTACACTTTAGCATGCACGCGGCTGAAAAGAAAGAATGATAGTGTGCATGCAAGTGCGGATGAAAATTTACGATATATGTACGTACAGCGTGTGTTTTTTTTATTTATTCGTGTGTTATTTTTTGAGCGTCTAAGAAATTAGTTTTTCGAAAGAAGAGCGTAGAGGAGCAACATATTAAATATTCAAGATTTGATGATAAACAATGGTCGTTTGTTAGACGCGTGGGTTTTAGCCATTCACCCTGATTTATATATTCATCAGGTGTTGTTTATGGAGTATTGGGTGGGTCGCGGTCTGAGGAGCACACGGGGACGGAACCTGCGAGACTTGTAGAGGGATAGAGCAAGGGATGGGTGGGTGGGTTGGGTGAAGAACACCCTTAAAGCCACAACAACTTTTCCGCATATATAAATCGTCAGTTAGTTTTGTTTAATTTAAATCGATACTTTGGGTGAAATTTTGCAAAGTTATTAACTTTAACGTTTACTAGATGTATTAACGCATACGTTTACACGCATACATATGTACGTATGTATGTGTGTATGCAGATACCTATATAGTCGTATATATTAACGAAGGGTTGTGTAATTTATTAAGAAACGCGAAAGCAGATCGCGTGCACGTGAAGTTTGTTCGCGTGAATACGACCCGTTAACACGCTTTCGCATAACGCGACTTCCCTTTGCCTTTAATGAAAGGAATATTCTACCTTAAATGAGATTTTCTTTCGAATTTAAATCGTTTCATTTTAATGCGGAAGTCAATTTATATCGCGACTTTTGCGCATTAAATATATAAATAAAAACGAATCGAAAATTTAAATGTGGTTCATATTTTGAGCTGACAGTTTTGACCGATATACCGAATGAAAATTACAATATTTTTAAATTCATAACATGAATATTATTATATTAAACATTTAATTATATATTACAATTTAAATATATTAAGTTATATTAAAATTTAAATATAAACTTGATTCTTACATTGAAAAATGTCATTACTCTCGAATTATGTAACTTATTTTGGCATTGCAATGGATACCAATTTATCATTGTACATATATATCATCATCAACATCTACATCCACTCACTATCCCTTTTAAAACCATTGCTTTATGTATCTCATCATCATCAGCCATTTGCCATCCACTGCTGAATGAAGGCATCTCCAACACGCTTCCACCGTCTCTGTTTTGCGCAACTCGCATCCACCACACCCCACACATTTTGCCTTCGGGTATCATTCTATGTAGCACTTCTTTTGTCCACCTTTTAAGTATTCTTCTATTTTTTTCATTTCAATCTCATCACTCTATCCACTATATCCACTACCCTTGTCACACTTTTCACCAATGTATTCCGTTTTCTGTCTTTCCTCGTTAGACCAAGCATACAGAGTTCCATACTTCTTTGATTGCATTGGACTTTATGTAGAATCAAAGTCCAATGCACATATGTATTTATGGTGTTAAAATAATAATATAATACATTAACCATACGAAAAGGAAATAATTGTAAAATAGATTGAATTGATATTTTAAATAAATTTGGAAGTGCTTGAGAAAACTTATAAAGAAATTTTGTATGTAAATTCAATTTAATAAATGACACAGTTTAACAATATCTGTTCGAATAAGCATAATAAACAAGGAGCTTTTTTAAATATAATTTAAATAAGACAACGCTTTTCAATCTTTAAATTGATAAGCTCTCAATTAGATGCTGAATAACAAATATTGAAAAGTAGTTATTAAAAAATAATACGTATGTATTTATATGTAATTCAAAACTTCACAATAAAATTTTTATAATGGAAACTTGCATGATATAATGGGGAAACGTGGCGTATATGTATACCCAAACATATATAGGTATATATATTATATTTACATATTATACATATATAAGTTTCATATGAAGTAAATTAAAAAAATATACACTCACCTTTAATTCTGGGCTCAGTTTTTTTTATCTAAAACAAAAAAAAATCTCATTAAAAAGTGTTAAATTAAAACGTACATATATTTGGAATTAAGGAGAATGCAATAAGTAAAAAAGTTCCTTTATTTTTTGCCAGTCAAATAAACATTCCGAATGTATTGCATTATTTAGAGTACATAAATATATCGTGAAAGTGCTGACATTAAATATCATTTCAATCCGAAATTTACAAAAGCGATTGTTACGGTACAGTGTAAATTTTGTATCGTAACACCCGCGTCATTATTTAATTAACAAACGAATTTATACTCGTAAATATTTGAACAGTGAATACACACATACACACAAAGGTGTAATAGATTTTAATATCATTCAATTGACAGGTTTGCGGTCGTTCTTTAAAGCAATTTCATGTTTTCGGTTACCGTTCGAATTAATATGTGAATTCGCCGTTGGTATTTACCCTACTGAACACACAATAGCACACGGCCGAAATTAAATTAAAAACTTAAACGGACTGAAGATACGCATGTTTAAAATTCGCATTAAAATATTGCGTCGACGTAAAAATGTGGCATATTATACCGTTTGATTTCACGTACGACTAATACATATATACGTATGTACAATTTAAATACATACATACATATTGTATGGGTATATATGTATGTATGTATGTACATTTGCAGAGGCTAATATTCAAGTTGCATATTAGTATTCAATTCGAAATTGTATCTAATATTGAAGTTGGAGACGAATGGATATTGCACTCACTGAATAAACACATACACGTGTGTTTGCACGGGGATGATGTATACAGCCGGGTTGAATACTAACGAACATCTCAAAGGATCGTCGCGAAACGACGAGGGCGGGACGGGTATCCGGTTAACTTGGAACTGCTCAGCAAACATATAATGGCAGGGTGTAACCGACCCCAAAATACATTATCGGACTATTGAGGTAAATTTAATCATAATTTAAAATAAAAATTGCCTTAAGATAAAATATTACGTGAACAAGAATTAAGTACCACTATCGGTTGGCAGTTCAACATCAAAAATAATTAATTGCTATTCCACTCTTGCACTAAGCTGATATCTCTTTGATGCAAGTCATGATGTTAGTTATGCAGATTTCAATGAATATATACATAGGTTTGTGACGTCTTAATAGTCGAACTGTCAAATAAATAAACAATTAAAAATACATTTTGAGACCACAGTATGAAATTTTGGTTCTATATATTGAACTGTTTCGGAGAAAAACATGAAAAGCTCTAAGCTCCAAGGTGAAAGGGCTACTTCCGGTTAAAAAATATGCTGTTTTGCAAATATACGTATTATGTATGTACTATAATACAAAGTTTCAGGTCAATTCATTCATAGGTTCAGAGAAAATTAGAAAAATCGAAAAAAAACTTATCAGGAGAATTCGACTACAATTTTTGAAAAAATATTTGAACATATGTATGTAAACATGATTTTTATAAAGAAATTATTTATTTAATTTCAATTTATTTTTGGATTCTTCAATAAAATTGGAGACTCTAATTGACGCATACCGTAATACTATAAGTTAAAAAAAATAGTAAAAATGAATCGGTATTGGTTGATTTTTTACGATTCCGACTCCGACTCCACAGCCCTGAAGCAATGTAAATAGGATTAACTAGGGCTTCCAAGCCAGCCTAAACCGAAACCGAAAAACCGGCTTTATGACCATTTTTCAAAAAACCGAAAACCTGCTTTTTTGGTTCGATCAACCGGCTTTTAAAGATTTCCTTTAATTAATGTTTTTTTCCTCAAAACTAACAATTATGAATTTCGAATTTTTATGAAAGAACAAAAAAAAATGTGTATTGGATCCAAATTTTCTTTGAACAACAAAAAAAAAGGCATGGCACTTAGCGGTGGCTTTGAGATATAGTAATGGACGAAGACCAGGTCACAAACCAAGAAAATATTATTGAAAGTAGTTTCAATAACCTACATAAGGCCTGTCAAAATTCCGGCAAATTGGGTTTTCCATAATTTGTAGTTTTTGCGCGTTCTTCTTCTTGATAGTAGCTGATTTAAATCATTTAATTATTTGTGCGTATTCAGGACCTGCCATTTTACGGCTGTAATATTTGTAATAATAATATATATGTATATATACATATATGTAATAATGATCTTATGAAAGTTCACAATGTTTATAACTCAATTTAATTTATAAGCAATTATATTTTTATAAAATAAAATATATATTTACAATTTTTTTTCGATATACAAATTTAAAATTTCAAAAAAAACCTTAATTTTCTGAAACCGGTGAAATCCGGTCAATCAGCTTTATATTTGTAAAAAAACCGTAAACCGGCTTTTTCTTTCGGGAGGTTTTTTGGAACCCCTTGGATTAACGGTGTTTGAATTTTCCTTTTATTATACAGACTCATCTATTTAAAAAAAGTATTATATAAATTTCAATTTATTTATCAATAAAAATTTCGATGCACAAAGATCCATTGATACACTTCGTAGATAAAATGGTATGATATTAGGAATAATAAAAGATTTTCTTGGTTTTTCCATCGTCTTGTACACATGTACATACATAAGTAGTTATTGATTTTAAATTACGCGTGTCTCCCGCCGTGCAAGATGCGATATTGATGCCAACATCCGGCGCCCTCTTCCCTTTGAATCCCGATAAGGTCGGCAAGGGTCCCGGATCGATTCCGGAACGGCGGGTTCAGGGCATAAATTATCCGCGGACACGCTTCGAGTGGACAAATTTACGATTCAACCGGACTTGCGGTCAGTTGCCGTCCCGACACTGACCGGAAGCATTTGATTCGCAAAATCCACGAATAATTCAGAATACAATGAAATTCACACGGTTCAAACCGGTCTACAATACATTCGTCATTTGGAGACGAACGAGCAAAATTTGGAGTGGGCATTTTAATGAAATACGGGCTTCAAAGTTTATTGACTTCGAATTTTAATAAATACTTGATACGAGCGTTGACTTCGTCTTTATTGTCTAATGGAAATCTTTGTTTGGCTTCGTACATAATTCACAAATACTCGAATAATAAAACCTTATTTGTTGCCGATTTTGGATTTGACTTCGATGTGAGTAATAATGCTATCAACTGAGGGCTCGTGGGCCCGGTGTTGCTGGACAGACCGTGGCTATACAAATGTCACATCAGTCAATATTTCCATATCAGAGTATGCCAGTATACTTATTTCATTGTTGAAACGGTTGCAAAAAACCACCATTATTTGTATATAATTTTATAAAATTATAAATTTTAAGTAATTGGTATCATTATCGAGTATAGTACTTAATGCTAATTTAAAAAGTTAAAAAATATTTTTGTAATATATGTATGTACGTATGTACATATGTACATACCAGCAACATATGTAGCTAAGCAATACTATCAACTGATAAGTCATGGGTTCATTTCTTGGCCCAGTGTTGAAGGCCAGACATTGGATATATGCGATTACAGGTCGATCATTTCCTATCAGAGTCTGCCAATTTATGTGACTGCTTTAAAACCGTTCCACGAAATTGACAAACCTTTCCTACACATCTATCGAAAATTCGAGTCTATACCATCTGAAATTTACTGATATTATGAATATGGTACACACTCTGTCTGTATTTCTCAAATGTATGTATGTATTTCTCGAAATATAATTATTGCCGAATTTTTCCATAGATGTCTCTATGATACTGTATAAACGTAATTGTTTGTAATTGGCCAGGAAAGCGCATTGGGGTTTATTTGCCAGGCCTTGCTGATACAAACATACATGTTTGAATCAGCAAGGCCTAATAAGTAATCTATATATATGTATATATATAAAATTTAATGTCCGTTTGTTTGTCTGTCTGTATCGTATAGGCTCAACCGATTACGATGGAACTTTTAGGATTTGTTGTATGCATGTCCGGGAAGCTTACTGTGAAATAAAAAAAAAAACGGGAAAAAACCTCTCAATAATTAATATTCGAAATTACGATTTTACCGACGCGAAACTTTGAAGCGCCATTGTGTAGTCAGCAAAATGTGTTCCTTGGTAACCACGTTACACTTAAAACGGGAACGGGAATTGCATGCCTTATTCTGGCATTGCAACGCATGCCGGGTTCAGCTAGTATAAAATATAAAAAAATCTAATATATAATTTCGAAAGAGACTTTGTACGTAACTATTGTTGGTTCTTAGAAAAACAAATGAATATTCTATCAAATTTAAATAAAGACTATTCAAATAAATTTAATAAAATGTTTACTATTAGATTGGCCAATTTTAAGCGGTTTATATTACAAATACCGAGCGAAGCCGGGTAAAAACACTAGTGTAGGCACTATAAAAGTATAAAATATTTATATGTACCTACATATGTACGGAAATTGGAAATCGATGTGTAATTTTTTGTTTTATTTCAGAGTTAATTCAATACATCTTATATATATATATATATATATATATATATATATATATATATATATATATATATATATATATATATATATATATATATATATATACATATATAAATATATATATACAATATAAGGTGCTATACGGAATAGTTATTTCGTAGCAGGAAATATTAAGGAAGCGTACTTCTTTCCCTGCAGACGGTAATCAAATCCGAGTCGGGGACAGATCCTTCCGCAGTGCAGGGCCGGTGCTGGGCTATCGCAGCAGCCGAACCCCGACTCTGCGGGAGATAATTCCTGATTGTCACGAGAAATTAAATTAGCCGAGACCGAGGCGAAGAAGTTGTTACAACGTAAACAAATTACCCGATATTCCGGCTGCTCACCGCCGTGAAAGCTGTCCGCCCGCCTACCCACCCACCGACCGCCCACAAGCCACCTTTTATGATGGCACTCGCGGACAAAAGTTTCGCGAGGGGGTTGGGAGGATGAGGGGGGGGGGGTGAGATGGTGGTCTATAGGGTTGAGCGGGTGGTCTTTGGGGGTGGGTGTGGCCTTTTTCCCGTTTAATTGCCGCCCGCTTGTTTCGCCAGACGGCCGGCGAGAGCTAGTTTTACGGCCTACTGACTTTTGTTCTCGACAAAAATGCCGCCTTTATGCGGCGAATGTTTCGCGACTTTTAATTTTGATATCTTCCGCCGCTTTCAAGCAGCTTTTTGATGTGTTTTTATATCTCAGATTGTATGTCAAAACATTCGCTCTGCAAACACTGGTTTAACATCTGAAATTCATTCACTTATAAGGAAGGGATGCACAACAATATTTGCGTGCTATCTTTTTTTTTAGTACAATATATGCACACTGATTGAATTTTAATCTCAGTTCTTGTACTTATTATATCATAATCATCGTTTATCAGCCATTCACCATCCACTGCTGGATGAAGGCCACTACACATCTTCCCTGCGGCCTTCATTTTACCCTTTTGCATTCTCTCGGTTTCCATTCTAGCACTTATTTTGTCCACCTTTCGTCCATACTTCTTGCCACGTGGCCCGCCCATTGACATTTCAATATCTTCAATGAATCCACTATATCCATTAGCCCTTGTCATACTTTTCACCCACGTATTTCGTTCACCACGTATACAGCATTCCATACTTTTTTGAGTATCTTGGACTTTGTGTAGCATTTTGGCGTTTAATGTCCAAGTTTCACATCCATACGACATCATTGGCAGAACACAGTGAACGAAGATCTTTTTTTTCCAAGCACTTATACAATAATAGTATGTACTATGTATGTATATGTATATGAACATAAGAATATAAATTTTTGAGTAATCGTAACCAAACATTGTCAACAAATGTGGTCAGACATTTAATTGCGATGTATCAATTTTCTACTGGATGCCCACGCTCTCAAACTTATCTTATCGTGGACATACATAAATACATACATATGTTAGAATATATATACATATGCATATACTTATAATTAAAATTCATTGTAAAATATAATACAAAATTTGTCATTTAACTATTAGGTACTTTTTTTTTAAATGTCGATGATTTTTTGTATGTATTATATAAAATTATCAAAACAAAATAGATTCCGTACATAGATATTCACATGTAAATATATGTATGTGGAAGGAAACATACAGCGATAACACATACTTTGAAAGCCTCTTAGAAATCTTCATTAGAAAAGTGCATTTCCCCCTCTTTTGAAGTCATCTAAACAGCTCGTATTCTCATAGTATTCCAACATGTAGTTTATATGAAATACAATATATGAAATGCTAAGCTGTGTATTTTTTTCGATTTTTCGTATAAAATTAAGGCAATGATTGTATAATGTTGGGATAGCATATGAACCTAGTGGGAAATTCCGTTTGGCGAGTTCGCTCTCTTAGGGGTTGTGTTTGGAGTTCTCTCTCAAAGGTGCACCTCTGGTAAATGCAATGTATGCATTCGAAAAGCAACTGCTACTATCTGCTGCATCAGACACTGACTTTATTAACTACTATTTGCATAATTTTGTGTACGTTATAAAGATTGAATTTTTGAAATCTATGAAATGAAAAGATCACTCACCCCGAGTTTATTATCGAAATTTAATTTTCATCTTCATCTTATTTCTCCTCTGAAGAGACGTAAACGCGAACGCAAACTCAAACAACGAACTGCCTAATATGGCGGCGTTGAAGAAAAAACAAAAAGAAAAACCAAAACAAAAGAACAAATAAAAAAATAAAAATTCTATATTTAAAAATATAATTTACCTTTGGCTAATGTAAGGTATTTGCCACAAAGAAAATATTTAACAAAAATCAGACCATATCTTATGTAGCTACTTACATATGTAGCTTGAGATCTTATGAGAGGTGAAATAATTTAATTAGGAAAAACGTTCTGACTCTTTTTAATAAATGCTCAATGTAGAACGTTGTTATTTACATATGTCATTTGTAATTTACCGTATGAAAAAAATGAATACTTACAAGCTATATATATATTTTTTTAATTTGGAACAGTATTTCCTATTCGAATAATAATTTGCATGTGAATAACTCGGGTTTATAACGCGGAAGGGATATAAATTAAAGAAATTGGCAAAATTTAATAGAATCGATCGACCTTGAAGTCTCATATACAATGTCTGGCCAAAAGCATACGGGATACAACCCGTGACCATAAAATTGAAAGCTTTACATGCTAACCATGGATCTATGCTGCTGGTTCATGAAAGTTCTTCATATTACCTAAGTAGGCTGGTTCATGAAAATTCTAGCTATTACCGTATAATAAAAATAATAATAGCTTATCAGAGGATAGGTAGAATAGTGTAATTCCCATCGATCATATAAATATTATATAGATAATAAATACAAGAAAACGTGGCAGCAAGAAGACAATTAGACGACAAAAATACTCGACGATGCAGGGAGTCTACTCTCATCCTGAGAATTTCCTCAAAGTGAGGCACGTGCCCCTCTACGAACATCTGCGATGCGCTGTAACCCCTTGGTAGCTTGAAGAGAGCACGGTTGTTGTATTGAATTTTTATCCTTAATTGTATCTCATCCATAGTTCTCCAGTATAGAGGCTAGTACAAAAGGACATACATAGATAATTGTCTCTTAATTTTTTTTCTGGAGTGGTAAAACCGTCTTGCTAGCATATTTTCCCTTACACAAATTGCTCTCATTTATCTTTCGATGTCACGGTCACCAGAGGGTATAAAACTATGATTTTGTAAAATTGATGTTAGGAGGCAAATCTGTGAAATTTAACACCGACGCGCGTCAAGTGCTCAATTGACACCTTGCGTCATTCTTTTGAGATATCATCCGAGAGCATAATTACTACGAGAGTCTCTTGGAGTAATTAAGGGGTCTGTCTGCGAGGGTTGGCGGCAGGTCGCCGGTGTCTTCAGCTCCAAGACGGCCAATAAAGTTTGATCAAAGCGGCGGGGAAGGGAGGCGAGCGGGAGACGTGCCGGTGGCTGGGTGATCCGTCGACTCGTTAATAGCATAATCATCACCGACGAGGCGTCGGCAAACTTGTTACAGATTGTGTAAGATAATCTAAACTCAATAAGAGGGTGGCTGGGTTGGATGGGCGGGATAGAGGCGGGACGGGGGGTGGCGCATCACGTATTCCGATGGTGCCATTACCATCCTGAGGGCGAAGGGTGAAGCCAGGTGGCTTCACCTGCAAACCGACACTGCACAAGTTTGCCGGATCGTCGGACGAAAGTGGCTCATGCAAATTTGCCCCGATAAAGCGAATTTGTGCACGTCCAACTTTAGATGATCGCCTTGCGAACGGCTCGTCCGAATTTACCCGCTCCCAACTATTTAAATACCGATCAAATTAATATTGACTTAAATTCGAATTTCGACATTGGAAACGTGTATCGCCTATCTCGCTATCTATTAAATAAAATTTGGTGTGTAATTAAAATGTTGAGGGAGAGATTTTATGGTTGAGTACGTTAAAGCATAATTTCAGTATCAAGAGTTTTTCAGTATCTCGAATTTCGTTAATTTGTATAAATGTTGTAAATCTGTCCATTGATGTCTTTGTGGATAGATGTTTGATGTTAAATCGATGTTTATATTTTCCTTGTATATGTAATACATAGTTGCAATACTTTTGCACAATGTTTGACCATAGATTTCTTGTTTAATACATACATACATATATGTGGGTGTATACCTGTATATATAATTAATAATTCTTAATCTGTATACTACACTCGTCAATTTGGAGCAATTTGTTAAGACGAGTGTGCTTGATTGATTGAAATAAATAAAAAAATATAAAATAATTTATCAAATTCTTTTGTTTATTTTATATATTTTTTACAATAGCCTTTTTTTAAACATTAGTATGCTTATTTCAATCTAAATATCTTATTAAATGTACCCTCTTATTGTAAATAATATATACAAAAAGAGGGTACATGTTATTATATTTAATTTGTAAATAAATACAAATTAATGTACGCTGCTAAATTTAGATATTGTTTTCATCTTCTCTAATTACGACTTTCGAAACGGAAGAATATGTAATACAATTTCCGATGAATTCGCTTTGATAAATAATAATATTTGAAAAATATGAAAAGGCGACTGTCTGTAAAACAAAATACATATATATAATTTTAATGTGTAATAAATATTCTTTTGCTTCTACAAAAATATTCAATGAAAAAAAATGTAAAACAGTTTCCAAATAAGAAAATTTAATTAATTACAACAAACACATACTAAGAATATAATTGAACACACATATACAGGGATTCAGTTGCATAATAGAGTGATTAATCTGGAATTAATGGACCGTTACAAGCGTAACAATACTGTTTAACA
The DNA here is from genome assembly GCF_051622035.1 of Arctopsyche grandis. Classification (NCBI taxonomy): domain Eukaryota; kingdom Metazoa; phylum Arthropoda; class Insecta; order Trichoptera; family Hydropsychidae; genus Arctopsyche; species Arctopsyche grandis. Next base: position 21,686,768 of record NC_135362.1, read on the forward strand.
ATTATCCGCCCATATAAAACCACGTCGAGAGAATTAGCCCAAATGAGCCTTGACTCAAATTGTTTCCTGTGCGTCGACATTAACGGGGTCTGACTTTCTCATTTGAATCATTATCGTATACGATACAAATGCGAGAACGATCAAAAATTTAAATTTATAAATTAAAGCAACCGCCCCCTTGTCGAAACCGTTGTATATATATGTACATATAATTTATGTAAGGGTAATCGTTGTTAAAACTTCGAGTGCAATAGCTGTTTGTTACAGTTATTTTATTTTATTTTTTTATTTTATTTTAAAAAATCAATACCACAGAGACTTGACAGGTTGCCCCAAAGCGTCAATGTGATTTTAATACAAATAATAAAAATCATAAAAATTACAAAAAAAACACCATAAAAAAAATAATAAAAATCATAAATAAAAAAAAAACATAAGAAAATAATAAAAATCATAAATAAAAAAAAACATCATAAAAAAATAATAAAAATCAAGTAAAAAATATGTACACAAAATAAAAACAAAGAAATAAGATTGAAAAATTTATATCGTGCTATTTAGGATGTGTTCCACCAACTCAACATAACTGGCATCGAATAGGTCCAAGTAATGTGCCAGTAAGTTGAGGAGTCGAACAGCTCTCGAGAGGGGGGAGTTCATGAGCACGTTTGATTTAGCCCTAATTGGTAAAAATATATCATGTTTTCTTAAAACTCTACGATTTTCCGGGGCCCAGAATTTTAGTTTCTCCAGGATAGTGGGATTGTGAATCTCTCCTCTAAGTAATTTTACGAAATGTTTCCCAAGAAATAAATCTCTTCTCTTTGCCAGGGAGTTGAAACCCAAAGATCCCAAGACAAAGGCACTAGGGAACAGATATGGATAAAATCCAAATGTCTTCAGATATAAAAACCTAAGGAATTTCCTTTGGACTCGTTCCAACATTAGAGAGTAACGAAGTTGATAGGGAGACCATATAATGGAGCCAAACTCGAGCACACTGCGAACTAATGTACAATATAAGAGACGAATGGCAGTGAGCCCTAGTTCGGACGAATTACGGATTACGAATCCAAGGATTTTTGTTGCCCTATCACAGATATTCTCAATGTGAATGTTGAAACTCCAACTATTTTCGAAGACTATTCCCAGATCAGATATAAATAATTCTCTCTGAAGAAGAGAATCATGAAATTTATACGGATAATTAATAGGAGAACGAGAACGAGAGTAAGAAATGACCCGACACTTTAGGATATTGAAGGGAAGTTTATTAACATTAGCCCATTCATAAATAGAATTCAAATCCTCTTGCAAATAAAGAGCGTCAGGTAAATCAATTATTCTCTTATAGATTTTTAAGTCATCCGCATATAATAAAAATTTAGAATGGTGAATAGAAGATTGAATATCGTTGATAAATATTAGGAATAATAAAGGGCCAAGATTTGATCCTTGGGGAATCCCAGAAGTGGCAACATACTCATAAGAAAAGCAACTCCCAAACTTAACGAATTGACGTCGATCCTGTAAATAAGAAATAAAAAGACCAACAAGATTATAAGTAAATCCAATAAAACTTAATTTACTAACCAAAATTTTATGATCAACTTTATCAAACGCCTTCTCAAAATCAGTATATATTACATCCATTTGATTATTACAATCCAAAGTGCTGGTTATGTCATTAGAGAAACATAACAAGTTGGTAATAGCTGATCTGGCCGGACGAAAGCCATGCTGCTGATCAATGAGCATACTTTGAAAGTGATTAAAAATGTATCTGTGTAATATTACCTCAAACATTTTGGCTGGCGCTGACAAGATAGTTATTGGTCTGTAGTTCCTTACACAAGATTTATCGTCCTTCTTATGAATAGGAGTTACTTTAGAGCATTTCCATAAATTGGGGAATGAAGAGTTCCTTAGAATTAAATTAAAAATGAATTTTAAAGGTTCTAAGAGACTAACCTCACATCCTTTTAGGATGTAATTAGGGATGGAGTCAGGACCGGAAGAATAAATATTTTTTTTTATATAAATATTTATTTATAAATGATTTATTTTACCTTGTATTTGTATGTATAGAATACTTCAATTCTGCCGTATGGGAATGGGTTATGTGTATTTTTTTAGATTTTTTTTCGAAACGAAATGGCGAAATAAGAATGAGATAGATATCTGTTTAGCAATCAAGCGTGCCGTGTGCCTGTTGGGATTTTGCTGAGTTTTCTTCGGTGATATGGATCTGCCGTTTCCCTCCGATACACAAATGACACTCGCGAAAAGCTCAACAGCTAAATCGGAGGGCGGCAGGTGAGTTCGCCCCAGACAATTTTCCGACTTCGACAAAATTACCTTCGGCGCGAGGCACCGTTCGGCAATGGAATGGAAAAATGGATTTTTGATGTTATTTTTCTGGCAGAATTGTTTGCACGGAGCATTTTTTTTCCGAGCAGGAAAAATGAGAGCCGGTGATACGATTTTATGTCGTTCCGACACAAACGAGATATGAGCGAAACGTCTGAAACTACGGCAATGAAATTTCGGCACTCATCCCGCTAGGGGATAATAATTCTGTTTTAGGCCTATTATTGCCCATTAACGCAAGCCACAATATTACAAAAAAATTACTGGGGAAACATAACACGACCTCAAAATGCATATACACACATAAATTGACAGTAAAAGTCGACTAAGCCCATTACATTTTTTATAACAATTACATATCATGTACGATAAATAAATTTTTTCAGACTTTTCTATAAAAACACATATATAAATATATGTATGTATGTCACTAAAGCAACCTTGACTATGTTTTCGAAAACTACATGGTATTTCATTTCAAGGACACAAACAATTTCAAGCTTTACTTTTATATCGTTTTTGTTATTGCGCACTTTCTCTAGTTCGTACGAAAGAAAATACTTAAAGAAATTATCTTACGAATTTATACATCAGATTAAATCTTTCTACTATGCATTATACGAAAGACTTTTTGTTGAAAATACGAAAGTTAATACATTCTAAGGCGTATTATACGTACACAAAAAAGAAGTACGAATAGCGGATAAGCTAAATTCAACGTATGAATGTGAAACGTTTCAAATTGTAACCTAATCAGATTGGGTTGAAACAACATTGAGCTTATATAAAATGTCGATCCATTTTATTTTTAGCTCATTTTGAAACGAACGCATCGATATGGTACGTGTGTATACAAGCAATGGCCGATAGAACATTTTATGTATTCTGTTATGTGCGTGTGTTTGTTTGAACACCCAAAGGATTAACTTTCCACGAGATCCAATTGTCCGATAGCCGACCATTAGCTGGCAATTTGTTTTTATGTTTTAAGTGAAAGCTGCTAACCTCAGGCAGCCGAAGCAAATGGCCGCAGAGGGGAGAAAAGCCAAACAAAGAAAATTGCAAACCGCACAAAAAAGTGCACCATTGAAACGCGCCGTGAAAAAGTAAAAACCCTTCAAGTTAACCATCGGCAGCTCTTTTATTTTAGCGGTTTTACTTTTTTTCCCCCTTTCGTTTCGGAATCGTTTTGGTTGTTTGCCTTTAGACGTGAGTGATGCTATTGTATCTCTCGCAATATTTTCAATTTTAAATAAGACACCACCAAAACATCGGCACTGATATATGGTCATATGAGCCGTTATATTTGAAAGTGGAATAAGTTAACTTTTCTTAATAATATTTCGCAAAACATTAAATATAATAATTTGCATTTAACAATATTTCAAAATACTGATGGCCTGCAATACGATTATTCAGCTTTTCCGAGATTCTGGATACAAGGAATTAAAATAAGTGATAACAATTTATGAATTAAGTCAAACAGAAATATTGTTCTTAGAACTGAAAATTGGGCTTTCGCCACTTTCAAATATAACGGCTCATATATGTATTAAGCTCACTGTTTCATTACGATGATGTAATGTTTGAATGGGGAAGAAAATCAGATATAGAAAGCCTCAGTTATTAATGCTTTTCACGTTTATAACGTGATAAGATTATCGTCAAAAAGTTTAAATAAGTAGAAAAATATTCGTTCGTACAGGTAAATCATAGCGTTGGTTGAAACTTCCGGAAGAAATGAAAAGAAAGCGATGTCTCATCTTTATAAAACACCCATCACTTACATTTGCATGTACTCGTTTGCAATTTTCTAGGTTTGGTCCCAAAGCTCTAAAGATTTTCGCCATCCATACTACGTTCTCTTACTTTATTCTAGTCTTATCCTAGTGATATGATTTTGTGTGGGGTACCCAAGAGATTTTCGAAGTTTCTGAGGTCGAAGCAGCAACGCTTCGAGTATGATTTAGATCCCCATATAAATACAAATGTATGTATACTTGATACCCATAATAAATGAGAATGTTTTAACCAAAATAAGTAATAAAGCAAGAGATGGCCAGGCCGCATTTGATATGAATAGCAAAATTTTAATTGGAAATATTTTCGAACGTGTTTTTCGCCACTTCCTACGGAGGATATTTTTTTAATAATGCGATAGTCGGACGTGACGTCACGATATTTGGGCCCGACCGATGGGGGAGAGGAAAAAAGTGGTTTGGTTGACTTTTTGAATTCGCATGGGCATTGGGCAGTAGCAATAGGCGGGAGACCGTGTCCAATAAAGGCTTCCACCTCGCAGGCACGTACTGCCTTTATCTGCCCGGGACCACTCCAGATATTTTTCTCATAAAACACGACCAGTCAGACGGACCGTTCGAACTCCTTGTGGTCCCCCAAATGCTATGTACCACTACCCACCACACGGGAATATTCTTGGAAGCTTTTACTGCGATACTCGCACGTTGCATACGGGCACGATTCTTGTTATTCGATCTGGACTTACTCGATTCGCATACTGACATTTTCCCATTTGACTTATGTACATGTACATACATACGTCCAAGCGAATTCCAGAAACATCGATTTTCAGTTAAATGTATGAAGTCTAAATGTGAGATTTTTATTATATTATTATTTGGTTCACTCAAAAATTCAAACCGCAAAAAATTGGATTGAAATATTGAAATCGGATAACTCGGATAAATTAGTAATGACTGATTAGTTTTTATATTTACTATGGTGTCATTAGGAGGTTCGCCCCAAGGCGACACCTATGGAAAAAATTGTACTTAATTAACATAAATTTGAAATTATCATATATGTATATAAATATATTTTATATATACATATATATATATATATATATATATATATATATATATATATATATATATATATATATATATATATATATATATATATATATATGCAAACAGGATCTTTTCTTAGGCAAAAACCAAATGATCGCAATCAGATCAGAGAGCGGAGTAATAATTAGGAATAGAGAAGAAATCATAGACAGAGTTTACACGTTCTATGCAAAACTATACGAGAACGACAACGGCCAATTCCCCGCTCTGGAATCGACACACGGCCAAAGGGTTCCTGCAGTATTGCCTAGCGAAGTAGAGGCCGCGCTAAAAACTGCAAAGAACGGTAAAACCCCAGGGGAAGATAATATTCCCATTGACTTACTAAAATGTGGCGGTCCCCCCCTAATTAATATCTTAGCTAGGCTTTTCAGCAAATGCATCCAGAACCAAGCTATACCAGAAGGATGGAATAACGCAACTATCATTTTAATACACAAAAAAGGCGACAAAAGCGATATCAAGAACTACCGACCCATTAGTCTACTTTCAGCGGTCTACAAGCTCTTCACGAAGGTTATTACAGAAAGGCTGAAGAATATCCTCGACGAGAACCAACCTATAGAGCAGGCAGGGTTTAGGGCAAATTTCAGCACAATGGACCACCTCCAAGTAGTTGGCGAACTAATCGAGCGCACCAACGAATATCAACGGCCATTGTGCCTAGGTTTCGTCGATTATGAGAAAGCCTTCGATACAGTTAGTCATAATGCAGTACTTAACGCTCTAAAAACACAGGGAGTGCCGGAACCCTATGTGGGACTGTTAGCTGCAATATATAAGAATGCCACAGCTTCGGTTAAAATTTTTTCAGGTACAGATAGATTTAGCATAGGAAAAGGAGTAAGACAAGGAGATACAATCTCGCCCAAGTTATTCAATGCGGTGCTTGAGGGAGTTTTCAGGAAATTGGATTGGGATACAGCCGGAGTAAGCATCAATGGTCGCTTTTTGAGTCACCTTCGGTTCGCAGACGATATAGTTTTAGTAGCTCGTGATTCAGCTGACCTACTTATCAGACTAACACAGCTGGACAGGGAAAGTAGAAAAGTAGGATTAAAAATTAACGTAGATAAGACTAAACTAATGTTCAATAGTTATTGCATGCCTGATAGCATCCCCTTAGATGATAAACCAGTAGAAGTAGTAAATAATTATTTATATTTAGGTCAAATAATTGACATGTCTGGTAGTAAAAATGAAGAGATAAAGAGACGTATGAAATTAGGGTGGAGTGCATTTGGACGGATGAATGCTGTTTTTAAATCAAAAATGCCACTCTGCCTGAAGAAAAGGATCTTTGATCAATGCGTTTTGCCAGTGATGACGTATGGATGTGAAACTTGGACACTGAACGCCAAGATGCAAAATAAAATCCAATGCACTCAAAGAAGTATGGAACGCTGTATGCTTGGCATAACGAGGAAAGACAGGAAGCGGAACACGTGGGTGAGAAATATGACAAGGGTAGTGGACATAGTGGATAGAGTGAAGAGATTGAAATGGCAATGGGCGGGTCACGTAGCTAGGAGGATGGACGAAAGGTGGACAAAAGAAGTGCTTGAATGGTACCCGAGAGAAGGCAAAAGAGTAAAAGGAAGACCGCAAGGAAGATGGGTGAACGAAATTAGGAAAATGTGCGGAATGAGATGGATGAGTGTTGCGCAAAACAGAGACGAGTGGAAGCGTGTTGGAGAGGCCTTCATCCAGCAGTGGATGGCGAATGGCTGTAAATGATGATGATGATATATATATATATATATATATATATATATATATATATATATATATATATATATTATTATTATTATTATAATACATACATTATGTAAATGGATAAATAATAATAATAAAAATATTATGACCAATGTGACCTGACAGATTGCCCCAATGCATCACACCAGTCTTATAAAAAAAAGAAAAGAACAATTAAAAGGGGCTAATTTTTTGGAACCGATTTAATGAAATAATAAGATACAAGACTCTAATAGGAAGCGATGGACATTAGAGTCATCCAGCAGCACAGTCAGATACTGAACCTGTGACCACATATATAATTCAACGAATTGGACGCTAACCATAGATCTGTAATGCTGGCTATTGGAATATGATTTCAAAATTAATACATAATCTTAAATTTTATATATGTACAAGTTTTATACCATAGATGTCGCTCAGAGGCAATCTGAAAATGGTATCACGGGAAAATATAAAATTGGGTCCATTGGCTATGTCACCATTCCCAAGTATTAAATTAAAAGAAATATATCCACGATCTGGCCAGGAATTGAACCCATGACCTCTCAGTTGATAGCATTATAGTATAATGATTATACAATAACCACTAAGCTATGTTATTGGTTGATAATGTGAAGGAAAGTATATTGTACATTAAAATACTTAAAAAGTAGCAGACTATATGGATAAAGTACATAGGCGAAGCTAATTTATTGACAATGTTTTTTTTATTAGCCGTACTATTATTCGTACTGTATATAAATTATGATAGAAGAGGAAATCTAATATATTATATGATAAAAGAAGAATAGTATCCATTCACTGAATCATTGTATTATATTATATTTCATTCCAGTCTCATCTTATCAACTAAGGCACGTGACAACTTTCAGATAAGTGCCCTTTCCAAGAAAAGAACATACGTGTTTTCACTAAGAAAAAGTAAATGTTGGAAATCTCATTTGTATTATATAAAGTATCAGTTTGCTTTATTGTATAATATCATTGATGATACAATGAGATCCTGATGATGTGTGTGAATTTGAACGGAGTCATCACCGGTGTTCGATTGTAAGCTGTTCATTGGCCGAAGTGTGAGATTGCATTGGGTGCTAATGCAGTCAAGTCGGTGGTGCATCGGCCTTTTGATTCAATTTGCACATACATATCTGTCGATGCGTACTGTGACGTGTGTGATTAAATTACACTGAAATGCACATAGGATCACGACACCTCTGCGCGCCCTGAATGCATCTATCCATTCGTTACTTAGACATCATTAGTTAATCAACTGATTGACGTCAATTGACACGAAACACAAACTAGACATTACTTCATTCTATCTCTTAAAAGGTATATTTAATAAATAAATTAAAACTCTTGTTAATCTATAAAGGTACACACATATATATATATATATATATATATATATATATATATATATATATATATATATATATATTTTTTTTTTTTTTTTTTCATCCAAAAATTGAAATTAGTTATTTGATTGTCTCAAAGAGTTCATTATATCATATGTGAAATAAATTTCAAAGATAAAATTTCATTAAGTTGGCGTTCGTTAATTTAAAAATAAATGTATTAAGAGCTTGAAATTATTATTATTATGACTATATACATACAGGGTCAAAAGGACGTAAAGATAGGGTCAAAAGGACAATCATATAAAAATAAACTCATTTTAAAACCATTGCTTTATGTATGTCATCATCATCATCTACAGCCATTTGCCACCCACTGCTGGATGAAGGCCTCTCCAACACGCTTCTATTCGTCTCCGTTTTACGCAACACGCATTCATCTCACTCTACACAGTTTCCTAATTTCGTATACCCATCTCCCCAGCGGCCTTACTTTTACCCTTTTGCATTCTCTCTGGTACCATTCTAGCACTTCTTTTGTCCACCTTTCTTCCATTCTTCTAGCTACGTGACCCGCCCATTTCCATTTCAATCTCTTAACTCTATCCACTATGTCCACAATCCTTGTCATACTTCTCACCCACGTATTCCGTTTCCTGTCTTTCCTCGTTATGCTAAGCATACAACGTTCCATACTTCTTTGAGTGCATTGGACTTTATGTAGCAACTTAGCGTTCAATGTCCAAGTTTCACATCCATACGTCTTCACTGGCAAAACACATTGATTGAAGATCCTTTTCTTCAGGCGTATATGCATATTATAGCTTTATTGAAAATAGCATATGGTTCGTCTCATCCGTGTTTTCATATATTGGTCATGAATTCGTTGCATAAACAATATGTATTTTTATGAGGTTTTATTAGCTTCACTTCGCCGTATGGTCGGACACTACTTTTTTTTAAATTGAAATGTTTATTACAAGAACACATATTTCTCGGGTCGGTTCAAGTGCAAATATTCATCCTCGCTGAATTAAATACTCCCTTGGCGAGTCAGTCGGCCTTTGATCGTCTGTGCAAAGGAGTAGTGATGTCATCGTTGTCGACTGATTTTGGACATCCATTGTGACTGGAGCCATCAACATTGCCATGGCCTGACATTTGCAATCGGATCGATCGGATGGGGGAGGTAGGATCGGGAGGGTGAAGCTTTGTGTCGTGTGACCCAAATGCGTCAGGAGGCCTTGCCTCGGGGACCGTTTGCCGAACTCCATAATCTCCACTATCCGCAAGTCCGATTGTCAATTAAAATTGGGGATCTGCCCAATAAATGACAGGGAGATCAATGCCATCTATATCTTCGAACGTGGCCTAAAAGGGAACCAAGTCTGCGAAGGAAAATACGTGCACGTGTGACTCGAATGGATATCCTTAATGGATAGGCAATTCGAAAGGTTAGTTCGCTTTCGAGGTGTTGCGAAATTGATCGCCATTGAGACAACTGGAAGGTAATTCCAGATAAGAATATTATATTGTAGTATAAAATTATAGCAAGATTAACTGTCTATCTGTTAATTACAAAAGCTGAATCTATGTATACGTAGTTAATTATCGCAAGTCGTTATCGATTTACCGTGAACGCGAATGCAAATGAGCTTAAACGCATCAATCAAAATGTGAAATTATCTCGTGCACGCGATATTTTGCGTTCAAGATGATGCGACGGTCCAAAAATCGGTCGAAAGGCTTCAAGGATTCTGCGATGAGCATTCGCCGTGGTTATTATTAGACTTGGCGTCCTTGAGCCGGATTTCTGCATTCCTTGCAACCTTCGTCTGCAGCTCGCTGGTCCTTTAGGTATCGACGGAGGATTTTTCTCCTTTTGAGAACCTTTTTCGGTGGACCGAGATCACTTCGGGTTGTCGAATCATCTTTCGTACCTTCGCATAAAAGTGAACGAAACACGTTCGACCGAAAAGCTTTAAATTACAAGATGAATATCTACGAACCATCAATTTACTCGATGGTGAGACGTGTTTTGTGAAATTTGCATATACCAAATTGATACTGTATAATTGAAATTAATATTCAATAAAAATAAATTTTCCATTTTGATTAGGGCAGTACACGGGATGTTCGAGTAAAATTAACAACGTGCAAGTTTACCAAAGGCAAATGTATTCCCGAGGTGGTAGTAAATTTGAATTAAAAAAAAATCGACCGTACATTCACACGTAAACCTTTTACAGAAGCATTGAAAAGCATCGTTGAAGTGGATTTAGTCTACTTTTGTGAAGAACATCGCGCCACTAATTGATATTCTCGTTTGACCGCTAGATAACACAAGTTTTACAAACAGGCTTTTAAATATTTAAATAATAAAAATACACTTGTTTTTGATTAAAAAGTGCGGAGAATGCACACACTGTGCGATACATAGCATGCTCGAAAAAAAAATGATGATCTAATCTCTATCATCTGTCTCTGTTTTACATTAAAAAAAATATGGATAAGCTTCCAAATGGTCATTTATTGACATTTCCTTCATTTTGTTAATAAATTATTTTTCCGTTTTGATATTGATTGAATAAGAAGCAATACATGTAGGAATTTGGGTTTCATTTTACGACATCCAAGCCTTTTAAATCTCATAGTCAATTCATTTCTAAGAAGTGATCTGGAATTTGCTAGTACTGTTTTGAATCCATTCTATCGAGTATATGTATATGAGTTTTTACAGTGCATAAATAAAAAATCCCATTTTTACTACAATTCCAGATTTTTTCACAATGATTGTTTTATTTCCTTACAATATAGGAGTAAAACTTATGATTTATGTTTTTGTTTAAGCGTTTGAATTATATAATTGATAGTCCTTATTAAGTAAGATCATATTCCAATGTTTAATGAGATCTATCCCTAATCCTTCATTTTTTCACGTTTATCCCTATTATACCAACTATTCCTGTTTTCCTTTTTATATATGTAGATCTAGCTCTTTTTTTTAACAATATTCCCCCTCATATTGATCGTTTTATTGCTTTAAATTTATATTGTTTGACCATTTTCCTTAGTATCACCTATGTATATACATATGTTCACATATCCCTTATTTACCACTATTAAATGCTTTTCTTTTTTTATTTTATTTTATTTCATTGTTGTTATAAATATATTTTTTTCTTATAAGACACTTTTTTGGTATCAATGTTGTGCATATACATATATATGTCGTAATGCTGTTTGTTTCCATTTTTATTAAATTCTTCTGGAAGATGATTTTTAAAGAAACTTTTGTAAGTTTTAAAACATACATAGAAGAACTATCTGTATAGTTAATTAGGATAACCGTCTACAGATGACTGCTTGAAATGTGTTCTACTTCTGTAATAATATATAAATCATATTCAATTTCAAATATTAATGCTTCATCATGACAACCGCAGTCTCTTGGGAAGGATATCTTCCAAACTGTCCAACTAATTTTAGCTGCTATTAGATTTGAAATTAAACCACTCTGTTTTACGTTCAATGCTATTGTTAATTCAAACCCACATTCGCCGTATTTTTTGATCGCACCTCGTGCATATGTATATGTACGTGCATGCATACATATACATATGCATGCACGTACATATACGTATGCACATATAATACTATCATTGAATTTAATGTGGTTGTATAAAAAGAAGTGCAAGAGGATGCGTCGCGAGTGTTTGTCTTTGTCGGGAGAGTCGTCCAACACACCGAAAACCGGTCTTTGAATATGCGAGTGGGTGTCCGTTTTCGAGCTGAGCGAAATTGATGGGAATTAATGTTAAAGGCTTAACAATACACACACACATAAAAGACGACCCGTGTCATCTTTGTCTATTTCTGTTTTTGAGTCGAAAAGCGAATTCGTTGACGCGCTTCTGCCCACGCTTGACCAAGGACGCGTGGGTGGGGATCGTCGGGTCATTTTGTCCTAAGCGCGAATCGAAAAATTCAACTTTGAATATCGCACAATGAATCAAAAAAGTGGAGATAAAACGCGAACTGAGAGGATCGTTTTTCTCTTTTTTTTGCACTCCCTCCCCCTTCTCTGCGCTCACTTTTAAGCCCGCGGGCGCACAAAAGCTCTATTATGATACTTAAAAGCCAGATCGAGGCGGACGGGGTGCGGAGGCTTCAGCCGAGTTTTCATAATTAGAACTTTTGTTCCCCTCTTTCGATTGTCTTTTTACGCGAACTGGGATGGTAATGAGTTTTTGTTAAAAATAACATTTCCTAATCACCGCAGCCGGGTTGCTCAGAAAGGGGAAACGGCCCAGATCAAAGTTTAATACCTCGCGCCGTACAAAGGCGATCTTTTCGACTCTTTACCGCATTCGAAAACACTCAATTGTAATTCCTAAAAAGGAAATCTAAGCAGCGAGTCTCAATTTTATGTAATTCCAACAAAATGCGCAACAATAAAATAAAAATAAATGACATCTAAATACAACAAAGTTAAAAGCCGCCACTATATAATACAATCAAATACGCACTTACAAAGACTTACATATTTACTAAACGAACAAACTCAGTTTTATATCATATTAAAATATTATTAAAATATTTTAAATACTTGTAACGATAGCACCCATATTTCTATTATAAATACATTTTTTTCAAATGAAAAATCAACTGAAAAGAATAGAATAGAAATATATAGATGAAAAACCTGCCAGAGATTAAAGTCAATCAAATGTCTGAAAGTGTTAAGTAAATACACCCGGCTTAATGTGGCGCACTTACTTGATTTCAAACACTGCCTTTTAACTTTTGAGCAAAAGTTTTTGGCGAATATTTTTAGCGGTTTTTTTTTTTTGATAAAATTATTTGAAGTCGTGTATAAAATTATGAATTAACATATATATGTATGTATATATAAACAAGGCTGTGGAGTCGCTTCAAAATTCGACTCTGACTCCGACTCTGAACTCAGATTCCACCTTCAACAATTATAGTTACATCGACATTTCTCGCCAACGTATAAAATTGTTGTAAATAATAAAAATAATAGCGATTTTCAAAATATAAAAAGACAAAAACAAAAAATGACAAGTAACACAATTTATTGAATTATTGTTAATAAAATAGGTATAAACAAAAAGTAAGTAGTTAAATTCATAAATTTAATAAAGAAATTATTAAATTTCAATATTTTATATTAACTTCAAAAAAAATAGTTACCCTTAGCTGACCCATACCAATTTAAGAAAATAATAAATAAAAACGAGTCCGACTCGGCTTGAAATGCTACGACTCCACGACTTCCAATAATAAAAAAAACTTATACTATAGAATTACACATGTAAAAACCTTTCAAAATTGTTTATTACCGATTGTAATTCTATCATTTAACTGCTTTACGCAGTCTTATATTTACATTTGTACATATCGTCTCATCAAACTTGTAAGCCTCGTAAAAATGTAATTTTATTCAGGAGAGAATGAAAACTATTTTATCGAGTTTTATTTCATATCACTTTCATCGCGGTTTTTGACCACGTTTTTACAGTTATGATTTCAAAAGTTTCACATATATGTGGATTCGGAATAGTTCTAAAAGATAACATTAAATATAAACGGCTTCAAGTTGAGGTAACGATATATGTAGTATTATACACGAAGAATGTGTACGACAAAAGTAACAAGAAAACGCGATACCGATGCACTATCGACTTTGCGAAAGCAAACTAGTAAACCGAAAGCGAATATTTATTCTTTCGTGAATATCGCAATTGTTTGAGATTATTAACAATTCACGAAGCAATCGGGGGATTACTGGCTGATTTACGGTGCATTTGCGCCGCAGACGGACAGGGTGCGGGGAACCACCGACCCTCCCTATCTACCACCATCCCCATCGCCCGTGAGGGGTGGTATCAGAACGGGATGAAAGCGGGATTAATCTTTGAATAGAGCAGAGGCATCGCTGCTCTGATACGGAGTGCAACACACCCGGCTCACGACTTAAGAAACGCGAGCGGTTAAATTCTAATGCGAGCAATTTCAAAACACGTGGAACACACTCATAAACGCTATTCCATTGTACAATATGCGACTTAACGGAAATGAAAAACTTTTACTGTTTTGAATCTAACTAATTCAATGTGTATCCCCTTGAAAGGACTCTCTGTCTACATATGTACATAAATATGTACATACATATATTCATTGGATATATCACTTGTGATTTTCATAATAAAACATTAACATAAGCTTTTCTACAAAATACGGCATTTTAATTTTAATAGGCTCTATACATTTGAGTTGATTTCAATATCATTCAACTTACTGCATGATTGCGTTTAATTCGCCTGTTATAATACTACCTAATATGTTTGACTTTAATATATTAGTATACTCAAAACTACATAGAGGTTACATCCATTTTCAAAATGCAGAAAAGTTTTGCAACCACAAATTGAACAACTTAAATCTAGCCTCCAAAAAATGATTAATAACACTGTTCGACACGAAAAATGGTTCAGAGACGAGATATGACTTTTCTTATAGATATACATATGCCCAGTAAACACGAATCTGGAAATAAAAAATGTTGATTGGCTCGAGATTCGGAGATATATCTATGTGTTTTTTAAATCACACGATTTTTCTATATCTTGGTGTTGTTCGGTTGATGTCTCAAAATCTGTCGATTAATCGATGTTTTTAATTCGTCGGGAAGGCACACTGGGGTTAACCTGCTAAGCCTTCCTAATATATATGTAAATAAAATATTTTTTTAAAACCAGCAACACAGCTCAGTGGTTAGTGTGTAGTGCTTTCAGCTGAAGGGTCATATGTGCAATCCCTGGCGCAGTGTTGCCGACTAGATCTCGGACATATGTATGTATGTATGTATGTGAATCCAAGTCAATCGTTTCGTTTGCCAATTTATTTTATTTCATTGTTGAAACAGTTCCACCAATATTGGAAAATCGTTTCTCGCAAGTTTGAGTTTATAACATCTTGAATCTGTTGATTATTCTAAATATGCTACCCACCTACATATTCAGTAAAATTTATGCATTTCTCGCAAAAATTAGCTGTTTATCGAATTTGTCCATTGATGACTTTATATAAAAAATTGTATTTATAATCTGTTTGGAATTGTAAGTACTTATGTACAAAAAAAAATCATGTGGTCATTGTCAAAATTTTAAATACACCTTTGCGATTTTACAATTTTTTTAAATACACATGTATACAGATCTGTTGGGAATCTATTCGGAATGAATTAACAAAATATGGTGAATATAAAGAACCAGACTTTTTCAGCACTACGGATGTGAGTGAAACTATCAAAATAGCCAGTGCAAAATATCGTGATAGTTACATATCAACCCCAATGCATGCAATGATGCGCCCACCGCATAAATTGAGACATACATACATACATGTATGTACATATATACATACACATACAATTAGTATAAACGGCACTTTGACCGAAGCGACACCCCGTACTGACATACATACATATAATGTGAAAATTAACTCGAGATGATCTTCTCGAGTGTGTCCAACGGTTATTGGTACCTGTATCTAGTGGTCCAGGTAGCACCTGGTGTATGTAGTTGGCGAGTGGCGTTAATGTGTGAGCGGTGATTGCGAGGGCGGGCCAAAGGGTGTAAGGTTGTTTCCGAGGTCCGCTGGACCTCCGCAATTAACCCGCCCTCGGACCCTAACACAGAAATATGGCCGGCGAGAACAAGCGTTTACGAGTGTTTGGCAAATGTTAGACGCGGACCCCGCCTCATACCAACACTGATAAATTCAGACCGCGACGGGAAAAAAGCGACCAACTGCGAACGAGAGCCATCTCGAAGCCACCGGTTATACAGTTTAATATTGCGCCATATTGCCGGGGCATTTTTTTATTATTTTATTTTCGTCGGCGTCGAGTGCCGCATGGCGGACAAGTGGGCGAAATGAGCGGTTCAACTATCTGACCCAAGTGTTTGGCGAACTTGCGAGTTTAAAATTTGGTATATACCTATGTATGTATGTAAAGGGGACTTAAGCATATTTTTTTTTGTTTTAGTATACAGCCCATTCTAGATTTGGAAGAAAGTTACGAACCTACTAATAAAAATGTTAAGCGTTCTCCACTCCCTTCATGAAGTTTATTATTAATCTCACTAAGGTCAATAACTCAATTTTCATTGAAATTTAGATGTAAAATATGTTGGATATTAAGATCTTCCTCCAGTCATTATTTCAGAAGCCATTCTTTCGATAAATAATTAAGCTTTTACGCCCTCTGTTAAAAAAATAGCTATCGATATTGTGAGCAAATCGGGCGTGAAGATTTATTTTTCCTATTTTTTTTAACATTTCAATCAGGGCTGTGAAATCGGAGTCGGATCCGTGGAGTTAAAGCATTTCAAGTGGTCAGAGCCTGAATTGGAGTCGTAAAACAAATTTCATCAAACGAAAAAATCGAAAGCGAGCCAATAAGAGGCTAGTAAAAAATCAACCGACTTCGACTCATTTTTATTAATAGTACATACGATGGTACGCGCCAACTAGAATCTCCAATTTTATTGAAGTAAATCCACTAATAAATTTAAATTTAATAATTTATTTATAAAAAATCATGAATTTAAATAAAATTATAAATAAAATTGCACATATTTGATGGGCTGTGTCCAAAATTGATTGTTTCTCTCGTCTCATATTTTTTTATGAAATTGATTTGTTTGTGTATGAAATTCATACAAATACACAACGTATGTACTTCCTTTTTATTATGTACTAGCTGTATTACCCGGCTTCGCTCAGTGTTTATAATATAAACCGCTTAAACATGACTAAGCTAATTTAATTAAAAAAAAAAAAAAATTTAAAAATTTAAAAAAAAAATAAAAAAAAAAATTAAAAAAAAATAAAAAAAAAAATAAAAAAAAAATCAAAAAAAAAATTTAAAAAAATCAAAAAAAAAAAATCAAAATTTTTTTTTTTGCCTTCTAGGGCTTCGCCCTCGGCACCCCCCTGAGCCTTTGCCTTCTAGGGCTTCGCCCCTCCACGCCCCATGAGCAATTGCCGTTTAGGGCTTCGCCCCCATGATCAGTTGCCTTTTAGGGCTTCGCCCCTCCGCGCCCCCATGATTCAAAGCCGTCTAGGGCTTCGCCCCCCTTAGTTAATGCCTTTTAGGGCTTCGCCCCCCGCGCCCCCAAGATTAATTGCCGTTTCGGGCTTCGCCCCCTTTAGTTAATGCCTTTTAGGGCTTCGCCCCTCCGCACCCCCATGATTAAATGCCGTCTAGGGCTTCGCCCCCCCTAGTTAATGCCTTTTAGGGCTTCGCCCCCGCGCCCCCAAGATTAATTGCCGTTTAGGGCTTCGCCCCCCTTAGTTAATGCCTTTTAGGGCTTCGCCCCTCCGCGCCCCCATGATTAAATGCCGTCTAAGGCTTCGCCCCCATGATCAGTTGCCTTTTAGGGCTTCGCCCCTCCGCGCCCCCATGATTCAAAGCCGTCTAGGGCTTCGCCCCCCTTAGTTAATGCCTTTTAGGGCTTCGCCCCCCGCGCCCCCAAGATTAATTGCCGTTTCGGGCTTCGCCCCCCTTAGTTAATGCCTTTTAGGGCTTCGCCCCTCCGCACCCCCATGATTAAATGCCGTCTAGGGCTTCGCCCCCCCTAGTTAATGCCTTTTAGGGCTTCGCCCCCCGCGCCCCCAAGATTAATTGCCGTTTAGGGCTTCGCCCCCCTTAGTTAATGCCTTTTAGGGCTTCGCCCCTCCGCGCCCCCATGATTAAATGCCGTCTAAGGCTTCGCCCCCATGATCAGTTGCCTTTTAGGGCTTCGCCCCTCCGCGCCCCCATGATTAATTGCCGTCTAGGGCTTCGCCCCCCTTAGTTAATGCCTATTAGGGCTTGCGCCCCATGAGGCTGGGCCCCCCGGGGCCCCACGGGGCTGCGCCCCTTGTGGCGCCCCCTTTTGAGCCCCATGGGGCTGCGCCCCATGAGGCTGGGCCCCCCGGGCCCCCTTCGGGGCCCCACGGGGCTGCGTCCCTTGTGGCGCCCCCTTTTGAGCCCCATGGGGCTGCGCCCCATGAGGCTGGGACCCCCGGGCCCCCTTCGGGGCCCCACGGGGCTGCGCCCCTTGTGGCGCCCCATGGGGCTGCGCCCCATGAGGCTGGGCCCCCCCGGGGCCCCACGGGGCTGCGCCCCTCGTGGCGCCCCCTTTTGAGCCCCATGGGGCTGCGCCCCATGAGGCTGGGCCCCCCGGGCCCCCTTCGGGGCCCCACGGGGCTGCGCCCCTTGTGGCGCCCCCTTTTGAGCCCCATGGGGCTGCGCCCCATGAGGCTGGGGTCCCACGGGGCTGCGCCCCTTGTGGCGCCCCTGGCGGGGCCCCATGAAACTACTCGCCTTGCGCCCCCGCGGGGGTGAATCCATTGAATCGAAAAAAAAAAATCGGCGCCCATGGATCGAAAAAAAAAAAAACGAATCACGTGTTCGATGACGTCACCGATCTACGGACGACGAAGAAGACGACGACGACGACGATGACCAAGGATACATACAAAGTCTCTTTCCAAATTATAGATTAGATACCTATTTCATTACCAATAATTCAATACATTGGGTTATATATCAATTTTTAGTGAATTTTTTATATTTTAAAAATCAGTTATTTTTATTACTAACAATTTTATACGTTCGCAAGAAAAATCGATCTTACTAAAATCATTCAAGTTGGAGTCGGAGACGAATCAAATTTTTCGGTATGTGCCATGACAGGAATTACCCCAAGTTGACACATATGGTTAAATTATTTTTGTACATAAGTACTTAACAATTTTCAAACATAACAAGACATTAGAATATAATAGAGACATCTATGGTCAATCAACAAATTACAAATAAATTATGTTGGTGGCATATTTTTATAAGATTCAACGATACGAGATGCTAGTAACTAGACTTTGCGAGCAACTGAATGAAAGGATACCGACACAACAATTAAACTAGAAAAATCTGAAAATTTCTTGCCCACAACGTATTTGGTCGGGACATTAACCCATGACCTCTCTATTTTTATGCAATAGCTCTAACAGTGCACTACGCTGTGGCTTAAATAAACATTACGCGTATGTATGTGTGCATTTAAAAATATTATGTAACGTTACATAGAGAGACGCCCCGTAGACCGGTGACGTCATGGTGACGCCGACCAATGGTGGAGTCGGGCGTTGCGGCCAATGGCTACACCCGACTCCTTGACCAATGACTATACATGTTTACGTGTCATAACGTGTATGCGCTGAGCGCTGAATATTTATAAGTATGGTGCGCTCTCGAACGGTGGCATTCGGATCCTGACCTCCACCGGACGAGCAGCAATAAAGACTTGGAACCTGCCTGCGTGTTTTCTTGTACCTCGACCTGACTCCACTTACCTTTGAATACTCTTCACTGGTGTCAGAAGTGAGATCTACATGGTTGGGACAAGGAGCCACAAAGGTGCGGATTCGAGGTCTTCATCGCTGCCGGAAGAAATGGAGCCGAATCGAGAACAAAGCCCTGGGGAGCCGAGCAACGGAGGACGGAGACGGGAGGAGCCAAGGAGCCGGGAGGAGTCGAGGAGTCGGGAGGAGCTGAGGAGCCGTGTGTCGAGGAGCTGGGTGCCAAGGACACCGGGGCCGAGCTACAAGGAGCTAAGCCAGGGAATGGCGAGCTGCCAAGAGCAGGTTCCAAGTCTTTATTGCTGCTCGTCCGGTGGAGGTCAGGATCCGAATGCCACCGTTCGAGAGCGCACCATACTTATAAATATTCAGCGCTCAGCGCATACACGTTATGACACGTAAACATGTATAGTCATTGGTCAAGGAGTCGGGTGCAGCCATTGGCCGCAACGCCCGACTCCACCATTGGTCAGCGTCACCATGACGTCACCGGTCTACGGGGCGTCTCTCTATGTAACGTTACAATAATATAAACATTTTAAATACATTAATTGATTTTCAAATAAAAAAGCCTTTTTATTTATATACATATTATTTCAATTGAATTGAACTACAGAAAAATAAATCAAACAAACTATTTACATCAATCCAGCACGATAAAACCACGTATAATACAACTCAATC
Organism: Arctopsyche grandis; assembly: GCF_051622035.1. NCBI lineage: Eukaryota > Metazoa > Arthropoda > Insecta > Trichoptera > Hydropsychidae > Arctopsyche > Arctopsyche grandis. The sequence goes on from NC_135362.1 coordinate 21,707,250, forward strand.
CTCATTAAACACAGCACTACCAAGCACTGGATCAGCGCTTCACAAAAGCCGCTGGATAATTCCCGAGCGAGCGTTGTTTACCGCGCGGCTCGGCTTTGCGCGGAATCGTCGCCTTACGATACACACACACACACACACTTCCGAGAGTGTCGCAGATTGAATTGAATGGTACACTGAGCCGAGATTCCACGTCGATTTTTAAACACAAATCCCGCGCAATTTCCACGATCGTCGTGCACAAAAATCGCGGAACAAGTGCTGTGTATTGTGTCGAGGCGCTGCTGCTGCGCCTTATATTATATTACATATATACATAAGTCGGGCTCGGCTCCGCGCTTGCTTAGCCCCTTATCTTACAAATGGAATTCGCAATTTCGCTTTGTCATTGTAAATAATGCAGCGGCCTCCTTTTTTTAAGCCTCCCTTCCCCTCTTTGGATACTTTTTCAAAGCGAGCAACCGACCCACCTCTCGTCTCGTTAAATCACCCATTTTCTTGTAAAATTTGTTGCTTTAACCTTATCCCTTTACTTTCACACTTGGTGAAGCGTTTGTGTGAATACATACGACGCCGGAAATGTAAGCATACATTATTTTGAGAATTTATTTGTGTACTAAGATTAAAATTAAGGCTCGTTACCGGTTCATAGCAATTTGCCTTCTTGAAAAAAGCATGCATGTACGCAATTGAAAATTATTAAAATATGTACTAAGCTCTGTTTTTACAAAACAGATACATTCTGGAGATTTTCTTGTAAAAAAAGAAACATAAAAGTTAATAAACGTACGTATGTATGTATGAAAATATTTTGGATTTGTTCACGGAAAAATAAAGAAATGAATGAGAGATGTTTCAAGTAAAATACAAAATAGGCCAATTATTATTTTCCTAACTTTTACTATCGGTGAAAGTCCAACTTTAGTCCTAATATAGGGATTGAGATAATTTCATAAAAAAATTGGGTATTTCAAATCACTTCAAATTAATTTTTCATACATTGTTTTATTATTGTGTACGTACAAGTTTGAGCTATTGAATTATCATCGTTATTTAATTGCAAAGTAGCTTCGGGTGGTATTCTAGTAAAACGAATACATAATAATTTGTATAAATGCTTACAAAATTTTTTCCTACAACACCAATGACTTATTCACGGCGCTCGCAGATAACAGCAAGACTTTTCGAGAGAAAATACACAGTATGGCGAAATTTTTATCTCGATCCATTATTCACCACTGTGATACTTTTACCGGCCTAGAAGCTTACTATCAGCCAACGTAGGTAATTAGCGTCTGCGGACGAAGGAGGTAAAATATAAAATTCAACTCACTAAACTGAAAATTTTCACATACATACATATTACAAACGCCTTTTTAAAATATGAAATTTCAAACAAAAAACAACCACAAAGTACGTTTTAAAAAAAATCTACCAGTGCGCATTTAATAAACTACGAGCTAAATTTGTGTCCGAGTATAATTCAAGACGCAATTGTGACAATTGGCAGTGGGACGGCAACACATTATTTAATTTAAATCTGACATACGTTACGTCAATCTTACGGCACGCGTACGCGTCAGAGAAATTTTGAGGAATTTTTTAAACCGTTTCCTTTTAAGCCCAACACCACGAGATAATCAATATGATATGGCTTATGATTTGCTGAAAACCGGGTCAAATTTCGCAGTACGTACACACAATATATACATATACTTGTGGAATTATTGTAGACTTCGGCGCCGAAACGTCGAGACGGCCGCCGCACGCACATAGACATTTTTCAACAAAGGAAAAAATAAATGTATCGAATGATTTATACTGAAAATTGGATTAAGAACGAATCTGGAATGTCTTCCGCTAGACGGAGCGGCTTTTCCCCAATTGAATAGAGTAATTGATGAGCTTCGCACACGTCATGGCGTATCGATTAGTGTCTTTGCGATTCGTTTCAAACATTGGCACTAATCGAGTGTGTCGGGACTCCCAGGACTTCTCCTTACTTAATGGGATAATTAATAGTCGCACATCGGGCATCAATCTTGATGATGCGAGTCTATCGGACGTGATTGAGCGACGGCTAGTAAATACATACATATGTACATATGTATGTATGTAGCTGTGCTCACCTATCGTTGTATAATATGTACATGTATATACGCGGATGCATTAACTGCAATTGTGCATTCGCGAATCCCAACGGTGCAGACGATATACAGACCGTGCGCATAATCTAATTATCCCTGGCTCGGACTAGGTTTAATTGATCACGTTCGTACGGCGACTATTTCGATGCTGCGGCTGTTATTAAATTTTAAATTTTCTACTCAAACGTATCGTAATCGAACGGATAATATTATGTTATATATTGAGCGCGCGTGTGCTTATTATTTTTTTTAGATTTTTGGCTGGCAATATTCGTCTGATGTAGATCGACCCTAATGGACGTGAAAAGAAGTGTTCATTGAACGGCCTTTTGTCGATGTGGAAATTCATCAATCATTGCATTGTTCACTTTGCGTGATGTCCGTATCTGGTTATTACAGAGTATATTTTTGGAAAGGTTATAATGTAAATATTGTATGCACTCTGTAAGCTTTATCGCGAATATGGAGAGTTTGATTTAAAAATTAAAAAAAAATCATCTATTGTGTTCTTTATTTTTTATAGAATAATTTGGCATAGTATAAAATATCATATTGAGCCACAGCGTAGTGCATTAATAGAGCTATTGCACACTGGTAGAGAGGTTGTGGGGTCAAATACGCTGATGGCGAGATCTTATGGTTAATAAAACACAGATCGACCGTCTCCTTTAAGAATTTTTCTAGCTTAATTGTTTTAACGGATCCAATGAATCAGTATCCTACCCTACAGTTTCTTGCAAATTCGATTTATTGGCATCTTGAATTTGTTGAATCTTATAAAATGCTACTTAAATAATGTATTTCTCGCAAATTTGCAGTATAACAAAAATTTGTCCATAGATGTCTCTTTTGTCCTGTTATGTTTGAAAATTATTGGTACTTATGTAAAAAAGCAGTCTAACCATATATGTTACGTTACATATAATATATCACCTCGGGGCAATTCCTGTCATTGCACATACATAAATATGGCATATACAAAATGTCATAGAGTATTCAGTAATAGTCTCATTTGTATTCAAGTTCGATTTTGAATTATGCATTCGAACAATAATATATATTTTTTTATATTAAAAATGAAATATTTGAGTTTTCATGAAAATTAATATTTTAATATTAGATATAGTATTTGTTATGATTAAAGTAATGCCAGCATGTACATATGTATGTATGTACATACATATATAATATGTACATATATTTGTAGACTTAATAAATAACGCATAATACTGGAAAGTAGCGAACGGAGAAAAGCGAAACTACAATTTGGTGAACTTCCGTCATTAGATCGTCCATTAAATAAATAGATGTTTTGGTGTAAAATAAAGACACAGGCAAAGGCAGAATTTGAAGTCAAGTCAAGACTCGAATATAATTCTCATCGAAATATTTTTACGAAGATGATCTATAAAAAGAGCGATATCGCGTCGTCTTCAAAACACGTTCGTTCATGATAACGTCATAAATAACATTTATAACTCGTGCAAAGTCTATAACGGACAGGTATGTCTAAAAAAGGCGCTGTTATACGATAAATTCTCACTCGTGAATTTAAATGAGGATAATTAAACCCACAAATTTCCATTCGTAAGTCACGAATGCACATTATTTTTAGCAATTAAAAAAAACACAACCGCTCAGTATATAAAAGACCCGAAGAGCTAATATTATGACATCATATTCAGATTGAACAGCTTAGATTTCACATTTTTATCAAGAAGTACTGAACGTGTTTTGATCAAATATTAAGAACATGGTTTTTTAATTTAATTTTTATTTTCAAAGAAAACACTACATAATATTTTGAGGCGGAAAAAGTACGGTTATCTTTTGCATCTCGCAATGTTTAGAATCCCGTTTCCGGCTGTGCAATAAATCAAACCGTTGCAATTTGCATTGCGGCTACAGGAGGGTTACGACGAGCAGCGTCGGCACTACTAGAGCTCCCTAAATCATATCGACCCACTTTAAATATTTAGGGTTGAAAACCGCATTCGTAATCGAGCGAGAAAAACTGAGGAAAACAACACCACCACCCCCACTAGAAAAACTACACCAGAATATAAATCAAAACTGTACTTCCATAATTTGTAATACGAACGTGCATGCTCTTATCCAGTTTGTATGAAAACAATGGATTCTAATGCACATTTGGGATGATTTTTTTTATATACATCACTCGGGAAAGGAAACTGAATTACTAAAAGAACCAGGGTCGGCTTAATTCAATGCAAAAATAGGCATCTGTCGACCAAATAAATCATTGTCCCTTCCTTAATTCCAGTCTTATACTGCGCAGTAGACGCGGGATAACCACAGGAGAATTACCCTAGCAAAGAGACTTCCCATGTTTCTCATGATGAAACAGCCATGCTTGAAATCGGGTATGTTATATGTACATATATTTTAGAGAAACACAAACAGTGTTGAAAATAATTGAATGGGACGAAGAGTATTATGCAAGTTAGGCCGAAATGAAAATGGACAACTTGAACATTGTATTGTGTAGATAAAAATGAATGAAATATTCTAAGGGTATTCCGGAATATTCGACAACTTGAATGAATATCTATTGTATTCGATATAGTAGGTAAATAAATATCTAAAAAAGATAAATATTGAAGAGCGATTGAAATGTGTCAATATTCATCGAGTGTAAAGGGGGTGTCAACTCTGATGCGACCGTAAAATAAAAGCTCGCTTTTCCAGCTGATTCAGTGTGCGGCCGGGCTGAAGCACGGGGTGGATCCGGGTACGATGTGATGGGGAAAAAACAGGGGAAGAGAAGGCGGAGAGAAGGAATGGAGATGATGAAAACACCCCGCGATGGAATCTGCGAAGGGTGTGCGGAAAACTTCAGACGGGGCGTGCGATCCGCTTACCGCGGGCTTATCAAATTAACCGGAAGTTGAAAAAAGGGCCGTTTTTTAAAATACGACTCGTTGCAAAAAAAAAACCGTTTTCCAAGGAAAAAACTTTCCACGAGCGCAGGGTGTAATCTGCGTTACGTGACCTTTTCTAAAAGTATTGGATTTTCCCCGACAACAGTCTGACCTTGATTACCTTAGGAACACTTGGAAGTTGTCGCAATATAGAAACCTTCACATGCAGCATTTTTAACTTTATAATTTATTAAACGGTACGAGTGTTGCGTTACACAATAGGGTGATAAAATTTGAATTTCCTCCGGCGGGTTTTTCCCCCTACACCAAGTTTGCAAATGTGAAAACATAAGTGGGACGGAAAGTTTTCCCTCCGACCAAGGTGAGTCTCTATCTCCAAGGAAGATCTACAGACCTACGCTTTATCTCTAAATGGGATTGCATTTTGCATAAACGCTAGTGCTTTTAAGTAATATCATATTAAAAAGAACTTAAACACGCATACATATTTTACTCGGCGTTTGCGTCTCACATGGAATTCTACTCGTATATTTATTTTTCCCCCTTTCATTTTATTTTACCAGTGCATTGAAGAACAACACGGGGAGCCAACTTTATAAATTAAATTTAAATTAATGCTAGCAACTTTTTCAAACTGAAACATGTAAACTCTTATTCAAATGAAAACACATAAAAAAGGCGTTCTTTAATAACAGCAGACTTAATATTTTAAACTGGTACTGTATATAAAAAGAACGTGTCAAGAAAAATGAAATTCGACTGAAATATATAACACAATTATTTAGTAGGACAGACTTATAAAAAATTGTTTTAATATTTTGTATGTAACAACATTATTCTTATATATTTTATATACGTACATTGGACCAATAAAAACTTTAATTTTTTAAGAAGAAGAATTATCTTTCCACATTATTCTGAAAATTTTATTCACTTTTTTAATACTTGTCACACTGTGTTTCATAGCGAGTGACCAGGACTCCAAATATACTAAATACAGGGTCTTCATATTTTATATATTCCTCATCAAAACCTGATTATGCCATTACAAAGTAAAAACATTGATCAATATCATTAGAAATTATTATAAAGCTATTTTCTCGGGAAACCCCTTGTACATTTTCCTCAATGATATCCATCTTGGAATAACGGCTCTGCTTCAGCCGTAATTTTTTTCATTTTTGCACTTATTTTATATTATTCGACGTTAATTCCATGATTAAAATGATTTTTATATACAATAATGAACCTTGCTGATTTTGCATTATTTCAACTTAAAACACACATTTCAATTGGACATCTAGGATTTTTTAGAACATGGAGGTATAAAGTCAAAGCAAAATGACTTGTGGACAAAAAAAATATATCTACATAATAGCAAAAACTATTGTACATATATATGTACCTATATATTAATGTAGCTCTATATATGTTATAAAATTAAGAGGTTTCTTACACTCTAATTATATATTTAGTTAAAATAATAAATCATCCTAATCAGAAATCATATAAGACTCATTTTGGCTATGACAAAACAACACGATATTTACTCAGTATATACTTATAATAGGCGTGCATGACGTGTAATAAAAATAGAAAAATCATAAAGCCAACCTTTTATACACCAGAGAAAGAATAAATATATCTACAAAATATCATGATCCGTATTTTGCGTAGGCGTCCAAAAAAAAAGTCGACACATTTATCCCATCGATTTCGAAGAAAGAAAGCCTATCGCACCTTATCCTATGTACATATGTATTATCCGAAATGTTAGAAATCGAGCAAAACTTGAAGCGTTTGGATTCGATTTCGAAATTTCCTCCCAGAGTATTTTATAGTATAGTGGATTTTTCCGTATCGAAATCACGTGTAGCGGGAAAAGTTTTCCCGCGGCGCGCGATTTTCCTGCGGCGTCGCTTCCGGCCGAAAGCTGCGTCTGAGGAGAGTCTGTCGGAGCTTTCACGGCAGACGGCCGGCATTAATGCAGATGGCACTCGAGCTGGGCTTGTTTGCCCAAAGCATTTTGTGCAGTCTGGCCGGGCAGGCTTACCGGGATATCGCAGAGTGCTACTGCCGTTGTACCCCGCAAAAAGGATTTACATATGGCCGCCTTCTTCTTCTTCTACAGATCGGCATACATTTATAATATATGTATGTATGTATATATATTTTTCACGGCTGTTTCTCGGATAAAGACATCCATTATCGCCTAACTTTACATGCAAGTATTGTGCATGTGTGTGTATGTACAGCGATAAAGTTTTGCAATATGATGAACACTGGATTGTGTGAGCTTTGGGCGGATCGGAATTTTTTTATGGATAAATCGGAATGAACTGCAATAACAATGCACAGTCAAAGTAACGCATAGATTAATTTTGATACATACATACATATATACATGAAATAAAATATTTTCATTCTATAAATAAGGTATTTTAAATATTTAAACATTTTTCATACTTCAATTTATGTATATATCAATTATTTTTTGTTTTGAAACGAGAGTAAAATTCAAAACTGTTGTACGAAAAATACAAAAAAATATAGCTTCTTTTCGAAATAACAATTATATTTTTTGCAAAAAGAAATACATTAGTTAAACAAATCGAAACTCGATACATTTTTTCATATGTAGTCAGTTATTTTAAATATTTTTCCTATTATTATTGTTCAATAGATATAAATTAATTTTTGTTTTCAAATGAGAGTAAAATTTAATTCCACTGGATGAAAAATAAAAACTAAAAGAGCAGCTGTTTCGAAAAAAGATTTTTATTTTTACAAAAAGAAATCGATTAAAAAAAACGAAAATCAACACGTTTTTTTTCATATTCGTAGACATTTGCTGTACTATTTTACATGTTTTATTTTGTAATCTCATTTCTTAGAATTTTTATTTAAAATTACTTAAAAACTATGAAACTTTTTGGCATAAATATTTTAGAGATACAATATACTGACGAGCAGTTCTAAAGTTGTTATATTTTTCTAAAGCAACATTTACTTGTTATTGTTATTAAAAATACTTTCATGTATTATTAACTATAGATGATTTAACTATAGATGAAATAGCATATTTAACTATAGATGAAAGAATATTTTTTTATCAAATTTACTGAAAATGGATAAAAAGTTTATAAAAAATCATAAAAACAGCAGCATAGCTCGGACGTTAAGCTTCTGCTTACCGTCAAGAAGGTGCCGGGTTCTATCCCTGAATGAAAATTAATTTTTCAGAGTATGCTGTTGGTCAGACCTGGATTTGTGACTCCAGGTTGATCGTTTCCTATCAGGGTTTGCCAATTTTCTCTGATTTCATTGTTGAAACGGTTCCCGGAAAAAATTGGCTAAAAAATCCTTCCTACCTACTATGTCACCACTATTTGAAATTTGATGGATGTACAATAAAAATTGATGTACAATTCATAGATGTCTCGTTAATTTGCGAGTTTTTTCAGTGTCTCGCAATTCAACGACTTATAATAAAAAAATGCTGCATTTGTATTTGTAATTGGCCAGGAAGGCGCATTGGGATTTTCCTGTAAGGCCTTCCTGGTATATATGTAAAAATAAAAATAAAATAAAATACCTATACCTGTACTTAAAATATACCTCAGTAAATATTAAATAGAATTTAAATAAAAAAATGTATCCAATGTATAAAAATCCTCCAGAAAATAAAACGGAATCACTTGAAAACTTTCCAGCATTACACTCTACGTAGTAGTGTATTTTGGTTTTAGGAATTGAAAGAATTGGTTCGATTTCGAATCAGCGTTGCCGGGTCGGCGAGCCGATAACGGGCTTAATAGAATGAAAACGGCACAATCGCATTTATGAAGTTTTCTTTGGGAAAACGGAAAATGCAATCAGAAGTGAACGAGCCGAATCGCCGGCGATTTTCGACCGTTGCACACCCGACGCCTCGGAGGAAATTTCCTACGTTTTCGATATTCATCGAGTTTTTCTTTGGCAATCGAGTACACACACACACACACATACCCGAACAATATATAAACGATTTCATAAAATTGATACGCCGGGTTCTAATTCGGCTCGACGATGAAAGTGCACCTAAAAATACTACCCGAACACGCGTGTACGCCTTGGTTTTCCGCATGTTTCGCTAGTACATAGTTGAGCACGCAGATGCGATACTTGTATCATCGGGCAAAGCTATGAAAATAAACGGTGAACGTGTGCGGAGAAGCGAGAGCAACAAAACAATACATAAATAATATTAGGTATATATCACACAGATTTGGCTTAATGCCGCGGACCACTGGCCGAATAAAACCACTACACGACGGTCTGACGTCACGCTCCATAAGATCACATCCGACCCTATATGTCTTTGTCTCGTATACGATCTCTTGTACGACCGTTCCAAGAAACTCAAGAGCTAGACGGGATATTTTTCAAATTTACTTTTGTGTACGTATGATTTTTTTTATATTATTAATACATATATAAAACTTCTGGTAAATGAAAACTTTTAGCCCTTATTCAACTTCTCAATCTGTTTACACACGTACGTTCATAATATCTACATATGTATAATACAAACTAACAAATCCTTTAATGATTTTAACGTTCCACCACCGATAGAAGTATAGGACTGAAATTAAAAAATGTCTAATTATCTGATAGTGAACTTTTTCCCATGAAATTTTGAAATGGTTAATCTATTATACATAGTGGTCAAAAGAGCAACAAAGATTATAATTGTGTATAAAATAATGACAGTATATGTATTTGACATTGTTAAATGTGCTTATCATCTCGCGTTATTTGACAATTAAGTCTTGAACTAGGCAGTAAACACAACCCAGATTAAAGTCTTTGTTCCGAGCTTAAGTTCTTCACAAAATACGACGAAGTTAAGCGAGGTTCTTAATCAAGCGAAAGGCTACGGAATAATTTTAAAATAAGCCAGAGCTGCAGTGAGACGCGTGCTTTGCTCTCGTGTTTTGCTCTCGCTACTTAGGAAAACGAGGAAACGTCAATTCTACTACGATTTTCAAATTGGAAATTCCACGTCTGTTTCCAATTTCCGTTGTCACTATTCAGCTTTCCGCGCATCGTATGATTTTCATTAGGCGGAAGATAAAAACCCGCAGAATCGTTGCCGATGGATTTCCTGCAACAATGAATCCAAACCGTATAATATCCTTTCTTTACATTCCTATTAAACGTTTTCAATTTACATACCACTTCGACAGCCAAGCAGAAGAAAATTGTTTCAATTTTCTTCATTGAAGAATTTAATTTTCTACACCATTGAAATAATATCTCTGGATGTCTGATTTAATGAAGGAGCTTACAATTTTAAGTATTGATTTGTATGTAGTATTTGGATTACATATATAAGTCATCCCCAAATATACTCTACGTAATGATTCAAGGTAATAAATTAGTGCTCACAGCAGATAAGCACTAGGATAGACCCAAGGATTGTGATTGTAAACAATTATTTATTTATTTTTATTTTTAATTCATACCAGGAAGGCCACACAGATAGCCCTAATGCGCCTTCCTGGCCAGAAATATTGTTCATTCGATATACGTATTATTAGTATAATACAAAGTAAATGCATATCAATTAACATACACAGAGACATCTATGGTAAAACCAGTAAATTTGCGGCATTTTATATAATTAAAATGGTTAAGGTTGCCAATTTTTTTAGAACCGTTTCAACGAAAATCAAATAAATTGGCAAACACTGATAGGAAACGATCGACCTGGAGTCACAAACCCAAGGTTTGGCCAGCAGAAACCAGTGGGATTTGAATCCGTGATGACTTTGTTCAAAGCATTATATCTATGCTAACTACTAGTCTATGTATGTATGTAGGTACATACATATATGTATGTATCTGTGAAACATCCTCTGTATTCACTCAATGCTCAAGCAATGGAACCTATCACTAGGGCTCCATATAATAGAAGAAAAATTCAAGACTTTCTAATATTACGAAGTCAATACTTCAATTTTTGATTTAATTTTGATTAAAATAAAATATTTTATACGCAATGATTGTATAATCTTAACGATTAAGTAGTAACATCAAACAAACAAAAGACTAGTATAATCAAAACTTTCACGTAATCTAAGGGAACTGAGCTGGTTCTAGAAATGCATCACTTGCGTTTTGTATTTGAATTTTCAATTTAGGATCAGCATTTTCATTCCCCTACCTCCCCCTCCTCCTCCCACTGAGTAAAATGTGGCAAGAGGGTACGAGAAGCGGCGTTTCCTTCTTCCCGAGAGAGATATACGGCATTTAATAAAACTGACCTGGCCCACCTCTACAAGAGCTTTATCAGAAAGTTCTGGATAAGAGAGGGGGTAGGATTTGGGGGTGTCGGAATGATACACGTGTTAAAATCGCTTCCAGCGATGGAAAAGCCTTATCGTGAATACCGATTTCACGCTGAATAGCCGTGTAGCTGGCGGGCACAGCCTTTTGTTAGTGTCTGCCGTACCAAAGGTTGAGAGTCGCTATCACACCTAAGCATCGCGTTTACCGAGAGACACTCTCACCCCAGAAATGTTTACCTGTCCGTTGCCATTATGACGGAGAACGGCGTTAGCGTACACACAAAAAAAAAAACAGCACTAAGGCCTAATTTTCCATATTAGCCTAAGCGGTGTCATTTAACGCAATCTACAATCAGATTAGGGTTTCCATTAAAAAAAATCTACAGTATAAATTTAAAGTACACAATTTAGTAATTGTTTCATTAGTTCGTAGCAGACAACATTATTGTATTTTATACGGGTCGAACCTATTATTTAAACCTCTCGAGAGGATTAAGATAGCATGCGAATTGAAAAGGCTACGAATCACATATTATACGTATAACATTTATCAGCAAAGTTCATTTTGTATTAATGCGGAAATTTAAAACGTGAATCGAGGCAGTAAAACACATAATCTGTGAATTAATCAGTGATCATTTTCCAGGAAAGTATCCATTTCGCGAAAAACGTTATCGATTGCATTAGTTTGACTTTAGAAACGACACGATGATTATGTCATGCCAACCCTAAATTCACGATAGCGTTCGTAATATATTCGTGACAAAGCACATTCCCTTGTGACAACAAATTCAGGTCGGGTGACATGTCACTTTTTTTTCGTCCGGTTAGAACTTCGTAATGAACCGCCATTCTACATAATATAACCTCGTGTCTGTCATAACCCCCGCGAAATATATATGATTCTAAATTAGAAAGTTTCTCCTAGTTTTAATATCGTAGTACGTAGCCATTCTTTGTGCGGGAATTTCTACTATGTACCGTATTATAATGAAATAGTATTTATGTATTTTAATATATAAATGTTTCGTATTCAACGTTCAGTTTTATGGTAGGAATTCATGCTTTGGTTGACGTATAATTAGTTTCATTTTGAAGAGAGTAGGGATCTCCAGTAGAGATGAAAGACTCAGGCTAATCCGTCGGACAGGAGCTTTGATCCAGAGGACCGGGGCCCGTCCCGGATGCAGAGAGGGCCACAGGGAAAGCTCGTTGGGCACTTTTGATACGATTCGGCGCTGGAAAACGACGGAAGTGTTGGCAGTGACGTGACGTCACACAACAGACTCGGTATATAAAGGGAACGACCCATTGTTGAGCCATTTATCTGCACAAAAGTGCTCAAAGGGATTTTGCGAAAGGAGGCAGCCTTCGCCGAAAAATAGGCTTCGTTCTCAACGCGAGGCTTATCTATCCAATTTGATTTTTATGCAAAAATGTTACACCATTTTTTTAATTAGTAAAAATGTTCGTCAGCTAAGCTATTACTATTAGATGGATCGTCTAATGCTATTATTTGCTTATTACGTCAAGAGATTGGATAAAGATACACGACAGAAAATTCAGCCGTTATATTTGAAAGTGGCGGAAGTCCAATTTTCAGTTCCAAAAACACTATTTCTTTTATTTTTATTTTTACATACATATAAGGCCTAACAGGTAAACTCCAATGCGCCTTCTCGGCCGTATACAATATCAATGTAATTATTTTTAGAATGGTTTCAATAAACCATCATAGAGACATCTATTGATAAATTTTGATAAACTTATATTTTCACAGTATTTTTATTATATATATTGTAAATTTTCAAGATGCTGAAAAACTCGAAAATTGAAAGAAATGGGTAAAGGTTGCCAATTTGTTGGAACCGTTTCAATTAACATCAGATAAATTGGCAAACTCTGATAGGAAACGATCGACCTGGAGTCACAAACCTATATAGGTCTGGTCAGCAGCAACCAGTGGGACTCGAGCCCGTGACCACTATATTCGAAAGCATATACGCTAACCACTAGTAAATGCTGCTGGTTTTAATTCGATACGTCCAGAAAAACATAATAAACGTACATATTTCAGGCCACGAGTAATTTTCAATATTGTTAAACATTATATTTAATGTTGTGCGAAATATTTCTCGAGATGAAGAAAAGTGGACTTATGTCACTTAAAAATATCGCGGCTCAATTTTTGAATGTTTGTTTTTCGCTATATGCAAATCTACAGTTTACAAATTATTTAAATCAAATATGGTATGAATATTATTTCTTTTGCCTGAGCTTAAGACCCCATGAAAAAAAAAATGAATTTTTTTAATTTTCACTTTCACCCGCCCGAGAAACACCGGGAAATTGAATTCATAATTTTAATTTGTTATAGCAAAGTCATTCTACTAGACTAAATTTTTGAGATGATATCATAGCTGGCAACACGACTTATTTATTCTATTCAGAAAATATTCGTACGTATATACATTTGTACATTTTAATTTAATTCACTTTCAGCGGAGCTTTTGCAAAAACTTTCTCACAATGAAACAGCAATGCTGAAAATGGAGTATGCGCTTAAAAATAAAAATGACTTAATTAATTGAGCGCATTACGTATTCCATTGCGTGTAATGGCAACGAAAAAAGCGGCGAAACGTTTATCTCAATGGTACAACTTTCCATTGAACGACCCAAACACACACACACACGTGTGTACACAAGCAGGGGTGAAAATTTTGATTTAGCGTGAGGGCGGTACGGTTTAATTGAATAAATGATGTTGATTAAGTAGTGTAGAGCTTATCCTTATAGTTCGATATAAATTACAAGTGAAAAACTTCCACGACCCAATTTAATTTCACGACAGAACTGCAAATCAGGATGAATAATTTCGAAATTATTATACACACGCGTCGAATTTCCCACAATAAAATAACCCGGGTCAAATTGCAGTCAGTATTATAGTTATTCGGGGGGGTCGTTTCACCGTGCGTACAAACGTAATCAATATTATGAGGGAATAAGGGAGAAAACACATCCCTAAACGCGAACCTGTGAAAACACGGACTATGCAGCCGGGTCGCTGTCCCTATCGCCCTTAGTCGTTTATTTTATTTGTTTCCGAGAAATTGAACGACACGATGTTTTGCCCTTCAACCCTTTGCGGATTAAAAGCGCCACACCGTCGTCGCCGGGTCAAGGTAGTGCGCGTCGAACTGCTCCAAACAAAGGGTCAATTTGCAAAGTAATCTCGAATTTCCACTTACATACATACCCACGCCTTGTGCGTGTGCGCGTGGGTGCGCTATAAGAAAATGCGGAAAAGTGAAAAAGTGGAAAAACCGTAAAATTTTACTGCTTTGTGCTAGAGTGTAGCCGCTTGCGGCCAGAATATTTCCAGATCAATAAAAGACATAAAATAAAAAAAATAAAACTGAGAACTACATAGAAGAAGTTCTTGCGCTACCTTTTCAACAGTTTCTGCGCAATTGAATAGCACTTCAATTAAAATAACTCTCTTCACCCCTTTCGCCGTTGGATAGAATTTAAATTTGTAAAATAAAATAAGGGTAAAATAAGATTAGCACAAAAAAGAAAAACAGCCGATTGAAAGTTTAGTGGAGGAGACGTGCGAAAGCGGAAGAGACCGTGAATCGATTATTTGGAACTTTTCTGCACAATACCGTATAATTTGATTATGAGCAATGTAAAGTGCTATTGCATTTAGTTTTGAATGGCGTTATTTTGTAACGTGCCGCACAAAAGGCAAAGTACTTACATACTACATGGAAATATAATTATCCAACTTGTGTACATACATACATACAACTAAAAGTTTACATTACACCTCTAAAAAGTCACCTCATAACATCAAGTATTAAATTTCCCAAAAATAATTTTGACGTTGAGAAAATGAAATTTTAGCACACTATTGATAAGGTATTTTAAAAACTTACACGCAATTGAAAATTATTTTTTAAAACGTACTTTTAGCAACTTATCAGGGCTCGAAATGGACAGGAGAGCTTGGGAGCTCTACTTTCAAGAAAGTCAGATATGTATGTACGTAGCGCTCCTTCTCGTATCCAGACTTTTCGTACCCTTTCGTCATTTTTGAAAGAAAAAATGCAATTCAATAATCATTACCGAAAATAATGTGTCAATATTGTCAGTATTGATTGATATGTTTAAAGGTCAAAAATTTTATTTTTAGATTAAGAGTCATAATTTATGACTGATGAATCACAATTGTTGACTGCAAGTAAAATAATTTTCGTTTCAATTTCGCCAAAGACAACTCACTATCTATAACCGAAAACTATTTAAACTATTATTGTATTTTTTGCAAACTGAGTGCATTAATGTTACTTGAAAACAACGGATTCCAAATTCTATTCAATTCGAGGGTTTCATATCCATTAAATTGATCTATTTAATAATTAATTAATTATTATTAATTATTTATTACTGTTTAAAAAATATGAATCTAATCCTTATAATATATTGTTTATTACTATTATATGTACAATGTAAATGCTTCTTCAAAAATATATCTATTTATGTCGGCTTTGAGCAAAGAGTTTCAGTTTGGAGGTCGACAATCAGCATTTCTTTGAACTTGCAACAAGCCTGTCTCTTAATTCGATTATTTTCTTTTAATTTGTCGGCTTTCATATTTGCACGAAATATTGAAAATTGTTCAGCTTTGCAGATCTCTCTGATGAGAAAACTCGAATTTAATTAAGATTAAATCGTTCTTTAATTATTATATGTGTAATATCTTATTTTTTAGACCCGGTTCCAATATGTATAAAATGTATTATAATACGAAAAAAAAAATCAATTTACTCGAAAATTATCGAGCGCTCCCATTCGTGAAAATTTTCAATTCGAGCCCTGCATCTTATGTACATATGTACATAATTTGGGGGATATGAAGAATATTTAATTTTATCAATTTTATATCACCGATGAGCCTTCATTGATCAGATGTCATTTTGGAAAAAGTTATGAAGGGAAAGTATTGTAATAAAAAATCTGGCAATTGAGGACGTTGTATGAAAATTGTTATATAAAGCTTCGAAAGCGACAAAAAATCGATCTCTTTTTCGAGTTTCATCCCGATTTGATATCTGAACATTTGAAAATTTCAGACATAAACCTGCATACATATACATACATATGTAGTTTCCAGATATTCAAATATAGGCTCATTCTCCGTTTTTTTTCAACGCAGGCACTTTTCGCGGATGCGCCTAATAAATATTCCAAAAATGATAATATCCCGGGTTTGGCTGGTGCGGCTGTTAGCAAATGCGAAAAGAAGTGCGAGCGAAAGTAGACAAGACGAATAATGGTCGGTTGCGGTTCATGACTTATTCATCCGGTTTGTGTGTGTGTGTGTGTGTGTGTTCTCCTCCTGGTTCCTGGTTTGAGTCGGATGGCACAGGATCCGACAGACTGATACCAAACCGACGACCCAGACTCAAACGACCCCCTAATACGACTTATTCAACTCTCGTCGACACGAAAGAGATGGGAAAAAGTCGTAATTCGCGCCGTTCGCGGACTCCCGAGTTTCGCCCACCAGATTAATCCTCCCCGCTTTTCCGTATGTTTCTCGTTAAACGAGCTTATATATAAACGAATTATCATCGTTCGAGGTGTTAATCAAAATTTCAGCGCATTAAAAATTCGCGCTCGTGATTTATAACGGTCGATTAACAGTCGTGACCGGGAGGCCGACGTAAGGGATTTAGCGAACTGAAAGTATTTGCACACACAACATTATTATTTATTTTAAATTAGAGCTAAACTTAATTTATGCACGTATGCGTGTTCTGTCAAACGTGAAAATTAATTTTAAAAACTTAATGGGAAATTTATGCGAACGAAATATATTACTTTTGATTTGATGTAATAATTCACTGTGACATGTTAATTAATGTTCAGTGATATTATATGCCACACCGAAAATGATGCATGTAGGTACTAATATTATACAAGTAGTTACCTATTTGTAAAATTTATGATTGATTTTTAAATGAATGCTTTACGCTTAAATCAAAAAACTTGTATCGTTTCTTATCGAACGCGATAGCAATACAATATTTTTCTCTTTTAATGAGTAGCTAGAAAAATTATATATGTAATTTCTACGCAAATGAGTCCTAGTCAGGTACAATAAAGCTGTTATAATAGTGCGTGATAATTTTGTTATAATGTTTGTATACATTTGTAGGTATAAGCAGGGCTGTGGAGTCGTAGTCAGAGCATTTCAAACGCAGTCGGAGTCGTAAAAAATCAAACGACTCTGACTCCTTTTTATTATTTAGAATTACGGTATGTGTTAAATAGAGTCTTCAATTTTATTTAAGTTCATATATCCACTAATAAATTAAAATTAAATAATTTCTTTATAAATCATGATTTTAAATCGTTGAATTGCAGATATTTTGTGGCCAAAACCGATTGTTTCCTCCGCCTCATACTTTTTTTATTCTCATTTTTAACATCGATTTATTTGTGTTTGAAATTCATACAAAGTTAATTTACTATACACTATTAATTAAATTTTTTTTTTTATTTACTGTTATTTCATTACCAATAATTCAATAAATTGGGTTACATGTCAATTTTTCATAATTTTTTTAATTCGAATATTTTTTTGTATTTTGAAAATCACTATTATTTTTATTACTAATAATTTTATACAATGGCGAGAAAAGTTGATATTACTAAAATCGTTCAATTGGAACCGAGTCAAATCATAAAATAAACTCGGATTCGGAGTCAATAAATTTTGATCCGACTCCATATCTTTGGGTATGATAGTCCCGAGTATAATACGAAAATTGTTCAAACAAATTTAAGTCATATAATTATTTCCGTAAGTAAAGCTCTCCTGTACAGATATTGTCCTTCATTTAATAAAATTCCTGCCTTTATATAATCCAGTATGTGTTTCTGTTAGAAAACACCTACACATATGTATGTACATAAATAAATAAAACTACTTATCAATTAATCAATAAAAAGTAGTACAGTAAATAATTAACAATGTTTTCTGAATGCCACCGGTCGTTCAATCGGCGTAAAAGTCTTGAGTCATGGAAAGTATTCCCAAGTGTTTGAAATGTCACTTGGTCTCCTTTACGGCTAAATAAATTAGGATACATTTAACGCGGACTAAAGATATGGGCTGAAGTGGACTTCGTTGCGGATACATAGGTAAGTGGGTGGGCTTGAGGGGGGGGGGGGAGGGTGATGGGGAAAAGGACGTGGGATCCTGTGGTCTCACAGTCGTCTCCAGGGACCGCGTCGTCGTTGGATGCATTAAATAATTCAGTGGCGGCGCGAGTATGTCGACCTCGGTGCTGGCGAGACGCTTTCGTCCCGCATAATCTGATACGACCACCGAAAGAGTTTTCCCCGCACAAAGAAAACCGACCGGACCGGACTTTTCTACTAGGAAAATGCTACAGCCACAAACTTGACTCGTCGCACTACCTGTTTATTTGTATTATAAATAGGTTTTAACTTGTATAAACGAATCGTTATCAACAACCAGAGAACGTTAGCGTTGCACGAAAAGTTGTACCTATCTATACATGGATTATTAAAGAAATATTTTTTCTAAAAACTTACTTAAGATATTTCTTTCATATTATCAATTTCTTTGTAAATATCATTAAAAAAATTCGATATTGTTGCCCAATGCAGCATCCTTTGTATCGTAGCCATAGCGTAGAGCTGGTACTATATTTTTTGGAATTTAGAAGCACCTCTAGTTGGACAAGTATTTCTGTATTATGGAGAATCCGTAAAAAATAATATTGAAATTTAAAAAAAATGTTTTCACTGCCACCAGCCCATTTACAGGTGTAAGAAATGATGTTTAAGGAACATCTATTATCGTCTGCAGACTGGCCAATACCAAAGTTTCAGACTTTTTTTCGTACCTTAGCAATGTGACAAAATAACCCAAATGAGATTTTTTATTGTAAAATTATTCATTTATATGATGAGGTGAATTGAAAAAAAAAATACTAGTAAAACTGAGCTTAAATAAAAGAAAACCATCAAAAATCGGTGAAATATACGATGGGCTGGCGACAGTGTAAATATATTTTTTTGAATTTTTATGTTATTTTTAACGGATCCCCCATGATACAGAACAACTTTTATAACTAGAGGTATTTCCAAATTCAAAAATTCGCTGTTAACGATGTGCCCTAATATGTGGCTCAAAATTTTCTAAATGATGGCTTTGCACTTAGCTTCATAGCATCCTGTATACGTATCTAAAAAACAAATTAATTAAAACTGTAACAATATAATAAATTAAATCATTTAAGATAATTGGTGATATAATTTGAATGTTATTTCACTTTTCGGCCTTTTCATATTATAAATTTTTCGATATTTCTACAGTATATAATAATTAAAGTTACTAAAATCACTAGCCAATATTCCAATTCATTCTACCCAAAATACAAAAGAATCTCAATGAAATTGATCTTGTAAAAAAATAATGTTTAGCCTATTACAAGCATATCAGTAAAATATTAGTGTAAAAAAAATGCCAAAAGTCAAAAACGCGAGGATATTCTATCATTGAATAAGTGATTATGTTTTTTATTAACGTACTAATTTATATAAATCAATTTGGAAACTACTTTCCAGCAGTTGACAATTTTCTCAATAAATCAAAAAATCTGGTGGTAGCAATAAAAATAGAACACTAAATTTAATTCCACATTTCCAGTTACACCGTAGTACACACATACATACATACATACGTAACGACCCACTTCCTCCACCAATTGATATACCAATTTCGCATTTTCTTCGGCGCTACTTACTACACGAACCAAACTTGCGCTGAACTCGAGTCCAATAATTTAAAAGTTTTTATCAGTTTTATCGGTTCGGTAAGGGATGATGGGAGAGTTGGATGAGAGGGGAGGGGGGAGGCGTCCGCTCCTCGTTGGCGGAAGTGAAAATTGCGAATGCGTCCAAGTTCCGGTTATCTGGCGTCGGGATCACCGTACGGCGCAATAATGACGTTTAATTTTAATGTGGGCGTCAGGGGCGGCGCGTGACCTGAAAGCTCGACTATGTAAGCCTCTCAGACTGGTACCGTTCAGTATGCGCCGCACAGCATCGTCGTCTGTCTTTTTCGCCGACGACTGCGAAAAGTCGTCGAGATCGTCGGCCAAAAAGTCTACGGTCGTTTGCGGCATCGATTGTTCCCCTCGTGTGCACTTTTGCAATGCACGCACTTCATTAGTGCAGCCGCTGTGCAGACAGACGTCTACGAACTTCAAATATTCGACACTTACGTATGTATATATATAACTCGATTGCACGTGAGAGTCCCCTTCTGCACTATTCCGAACTAATCTGAAATAAAAATCCACACTGCGAAACTAAAGCTCTGATAATTGAAATTAATCACATTGAGAGCTTTTTAAATACGGCACATTGGATGGGTAAGGTTTTGTAGAAGAGCTATCACTGTCGACGTCGGTAATCTGCAGTTTCAATATTAAAAAAAATTCGAACAGATTTATCAGAAAATTGATTTAATTTTTTACATAGAGAGAGCTATGAGCAAACGTGAATATTTGAAGTATTTTTATATTAAACATTGAATCTTATTACTATTTCTTGATACAGATATTCCTTATTTTCATTAAATCATTACGTATTTTAACCTTTTCTCTTTGTTTTCTTTTCAGTGTAATCTGAAACTATGTATGTACGAGTAAATACAATTGAAATTCTTCGTAGAGACACTTCACTACGACAGGTAGACATGAAGAGGCATCGTTTGAAACTTAACACGCAATATTATAAAAAAATAGTGTTGTGCTCGCTAGTATTTCAACAGCTGGTTTTTATATATTTTATTTTATTTTATACATATAAACATATATAATACCATGAAAGCCGAACAGGCTTTCAATCAATAAATTTTTATACAGTATTATAAATAAACTTAAAAATGAAAAAACATTAAAAAAGTGGATAGACTGTTTGTTGAAATAATGAAAGCGTCAATCTGATCGTTGGCCAAATTCAATTAGCGTAAGGCCCGAGCAATGGGTGAAAAAGCAAGAACATTAGTTCTTGTTTTAACAGTATGGAACAATGAGGTAAGATGGAACCCATTACTTAATTTATTTCAAAATAGTTGGGTTGCAAATATCACCTCTTAATAATTTGTAGAAATGACACACCGGAAGCCCCACAAGAAAGGGTACTATAGCCCACGTAGACCTGCACAAATTCACTGGAATTCAGCAAACTGTAGACGATAGTAGTCAAACTCTCTCATACATATGTATGTTCATAGATAGCGGAGGAATTTTCTACGAACTCATTCAATTTTGAGAGTGTTTCAGTTCTCGTTTCAGTTCTTCATTCGGGTCTCCATATTATGGAACCAGATCCCAAGATGCTCCGGACAAAAGCGTTATAAAGAAGTCGCAAAACTCTCATATAATTGAAATTAAGAGCATTGAAGCCTTATATTGCACATATTGGAAATATGGATAGCAAACCCTGATCTACTTCTCAATGTCATTTGTGTATGAAGTTCTACACAATGTAGTCCTACCAATGTCATACTGTTACAAAATGGGCTTAGAAGAACGAGAAAATGACATAATTTGGCATTTACTTACACTGATAGGTAAATGATTATTAGTTCCCTTACTCCATGAAAAACTTACATTATTCTGAAGGACCTCACAGATATTTTTTTTATTTGATACAATATACAAAATATTCAATGCGAATAAAAATTGAAAATAAACTAACAATGAAGAATTTATACCTTACATATAGCCAGCAGTATAGTTCAGTGGTTGCGTTTATGTTTAGCACCAAGAGATTATTGGGTTCGATCCCGGGCTAATTTTTAATATACTGCTGGTTAGACTTGGATGTTTGTGAGTCCAAGTCGATCGTTTCTTATCAGAGTTTGCCGATTTTATCTCATCATTGTTGAAACGGTTCCTTAAAATTGGCAAAAAAATCATCCTACCTGCTGTCACAAATCTTCTTTATTATTGTATGTACAATTTTATGTAAGTCTAAAAATCTATAGATGTCTCAATCGATTAATTAATTGTTAATTTCGTGTTCTTCAGCTTCTCTAAATACAGTGATTTATGTAATAAAAAATGCTGCACTGTACTTAATTGTCCAGGAAGGCGCATCGGGGTCTTTCTGTCAAGCCTTCCTGGTATATATCTATCTATATCTATATATATAAAAATCAATGTCTGTCTGTCTGTCTCAAATAGGTATCGGGGTGACCTGTAAAGACACTGTGGTATACTTGTATATTAAAATAAATAAATAAATTTGTAATATAAACCGCTTAAACATGACTAATCTAATAGTAAACATTTTATTAAATTTGTTTGAATAGGTTTATCTATATACATAAAAATTAATGTCTGTGTCTGTGTCTCGAATAGGCTCCTTAACCACTGAACCGATTACGATGGAACTTTCAGGATGTGTTGTATGTATGTCCGAGAAGATTACTGTGAAAAAAAACCTCTTAATAATAATATTCGTAATTACGATTTTACTGACGCGAAAGTAAAGCTATTCCGCCTTCAACACATCACACCGCGAGTGTGACAATAATCGCGCCACGCCTACCTCACACTCAAATGTACTGACCATTCAGGGCTGTACCACAAACACACAGCGGATGGCCCACGTCAACAAATATATATATATATATATATATATATATATATATATATATATATATATATATATATATATATATATACCTACATATAAAATTGAATGTCTGTGGAACGGGAACGCGAATTGCACGCGTTATTGTGGAATTACAACGCATGCCGGGTTCAGCTAGTGTAAAATCAAAATAAAATATAAGCCCGTGCAGAAAATAATAAAAATGTTTAAAGGGAATCACAACAATAAAGTATCGAATCAACATTGAATTTAATTGAAGTAACAAACGAAATTAAAGTTGAAAAAAAGAAGTGAGCTCGCGTGGGATGGTTACACAACGGCTTCGGTCACAGGGCCCGTCGACTTTTATACGAGTCGATCCCGGAGCAAACAACCTTCCCATATGTCAAGAGTTAAACATTAACTGAGTTAGGAGTTGGGAAGGTCGGCTCGTTAGAGTCCGACTGCTGCAAAATATTTCCCAGTTTACAAGTGGGCACCGCGCCGCCACTGTACTCGCGACACTTCACCGACGAGGGTGGCGGTTGGGCTCTCTCGTGTTTGCTGCAAACACGCGCCACCACTCGTCAAACTTTGTCGGCGTCAATTTTCAACACGTTGCCGACGCCTGCACACACGGAGACATACAGCCAGACAGACAGATAGACAGACATCTATGCATGTACTCCAATCTGGACGAATACTTGAATTTTTCAATAGGATTTCCGCCCATCACGCCCATCACAAAGGGTGAACCTTTGTGTCAAAGTTGACCCAACCTATTAGTGAAGTAAAAATATATTATACATATATGAGAGATAATGAGACCCTATAATGCAAATTTTATAGGATATACTGCGAAAAAGATAAAGTTATAGGCGTTTAAACAATTAAAATCTGACAAAACGAGAGGATAACGGAACTATATGTACAAGCCTAGCCGGTGGTATGGTTTAGTGGTTGCGTTTATGTTTAGCACCAAGAGATTATTGGGTTCGATCCCGAGCTAATCTTTAATACTTGGATATTTGTGACTCCAAGTCAATCGTTTCTTATTAGAGTTTGCCAATTTTATCGATTCCTCAAAATTGGCAAAAAAAAAAAACATCCAAATCTTCTATATTTATTGTATGTACAATTTGTAAAAAATTATGTACAAGTCTAAATCCATAGATGTCTCAATGGATCAATTAATTAATTGTTAATTTCGAATTCTTCAGCCCCTCGAAATACAGTGATTTATGTAATAAAAATGCTGCATTGTTTGTAATTAATTGTCTAGGAAGGCGCAGTGGGGTTTCCCTGTCAAGCCTTCCTGGTATATAGGTATCTATGTAAAAATAAAAAAAATAAGGCTACTGACCACTAAACGTCAACGTCGTCGAAAATTTTTCATTTTTAAACGTGTCAATTACGATTATTTTTCGCCGTCATATTGGCAGAATTGATTTAAATATCTATCGTCGACCAAACCTCGCAAAATGGCAAGTTTCAAAACGAGCCGAAAAATGTAGGAATTTCAGCTGAATCGCTTGCGAAATGAAATATAAATAAAAGAGCCTTGTAAAAACCAAATCATTTATAGTTCATTTTTTTTTATTTTATCTATGTACATAGTAACAAAACATGAAGTTTTGTGATCATGCGAAAATTTGAACTCGAGATTTCGTCTGATTCGAACACTGATCACGTTTTCATGATCTAGAAAAAATGTGTTTATGTGTATTTTGACGATTTTTTGAACACCGTTAGTCCTATTGAACTGAAACTTAATATCGATTACTGAAATGTCCTTTTACATATTTAAGTTCTGAATTTAATTATCTTCCAAACTGCTAACCAAATCGGATTGAAACTTTTATACATGTAATAGAAATTATAAATTTTATAACCTAATATTTTTACCTGAACCGGAAGTAGTACTTTTACTCTAGAGAATCGAGGTTTTTTATGTTTTTCTCAGAAACCTTTTGGTTTATTGAACTAAAATTTAATATCTAAAAGTTTAAGCTTAATACCAAGTTATTTGGTAAACATCCATCAACAGGAAGTGCCAGTATACTCTAGTTCGATTTTTCCTCTATTATTTTTTTCGACCCCTTAAACATGTGTGCTCTTCACGTTGTGACCACGATTCTATCCACACCCCTGAACATATCAAGCTGAAAATCTGTATTTGTATTTTTTATTTTTATTTATTTTCAAGTTTTCAACATCTTTTGGTCACTGTATTATAATTATTCATGTGTAAAAATACATCCACAATTTTCATAGAAAAAGTTACTTAAAACAAATTGAAAATATTTTAAAATTTTTTAATTTTAAAATATTTGAAAATTTGGAATTCATGTACATTATAGTTGTATTTGATGTATATATGTATGTACATATGTACTCATAGGTATTTATAACGTTCGTATGTGACAGAATATATTCGAACTAATATGCGGGGGGAGTCGCTATAATGCTTAAATATGTACGACGTATCTTAAGGAGTTAAGAGGAGAATAGAGAGTATTCTTTTGGATTATACCCTTATGGACCGGGGAAATAAGTTCGTTTATAGGCTCTGTCCCGTGTCGTCCTAGCGCGCGCTCTCGGAGACATAGAAAGCATCAGGGATGAAAGATAAATTTGGTTCGTCTCAGGAATCCTGAACAGTTCCTGGGGGTTGGATGTGTGCTCCACCATGCGAGGGCGGGCAGATGGGATGGGAGGGATGGGGATCAGCCTCCTCTTCGAGGAAATGCTACGTAATGCCGACGGTGGGGTGGGTTTTAGTTGTGGGTGGGTGGGTGGCCGCGGGGACGTGTTCGTCTTCCAGTGGCGTCGCGACGAGAATTTTTACAAGATACTTTTGCGAGCCGGGCCCATTTGTTAGGTCGGGCGGATCCAGTGCCGTCGACATGACAAGATTATTGGAAAATAAGTTACATTATTGGGGAAGGCGGTATATTTCGAGGCTCCGGCTCTTTTTCTTGTTGTCCCGTCGAAAGTTTACGGTCTTTTTGTGCGACGGGAATATTAAGTTGACCGGTCTAATGATGGCGGCTTCGGCTTACGTACCCACCCACCGAACAACCCTCGCCGAATGACCCGTTTCGCATTCAATACATATATAAAAATGTCATGTGAGACAATTCGATCTTTTATGGCACATCCAAACTATCAATTTTCCGTCAGACTCGGCATTACCGTGAGACGGCTCAATTCATATCCGTAAAAAAAATTTAACTGTCACTTATTTGTGCTTGTAACATATTACATTTATTGTACTTAAATTTATTTAGCAAATTGAATAGTTCATAACGTATCATATCGTTGATATTCGAAACAATATACGCTAAAATAATTCAAACAGAACAATTATCAACCATTCGCAATAGACATAACCAGACGGTGTTTCCAGTACGATGCATAAAGGGATGTAAAGAAGCAAGTTATGAGATTGAAACACAAAAAGCCAATTGCCCAATGGTTTTTTTTTATTAATACTTGGGTAAGGCGGCAAAGTCGTTGTACAAACTATTTTCCCATGATAAGCCATTATAGGGTTGTCCCTGAGCGACATACATATATGGTATTAAACTTGTACATATATACATAACTATTGTACATACATATGTATATACATAGCTATTTTATTACTTTACTGTTTTTTTTTGTAATTTTTTTTATCTTATTTTTTGCTTTTGCTTTTTGTTCTATCTATTTATCTATCTATTTCTCCCTCTCTTGTTTTATAATCTAAGCCATTGTGGCGCATTAGGTTCTTCCTGTAATGCCACAATGGTCCTAAACTTTTAAATAATAAATAACCAACAGTATGAGCTAGTGGTTGGTATATAATGCTTTTGAACAAAGCAGTTACGGGTTCAATTCCCACTACTTATTGCTGGTCAGAACTTGGTTTGTTACTCCAGGTCGATCGTTTCCTATCAGAGTTTGCAAATTCCTGCAAAATCGGCATCCCTGTCCTATACAAATCTCTCGCAAAAAATCGAATTATTTAGTATCTCAATTTTTCGATGGTTTGTATATGTATAAATGTTGCAAATTTATACAAATATGTCTCTGTGGGTGTTGATCTTATTTGAATTGTATAATGCTTACAATACTTGCAACTTTTGACCATATATGTCGTGTTTCATGTAAAAGTATATATTATTTATGTATTTATAATTGATATTTCTTGATCTGTATAGTACACTCGTCGCGATCTATAAGACGAGTGTGCATGATTGATTGAATAAAAAATAAAAATAATAAATTCAAAATATTCAAATACTAGTGACATAGTGTGTAGGATGGTTTTTGCTAATTTTATGATAAACCATTTCAGCAATGAAATCAGATAAATTAGCAAATTGTGATAAGAAAAAATCAACTTGAAGTCTGACTAGCAGCATTACAGAAATGCTCGGAATAAATTCTCTTCATCAAAGGTCAATCCACGGGATCGAGCCCAGCAACTTCTCAATGGTTAGAATTAACGCAAAAAGCTATGCTGTTGATATTTTTAGATTAAACGATATTTTTTCCGAAGAATAGATAATATTAAAATTATTAAAATTTTTATTATATGTATTATTCAAATTTGATTTAGTCGTTTGGCTATATTTCAAATTGATTTGTATGTGCACTAAATGTGTTCGATTTAATAACTAATGGAATACTTTATCAGTTTTAGTACATCAAATAAAGAAAATAATCATGTATTTATTCGATCATTTAATAACCTTTTACACGAAAAAATCGATATTTTCCAACAAATTTCCTCACATAAATTGAACCATGCGAGGTTTAATGATGACTGTAATTAAATTATTTCTAAGAAAATCTGACGAACCGTACTAGGTTCAGGCTAAAAATAATATAGCGTGTTTCGTGTTAAATCGAGTGTACCGTCTTCCTTTAGCGAAAATAATTATCAAGAGAACGACAGTGAGTCTTAGGGTCATTTAAATTGTAATTTGAATAAAGTCAACGTGAAGGTTACAATTTAACTGCGATGCTAAACAGAAACGATCTATTAGGCGAACGCACGAGGCAAATTCATTTTTCACAATTGTATTATTCAAGGCGGAGTTTTTGCTATTGATGCCGATGTTTTAGTTAATTTCTATTTCAGTCTTACAACGTCCCCTTATTAATTAGGATAATTGACATTTTCGCTCGACGAGAATTTCAACTAAGACTGTATTGTGTTAATAATTAATATTTACACAATAAATATTAGCCTATAAGACGCGTCGTATGTATTTACGTATACACACATACTACATTTAAAATAAATAAATCATACACACAGTTTACATACAAATTCAAATTTACATACATACATTCATCTTGAGCGCATCGGAAATAATAACGCTATCGAACCATAGCGAAAAGTTTTATATTACTCTCAAAAGCACTAATATAATATTACGAATGTAAATTGTGATAAATCGTCGTTCATAGAGATTGTTATGGAAAGTTTTTCAGGGAGTCATTTCCGTTTTTTATTGCCTTTTTTGAATTCAGCAAACGTCTCAACCGTTCTAAATAAAGTTATCGGAAAACGCTTCGCCATTTATAGTACGTGTTTACACTGTCTCTGTGTGAATAAAATACAATTATTTGCATCGGTATTCAGAAGCTATCCATTGCAATAGAATGTAAAATAAATCAACTGAAATGTGAAATTTAAATTTAGGACTGTATATTTTTAGTTACCAAAAATATGCATATATACAAATTTATACTTAACATATATATGTATATAATTTAAGATTTTATAAACTATGTGTACAAGCACTTTTTTAAATGAGTTTGAATATGTCATGACTATTTAACTGAATGTTTTCTGTAAATGTATATTTTCATATCACGCTAATTAATTTTGTGTATAATTTCAAATACTGTAATTTTAACTTTCATTTGAAAAATATAATAATACTATTTATTTATTTACTTACACCCTATACAAAAAACAAATACACATAAATATCCATACATATTTACAAACATATAAATATATACATACATCACTCAAAGAAGTATGGAACGCTGTATGCTCGGTATAACAAGGAAAGACAGGAAGCGGAATACGTGGGTGATAAGTATGACAAGGGACATAGTTGATAGAGTAATGAGATTGAAATGGAAATGGGCGGGCCACGTGGTTAGAAGAATGGACGAAAGGTAGACAAAAGAAGTGCTAGAATGGTACCCGATAGAATGCAAAGGGGAAGACCATAAGGAAGATGGGTAGACGAAATAAGAAAAATGTGTGTGGTGACATGGATGAAAGTTGCGCAAAACAGAGACGAGTGGAGACGGAAGAGGCCTTCGTTCAGTGGATGATGATACATATGTATGTACATCAAATCACCATACTCATTGTCATACCTAATAAATCTAGGAATGTTTAATTAAAGAAAGTTTATTCATTTTTAAATAAAACAATAAATTGTCATAGTTGAATGATAGGGGAGTTTAAAAAAAATTATGTTTAATATTTATTATTGTTTGTTAGCGTGAAAAGAGCATTACTCAAAAAAATATTAATACATTGTGCACATTAATTGAAAATTGATTAGAAAAACAAAAATTTTAAAAACATAAAATAAGCAACAATAAAATGGAATTAAAAAAATCTTGGTTTTTGTACGAGGTCTATCCTAAAATTTCAGATACCAAAAGTAAATACCTCGTTATGGATATTTAATAAATTTAAAATTAAATTATTCTTTCACTATTTATACGTAATTAAACTAACCGTATGTAAATACATAAACCTCA
Organism: Arctopsyche grandis; assembly: GCF_051622035.1. Lineage (NCBI taxonomy): Eukaryota > Metazoa > Arthropoda > Insecta > Trichoptera > Hydropsychidae > Arctopsyche > Arctopsyche grandis. The sequence goes on from NC_135362.1 coordinate 21,737,129, forward strand.
TTCATTTTCATTCCTTCCGCTCCAGAAAGTAAACCGAAAAACCACTGGAAATAAAAACCCTCACCATGAAAACTTTACTACATGGCAGACGGCGAAAATTTTTAATATGGTGAAGTCCACTACTCACAAATTCAAGTAATATGCATTAAATAAATTAATTCATGCAAATTGAACCCGCCTTCGAAACGAAAATGAAAACGAACTTTCGCAGGATCGAATTTGGTCGAAGGTGAACTTTGGACAATCTATTACACACATACATACATACATACATACCAACGAGTATCTATTTATGGCTCGCGGTTATCGCCATCGTCGTCGATCGGCAGACAGGGGCGTGCGATAAGCCGACAACGGGTCTCCTAAAGGGGGGGGGGGGGTGGAGTGGGTTTGAAAGGGGGGGGGGGGCGTAAATCGCGAAAAATTATCTGTTGTCGGCGCGGCTTTCAGCGGGCGCCCCTCGAGGGCGGGTTTATCATGTCGGCGACATTTATTGTGTGTTGCCACCCCGCTCCACCCAGCATCCGAGCAACAGATCCGCGCCCCGTATCAAATTTTATGGGGTTTTCAATATGTGCGGTCGGCAGTAAAGGGCGCACAATCACGACGTTTATGGTGTCCGCGTGGCGACGCCACGATTTCGATGCAATACGGCGCGGCGCACCCTTAACCCTTTACGGGTCGTGCGGCTGTTGTATGTAGGTACGACACATTTAACAATCTAGTATCTGCGATGTAAAACGTGTATCTTTATTTTACTAATATGACATACATTCATACGTTTTTTGATTACGATGCTATGAACCAAATATAGAATCAATATAAACTATTTCAGAGGTGGCGTAACCCGAGAGTAACCCACGCGGGTTACTCTTGGGCGTGGTTCATTTTTCCCGTTTTTTATCTTTCAGTTTTTTATGTCTTTCATTATCTAATATATAATTTCGAAAGAGACTTTCTAACTATGTATATGTATTTAAGCATGTAAGGTTTGTTGGTAACATCGAAAAAAAATCAAACAAATACTGAGCGAAGCCGGGTAAAACAACTAGTAAAATATAATATGTATTTTAATAAAATAAATCACACAAAATAAATAAACAAGTATTTTGTGTTCTAATAAAATGAATAAATAATGTAAAAATTTTCATGTTTAATATTTTAGATAATATCCGTCTTTTCCTTTTTCTCTTTGTCAGGGAGGTTTATACATACTTTTTTATTTAAGCTTGCACTTATGTATGTATGTACATCTAACGACATCGGTCTGTCCGTCCTGAATAAACATTATTTCCTATTTTTAACCATTCGGATCCATTGAGAGTATTACTTTTAAATTAAATGAACATCCCTGCTGATAGGTAAATAATGTTTTGCTTAGAAAAAAATATATTTAGTCAACAATGCTATAATGCTATCAACTGATGGGCTCAATCGATGGCTCGGTGCTACTGGCCAGACCTTGGATATGCGAGTATGTATGTATGTTCATACATACATTGTACATATGTATGTGTGTTACTCCAGATCGATCATTTCCTGTCAGAGTTTGCCAATTTATCTAACTTCATTGATGAAATGGTTGCAAAAAAATTGTCAACCTATCCTCATTTGTCACCATTATTTGAATATAATTTCAAATTTATAATAATAATATTATAAATTTATATAACATACAAATGGATGTTGCCCCAAGGCGACACCTATGAAAGTAAGAAAAAACTTTCCAAGGGGTTAGAACCCTTTTATAATTCATTTACGGTCTAAATTAGTATATCAGGAGAAACTTGAGATTTGGTTGAAAACTTTCAACTGTATAGCAGACAAACATTCATCTTTATATATGTATGAACGTACATACTTATGTATGTACATATGCATTATACTTACATATGTTGATCAATTTAAAACCTGCGTATTATTGCAAATTAATTTCATACAATGCGTTTTATTTTATAATAGATGCTTTCAAATGGCATATTAGGGGTTTGGTTCGGTTTAATGTATCTAAACTATATCATAAATGTTTTGAGGATCTAAAGTTTATTTTATTTTATTTTAATGAATATTTTTTGTAGTGTGAAAACAAACTAATAAAATATGATAATCAACAAAATAGGAAGAGTTTGAAGAGAAAATGAGCTGATCTCATTAACGGTATTTTGATTAGAGTAAAGAATAATCTGATTTTTTCAGTATTTTCATAAAAGGTGTTAATGGTACATGCAATAATAAATTTAAACATATTTATTACCCAAAAAAATACAACGAGAGCTTTCTTATTTAATTTTAACCGAAATTAAATTTTGTTTTCTTTGTACCTAGCTTGAGGCAAATGCCTTTCATATTTTTATTGCGAAAAGCCATTATAAATTTATGAAATGCCGTGAATGTAAATTAATTTATTAAATTATTAGTCACAAATACGTGCAAGATAAATTTGTAGGAAAATTTTGTTCATTATCAACAACAGTCCCGCTCCGATTAAATATTATAATTTATAAAACGTAGAATTCATATTATTCACATGAATATAAAACGTGTTAAAATGAAAAATAAATGGACTTACATTTATTTTGAGTATCGGCTTTTGTGATCTGAAACAAAAACAAGGAAAGAGCGTTAAACAAATTCATACAAACATAAATATTAAATGTGATCAAAAAACAAACACACACACATCTCTTCAACGTATTATATGTACATATGTACATTCTTCTTAATTGAGTTAATTTTCCAAGCATCGATGAGAATTGATGTGTCGTGGAGCGTGTTTATAATAAAGGTATGAGATTAGCGTTAAACCTAAGGCGTAATTACCTCAGTTTAATAACTGAAAACTGATCCGATCGCGCCGTTAAGCGAATCTTATCACCGAATAAGTAATCGAGCACAATGAAACGACCTTTAAGCGATCGGCTTTGCTTTTGTATCAGCTATATTATGTAATAATCAGTTATATATTGTTTGGTAGAGGTGTACGGCAATATTGTGAAAATTAATTATGTTCATACATACATACATCGACTAGGTTCTACCTAAGATTAACGATTACGTTATCATTTATAAGATCGTTTCGCACAAAATAATCGACACTTAAAATATAACATAAGTTTTGCTCAGACGAACAAGTCAATTCGGGCGCAAAATTTGACGATAAACTTTAATGCGAGTCATTAAGTTCAACCATGCTAAACTCAAGACACTCATAGAGACAATTAAATATTAATAAAACATAATAATAGTATGGGTTATATATTAATATATTTTAATTAATAGTATTTTAAATCTAACGAAATATTCCTTTTTCTCGTAAGAGTTTTAAAATCGTCATGAAGATTAATGAATGAAAATAAATTAAAATATAGGCGATGAAAATAAAATATATTATAATTATTGAGTTGCATTTTCATATTTTAGATGAGTGACCATACATCCCATTTTGGCCGGGACAGTCTCGTTTTGTACGAGCTTTGGTTACAGTCTCGTTTTCGTAAAATTGTTTAATTTGTCCCGTTTTGTCTCTGTTTTCCCAAAAATATTATTATAAAAATATACATTTATATATTCATTTTAAAGTAACATTTAAACATTTTGTTACATGTTTCTGAAAAAAATTATTATTATTTTGAAATAACTGTAAAATACAATATTATGAAATAAAAACAAATACTTAATTTATTATCTTATTTCATTTTTATTTTTTAAAGAAATGCTAGTTCTGGTAAAAAAGATCCTACTTAACAGAAGAAGAAATGAAAATTTAAGAAATCAAAATTTCCATTTGCACAAAATTAAAACAAACCGAGAATGTTTTTTTTGGAAAATTTATAGTTATTTTATGTTTTATTTTTTGATGTTACAGAACAAAAAACGAGTCTGCGACGCATGAACATCCAGTATTATATTATTTTTTTTTACCTTGTTTCTATTTTACTTGAACACAAGAATTGTATATTCTGAAAAAAATTATAATTCCTTGACAATATTAATGGTTATTTGAAGAAAAATTTAAAAAAATTTGAATGTGCAACATATTTTTTTTTGTATAGGGAGAGGGGGGTAATTTTTATACGGGGTTCCTTGTTTTGAGTTCTGGGAAATATGGTCACCTGATATTATAGGCTATTTTTTCTTATATTTTATTTAAATCTTGTGATGACAATTCACTTTTTTCATATAAAATCAAAACATAAATTTCGGTCAAGTGAATCGACAGGTAAAAAACATACATATGTACATACGAAAACTACTGTAATACTAAAAAATCATCCACGTATTAGGTGTCTCACCGTCCAACACGCTTATAATTCGTTTACGGCGGGGGAAAACTCGAATTTTCTGGCGGAAAACACGCGTTCGTTCATTGACCGTGAAAGTTTTCCATCGGAGTGTTAATATCGGAGCGCCATGCCTTTCCCACCCCCTGCGGTATCTCGGCGCAGTAGCCTTACGAATTATCCTCGCAAGACATTTATCAACTTACAAAAATGATATGTGGCCGTGAGGTGGGCGGCCGGGGGCGGGATGGTGGGCGGCCACGGTCGGCTAAATACCACATCATTATCCTCGCGTTAACAGCCAGTCTCGCTGATAACGACCCATCATCATCTGTGAGGCTTTGCAGCTATCGAGCATCCGGCCCGGACACTTCTGAACACCCAAGTAATTACTACATACATAGAGAGAGAGAGAGACGCCAACTCTCCACGATCGACCTTTAAATTTAAATCGAACCTTTTGATATATTTTTAAAAATATATTAAATGCGCGCTGCTGAGGTATTTCGATGTCGGAGTAGATAGTCGCGTGTTCAAATTGAATTCTTTGCTTTTTCAAATTGAATACGCCAACGAAACGAATGATACATATGAGTTCCGTTTCAGAATGTACGATCAGAGCGATAAAATTTTTCTCACCTTTGCGATAATTCTGAATATTCCATTTGCCGAGACGGAAAATTGACTATTTTCCTGTGCGGATATATTATATGTCATTATTTGAAGTGTACCATAATTGCTTTTCGCGCTGTGAGACAGTATTAAGACAAAATTTCCAAAATTACTTTATTATCGCGAAGCTACGAGGACACTGCGACTTTGCTTTGCCGTGGAAGGTCTTGTAAAATTAAGTTTACAAAAAGGCAAAGTTTTGTTTCGTCGTTAAATTAATTCACAGCAATTTAGAAGCTAGTCGTGTCACTGTAGCGCGAGTGGCAAATGGAATGTAATCATTATACGTTGCCCAGGCTTGCAAATATTCCCCAAGCTCATTATATGCAAGAGTGAAGTAAGCCGATATAAATATAATTGGAAAATTTTTTGAATTGGACATATCAAATTTATAAAGTGAAAAAAATATCTTGGAAATAGAATAAAACGGTTCTGATGTTTCTGATATGTACATATGTATGTATATATGTACATAGATTGGATAATATATGTATGTATAATACATAAAACTCAATATTTCTATTACATATGTATATGTATAAGAAATATTTAATTTTAAAATAAAAGTTTGTTTCTATAGTGAACCCTTATTATTACATATATTACAATTACCCAGCTTCGCTCGGTATTTGTAATATAAACAGCTTAAAAATCGCTAATCTAAAAGGAAATATTCATTTGTTTTTTAATTAAATTGATTTGAATCGAAAAAAATAATATTCAACGATATATATATCGTCGTCATAGAAACTTTGATTTATTTTCTATGCTCCCAACCAAACCTTACATACAAAGTCTTTCGAAATTATATATTAGATTTTACGCTTAAAAAATACGGGTGTATTTTTTATATGGCAGTCATTATTTAAGGAGAATAAGTCATTTCGGTGAAATAGACTACATACATACATACATATGTATGATTGCCAAATCAGTAGTAGAAGTGATAGTAATAGAAAACGATAGGAGTTAAATTGTAAAGAAATAATTTTATTTCCCGAAATTCGACTATTTATAATAATAATCGGAAGCTCATTATGGAACGTAAAACACATACGTTGTGTTTTTAATAAAATTTATAAATGCATATTTATATGGTTTAAAGCTTGAATTTTTTCTAAGGAATTTATCAATATCATTCCAGAAGAATAATTAAAAAAAAACTTTCAAATTCTTCTTAAATATCTTCTTGCAGCACACATAATTTTCAAATTGAATATTTCATCATTCAAATGAATTACACAACGATCTATAAGATATATATCGTTAATTGCCTGAAAATATATTGAAATGTATATAACTTTTTTTACAAATTGAATACAGTAATCACTATAGTTTGAGAAATACTGATATGACAATTCATATGGTCGAAGTGTAAAGAAGCAGTAGCCCAATTTTTAAATTAATTGATAGAAATCTTTCGGAGCTACATATGTTTAATTTTCGAAAACTATTATTTTTAGCGTTATGTAAATGAACTTTCTTATGTAAACAGGTTTCGGAAAATGCGGGTGGTCTAAAATGAGTTAATATTAAACACTAATTTTTATCAATTATCGTTTGAAAACTTACCGAATTGTTCAACCACATATGAACTAATATATGATACAATAGAAAGAGGCAACTAATTTGCGACATATCTTAAAATTAGAATCAAACGGTATCATCGGATTGGAATTATGTAATAAAGACAGGTGGAGCATCGGAGTAAACCTACTTTCACACGAGTCGCTGTCCATATATGAAATTTATATCATACACATACATATATGTAGGTATATTTTTTTAACATATACCAAGCGGATCAAGTAACGAGTAGAGCCAGGGGATTCCTCAAATATCCTGAAGGTATGAGGAAGGTTCCCGACGAACACGAGAGGGCGGGTAAGCCCCATGAAATATGACTGGCGAGACGTGGTAGCTTAGCCCACCCCAACCCTTACTCTCGCCGCCGTTTCTTTCCGACCCTCCTCGCTTTTTCTTAGAATTTCTTTCCGTGAAACAACAACCCCGCAGAATTTCGGCTCGGAAGTCTTCACGTCTGGCGTCAACGTCAATATTTACTCGTTAGAAAATTATTAAAACGGGGCGCGTGATGGCGCAAACGCGACGCCGAGATTTAGGAGACTACGCTTTTATTGTTTTCGTGCGAGTCGACGCCTCCTGTGCGATTTTCAACACCTGAAAATGTGTAATAAAAACATTTTATTGCCAAGACTTGACCTTGCTACGCGAAAATAAAAATAAATACAATGAATTTCATACAATGAAATCGTGGCGTTTTACTCGTACGTGTATGGCATATGCTGTATAAGAAGCGAAAAAGCATCTTTCATCTTAAAAATATGTATGCGTGTTTTCATTATCTTTTTCATATGTTATCCATCTTTATTATACAAAGAAAAGTTTTGAGTAGCTTAAAATTAAACTTAATTATACTCAAATGTATCAGTATCGATGAAATATATATGTAACTATTGTACAGAATATGTACATACGTGCCATGACAGGAACAACCCTAAGTTATGTATATTATAACATACGGTTAGATTTTTACTACCCCACAGGTGACACATATGGTTAGATTATTTTTGTACATATACATATAAGTACTTACAACTTTTCAAACGAAAAATGTGCATAGAATATACATAATTGAGACATCTATGGACGATCACAAAAATCTTTGATACACAGCAAATTTTCAAATGTGCAAATTTGCAAATATATTATGTAGGTAGCATATTTTTAAAATGCAAATAAATTAAAATAAATATTAACATATTATATAGCTATTACATAGCCATACAATATTTTGCAAATACATTATGTAGGTAGCATATTTTTCATATTTTATATACAACGAATTCGAGATGCTAATAACTTGAATTTGTGGATTATTGGATCCGTCACAGCAATTGAGCAAGAAAAATCGGAAAATTCTAACAAGACATGGACGATATGTGCTTTTTGTTAAACCATAAGATCTCACTAGCAGCGTATTTGGCAGGGACTTAAACCCACAACCTCTCTAGTAGTATACAATAGCACTACCAGTGCATTACCTACGCGGTGGCTACGATACTAAAACGTATGTGTATGTAACAAAAGCTTAAGTTTTTCGAGTTTAAACTTTTTATTAGTTTAATTTAAACGAACTATTTATTAGTATAATTTATCGATGTACGCTACTAATATTGAGAAGAAAAATGTTTTAAATTATTTTAATACAAAATTTCCAATATCATTTTTTAGTTAGAAATGATTATAATATAAATGTCAATGGAATATGCAAGAAGTGCAGGGTTTAAGTATTGATATCGTAAGTTCCGAAAGCCATTTATCCGACTTGAAAATATCATTGGCGATATGAAACGGATTTCCATCGAATTTAAAAAGTTTTCCTACGGATTTTCTCTCGCGTCAAAGTGTCATTTTCCAATAGGGAATCGGGCTGCGGGAAAACGATGAAATTTCACGGCGCATTGAGTTGTGTCGATTCGATTAGAAAACTATGGGAGGTCGGTTAATTAGTCAGCGGTCGTCACCCGACAGCCACCCCTGGCGACTACTCGTCTAATTAAATTTCGAAATTGGCGGTAAGCAACCGCCGCCAGAATCATTATGCTGACACAGATTTGAAATAGCAACTAATAAACATGTCATAGCCGTCATAACTTTTCGCGCCGCTTTCAAAAGGTTAAATAAATGGCAGCCGAAACCCATTACGATGCTGCTAATTCCATTAATCCCCCTTTTTTACGACCGGATCGCTCGCACACACTCGCATTTTTTTAATATTAAATTTTTTATCTACCGTTATTTATGCGATATTATTTTTAATTTGCGTCAAGTTCATCGCGACCGCATGTTTCCACGGTGATTTCGTATTAAACATGACAGCTAATATATATTTTTTTGCTTCATCGGAAAGCGCAAAATCAAACGAAAATGTGTCATAAAGACGTCACAGGAAAAAAAACGTAACCCTTTTCACTGTCCGCGAACAGAAGGGTAAAATGTAATCCCTGTGTTGCAACCTGCACCAGAACAAATACCACAAGGGTCCCTTGAGCTTAAAGTCAAATAGTCCGACCGCAAATCCTTGGCGTCCGACTCAACTAAAACTCAAGTTCAAGGCGGATGAGGTTTACTGTGAACACAAGTAAAACAAATAGGTCATTTTGCCATTCAAAATGTAAAAGTAATCCTCAAATTTGTTAATACGGTACGAAAATTCTTAAGCCGTGAAATTGTAGTCACGACAAAATGGTGAATAATTTGATTGCCCTTATTTTTGGCGTTGTTGAGCGATCGGCGAAATTCAATACGTACATATTATAATTTTTCATCTTCATAATTGGATCAAGATTGACACATACATAATGTGGTATCAGATGTAAAACATATATGTATTACATATTAATACGTGCCGCCAAGCGAATGTGTAATATTTTAATTGAATTGACGTCGAACGTTAACCGCGCCTAAAAGTGACGCAATCCCACCGTCAATATACGTATTTTTTTGTGTACAAAAAATATGTCACATCTCCGTAGAGGGTGAAAAAAATAAAATATGTTTTATTCATAAGAAGAGGACCCGTTTTAAACGGCTTACGGCGTCGCACCATAAACACGAAGGTGGGTCATATTTAAAAATCCTTTTAATCTTTATCATCCTTTAGCGCATCCTTTTTTCTTCCGCTTGTTTCTCTTTATTATGTATGCCGGCAGCCTTATCCAATTTAACGGTGGCTCGCGAGTCTCCACAAAAGAGAATTTCTTGTCCAAGTGTCGTCCCCGGGCAGGGGAGGAAAAGAGGAGCAACAGGGGTGCGACACTTCCTCCACCCTCGACTAATTACCATAATAAAACGTATTGCAAGTTAATTATGAAAAGTTTCCTTTGAGCAGCATCCGCACACTAACGGCTCGTCAACTGCTCATATTTTATTCCAGCTCCGTTTATGAATAATAAGGCGCATTAATTACGTACGTGCATCCTGTGCTAATTTGGGATGCATTCCCGAAAATGACATAAGACTACAATTCTAATTTTAATTGAAAAAGTTCTAGGTATAGGGCTTTAATAATCCTGGATAAAATCTCACGCCTGTTTCTCACTATTTTAATTATGAAACACAAGAGCATCCCCCAAGCGTTCAAAAAGAAAACTTCTTATATATTTTTCTCGTTCGAATTAAAATTTTGTACATTTAATTTTATGTTTTTTTTTCTTTATATGTTCTTTGACATGTAAATTTATTGTTTAATAAAATGGGGAGCTGCGAAAACCAAACTAGTCTAAGGGCGCCATATAGTCTTCGGTCCAGGATTGGTTTGTAATAAACATATCAATTAATTATAAATCTCCACATTCCGAGTCCAATTAACTCTTTAAAAAAAATTCTAATGTTCCGACTTCTATTCATGTTTGACAGCAAAATTGGCATTCACATATGTTTGATATTTACGAAAATATTATTTTCAAAAACCGAAATGAAATCGAAAGCACCAAAAAGTCGTAACCACTATAAATGCGAAGTATAACCGTTGAAAGCAGAAAGAAAAGCGAGTTTTCTTCGGGATTAAAAAGCGTAAACAATAAAATTTGCTGAAAATATAACATTCTTTATATATTGCATGACTCATTTTAGTTGGAAAAGTACCACAGTATATTTGGAAGCGAATAAAACATTCATGCGTCAAGCTAATTCTCATTATTATAATATTTTATTTTTGAATTTAAGCTATAATATATTATTTTTAAATTTAGGCTTTAAAATATTATTTTAAAAAGGGCCCCATAGCCCTCACTGGCTACGGCCGTGATTTGATACAAATGTAAGTATGTTCCACACACAAAATAAAGCCAACTAAATATTGTATATTCATCTACATATACATATGTATTGTGAACAAGTTAATTTCCAAAGATACATATTTCATGCACTATAAAGTAGTATGGAGAGATAATGTGAATATTTGAATTGCATTACCGAAAATATGATGCGAGAGGACAATTTTAATTTGAATATAAAAATATCTGGGTATTCAATCATTGTACGCTGTCGAATTTGACGTGTACAAGTGTGACCTGATATTTGAATGTATGAACGACATCAAATTTGAGATATGAGTGATTGGGGGTGGATGTGACGCTATTGACTCGCGCGCTGGAATATTATATATTGGGGTCGAAATTCCGATGGGACTCGATTTTTTCCCTATCCGAGGAGAAGAACAGGTTGAACGAGTGATTAGATTATACTTTCCATTTGTCGACGACGACGTCGCCTATTTCGGAACGTTCGACGTATGATAATTTTACATTTTAAATCAAACTTGCGAATATTGCGTTTACCCGACCGCCACCTACCCACCCACGTTTCCTTTGGTTAGTCGCACATGACCGATTTTACATGCAAAATGTGTTTACAACGAATGAGTCAGTCATTGTTCAAAGGGAGGTGACACATTTGTGTCAGTTCCTACCCCCCCCCTCCCTCCCCCTTCCCCACCTTTCAGCCCTTCCGTTTTCCCATAACGTCATTGGATCGGACGTGTCGTGGCAGGGTGCCAGTGACCTCCTCGAGGTGCACTGCGACCCTCTTGCATCTTAACAAGTTAAATTTGCATAAATATTATTTATATTTAACAGCCAATAACGTCCACCATGTTGCACATGCCAAAAAAGTTAAACGTTACATCCACTTCAACTCTACATCCACTTCAACTCCGTGACATCACTGAATATGTGCCTGCTGGGGTGGATCCTATTTTTAGAATGTTCCTCCTCCATCTCAATACAAACCAAATATATATAGTTAATACAAATTATAATTCCAAATGAGTGAATCTATATATTTAAATTTATGACTTGACAATTAGTTGCATCCGAATATATAATATGATATGATGCCAATTCCCTTTACGACGCCACCGCTTCGACTATGTATGTAAATTTCATAATAAACCCAGTCGGCCAGTGAAATACGACTTTACAAATATGATTTTGATGCTTTTTAAAAAGGTTTGTCGTATTTTCCGCTATCGACCGGTAGGTTGTGTTCCGGGCAAAGGGGAGGCGTTTATCTAAAGCCGGATTTATGAATTTAAAATTGACGTATTTTGCCGTTTCTGGCAGTGCCGAACCCGGGGGGTGGCTGAGCCGCGCGTCAAAAACCCTCGTGGACCGATAAAAAATAACTGCCGGTATAAATCTGCCACCGCTATCTGGGTCAAAAAAAGTTCTCCGGGCTCATTTTGAGGAAAATACTAAACTACTTCCGCAGGACCTGACCGGAAAATCGAGTAAGCAAATGATCGCACACTCGCCTTACCACACCCGCCGCCTCCCACTTCAAATTTATGGCAACATTTATCTTAACTATAGCCGTGAGTGTGCGGGAAGTGATATTTTGACCGTGAAAAATTGTATTGATCAAGTTCGCAGCTTATACGTAAGCCGTTCGCAAATAAGCGAACACTTTAAGCGCAAAATATTAAAGGCATATATCACTCCTATCACTTTCAATTGGTCTGCAACTAACGATCAATTTAGCTAACCTATAATTTTATACAAATATCAAACCTAAAGCTATACATATATCATTGCTTAATTGGCTGTACTAATTATAGCGCAAATTCAATGACATGAAATGTAATAATATGGTCAAAGAATCATAGACTCATAGGAAAATGCCAGCAGCAGCAGCAGCACTTGAGACAAAATGCGCAATAAAGAAAACCATAAAAGTAAAGCATGAATTTGTTTGCGTCCTTGTACTGTAAATGAAAAAAGAACACACGAAACATACCACAAAATAGTCAAGGCTGTCCATTCCGCAATTGCTCTTACAAGCTCTTACATTTATTGCAATTGTCTTGTACGAAAATGAATCAAGAAAGATTTTTATTCAAGTCACGGAATCTCAAAATTGCACAATAAAATATTATTTAATAGTATTCAGGCTTTCTCTTCAATTAGCATTCAGACTGGACAAGAATTTTTGATAATATATTTTAAACGAAATTGTCGATTTCGACAATTCGTTGGCAAGAATGAAGCATGCCAACAAACCACTTAAGTGGTTTATGACCGAGCACTAGAATGATTCAAATACTCGCTATCTAAAATAGTGCAGCAAAGGAGATTAATTAAGCGCACTAAAGGCTTTCGGCGCGATAGCCATCTCAGCCAATTAAGCTCTCCGCATCGGTTTCTCTTCCCTCACCCCGGTTTTTCCCAAACTCTCCTATCGAAATATCGAGCTTCGATTTCTCGTCTGTGGGTACGAGAGCGCGGCCAGCAATAAAAGCCAATATATTTTTAATAATCTAGCTGCGATCTCATTGTTTCCTATCTACGCCGCCAATTCCAATATAACGGTCGGGCGGGCAGGGGTGGTTAGGCGCCGAAATGGCGCCCACCCACCCCAATCTCCTACCACCCCCACCCGGAAAATGTCCGATGGTGGTTTCCTAATATAGAGTCGCGGTGCTAGCATTATCATATGATTAAAGCGCCACACACCACATAGCATATTCTCATATATAAATTTTATGTATTATACATAAACATACAAATTACATAAAATTGCTATACAAATTTACATATAATGCTTTATAGCATCTAGATATTACTTGTACTTGATAAAATAAAAATAAAATATAGGTCAGAATTAAAGCTGATAATGTAACTTGTTGATAAATAAATAAAGAGGAAGCAACCTTTCGATGGAATACGTTTATAGTATTTAAAATAAAATGTGAATGGATATAAAAATTGTATAATTAATATAAATAAAAATAAAGTGAAAATTAGAGAAAAATTTAAAGATGTATGTACATAATAGTCGAAATAATAATACAAACTCAATTGTGAGTATTTAAATTTATAGAAAGAGGAGACAAGTTTAATTGAGCCGCTATATTTGAAAGTCTAATTTTTAGTTCCAAAAACACTATTTCAGTTTGACTTCACTCACAAATTGTTTTCACTACTTTTAATCCGATATGTTCAAAATCTCAGAAAAGCAGCGAGCTTACGAGCCATCAGTATTTTTAAATATTGTCAAACGCAAAAAATTATATTTAATATTCCTCGAAATAAATGAAAGTAAACTTACAAATATAACGGTGCAATTGATGACATTGATTACACGGGTTAGGCAAAATATTTGGACATATGAATCAATACAACAGATTACAAAAGAGCGATATACTTGAGCGATAGATTAATAATGGTTAAGATTTAAGAGATTATTACAACATCAATAAATTTTAAATGTATTTTCGAAAGGAATTATAAGTTTTATAAAGTATCTACATATGTATGTACAATACGTATATAAGTAAGTATGTAGGAGATAAAAAAGATTTCGCTCGTATGTGGATGATGCTAATTGTTCCACATTTTTCAATTAAAAATGCTTTGAAATGTTATCAGAACGTATACTGTTGAATTATTGGAAACTTTAGGTCAATATATAATATATTCATATGTATGTATCTATATTGAATATGTGTGTGAATGTGAGTATTTTTTTTACAGATATATCCGGTGTACCATGGCGCGAATGATATACGTTTATGAAGTCCCCAACGACCGATTTCGATACAATTGACAGCTGAATTTATTCACGCTGATGGAGCTATACATCACATTTTTACCACTCCATAAAAAGTAATCGTCGAATCCGATAATGGGCAACCCTTGACAGCAACCCAACTACAGGCCCCCCGGAACGGGGATGCGAATTTGTCACCAAGAAAAAATATACATATGTAGGTACATATATGTGAATATGATCATATAATATGAAATATATGTACTTACAATGAGCAGGAATTTCAATCCAAGTCAAAAACGATACGGTTTCCGAATGAAAATTATAATGTCTTTTTTTTGATCGAAATAAATTCCACTTAAATAATTTGAGGTGACTATTATTATTTTTTTGTCGTACGGGTTTAACGTTACCAAGCCAAATTACAAAGAAGTCTGGCGTATCTCAATTTATTTTCAACGTGAAAACTGGCGGTCGTTTTAAATGACAATTTAGAAAATGGTGGGAAATAATATAAAGTCTACCTCTGGAATCCACACAGATTAAAAAAATATTCGCAGTTGTTTAAATTCAAATTAAAATGAATTTGTTTACTTTTCAAGAAAATCTCATAATAACAAAGACGATTAACTTAACTTTTTAAATTTAGCTATAAATGTTATATTGTGAAACACACCACAAGATGTTTACCAATGATACTAACAATAAAACTATAGCCAAAACTTCGCTAGAGAATACAACTTTTTATATCAATTTTAAATAATATAATCTATATGAATCCCGTAAAAGTGCACGTTAATAGTAATCAACCGATTAAATTATATAATATAATCGGTTGAATTTACCAGGCTAAGTTAATCAGTAGTCAGCTTGTAATACTTTCGATTGAGTGGTCATGGGTTCTATCCCTGGCTTTTTTGCTATCCAGACCTTGGATATGTGATTCCAAGGTCGATCATTTCCTTTCAGAGTTTGCCAATTTATCTGATTTCATTGAAACGACTCCAAAAAGTCACATCATCTCATAGTTTGTTGATATTTAAAGATGCTGCAAAATTTGTCCATAGATGGCTCAATGATGTTTGTAATTGACCTTGAATAATACTTATGTACATTATTGACCAAAGATGTCATGTTAGTGATAATGGGTTTATACCTGCATAAAAAAATGAATCAATAAAGTTTTTAGGCAAAAATTTTCTTCATAAAAATTTATATATACGTATATATATATATTTATATATAAACCATAATTAAGTTCCTCTTCAGATTTTATTAAACTGTAGTTGATTATTTGAAACAATTATTACACTTTTACTGTACATATTAATTTTTTACCTTTTGTACATGTATTTTTTTTACCTTTTGAAAATTCACAAGGGCTCCATTTTGTACAATCAGTAATGTGTGAAAATAAGTCCTCTTTTATATAACACAAAGCCATATTTAGTACAAACGTTTACGGCAAGTTCAAAAGAAAATAAATCGTTATTCAACAGGAATCTATACAAACACGACATTACATACTTATGCATATACCTATATACATATGTACTTACATACGTCTCGTAATAATACTCGTAGCTTTAACGATACGGTTTTACTTTCGCTTTCAGATCATAAGTTATACTTCCTCTTTCATCGAAAAGGAAAATAGATTGTGCGGAAGCGAAAAAAAAAACTACAGGCAATTGAGGGCATCAATCTGCGAGTGTATGACAAAATGAAAAACAACAATGGGCCCAGGAGGGGCCGTCCTTTGAACGAGGGCCATTCCATCCTAGTGCGGCACTCCAACGGCAGGGAATTTTCCCTCGTCTCCGTCGGCAGGGTAAATTCTCAAATTATGAATTCACGGTCGAAATAAAGAAAGCAATTTGGTAGGAGAAGAGAGCGCACGAGAATATGCAAGAGGGTCGACGACGAACATATAGAACACTACACCATATTATATTACACAAATACATATAATACATACATATATGATAACCATTATATGAATTATATATGCACTTATTTGAAAAAGTCAGTCAAATTCATTATGTCGTTTATCGCGAGATCATATACAAAACGCAAAATAATAATTTGCTTTTTGAGCACGTTTTGTAAAAGATCAATTACAAAACGTGCGTTTGTAGAAATGGATTTATATACATATATCATCCAGTACTCAAATCAATACCATAAATGTGATTATATTTTTCAACACTTCACTACGATATTATACAAATAAAGGACTCTGAACAACCTTTTCATATTTTGTTATTTCAATTTAGCTTTAAGAATAATTTGAGAGAAATATATTTAGGTATACATATGTATATACATATATGTCATTATCTTCCAGTTATAGTATATTCCGTTTAATCCAAATAAGTTGATTCATTTGGCGAATTACATTACAACTGGTCAAAATATATAACAACTAAAATCCACCCCAACTATAACTATTGGTACCAGGTTAGATGGAGAGGTTAGTGTTTTCGTGGAAAGACACATTTTTGTTTTGAATTTTATAGTAATACGATAACCATTACCATAATTCGTTATACCTAGCAAATAATAACTCATTATTGAATTCCATCCGTAAAAATATCAGAGCTGTCAAAACTCAACTGTTATATTACTTATACAACTGGCGTACGTTGTTGAAAATATTGTAGAGCTATAATTTACTAGTTGAATTGTATTCGAATATAAATGACGTAAAACGCGATATTCATATATTACAACTGAAAATATACTTCGACTGTAACATATACACACATGTACATATTTTGATAACCTCAATATGCGATACATTTATAATTCAAATCTCTCATCAAAAAGAAAATAATAACTATAATTATTTATTATGTGTATGTATTATAAAACAGAAATACAAACGCGAAGCAATCTTTCGAAAATGATAAGTTTCAACGATTTTATTTTATCGTGATAAATTTTAAACCACCTTTCTGACAATAATAACCTACACTCACGTACAAAATTTTCGATATAAAATATTACACGTGAATTTACTCACTGTATAATCGAAAAATATACGTAATTAAAACGGCCAAACCATATATGCATACCTACATATATGTATATACAAAAATCGTTCAAAAGCTACGACCAAACCCAAACTATTCGCTAATGAAATTATAATATGTATAATTCCAGACATGTGAATTCTTGTCCCACGGGGGATTCTCATAAAGCGGCCGTCTAAATACTGAATAAACGCAATAAACCGGCCGCAAGGGGAGCGCCCAGGACGCCGCCCCCCACGGGGGGCGCCGACCTCACCCTACTCCTCTCACCCGTTTCACCGGCCCCTTAATGTCGCCATTATGCCACTTTAACAACCCACTTCGCCGTCATATGAGCAAGTGAACATTTAAAATCGGTTAATTGACGGTCGTCACGATGACGAGTCCCAGCGAGTAGCTTACAGAACCCCTCTACCCCCCCTTGAAATCCCCATTAATTTTAAATTATTTCGATTCGACGGTGGATGGATTATTAATGAAAATTGCAACGTATGTACACATACGAGTGTGTTTGTCGATTTGTGTATTTCGCCTGAAAAAAGTGAACCATGGAGATGAGTCAATAAAGCGCGGTAAAAGCTTTATGGATCGCGTGTGAAAATTTAAATCAGACTATCGCAGTGTAGTGAACTTTTTTACGATCTCGTGTGACGCGCGAATTCGAATGATTCATGCACATAGTTCATAAAATAAATATTGTATTTTAGTATGCAAATGCGATGGAAAAACTATATGTTGTTAATATTAATAATACAATAGTAAGTAATGCATCAGATTAAAATGAGTTTCAATCGTGTGACTTTTACGACAGTAATCGATTAGAAAATTTAGTGGCACAATATGCAAATTTCAACGTGTGCAATTATTACGTTGAACACGTTGATGAAAATATTTAACAATTTACTTTCCAATTAAATAACAGCTATGAAATTGTATGAAATAAATGAGCGCGGCTAAAAATCACAAGCACTTCCCCACAATTTAATTGCAGTATAAATTGCTTTAGATCAGCAAAATCATTGAATGATTTGCAGCTTTAGTTTTTTCTAAAATGCTGTACTAAGAATTAAATACATCACATACATACATATGTATGTATTTACAAGATATACGTATTATATTGAAGTCGTCCTATTTTTGCCTAAACTTAAAAAATCCCCAACAAATAGCACTACTTATGTATTACATTACTAATATTATCATTAAATAACTCAAAATTAACAAATTTGTTAGAACAAATTTTGTGTACCATAAAATTATTGTTATATTCTTCGATTTATCAAATTTTACAACTTTTTAAATATAAAAATTTCATTACATTATGATTTTTATAAAATAATTTTCCATCAAGGAGCTTTAAAACTTCATTTAATTTTTTATACCCCGTATCGTATTATTTACATACGAATAGTGACAATGAAATATTTTCTTCGTTGGCTTTTATTTCGTTAAATGGCCACATAAACAGTCGCCATTTTTCAAGACAAAGAATATTCATATTAATAATAAAACACCATCACATGCGAGTACCTCAAATCACTGAAATCATTCTATAAAAATAATTATCCCCGAATAAAATATTGAATCAAAAGAACATATACCAGCCATAGCCAGCAGTTTGGCTTAATGGTAGCGTATATAATTAGCACCACTGAGACCGAAGGTTCGATTCCTCGTCAAACTGATGGTTAGGTTTGGGGGTTTTGTGACTCCAAATCGGTCGTTTCTCTATCAGAGTTTACCAATTTTATCTGATCATTGCTGAAACGGTTCCTGAAAAATTGGTATTAGATCATTTCCTGTTGTCACAAAATCTGTCTGTGTATAATTTGTAATAATTATGCACAGTAATCTGAAATCTATAGATATCTCTATAGACATCTCTATAATTTCGTATTTATTAAATGTATAAAAATTTTACACAAAAAATCTAAAAAATTATCCATAGATGTCTCTATGATTATTATTTCTGATTAATTGTTATATGCTATGTATTCTGATTGTATATGTATTATTGTATTTCTGACCGTTATCGTACACCCGTCGCATTGGAGCGATCTGTAATGACGAGTGTATATTGAATGTAACAATAAAATAAAATAAAATAAAATATACAAATAACTCACGCAGACTAACAACAAAACATTTGACCGGCAAAATTTAATTTTTGACATAAAACTACCCACATAAAATGTAGCCAATATTTAACCAATAGATCAGCTAAGTGGTAAAAAAGCCCCATGACTGTGAATATACATAGGAGTATTTGAAAGAATGTTAGTTTTCGCAATAATTGGCGAAAAAAGAACACGTTTGCGTATTCTAAAATAATTTTCTGGTGCATAGAAAGTGTATTCGCTAAGAATTGTTGGATTATAAATATTTCCACGAAGATAACAATACAACGCTGAACTAAACGAATCGGCAACATTGGTAGTATGTTCAATTCACGAAATTCAAAACTTAATTCTGCTCTCAGACACACTTTACGCCTTTCTTAAATCATCACCTGCATAAACAATCACAGTACGGGGGGTAGGTCCGCTCTCGGACACACAACCCCCGTCCGACCCCCATCATCCGGAGCCGACGCAATTAAGCGTCAGCGCAAAACAGCATCCATTTTTCCGCCTACGGCAGTCGTATTTCGGCGAAATCGTGGCATGAATCGTCATGGCACGCGTCATAAATTGCGGCCACGGTCCGGCATAAATTATGACCGTAGTGGCCGGTGTATGTGGCCGTGGCAGGGCAGGGCGCGCCCTCAGGAAGTGGTGCAGAGACGGCGGCGTCGAAATGCCGACGAGGCGCGCCTCGACAAACAACGCGGTCAATATTGACCACAACTTTACCACCCCTGACAATATTAATAGCCTAGCACTGTTACAACAACACCAACTCCCCATATTCAACCCCCCCACCACCCACCCCCACTCCTCCCACCCACCGATCGGCAAATTGACGATCAAACATCCGACGAATATTATTTATGCACTCGCGAAATAATTGATTGACCTGTTGCCTCGCTGACTTGTTTTATTTTTTTTTTTAATAATAAACATGAGCAAGTGCTCCCTTTTTTATTTACAACATATGGTGACATTCATTTTTTTCGTTTAATAAATTAAATAAAATTATTATTTTGAATAAAAACACCAATATTTTTTTTACTACCGCCATCTATGTATAAAATTAATGACTACCAACTGTCACCGAGATTAAAAGTGTTCAGACTTGAAAAGCTTCTTAAACGATATTTTATCTCTATCGTAATGGTGGAGGATCCATTTACTTATATTAATGACCAAAATGAGCAATATGGCAAAGTATGAAAATTATCGGATAAGAGGCAAACTTTTTCCTGAATTGTAATCGTAAGTGAAACGTAAAGGAGGTATGTAAAAAGGGACAAAATGCGATCAAAATACGACATCATTAACAAGGTGATGTTTAATCAAACTAATAATGGAATGGAATCGAATGAAATTTTAAAAGTATCATTTTTTTTTTTTTGGTTTTAAATGCTTTTTTTATTACAAAATTATGTTCACATTACATCTTATATCTATTTTAATAGCTACTGATCTACTGATCATTTTCTATTTTACAATTTTAATTTAATTTGGTTAGTAATCAATAGTATTATATTATTCTAATGTTAATGTACAGCATAAGAGGAAAAAGAGCTCAAAAACCTATTTAAAATTCTTATAAATGCTCATAATATAAGAATTATGAGCATATGAGAACATTGAGTTAGTTTATTCTATTAAGAATTTATTAAGAATTCTTTTTTTTTCTATGTCATGTTTTATTTAATTATCTTTCCTTTATTTAATTTGTATATTTGTATATCTAATTTGTTTATTTTAGTTGTATTTCATGCACCCTTTCTTAATCTTTTTAGCACACTCGTCGCTTTGGAGCAATCTGTTAGACGAGTGTGCTTGATTAATTGATGTTGTATAATAAATAAATAAATAAATAAGAGAACAAAAGTAGCATATGAGAACATAAGACAATATATAAAAAAGCCTAATTAATAAATCACCAATTCTCTCCGTAAACTTTGATCATGAGTATGGCACAGTGCTCAATCTGCCATCGCGAGAGGGGGGGGCGAAACGGGAAAAAACGATCAGAACAGTGTGTACAAATGGGACAGTGTGGACGATAGACGTCACCGTGAAGGAAGATTTTCAAACGTGTCTATTACGATTATTTTTCACCATGTCATTTCATTTCCACTTATATTGATGACCAAACCGAGCAAAATGGCAAAGTTTGAAAACGATCGGATAAGAACCCAAACTTCGCCACACGACCAAATCGTTTGCAAGCTAAGAAGAGGTAAGTAATAAAAAATACTGTAGCTTTTTACTTTATCTATAGGTATGTACATACATACATAGTAACAATAGATGAAGTTTTGTGATCATGCGAAAATTCGAACTCGAGATTTTGACTGATTCGAACACTGATCACGTTTTCATGATCTAGAAAAAAATGTGCGTGCTGTGTATTTTGGGGAATTTTTGAACACCGTTAGTCTTATCGAACTGAAACTTAGTATCGGTTACTGAATTATTTATCGATACGAGTTTAATTGTTAGGTTGACCGTTAGTGGTACCTCCCGTTATAAGTTTTTTAAGCTTTTGGATACAATTATCTCTTAAGCCGCTCAACGGATCGGACTGAAACCCTTTTTAAACGTAATAGAAATAATAAATTTCATACATTAATGTTTATTTTTTTAAATATTTTTAACACAACCGAAAGTAATACTTTTACTCTAGAGAAACGTTCTTTGAGTTTTTCCCCGAAAATTTTCAATGTATTGAACTGAAATTTCATATCTATAAGTATTAGCCCAATACCAAGTAATATATAAAATTTAGTAAAATTCCGAAAACCGAAGTGGCAGTTTACTCTTGTTCGATTTTTCTTCCACTATTTATTTTGGACCCTTTAAATATGTGTGCTCTTAATTTTTTTTATTTATTCTTAACATTGAAAAGAAAAAAGTTTCTATATATTTATTTATTTATGTATTATGCTATTTATTTATCAATTATATATTACAACCTACCACAAACACAACTTAATGTTGCCCAAGGTGATACCTATGGTCAAACTTTCGTACATAAGTACCAAATACAATCATAATGATTATATACAAAACATGAGTTCAAACACTGTACGACAAACTCTGCCACTCAACTCTTCCATTACAGAAGCTGACATAGCAGCTCCGTCATATGGAGATGCTCCACTTCCTAATTCATCGAGGAAATATTACTGCTTCTTCACTCAATTCAACCAGGAAAGTCTACTATCCCGGAATTACATATGTACATCACCATCGACATCGCCAAGTCTTACAAATATTCCATAGATGACAGTCAAACTGTTCTCTGCAGCCCTCGATCTCAACAAAAATGTTGAGAATATTGTTGAAAATTAACAATTGCAATACACAAAAAATGTATTCAATCTGTTGAATAAACCTTTCACTATCAACAAAATATTATCAATTATTTAAAAATGCAAATTTTTCAAATTAATATTTATTTTATATAACATGAAAATGTTAATATGGGATTATTTTTTAGTCAAAACGTGTCATTGGCTTGTGAATGACGTTTAAACAATTAATCCGTTGGATTTATCATTGATTCTTTGTCTATTTAATAAAAAAAAGTTATCAAAAACCCTAATATTTATATCGACAATAATTTGTATGTAGTTGTAAAGTATAAAATTTGAAAGATATTTGATAATTTTCAAACATGTAAATGTGTAATATATAACCGCAAAATAAAACACACAATGTGTCCTTACGAATCTCAGAATTTTTCCATTAAGATTTGTTGAAAAAAAAAGATGGAAAAATTTGTAACTGTCATATTATTATAATAAGTACAGGCGGACCTCAACTTTCGCACATAATTGGTTCCTGAAAATGTGTGCGAAAGTTAAATGTTCGAAAGTAGAGGGATGTAAAAAAAAAAAGCAAAAAATGTATGTATTAAATAAAAATTATTTATATACATTAAAAAGTAAAGTAAATACATAAAATAAAAAGCAAAAAAGCAAAAGCAGAAAAACACGATAAAATAAAAAATAAAAACAAAAGAAAAATAACACGTAAATAAAATACTCAAATCCTATTCTTAGTTTTACATTCTGCAAAAGAAAAATAGTAAAAAAAAATCACAGCGAGGCCCAAATGGAAGAGAGTAGATTAAGATTCCACACATACATCACATTCAAATTAAGAGAATAATGATGAGCGCAGGCTGCCAGATACATATGTTAAAATAACATCCGATAATCTACACTCACTTAGGTGGAAAATATCGCATTCAGGCACGGCAAATTATAATCTCGTAATGAACTTGTCAAGAGTTAGTTGAATATGACAATTTTTTTTTCTTCATAGAGTGTTCTGTGACAGTGACAGTACTCTTATGAATAATCCTACGTACTTGAGATATTCGTTCTCCATTGGGATCACAGTCTTCCATAATGTTCAAAAACTTTTCGAGATGCGTAAAAGCTTCGTTCATATTTTTTATAGTTAAGGTATTAATGATTTCTTCTGGTTCTTCTTCCTCACTTTCAATATGTATATCATTCTCGTTCTCTTGTCAGTCCATTAGAAATTCATTGGTCATGGGTTCAGAATGAGATTCAATCATCTCATTAATATTTTCACATCTAGGTTAAGTTCGTTCATTAAGTGAACTATTTCAAGTGTGATAGTTTCTGGAGTTTCATCAAAATTTATATCACCCATCATTTGTGGGCATAGTTTTCTCCATGAACCTTTCATTGTTGACTCTTTTATTTCAGTCCACGCGTCTCCAATATTATTTATTGCGTTCCATATGTTATAATTCCTCCAGAAATCTTTTAATGTGGGCCCACCTTCCATGTCAGTTGTCTTGATGGCCTGATTCATTATCGACCTCATATAATATCGTTTAAACATAGCTATCACTGTTTGGTCCATGGGTTGTATGAGAGTCCTGTAGCATTATCTAAGA
The DNA here is from genome assembly GCF_051622035.1 of Arctopsyche grandis. Classification (NCBI taxonomy): domain Eukaryota; kingdom Metazoa; phylum Arthropoda; class Insecta; order Trichoptera; family Hydropsychidae; genus Arctopsyche; species Arctopsyche grandis. The sequence goes on from NC_135362.1 coordinate 21,761,739, forward strand.
TTAATAATATTTTAAATGGTAAATTATTAACTTCACAATATTGCTTTACTGCTGGTACGAAATGTGAAGTGAACCAATCTTTAAATATTAAAGCAGTAACCCAGGCTTTTTTATTTGATTTCCAAATTACTGGAAGCAATTTTTATCTTTCCCTTTCAATGCTCTAGGATTTTCTGCTTGATAAATTAACATTGGCATCAATTTTAAATCACCAGCTAAATTTCCACCAAGAAGCAATCGGTTTTTAGAAGGTTTATGACCAGGGGCAACTGATTCTTCCTTTGATAAGAATGTACGATTAGGCATCTTCTTCCAAAATAAACCAGTCTCATCTACATTGAATATTTGACTAGAGGAATATTCATCATCTTCAATAATTTTGGACAATGAGGAAATAAAGTCTTTTGCAGCATCTTCATCCGCATCAGATGATTCTCCAGTGAATTTAATATTGTGTAAAGAATATCTTGTGTTTAAATTTGAAAACCAGCTGTGACTTGCATGAAACACCGTGTTAGAATCTTCTTTTAGTCTAGCCTTCCAATCCTTATGCAAACTAAGAGCTCTAGCTTGAATTATTGAAGTACTCAGAGGGATGTTTTTTGATTTTGGTCACTTATCCAATAAGACAAAGATTTCTCCATTTCATCCATCACTATGCCGTGCAGGATGTAACACTTTTCACAGTACGGGCTCGTTCATACGCATTTCATAGTGCAACAGGGAATGGAGGAAAGGGAAACAATTGCACGCAAACAAACATTTTTGCATTATCACCAAAAAAAAAAACGATTTTTTAAAAATGTGCGAAATAGCGAATTGTGCGAAAGTCGAATGTGCGAAAGTTGAGGTCCGCCTGTACTTAGTTAGAAAAATGTTTACAAAAATTACAATTTACCACTGATCTTCACATGTGCCTACATAAGTATGTATTTATGTGTGTAATAAGAACAATGTGAAAATAAAAAGTAAATACATTTCGAATGAATAGCAAAATATTTCTAAAAAATAAAACAAAAAAAATTGTTTAATTCCACAACGTTGTTAATTAAAAACAGCAATAAATAATTTAAATCGTAATTAAATATAGGCAAGTAAAATTAAATGATTGTTGTATTATATTATTGAAGAACAAATTTTTCACTCGATGTGTGTGAAGATATTTTTCACTATATGTACTGGTGTGTCTGACTGTGTGTAGGCGAATATGAAGCTTGATGAAAAAGTCGGTCCGATAATGAAAGTGAGGATGGTGCGCTTCCTTTAACCCCCTCCGGTCCATCTTGGGAAATAAAAACCGTCTAGTGGGGAGGGGGCGTGCGAGTTTTATTTTCCAATATGGGGATATGGCGGTGCCTAAGTGAATTAGGAATTACTTATTCATTTAACTACTGAGCCGCCCCCTTTACGAGCGGTCCGGGCGGCTTGTTCCCGCGCGGCCAGGGCCGTACAGATAGGGGGGGGGGGGAGAGCACCGATCCTTGCCCCCCAAAATCGCCGAGAATGCCATAATGAAATAAGAAATAAAATACCGACGATAAAAAATAACGGTTACTAAAATCGCGCCCGAACCACCGACACCGTAATCCCGTCAAATTAATTTTTTATTCCGCAACCCTCCCCCACCCTCACTCAATAAGGACGAAAATCAAAATTAAAATTGAGCCACCGGATTAACGATTTGTGACTCCATAATCTTATTGATTTATTTTGTATTTTAACTTACTGTCATTATTATACAAAAAAAAATTAATGTGAGCGTAAAAAACCATTTCCCTCTTTTTTACAAGCTTCATTATAATATAAACATGCATTATTTATTTACATAATTATAATACCCATTTTATTTTAATATATTTAAATTATTCTTGTACATTGTGTGTATAAAGAGCCTTCTTATAAAAGTTTTCATCGGGGAAAGCAGATACTAACTTAAGTACTTTGCTCTGTATCTGTAATAAAAACTCAAAAGAGTTTGTTTTCCGACTATATTATTCACATTCATACATTATAAATGTATATACACCGACAGTTGATACGAATAGAGCTTGGTGTAATATGAAAGATTAGTTCAGCTTTAAAGGCGACATAGAAGCTTTTGAAGTCAACGACAGGATATTTTCTACAAATACCGGCGTTTCTTCTTCTGAAACCATTGTGGAGCGATTGTGAACGACACAAAAGAATGCAGTCAAATCTCACTAGTCTGTACGATTTCAAACTTGCTTGTCTTCTTATTTCTTTTAACTTTTTAGGTGCGTTGAATCTTCTTCCGATGCTCTACTGCTACAGAGCGATTTAGATTCACTCGTTATTTGGTCACACTCAAATTGTCTTCCGATAAGCGTTGAAAAGTGTCACATTGTCTCTTTTTCCAGATCTCGATCATCAATTGAATTTGGTTACAATATTGATGGCTCTATTCTTGCCCGTCACACACATATCAAGGATTTGGGAATTACTTTTTCAAATATCTGGAATATTAATTCTCATATCCAAGATGTGTGCAATAGGGCTACAAAAACTTTAGGCTTCGTCATCAGAAACTCACGCGCCTTTAATAGCACCAGAGTGACGCGTTTACTGTATACTACATTGGTGCGCAGTTTGCTTGAATCTGGTTCGGCCATATGGAGTCCTAATCATTTAAGGTACACGCTAATGTTAGAGAGGGTGCAAAGAAAATTTCTTCGCTATCTCTACATGAGAGAGTTTGGGCGCTATCCCTACTTATTTCCTAGTAAGTTTGTCATGGGCTCCTTGGGCTTTGACTCCTTAGCTTCACGTAGAAACAATCATCTTGGTAAGCTTTTTCTAAAAATTCTAAGGGGTGAATATCATCTTCCTGAAGTTCTGTGTAATCTTAAGCTTAGAGTACCTGAGAAACTGAGAGAATCTCGCTCCAGAACTCTATTCCTACCTATTCGGGCCAGGACTAATGTGCTTGATGACTCACCCCTTTCAAGAGCCATTCGACTATTTAACCTGCTTTCTGGGAGCCTTGATGTTTTTACTTCATCATACAGTTCTGTCAGGCAGCATATTTTAAATGACTTCTAGCTACATACATATTTACACATGTTGTTTTCATTTTGTAATGTTATTATTTAGCATAATGTGTATGTATGTTGGTTTTATCTATATTTATATATGTATGCTATTTTTTATTTATATATATATATATATGTATATATATATATATGAGTAATTTATCTTTATTTATGTGTATTGATGTGTTTATGTGTATATGCATGTATAATGTTTGTATGTTTATGGATGTATGTAATGTATGTGTATATGTATATGTATATGTGTATGTATGTATATGTATGTATATATGTGTGGGTATATATATATATATATATATATATGTATGTGTATATATATATGTATATATATATATATATATATATATGTATGTGTATATGTATATATGTATGTATGTGTATGTATGTATATATATGTGTGTATGTATATGTATATATGTATATGTATGTGTGTATGTATATATATATATGTAGGTGTGTATGTATGTATATGTATATATGTGTATTTTTATATTTATGAATGTATGTATCTGTATTTGTGTATACGTGTAAGAATTTGTGTATATATGGATGGTATACATATATGTTTATATAATTGTCTTTGGCCAGGAAGGTGCATTGGGTTTACCTGTTAGGCCTTCTTGGTGTAAATTAAATGAAAAAATAATAAAAATAAATAAATTTCAAATAACAATATCCAATCGAAATTATGGTAGCCTATAGATTTTGTATTCCTTTTTTTTTAACAATGAGTGGAATAAGTAACGGGGGGTAAAAACTCGTGGTCTAATTATCGACCGTTTCTGAGAAACAATTATACGAGAAGAAAACTGAACGCTCCTCTAGTGAGAGTCGTAAATTGAATCTGGTAGAAACGAAAATAGCGATCGTTAAAGAGAATAAATGGGGTAGTGAATCACTTATGCAAGGTATTAAATGAGACTCTTTAAGGTAAAAACTAAGTGGTTTGTATGAACGTTAAAATACAGTATTACAACTTAATTAAAATAAACCGAAGAGGAATTTAAATTATCCATATTAATTTCGCATTATACAACACAATAGAGATAGGGCGTATTATTCCAATAGGAAAACCCATTTATATTCACACTTCTATCTTTGCACTTTTTACGGCCTTTAATTTAATAATTTAAGACCTTTATGGGTGTGTTATGGAAAACTTTAGCAACGATGAATCACACGACTGGCACTTTTATATATCAAGTTTGTTTGACCATAAATTTCGTTAGCGTTTTGAAAACAGTTCTGCCCGCCGAATTAAGACAAAAAAAAATTTTTGCTTACTCTTTGAAATCGCCATATTTCTCAAAAGTTTTCTATGAAAATATAATACACATAGGTATATACATACATACATATGTATAATAGTTCTCACATTGTAAAAAAGACATTGTCACTATCAACAGGAACACATTGTATATGCTTCCATCAAATAATAATATTTAATATGGAAACCGAGCGCGAAACATAAATCACCCGCGGACACCTATGCAGTTGGGTGCATCTTGCACCCGGAATACTTGCATCACACCCAGATGATTAACGGGTGGCCAGCTGCCGACGGCGACAATGTTTCTGCATATCGTCCCATATTAGATTTCGCACGTGTATAAATGTGCACATACTCTTATACGCCCACGTACATATTATACCTACGTACATACATACATATGTACACGTATGTGAGCAATTTAAATATGACGGTCGTCTTGCGGGGGTGGTCACCCGTGAACAGATTCGATAGGGGTTGTTCGCAGTGAGCCCTACCATATACGCACTAAGCCTCTTTGTGCTCTAGCGACTAATCCTCAATTTAGTTTGCCGTGAAATAAACACTGGCAGTCGAAAGGTCAACGGGCTATTACCTCGGCTTAGGCCATCCTCGAAAGCCGTACATCGATCCGTAAACAGACATACATATATATGTATGTACATATTTATTTTTATATTTTTGTGCAATTAACAACCCGATATTGCTAAATCAATCGGCTGTATACATACATACATATGTTCATCAATTCAAAATAATACAGAGACCATTAACATCAAATTGTTTCAATCATACTACATAACACGGATCAATTACTAATGCTATGTATGATATTCTTTTAATACGATTACATTTGTCGATACAGCCTAATATATATTTATTTCGATATATTAGTCGAATGTTTTGTCGAATGTATTAGTTATTATTCTACCACTTTTATGAAAATGAAAAATTTATATCAAAGGAATTTTGACAAACTGGATATATATGTCAAAGGATATCACCATTGGCATTTTTCTTACGACATTAAACCTTACATTTTCCATATTCAATGACAAAATATATTTTTTCCACATCAATCGGAAAACACTAAATCACGAATAAATCCCATTACCTAAAAATATATTAGATTTTCCTTTTTCACATGGGAACTTTACAAAAAAGTAATATTAGTACTCGGAAAGAGTACGAACGAGATAATCTTTCTCTACGATAACCGATGCGGTCGACTGATTTTTCCATAACCCGCTTAAATTTTTCCAACCTACCAGTAGGTAATACTATTTATCATCAAAGTTTTTTAATATTGAAAATAAACTTGCCTATACACGAAATCAAGTACATAAAATTTATATTTAAATATGACGCTTTTATTATATTAAAAATCCAATGAGCAGACACTAAAATATTATTTAAAAAAAATCAATGCTTAATGCCAAATTTAACTGTTCCAAATATTATAAAATATGTGAATTAAATATCTTTTTTTTTCGTTTTTCTTTTGTCCAGCAGAAATCAAGAGAATGATAGAAGCCAAAGTCCTCTATGATTACATTGTATTTGTCCGGGAAAATTTGGCCAATGAACATGGGACAAGCACACGTGACGTGTAAAGATCGAGGTCAGATTTTCCGTGTTCATCCCATGTCCACGTCGAACACACATTTAGGTGTGGCACGTAGGCCACTAATGGCCGCATAAAATATGACGTGTTTCCGTTTTTCCGTCACGTTTTGCGGCCCACAAACGTGCGCGCACACGCGTCAAACAATTCAATCAGGATTATTGGGAGTCTTCGACAAATATTATTTTTGAAATTCCGCAACGAGCACGGTCCAATCGAAACGCAAGTCTTCTCATCCCACCTCGACCGTCCCCTGTCCTTTTTTATTTACATATATTGTAGTACATACAATGGCCGAATAACCACCAAATGCAGTTATCGACATGCCTGCGCGCGTTGTAATCCCGGCACGGATCCGATCAATCAAAAAGGTTTTCCGACATTTCAATTTGCGAACTTATATTTGCATTTCATTTCACTACAATTTTATTAGCCAAAAAAGAAATCAAAATAATCAAAAAAATATTTAAATCATTTTTCAATTGGCACCCTGTCATATATGTAGGTATAACTTTTGATTACATAATTCTATTTTAGAAGACTTTTGGACTCCTGAGCGTATTTAGAAATAGTGCTCGCCAACATTTTTTCTACCCTTAAGAACTAGAACTAGTTTTCCTATGAACTCACCTATGTATGTGTGTTTGTATATGTATATCTAAGCCTATTAATCTTCCTAACATATTGGCTGTATATTATGTTGACATCTTAACTGCCAATTATGTTGAGATTGAAAAGTTCCTCGTGTATTTTTATATTCTTTTTACTAAACTTTCATCGTTTTTCGCCTTTTATGTATTTTTAAATTTTTATATAAATGTATTTTATTATTTTTTTTAATTTTTACAGGTACCCATATATTGTTACATTAAATACGACATCTATGGTCAAAATTGTACAGAAGTATTGTAAGTATTATACATATATTAATGTAAGTATTATATATATATATAGGCAAATACCTATATCAATTAACATCCACAGAAACATATTCAAATTTGCAGCATTTTATACAAATCAGTGAATTTCGAGATGCTAAAAAACTCCAAATTTGCGAGAAATGGATAAAAGTCTAAAGTAAAAGTAAAAAAGCCAATTTGTTGGAACCATTTCAATGAAAATGAGATAAATTGGAAAATCTGAAAGGAAACAATCGACTTGGAGTCACATATCCAAGGTCTGGCCAGCAGTAACCGGTGGAATTGAACCCGTGACTACTTTGTTCGAAAGCATTATATGCTAATCACAAGTCTATGCTGCTGGTTGTATACGTTTTCAAACCATTGCATGAAAAGAAGATTATATACAAATAGTACCACAATTGTATATATGTAATTATATAATTAATTAATTTAATTGTATATAACTATATAATTGTATAACCCAATTTAAAAATAAAAATATTTACTGTTTCGTAGTTTAAATATTTAATAATAAACAATTCCAAATTAAATTTAAAATTACTACCGCCATCTATGTATAAAACTAAAGACTACATAGACGTCGCCCATATTTCAAATTTGCAAACTTCTAACGCGTCTTAAACGATATTTTATATCTATCGTAATGGTGGAGGATACATTTACTTATATTGATGACCAAAATGAGCAATATGGCAGAGTATGAAAACGATCGGATAAGAGGCAAATTTTTTCCTGAATTGTAACCGTAAGTGAAACGTAAAGGAGGTTTGTAAAAATACTTAGATTATATAAAATTCACCGAGAATGATGACCATATGAATAAATACAATGTTATGATATCAATAACTCACCTGAATATTGTTTACCTACATGAGTAATAAACCGAGGGTTCACATTCGTGTAAAAATAATGGATAGAATATCAAAGGGGAAGAATTTTTAAATGAACGTACATATGTAGAGATGAAAATGGATGAAACGCTCAGTTTGAAAAACAATTATATAAGGGAATAAAGGCAGTGTGCAGCATGTTTGCCAGTTCACTGGCAACACAATTCAACCATAGTTGGCTTAGCAGAATGCAATACAAACTGCACCGTGTGCAACGGCCGACATATGCACTAGCGGTGCACATGTCCGCCGATAGCAATTTAAATTTTTAACTCGAATCATTCCACCGCTTTTCGTCGTCGCATATCAAATATTTCAAATGTATACTATTATATATGCAATTACATGTATCGCGCAGAATATAGTAGATGCATAAATATTACATACATATGTATGTAAAAGTACATAAGATAGAATTACACACTTCCATAAAAAAATGTATTGATATAACATTTGTACATAAAAATATACACATCGCAATGAAATAAATGTAAATTGATCAAGCATAATAAATAAACAAAAAAAAAAAGATGCTGCGCGACGCCAGAGAGGGTCCAGATTTTGCATATCGAATGAGCGAGTTTAACGAATTGCCAAAAATGTAATCAGATTACGCCGTACGAAAATGACTGTGTAATGCGGCCGAATTTTGAAACCTTTAAGATTCGTTTTGTATTCCGTTAACATTTTATGGGGTTTTATCATAAATTATAATATTTATGTCGTTTCTCCGTTTTATTTATACTTCCGCTTCGCATTTAATTTCATCCGTGACATTGATGTTGATTCGCATTATCTCGTCTTTTCGATTTTCCTACCGCATTAAAATTTCCACCACGCTTCGACGTATCTGATCAATACGTTTTCTTATACCGAAAACACAATATGGTACATACTCTCTTTATCACACACGGTATCTACATAATTTTAATAAATATTTAGATCCAATACTGAATAAATAAATAAAAAAAAAATCAAATACTAAGCAACGTCCAAGGAAAAAATTCAATTCGGATCCTTCGATGGTATATTTCATATCGAATTGTCATATCTATAAGACGTGGACTACTTTGGCGTAAAATTCAAGGGAAATCAAGCAATCACGGTAAGTTTTCGCAGAAAAGTGTTCTGAACAGGGGTGTCTGCCAGATGAATGTCGGGTCTGCAGCCCGCTGGGGGACCGTTTGCCAGGCTTATCCGCTATTCGGAAGCGTGTAACCAGCTTAGGGCTTTGCCCCCGCAACCGTACCCCCTTCGCCCCTTCATCGACGTGAGTGCCCTCTCTTTCCCCTGCCGTATATTTATATATTAAACATAGCGGATGTGTGCCGCAGATACGAGCGCAGTTTTCCCGACAAAATGCCTTTCAAAAAGTATTACAACCGCTTCAGGGGTGGTCTTCGATTCGATCCTTTCGCTTTTATGACCATGTTACAAAGATATCCAACCACGTTCGTGCAGAAATGTACATCGACATTGCAAAAGCATGAACTCGTTATATGACACAATATATTGAAATAAATAAATATATTTTTTTCTCTTTCGTATATTACAATCCATGATAATAATCCTATAATATTTATATTTAAATAATGGTTAGTAAAATGGCTATTGAATACGTCGAATTCACACAATTTTGAATTAAAATTGTGTCGTGTTGGATTCGGTGCACAAAAGCCGCGCCGGGCCAATTAATTTGAAAATCGGCTCCAATAATTTTAAATACGATAGTAAATGTCACACAACATCGGCTGATCAATACGATGATGCTATTTTGGCTTTCGAGGTCGTGCAATTTCCCAATTATACATTTTAATTTTTGTACTTAGCCATATTAAAAGAATTCGACAAAATTTACTATTTTTCCTTTTATATTTATGTTTACTGCCGTAGCAATCAAAGTTTAATCGAGTCTGTAAAATTAAGTTTGTCGTTTAAAGTTTTCGCCTAGATTGAATGTCTAATGGGCGATAAAGAGAGATAGAATGACCCATCGTAAAATGATACGCGCCGTATTTAGTTGTTAACGGGTTCACATCTCACAGTAAAAACTAATCATGTAGGGCTAGATTTTAAATTCACCCCGAATTATATATTATGTTTCAACACCAATTAAGCACAGCGATGATAAATTACGATACATGAGCGACCTAACTCATTTTCCTACATATATAAGTATATTGTATATTTTACAATATGTACATATATATTTTTTTACATTTTTATAAAATTTCGCATTGAGTGTTCAAAATTTTGTAGAAAAAATAAAAAAATATATAAAGAAAGCATTCATTATTATTATCAAAACTATTCCAATTTTTAATATACATTTTAATAATTTTTTTTTTATTAAGATAATTGTAATTTGAAAATAATAAATTTTTTCATGGTTTATCTTTGTAAGTATGTATTGTGAAATAATATTACACATAATAATAATAATAAACATTAATTTTAACAAATAATATCTAAATAAATGAAAAGCAATTTACCCGACAAATTATGTACATATATTGAAAGGGAGTTTTTTTTATCGATAATTTATTTCCATAAAATTTAAAATAACACATTCTTCATGAAATATCTGTTAGAAATTTCATGAAAAAACTTATCGTGGATAAATTATTATCAGAGATAACTACATTTAGCATATTGCGATAGTTATTAAAATTTTACAGTAGACTAGTGGTGCTACCCGGCTTCGCTCGGCAAATGGAAATGAAATGAAAACCATGAAAATAATCTTCATTTGTTTTTATATCAAATTTATTTGAATCGATAAAAAATAATATTATTTAACGACCGACCAATCAAAAAACGACTTTGACGACAGCGAATCAGAAATGGATTAAAGACTCCGTTTCGGTTTTACATATGTCTGAGATTATAATTTGTGAGATTTTTTATCTATGCATTTAACCATAATTGTAATTTTATATTATACATATATCTACGTATTTTCAATTTTGATATGTTAACGTAAAATTTAATGTATTTCAGAAATTTTTAATTTAAAAATCATGTGTGAAAAGAGCTGCTAGAATTAAGTCTTTATTTGAATTTTTATGTAATAAGACGAATCATTCTGCATTTTTTTTTGAAAATTTAGCAATTTAATAATCTCTAAAAAAAATTCCAAAGATTAAAAAAAATGTTCCGTTTTACATTTTTCTAATTTATTAATCGGAAAATTAAAAATTTTCCCATTAAACCATCCAAAGAACCGCATTTAAAAAATAATTTATCGAAAAGTTCAATCTGGCCGACGAAAATTTCAGTTTTTACGTAGCAAAAAAAACATTTCACATTTTACACAAACATAATCAAATTTAGAACACAAAAGAGGGCAATTTTGAAGGTAATTCTATGCACGTACACGCAACAAAAACCTACGTATTTCGGCGCGCTTTGAGACGAGTTTTCCTTTGTCCGCGCGCGGGGGTCGGGAAAGTTTGAAAAGTTTGACGCGGGAAAAGTGCACCCGCACCATTGTACATTGTATCAGCGATCATATAGAGACAGAGAGAGAGCGAGACAGAGAGACGGATAGAGAGGGAGATAGATAGATATATACCTGTTTCCTTATCGGGAGATCGCGATTCAACAGTTGAGGGAAAGTCCGCTGGAGCCTCCGCGGCACCGAGGTAACACACCTACTTCACGGCAACAGCAGCAGCAGCAGCAGCGGCAGCAACAACTTGCAACTAACCATACACTGCAAATTTTCACCAATCGAGATAGATAGAGTTTTCTTGTCAGTTCTTTTTAATTGAATGTGGATTTTTTTTCCGATTCAGCGGGGATCAAGCGAGGAGACAGGGTGGGGCGGGGCTGGCGGGGGAGGTGTCGGGTTTATATGTAATTTTTGTTGTTGCGTAGAGTTGCGGACGTTTACAGAGACGAGGGTAGCGACGAAGCGAAACACCAAGGCATGCGGTCAGCCGAGAGGACGCGGACCTACTGGGCGGCTGAGGCGGCGGCCATATGGCTGGGGGGCGGCGCGACAATCGGACGACTCCGCCGCCCCTCGGAACCCCTCGGCGAGCGGCGCCGCCCCCCGACCCCTACACCCCCACACAGACACTACCCCAACACATCGGACAGTGACAGGGACCGAACAAACGCAACGCAACAATCTATTCTATAATACTTACGCAACTCTGATATACTCTCAGTATAAAGATTATAAGCCTTTAATACCAGCCTAATTTTCAAACGGACGAAAATTGGAGAAAAAGCAGTTTTTCAGAAAATTTTGTATGAGAGTCCCTCGCCTTGGACATAAATTTCTTCTCAAACCGTGATTCAAATCAAAGTACTATAAGATACTACGCCAAATTTGGAAGTTAGAAGCTGTAGATTTGCAAAGTGACAAATAAAGAAACGTTAGGGCGAAATCACACAGCGGTGAATGTGGCACGTGGTTTTTTTTAGATAGTTTTAAACATATAGAAAAAATGTGACGTTCATGGTACGCTTGTACGGCACACGGTCCAACGCGTCGTCTCAAAACGACACTTTAAGTCGTTGAAATTTAGCCAGCAGCATAGCTCGGTCGTTAAGCTTCTGCCTAGCACCGAGAGGCACCGGCTTCGAAAATAATTTTTCTGAGTATATCTGTAGTGCTGCTGATCAGACTTGGATGTTTGTGACTCCAGGTCGATCGTTTCCTATCGGAGTTTGCCAATTTTCCTGATTTCATTGTTGAAACGGTTCCCGATTAAAATTGGCTAAAAACCTTCCTACCTACTATGTCACCACTATTTGAGTATGATAAATGTACAATAAAATGTATGTTAAATTCATAGATTCCTCCTTAATGTTTCAGTGTTTCGTAATTCATTGACTTGTGTAATAAAAATGCTGCATTGTTGTATTTCGATATATGTACTATGGGGATAATGAGTTCACTTAAATCTAGATGCAAATAATTAATTGAAATATAATAGTTATCTCAAATATATACACTCATACATATAAACAAGTTAAACCAATTAAATACCTGTTAATTGATGGACACCGATGTATATTTCTGTTGACTGAAAATTGCAGCCGTGAAAACTGAGTTCATTTATTTTATTTGAAAAAGCAATTAATTTCTGAATTCAAATAAAAATTAATTTTGAATATCAATACGAATTCAATACTTCCTTAATTTTTAATATATACATGTATTTACTCGTGAATTAAAAATAACTTCGACACAAAAGAATATTTCTAATTTTGGATTTTTCGTATTAGTATTCATGTATTTTTTACAGCCCTTCGTTGTGTTGTAGGGGGGGGGGGTTGTAAAAAATTAATATTACACATAGTGTCGTAAACATTTCCTAGGTCGAGTTTTTACAGCGGTTAAACTCGAGATACTAGGCCGCGTGGGAAAATTACTTTAATAATATTACGTCGTACGAAAGAGATATGTATGTACATCCGCTGTGCTTTTTTTTCAAAAAATAAATAATCAATTCGATTGAACGTCGAGCGGGTAAATTCTTATTTTTCTTATTTACGGAATTATTTTACGAATTCATTAAGCCGTGCGAGATGAGTTGGCTCGCGTGTGTTATCAATTTTTCAGAAGCGTGCAACCTTCATTTTCAATTTTAAAAATAGATTCGTTTTTCCATTCTCCCCTTCCCACGTGCACCATTGGGAAGAAACACCAAGTTTCCCAAATAATAGATGAGAAGAAACCAGGCCAACGTGGCAAAACGGAATTGAAAAAGTGGAAAGCAAAACGGCTACATTCACATACGAGCACACACACACATATGTATACGCGAAATAACCTCTGTTTGTACCATGTTACAGAGAAAAAATGGTACATTATGAACATCATCCACTTAGAAGAATACTGAAAAATTACGAATATATTTTACAGAAGCTTAGAACTTCATAGTAGCGTAGCGCCAAAGCACACACTGTGTTGTTAATTGGCAGCTTTATAATCTTAGCGCGTTTTCAATTAAAAGTTACCACGAGTTTCTTCGGTAAAAGTATTATTTTATATTTTCAACGAAGGATTTGTGTTCAATTTATAGCCTGAATTATCTAAATATAGCCTTCGTATTTATTGTGCGGAATTAATAGATTAAATTTAACTCGTTGTGGTGGCTGTGGGAGTATCGCTGTTCGCTCCAGACAAATATTTCGCGGCAGAGAGTGAGAGAGTGGTATCGAAAATCTTTTCGTCTTAAGTTAACCAACTTTTTCAATAAGGCAAAACTTGCCACGAATAACACATGCTCCTGTTTCAATGCAAACATTTCTGCTTACAACCTGCGCCCGATAAAGTTGTCAGCACTTGCGCGAGAAAAGATTTCACTTCGTAACTTTCGGGAAGCTAAAAACCGGTGCCGGCGACCAAATAATAAAAAAAATAATAAAAACTAAAACGAGCTCAAAATCACTATAATAAACATACACGATAGGGTATGCATTTATATACATATATGTAGTTGGTTTCAGTGCGTCTTTAGAACACGCGATACAATGCAACCGAGCGGTTGTTGTTAGCATTCGAAAATTAACGCTGGCATGACCAAATTGGTTGAAATATTTCTATTTGTCAAAAAATATTTGAATTCAACACTTTAACCACCTGAAGTGTAAATTATTGTGGATGCGATTCAACTTAATGGACACGGAAACGTTTGTGAAGTGGTCGCTCGACCCGCACCGCTACCGATTGTCAAAAATAATTGGACAGTTTCACGATGCAATTATAATGCATTATAATATGATATGACAAAGGATTTGCATTTTAACAAACCTCCTTTACGTTTCATTTACGATTAAAATTCAGGTAAAAGTTTGCCTCTTATCCGATCGTTTTCATACTTTGCCATATTGCTCAATATAAGTAAATGGATCCTCCGCCATTACTATGGTGCAAAAATATCGTGTAAGTCGCGTTTGAAATTTGAATTTCTGAAAAGTGCCTGACGTCTATCCAGTTTTTAGTTTTAAACATAGATGTCGGTAGTAAAATAAAATTACTGGTATTTTTATTCAAAATAATTTTATATCCAAATTATAGAAGAGGTAAGTTTTTAAAAAACTTTTTTGATGTTTAATTATTTTATATAAAAACAATTTATTAGAAACCTGAGATATAACAATATCTCAAGGTTTGCAATAGAAAATTGGATAGAAAAATCGAATATTACAGGAACTGTTTCAATGAAAATCAGAAAAATTGGCAAATTCTGATAGGAAACGATTGACTTCGACAAATCAAAGTCTGGCCAACAACGAGACTCTAGTGGGAATCGAACCCGTGACACCTTGCATGAAAGAATAAAAAACTCACCACTAGACCTCGCTGCTAGTTATGATCTACATATGTACACTGTCACTGTTATATTACTAAACATTCAGTTAAAGATTGAAATAATATACTTTTATTTTTTAATTTATTTTAATTTAATTTATACCAGGAAGGCCTAATAAGTAAACCCAATGTGCCTTCCTGGCCAAAGACAATTATATAAACATATAAACTATCCATATATACACAATATATACACGCATACACAAATACACATATACATATATACATATGTATGCAGACATTTAAACAGCTGATGTAAATTCTTTAAGACGGCTGGACAGCAGCGCCTTGTCCATACAAACGTACTATACTTCTCCCTACCTCAATTATGGCACTAGAGAAATTATTTTTTAATATGCTATGGATATCCACCATTGGGGTGCATCTATCGTTTTATTTTTTTGATTAATAATTTTTAATAGGAGCTAGGAGCCGCCAAACATCTATAAAATCGCCTCTTTTTTACAACCACGAAAAGAGTCTAGTGTGGTTATTTAACGGTCGATTTAAAAAAAAATACGCGGATAGATGCACAGAAAATATCTTTCTCATACTGATGATGAAATTTTTTTAAAAATTGGTCCAGTTTTGGAGGAGAAAATAGTAGAATACGAAACCTCGATTTTGTCAATTTAAAACACGTTTTATCTGGTCGAAGCGCAACTGTCGCATTCAGTCAATATATATATATTGATATATATTGTCGCATTCACTCAATATATACATACACTCAATATATATATCGAAGAAAGGAACGGTAACAAAATTAAGGTTTCGGGTGTACAGCCCTCTTAAGAATCAAAGTTTTAGTCAACAAAAATGTATATTTGTTTTTTTAATACAGTAATGGATGGAAAATTTAAAATTCAATTAAAAACAGAATCGTTCAGTCGTTTCAGAGTTAGCGCGTGCCAATTTCGCTTGCGGGTGCGTTTTGGCGTTTGGTCAGGGGTGGCACACCTGCTCCGATAGCAATCGGCACGTGGTTTCGGCGAAGGTTGCGTGCACCTAATGACAGGTGCACCCCTCTAATCTAGCGACCCACGTAATTGCAAGCCCCCGCCCACCCACCGGGTGCAATTTTTTTATACGTTTTGCAAATGCAACGTGACTCATAGCGAGTGCATTACACAACGCATCGCCGACACGTCTAAAGGGAAAATGATGCGATTGCTCCAGAAACGAGCGATAAATTCGTTTTGTGCACATATTGAATACGCTAAGTGCTATTTTATTCAAATACATCGCATTAGTTAGCGCTTTGGACGTCTCTTCTGCCTGCGAATACAGCGAGTAGTGTTCATTTACTTAATAATACCTCGTAGTATTTTCCTCGATTAATCAAATTGCATACCGTTCGAATATAAGTATGTATGTATCAGTAGTTTTGGGCGGGTGTATGTTTGGCAACGATTATTTAACCTATATTGGGGAAAGGGTCGTTGGATAAGGCGAAAATTAGATCATCCCTAAGTAATGAAAACTACCCCTCATGAATATGCAGTATTATATTAACACGGAAGTTACCTTTGGTTAAATCAACAGATATTAAACTAAAATTTTATTGCATTTGCGACGCACTTTATGCTAAATTTAACATATAAAATTTAATTAAATAATATAAGAAAGCATTTTTTCAATGTTGATTTAGATTAGATTTTCAAATTTATGAAAACAGATACAAATTCGAGCATATTTAATGTAATTTTACTTATTTAAGAAAATATACGACGAGGTCAACACCCACACAAATAATTTCATTCAATATTGAATTTCTTAATGTAAATACACGGTAAGAAAAATCTTCTTTCCAGAAATAGATATTTTTACTGTAAGGGTTTATTTAAAATTACATACATATAGTATTTGTGTATTTTTATATTACAGTGTAAATATAAAAAAGTAATGTTTGTTTGTACGTTATGCAAATTTACATTTTTAATTTATTTACACTAAATTGAGTAAAAATCTCATGATAACTTTTAAGCTCGTGAGCTTAGTTCATAGACTACAATATTTTTTTAAAGTTTTTATTATTTTCCGACTTTCAAATACGTGAGCGTAATGGGGTAATTTATTATATAAAATTATGAAACATTATGATATTATTGAACTGATTTCCAATTGAAATATGTTAACAAACAACAACTATTATTAATAAACAACTTATTTAGATATATATGTATGTAGTACATATTTACATATCTAGAAACTCTAGATGATTTTTATCTAGATAAATGTATTAAATAAATGTAACCATTATAAATACGGCTTGTATTTTAGTCTATTTTTGTCAGTATTTAAATATGAAAGGTCAGTATTTATAAGTGGCCAATATTTATATGATAATAAAACAAGTATGCATCGTTCAGTATACAAGTGGTCAGTATAAATAATAAAAGGTCGGTATTTATATTAAATGGCCAGTTTTTTAATATGAATGGTCAGTATTGATGTTAAATGGTAAGTTCTATTTTGAAAAATGGCCAGTATATATTTTTGATTGGTATCAACACAAAGTTAGTACGATCTTGATAGATAATTCCAACTAACAGGCATTGCCATTTGTTCTGGTGAATATATGTACGTACGTCCGATTTTTATACTGTCCATTTGTTATTTATACTGACATTTAATAATACAATACCGATCATTTTGTTAGTAAAATACTGGCCAAAAAGTGATTTATATACTTACCAAGATTGCTAAAAATATTGGCCATTTAATTTGTTGCCTAAAAATTTATTTATTTAAGAATACTTGTTAAACTTGGCAAAGCTGATGTACCCTAGGAGTTTGATAATACATATAGTAGTAAAGAAATACAAATTTCACATCAGATAATAGATATATAAAAATCAAAATAAACAAGAGAAATATAAAGATAAACTTAACTTAAAAAAAGGAAGAACCACAACAATCCATTTATTTTAAGGAAATCATCAATTTCAAGTCTCTTTTTGGAGTCTGTGAGTAGACCTTTTAGATGAGTGTTATTTTTAAACGCAAAGATGTTAGTCATAGAACAATTGTAAAGGTTATTTTTAATCTTATGGACTTCAATTAGATTAACTCTCATTATTATCGTCTCCAATATGTAAAGATTCATTCCTTTAAATCTCATATCATATGAAAGTTCGGAAGGCATTTTTGTAACTTTTTGATGGACCCTTTCTGAATATAAAACTATTTTATTTTAAATAAAGGTTCCGAATGGAATAAGTAAATTCAAGTTTTGATATAGTATATATTTTATAAATTTTGGCCAAAAGCATGGTACTCAGACAATTACACGCTTAATAACATACCGAAAACAGCAATTTTTAACGATAGAATTTATACGAGTTGACCATATTATGTAAATCACAAGTGGTAATAACTCCAAGATCAGACCGAGCTTCAACTGGAGTGACTAAATTTGGGTCTGTAAATAAATTAATTAAAAACTTTGCATCTTCGAATTTTAAAAACAGACTGCATATTTCATAAAACGAAAAACCTCATTCGATCGTTATCCCCTTTCAAACTGTAGATTTTAGTCGCGGACAGGCGATTTTCCCCGTTCCGCTGAAAATTCTACACGAGACAAGTCGGTAATTTGAAACGATGGCGTTCGCGGAAACATTAAAAGACATTTATATTTAAGTTCGAGTTTTAATTAATTGTCGCCGGGCGTCTCGAAGAGGAGAGACCCCCATAGTCAGTCTGGCTGCAGTAAAATTAATTACCCGTGAAAAATACAATTCAATTGCAACGATGTTTACATAAATTACGCGGCTTATTCTGTACACCGTGTTCTTAATTAAATTAGCGATGTGACTCGGAGCGTGCGATACACGCGTAGTATTATAATATCACTGAAAATTAAAATTTCTCGAAAGCCGCAAAAACACGCACGCGTTTTTAGTACCCCGAAGCCCCCACGTATGTACGTATACATATGTATGTATGTATGTACCACACATAAAGACTCGAAGCTCCAGTACCCCCGTTATAAACGGGAAAGTTTGTATGGACGTAGTGTCTTCAATTGTGGCGTGGTATTCTCTATTTTTTTTGTCTCCCGTTTGAGTGGGGAGCGTCAGTTGTACTTTTACTTGTCTTTTGTGCATAGAAGTGCCCCACTTAATTAATTGCCATCATATTCTGACGAAAGGGGAGGGAAAGTTGCACGAGACGACGAGTGCTCCCTTCAGTACCTGAGCACAGTTCCCGTGGCCATTTACTTCGCTTAAGCCAAAAAGCTACCGCACTACCCAACAGATCATTTTTCTCTCCCTCGTTAGGGGGCTTGACAAGAACGAGTTTGCACAAAAGATACTTTTCAAATTCATTTATTTTGTTCGCGGAAAAAAAACCAACTCCAATGCCCGACTTTGTAAGGATATATAAAACGGAAGGCCTAAATTATTTTGGATAAAATATGTACATATGTACACAAGAAAGTTTATTAATGAAAAAAAGAAACATCGTAATTTTAATTCTCAAAGGAGATATATTTGAGAATAAGGCAGTCCCACCTTTTTTTTAGCCAGAATACTGGGCGAGTATGATATGAAGTTTCAGCTGATTTTGCAATAAGACTTTTGTGAAACTTGCTGTGTCACAATACCAACAAATGTATCGGGATTATTTAAATTATATACGACTTGCTGAACCCGGCATGCGTTGCAATGCCACAATAATGCATGGAATTCTCTTTCCCGTTCCCGTTCCTATTTTTCGGAAAAACGCAGGCGACGAACTTGACTTGACTTGACTAAAAAAAACAATAGAAGGCGGCAAAAACTTTTTAATTATTCAATTATTTGTTTATTTTACCCTAACAACGTAGGTTGCGAACTGATTTGAAATTATTTGCCATGCAATGTCACTCATTCCAGTTTTCCAATTCCATTCGCGTTTTTGGGAGATTTTTTTTACAGAAACCATCGCGGACATGCACACAATAACATGTAAGTTGTGACTATTGATTTCAATACTCACTTTTGGCACAAAAATACTAGATTTTGAGTTAAATTGCGTATTTTTTACTAACCTCTTCTTATTTAAACACACATATCTCATAAATAAGAAGAAAACAACAAAAACCGTTGTCGTATTCGAATTCAATGGATAAAATTTAGTAAAGATTGATTAGTCTCCGCCCCGGTAAGTAAAAAACGTGTTTATTAATTGCTCAGTATTATAAGTATGTTTTAATTTTTATTTGATAAAAAATATAATTTGTATATTGATATTTACTTTAGTCCTGCGCGGCTTTGTCGGGGTGTCAAATATAATTACAAGTAGGTGTGTATTTAATACATGTACGTACATATAAAAGTCTACTCTTAATTGTCTTAACTAGTGTGATTGTTAGTGATTGCTATTCCAATTAGCTTATATTAACTTGAATGATGTTGACCTACATATATTAATATAGTTTATATTAACTTAAAATGATGGTGATATACATTTTAAGCTTTGATCAAACACATGTTGAATTGCTGTGTCATTTTAACATCCACGATATTCAATTAGAATGTGAATTTTTTGACACGTCTGTCAATTCCGTATGCAAAAATCGAATTTCACAAAAGTCAAACGTATCACTTTACATTTTATACTGTCATAAAGTCAAACTTTCACAAAGGGCCCATTTTGGCGCATGCGTCACAGGCGTCAAGTTGTGTTTGTCATTCGGCGGATGATATGTTGTGACGTTTTCGCATTACATTTACATCACAGCATTTGATTTACCCCGTCGCCATATGGGGGAGGAAGGAACAGCTTTTAAAACGCACCTCTATTTTATCCAGCGATGCAAAAAGCCTGTCATGCATGCAAAATACGGACAGAATAAACGTACAAATATTAAACGATGAAGTATATAAATTAAATCGCGATTTAGAGCAAATGGAAAAACCCTGAGAGTAATTGATTCTACCATAAAATTGAAACATTATAAATTAAATGAGGAAACCATACCAATGTCCACTGTTATTATTATGTGTTAATTATAAAGACACCCCACAGGGTGAAGCTAGGGCTGCAAGAGGCGTCCGGATTATTTAGCTTTGACAACGCAGAGGTCTGAAACGTGAGGGAGGGTGTCATTTCGAGCTCTTGTGCCGACTGTTTTCCTCTTCTGGCTTTTTTTTGTGTGTAAACATCATCATATCCCGTATAAAGGCGCGGCGAAGAGGAGCCAAATTACTGCGAGTCGAGTGTCGCGTACTACGAACGGTCGAACGGCTGGAATCTCGCTCCAGAGCTTTTTAAACTAACTGTAAATTCATACCGTAATATAAACATTCAATGTTTAAAGATATTTAAATCATAAAAGAAAAAAAATACTAAATTTTGTTTTAACTGTGGATAATAAAAATGATAAGTAGGATGGTACCACTTTTAGCAGCATAAATGTGATGTCTTCAATTGAAATAATTCAATTAGATGAAATAAATAAAATATGACAGGATATATATATATATATATATATATATATATATATATATATATATATATATATATATATATATATATATATATATATATATATATATATATATATATATATATATATATATACATATATACATATATATATATATATATATATATATATATATATATATATATATATATATATACATATATACATATATATATATATATATATATATATATCTAATCTATAATTTGGAAAGAGACTTTGTATGTATCCTTGGTCGTCGTTTTCGTCGTCGTCGTCCGTAGATCGGTGACGTCATCGAACACGTGATTCGATTTTTTTTTTTTCGATCCATGGGCGCCGATTTGTTTTTTTCGTTTCAATGGATTCACCCCCGCGGGGGCGCAAGGCGAGTAGCTTCATGGGGCCCCGCCAGGGGCGCCACAAGGGGCGCAGCCCAGTGGGGCCCCAGCCTCATGGGGCGCAGCCCCATGGGGCTCAAAAGGGGGCGCCACAAGGGGCGCAGCCCCGTGGGGCCCCGAAGGGGGCCCGGGGGGCCCAGCCTCATGGGGCACAGCCCCATGGGGCTCAAAAGGGGGCGCCACAAGGGGCGCAGCCCCGTGGGGCCCCGGGGGGGCCCAGCCTCATGGGGCTCAAAAGGGGGCGCCACAAGGGGCGCAGCCCCGTGGGGCCCCGGGGGGCCCAGCCTCATGGGGCGCAGCCCCATGGGGCTCAAAAGGGGGCGCCACAAGGGACGCAGCCCCGTGGGGCCCCGAAGGGGGCCCGGGGGGCCCAGCCTCATGGGGCGCAGCCCCATGGGGCTCAAAAGGGGGCGCCACAAGGGGCGCAGCCCCGTGGGGCCCCGAATGGGGGCCCGGGGGGCCCAGCCTCATGGGGCGCAGCCCCATGGGGCTCAAAAGGGGGCGCCACAAGGGGCGCAGCCCCGTGGGGCCCCGAAGGGGGCCCGGGGGGCCCAGCCTCATGGGGCACAGCCCCATGGGGCTCAAAAGGGGGCGCCACAAGGGGCGCAGCCCCGTGGGGCCCCGGGGGGGCCCAGCCTCATGGGGCTCAAAAGGGGGCGCCACAAGGGGCGCAGCCCCGTGGGGCCCCGGGGGGCCCAGCCTCATGGGGCGCAGCCCCATGGGGCTCAAAAGGGGGCGCCACAAGGGACGCAGCCCCGTGGGGCCCCGAAGGGGGCCCGGGGGGCCCAGCCTCATGGGGCGCAGCCCCATGGGGCTCAAAAGGGGGCGCCACAAGGGGCGCAGCCCCGTGGGGCCCCGGGGGGGCCCAGCCTCATGGGGCGCAGCCCCATGGGGCTCAAAAGGGGGCGCCACATGGGGCGCAGCCCCATGGGGCTCAAAAGGGGGCGCCACAAGGGGCGCAGCCCCGTGGGGCCCCGAATGGGGGCCCGGGGGGCCCAGCCTCATGGGGCGCAGCCCCATGGGGCTCAAAAGGGGGCGCCACAAGGGGCGCAGCCCCGTGGGGCCCCGAATGGGGGCCCGGGGGGCCCAGCCTCATGGGGCGCAGCCCCATGGGGCTCAAAAGGGGGCGCCACAAGGGGCGCAGCCCCGTGGGGCCCCGAAGGGGGCCCGGGGGGCCCAGCCTCATGGGGCGCAAGCCCTAATAGGCATTAACTAAGGGGGGCGAAGCCCTAGACGGCAATTAATCATGGGGGCGCGGAGGGGCGAAGCCCTAAAAGGCAACTGATCATGGGGGCGAAGCCTTAGACGGCATTTAATCGTGGGGGCGCGGAGGGGCGAAGCCCTAAAAGGCATTAACTAAGGGGGGCGAAGCCCTAAACGGCAATTAATCTTGGGGGCGCGGGGGGCGAAGCCCTAAAAGGCATTAACTAGGGGGGGCGAAGCCCTAGACGGCATTTAATCATGGGGGTGCGGAGGGGCGAAGCCCTAAAAGGCATTAACTAAGGGGGGCGAAGCCCGAAACGGCAATTAATCTTGGGGGCGCGGGGGGCGAAGCCCTAAAAGGCATTAACTAGGGGGGGCGAAGCCCTAGACGGCATTTAATCATGGGGGTGCGGAGGGGCGAAGCCCTAAAAGGCATTAACTAAGGGGGGCGAAGCCCGAAACGGCAATTAATCTTGGGGGCGCGGGGGGCGAAGCCCTAAAAGGCATTAACTAAGGGGGGCGAAGCCCTAGACGGCTTTGAATCATGGGGGCGCGGAGGGGCGAAGCCCTAAAAGGCAACTGATCATGGGGGCGAAGCCCTAAACGGCAATTGCTCATGGGGCGTGGAGGGGCGAAGCCCTAGAAGGCAAAGGCTCAGGAGGGTGCCGAGGGCGAAGCCCTAGAAGGCAAAAAAAAAAATTTTGATTTTTTTTTTTTGATTTTTTTAAATTTTTTTTTTGATTTTTTTTTTATTTTTTTTTTGATTTTTTTTTTATTTTTTTTTATTTTATTTTTTTATTTTTTTTTTAAATTTTTTAAATTTTTTTTTTTTTTTTAATTAAATTAGCTTAGTCATGTTTAAGCGGTTTATATTATAAACACTGAGCGAAGCCGGGTAATACAGCTAGTATATATATATATATATATATATATATATATATATATATATATATATATATATATATATATATATATATACATATATACATATATATATATATATATATATATATATATATATATATATATATATATATATATATATATATATACATATATACATCCTCACGACTTGTGATAAAATATTGTAGTTTGAAATTTTTCAATATCTAACAAGGTTTCTCTAAACCTCTAAATCATACTCAGTAGAGCGAAGGAAAAATATTGTAAAACGAAAGAATATACGAATAAACTTATTATATCTGTATCAAATTCAACAATTACGTATTGAGGTTTCTGTTTTCCCGGACTTTCGGGAGGCATGATTTATTTATTTAAAAAATATTATAAAAAAAGTAAACAATATAGCAATCAGCTGGTAAAAATGATATAGCTTATTAAGAATATCAAAATATTTAAATGAGAATCTGAAAGCGTATTTCAAGATTTTAGCACAAATATTTACAGTAATGGAAAAAACTCTTTCAGTTTCGGTCGAAGCAAATTTTTAGTTAAAAGGGAATGATATATATATATATATATATATATATATATATATATATATATATATATATATATATATATATATATATTTATTTATTTATTTATTTATTTTAAACAGACCATTGTGGCATAACAGGAATTCCTAAAGCGCCACAATGGTCAAAAAATATAACACAAAAAAGAAAAAAAACAAAATAACAATTAAACATAAACATAAATACATCTACATACATAAAAAATAGCATTTATAATAACAGATAAAGTAAAAATATCAAATAAAATATAGCATAAGGAATGCCTTGCACCTACAGCCAGTTTCAATAAATATGTAAGAAACAACTACAAATACAAAACATCCCTGTAAGGCCCAAATGGAAGAGAGTTAATCAAAATTTCACTCATAAATCACAATCAATCATGAAAACAATGATGAGCGCAGACTACCAGATAAATGGGTTAGAGTAATTTCCGACAATTTACGCTCACTAAGGTGGAAAATATCACATTCAGTCTCGGCAGCAACGATTTCATTAAGAAGTCGGATAGCTCTTGGAATAGGAGCCATTCGAAAAAGGACTGTGCGGGCAGGAGGTACAGCCAGCAAATGATGATGTCTACCACGCACATAGTGAATAGGGACATAAAGCCCCAACTGCTCCAGCAACAACGGGCATGACGTATTACCACGTAAGAGCAGGAGAACGAAACGAATTAATGAGAAGTTTCTCCGAAGTTCAAGGGAATTATACCCAAGCATGCCCAAAAGGAAAGGAGTGGGGTAGAGATATGGGTAATACCCATATTCTTTCCTATATAGGAAACGAAGAAATGCTTTTTGCACTTTCTCAATCATCAGAGAGTAATATATATATATATATATATATATATATATATATATATATATATATATATATATATATATATATATTTTAATTATCTCTTTTTTCTTCAGTCATCGTGTATATGTATGTTCAATTTTTTTTAAGTCGAAACTATTTTTATTTAAGTTAACTCTTCATTCTTCGTCAAAAACACAACTGTCTCACCTTCATCAGAATCTAAATCAGTTTCTTCCATTGTGGAATCGTCAATACAAAAAGTGAAATCGTCAACTCAATAATAGTTTCATCGTTGGATATAAATTCACCTTTATTTAAAACAATTTAAAGCACATTTTGATTAAAATATTTTTCCCGAAATTCTCAACCTCAAAATTCTACGTTTCTGCTCGTGTCGACCTGTTAGTAGGTATGTACATATGTATGTACATACATACATATGATAGTTAAACGAAAGTCCACTGCTTTCAAAATCTTAAGACATTAGTCGAGTTGAACCCAAACGTTTGGTTTATCGGCTGCCAATTTGTTGCTAGTATGTACATACATATGTATGTATGTAGTTTTGAAATCTTAAATAAAA
Organism: Arctopsyche grandis; assembly: GCF_051622035.1. Lineage (NCBI taxonomy): Eukaryota > Metazoa > Arthropoda > Insecta > Trichoptera > Hydropsychidae > Arctopsyche > Arctopsyche grandis. The sequence continues at coordinate 21,787,773 of NC_135362.1, forward strand.
AAAATTATAAAAACAGAGACATGTATGTATGTACCTATTCATACTTCGGCAATGAAACGAATACGAGTTGTTTTGAATAAATTATATACGAAAAATATTCCACAATTCGTTTCACACAACAGATGCCTTGCGAAAAAAAAATCAGTGGCAATTGCGATAAAGAAATAAGCTGAAATTCATATTGAATCAAATTTAAATACACTGTAGCGAACATTGAATCATTACAATAACATCACATATTAATTAACCAAAAACACAACTCAAACTTGAACCAACTTCTTGTGCACTTGTCAAAACATTCACACACATACATATACAAACCAATTTAATTAGTTCGACATACATACATATGTATATCCACAGACAGGAAGGATATCCGTTCGGGTTCGAACACGTACCGGTATACATACATACACACATACAATCTATTCGCATAATATGTATATATTCTAGTTAACGTTTGCGAACGCTCGCTCTCAGGTACGTGTCAATAGTGTTCTGGATGGGATGCGCTATTTCCCAAAATAAATATCAATTTATGGAACGTTGCATTTCAATATGATTATCAAGCCGGGCACAACTATGAGGGTCGCTCGTGGGTGGGGGGGGATACCCGAGGCGGACCAAAGTTTGGGAAACTGCGTGGCCACATGGGGAGGGGGGTGGGTCAGGGATGGTTTCGGGGTGGTTTAGGGGTGTAGAGAGGCGGCCTGAATAGTAATTATCAGCGGGCTGTTAATGCCGGCGCGGCGGGCCGCTTTGTATGCGGCCCGCTCGCCATTTTTGTAGTTATTACACATCGTCACACGAAGAGAGCGAGAGAGATGGAGAGAGGATGTTCAAGACTATATTCAACGCGCCGCCACTGGCTGAATTACAACGATAACGCACTTCATCTGTGCCTACTTACTACAAAGGGACACTGCACTTGCTAACGCTAATTTATTTCAAAGGGCCGTGTTTACTTTGGCGCCCGATACGGATCGGCTCTCATGCATTATGTATGTGTATTAATTTTGGTATGTTTGATTCAGCAATTATATTGTTATTTGAAGTGATTCATCACAGTGCAAATTTATTTTATTTTTTTGATCGTTACAGAGCAGTTCACTGCTTAAGCCATTGTTAAGCCGGTTGACGGGTCATGGGTTCAAATCGTGCCCTAATTACGTGTATGCCTGCCATGGCTGGCACGATCTGGATTATTACAAAATCCTGGTTTCATCTGAAAATAATTTTTGAGAGAGTTACATGCAAACAACAACCCACTCACTGAAACTATAATCCGTACCGACTGTTCATTTATTCCGCTCTAGAAGGCATATTTTATTTTATTTATTCAATCAATCGTGCATACTCGTCTAACATATTGTTCCAACACGACGAGTGTGCTATACAGATTGAGAATTATTTAAATAGGTATACACACAGTAATTAAACACGACATCTATGGTCAAATGATTGACAGCCACAGAGACATCTATGCGCAAATTTTGGCAGCATTTTCAAATCAGCGAAAATCGAGATGCTGAATATCTCGAATATATGCAAAAGAAATAGGACAGGGTTACTTATTTGTTGGAACCATTTCAATGAAATCAGATAATTTTGCAAACGATCGACCTTGGAGTCACAAACCACAGTCTGGCCAACAACAACCAGTGGGAATCGATCCCGCGACCGGTCTGTTCGAAAGCATTATATGTTAACCACTAGTCGACAAGAATCATACAAACGGTTGATTATAATCTGAAAGGTTCAGAATTTAAATATGTATGATAATATTAAAAATATCTAATATAATTTTCCACTAAATAAGAAATGAAGCCCTACAAATAGTTAAATATGTTCATATATGTATGTATGTATGTACATATGTTCATATGTATCTATGTGTTTATTATTAAATAAGCAGTTATAGAATATTATCAAAAGCTTACAATTATATTAAGATCTGTTATTAAATGTAAATAATATAATATATTACTAAATTTAGAAATCATACAAAATGGATGAAATATATTTAGGAAATATTCGTATCAAAGGCTCTTAACCATTATTTTGATGGCAGATTTTCTCCAAAATTGAAATACTATATAGCATTTATGGAATGTGAATAATTTTCATGAAACGAAATATGTTTACATATTATAATACAATACATATATCGTCAAAGAGATGCCAATACCAAGAAGTCACTATTTTTAAAAATTCAATAAATAAAAAAAAATCTCAAAATCGAGCTTTTTCTATTACACAATATTTCATCTATTGATAGCCTTAAATATTGTTTAACATGTAGATTTGGAATAATTCTGCAATAAATCATAAAAAATATTATTTTTGCGCAAAGTGAATTTTTAAAACGTTGACTACTTACATATAGGGTAAAGGTATGTGGTTGGGATAGGTCTGTACGTTACTAATATTAAATTGAAACATCATTTAAAATAATGTACTTATGTTAAATCGAAAGCGAAAACATATTTTCCTATAATTTTTTGATCAGCTGTTCAAAGACAAATGCCGGTCAACCGACGGCATAGGGGCATGAGGGCCAGACTCCGTGGCGCCTCTTAACTACCGTAGGACGAGACGTTAAAATACGACCCATGGATAAAGGGGAATACTGCCAAATGTGCTTCCGGGAAAACGGAACAAATTAAAAACTAACTTACAGCCACTCGGCTCGAATGGCGAGTGGACCACTCTTTCGTCCTAAAAGCCCTGTGTTCTCACAAAACGGATGATTCACAACTCGCACACCACCATAATTAACCTAAACAATTAGAATGAACGTGGGAAATTGTCGTTAAATCCCAATTTTGAAAACTTGGCAAATTTTATGCAAGAGTTCCGAAAATTCATTTTATTATTCAAAAATTAAAAGTAATCATCATAAATACTATCATTATCACTATTAGGTGCACTATTAGATTAATGTTTCACCAACTAACTTCTCGTCTACTCTACTTTAAGCAGGATGCTTTTTCTACTTCGACAGAAAAAGGCCTCAATTTTACATTTCAATATTTTCAATTTTTCCCACGCACTTTAAGAGGGCTGCACACCCGAAACCTTAATTTTGTTACCGTTCCTTTCTTCGATATATATATTGAGTGTATGTATATATTGAGTGAATGCGACAATATATATATATATATATATATCAATATATATATATATTGAGTGAATGTGACAGTTGCGCTTCAACCAGATAAAACGTATTTTAAATTGACAAAATCGAGGTTTCGTATTCTCCTATTTTCTCCTCCAAAACTGGACCAATTTAAAAAAAAAATTCATCATCGGTATGAGAAAGATACTTTCTGTGCATCTATTGGCGTATTTTTTTTTAAATCGACCGTTCAATAAGCACGCTGGACTCATTTCGTGGGTGTAAAAAAGAGGCGATTTTATAGATGTTTGGCGACTCCTAGCTCCTAAAAAAAATAATTAATCAAAAAAATAAAACAATAAATGCACCCCAATGGTGGATATCCATAGCATATTAAAAAAAAATTCTCTAGTGCCATAATTGAGGAAGGAAGAAGTATAGTACGTTTGTATGGACAAGGCGCTGCTGCCCAGCCCTCTTAATTTCTATCTTTCCACTTTACATACATACAAATATGTTTACATTGAACATACATTTATACATTACGAATCACTTGTTACTAATAAGTTTCTCATATTCCACGTATTGCCATTCTGCGTAATTATTCCGAAAGATTTTCCAAGCATTTGAACGGAGCATGACGTAGACTTGATGTTACAGTAAATATGCTGAAAATTTCGGTAATTTTTCTTGCCTTTATAATGAAATTACATACATACATTTGTATTTCAAAAATGAAGGTTTGAATGCTTGTTCACTATGCAAATCCACAGCTTTTAACTTCACCGCAAAATTTATTACCTACACTATCCAATACGTAGATATGTAGACATGGATAGATCACAGACCATAGATAGGCTCGAAAGGGCTAAAATTTCGAAGCCCTTGAAATATTTTTTTCAACTTTCATCAGTGTAAGCAACGCCGGGCAGCGAATTTCTATATGAACTAAATATAACCTTACAAAATTTTACTCGGTAATCAGTTTATGTCTATAATGTACATATACATATATATGTATATGTATGTATGTACTACATTGAGTCGTAATATTTTAAAGTCCAATTTTCAGTTCGGAAAAAACAATTCTTATTTGACTTTATTCACAAATCGTTATCAATTTTAATTCGATATGTCTTAAATCTCGGAAAAACAGAATAATCGTATTACAGGACACCAGTATTTAAAAAAAATGTTAAACGCAAAACATTACATTTGATGTTTTGCGATATATTTATCGAAATGAAAAAAAGTGGACGTACATATGTCTATTGATTATTCTGTCTATTGCAGTGTTCAGTATTTTTTTTTTAAATAAAGTTTTATTATTTAAAACGTGTCTATATTATTATATCTATTAAAAAATAAAAGGTAGGGAGGCGCGGAGCATAAAGTTTTTTTTAGGCAGGCGTAGTAGCATAAAGTTTGGAAACCGCTGCCTTAGACGCTAAATTATTATACATTAACTAAATTTCGGACAGTACAGATTCCCTGTACAGAGTGTCTCTTTATTGCATTTCCTTTACTACCGGACATATGTATCTATTATTTGGTCTAAATATAAATAATTATTTACTACTTCTACTATTTTATCATTTTTTCAATACATTTATCATCTGTTACAGAAAACTTGGACTTTTTAAGAAATACTTAATACATTGTTTCACGAGATTCGGAAACGAATTTTTCAAGAATTCCTCAAGAACTTCTTTATTAGTAACTCTGAGTAAACTCGCTCTCCAAAAAGCACTCAATTTTTGAGCTCGCCCGTTGAAAGCGCACGTACTTCCACCTGCCAATTTCAAAATTAATTTTTTCTTCGGTTACATTTGCAATGCGCAAGTAATTGAAATTCGCACGTCGATCGTCGGAAGGTGTTAATGGAGATCGCGCACGGAGGCTCTCCTCCGGCTTTAAACAAGCAATTTAGCTGCTGAACGCAAATTGATACAAAGCGATTTGAAGATTGCCGAGCCGGGGGCCTAAAGCTGCGCGATCAGTTAATTTGTTAAAAGCTTTTGTTCGCTCTCGCCCGCCCCGAATTTAATCCACTAACATTATACCGAGTGTGTACCACGTTCATAATCGCTTTAAAATATCAACAAAACCGGCGACAAACAACACTACACTATCGCCCTCCTCGCTAAACGAATTTACAAACACCTCCCCCCCCCCCCATCTTTTAGCACTAATTTTGCAATAAAAACGTCACGCATGATTTACGATATTGCGCGCATGACGTGTCGTTTGTGAAATGCACAATTCAAAAATGAGTCAATTTAATAATCAGGTTCACCCATCCGTAAATTTCATCTGATGAATGGAATGCGTTTTCATATTTATAATTTGACTTGAAATATTGTTCAAAAATTTTACTACTAGATTTGGAAATAAAATTATATTTCACCGTTGTATGTACATATGTATGTACGTTCTGTCATGAAAATATTGTTTTTGTTGACGTAAGAAAATTTAAAGTTATAATGTGCTAATTTTATCGTTTCAGTCAAAGAAAACTTTGATAAGGGATATCAGATTTGTGTTTTAATTTTAGTCAAAGTGAATGAAGTCAAAATATATGTCCATTTACATTTAAAAAATATAGAACTCATTTTAAAGTTATATTATTATATTATTTTAGTGGTAATACGTCATGCCTGTTATTACTAGAACAGTTGGGACTTTATGTCTCTAATAATTTATTATGTGTGTGCGTGATAGATATCATCATTTGATGGTAGTACCTCCTGCCGCACATTTTTTTTATCGAATGTCTCCTACATATTCCAAGAGCTATGACTTCTAAATGAAATCGTTGCTGCTGTGTCTGAATTTTATATTTTCCACCTCAGTGAGCGTACGTTATTGAAGATTATTTTAACCTATCTGTCTGGTAGTCTGCGCTCATCATTATTTTGTAATAGATGTATGTCTTAGATGTATCAGTGGAATTTCAATTTTCCAATTGGGCCTCGCAGGGTTGTTTTGTATTTACGGCTAGTTTTTATATTATACATACATACATACATTGGTTCTGGCTGTAGATGTAAGATATTCCATACTATGTATTGTTTATTTGATATTTTTACATTATCTACTATTATTATAATGCTATTGTTTTTAATGATTATTTATAAAGTTATTTTGTATAATATTTTTTCTCTTCTCTTTTATATTTTCAACCATTGTTGTGCATTAAGGATTCTTGTAATGCCACAATGGTCCAAACTGAAATGAAAATAAAATAAATAAATTATTTATATGTGCATCTATCATGATATTTCGTATGGACAAATCGTGTGTCTTTGATAAATGATTAATATGTACATATGTATACAAATATAATGCTTTCCTCGAAATCAAATTGTCTTTAAGCTAAAGTTATCGATAGATTTCTGTGTTGTTTGTCCATTTCCCCTTTTGATCTTTCAGGTAAGGAAAAGGGGGAGACTTAGATCTGAAAGCTTTTGAGAAGTGTAATCAAAAGTCGCTTAACAACTTAATCAAATCTGTCGACATGATAAAGTTTTGTTTGATTTGAAATGTAAAATTAATTCTTAAATTTAATTTCGCTCCTTTACATTTATTATTTAATTACATAGGGAGGTGCATATGTATGTAATGCCAGGAATAAAAAACTTATTATAATTTTGGTACAAAAGTATGATGAAATTACATACACATGTTTATATAAAGTCACAAATTATAGTCTAAATAGTTGGAATTAAATTTAAAAATTGATGTTATATATAATATGTATATTTCAAAGCAATTAAAAGTCAAAACGATTATTTAACTTCCGATGTAATTTTTTTCAGAAATTTATCAAATTTGATTTGTGTCGTATACAATTAATTCGTGCTACCAAATATACAGGTATTTATATCACTGAACAAAATCATTTTATGTTTCCAAATTGCTACTTTAAAAAGAAAAAAATATGAAATTGCAAATGTATGTATTATACATGTTTACATATGTATATATTTTATAGTTCTAAGCATTTTATACTCAATCTAAATACACGAAATCTTAATCTTTACTGTAGACACTTGATATTAGTTGCAGAATTAGATTTTCGTTTCTCACCCAAGAGGTTTCATGTTTCTCTATGCTGAATAAATGTATGTTGAAAACAGATACAATGTAACATTAATATAGTTTGAAGTGGAAACAAGAGGTACAACAATGAGTTGTTTGAAACGTCTGACTTTATCACAGTTCAAAGTTTATCTTGAATTTGAAAGACTAAAAATCGAGTGTCAATCTGTTCGTTTATGACAAGTGCCAATTCTGAAGGTTTATTATTGGTGGGCGAGGTTTCCGCAGTTCTTTTGCATTGTAAAATGGCGTGCTGATGGTGTTTTTAGACGGGCGTAGAACTTTGTATTTCGGGTGCGCTCCACGATCCCGTAAGCCATTTACCATGGAGGCTTTAGTTTTGTACGCTTTTTACCCAATCGATATCCCGGCTGTGCGCTTCCCTTCCCATGAAGACGGCCATTCATTCAAATAAGTATAAGAAGAGGAGAAACAGCCACATGGTCTAGTGGCAGACTACGCATTTCTCCCCTTCGAGACGGTCCTACGGGCGAATTGAAATTCCCAACGCCGAATCGTATATCATTTGGAGAGATATTCGAAATAAAAAGCAATCTTATATTATACATTTGTATAAGTTGAGATTCATTTTAATTCAATACTTTCGTTTTCAAACTCGTTTCACGCACGAGATATATTTCACCCATATTACACACTCAAAACATTCAATGCGTCAAATTCTATTCACATAGTACAGTAAAATATACATAGGTGCATATGTATGTATGTAATAGCAACGACAAATCTTTTCATCGGAAATAAATTTTAATATCATATGACTATTCATTGTATGTAGTACATGCATACATATGTACATATATACGTTGAAAGACTTGAGTCCAATACTCTAAAAGACAAGTACCCTGCGTAAGTTTATTTATTAATTCTCGAAAAATAAACTCTTAGTTTATATACTTGTCTCGTCAGCTTGGTACTAGGATCATCATAGTAATCATTTCAGAAATATTTTACAATATTTCTACTCTCTCTACTTATCTCAACTTTTAATTCAATATTAATCATCTAATATATAATTTCGAAAGAGACTTATGTATGTACATATATAACTATTGTTGGTTTGTAAATCCGTGACGTCATCGAACAAATGAATATACAAATAAATTTAAATAAAATAAAACTATTTAAATAAATTTAATAAAATGTTTACTATTAGATTGCCCATGTTTAAGCGGTTTATATTACAAATACCGAGCGAAGCCAGGTAAAAACAAAGGTTATAAATGAAATTAAAATCCTAGAATTTTCAAATTAAAAGGTTTTAGTTTCATTACATACAAACATACATAGATATGCATGTAGCTGTAATAAACATAAAATTATTAATCTTATTCAAAATTGATGAAAAATCATTTTCAAGTATAGGAGCGAAGAGTTCATTTAATTAGAGTTGGTGAAACCAGGCCTACCACTAAAAGACTGAAGAAGTCGACAATTTTATCTACCTAGGCGGATGCCAATCGGAAATCCGTAAAAGAGTAGGAATGGCAAAAACAGCGATGGTCAGTCTGATAAATTTTATTTTTATTTTTATTTTACATATATACCAGGAAGGCCTTACAGGTAAATATATTGAAGACCGCTCTATTATGAGAAGAACGAATTGAACGAACGAACGAACGATCTCTGGTGATCCCCATTGCGTTGTATGTATGTATGAGCCGAGACATGGAACCTGAAAAAAGAAAGAAAGGGACATTCTAGATACATTCCAATTGTGGTGTTGAAGATGGATGCTGCGAAATCTCCATGCTCGAGAGCTGGCAATTTCAGAGATACTCCACGAAATGTAGGGAAAAGATTCTTTCCTACTTTGGCCATTTCCAGGAAGAATGTGGAGAGTCTGGAGTATTCACTTGGAGAGAACGCGAAAGAGATGACTGTCTCTAAGTCTAAATCAACAAACTGACGGGATCATCCCTTAATACTGCCGGATCGTCCATCAAATTCCAGACGACATAAATGACCAGGACGCTCAGCATTGAGCAAACAAGAAAGAAGAAGATACATACACACATATATTGATTAAATCGTATTAAAAATACATTTTTAAAATCACGTTCTATGAATTTGTCTTGATAAATTTTTAAGCTTTTCAATCTTTGATGAATAAATGAATATTTGAAGGTGGCGTCCAATTTTCAGTTCCAAAAACACTATTTCCGTTTGACTTAATTCACAAATTGTTATTACTTCTTTTAATTCGATATGCCCAGATTCTCGGAAATGCAGAATAAACGTATCACAGTCCATTAGTATTTTTAAATATTGTTAAGCGCAAAGCATTATATTTAATTACCACTTTCAAATATAACGGCTCATATGTGTATACCTACAATACATATGAATGTACATATATAGTGGTGACTTATAAACTCATATAACTAAATACATGTTTACTATTGAGGATTTCAACCATCTTTTGAGACAGTTGGATTCTCAAGGCCTTTTAAATATAATAATAAAATATATTTCCGAAAGGGTTATCATTTCGATCGAATATTTTATGGTTGTGCCATAACACGGGGTAAATTGGAGTAACGGTGGCGTGATTGTCGCATAAAGAAATATTTGTTTCCAGGCGTCTAGATAGTGAACCGTCGCTGGATATTCTGAAAAATGAGAGCGAGGTTCTCCGGTGAAATTTGGATATAAAATATCCTGCGGTTTCCGCTTATTAGGAACAACGACAACGAGTTTATCCGCAGCAATATCCGCACCGGGTGCGTGTAACCCGTACGCCCAATTTCAGCTACAGGACGCTGAATGGCGCCGTAAAATGAGACGATTTTAATTGCGAATTCAATATACAATAATATACACGTAATTTAAAAACAACCACAGATTCAGCTCGGTCTGTAGATAACGAGAGACCAAAGTTCAAACACTGGATGAATTCGATAAAGATTCGATGGTTTTCGAATGTTCCCGAAAGTGATGGAAAAACCTTGAACAACATCTCAGGTCAAAATTTCTTCACCAAATATTGTTCGATATTTCTCTTGCCTTTTACTACATACATACTTTTAGACATTCGAACAGTTTTTTCCCCTCATATTCAAATCCCGCTGACTGCTACTTATTTTGCATACGTTTATATCCAATATCTTGATAGCTTCTGTTTTAATTATTTTTTCGTGTGTGAATTTTTTATTATTTTTTATTCTATCAGTCATGCACACTCGTGTTACAGATTGCTCGAATGCATCGAGTGTAGTATACAGATCGAGACATATCAATTATAAATACATAATTATTATATATTTTTCACACCAAACACGACATCTATGATCAAACATTTTAAGCATTATACAGGTAAAATACGATCAACATCCACAGATACGTCTATTTATTTGTATAAATGCTGCAAATTCCTTCTGTGAAGAATCGAGATGCTGAATAGTTCGAATTTTGCGGGAGAGATAGGACAGGGATGTCAGTTTTTTCAACAAGCGTTTCAATGAAAATCTGATAAATTGGCAGATTCTGATAGGAAATGATCGCAAACTAAGATGTGGCCACCAGCAACCAGTGGGAATCGAGCCCGTAACCATTTTGTTTGAAAGCACTATATGCTAACCACTAGTCCATGCTGCTGGAATAATTAATGTTTGGTATACATAAATACAAAAGATTCATTATTCCCTGGTTTATTCATTTCATTTTTCATTTTATTAAACATAAAAGGTGTCCACATTCCAATTTTATTTTATACAAGTATACACCTATTTTTACTACCACGACATCTATTTTGAACATTGTACATAATTATAATCCAAGGGCAATTACAAAAATATTTTAATAAACAATACAAACTTCATATCTATGGAGAAATTTTTAAATATCAACAAATCATGACAAGCTGTAAACTTAAATTTTGCGAGAAAATAAGGACATGATTACCAATTTGTTGGAACCGTTCCAATTAAATCAGATAAATTCTGAAAAGAACGATCGAACTTGGAGCTACATATCCAAGGTCTGGCCAGCAACAAATCCAGGGATTGTACCACACAATCGAAAAATTTAAACGCTTACCACTAATCTATGTTGCTGGTTTTATAACTTATATATTCAGATACTGCAAAAAGTCCAATGCACTCAAAGAAGCACTATATGCTCGGCATAACAAGGAGAGATAGAAAACGGAATACGTGGGTGAAAAGTTTGGCAAGGGCAGTGCAGTGTATATAGTGCAGAGAGTTAAGAAATTGAAATGGCAATGGGTGGGTCTTGTTACTAGAATAATGGACGAAAGGTGGATAAAATAAGTAGTAGAATGGTATCAAAAATAATGTAAAAAGGTGAAATGAAGACAGCAAGGAAGATGGGTAGACAAAATTATAAAAATGAATGAGGTGAGATGGATGAGAGCTGCGCAAAACAGAGACGATGAAGCGTGTTGGAGAGGCATTCATCAAGCAGTGAATGGTGAATGTTTGTAAATGATGATGATTCTAAAAAATATCTATCTATCTTTTATCTTATTACTTTTTATCTTATTACTTACAAAATTTTCAAGACGGTTCCCAACGAAAATTGGTAACAAAAAGTATTCATCCTATCCACCAAATTATCGGTGCGCTCCGTCTTACCAACTTACAGGAACAAGAGGAACAGGCTTTTCCTCCCGTATTCTGCGCGCGCACATTAATACGGGAGGAAAACCCTGATCCTCTTGTTCCTGTTGTATCCTGCTCACGCAAATTAAGTGAGTATATACGTGAGTATGTAGCGTTTACCATGCATCCTTTTTTTTTGATCTTTCCACTTAAGATCTTTTGATTTTCGATATTTGCGTTTTCGGTAATTTAACATTCCGGCTCGTCACGAAGACCGATAATTTTAACAGTCGATGTTTATCTCGTAAAATAAGTATTTCACTATGTAAAATATTTTCGTATATGTTTTTTGTATATACATATGTATACAAGCTCGACGATGAAATACAACGAAACATTTGGAAAAACGAGTCTTGAGATATTGCAACTTGGTGGAACAAGGTAGACCCTCTGGAATTATACATACTGACGTAGTTCTTTCCTTCATTCAATTTTAAACTTCTATGCTGGATAAACGACCTCTTTAGGACCAAACATTATATTTTTCTCGATGAAACACCAATGTTGGAATTCGAGCACGCGTTATACAAAAAAAAAATGTATAAAAGCTACATTTACATTTATTTCAATGCTGTGAAGTGCAGCGTACTCGTATTATTTAAGATTCAGCGAGTGTGTAGTGAAATTTAACCAGTGGCACTCGAGCGCATTAGCATACGATAAAAGAACGAAGGTTTTTCCACTCAAATAAATCACACACACACACCTACCTATTCTCCACTCTTTCTCTCTCTCATATAGTATACATATATACATGTGTATGTACATATATGTTTAAACCTTTTTTCCTTCGTCTATTTTTATTTCTTCTCTTTTCTCCTTAATGCCTGTTTGAAACACCGGGCACACAGCAACGGAGTCTGGAAACCGCGGGATAGGTGCAGACTCCCGCAGGACACCGACACATTGCCGAAAGCTCAAATCGCACGAGAGCTTTTTCTGCATCGATCTCACTGCGGTGATACGTTCGATTTCATCACTGATTCAATGCGGCTATTTTTTATTTACGTAAGACGAGAGCCTGAAAAATTCTCGCCGTGTCATGGGCACGTTTAAATATTTCACACGTGCATCCTTTGAACTTGTCACAATATTACGGGGACACTTTAAAATTGAAAATTTCAACTGAAATTGTTGTGTCGATCCGAACAAGCAACGTGTATCTAAACCTTTTGAATATTACATCAAATAAATATGACACACAAAAACACGAATATATATTCTTATAATACAAATTTAAAAAAAAATAGAGGTTTATCAAAACGCTCATTCACACATTAAATATATACTACATATAATTACTTTTCTATTTATGTATATTTGTTTAAAAACATTGCAATTATTTAAATTGCAGAACTCGATCGTGTTTCAGAAAGCATGTATTTTGTGAAAAATTTTATAGTACAAAAATCATGAACAACATGCAATTCAAATTCAATATAGGAAAGGTCTTACAAATCGAGACATGCAAACTTACATGTTACCAATTGTAGTATCTTATGTATATCAAAATATGTGGTTACTATACATTTAAGTCTTGACCTTTGTGTCTATTTGTTTAGTTCGGATTCAGGTACTTTCGTGATATACATTATATATTATATGTATGTATATACGTGACGGTCTGCTATTATGAACGTTTCAATGCGCAACATTTATTGGAGATAACTCAATCAAGTAAAACATTTTATCAGATGGGAATGCAGTTTTTTTCAGACGGACAAGAATAGCGTGAAAAATATAACTATACATATGTAGTGTATAGCTAGCATTGTTCTAAAATTCATAAGCTGATCAAAACGTTAATGCTGAATCAAATAACAGAACAGCGTACTTACGGACATGAACTACGTCATGATAGCTTTAGATTGTTATAGCAGAGATGAAATTTCTCAGAGAAATGGTTATTATAACGTTGAAAGATTATAAAATTTCTTGCTATCAGACTTATTTATATTATTTCTTACGAATAAGTAAAATAAATAATCAAAAGTTAATTTACCAGCTTTATCATACATAAGTCTTCGGAGGAGCCAGAGGAGGTAGAGGAATGATGGGGTCATTTTATCTAAAATCCACATATGTACAAAAGAGCAGCATGTTAAATGTGTACATAGATACATACATATATAACAGCTCAAGTTTTCACACCGGTTCGTTCACGAACATACTAGTTTGTTCATACACAAACTATTTATTTTAGTTTATGTGCTATCAAAACCTTTGAGATGTCAAAACGCCATTTATTTAATTGAGAATCGCATAAAAACGTTGTCATAATTCCCATTTCCGCTAATTTATAAAATATTGCAACCCATAATTAGCATACATATCGACGGCACAGATATTGTATGTCCATTTTGAATTTATATCGAATTTTAAGTTTGTAGATTCTGGAATAATTCAGGTTTTTCCTTTAAAGGTAATTTATGTGGTATACATAAATTACCTTGAAACGAAAACCCTGACTTATTCCAGCATTTACGGACATAAAATTCGATACAAATTCAAAAATGGACATATAATAACTGTACACCAAGCCATCGATATGTACATATATATATATATATATATATATATATATATATATATATATATATATATATATATATATATATATATATATATATATATATATATATATATATATATGTACATATATATATATGGAGGATTGAATAAACGATTGGGAATAATTAAACTTATGCCTAATAGTTTGCGCATGAAAAACTACATGATTCGATTGTCAATTCGTTCTTTTGTGTACATCATAACTGATCAGATTGGTTCACTTGTGAACAAACTAGTATGGTTATTAGTGAACGAAACTTAGACTATAACAAATACACGATATACATACATACATTTTTCAGATAAAGGATTTTCTCACGCCTTCAATTGTCTAAATTTCACGATGCGATACTATTGAAAAATGTAATATTCACGAATGGCTAGAATATGAAAATGTTAACAAGTTAACAGTTCGGTTTTTAGTAGAAAAAGAACATGCCAATAGCATAGCTCGGTCGTTAAGCTTCTACTTAGGGTTGAGAGGCATCGGGTTCAATCCCATGAGCTGACCTCAATTGAAAAGAATTATATCTGTAGTGCTGCTGGTCAGACCTGGATTTTTGACTCCATATCGATCGTTTCCTATCAGAGTTTGCCAATTTTCTCTGATTTCATTGTTAAAACGGTTCCCGGTAAAATTGGCTAAATATCCTTCCTACCTACGATGTCACTACTATTTGAGATTGATTAATATACAATAAAATTTTTGTACAATTCATAGATGTCTCGTAAATTTGCGAGTTTTTCAGTGTCTCGTAATTCAGCGACTTGTATAATAAAAAAAATGCTGCAATGTTTTTAATTGGCCAGGAAGGCACATTGGGGTTACCTGTAAGGCCTTCCTGGTATTTATGTAAAAAATAAATAAATAAATCTTCAGTTTGAGTTTATATGGAGATTGATAGAAAAGTTAAAGTTGTTCGAAGCACAACAAGTTGGGAAAATTCCGCAAGAAAAGTTATAATTGAAAGCTGATTATTTCACAGCGGTAAATCGCGAAATGCGAAGATAATGCTTCAAATTGTATCAATATGTATAGCAAGTCTAGATTCCCAAATGAGGACAACAGTGTCTGAAGTTAGCGGTGCGGTTAAACGCAAGGCGAACAGGTTAAAGCGCAGCCGGCTCTTGACGTCTTCGCGGTTAGCCGAGCTTTAATGAAGACGAAACTTCGAACGGAACCGTTCCATTCCCAACATAATCAATAACGACCCCGTCGCGTCTCAAACATTTATCTTTTTGACTGATGGTCACCCCAAGATTTCAGATCCCCTCACCGTCACCTCACCCCTCCCCAGGTCTCCCGCCCACCTGCCACCCCCTCGTAGTTTGCTAAGGTCAGTCCTGCGGACGTCGATCCAAAGGCGTCGGCATTCGAGTCACGATGTGCGCTAAAGCCCCGACCGATTCATTATTTGCCTCTGGCCTCGGCCGGAAAAGAAAGGGGAGCTTTCCGAAGAAGAGCTGGAAGCAAAGGTCGACGCGAGGGGTGATCTCTAGAATTTTCCCCTTTTTTTTTACTTGGACGGTTCGATCCGAGACGCTTCACGTACACCTGTCAGACGTAGCCTCTCTTATGTACAAACAATACATGGGAATTTAACTCTTTATTTTAATAACAATCAATCTCAATACTTATTTTTAAAATGGAATAAGTGTAGGTGCTTCGATGGCCAATAAGTATTCCAAAAATACAGAAATTTCTCACTGCCAGTACTACCTACAACAAAAAAACACGCTACCGATAGTACCGGTATTTACTGATATTGATTTATTACAGCAATTAGTGCAAATACAATTTAATTAATTACCAGTTAAATATTAAATAATTAATTGTAAGCTAATTGTCAGTTAATCATTAAATTAATTACAAAAAAATATTTCGAGTCCTTCTATACCACGTGAATTTCCGATCGCTGAATGTCAAAAAAATAGTAAATAAATTTTAGGAGGCTTGTCATTGTTTACAACCAGATATAAATCAATATTTGTATGTATTAAGGTTGTCGACCTGGGACATAAATTCCTCTGAATTCGCGGAATTGATGTACATGTCCCGGGAATTCTTATCTCGAATCCTGGAAAAGATGTTTCAATAAAAAAGTTCTTTAAGTGGTTTAATGAAGGCGAATATAGATATATCCTACGATGAAGCTATTATGATGCGAGTGTATCTATCTTGTATTGACGATTCCAATAGATGAAAATCTTAAAGATTCTGATGAAGATGAAACAAGTGTGTGGTGAAAAATTAAATATATAATTATGAAAGACAAACCTAAAAACTAACGTAAATAGCTTTGAATTTAAAAAACAAAACAAAAATATAAATTCCGACAGGAGAAAAAACCGATAATTTGCAAAAAATGTTTCCATTCTTTCGTTTTTGACTGAATTGAAAACGACGAAAACAATTTTTTTTCCATTGCTGGAAATACATATTTATACAAAATTAATCTAGAAATAGGCTTTCGGATTCTCATTTAAATATTTTAGTATTTTTAAGAATCTTATTTCAAATAAATTTACTTTAAAATAAATTGAATATATATCCCGAGATCTCGGTTACGATTCCGAGAATTGAAAAATTCCAGAAAATCAGAAACCATAGAATATATGTATTCGGAAATAGTTTCAAGTTGAAGTACGATATATTGAGCATACTTGATTTTAAATTTATGTTACACTTGGCGGCTCCTTTGAATAGCAAGTCAAAAGTAATGTTGGGTGTCGACTCATTCTTCGATTAATCCATTCAAACAACGTTTTATTCTGAATTAAAAACAATTCATAATTATAATATTTTTGTAGTTACGTTAGTCTATTTTGTAATACTGATAGTACCGAAGGTCGAATTTTGATCAAAAATCTGTACAACCGGTTTCGGTATAGTCAGTATTGAAATTCATAATTGCGACTCTATGTACATTAATGCGGAATTATATTCTATTTCTATTCAAGTTTAATAATATTATATTATTATTTCAGAGATAGATAGATGTAAAAAGAACTCTCTGATCAGCCCATGCCAGTAGTTTTGATATCTGAAACTTTTAATATACAATATACTAACAAAGTCATAACATTTAATGACTATGAACAACAATATGCCGTTGCTGTTGTTAATATCTATAAAAAATGTTCAAATTGTGAAAAAAAAATCCCGCATATTTTTGTTTCATTATAATATCTAATTACACACATATTTTTAAGCTTAGTCAAAGTACAATATTTTAAATAAAAATGCTCATTAAATTCAAGAAATTTTCAATTTCACAAATTCTCCAAATTCAGTAATAAAATTTTAAAATTTATAGATTGAAAAAAATCTGTTATGCTGTGTCTTAGATTAAATTTTAATCGAAGACAAAGACCTCGGAACATAATGTGCAGAATCAATATTTGAGCAATTTCTCGCCTTCGGAAAGTTCTTAATAAAAATGTTAATTCGGTGCACGAACGTTTGTTCTGCAGAAGTGCTGAACGGTTTTACTAAACCCGAGAGAGTTTCGTCTCTCCCGCGGACATAAGGAAAACCGAAACTATCGGGTGTCCCACGGGAACCTTCATTGCCAAGTCATCAGATTGGCTTCAGAGATTCTCAGTTACATATGTGCCATACAAATAAAGATTGTGTGAGAAATTATTTGACTATCGTCTTAATACAGAATAATTTTTTTTTATTAAATAATAGTCATACCATCCCAAGTACAATATAAAAAACACAAGTACAAATTTATATGATTGAAAAAACTTGACATTGAATTAAAAGCACAAGGTATATAGCAATCAATTAGTTGATAACTAGTTGTAAATGGAAATAAAAACATTATATGCTTTTATTTCCATTTATTATATTTTGTTTCATTATAATATCTAATTAAGACTGGAAGAATAAAACAATTATATATCTTATAATATGTATCTCTATTGTATTATTAATTTCTATCAAATATAATAACTTCATTATTTTTTTAGGTGGATTTTGATACTTCGATTATATGGAAAAACGTATCATCGCTAATATCTAGAGTGTCAAGGAGTTCCAGAACATAAGGTTCCATCACAATCAAGTATTTAAATGACACTTCTTAGAGTATTACTACAAATTTCGTTCCTAATTATTATATGTACATAGGCAAGAGCACGTCTCGCTGAAGATGTTTAGAAACAAGTACCAACTAATGGGTGTCCATTATTATTGATCTAAGAATATATAGAAATAATCAATTACATATTATTTATATACTGTACATTTAGATACATTTCTCAGTGTGAAAAAATGGCGGAAATTCAACGTAAAGTGCGTTGAAAATTAATTACGTCACAATAAATCTAAGTGTTACCTAAATAAGGTTTAAGTGCGGAAGGTTTCGGTGGGTGAGAAAGCGAAGGAGATGAGAACGGGTAGTAGAGGGAGGTAATTTATGTCCGCAATCGTATTTTCAGTCCAGGTAGCAGCAAGCAGTTTCAAATTAACGTGTGGGGCACCACAAGACGAACGTTTGAGAAGCGCACGGTGTGCGGAACGTGGATATCTTTTTCGCGCCGTCGACGGAGATAGCTCCGAAAACGGAAAAATTATACGGGAGCAAATTACGTCATTAGGAGGACACGAGAACTACCTAAGACCGAAGGCTTTACGGGGGAAAATTTGAGAAAATTCCCAGTGTTGAGGGCGATTCCGGCGCGGGAAACTTTATGTGCCAATTCTGACAAGTCATAAAACTAACGCTTCCGAATGTTCTTATTTAGCGGTTAGGCACTTAGGAGGGGTTGGGCATTAGGCGAACACTACCACAACTTCGTCTCTCTCTCAACTCCCCATCATCCCCTTCGTCTAACCCTCGCACCCCCCTTTGATTGCACGACGGGATTATCAAGTATCCTGCAAGGACTATAAGGACACCGATCGCCTTACTCGTGTCGAATGAATAATGAATTATCACTAACCGAACCGCTATACCTACATATGTATGTATTTATGAAGCAACAAAACCGGACAAAGATGATCTGTAGAATATTCGAGAATATGTTTTATTATTTTTCAGTGCGTGTCGAAATTATTCGGTGGAAAAACCGAAGTTACAAGCTT
Source organism: Arctopsyche grandis (assembly GCF_051622035.1). NCBI lineage: Eukaryota > Metazoa > Arthropoda > Insecta > Trichoptera > Hydropsychidae > Arctopsyche > Arctopsyche grandis. Next base: position 21,807,298 of record NC_135362.1, read on the forward strand.
TAGAATATAATGGTTTTCACAATTTACTCTTTGCGACTATCCATCAAATCGAAAGGAAAATTTTCGACTAACTTACCATGAAAGAAAAACGATCAACGAGCAAAAATGTAAAGAAAGAACGAAAGTTTGCGAGTGGCTGTTAAGTTTTTTTTTATTACTCTCTCTCGCACAAAAAAAGCAAGAATATATTGGCGTTATTATGAAAAAAGCACAAATGGAAAACATGATTCGGCGTTTGGTTACATCAACGTTTCCACCATCTTTCCGTTCGCGTTTTAAGAAATAAATACATTTACATAGAACAGAACTTACATAGGTATTACATGTACATGCATACTAACGTCGACTTTTCAGTCTGTATATTTTAAAATTATAATGCGATTGTCTACTGCGGTCCTGTCTCTGGAATATCTCATTGTTTGATGAGTCGGAATCACACACAGAATGGTAGCTCTTCATTCGAAGAGCTCATTTTGAATTCGAGATGGAAAACCTATTTCATTTTCTATTTTCGCCCCGGTCGATTCCGTGCACTCGGGCAAAAATACAGAGCAGCCGACTTCTTATTTTCTTATCGTTGTGTGCGCTTTTTTTCCTGTTCGTTGTTTTGCAGAAAAAAAGGGAACAAGACATTTGTAGTGCGCACTGTAAAATGCACCATCTGTAACCAACTAGGTAGAACCATATGTCATTTTTCTACGAACTGCTTTCAAATCCATAAATCTCGCAGTCGTGATTCAACGTTATTTCATCAATTTTCATATTTTACATTTTCAACTGTAACAAATTGCCTCATTATTATGACAGCTTGATTCTCATCTTTTGAATTTACGTTATTTGACTTTTAAATAAATCTTATTTTTATTATCTCTATCGTACGAAAAGACAAAACGTTACCTTGCAAGAATTATCCATCATATTCACATACATATATGTATATGTATGTATTTATTATAATATGTACAATTTGAGAATGTCAGTTGATATAAAGTCTAATACTGATTGACATTACATATATCTATACATTATTGCCGGGCGTGATGATATATGTACTACATGTACGCAATATTTGATTTTGTATTACATAGTATAAATAAAAATTTGCACATGCTGGAATTCAATGTGCTAGTAAGTAAGTGCCATAAATTGTTGCAGTAGTTTCGTATAAAGCAATCTATAATATTCTAATTGCAAACGATTCAAATTATATGAATCGGGGGCTGAAATATTTTCATACAGCTATAATGATCTAATTTTATGGAAAATTTCTTAGAATTTCACATATAAGGTATTTAAGTAATGTTCAATCGTTATATAATTTGGTGTATTTTCCAACACAAACTGGCAATAGATTCGCATCTAAAAGGGAAAGAAAGAAATATTACAAATTCCAGACGCACTAGTCGAGTCCCTAAAAATCATGACTAGACGTCATAAATTATTTTTTATGGTTCAGCAACGACTATTAACCGCTACCCTCCTCTTCATCTGATTTAATTTTCATACTTGTGTACATAAACATACATACATTTATAACTACATACATACATATATATATATATATATATATATATATATATATATATATATATATATATATATATATATATATATATATATATATATATATATACATACATACATATATTTGCGCAGCTATGTACGTTCGAGTTTATAAAGAGTGAAACGCGCCTATACTTTTCGGCTTTGCTCGGCGAAAAATGTGCACCGGGAAAAATGTTTGCAGATACAACAAAAGTTTTCCAATAAACAACACCGGATAAAATCACTGAACGGGAGGCCCCGCAGATGCAATATTTTCTCGTTGTTGCGAGATATTATCGCACGCCTCTTCCGGAAAGACAACGAGCTACACCAGCGCCGGTATTCACAGCCGGAAAAGTTCGATTTGAAAATTTTCCGAATGATACAAATATAATCGACAAACGAGCGGATAATTTCCCTCACAATGAAACCTATAAATAGTATTTTATTTGGACAGCTCATTCGCTAACTCGCGTTGAATGTGAAAATTTAATTAGGCAGAACAATAAGAGTGTGATTCATGCTCGTTAAAACGTAATGGAAACTATAAGCATAGTCATCAAGAAATTCACACACACACACACACTCACCCTTTTATGTCCGAGAAAACATTGTAATATAAAGTATAACAAATTGAAAATATACCCCTAATAATCGCAACAAATTCACAAAGTTAGAAAAGTAATATTTTCTTCCAGCGTCTCACTTGAACGTTTTCCGATTTCCAGGAAAAACGTCTATATTGAATACTGATCGTGTGAGTGTTGGCTTATTTTCAGAATTTGATCGTGAAACTAAAAATTCTGCGATATTTTATACGGCGAACATTTTCTATCTAGTATTATTACAGCTTTCAGGATGATTCATAGCATATGGTGTGATAAATAATATCGCAAATATGTATATACATATGTATGATACTAATTATATTATTGAAATGTATTCCATTAATAATTTTATCTTAATATTCGCATAACATTATTATTACGATAAATATCTTCTACTTTTCATCATAATTTATCTGACTTGGTAGATACCATATAAAAAATTGCAACTCCTTGTTTAAGATAATGAAATACCCTTAAAAGATAACGAAAAACCACCTCATAGAGAGTAAATAACATTGAAATCGATTATGCTAAAATAGACTGATTAAAAATAACTCAATATTTATTTAAGTTTAAGTTTGGACCATTGTGACATTACATTAAAAAGATAAGAAAAAAATATGTACATAAATAGACAAAAATACATTTATACATAATCATAGAAAAACATTAGCTATTAATAATAATTGTTATTGTAATAGCAGGAAAAGTAAAAATATCAAATAACAAAATACAAAGTAGGGAATATATTTCACCTACAGTCAACTACAATATATAATATAATTTCCCCGCGCGTCACAAATGAAAGATAGAAGATCAAAATTCCATTCTTAAAACACATCCAATAACCAATTATTAAAATAATGATGAGCGCAGGCTACCAGACAAATGATATCCGATAACCTGCGCTCACTGAGGTGGAAAATATAACATTCAGCCATACCAGCAACAATTTAATTAATAAATCGGATAGCTCTTAGAATCAGAGCCATCAGATAAAGACCTGTGCGGACAGAAGGTACAGCCATTAAAATAGGTTGTGGATTTAGCCAACTGAACTGCATCCACTTAATTATGACTTTCAAAGCGTGGTAACTTTATTCTGAAATAGGTAAATAAAACGACACTCTATATAAAAGGAACGACTTGAATTCCACAATGGACATATGAATGATTCAGGATCGCTTTAGAGGGAAACTATGTGCCTGCTCGCAAGTACGTATGTGCGAGTGCATCTCAATCAGGAGCAGATTTATATTCGACACATTCGCCGTACAATGCGATGGTCTATTCGAGAGCCGGAACATACCTAGTCTGGGGCGTTGGACGGCGCTGGTTTAACACGTCTATTCGTTTATACGTCGAACGGGTCGCACCTGTACGTAAGGTCGAATTCGAAAACGGGCAAAGTTTGTTCGCGCGAATTCGCGCGAGCGCAGCGGCGTGCGGCGAATATTCGCCAGGAGGGGCGGCACGACGCCGCCCCACCACCCTCCCCCAACGCTCAAACCGGCTCTGCCACCCGCTCGACCCACCCCGTTTTCCGCTTAATAAAACTCATTATACGCCGCGAGCCGATGCACCACCCATCGCCACCCCACCAGTCTCCCGATCGCCGACTCGTCACCACCTCCTTCCTCCCACTTAACATCCCAACCACCCCTCGCCCCCCCCTGCCGTCTCGGCCGCGTTTTATTCGCCGCGCAAAGTTTTCACATTACGCGAATTCCGTATGAGAAACCGCTGTTCCGCGGGACATAACGCCGCCGCCCCTCGCATCGAATTATACGGGAAAACTTCGATTTAATACGTGAAAAAATATTTATTAAGTAAGTTTTCAGCGGCGTGCGACTCGCTATTCGCTATTTTTCCTTTTTTTTTTTGCCCTCCGCGTCGTCTTCTTTTCTTCTCCACTCGTCTCATCTCTCTCTATCCCCTTTATTGTCTTTTTCACCTCGATCTGCGTTTATGGGTGTCGTGTCTGCGCCGATGGAATTGCTTTTATTTTCGCCCGATGGATATTTGTGTTCGGAATCGAGTTTGAGCGAGTGTATGTGCTGAATTTCAAGCGTTTCCCTACAAAGGCCTTCGGTTCTAATTGACGCACGGAAAACGTTGCTAAGTTACGCAATGTCTCCGCGTAGAGTACCTACCGAAGAATAGGATGATGAAAAAAGTTATACGAATTGTGCAATAGCCTGCTATGAAAGAAGCGTCGAATATAATACACATGTACATACCTTAAGTAGAACCAGTTGATTGGTCTATTAAATAGACACGTTCATAAATTATATATCTATGGAATACATCTCTATATACATATACAAAAATGAATGTCTCTTTGTCTGTCTGTCTCGTATAGGCATCTAAACCACTCAACCGATATATGTACGATGGAACTTTCAGGATTTATTATATGCATGTCCGGAAAACTTACTGTAAAAAAAATCGGTCAAAAACGGGAATGAGTGGCATTGCAACGCAATAATTTCAAATGTTTTCGCGTCGCGACCTGCGTTGTTAGGGTAAAATAAACAAACAATTAAATAATTTCAAATGTGTTTGCATTTTTCCGACAAATAGGAACGGGAACGAGAACGAGAACGGAAACGGGAACGAGAACTGGAACGAGAACGCAACGGGAGCGGTAACGGGAATTGCATGCGTTATTGTGGCATTGCAACGCATGTCGGGTTCAGTTTAGTATTTTAATAAAAATTGCATCTAGTGTTAGCATCGGCGGAAAAATGTTATTTACAGCTGCTACAATGTATAAAAATACACGTTCATAATCTATTTACAGACTTAAAGTTTATTTATGTTGAAAACAAAGATATGAAATATCCTTTGATGTGCTAAAAGTTCAAAGGTTTCAAGAAAAAATGAAGAAGGCAAACAGGTTTTCACGCCGAGAAATACAGCTAGTGTTACGACGTAACAGAATTATAAGCTTGAGCATTGTATAGATTCCATAAGAAATATTGTAGACTGAAAGCATCACGTGATTGTGGGTAGATACAAATCAAAGCAAAAAAAAATTAAATTACAAAGTTGAATTTATACCTATAGACATATTAATTTAACAGCATTTGAAACTATGTTATTCAGAATGATACTAAAAAAAGGTTCGTTAGGCCACAATAGACTCTTGTATTAAATTACAAAAAAAGTCTAATTTAATCGTGTACATTTTTAAATGCACACCACGAAACATCCAATTACAAAAAGTTAGTCGTATGCGACTGATATTGTTCGCTGGAAATTTTGATTTGGCACTAATTAGCGAATAAAAGTTGAGCTAACACGCGAACGTCTCATGCATTTTCATGTGTCATATTTGAAATTGCTTACAACAAAGTAATCAAAACCAAACATGTGAATCCAAACACGTATTATCTCTAAATTATGAAAGCCTGGACATTCATTAAAATCATTTTTGTAAAATTTCCAATGTGACGAAAATGCATAAAGATAAAATAAAAGACAAAAAATAATTAACAACGATAATACATATGTGGCTATGAAAAAATGAGAAAAAATAATTGGAAATTCCAATTATTTTTTCTCATTATTTACAAATTCGGATCTTATACTCTAATTTAGAATAATAAGATCCAGATTTTTCAATAATTAAAATACACTCAAATATGTGCGTATGTATGTATAGGTATGTTACATAAAATATCGAAACACTTGCCACACTGTCATGAATAAATAGCGAGTGACCAGGACTTATATTTTATTTTATTTCTCTAAATATGCTGAATTCAGGGTAGGGTCTTCATATTTTATGTCTTCTTTGTCAAAACCTCTATAATTCCAATTATGCCATTACGGAATGAAAACATTGATCAATATCAACAGAAATAATTATTTTCGCGGGAAGCCACTTGTAAATTTGCCTCACAGATGTGAGAGAGAAGGGGAATTCAGTACGCACCGCAGTCAACGACCAGTGTGAGAATGATATCCGACTTGGAATAACGGCTCTGCTTTAGCCGTGTTTTTTTTATTTCCAGTACTTATTTTATATTATTCGTTAAATAAATGATAAAATGGTTTTTATAGCTGATTATAATAATTAACCTCACTTATTTTGCATAATTTTAACCTAAAACACATTTTTAAATGTATGCTTGGAGTCCAATACAGCGGCTAACGGAGTTTTTCAGCACACTTAGGCAAACGTTAATGTGAATTATCCTGCCTACTAAGAAAATCATGTGACGCATAAAAACTTACATTCAACGTGAAAATTTTTTTCAGAGTTCAGTTATACATATGCATGCATATATATAATACAGAACATCATAAAAATTACTACAGTTTGAAAACAAAACGAGTTTAAGGTATTTGCTTACAACAAGATTAGCTTAATCTATTTTAAAGCATCACCAGACAGAACCTGGACATACAAACTATCGAATATTAATGATGAAAATGTGATGAGATATTTGTTAATGTCCATCATCTGAATTTAAAATCAAGGTAAAATGCATGAATAAATTTCATAACACAAGTTTTTAAAAAATACAACAATATACATTACATATTCATATATGCCGTGTTTTACTTATATATGTATACATATATACCAGGAAGGCCTAACAGGTAAACTCCAATGTGCCTTCCTGGCTAATCATATATACATATAATATCGCAATTCTGTGTGTCTGTGTGTCTGTGTAAGATAACCCTCGCCGTACTATAATGGTCGTTTCGATTCGACATACATATGTACGTCACAGTTAAAACACTGCCAGAAAACGTATGCACTTCTATATATACTGTTTGCTACCAATGTTTCCTCTAGGAAAATTAGTTTCTGAGCATTTAGCGCCATCTATTGCGAATTTATTTAATGAATTAATGAATTAATTTTTATATTGGTGTTTTATATTATTTATACGTCGGTAGGTAGGTAGTTGTTACCATTTTTTTTCATTTTGCTACATATACATATATGGACAAATTTGCAGCATTTTATAAATCAGTGAATTCGAGATTCTGCAAACTCGAATTTTGCAAGAAATAGAAAAGGGTTTCCAATATTTGGGAGCCATTTCAATGAAATCAGATACATTGGCAAATTAAGATAGGGAACGATCGACATTGGAGTTACATACCCAAGGTCTAGCCAGCAGTACAGTCAGGGAACCCTTGACCACAATTGAAAGCATCACACGCTAACCATTGATCTATGCTACTAGCTCTATATACCAGGAAGGCCTCACAGGTAACCCCAATGTCAATTACAAACATTGCAGCATTTTTTTTATTATACAAGTCGCTGAATTACGAGACACTGAAAAACTCGCAAATTAACGAGACATCTATGAATTGTACATAAATTTTATTGTACATTAATCTATCTCAAATAGTGATGAGATAGTAGGTAGGAAGGATATACATATAGCCAATTTTACCGGGAACCGTTTCAACAATTAAATCAGAGAAAATTATAAAAATATAAAACACAAATGTCCAGGTCTGACCAGCAGCACTACAGATATACTCAATCGAAGTCAGCTCATGGGATCGAGCCCGGTGCCTCATGGGATCGACCGAGCTATACTGCTGGCTATATGTATATATACATACTATTTTTTTAGAGAGTGTGCACTGTTATTTCAGCGTCATGTATGGGGTTGATAATTTGTTTTGAAGCCAGGATAATATGTAATTAGCATAATCACGTGTTCGGCGGTGAAACGGTCTATTCGGCGCGATTGCGGCTCTATCGAAGCCGTATCGGCAAAATTGTCGGTACTGTATCGTGGCAGAAGACAGTTACGATAGACATCGTATACACACACACACACACGTGCACACATTTGTGCAAAATAGTCCGTATCCAACCCTTATTTATACCCCTTAATAACAAGCCGGCTCCGAGCTCGGCGTCATCGGCGCGCCGAGTAGGCGTTCGTGCCGGTTAAATCGGCACGAAAGCTCGCCGACTCTCAATTTGTATGGGAGCGGTTTTCGCCCCGAACACAATCCGCCAAACATTCGAGACAGACGGGTTCGTAATAAACGCGAGTTTTGATGGATGTGTGCGCAGTTGACCGCAACTGCAATAGTCCTGGCTTTATGGTCGAAGATTGTGTACTTCTTCTGTTCCTCATCCTATTTTCGAAACCAGTGACGTCACTAGATAAAGCTACGATATTTATTTTAAGTTTAAGTTTGGACCATTGTGGCATTACAGGAGTCCCTGATGGGTCACAATGCGCCACAATTGTTGAAATAATAAGCAAATTTTATAAAATATAGAGTGAAAAAAGAAAAAGTTATAGGCGTTTAAACAATTGAAATCTGACATGGCGAAAAGTGAGAAAAGTCTAAACAAACGATGGATAAACGTCAGGCACTTATTCGTAGGAGAATTTTCAAACGCATCTAATACGATATTTTTTCACCATCGTAATGCCGGAGGATACATTTACTTATATCATTATTACCAAAATGAGCAATATGGCAAAGTATGAAAACGATCGGATAAGAGGCAAATTTTTTTCAGAATTGTAATCGTAAGTGAAACGTATAAGAGGTATATAAAAATACAGAGAAATGAGAAAAATAAAAATACACACATATTTTATTAAATTTTATTTTACATACGCTTTATTTTAATTTTTTACATAGATATATAACAGAAAGACCCCAATGCGCCTTCCTGGACAATTAACTACAAACAATGCAGCATTTTTATTACATAAACCACTGTATTTCGAGAAGCTGAAGAACACTAAATTAACAATTAATTAATTAATCAATTGAGACATCTATGGATTTTTAGACTTGTACATATTTTTTTTATAAATTGTACATACATTGATACAGAAGATTTGTGACAACAGGTAGGATGATTTTTTGCCAATTTTAAGGAACCGTTTCAACAATGATCAGATAAAATTGGTAAAATCTGATAAGAAACGATCGACTTGGACTCACAAACATCCAAGTCTAACCAGCAGTATATTAAAGATTAGCCGAGATCGAACCCAATAATTTCTTGGTGTTAAACAATAAACGCATTTAGTGGTTACGGGCTCAAATCGCAATGGTTTCTGCTTGTCAATTTATTGGAACCGTTTCAATGAAAATCAGAATTTTCATTGAAACGGTTCCAAAAAATTGACAACCTTACCCATTTTCTTGGAAATCTCAAGTTTTCAGCAATCTAGAATTTCGCTGAATTGTTTCAAAATGCTGCAAATTTACAAATTAAACCATAGATGTCTCTATGGGTATTAATTGATATGTATTTACTTTGTATATGTCTAATACTTGTATCAAATGTACAATGTTTCTGGCCAGAAAGGCGCACTAGGGTTACCTGTTGGGTTAAAAAATAAAAATAAAATAAAAATACCAGAAAGGCCTTAACAACTAGATCTCAATGCGTCTTCTAGACAATTAATTACAAACATTGCATCATTTTTATTACATACATCACTGTATTTCGAGAGTCTGAAAAAACAAAGTTAAAAATTAATTAATTAATTAATTAATCCACATCTATGGACTTAGACTTGTTCTTAATTTTTTACATACCTCCTTTACGTTTCTTACATATTGTACATAAATCAAATTCAGATATTTGTGACAGCGGTAGGATGATTTTTGCCAATTTTATGGAGGAACCGTTTCAATAATGAAATCAGATATTGGCATAGAAAAAGCTGTGATAGAAAACGATCGACTTGGAGTCACAAATATATATCCAATTCACAAATGACCATTAGTGCTACACCAATAACCAGGTTTGACCAGCAGCACTACATACTATACTCGCATAAGTACAGATGAAATAAAACTTTTGCAACGTTAGCGAGCCTTTTATATACAAATTGATATAATTGCTATTAATAAAAACAAACTTTTGATAATTTTATTATCTTTTGAGCGTTACCTAGCACGCCCGCCCTCACACGACGTCACTGCCCGAAACCCTATATTCCGCAAGACGTGTCGTTTATTGCAGCGGTTGGTTCTCCCCGGGGCGGCCGTATTAATTGGAGATGACACTTTCTAACAAGGATCACAATTAATATTGCTTTACGCGAGACAATTAATGTACGGCGAGAACGCGTGAAGTTCGCAGATAGTGAGACTCTTCGCAAGTTGCTCTACGACGCCTAGTGTCTCAGCGGGACGTACAAATACATATTATTGTCGCTGAGCTTCTCAAAGTGTCGATTTAACCAATTTAAACGATAATCTAAACCCGAGATACTACTGTTTTGTATGTGTTACAAGTGCTAGAATTATTTAGAATTGCAGTTGGACATAATTCGAGATTCAGTAGCGTATAAATTTAAATGCAAATTAAACTTTTAAATATATCTTCATCTACATATGTAAGCTATTCACCATCCACTACTGGATAAAGGCCTCTCCAACATGCTTTCACTCGTCTCTGTTTTGCGCAGCTCACACATTTTCCTAATTTCGTCCACCCATCTTCTCTACGGTCTTCTCTTTACCCTATTGCATTCTCTCGGGTACCATTCTAGCACTTATTTTGTCCACCTTTCGTCCATTCTTCTTGCCACGCCCATTGCGATTTCAATCTCTTCACTCTATCCACTATATTCACTACCCTTGCTTATATATACTTCTCACCCACGTATTCTGCTTCTTCTCTTTCCTCGTTATACCAAGCATACAGCGTTCCACACTTCTTTGGGTACATTGGACTTTGTGTAGTATATATAATATAATATTTATTGGAAAATTCTAGAATCTAGTAGGAAAAGTTTTTTGTTTTTTTTTTTAGAATTTTTGACAATATTTCATCTAAGATAAAATTGAAGATATCGTTTATCGTCGGCGTGTCCTCATAGCGGGTAATAACTTAAAGTTTATTCTGAAACTAGTTTTCATTTGAAATTCATAAAGTAGATAAATTTTCATCGGAATTTCCACTTGAATATACAACCAGATGACATTACTTGTAATTGCATTGCGTTTTCAATTCTTTGTCGTCGAATCTAATAGGATAAAAGCACTTACAATGGATTTGTCTGTAAAAGAGATATCGATTCCATTAAAATAAGATTTCTTCAATTACTATTATGCTATTAGAACACCGTGCATAAAATTTTCAAATATTTCCGTTATCTTTATAATAGAGCAAACACGATGGAGTAGAAAGGAAAACATTACATATGTATCTTAGACGGCGTTGGTAAACTTGTATGTGCATAGTAACAGCTAGAAATTTTACAGACATATGTAAAAGTACACAGAATACACATAGGCAGAGTCATCTATGGACAGAGAGATATGTTTTGTAGGTAGCTTTTAAAAGATTCAACAAAATTGAGATGCTAATTACTCGAATTTGCGAGAAACTGAGAGAGAGGGGGGGATACCGATTTATTAGATCCGTCATGACAGTTAAGCTAGAAACAAAAAACGGTCGATCCGTGTTGTTTTTAATAACCAAAAGACTTCGCCGGGAGCGTATTTTTTATTGAATCTTTTAATTTGTGTGTTCTTCACGAGAAATTTCACATATAATCCTTGTATCAATGTGATGAAAATAAAAAAAAATCCTCAAATTTAATTAACTGGAAGTGGGATTTTTTCCTCTTAGAAAAGCCAAAAATTTTGTCACCAAACGATTTTTATTTGTATTCTTTATGGGCCAACTTAGAGTTGATAAGGTTTTGGTTAGAATTCGTAAACCGTAAGTAGTAGTTTTTTTTTTAAACAATATTTCACTATTTTATTTTGACCTTTTAAATTATTTATGTTCCTTGATATTTTATCCTTATAATACTTATAGTGATGTTAAGTAATAAAAAATATTTAAACTAAATCAGATAAACAGAAGTAGAACTTTCATCTTGTGTAATTTTCCCTACATTTGCGCTCAATTTGAAACGAAAATGCTTTCATAGCCGGTATGTGTTTACTATCAAATTTTGTTTTTTATACTTCTTATATTCCTCAAATATATAGATAAAGTAATGGGTTGGTCAGATCCGAATTTTTATGTTTAATTTATACAGATTAAAACCTATTTAGCTCGTCTTTTTTAATAACCACAACACCTCACCAGCAGCGTGTTTGGACGACCTACATACATATGTATGTATCTACTGGTCTGCAATAGCTCTACCAATGTGGCTTATAACTAGTCACCGGACCCACAAGGTGCCGCGTATTGTTCAAAGGTTGTAAATGCATTGTTAAAGGTTTGCTGAACCTTTTTTACAAAGGATTTACAACAATGGAACAATGGATAGCACTGTGACTATCCTACCTCTACTTATAACTAACGTGACCATTTTTTTTCCCTCAAAATAGGACATCAACTAATTTTCAGTTATGTAATTATATCCAAGAAAACGCATAGTTTTTGTTTATTAATGAAAAGAACAGGAATGAACACGTGAAAATAAATAATTTATGTGGTCTTATATTTTTCCGAGGAACAATTAGCTAAAGTATTTTTGGTGTTGATTTAAAATAATAATGAAATTTTTGACAGGATTTCTTAAAATTTATTTTGCTAATTAGCATTGCTTTAAGAACTCCGACTTGCAACTGTGTTTCGCTTTTCCACAACTTATTCATACGATAAAAGACCCTTTCTATGGGCGCATTAGTGCCGGTCAGGCATAAAAATTGTTACCGTGGGTTGCTCTCTTTTTGAAAACGGGACATTTCAACGTCCCGAAGCTGTGCTTGGAGACAGCAGGATAGGCTACCTATAAACGGGACGTATGATCACGTTACTTATAACATAAGATGAAATGCGTTATCCGGACATGTACCCCCTGGACACATATCCCTGGCCAGAAACCCCCTGACATTAACCCCCGTGCAAAAAACCCCCGCCATGGATAAAAATTGTTTAAAAATAGTAATTAATAATTAATAATATAGTAATGAAATAAATCAGAATAAATTGAGTGTTGTACTAGAGCATATTGAATTTCAATTTATATACAATATTTAATTTCAATTTAGTGTAGTAAATAGAATAAATATCAATTTAAAAGACTTTTAGTCACCAGTTAGCGGTTGACTTCTGTGGTATTGACAGCAAATTTTAATAAAATGATATATTATTATTATTATATTTTAAATATTTTTAGACTATCCATGATGGAATTGGTACAATCGAGAAAAGGAAAAGAAAAAGAGATTAATATACAATTAATTTGGAGTTTTGTATATTTTAAATTATTATTAATGATTATTGATTATTTATAAATAATCTGATACATGTATTATTAACATCTGTATTTTTGAACCTGTATCTTTCTGACTCGAATAAATTAGCATTGATACTGTAACGTATAGATTAGGTGGGTGGCGCTCGTGTACCGACGGTTTACGAGCGCTAATCACCTGATCTCTCGTTCGCGCCAAAAAGGGCCTCGACGAACAGATGAGTCGTATATGACGGCCGATAGGATCGCGCGACTCATCGACCAATAGGATCTCGGGAATATATGTATGTGTATTGCGCACAATGAGTATAAATATTGGGCGCTCTAGAACTGGAAAGCATTCCGAGCTGGAGAACCAATGGGTGCAGTCGAATAAACCGCTTACAACACTATTGCGTCTTTCTCTCCGATCCTGGAAACCCCTCTTCACGTCCATGCACCAATACTGACTTTTTATTAAAGATATTGTCAATTTTTTTTTTAAATATTCTCATCCTTGAGGGGTGGGTGGGTTATTTGCAAGGTTGGTTAATTTACAGGGGGTTTTTGACCGGGGGTTTGTGTCCGGGGGTATGTGTCCTAGAATCATGAAATGTGGCCAAAACCGTGAGCTACGTAGATCGATTAGATTAGGGCGCAGAAATCGGTATAAATTAGTGCAGAAATAATAGTCGTTATGCGAATCTGTCGCCGGGCTGGGGTCAATTGATGTGGATGACGTCTTATCTCTACAGAATCTTGCAGAGCGTCGGTTAACGGAGACGACACTCGTCGTAACGGGGGCCTCGTCGTCGACTTGTGGACTTTGAGCAGCAATTATCGCAGAGTGGTGCCGGCGAGAGCGGTGAGGTGGATAACATCACCCTCCGCAAAAGTGGATAACAGTGTATTGCGGGGCCCGGCCTAGAGCTGTGGGTGGGTGGGCGGGTGGGAGGTTTCGTGGGGTGGGCGGGTTGGGGGGCCGCCGCCGCGGCGTCTACCCCACCACCGCTGCCATGCCCGCCCACCCACTAATTCACTCACTATACACATACATAATTACACGAGTACACAAACACAATTAAGGCGCGCCGGATCGCAATTTTATTGTGGCCGTTGTCGCCGAATCCGTCGCAAACACCGTTTGTCGTCCACTGTTTATCCGACGTGACTGACGTGCACGGTTAACTTTTTCCTCCGCGGCCACTAGATGAAGATTGATGAACTTTGTGCAAATTACGTACAAATGTTTCGCTGCACTGAATTTCCTGCTGTCGGCCTTTGTTTTCATTCGAAGAATAAAGCGATTCGTTCATATTTATGTATCTTGAGAATACACGTTAAGCGCTTGTTAAGTTGTACATTCCATATTTAAAAACATGTGCTGCCGGTTGCACGTAATAATATTCCAGATCGTTTTGGCGAAAGGAAAAGCTATCAAAACATTTGCATATTACATAAATAGAGATATATGTATATACATGATTATACAATAAGAAATAGAGATATCCATAGTTATTATACTAGAAATAAGAACAATATAGTTGTAGGTAGAATAAGGAAAAATAAGACAGCTGGTGGTGTTTTTCACAGGGGTGTGCTCATGTATGTACATACAATGCCCTCCATGAGTGCGTCAGGTCTTCGAAGACAGTGGATGCATTCTTGGAAGGTGCAAGTAGACACCTCTGTCAAGTGACAGTGCATATTTTATTTTATTTTATTTTATTTTAAAAAATCAATACCACAGAGACTTGACAGGTTGCCCCAAAGCGTCAATGTGATTTTAATACAAATAATAAAAATCATAAAAATTACAAAAAAAACATCATAAAAAAAATAATAAAAATCATAAATAAAAAAAAACATAAGAAAATAATAAAAATCATAAATAAAAAAAAAACATCATAAAAAAATAATAAAAACCAAGTAAAAAATATGTACACAAAATAAAAACAAAGAAATAAGATTGAAAAATTTATATCGTGCTATTTAGGATGTGTTCCACCAACTCAACATAACTGGCATCGAATAGGTCCAAGTAATGTGCCAGTAAGTTAAGGAGTCGAACAGCTCTCGAGAGGGGGGAGTTCATGAGCACGTTTGATTTAGCCCTAATTGGTAAAAATATATCATGTTTTCTTAAAACTCTACGATTTTCCGGGGCCCAGAATTTTAGTTTCTCCAGGATAGTGGGATTGTGAATCTCTCCTCTAAGTAATTTTACGAAATGTTTCCCAAGAAATAAATCTCTTCTCTTTGCCAGGGAGTTGAAACCCAAAGATCCCAAGACAAAGGCACTAGGGAACAGATATGGATAAAATCCAAATGTCTTCAGATATAAAAATCTAAGGAATTTCCTTTGGACTCGTTCCAACATTAGAGAGTAACGAAGTTGATAGGGAGACCATATAATGGAGCCAAACTCGAGCACACTGCGAACTAATGTACAATATAAGAGACGAATGGCAGTGAGCCCTAGTTCGGACGAATTACGGATTACGAATCCAAGGATTTTTGTTGCCCTATCACAGATATTCTCAATGTGAATGTTGAAACTCCAACTATTTTCGAAGACTATTCCCAGATCAGATATAAATAATTCTCTCTGAAGAAGAGAATCATGAAATTTATACGGATATTTAATAGGAGAACGAGAACGAGAGTAAGAAATGACCCGACACTTTAGGATATTGAAGGGAAGTTTATTAACATTAGCCCATTCATAAATAGAATTCAAATCCTCTTGCAAATAAAGAGCGTCAGGTAAATCAATTATTCTCTTATAGATTTTTAAGTCATCCGCATATAATAAAAATTTAGAATGGTGAATAGAAGATTGAATATCGTTGATAAATATTAGGAATAATAAAGGGCCAAGATTTGATCCTTGGGGAATCCCAGAAGTGGCAACATACTCATAAGAAAAGCAACTCCCAAACTTAATGAATTGACGTCGATCCTGTAAATAAGAAATAAAAAGACCAACAAGATTATAAGTAAATCCAATAAAACTTAATTTACTAACCAAAATTTTATGATCAACTTTATCAAACGCCTTCTCAAAATCAGTATATATTACATCCATTTGATTATTACAATCCAAAGTGCTGGTTATGTCATTAGAGAAACATAACAAGTTGGTAATGGCTGATCTGGCCGGACGAAAGCCATGCTGCTGATCAATGAGCATACTTTGAAAGTGATTAAAAATGTATCTGTGTAATATTACCTCAAACATTTTGGCTGGCGCTGACAAGATAGTTATTGGTCTGTAGTTCCTTACACAAGATTTATCGTCCTTCTTATGAATAGGAGTTACTTTAGAGCATTTCCATAAATTGGGGAATGAAGAGTTCCTTAGAATTAAATTAAAAATGAATTTTAAAGGTTCTAAGAGACTAACCTCACATCCTTTTAGGATGTAATTAGGGATGGAGTCAGGACCGGAAGAATAAATATTTTTTAACTTTAGAAAGCCATATTTCAGATCGGAAGAGTCAAGATGATTAATCGCTAAAGTGGGGAAAGTAAATTCCGAGTCATTGGTAGGTTCCATGGAATCAGTAGGATTATTGAAAACTGATTTAAAAAAGTCGGCAAATCCATTAGCAATGTTTTGATCACCCTCTAACAATCCAGAATCATTGTACATAATGGTCGACTTTACACGATTTACACGTTTAGAATTGATGAAGTTCCAGAATTTCTTAGGGTTTTTAACTATGGAACTTTCACAATCAGCTACATAAACATTATATGCATTATTAATTAATTTCTTAATTTCCGTACGTAAAATACGGAAATTATTTAAGATAAGAGGATTGCTCGATTTCTTCCAGAGTTTATGTGTTTGATATTTACTTTTTAAGAGATTAATAATTTCTTTAGTAAACCAAGGCGGATAAATCCTTTTACTCGTCACTAATCCTTTCAACCGAAAACAATCATTAAAAATAGAATATATAATGTCATAGAAATTAGAGAGGGCCAAATTAACATCTTTGCACTCATAAACTCGCTCCCATTGACAATTACAAAGAATATCATTTAAATATTTGAAATCAACATTTGTAAATAACCATCCATTTAGGACAGAGGTATTAAGACAGTTATTTATTAAACGAAGTGAGGAATAAGTTATAGTTAATTTTAAATGAATATCAAGAGCAGGATGATAGCTGTCTTCAGGAACCAAGGAATCAACTGAATTTGAAATAATAATATTCTGACAATCTAAATTTGTTAATAGAAAATCCAACATGTAATTATTAAAATAGTTTCGAATAGTATTAATTTGTTTTAAGTTGAATAAAGATATAAAAAAATTAAGGTCATCAGGAAAACAGTTAGAAGAATTCAGATTAAAATCTCCAGATATAAAAATGCGACCATTACTTAAATGTGAATAATTAGATATAATTAAATCAAAAAAAAATATAAATTTATATATAAAATATTAGAGTTAAGTAATTAAGAATGTATTTTTAAATTAGCTAGATAGCTAAAATTATATAAGTAAATACATATAAACATGTATACGTAGATATCTATACAGAAAAGGCGGCATGGCCTAGTCGATGATTCCGATTTTATATTTTACCATGATGCCGTTATCGGGTTGTCCCTGAGCGACTCTGTATTAAACTTGTCCAACCACCAGTATGGCTCGGTGGTTGCGTTTATGTTTAGCACCGAGATGTTACCGGGTTCGATCCCGTGCTAATCTTTAACGCTGCTGAATATTTGTGACTCTAAGTTGATCGTTTCCTATCAGAGTTTGCCAATTTATCTGATTTCATTGTTAAAACGGTTCCTCCATCAAATTGGCAAAAACCATCCTACCCGGTATGTCACAAATATCTGAATTTGATTTATGTACAAGTCTAAATCCATATATGTATGGATTCATTTATGAATTAATTATTTGTTAATTTCGTGTTCTTCAGCTTCTCGAAATACAGCGATTTATGTAATAAAAAATGCTGCAATGTTTGTAATTAATTGTCTAGGAAGGCGCATTGGGGTTTACCTGCTAGGCCTTCCTGGTATATACATATATGTATGTATATGTAAAAATAAAATAAAATATGTACATAAAGTGAGCGTGGGTTATCGAAGACTATTTTATTTTATTTATTTATTCTATTTAACCTATCTGTCTAGTAGCCTGCGCTCACCATAATTTTTATAATAGTATGTATTGTATGAGTGGATCTCTTTCATTTGGGCCTCGCAGGGATACTTTGACTTTATGTCCCTAATATTTATGTGCGTGGTAGACATCATCATTTAATGCCCGCACAGTCCTTTATCGGATGGCTCCGATTCCAAGAGCTATCTGACATCTCAATGAAATCGTTGCTGCTGTGCCTGAATGTTATTTTTTCCACCTCAGTGAGCGTAGGTTATTGGAGATTATTTTAACCTATCTGTCAGGTAGCCTGCACTCATAATTATTTTTATAATTACATGTGATGTATGAGTGGAATATTGATCTTCTATCTTCCATTTGGGCGAAATAAATTTGCAATTTTATTCAAAGAATGGTGACATATAAGGATATGTTGTCAATTTGTAATGGAACCATTTCAACAACAAATCAGAATAATTTGGCAAACTTTCAAAGGTAGCGATCAACCTGGAATCGCATATATCCAAGGTTTGGCCAGCAATACTGGGCCAAGGATTGAACCCATGACTCAGCAATTGAAAGCATTATACACTAACCACTAAGCTATGTTGCTGGGTGGTTAGCTACAAGTTTGTCCATAAATTTCGCTTTGGGGCAACCTATCATGGTACCGACGATAAAAATTTAATATGTAGATTTCAAGCGATAACATTTTAAAAATTGTTGTGAACTTCCCTTAAATTCGTAGATTTATGAAAGTAAATCAATAATATTAGCACCTAATCAATTATTTAAAAGTAACCTATAAACAAAAAAAAATAGTGAAAGGTAATTTTAGCTAAAGTCAAAGCAATGCTATTCACAAGTCTAGAGCGGTTGTGAATATTAATGCTATTTTACCTATCTAGCGAAAGAAAGGTTTCTTCAGTCATAATACATATACATAAGTATATATGTATGTACAATATAACTTGAGAACCACAAAATGTCGTATTAATGCTCATCGTATGACACGGCATACGATTTGAAACTATTCCTAGCTCAATCAGTTCAACAAATTTGACCACATTGGCGATAGATTTCAATTCTGTGCAATCACCGAACATTATTAAGTTTAATATTGACAGTGCATATTACGTGCACATTGTCGGTGCATCTACCTCCTCTGTGGCGTGCAATTTACCCCATTGCAAAGCGACAGTCATGCAATTTAATATGCTATTATAATTTTCCAAACAAGTTATTTCGCATTATCTGATCTAGATAATCACCCGTTGACAGATATTGTATTTATAACAGGACTTGACGCGTGTCGATATTGTAACCCTGACAGATGCACATTCATATTTTTTTCTCCATAAAACGCTGGCACAATTTTTCACATGGTATTCATTATGCATATGCAATAATGTGTGAAAATTTATATTGTACGAGCAAAAATATAAATACATCCCTTACGTAATTTTATTTAATATATGAACATAATGCCGTATCCCATAGGAAATCATCCGAAGTATAATAAAACGATTGCGTGTTGAGGGAACTCGTATGATGATGTAGAATATCACGAAAAAGATAATCAAGTTCAAAGTTTTAAAATGACTGTATTCAAATAACATGTGGATTAAAATTATACTTCTCAATTTTCATATATATAAATATTATATTTTGAATTCAGAACCCACATATCAAATTCAGCCAGTAGCATGGCTCGTTGGTTGCATTGATTTTAAGCACCGAGAGGTTGCCGGGTTCGATTCCATGCTAATCTTTAATGCTGCTGGTTAGATTTGGATATTTGTGATTCCAAGTCGATCGTTTCCTACCAGAGTTTGCCAATTTATCTGATTTCATTGTTGAATCGGTTCCTCCATCAAATTGACAAAAACCATCCTAACCACTATTTCGCTACTATCTGAATTTGATATAAATCCATAGATGTCTCTATGGATTAATTATTTAATATATTTAATAAGAGTATTTCAGCATCTCGAAATTCAGCGATTTATGTAATAAAAAATGCTTCAATGTTTGGAATTGGCCAGGAAGGCGCATTGGGGCTAACCTGTTAGGCCTTCCTGGTATATATCTATGTAAACATAAAATAAAATAAATATATACTTATATTCCATGTTTATAATTTCACATTTAATTAAACTATGCGATTAAAAATATAGAAATATAAGTGGACTTTGTTCACTTTTTCATGTCAATAAACATATGTTCATATATGTATGTACATATATGTATGTATATAATAAACGAATTACGTTTATTGTTCGTTTCGTGATATTTAAATTGCCAAATTAAACTATATATATTCTGAATAATTCAACTTTCAATTTCAGCATAATTCTACGAATAAAATTTAATATCGTCGAAACACAAAATATGTATTTTTCTTTTGCTTAATCCAAAAGTGTAACGACAGTTCAAATATAGCATATTGTAGATATAAATTATAACGATTGGTATGTCACAAAAGTGACTTAATTATAGGCAATAGACGACGATTTTACGACCATCGAAAAACTATCAAATTCTACAAGATAACGATGTTACATCGAGCCATAACCATTTGGAGAAAATTAGTGCTTTTGTTACTGATCCTTCATTTAGTAAATATTTTTGGCCGTATTATATCCCCCTTCGTTTTCTTATCACTTTATAGAGGGTGATTCATGACTCGAGAAACATATATGTTATGTATGTAAGTGTAGTTAAAAGGAGAAAGTTTCGATCAATGTGTTTTTCCAGTATCGACGTGCGGATGCGAAATTGGGCACCATATGTACATAAGTGCTTAGTAAGATCATGTTGATATAACACTATATGTACATATTACATACATATGTACATATATATAGCGTTGTACAACAAGTAAAACGAGACATGACAGAAAACGAAACAAATAAATTAGAAATACAGATGTATTACGAAGGCAGTAAACATTATGGAGTGTGTGAAAAAAATTGAAATGGGCAGGATATGTGGCTATAAGATTGGAAATAAGATGGACGATAGACACACTCGAATGTTACCCAAGAGAATGCAGAAGAAAATAAGGTAGGCCATACAAGTAAAATGTGCTAGATTGATGAACGCAGCCCAGAGTACAATAGAATGGAAGCATATTATGTAAATATAAAGAAAGGCCTTCATTCGGAATTTTTTAGTCAGATTTTTAAAAACAAGACTTAAAACATTTTTAATAAAAAAAAACATACTGACACAAAAGTGAATTTGGTAGGTTTCATTCATTGAACTACGCCTTTTTCGTTTATAAAATGTATAATTCCCAACGAATATTATTGCGGGTTTTCCCCTGAGCGACATCTACATACATATGGTATTAAACTTGTAAATATGTACATTTATAGATTATACATTTTTTAAATCATATTCAAATAGTGGTGACATGGTGGTTAGGATGGTTTTTGCCAATTTGATGGAGGGACCGTTTCAACAATGAAATCAGATATTGGCAAACTGTGATAGGAAACTATCAACTTGGAGTCACGATATCCAATTCTGACCAGCAGCACTTACATAATTATTTTTAAAAGAAAGGGCAATAAATAGGCATGTCTTACATCTTAAAGAAAATTGATTTTTTTTAATACAAAAAAAATATCAGACAAGATGGTTGTATTTGTTTTTATTTGTTTGAATAAACATTAGACAAACAAAAAAATAATAACTGACTAATATACTTTTAAATTAGGCAGTATTAGCAATTAACTGTGAGATTTTGGTGTATTTATTTACTAAAAATCCTTAAAAATGAAATTAAGAAAAAACCGTGAGATTCTGGACTGAGGTATGTGTGGCTCAAAATGTTCTAAATGATATGAGTTATCAACCCTTTAAGGCTTTGCACTTAGCTACCAAACACCCTGTATAAAAATCAATGTTTGTATGTTTGTCTGTCTCGTATGCGTTCCTATACCATTCAACCGAATGCGATGAAACTTACTGTGAGTTATTGTTTACTAGCTGTATTACCCGGCTTCGCTCGGTATTTTTAATATAAACCGCTTAAACGTGACTAATCTAATAGTAAACATTTTATAACATTTATTTGAATAGTTTTATTTTATATAAATTTATTTGAATACTCATTTGTTTTTTTATTAAATTGACTGTCACGAACAAACATATATAGTAAGGCTCTTTCAAAATTATGTGTATACCAGAATCCACTACCTGTGGCCCCACGGCTGCGCCCCCTAGGGCTTCGCCCCCCGGTGCAAAGGCGGCTTCGTCTCCCTTTGAATCGAAAAAAATCAAATTATTTGTTCGATGACGTCACGGATTTACGACCCAACAAACGAAGGTTACATACATACATACAAAGTCTCTTTCCAAATTATATATTAGATATGCCCGCGATGGTTTCTGTAAAACAAATCGCCCAAAAACGGGAACGGAAACGGGAAAAACAGGAATGGGTGGCGTTGCCACGCAATAATTTCAAACGTGTTCACTGCCTTTGTTTTTCCGACAAATTATCATAAGTGTCATTTAATTTTATAATTAAGTATTAATTTGAAACTGAATCATTCACTTATCGAAACGCATCGAAAAACGGGAACGGAAATTGCTTGCGTTATTGAGGCATTGCAAAGCATGCCGGGTTCAACAATAAAAAATAAAAATACAATAGAAAATATCATAATTTTTCTCATAACTTCAACACAATACTGATTAATTGAGTCACAAGGCCAAGCAATTACCATCCTTGCTATAAGTACATATGTACATACATAATGTCTTGAATCATTAGCGCAACTATTAACATTGACTATTTTAGTAATGAGAGGCATATATATGTGCATACATATGTATGTAGTTTGTGCAAAAGAAACCTGTCGGCGGGGGTTGAATTGAAAAATATGTATACGACGTGTACACGTGTGTCGTAATCATTCTCCAGGGCGGGCGAACGAGCAAGCAACGGGACGAGAGCGCACAGCGGCGTGCCGCGTCTTTATTATTAAAGGCGCGAGCCGTGGGCGGCGATTTGCCTAATTTGTCACTAGGCCGCGCCTTATTAGTCGGTTAATCTGCCCCGCTGGCTGGCCGGAGATAAACGCCCCGCGGAGCGCGCCCCCCATAAATAACGCTAACGGTGTGTATGGGGAGGGATTGCGAGGGTGGGTGGGGTGGTGGGAGGTAGGTGGGTGGGTGGGTGGGTGGTGAGGCGGCTGGGTGTGTATAACGTTATGGCGGGGCATTAGGGTAGCGGAGCGTACCTGGAGTTAGTGAGCTGCCCTTGTACATTGACATTTAGTGCCGGCAGAGGTATGGTTTACGACCACCGTGGGCCCACGATCTTCCCTGGCCCCGTACGGCCTACCCCATCTCCTGGCATTTTCTACCGAGATATGTGTCTTCAGGTGTCTTCAACCGGGTCGAATTATTTTAAAACAATGTCATTTATTCTTATATATGGGGCGGAAACTCCGAAAATCCCACGGAAACCCTAGAACTGTGAATCTACCAGTATGAGAGTATTTTAAACAATTCGTACATATCGAATGTACATATGGACATAAGGCTAAGATGTTAAATAAAATCAAAGAAACATTTCGATCAATCAAGGGATTGAGAAACTAATTGTCTAGTTAGATGAATGGTACATCAAAACGGTTTCCATTCAAACTATTCCAAGACATGAAAAACGATATTTTCGGAACATCGGCAATGGACTGGATAGTAGAGACGCTCCAATACTGGCGTTTAAGGTACACGCGATAAAGTTCGTACTTTAGAAAGGCGAAGAGACATCCCATATTAAGTTTATTTAATGCGAAATTCTTAAATTTATATAATGCTGTCAATTGAAAAACATAAACTTCTAAAACTGAACTTAAATTAAAAAAAACCTTCAAAAGTAAGAAAAAATTACAATCTTCACAAACTGCTATGGCTGGTGGCAGTGCAAATATATATTTTATTTTATCATTTATGTATTTTCCATTATACAGAACATTTTTTCCAATTAGGGGTATTTCCAAATTTTAAAATTTGCCCTTTTCGATGTACCCTATTGTATGTACATACATATATAAATGTATGGATTAAAAGTGTGAAATCATATTCAAATAGCGATGAAAAATAGTAGTTAGGCTGGTTTTTCTAATTTGAAAAGCAACCGTTTCAACAATGAAATCAAATAAATGGGCAAACTTGTAGGAAACAATCTACTTGGAACCGCAAATATCCAAGTCTGACCAACAGCACTGAATATACACTCCAAATAAATTCTCTTCAATCGAGGTCAAATCAGGGCTTGAACCCAGAAGCTCTCGGTAGATAGTATTAATACAACCACCAACCTATACTGCTGGCTTAAAAGGATAAGACTTTTTTGTTTATGTATAATTACTTTTGAGATAAACATTATTTCATTTGTGATACTGATTTCGTGTGTTATTCCATTTTGAATGCTACATATATACATACATACATAATATGTATGTAGTTATATCCCTGAAGAATATCTTAGTTTTGAATATTAAATTGAAATAATCGAGCTTTATAAGTTTAATTCACAATATTTCTATTTTATCGTTGCAAAAAAATAGTCTACGAGTTGAAAGATAACAATAAACTATCTCATATAAATGAATAAACTTTCTAAACAGTCACTCTCCTATATATAAAAACTAAATAAAATATTTATCGTTCATAAAGATTAGATATTTACGATTGCAAAACGGATACAAATACAGGAAGCGAAAATGTTTCGCTTCGTTGAGTAAAAACAAATATAATAAAAATAAACATTCAAGATTCATCCAACAGGATAAATATGTATGAATGTACATACATATATGTCTGTATGTATGTACATATAATATTATAATACTTCACGTTCGCATCAACGCAAGTTTTCGCCGAATCATCGCTATGAAAGAAGCCAATTGCTTCAAATGTGCTCATTTATTTATAAGGGTCACGTGTGCGTCAAAATCAAAAACAATTTTCTAGAAAATCGTTTTTCGAACAAGACTTCATACAAATATACGCGCATAATCGAGTTTGGAGAGGGTTCGCGACCCCTGTCGGGCTCGCAGGTTTTCGGGCCGGTCCGCGGAGTTATTGCCATCGCGCGTCTTTTGCCAAGAAAATAAGGTGGATTTATATATTTTCTTGTTTCAAAAATAACCACTTTCCGCCGGCTCGCATCCCCCATACGGCCGGTAATATTTTTTCACGGCCGGCACCGGGTTTCCCGACGAGTAATTTAATTTCGCTCTCCGGCCACTTTTCGCTCAAAATAATCCGACGCCGGTTGTTGTGCGCGCGAGTTTTCCTCCACTTTTCCTGGGGGTTGTTCGCGAACAATGACAAAAAAAGCGACGTAATTTTCGCAATTGTACGTGGCGTCGCTGGGCGTGTATTGAACGAAAGGATTTGCCCCGGTTTCGGCGAAATCGTATACGACTTTCCGGAAAATTCCAAGGAAAACAAGTGAAATCCCGCCGACGCGGTCAACACACAACTTTGGCAGTATTTTCCACATGTCGTCTGGTTTTTTCGGGCTGGAAAATATTCTATGGAGTAACTTCGAAGTCTAAATTTCGATATTAATGGTTATTAATCAAATAGACTATAGAGTGAGCAGAAAAATATCTGAAAAAATACATTTTTATGTACGTTGACTTTCGTTTACATGAAAATTGAAATGAATAATTACAAATTTACTACTGCAATAGTATACATACATACATATGTAGATAATTAAGAATATTTAAATATACACATGTACATTAAATACGCACGCGTACATACAATGCATGTACATACATATAATGCGCGCATATTTAAACATACGTTATAGTCGAAGATTTTTTTAGTTATAATATATTTTATATAATTCATATTCGAATACAATTCTATTAGTAAATTATATTTCTTGCAAGCGCAAATACACTTTCAACAATGTGCGGCAGTTGTAATAGAAAAGTTGAGTTTTGTCAGCTCTAATATTTTAACGAATCCTTTATATAGAATTCAATAATGCGTTAATATTTACTAGGTTTTACGAATAAAGGTAATGAGTATCGAATTACGACAACCCTAATAATGTGTTCAAAAAAAAATGTGACTTTCCAACTTAATTTACTGTTGAGTGACGTTTTCACCAAAACCTAACCTCTCCATATAACCTGATAACGTCTTATAGTTGAACTGTATTTTCAGTCGTTACATATTTTAACCAGTTAAAATTATTTGCCATATGAATCAAATAATTTATTCTAACTAGTCAAAATATCTAAATATAACTAGAAGATGCACTTCAACTGTAACATACACAAAAATTTAGTACGAGAAGCCTCGCCAACAACAATAAAACAAGCTTTTACTTTTATATAAGTACATAAGAAAGCTCGTACACGTATGTACATACATACATACGTATATACCTACATACATACATTGTTAAAGTTCTTAACATAAAATACGATGCATTTGCAAACGCCATATCTACGCGATGTCACGACAACTGGCTCACGAACCTTTCACTCAACGGCATTACGCACACGAAATTTCACTCACGCGACAACTGGCTCACGGGCATTACCAAAGGTACCGATACTGGTGGTATCAGTATTTAACCGAAAACAAGCTTTTGGAACTACCGGTACTACAAACTAAATAAATGCTTTTGAAAATCCGCTGACTTGTCAAAATAACTTTTGTAAGCCAGTTGTCGCGTGAGTGAAATTTTGTGTAACGTAGCGTAACGCCGTTGAGTGAAAGGTCCGTGAGCCAGTTGTGGCGAAACCGATCTACGCACATCAAGTTACAATGTAATATTATACATACTAAACACTCGAGATATTACATAATAGTAGGTAACGTACGATTTATTGTAATTTTAAGTAAGCGGGCAAGTTTACGATTCGGTCTCGCGCGCAAGCAATTCCAGAATTGATGAGATTGTTTTGGCGAGCATTGTTTGCGATGAGTTAGTTCCCCAGAACACAATGGCCAATAAAAAGTGTCATTACTCAATTTTATCTCGTCTCTCGGTTGTTGCGTCCCGTTCCTCCGCTGCCCCGAAAACAATTTACTTTTCGTCTCGATTCAATGTAGCGCGAGTTCGCGAACAAGGTCGCCGAGAAAGCGACAATCTGTGAAATATTCGACCGTTTGTACGGCGGGCAAACAATTGAATTGATATCGACCCAATATCATTATGCAAATAAAAAAGAATTTCCCTATTCCATACAACGCACGCATACGCCAAAAGGGAACTTCTTTCCTTATATTATATTATGGAAAACATAATTTTCTTTTCCGGGTCCCGTCCGCATTCGGTCGCGCAAACTAATGAAGTCGGCATACACGTCAGAGGAAATCGATTTAGCGTACGCGAATTTGCATACCAAAGGCGAAAGGGAAATTATTCAATATCAGATTGCATCAAACGTCTTCAATGTCAAGCGATCGCACAGCATACATACTTACGAACTCTCGCATATATGTATGTATGTATGTATGTATGCATGTACGACTACCAGAAGACATAAAATAGGGTAAAAAGATAATATATCATACGAGAAGGCTCTATCAAAACATCCGATAGGGCAGGCAAAAGGTCAAACTCCGATGGAAACGTCCACATATAAGTGAACCTCTCGAAAATGATATCGCACTTCAAAAGCAAATACGCCCAGGAAAATGAATGATCTGGAACTCATACATATTTCCACCCAATAAACAAATTATATGAAGCCTTCCGTGAGCGAGTGAATCAAACCAATTGTATTTATTTCAACCTCGATTATTTATATTTGTTATTCCGGGTACAAATACATATGTACTTTTATATGAAAGTTCACGTTCGTTTCAGTGTTCCATTATGTACATATGTGCATAAGTATTTGCATCATTTATTGTTGTAAAGGAGATATCACCGAGTCCAATGTATGTAATCTCTAATGTAACAATGCATTGGTCACTAAACTAGAATGCCAGAATACGAATTTCTGTTCTGAAATAATTGTCAGCCCTCGCTTTGTAGGATAATTTTGATTTAAATTCTCAGAGTGTACGTATGTGGTACAAAGAGAGGACTTGCTGCACATGCAGATATTCATAAATGTAATAATTATGTGTCCAAAGCTAATCGAAAGGGTATTTTCAATTAATTGAAGTATACATATATACATATGATGTAGTATGTACATTTAACTGGGTAGATTGAACAGGCTTATATCTATGTGTATGTAAATATGTAGGCCGAAGTAAAAAGCGTGAATTTTGGATTTTTATCGATGAACCTAATGAAAAAATTTGGTTATATCAAGGAAACGTTAAATAAAAAAAAATCATCGATTTTAAACAGTGTCCTATGCCTCCAACAAATTTATAGTTTCGATATTTTCATTATTTCAGAAAAATACACCTACATTCACCTATCGAAGTTTATTTGGGTCGATTATGATAAGTTTTGACTGAGAATTCCAAGTCGCCGTTTCACTCAAAAGTCCCCATATAAAGCACACTGCGCTCGCAATGGGGGGAAGCGTTATTTTCAAAAAATCGTCATCTTTTTTTTGTTCCCGTAATTATTTTGAAAATAATAGTCATTGAGAGCTTTTTTGAGTAAATTCCTTGAAAATATGTATTATGATCACTATCGTTTTATCGTAAAATTTAAAATAACACGTATACGAGAGTTCATGCGGGTGTCTGTGGGAGCAGAAAGTTAGTCCAAAGACTGAAGGAAGAGGTTCCACCACCGAATCCCTCTCTACTCCCCCTCCTAGACGATATTCCTCCTTCGCTCAGGTGATAAGACTTTGGGAAACTTTGGTTCTTCGTGCAACCGGTACCCGTCTGTTTTAATTAAAGCCTCTTCCGCGGCGCTGATTAAAACTCGCCTTTTTAACCACCAGCCTTCAACGGATTTCTGCAGCTCTACAACCAGATATTAAAATTCCTTGAATCCAACTTCCGGTGTTTATATACTATCGGACGTAATGTCGATTCAATACGACTCGCCGGAAACTTCGTTAGGAGATATTTTTAAACTTAAACGTACACTGCAATAGCAATATATCCGCGCCGTTCGAATATCTCCTATTACAAACTTTATTACTGTCATCTTAATGAAAAGTTATTTACTTCGCAGTTATTTCTGTTATTTGAAACTAATAAAATATGTATTACAGTATCATATGAACATTCAGAATATGGGTTATTCAATTTCCCAAAAAAATTATGTGACCGACCCATGACTTTTATGAATTTGGGGAAACCCAGAATTATCAAAAAGAAAAAGTCGATAATGTCGCACATAAAACGGCTCTGAGAATGTTCTAGTTTGGGTTTAAAAATCGTGTAGTCACAACATTTTTGACTGTTCTAACAGGAAAAATCCCATTTTTGTTTGATTAAATTTATTGATTTTTTTTGTGGTTTTGGAGACAATTGATTAAAAAAAGGACACCTTTTCAATTTAAAATTTCGAAAAAAAATTACGACGTATCGTAATTTAAAGTACCTACATACAAACAAATTTTCAGTATGATAGAATTAACAATTTCAATGTGATCAAAACGTGATCAGTTGATTCTGATTGATTCTGAGTTAAAATCAGTCAAAATCTTGAGTTCGAATTATTGTATAATCCCAAAACTTCATCTGTGTAATTGTTATTACGTACCTACCTACATACATATCTAGATAAAGAAAAAAGTTCAATTTCTAGTTAGAATAAAGAATATTTAGACTGGTGGAGGATAATAACGTTCTAATTTTTTAAAATTTCTTTTCGATATGGAATCCATAACATTCCTCACCGAGGTTCGAACAAAAAATTGATGCACTTTGCAGTCGTGAATACATTTCGACGACACATAAAGCAACGGCGAACAAATAAGAGTTCAAAAGTAATCCAAACGGTTCTGTTTCAATTTATCCATACATATTACTCGGTAACTTTTAATTAGAAGTGCTGCACCAGCTCTAGTCCAGAACATTCAACACCCTTTCCATTTACGTACGTATAATTAACTAACCGGGTGAGTATTTGCGTTGTTAACAACGAAACGACTACTCGCATCAGCACATGATGGATATTATTCTCCTTTCTCAGATTGAGGGTTTGTCGCTGCTGTTACTCTACCGGTGCTACAACACAAACAAGATAGCGCTTCAAATCTTAAATGGATGGATAGTACCTACATAATGGACTAAACTTGCTCTATAAATAATAATCTTGAGTTCATTTGATTTGCGCAACTGTCTTCGAATGACGAACTGATGGTAAAATGGTATAATAATACCTACATACCTCCATGAAAAAAAATTGAAACCGAAAAATTATTAAATTGAATTAATTATATTTTTTATATCTATAGAATGTTAATTCGAGATGTCAATATCGTAAAGACCGAAGTCCGAGATATTGATGAAAATTTGACTTGTTTGATATGTTGGTTTTAAGAAAAAACTACGAATTTTTTATATTAAGTCAAATTTGAAATGAAGTAACAGTTTCATGGGAAGTTTTTTTTTGTTTAGATTCTTAACATCGTGATATATGTATAACAGTTTCATATATCACGGATACAAAATTGAGCCGATTTATTTAAAAGTGGCGGAAGTCCAATTTTCAGTTCTAAAAACACTATTTCTGTTATCTGTTATCAAAAATTTTAATTCAACATTTCCAAAATCTTGGAAAAGCAGAATAAACGCATTACAGGCCACCAGTATTTTTAAATATTGTTTTAAACATTATATTTAATGCTATTCAAAATGAATAAAAGTGAACTAATGCCACTTTCAAATATAACGGCTCAATTCATGATACAAAATTCTATATATGTACATATTTTTCGAATAACTTTGACGTAACGCAACGGGCTGTCTGGCAGTTATTAGTCAGTACAAGTCGCAAAGCCAACTAAACTAACTATTAATATCACAAAACGTCATTTTTGATACAATAATAAATACAAATTTATATAATGTTATGCATAAATGTTATTACTATGCGAGAGATAATATCAGATTTATATTGATTTTAAAGTCAGATTATCAGTAATATGTACATATGTATAAACATAAACATAGTAGTACGTCAAAATTGACATCAATGAATATTTATCTATTCGTTATTTTGCAGCTTCCGGTAGGTCGCGAGACAGCCACCATTCAAGAGACTTCACATGCTTCTCATGACGAAGAAGCGAAGATTTTAATTTCCTGCATTTTAACGGCGAACCTCGGCAGAAAAATGAACAACTGAACCGTAGTAAAAGGGGGTTAGTTTGCTGCTGTGACTGGTACACGTGTCTGCGACAAGAAAACGAGCGACAATATAATGGAGTGTGGGATGGGGTGCAGCGGAGGGGTGGTGGCCGTGTAGTTGACACGTAATGGATTTGTTTGTGCATATCTTGATTACATCCAATCTCGGAGACGTCTCCAGTCGTCGTCACGGTGGCGTCTCTCAACTCCAGATTGATTTCGTCTCTCCTGCCCCGGGAAATCAATAAGCGACTTTTCATTTATCTTCATGAACGATTGAATCTGCATTAACTCCGCATCGGCGACGACACTGAAGACGGAATCCGAGCGGGGGAAAAGCGGGGACAAAGTTCTTGTCTACACAGTATTTATCCGAGCTTTCGACCCGATAAGTGAAAACTTCAAGTCGCCTTTTAAAATTTTCATACACTCGCTTTTTATATGAATTGTATGTAAACGAGCTCAATATCTCGGAAAAATATTCAGATCGACTTCAGAAATTTTATACCAATGTAAATTCATTTATTTTATCGTGCACTATATTTTGAATTATTCAATGGAACTTTTCTAGTGGAGCCAATTCTTCTCGTTATTATTCTACTAAAAGAACATTAATAATTTGAAATCTGATTTTGTAATAACACTAAAAAATAACGACACTTTCGCATTAAATTTGTGATCATAAATGTAATACACACATATTTACATTTTATTTTATTTTATTTTTACATAGATACCAGGAAGGCCTAACATGTAAACCCCAATGCGCCTTCCTAGACAATTAATTACAAACATTGCAGCATTTTTTATTACACACAT
This sequence comes from Arctopsyche grandis, assembly GCF_051622035.1. NCBI lineage: Eukaryota > Metazoa > Arthropoda > Insecta > Trichoptera > Hydropsychidae > Arctopsyche > Arctopsyche grandis. The sequence continues at coordinate 21,839,856 of NC_135362.1, forward strand.
CACTGTATTTCGAGAGGCTGAAGAACACGAAATTAACAATCAATTAATTAATTAATTAATCCATCGAGACATCTATGGATTTAGACTTGTACATTAATTTTTACACATTGTACAAAAGTCAAATTCAGATATTTGGTAGGATGGTTGTAGCCAATTTGATGGAGGAACCGTTTCAACAATGAAATCAGATATGTATATTGGCAAACTCTGATAGGAAACGATTGACTTGAAGTCACAAATATGACCAGTAGGATTAAATATTAGCATGGGATCGAACCCGGTAACCTCTTGGTGTTAAACACAAACGCAACCACCGAGCCATACTGCTGGTTTATATATATATATATATATATATATATATATATATATATATATATATGTAGAATTGATTTTTAAACGAGCCGAGACAGAGTGTGTGTGGTATGCCTGGGAAAGACCGGATGCGTGTTGTTATGGTCACTTGTTGGAGAACGAGCCCGAAGATATGTGTTAATAAATACATAGTTCTGACTTAATCTGCGTTTCACTTGGAATCCTTCACATCCGGATCCTATATTTGGGGGCCCCTCCGGGATGCCTGAAGACATTTCGAGTGACAGCCAGAAGCGGTCAGACGACGACGCGGAGTTTTGACAGTTGAGGTTAGGACGCGCGCGCGATGACGAGAATGCGGAAGCCCGTGACGTCGGTGACGTCACGTCAGCGAACACGCCACACGACGATGATGATATCCAAGACGATAGCGCCAATGTCAGCGTCAGTTTTACGTCGGCTAACTGTCGTGGAGATGCAGAGGTTCGCGGACTTAGACGAAGATGATGACGACGACGATGAAGAGGAAGAAGAAGACGAAGTGCCATATTTTGACAGAGACAAATTCGAGACTTACGCGCCACGGTTTAAGGGGATTGGCGGTGTGCCAATCAGCCGGTGGATTGAGCACATGGAAGAATTTGCGAAGTTCTTCCACTGGACGCCCCTGGAGCAACTGGTCTACGGGAGAATATATTGCGTAGGAACAGCGAGAATGTTCCTGGATTCAGAAGGGATAATTATATCATGGACTATCCTTAAGCAGAAGCTGATAGAAGAGTTCCAGTGGGATGACGAAGAGCTCGTCTTTGAAGAACGAGAAATGCTTGCTCAAGCAGAGCCCATTGACTCCGATTCAAGTGGGGCCGGTGAAACACCAGACGACGAACCCAGGGTGACGGGGCCCGTGAGAAACCGTGAAAACCGAGAAAGACTGAGTTCACGATGCTACAATTGTGGTGGACGTGGTCATTTAGCAGCCGACTGTAGGTTTAAGACGAGAGGAACTCGTTGTTTCAATTGTAACGAGTTTGGGCACATATCAGCTCAATGTAACAGCACCAAAACAAAGACTGTCTTGACAATACAAGAAGAAATAAGAGAACCAGTCAGTATTCCAATACAAGAAGAAATAAGAGAACCAGTCAGTATTCTAACACAAGAGGACGAGGCGAACATGGCTGATGGAGATGTAAACATGGCCGATGTAAGTGTGAACAGTGATGGTTTGCACAGAAAAAGACCTTTGCAGCAACGGGCTTCACGAGAGATGTCTGCTCAAAGAGAACTCATTGTTTCCAATAATGAAGAGGACGATGCGAACATGGCTGATGGAGATGTAAACATGGCTGATGTAAGTGTGAACAGTGATGGTTTGCACAGAAAAAGACCTTTGCAGCAACGGGCTTCACGAGAGATGTCTGCTCAAAGAGAACTCATTGTTTCCAATGATGAAGAGGACGATGCGAACATGGCTGATGGAGGTGTGAACCTGGCTGATGGAAGTATGGACGGTGATGGTTTGCAAAGAGGAAGACTTTGGGACTACGGAGACATACCGTTTTCAAATACAGATGAACCACCCGATGATCAATTTGGAAAAGGATCTAAGGATTATAGTCATTTGAAGAATTCTGAAGATGAGAATAAAGAAAAGGAGAAACATAAAGACAAAGAGAAAGATATGGCTAAATCACAAGAAGGATTAAGGGACCCAGTCAAAATTTCAACACCAAAAGAGACTGTATTCACTTTCAAGCTCGGTCGTAGTCGGATTGATGTTAATTCAATGGAAAAGAAAATAGAACCATGGATTGATAAAAGACTTACTGGATGTATCAGTGAGCTAGAACCAATATGTGTTGACTTCATTTATGGTAAATTACTAGCAGAATATCTGTGGGGTGACGGCAGATTCCTCGGACAGTCACAGAGAATCGCCGAGGGCATTGGATAGAATTTAAGTTGCACCGATGGAAGTGAAGTGTGCGTTTGTGAATTAGAGAATAAGTGAAATGCCTGGAGGGTTTTTAGTTAAGCCTTACTTGTAATTTGATGATTGAAAAGTGTAATGTTTTATTGCTTATTCTAGTATTTTTGGGAAGTGCTTTGTATATTGAATCATGTTTTAATTTGGTTACATGCTTAGAAGAATATAAGATAACTGTATTGAAATGTAATTCTAGTAATGTTTTAAAATGTGATTGTTTCCGATGTAAAGATTTAACCTGTCATTGTAAAGGTATTGATTTTAATGTTTTATTGCTAATTCTAGTAATGTTTTGAAATGTGATTGTTTCCGATGTAAAGATTTAACCTGTCATAGTAAAGGTATTGATTTTAATGTTTATTGCTAATTCTAGTAATGTTATAAAATGTGATTGTTTCCGATGTAAAGATTTAACTTGTCATTGTAAAGGTATTGATTTTAATGTTTTGTATTGCTTGACATAATTTTAAATTGTAATTGTGATGATTTATGTGTAACTTTAATTGTTATGTGTAACTTTATTGAAGATTGAATTGTGTTGAAATGAAAAAATTGATTTGTAGTGAAATGTGTAACGATTAATTTGTTATAATTGTAATTGTTATGTAAATTGTGAAATGATTGATGTATAAGTGTATTGAAATGTAGTTGTGATGATGATTGTAATTGTGATGATGATTGTAATTGTGATTTAAATTGTAATTGTGACAATTGAAAGCATGTTTAGGAGAATATAAGATGATTTTATGGAATGGAAGATTAAACATTGTTGAGGATGATAGAGGAAATGTTTTAAAAGAATGTAAGATGATACATTGTATAGAGTGGAAAATGAAATGTAAAAGAATGTGAGATGAAACATTGTTGAGGATGATAGAGGAAATGTTTTAAAAGAATGTAAGATGATACATTGTATAGAGTGGAAAATGAAATGTAAAAGAATGTGAGATGAAACATTGTTGAGGATGATAGAGGAAATGTTTTAAAAAATGTAAGATGATACATTGTATAGAGTAGAAGATGAAATGTAAAAGAATGTGAGATGAAATGCTGTAAAAATATAAAAGACGAAGAATGTCATCCGAGGGCGAATGACAGTCAGAAATGACCGAATGTAGAATTGATTTTTAAACGAGCCGAGACAGAGTGTGTGTGGTATGCCTGGGAAAGACCGGATGCGTGTTGTTATGGTCACTTGTTGGAGAACGAGCCCGAAGATATGTGTTAATAAATACATAGTTCTGACTTAATCTGCGTTTCACTTGGAATCCTTCACATCCGGATCCTATATATATATATATATATATATATATATATATATATATATATATAGGTATATATATATATATATATATATATATATATATATATATATATAGGTATATATATATATATATATATATATATATATATATATATATATATATATATATATATATATATATATATATATATATATATATATATATATATATATAGGTATATAGTTTATTAGAAAGAAATTTTCATAATTTTCTCCCCCTCTCGATGGTTACAATTTTCGAGATTTAAGTGATGTGTGCGAGATAGCTTTGTGCGGAATAATCACCGTACCAATAGAAAGAGAAAGTAAACACCTGGGTCTAGATACAAAAAAAAATCCTATTCGTTGACAAATTTGAGACTCTCATAAAGTCAAACGTTCTAAAAGACTATGAGGAATTCGAATTTATCCACCTCAGCACCTTGATCTCAAGGAAAGAAGGATGCCAATCGGAAATTCGCAGAAGTGATGATCAGTCAGTCAAAACATGGAAAAACCACTCTATTGTGAGAAGAACGAAAATTCGTCTGATGCGATCTCCGGATTCCCCATTGCATTATATGGAGTCAATACATGAACCCTGAAAAAGGGAGAAAGGGACATTTTATGTACATATGTATGTATATGCATTCTAAATGTGGTGTTGGAGGCGGATAGCCCGCAAAACGCACGAAAATCTCCATCTTCAAAGTGCTGGCAGTCTCAGATTGAATCTTCGCAATATGTATGAAAAGGGTTTGTTCTGACTTTGACCATATTAACAGGAAGAATGTGGAGCGTCTAGAGAGGCTGATAGTCACCGGAACGCTGAAGAGAAGGCGAGCGAGAGGATGGTCTCCCTAGAGGTGGTCATACCAGATCAAAGAACTGACGGGATCGTCCCTTTGCTGGACGGAATTCCCTACGGAATCGTTGACTTCAACTTGGCACAGAACTGGAAGGAGTGGAGGCGGATCGTCCATCAAATTCCAAACATCGTATGTATGTAGATGACCACGATGCTCAGCATTGAGCAAACGAAGAAGAAGAGAACTGTCAACTTAAATTTAAAAAAAAATCCACAAAACAGTATCTAATAATTTTCAAATCACCTCATCTACATACATACATATGTACATATGTACTTATGTATAATATTAGCTATACATACATACATTCAAGAAGATGTTAATAACATACGAGTCGCGTACACAATTACGTCAAATTTATTTACAAATAGTTACCGCTTAAGGCCAAACTTATTTTAATACTATCACATGTATTTCTAAAATTAAACTTTCGCCAATACACGTGGACCACCGCTGCGTTCCACAATTTTTCCAAATATTCCATCAAAACACCACCGCACTGCCGTACAAGCGTTTATATATACTGTACATATAAGTGTGTATATTTTTTATTCAATATTTTTTTGTATTATTTAAGTACGCGTGCACATAATAACGAAGGCGAGAGAGAGAGAGAGCGGGAGGCGTTATTTGTGTGACGTGTTTTTACTTTATTTTATTGTATGTTTCATTTTTGCCATTTCTCCGCGTTATTATATTCGCATGACGCGCGGCAATAAAGCAAACTTTACATTTTAAAGTATAGTAGAGTCGGTCGTATATTTTTAGTGTAATTCGAGTTTGGCGAAACTTGGCGCAAAATCGCGACGTTCGTACAAAGCGGCGCTCGCCACTACACACCATCGTACCCCACGTACAAACACACACCCACCCCTACACAGAATTCGTACCTACCCTTTGGCATCAATCATTCGCTACTTACGCTACGTTTTGAATTATTTACCGACCATTGTCTTTTTTTCTGCGCCGGCTTCCCGGAAAGTGATTAGTCGAAAGCGAACTGCATAACTGCATAGACCCTTGGACGATGCTAGTGCATCGGGAGGGAGAGGGGTTGTTTGTGGTGAAACCGAACCGCACACACGTTTCGTCATCGGTATTCCGAGAAATTCGATCGGCACCCGTGTAATTTAGCCATCGGTTAGTGCACCCGATTTCCGGTTAGCCGTTAATAATTGAAGCTAGCGAAAAATAGTTTTCCACGAAAGCTCACAATGTGATATTAACTCCCACACTAAATGTATTTCGACCGTGCATCGCGGAATTCCGAGAAAAATACTGAAACGGGATATGGGAGGGTATCAAATTCAATATTTAATACAGTACATACATGCAATGAAACATTAATTGACACGTAAAGGTTCGTTTACACCAGTGCAATTCAAGCCGGCACGTAAACAGCAGTACAAAAAATATTTTTCAGTACATTCTACATGTACATGGACCCATTCCGTATGTGTTAGTGACGTATTCGAAACAGCGGCAATCAACACTTTTTATATTATACAGCAGTACATGTCATCGAAACGTAACAAGACCGGTTTTCTTTGGCCACAGTGGAAATATACACGCATGACGTGACGTCATAGTGGCGGGTGCACCCATACTAACTAAAGTGCTGTCATGCTCATCTAAATATTTTTGGAAACATCATATTATGTCAATATTGATACGATGCAAGCAATATTTCACCGTATCGTCACGTTCTGTAAAGTTGACGGACTATTGGCCCAATTGATATGTGTGTTTTTCATTATTTATGACCTATCTGTCTTCTGGGACATTCCGTACGGTTCTCCAGTTTATTTTTTATATTTGACGACTGCCGCCTTCATCTCTTATATGACTGTGCATCCTTATGTCCTGGTGAATTAAATCATTTGGGACAAACCATGGGGCGTCCAAAATTACTACCAGGATTTTATTTTGGAATCTTTGTATGATATTCAGGTTTGAGTTGCTGGCTGAGCCCCACAGTTGCATCCCGTACATCCATATAGGTTTCAAGATGGACATACATACAAGGAGTTTATTTTCCATGGTTAGCGTTCTTCCTAATTAGCCAATAATGCTTTCTGAATTTGAGGTTTAGCTGCTTCCGTTTTTTCCAAATGTTACTTCTTCTGCTTGAGGGAATACCAAGTCGCTTAGACTTACGGGAAGAAAAGTTTTCTTCCTCATTGTAAATATCACATGGACGGACTTTTGTTCGTTCACCTTTATTCTCCATATTTGTAGCCACTTTTGGATTTTCTTCAGGTTTCCTTGTAAATAAAATGAGGCTAATTCTGGACCTTCACATGAAGCCATCACTACCGTGTCGTCAGAAAAGATTTCAGTAGTTATTTTATTTGTTGTCTGTCAGTCTCCTATGTATATAAGAAACAGGATTAGACCGAGAACACTACCTTGGGCCACTCCGGATTTGATCGCGCATATTGTTGATTTGGCTAATTGATATTTACTTGAAATTGTCTATCCTTCAGGTATGATTTATTGTCTATAATCAGGTAAAAAAATTATATGGTATATATTATATATATGGTATATATTATATATATAAAGTATATATTATATATATAAAGTATATATTATACGGAATTTGGCCGAACAAGATTTTTGAACAAGATTGGCCAGATCAAAAACAAAAAAAAATATTGCTGAAATTAAATTCAATCAGATTTTTTTAAATTCAAAACTTATTACAACGACAAAAATATTTCCAAGAAACGAAGTTCATTTAAAATTTGTGATTGTTCTGATTGTTACATAAGCTTTGAACGGTAGCAAATGTAATACTTTTCCGCCACTTAATGACACACACGTACTTGCAGTGTGATTCAAATCCAACGCGTAAAAAGTTGATAAATTTATGTGCGTAAATCGTTAACTTTTTACAGCCCATAATTTATTATGCAGTCTAAAATCACTTAAAACAGTCGATAAGTTGCAACCGCGCGACGCAAACAAAGAAGCGTGTACAGATAGGGAGGGTGATAGTGAAATTTAAATAATAATAACACAAATACGAAATAATTATTCTTCATTTTTGCACGCATTGCGACAAAATCGCATTCGGTGGGGGCGCTGCATTTTTATTGCATTGGACAGGGAGGGGGCGGGGGGTGTGTGTTTTTCGTAGGTCTTTTCCCCCAACAACGGGGGAGTGAGTACAAAGAGCGTGCGACTACTTGACACGCAATAATTTAAAGTCGCCGACAACAACAGCACTTTAACGACACTATATCTCTATTTCCACTATTTTGCAATTCATTTGTGTGTACATACATACATACAAATATATGTATACGAATGGCGAAGTCGGCGACGGTCGCCTTCGGTATATTCTAATTTTTTTAAATGCATGTATGTGCAGTTAAATGCAGTTGTACAACTGCGTCGATTATATTAACATACTAAATACGGTGCTAGTATAATACTCATATGCTGAAACATTATTGCTTTGCGGGCCAAGTTTTCAAAATCAAAAACACTACTGGTAATCTAAAAGTGTCTACTGCTAAATAAAAAAGTTTGCCAATCCTTTTTTATGATATGTTACATTTTTCTACAAACAAATTCATCAACTGATGTCGACTTGGCATTGCTGATTTTTTCATCCAATTTGGGTAGCATTCAAACACTGCCTATACCAAGGATACCCAACCTTTTCGAAGTTGGGAGCTGCTTTTCATGTAAATTTTCATGACAATCGACTTTTTTGTTGATGATTTTTCTTTTTAAAGTTAAAAATATTTATGTACGCAAGTATTTTTCTAGATTCAATAAATTCCATATATCTAAGTATAAAAAAAGATTTCAACCGTCTCAATTTAACGTCATTTACAATTCAATCACTTATTATTATTCTATATTTCCCACATCCATTTCCCACAAAATCATTGCGATGGTTTTTCCCAGACTTTGTACATAATTTTCATTCTTATTTAAAGGTGATGATAAGAAACTGTAAATTTCATGAAGGTCTTTAATATCAGTAAACCTCTTGTTAAATTAATTGATTGAAATTATCCCTTTTCTCAATTTAAATTTTCCTTATTTCCAGCAAAAGCACAAGAAATCTAATAAAATATAGTTATATACTTCAATGTTGATCATCAGAAAATTATTATTATTATTATTATTATTATTGTAATCGACAAATATGTCTTAATTGTAATATAAATAAATAATGTTGTGCACACCTATAATTGATGTATGTATATTATACCAGAATCATAAATGTGTAAAGAATATATTGTGTAATGTATGTACATTGTTGGTGAGCCTTTTTAAATAAAATAAAAATAAAATTAGATGAAATCAACGAAAAAAATTAATAAATACTTTAATTGATATTAATGTATTTATTGATATTAAAAACGTAAGTAAGGGTAGACATAGAACGTAACAAGTTATCGTGACAAATTTACTCACAGATAGTATAAGCCATGGGTTCCCAACATTTGGTCGATCTCAATCACGATTGTGAATCAACATAAAAGTGAATTTAATTTTTAATCGTGTGAAATACGCTAGCCATATTTATTAAGTAGATTTTATGAAGTAGAATTAGTCATAATGAAGATATGTGCATTTAAATTTATAAATGATTTGCAATATAATATAAAAGAATTTTATTCTACTCAAGAAATAATAACGATGATACTTGATATTAATAAATAAATATATTTTTTTTCAAACACGACTCACAAATATGAGTCGGTTCGAATTGACATTTAAAATTGTTCTGTAATTGAGTGAAATTTCATAGCGCCGTATATATGTATTTCACACGCAATCAATACTATCAATGTGTACTTAAAATTACATAAAACAGGCGCATAAACTTATTGCATTTGATAACATAAATATTTTCACCAGATCTTATTTAGATATATGGGTAAATTATTTAATAAAGAATTTTATACGTTTCACTTACATATATATGTACATATAAATATATGAATAATTTAAATCGTAAAATCCCCGCGAACGTTCCACTATAGTTGGAGGAGGTGCGGTGCAATCGTTGGCCATCATCCCCCACCGTTATTTCCAACTTATCTCTTCAAATGCAAAATAGGTACACACCTCCAGTGAGAGTTTACCATTCACCCCTTATTTCGGCCATTCGCTGTGTAAAAATATTCAATATCTAACCGAGCGCATTCCTCTTTAATATTGAAACACTCTTTCGTTTTCTCCCTCGCGGTGTGCGCGCGCATATCTTATGCATTTCTACCGTTGCGAATACAGTATTTCCACACAACCTCTGGCTTTTTCTTTTAAAGTCGGAAAGAAGAGCGGTGCGGCGTGCATTACTAGGGGGATGTGAAAGGCATATATGGCCGATGCCGAGGAGAGAGCGCGGGGGCGGCAATAAGAATTGCGACGTGCTAATGCTCGCATTCCCGCGGGATTTTTACTGAGACGTGTTCCGTGGCTTTAAGGCTCTATCCCATCAAAGCTGGTCGCTCGTAAAACTCAGAATTATTTACAAGACACCCTGTAGTCGAAATTCGAGTCTTGCTAAGAAAAAACAACAAACAATTTTATTTTCGAGATTTTTCATGACTGTAACCTAGCACACATTATAACTTACACATTTCAAAGGGAACGTCAAGGAAAATCAAGTACTTTCTAGTTACTAAAACTATCAGTTTAAAATTACCCATCATGCAACTACAATCAACAATCAAAAATCCAACTAGCCAGCAGCATAGCTCGATCGTTAAGCTTCTGCTTAGCGTCGAGAGGCACCGAGTTTGATCCCATGAGCTGACCTCGATTGAAAATAATTTTTCTGAGTATATCTGTAGTGCTGCTGGTCAGACCTGGATATTTATGACTCCAGGTCGATCGTTTCCTATCAGAGTTTGCCAATTTTTTCTGATTTCATTGTTGAAACGGTTCCCGGTAAAATTGGCTAAATATCCTTCCTACCTATGTACTATGTTACCACTATTTGAGATTGATTTATGTACAATAACATTCATGTACAATTCATAGATGTCTCGTTAATTTGCGAGTTTTTCAGTGTCTCGTAATTCAGCGACTCGTATAATAAAAAAAATGCTGCAATGTTTGTAATTGGCCAGGAAGGCACATTGGGGTTAGCATGTAAGGCCTTCCTGGTATATATGTAAAAACAAATAATATGTACATCTGTATTTATTCATAATAAAATCATTTAACACACTGTTTTTCATCCGATACCTAAATTACAGTAATGGACACATTTACAGTAATTCACCATCCAATGCTTGGTGAAGCCCTCTCCTATACGCTTCCATTCGTCTCTGTTTTGCGCAACTCTCATCCATCTCATCCCAAACATTTTTCTAATTGCTTTCACCCTTTTACATCATCTCAAGTACCATTCTAACACTATTTTAGTCCATTTTTCTAGCTACATGACCCGCCCATTGACATTTCAATCTCTTCAATCTCTCTTCAAATGCCCCTGTAATACTTCTAACCTACGTATTCCGTTTCCTATCTCTCCTCGTTATACTAAACATACAGTGTTCCATACTGCTTTGAGTGCATTGGAGTTAGAGTAACATTTTGGCGTTCAATATTTAAGTTTCACATCAATACATTATCACTGGCAAAACACATTGATCAAAGAATATTTTTCTTCAGGCAAAGTGACATTTTTTAATTTAAAAACGGAATTCATTCGTTCAAATGCAATTTCAACTTCAACCTATGTAATTTCATATGCAGTAATGAATATGTGCGATCAATTAAATATTTAAATTAAATTATTTTTTTTTGTTAATACGAACTTAATATATGTATATGCCGAATTTTGGTACATTTTCTCGACAATAATCCAATTGTAACTATAATTAAAGATGTGTCCAATTTAAAATTATAAATACCTTGTAAGACTGATGTAAAAAATCAGATGAAATTAATGCATATAGAACGATAGGTATAGGTATAATATGTATGTAGATTTTCTGAAATGATATAAAAATTTTCTGCATAAAATAAATAATCAAAGATTTATAACTTGATATTCTTAAAATATGTTTATGAAGAATTGAAATCTTACTTTTTGACTGATTATAAATAGCATGTAGATGTGAAGGTGATCGTCAAAGAAAATTAATAGCTACTAGTGTAAAAAAAATAAAAGAATAACATTTGAAAATGAATAATTATGTTTTTAAAATAATTCAAAAATTTAATATAACAACTGCAATAACTGTTTGTATCTAAAATACACAATAAGTAACGAAAACAGAGTTAGTTTCGTAGGACTTAGTTTGGCGACTTATGCCTCGCTTGAGACATATTATTTGTACTGAAGTCCCTCATTGTGTCTAGTACGGTTTCGTTGCTGAAACAACAACAACAACAACACCAACAACAGTGGCGAACAAATTTATATAAATATTCAAAAGTGAGACTTCAGTTACGACCGTGTAGATTGGGGGTAATTGACGCGATTTGCCCAACGTTCGCTCGCCGAAACGAAATTCACACGTGAAAACGTCCAAAATAGTCCGCAAAACGTTTCAAATGAAGTGATTCCGATTAAAACCCATTCTACAGTATACGAAGGTAATTTACAAAGTTCAGATCGTTACAAAGCACTCGCCGCTTTGAACAGCACGTCGAATTTCCGGGTTTTTAAATCAAGTGCAAAATGGGGTTGAGTAATTAAAAAAGCCCTCAAAACACATCCAACTCCACTTTATTAATTTTATTCACACTCGGCTTTTAATAACATGAAAAAGTTTCAACTACGATACAATCGTTGGTTATATAAAATACAAACAATGCTAAATTTTCATAGAAGAAAATAAATTTTCTGTGACGATAAATGCCGATAGCAATAAAATTTTAGTTTATCTTTGTACAGACGAAGTTTCAAAACATGAAAAAACTAATTCTTTTCAATAGTTTGTCGAAACGATTCACTATCACATTATCTTTTTTTATTTTGTTCTTTAAGTTTTACGATACGAATACATTTTCTTAGGATTGTAAGTCGTTCGCTTAAAGCTATTAATCAGATCACACTATATTCATCTCAAATAATATTCACATAAAACTCCTTGAAGCCTATCCAGATAGCTTGAAGCGTCTAATTTTACTGACTTTTCAACAAAATATATAATATACATAAAAATTCATGATACGAAAAGCGACGGAAACGAAAATTCATACAACGATGTAACATTAAAAAATACGAAAATAAGTATCGCAAACGGTTCGACTGAACGTGGAAATCTCGAAAGAAGCACATATCATTTTTTGAAGTGAATCGATCGCATCAATCTTGGATTTCTTTCAAATTTGTGTGTGAAAGGTGAGCAACGGGAGAGCAACACGTGTTGTACGGCGCACTGGCACAAAGAAAGAGAGCGATCTTTCGGCCGGTAGCGTGCCAGATGTGGAACTATTGTAGGACCAAAGAGGAAGTGGATGGTAGAGGATTTGCCGGTACAAAAATAAAAAAAAATTGCAAAAAACCGACCATTTAGCCGTCGAGCAAACACGGCTTTTCCAGCGGGTGCCCATTGTGATGGCGAAACGACGACCGCGTCTTTTCAAACCGTGAGAAGAGAGTAGAATTTAAATTTTTATCATATTCATACGTTTATGCGAATATTATGATCCGTGTAAAATTAGGGAAACCGTAACATCGTGCATGTATTATACATATAATGGGATGTATGTTTGCGCGGTGTGCGTTGTCTCGTGAATATGAGCGAGTGGTTAATTAACGCTCGGTGGCTTATGACGACACTTGTTGCTCTCTACAGACAGCGACTAGTTTGTTTTTTCCAGGAAAAGGGGTCTGCAATTGTGGGCTTTTCCATCATGTTTCTCTCTGACTGAAGCCCCATTAGCTCATGAGTAGAACCGCCTTTGGAACATTGAGCGAGTGAGGGGATTCGGTATCCCTTTTGTGATGAATCGTCTTTGACGCTCAATCACTGCTACTGTAAAAATGCGATTGAGAATATACAGTTCAAAAAGATTTTTGAAAAGAGTCGAATAATGCATAAATGCATATCATAACATTTCAATTTATTTATCAAATTTACATTCTACTATATCAAACATTTAGAAAGTGTTTTTATAGCTTTCGTATATGTTGCAATGGAATAAACTACAATAATAAAATTTTATGATAGGATATCGCGATTGGAGTCTCTGAAGAACATTTATCTAATATATTATTTCGGAAGAGACTTTGCATATATGTACATATGTATGTAACCTTCCCGTGGAAAAACGGGAATGAGTGGCATTGCAACGCAATAATTTCAAATGTTTTCGCGTCTCCACCTGCGTTGTTAGGGTAAAATAAACCAACAATTGAATAATTTCAAATGCGTTTACTGCCTGCGTCTTTCCCAAAAATTATCATTACTGTAATTCAATTTGATTATTAAGTATTAATTTGAAACTGAAACATTCACTTATCGAAACACGTCGATAAACGGGAACGGGAACAGGAAAGGGAACGGGAACGGGAATTGCATGCGTTATTGCGGCATTGCAACGCATGCCGGGTTCAGCTAGTTCTGAATAAAATATATGAATGTATCATACATACATTTATTCAATGATACCTGTTGTATAACACGTTATTATAGAAAATGTACAAAAAAGTTTGTCTCAAAGGTGAGACTTATAAATAGTTTTTATTTTGTATGAAAAAAATAATTGAATATTTATACTATTGATGCGCCTATTGATATTTCAACGGGTGGTTTCAGAAATGGAATTTATACTTGAATTAAAATAAAGTTATATGTATAATAATAATAACAAACAACAACAATTGTCTTTGTAATCGTAATCGTAACTGTAGTTGAAACTAAAGTCACGACCGAAGTCGAAACCGAAGTCGTCATCGAAATCAAAAGTTTTTATATATATTATATTATATTTTTGTTCAAAAAATTGGTTACATTTAAGCTGTGGCTATGCGTCATAAATCTGATTCAAAATTAATTTTATTTGGTTGAATAAAAAAAGTGAAAATTTAATTTTATTATAGTTCAAATATAACATTGGAAAAACGCTGGAGTATTTTCCAGGAAATTTCACTATGAGAGAGTAAAAAATTTCAAAGTGAAGAGGTGACTCTTAATATGAAGTATTCTATTTTAAGAAGATATTTATATGTAGGCACATATATCTGATGCCACATTTTTACAGTAAAAACACAAAAAAAAAATCATTTTCAAATATATATTATTTTCACATTTCACATTTCAGGTTAGAATTTTTAAAAACCATCTTGTTGTTGAACAGAAGCCTTGAAAATATAAAAGATTAAAAAATCAGGTATGTCATTTTAAAGTGGTTGTAACGAAGTGGTTTCAACTTGCATGAGTCGTGCAATCCTACTTTTATCAAAGTAGGATTGCACCACTCAAAAGATAGACCAAAGATCTCACGGTTTCATATTCCACACTTGATGATGCACAAGCTCACTTGAATGAGACAAATGTAGACGTTGGAATCTGATCCGACTTAGGATAAGGCGATGGAGAAGTGAAAATATAGATATCGTATTAATTTATTAAAAAAAACTCATTCAATAAGTTTTCATTCAAATTATATATATTTTAAATTGAATTACCAAGTTTGCATGTGAGTTTCGTTTGCGAAAAGGGATGGGGGGGGGGTAGGTTGGTGTGTAGCGATAATTTTTTCCCGGGAAAAAGAGAACTACGCTCGAAGTTTGCAATTCAACACGCCATTGAAACTTGGGCCCTTTCGGGGCTTCCTTCTTCGACGTTCGTTTCACCCCTCTTTCATCATCATCGGTTGGTGAAAAACTTTCGTGTGCCATTCGAAAGTTTAAGTGATCCAAAATTATACACATTTTCGAGGCCCTTTGGTGGCTGTGCCTTTTGTCATCATGCAGTCGAATTTTCTGGCTTTTTCCTCAGAAATATCTCTTTATTTTTCATCTGAACAAACAGGCCCGCCGCCGGTTGGGTTATTCACATTAATAGGTTTCCCCCGGGGAGAATTTTTATCGCACGGCAAGTATTTTTAATATGGAGGATAACTTCTAGTGCGGTCGGCTGTTTTACCGCTCTACTTAATTCAACGTCGAAATATTCTCACAAGCGCAAACATGCTTTCAGACCATTTAATAACAGTCATTATTATCAATTTTCCTCTAATTGAAGTCGTATATGATTCGCAATTATACGGTTATATGCGGACGATGCAAATAATAACGATTGAAACAATGGAACTTTGTTTTTATCGAACGCTGACGAAATGAAAATGTCGCCAGATAGACAAAGAAAAAACACGAGATCGAACAACCGAAATTGACTCACGTATCGAAAATGTTGCATCCGGATCACGCCAATAGAGCAAATAAAATGGTAACGCATACGAAACATCGAATTCAAAATTAAATTGTTCCCAATTTTCCAGTTTTTGCGTGTTCGATATCCACCCCATACGTTTTCCGGCAAACACTCACCCCATATCCAGCTTTATATACTTCGTTGAATGGAAGCCATTCTACATATATCTATTTATCTTATATTTCTATATGAGATGTGAACCAAATCAAATACCAATTTATTTATCAAAATATTTGCAACGATGAAAATTCAATCCCGTTCAAATTCGTTCCATATTTTTTGTAAAGTATACATATGTACATATATATATGTAATAGAAAACAACGTTTTGAACTTTATGACTTAAGCCCATGTTTCTAAACCTTTTTGGTGGAGACTGTATATAATAATATCTTATCTAACTTCTCAAAAAAAAACAAAACATTAAAAAACTGCGTACAAAAGAAAATTAGATCAATTAATACAAAATATATAACTTATACAAACGGTAATTCTAATATGTTTTAAACGAAATGGGATCGCAATGTATCGGTTAAGAAACAGAAAAGAGTTATAGCGTAACTCATTGGTTAAAATCACTGTTTACCAGTTGAGAAGGTCATGGGCTCAAAACCCAGCCGGAATCGAGTAATCATTTGATTATATAAGCAAGGTCTGCATCGTTATTAAAACCCAGATCGACCGTCTTGTGCTAAAATTTTTCAATTTATCTACCTTAATTGTGACGGATCCAATACAAAACGCTAAATGGAAAAAATAGTTGAATATGAATATTATTTCTCCCCATCAAAAATATTCATAGTAATTTAATATTTCTTTATATATATATATATATATATATATATATATATATATATATCTAAAATATAAAAGCTTGGGGCTTAGGGACATGATTCAACGGTAATATCCTAAATAAAAGCTCTTGTAAATCAACATCCTCCTCCCTTCAGTTTTTGCAAATTTATCGCATTTCGAATATTTTGATTATTAATATAAAATATGCTTGCCTATAATATTTACATAAGTAAATTATATATAGAATGTGTTTCTCGCAAATTCATCGTATATCAAATTTATTGATTGTCGATTGTATCAATTTGTCCATAGATGACGCTATTGTATGTATTGTATAATATGTACATTTTTTTGATTTTTAAATGCTTTTTATTATTACAAAATTATGTTCACAATACATCTTATATCTATTATATATTATGTACATAATTGTATTGCAATGTTTAGAATTGTTAAATACTTATGTACAAAAATTTTACCTTATGTATCGCTTTGGGGAAATCTGTCATAATAAATGTATGTAAAATAAACAAATTTAAACGACTTTTTAAATATTGAACTCTACTAAAATGTCTGGAAAATAAGTTAAAATAAGTGTTAAAATAATGTTTTTATTAATTTTAGTTCGTTGAATATTTCACTATAAAAATAATATAAAAAAAGCCAGAATCTTCAATGTTTTTCCGAGATGATGATACATTATATGATCATAATGGGCAGAAATATAAAAAAAATAAAGATTTGGCAGACCTACAACTAGATATAATAAACTTCGAGCCAAAATGGAAGTGCGTTGTCAAAACTGTACACAATAGTTAATTTCATTGAGCTACATATGTATGTGCATATGTATCTACTTGTTACTACAAGAAAAGGTATAAATCTTTCTACTGCTTCCCATCCGAAATAAAAATAGTCAACAATATCGATAAATCAATGTCTACATTCTCTATTTTAATTCTATTGTATCGATTGTCGTACCGATTGAAGTTGCAGAGCGTGCATAGAGGAGAGCGACCGATCGATGTATGCAAAGTTCGCACAGTGTATACATCAAAAAATAAAGTAAGAAGGAAACGAGTGGAAATTGGAGCGTGTCCTGACGTGTAAGGGGGTTGTGTTTAATATTTGAAACAAAGGGCGGGGTGGGCCATTCGGGGCAGCCGGCCCTGGCGTATTTGCATACGAGTCGCGCACTTGGACGCCATTACGTGCTGAGCAAAGTAAAGAAAATTTCCTTTTGATACAGCCGGTTTCTGGGCACGGGGAGTGCCGGGCGCTGACTGGTGTACCGAATAAAGCCACCGTACGTGGCGCACCCTCCGCGGGCAATTTCGGACAAAAATTCGCCCATTTCGCATTCAAATTGCTCAATTTTATTTTCAACATCGACGCCTGCCGCGCTTTTTTTATTATATTTTATTTTTGCCCTCTTTGGGCGCGTGTATCGGCTTTCGAACATCCGCGACGCGAATCTATGATTTTTCCGTTTCCGTATGCATACGCGTGCCTTACAATATACGGAGTGTGATCAAAAAATGCGAATGTGAACTTCATACTGGATGTAAAAAATGGGTAATAAATACTTGTATTAATTGTTTAATTTTGAAGTACTTGTATTGAATGCCTACTAACTATTTAGAGTTCAAAACCTAGAATAATTATTATTCAATTAATTTTTCAGCAGATATTACCAACAAACTAACCGGGATAAAAGCCCGCTTGGCAACCACTGGAATACATTAAACTAATAATTATTGATTTTTAAATGTAGATTATTATTTATTATTATGGGAGAGTGGTGTACCTATGGACGAATGTACCTGTGGACAATGACTTTATTTCGGTCGGGGAAAATATTTTTGCTACACAATGTTCTAGGGAATTATGAACATCGAATATTAGCAACATTCAATCCACCTTTTGGTACCGCGCGCTGCCAAATTCGAGAATTTCGTTATTTGGGACCCAAAAGTAAATATTTACCAACGAACTGTTTGTTTTTTCATATTTATTAAAATAACTTTTCATACAAGATATGCATTTAGTTTTGTATAGTGGCTATTTAACTATTTGGTAACGACGATATCTGTGTTAAAACTTAACCACAAAGAAGTGTATTTTAATATTAGTTGAATATTTCGTTTTGTTGTACCTTTGGACATTTATTTGGTTGTACCTCTGGACGCGTCCAGATGTTAAGGTTAGAGGTTATTGTGAAATTAACAAACAAAAAGGCTTTCAAGTATTATGTTGCTGAAGTTATGAATAATCCAATCGAAAATGATATTGAAATTAAGTATTACAAGAAAATATCGACAAACAGATTTCTTGTGGTCGATGACAAAATTTATAATAATTGTCAAGAGGAAATTTCTGGGAAATTGCCTCCTCCTCGAGTGGTAGGCCAGCCTGGTAGACTCAAATCACAGTTGGAATTTAATGTAGACCTTGAGAATTTCAACATTGGATGAAATAGTTTACTTTGTATAAATTATCATATCTGTCCAAAGGTACAACATACATATGTACACTGTCCATAGGTTCAACATAGTGTTGAACCTTTGGACAATTATTTTGTCTCTATTATTTTTGCAAAAAATAAAAACTGTTATACTATCATTAATTTTTCTTTTCTAATTTTAATCTTGAATATTCAACCTATCTAATGACATTAAAAAGTTTGCATAAAACAATAAAGTTGCTGAGCTATGAGTTAAAAAGCGAAAATTGTCCACAGGTACACCACTCTCCCCTATTATCCGAGTATATCTTGTAAATAAGCATTTATTAAATTATTCATTAAATTTCCTACTAACATAAAAAATATATATTTGTATGTATATATATATGTATATATTAGAGTTTCCAACAGGTATCTTTTCAAGAAAATGTCTCCTCTTTCAGAACAAAATTCTATTGTTCTCTAGCCGAGTTTTAAATATTTTGTAATGATTGAATAAGCATTTACCAAGTATTAAAATCTGATCTAATCAATATTTATTTTTATCGATTATTTTTAATTTATATGTAAGTGTTACCTGTATAATTTACGTTACTCTATTTTGTAAAGCAAAACGCTTCTCAATTGATTAGACTTTTCCAAAGGTAAAGTGAAAGTGAATGCGAATGAGAATTAAGATTTCATGAATTAGTAAAAAAATTTCGCCTGCGGCGCAAAGTGTGATATTATTTTCTGAACATAAATGTGGGTTGTTTGTAATTAAACTGGCACTTATTTATTTTTTATGAAATAAAAAAAAATTTTGGAAAAAATGTTCTTTTTCTTACAAGAATTAACAAAGATTACCTAAACATAATTTTAAGTTTAGTGTTGTGCCAATATGTTGACTTGCAGTGCTGGATAATATGAAAGTTAAAGCCTTTTAAGTTAATAATAATATAAAAATATGTATAAAATGTATTATAAACATTTACAATAATTTTAAATAGGTTTTGGAGCTTCTTTTATGCTGTATGCATTAACATTTAAATAAAATAATACCATAAATACTAACAAGAAAAAAAAGTGTAAAATAGATAATGATCACGAGATCAGTAGCTATAAGAATATACATACTTAATATACAAATGTACATTGTGACACAATACGTATATAAACTATGAAAAACATTTAAAAATCAAAATCGAATTTATTTTTGAGATATTTCTTCAAGAAATTTCATTTAATAATTTTAACTTGTCAAATTATGATTTTATGAATCTTTAAACCAACAATATGTTACAGTCTATGTTACTTCTATGTATTATAGTTTGTTATATATATACCAATCTAATATACTTGTTATTGTTATAGTTATAGTGTACACAAAAGGACAAACTCATTCGTTTGTCTCAACCTCTATGTATGTATACCTATTTATCATCCTCTATGTACATACATATTTACAATGCTAACTCAGGGTTGGGAGTATTTTAAAAATAAGTAGAAATGGGAAATATAGCAATGTTTAAATGTGATTTCCCTTTTAAATATTTGGCGTTTTGACAAATAAAAGTTTCATACGACACCTGGTGAGTCGGTTTGAAGATAACTTTTAACTGTTAGCACTTCAACTAAAACCAATATTTCGTGTATGAATAAACTAGTATATTCATGAACGAACTGAAGTGAACACGTGAACTGTAATAAATAAAACTTGATGATAATTTGAAGAGACAGCTATATAATTGTTTGAGCTAATTATGAGTCCTAATAAAGGTGATAGTGTTAGTTAATACAAAATTTTAAAATTATTTACATGGTCCTTGATATTTCATTTCATGTCTAAAAAAATTTATTGACAATCATCCAATGTCAAAAAAATATGTTTATTTTATTATTTTTAACATTCCAGACGCATTTGAGTTCCTTTCAGCTTAACGAGTGCCAATTATGTAAAGGCGACGTGAACGATGAAAAAGTGAACCAAGGCCTTCTGCAAAACTTCATGACCTCGTATTCAATACTCGCAATTTATGCATTACTGTATGCCTCATACAGTGCACATTGTGAAGAAGTGTATTATATGTCATTTGAATAAGTGGACCTTCATCATATAATGCAATTTGAACACATTTCAGACTGCATTAAATTATTATTCACATATAATATTATCGAATTGGACTGCCCTGAAATTACGGGAATTCCAAATGAATAATTCTATTCGCACTAGTTAAAATAGCATATTTTCTCCACTCAAAAGAAGTCTCCATTAATCTTTCAAATATTTATTTATTTATTTATATATATTTTAGCTATCAAGCTAATGTAAGATTTTTACAATCAATAGTTACTTATACAATTTCAATTTATTAAAATTTGCAAAAAACTCTTTCAAGAGATATTTTATTATAATATAAAAAAAATTTAATTGAAACAAAATAAAAACAGTATTAAATGCGCACATAAAGATTACAGAAAAATTGTGTGCATTGTTATGTATAACCGCTG
Source organism: Arctopsyche grandis (assembly GCF_051622035.1). Lineage (NCBI taxonomy): Eukaryota > Metazoa > Arthropoda > Insecta > Trichoptera > Hydropsychidae > Arctopsyche > Arctopsyche grandis. The sequence continues at coordinate 21,861,427 of NC_135362.1, forward strand.
TCACCAAATTTTTTCTTAATTTGCCTTTCAGGAGTTGTATGTAGTTTTATTAAGTACAATTATGTTTCAGGAAAAAATAAATAGATTCTTTATTAATCACTTATGTACATATATTCGAATACACTTGAACTTGAGCTTCTGAACTTTTAGAACTTGAACTTGAGACGATATCACGTAGTAGATTAATTATTGACGGGCATGGTCTGATGCTCTGACCATACCACACTCGATTTTCGTACTGAGGTACGGTTTGTTAACACTTGCCGTACTGTGATGGATAGCGAGTGACCAGAACTAATGATTTATTATATATCTCCAAATATAATGATCCAAAACCTCTATAATCCGAATTTTGTCATTACGAAATAAAAATATTGATCAATATCAACAGAAATAATTATTTTTGAATTCAGTACGCTGAACTCAACGGTCAGTGTGATAATGACATCCGCTTTAGAATGACGGCTTTGTTAATGTCGTTATTTTTTTACATACCTCGTTTACGTTTCACTTACGATTAGAATTCACGAAAAAATTTGCCTCTTATCCGACTGTTTTCATACTTTGCCATACTGCTCATTTTGGTCATCAATATAAGTAAATGGATCCTCCGCCATTACGATGGTGCAAAAATATCGTGTAAGACCCGTTTGAAATTTGAATTTCTGAAAAGTGGGTGACGTTTATCATGTTTTTATTTTTAAGCAGATGGCGGTAGTAAAATAAAATTATTGGTATTTTTATTCAAAATAATAATTTTATATACAAATTATAGAAGAGGTATGTTTTTAAAAAACTTTTTTTTTAATAATTATTATTCATTTCTTAGACTTAAAAAGGAATTTTAAATTATTCGACGTTTAATACACGATACAATGATTTTTAAAGCTACTTACAATAATTCAACTCGCAGATTTGGCATTATTTTAACTTAAAAATACTCGTTTTTAACTGGACGCTTGGCGTTCAGCACAGTAACTTGCGGATTATTTTAACACAGTTAGAAAAGTGTTAATTTTTTACATACCTCTTATACAGTTCACATGATTTTCGTGTAATTATGTACATACATAGGTCGTGAGAACTTTGGAGCGACGTCAAAGTTTAGTAGTGGTGTGTGGTATTAATGAATATTATGAAGATTTTGACGTCATACGTATTATTGCATATTATTTTAATATAGACAGAGAATTTGACGAAGTTATTTTGCGATGTTGTATTATAGATATATGTAGGAAAGATTTTCGAACTAGTTGTGTGTGTTGTTGTCGAACGTGTATGGTATAAAGCGTCCATGGGACACTTTACTTGCCGTAAGGCTCGTCCGACATTAAGACGTATATACGTAAATAAATACTGTCTAAACTACTCCATCTGTATCATTTGGAACACCCTGCATCCTTCATCCATCATTTATGTAGGTCTCACCCTTATTTTAAATCAGGTTGTGTGTATTTCAATTATGTCAATGTTTGGAATTCTTGTCTAGTTACATTTGCAAGTATATACATAAATTTTATATTACTGTGTGAATTGAATATTTCGTGTGGGGTCCGTAGTAGCATGTACGTATGATATTATATGTATGTGTATGTAAAAATATATAGGAAAAATTTCAATATTATTATAATTGGCACTAAAGATGTCAATATATGGTGTGCCAATATGTTGAGAAGATCAATAGCTTTAGATAAAGGCGAGCTCATAAGCATATTGGTTTCAGCCTTGACGGGCTGGTAAAATGTTCTATATATGTACATCTACAACAGTGGCTCTTAACCTTTTCAGTGAACCGCACCCCTATGACTCTGAAAATATATTCCCGTACCCCCTTGAAAAATGAGCTCTGGAATCTTTAATGTAGAAAAATACATTTATTGCAAGATTTTTTTTCTTAGCGCAAAGATATGTCACTTGATAGGACACTTTTAACAAGGGCTTTTGAATTGTTGCGCCACATAATTTTGTGACTGTAACACTGGCTTCAAATCGAGCCTTCTTTGATTTCAAAATGTTCAGAAGCACCTTCACCACTATGCACATTGTTGAAATGTTCAAACAACTTTGATGGTATAAGATTGGAGTTTGAAAACATCTTGCATCTTGAACATACATCTTGAATATACAAAAGATGCATTGAAGTCGTTGTGTACCATATTTTTCTGTTGTACAAGTGAATCCGTAATCAACATAATCGTTTTTCCACTGGCGCTTTTTTGACATGGCAGGGTTTACTACAGTCAAATAATAATTAAAAAGTACGTATAAAATAATAATAATATGTACTTCAAAATTTTGCGAGAAAAATTCTTACGTTTGTGTGATTATTATATCCTATTCGGGCTTTAACCACTGAACAATTAAGTATGCATTCGTTTCTGCTTTAAAATGATAGATAACGTTTACAATCCAACTTTCGTGTGTGTACATATGCTAGTTATAAAAACTTTTTTGGTAACTATCAATCTATTTATCTATCCATAGTTTTTTTGCTATCTGCCCCTGTCGCAAAAACAATTGTAAACAGTATACCAGTGGAGACGACGGTGTACAAATTCTGAGAAAACTGTCGTTATTATTTGCGAGAAATGAGAGAGCTTGACGCGATATACCGCCATAAATTATATTATTTTTGTTATAGCTATCCAAGCGCTTCCGTCACGAAAAAAATTGGCCGATGTCATCGAATATCAAAATAGTTTTCAAATATCACAAAACTAATTTTTTTATTGTTAGAAACGCCTCCCGCACCCCCTGATATGCCTTCTCGCACCCCAGTTAAGAACCACTGATCTAAAACCTTGAAGAAAGTTTTAATTTTATTTATTGATTCAATACTGGTTTTATTTATGGTTACTATTTTCAGGCTTTCGTGCTAGAAGTGTGTGTTGATATTGAGCTTTTATAATCGCCGTTTTTTCGCCGCACGCTGCAATTTAAAAACGGCGACGAATGAGCGTAACGAATGGCGCCGAGATAAACCGGTGTCAGTTTCAACAAGCCACCGAAGCACCTCTGATAAGCTTTATCGAGTGAGAAATTTTCTGGAGAGCAGCTTTCGTCCAGATAAGCGCTTAAAGACTTTCACCAACCGCCCATTAATACACGTCCCCTTTTTATCGAGCACGCGAACGAGCACGCAGACACTTCGTGCTCGTACCCCCCCCCCCGCCTCCTTTCCCCAGCCCCTCCTCCAAATAATCGAATATCTGCGAATGGCTGCTTTCGCGTAAATTTACATTGTAAATAAGCCAAGGAGGCCTCGTTACCCCGGCGAAATCTCGCCCCGTCTCCACTTCTCGCGAGGGCGCCGACGAACGTCGTAAAAGTTTAATACAACGGGCGGGCGCATTTCATAGCAAATTGATTGTTGAGATTTGAGTGTCGGGGGCCCGTGAGGCTGCGCCCCTCTCCGCCAGGTGAGGCCCCGAGCCCCACCCTGGGGGCCCCCGGCGCCGTTAATCCGATTGAACTTTTCCCTCTAAGGGAAATTCGCGCGCGGAAGTCGAAGAGTGGGGGAATAACAAAATTTTCATTTGTGCGTAAAGGCCTGCTAGGAAAAGCGAAAGAGCGGTCAATAAAAACTCAAAGGCTAGACGAAATTTGTTTTGATCTTCCTATTTCTTCTGGAATTTTGAACTACATACATACATATGTACCTATGATATTGCTTCGCGTCTCTCCTTGCGCATGGAAGACGGATATATTTTTTCAATATATCCGTTCCCATCTTTGTGTATATGTGCATATATGTACAATACATATGTATTCATAGATGCGTATGATCCTAAATTCCTCGTGCGGAATATAATATAAGCCTTCCGCATTTTTACGAATATGGAAATTTGTTTGATATTTTATCTTCAGCGTTCGTGTTTTTTCTATAAAGCTCCACTACGCTTCATTTGAACTGTAATAATACGATAAATGAATTGGAAAATAGATATATAATAAGATATAAATGTTAATTTACGTTTTGATAGGGATTGAAATTTACCGTCAAATTCCATTAACCGGTAAACGGTAAAAGATTTTTCCTATTACCGGTATTCTGGTATTTACCGGTAAATATATTTTTTTTCAAAGATTATGTGGTTACTTTTCCTAAGAACGTTAGCCTAGATTGAATCGCAAGTAATTAAAAATAAATCTCAGGTGAATATTGTCATATAAATGCATTAAATGTAATTTAAATGTCATATAAATGCATTAAATGTAAATAAATACATTTTATTTTTTTTATTTCTTACCAATTATATTTATTTGTTTAAATTTTGAACTATTTGAAAATTTCGATCATAATTGAAACAACCGTCTGATCGCTTTTGACTAGTCTGTGGTTTTGGTTAGTCTGTGTTGCCATTGAATTTATCAATTTGAAATTGCCATATTTAATACTGAAAATAAACAAATTCCAAACAACCTAATGCACAATAGGCCATTTGCATCGATTTTATTATAATATTATGCGATTATTTACCTGTATATGTACTTATATAATTCGCGATAAAATAGTTTACAGTAAATACCGGTAATTTTTTTAATTTACCGGTATTTACCGATGGCGAAATTTTGGCGATTTACGGGTAAACTAGTATACCGGTATTGCAATCCCTAGTTTTGATATATTTAATATTTATATAAGTGTGCAAATTTAACATATAAACCAATGCTTTATTTTATGAGTAAATATATGTATGTATGACTACTGGATTTAAATATAATAAAATTAATAGAGTAGTTTGTAAAGTTCAACATACTCGCATTTAGTTTGATAAGATGCAAATTTTAAGAACGTCTTAAGTGTGGTAAGGTGATTAAAATGGGTCGGAGTGGAATCTAAGCGAAAGGGTAAAATTGGAGTACATAATTTCAATGTATGTGCAAATTGACCAAAATTAGTAAAGAGCTCAAGTGGAGTATTCGCATCTACATATATAATTTTATTGCACTTACATTCAGAGTAATTAATTACACGAGCTGAAATTAGACGAAAATAGTTCCTGTGAGTAAATTTTATTTTAATTTACATTACTTTTCGGTTCTATTTTTATTTTCTTTTTATTCATACCCTTAGCATGATAACGTTTCAATTTAATTTTTTTATTTTTAATTATTTCTTCAAATCCTGATATTATTTATTTAACAAAATACTCGCATTTTACAAGTCGTCTGAAGGTTTAGATAAGAGTTTAATATGCATTTTTATCGAGTATTAACATCTTAAGACGATTATTTACATAGGTACATATATAAGTCTGGTATTCGTTTTTTGTCGGGTTGGTTCTAAGAATACTTTGTATATTTAAAATCAAATTGTAAAGTATGAAAACACATTTTTTAACTCAATTTGAACAAATTCGAAAGAGCGTTTTTTTGCATGTGTTCCGCTAAAAATTTAGGTTTGTAAAAGTTCTCAATTTTTATGGCACGCGAAAAGAAAAGGAGAGAGAGAGAGAAAGAAAGAGAGCGAGCGAGGAAAAAAGAAAAGCGGCATTATTAGGTATTCACGATTATTAAGTTAAACTTTTTAACATCCGGCGAAATTTTCTCCTATTTGTACGGTTTAATGGGGTCGAATTTTTGGGTTATTTCGGGGGGAAAAATGGCCGCTATAGGAAACTTAATGTAATTTCAAAGTTCGCGGCCCGACTCCCTCTGTCAGAAATTCAACCATAACTGGACCCCGCAAATTATTGTACGACAAAAACGTAAACCGACATTATAAATTTTAACAAAATTTATTTTTATGGATACACATAAATTATGGCTGCATGAAATTATAGTAACTACATACATACATACGTATTTTTATATTATTATATAATATTTACGCATTAAAAAATCAGAATTTAGGAACATGTTTATGTGAGCTTATAATTAGTATCCCAAACTAATATTAAAGAAGTTTTTACTTCCCATATTATTTCACGGAACAAAAGTTAATAAACTTTAAATAACTGTGATTAATTCCGCACCCTCAAAAGAAAGAATAGACTTTTCCACATTTACCACAAGTCATGAATTAAATTATCTCAATAAAATGACCAATTGATAATATATAGCTTTATTTTAGTATATTTTTTAATAATAAATCTTTATATTTAGAGGTTTTTCAATGTCCAACCTGCAATTCAAATATGTCTGCCTCTGCTTATGAAAGTGTCACGTCGTTGAATTTTACTGGAAGACAGGTTTTCTTCTTCATTGTGGATGTCACATGGACAGACTATTGCTCGTTTTCCTATATCTTCCAGAGTTATAGCTACTTTAGGATTTTATCTACATAGGTTCTCTTGCAAATAAAATGAGGCCATTTCATGATCTTCGTGCAAAGCCATTAATACTACAGATCTCGTCTGCAAAGGTCACTGTTGTTGGTAGATCTTTTGTGTATGAGATACAGAATTAGACCAAGAACACTGCTCTGAGGCACTCCAGATTTAAACGTGCATACATATTTCTGATGTAGCTTTTTGATTTTTCACTTGGAAATACCTATCTCTCAGTTATGTTTTTTGTATCTAGTAAACATTACATGGCAGTTCTTTTTTGAGTTTTTATTATAATTCAGTGTGTCAGACCCCGTCGAAAGCTATACAAGAAGGGAGGCGAACAGGTCCAATAATTCACATGTCCGGTAGTGAAGAAAAACAAATAAAGGGACGTATGAAATTAGGATGGAGTGCATTTGAACGAATGAATGCGGCTTTTAATTCAAAAATGCAACTTTGTCTGAAGAAAAAGATCTTCGATTAATGTGTTTTGCCAGTGATGACGCATGGATGTGAAACTTAAACGTCAAGATTCTACAGAAAGTCCAATGCACTTAAAATATTATATAATGCTGTATACTTGGCATAACAAGGAAAGGCAAGAAACGGAATACAGGGGTGTGAAGTATAATAAGGATATTTATTTATTTATTTATTTATTTTAATATACAAGTATACCACAGAGTCTTTACAGGTCACCCCAATATGACACTGTGGCCAGACAATACATAAAAGATCAAATACATAAGAAAAAATAAAACAACAATAATAGAAAAACAAATAAAATAAAACATTTAAAAAATTGTACATAAAAATTAAAAATTGAAAAATTGAGAATTAATAAATTGAAAAATCAAAAATGAAAATAATACACAAAAAAAAAAACACATATATAAATAGTTTAAATTGAATTAAAAGTAAAAAACAGTAAAAATACGGATAGATTATCCGGTGAAATATTGAAAATATCAATGTGATTGCTGACCAAATTCAAGCAGCGTAAGACTCGAGCGATTGGTGAAAAAGCAAGAACATTAGTTCTTGCTTTAATAGTTTGGAACAATGGACGCAATCGATAATCAATGAGGCGAGATGGAACCCAAAATTTCATTTCTTCCAATATAGTTGGGTTGTAAATATCACCTCTTAATAATTTGAAGAAATGACACACAAGATGCATATCCCGCCGATGAGATAGGGAAGTATAGCCAACAGAACCTTGCACAAAAGCACTAGGAAACAGTTGAGGGTAGTATCCAAACTCCCTCATATATAGATAGCGGAGGAACTTCCTTTGAACTCTTTCAATTTTTAGAGAGTGAGTTAATTCACTGGGACTCCATATAATGGCATCACATTCCAAAATGCTTCGGACCAATGCGTTATAAAGAAGACGCAAAACTCTTAAATTATTGAAATTGTGAGCATTACGTAAAACGAAACCCAGCATCTTTGAAGCTTTATTGCACATATTGGAAATATGGATACCAAACTTCCATCTGCTCTCAAACGTAACGCCAAGGTCTTTTTTGGATAATGTTCTACACAGTGGAGTTCCACCAAGATTATACTGATATAAGGTGGGGTTAGAAGACCGAGAAAAAGACATAATATTGCATTTACTAACGCTAAGAGGTAAATGATTATTAGTCGCCCAGCACCATAAAGAGTTCAAATTACTCTGAAGGACCTCACAGTCAGAAACACTATCAATTTTCATGAATAACTTGAGGTCATCAGCATATAGTAAAAAATTTGAATCTGAAAGTACCGAGCCAATATCATTCACATATATTAGAAACAGTAAAGGTCCCAAATTAGAGCCTTGGGGCACGCCAGAAGATGTGAGGTATACATCAGAGAAATGGCCATCAAAACAAACAAACTGACGACGATTACTTAAATAAGAAGTAAAAAAATCAGTAAGATTATCCGATAGACCAAAATTGGCCAATTTCTTAATAAGTATTGAATGATCAACCTTATCAAAAGCTTTAGCAAAATCGGTATAGATCACATCAACTTGATGCCCTGCATCTAGCGATTTAGTAATGAAGTTTGTGAAAGACAAAAGATTAGTAGTCGTAGAGCGTGCTGAACGAAAACCATGCTGTTGGTCTATGATAAACCGACTGCAATGGTTATAAAGTAATCTCTGCAAAATTATTTCGAATAATTTGGCTGGAGCCGAAACAATGGCTATTGGTCTGTAATTATTAATAAAAGATTTATCGTCATTTTTGTGAATTGGAGTGACTTTGGTGCATTTCCAAGAGTCAGGGAACAGAGAATATTTCAGTGATAAATTATAGATATGAAGCAAGGGATATAACAAACTGGACTTGCATCCCTTTAAAACAAAATCGGGAATAAAGTCAGGACCAAAAGATCTATTAGGTTTCAGCTTCTGGAACCCATACTCCATATCACTGATATTAAATTCAAATACTGACAGAATGAAGGAATGACTTATTTGAAACTTATTATTTGAAGATTGAGTGAATGAGTCTACAAATGCAGATTTAAAATGCTCAGCAAAACCCTTAGCGATATCTTTCGAACCTGAGAACGACTCATCACCATTGAACATCATTGTCAAATTCGAATTGTTATTATGTTTAGAATTTATAAAGTTCCAAAATAATTTTGGGTTTATGGAAATGGAATCTTCACATTTCTTAATGAAGTCAGCGTGACAAATTGAGATCAATTTTTTGGAATGAGAACGCAACTGACAGAATTCAACGTAATCATGTGAGTCCTTAGTGAACTTCCAGCGTTTGTGCAAGTAACATTTACGACTGATGACTACGATTAATTCAGCTGAGAACCAACTAGGAAAAATTCTTCTGGATTTAGGAAATTTTTTGTTAAAGCATTTGTTAAAAGAAGAATGCACAATCCTATTAAATATCTCGACAGCAGCATTCACATCCAAGCACTCGAAAAGATCAATCCACTCCGATTCCAACAAAACAGAATTCAGGCCAGCAAAGTCAACATTATTAAATTTCCAACCATAAAAATCATGATTAACAGAATTACAATTACGATTACTATTGTGCCCAGAATCATTTAACATTAAATGGGAACATGTAGCATCAAAATCAATACTGAGCGTAGGGTGAAACTTATCCTCAGGAACAATAAAACAGGGACTTCTACTGGAATTGCAAATAATATTGGACAACACCAAGTCAAGTTTTCCGCCATAAACATTGCATACATTATTCAAATCTGATAAATTAAAAAGATTGCACATATGCGACAGTTCCATGCTTACATTCTTCAAAGTAACAGTGTTAAAGTCCCCTACAATCAAAATATTTTTACTCTTTAGAAAGTTAAATTCCTCTTGTAATTTATTAAAAAAAACTTCAGAGATCTTATCGTTTTGATTTGGAGGAAAATATACTACACAAATATAGATGGAACACCGCGGAAGATCAACTCGAACCCAAAGATGTTCACCAACTGATTGAAGACGGTGAATTTGTTGAGCAGACCGCACACGATCGGCACGAACAGCCAGTAAAACACCACCTCCTCTGCTGGCCCTATCTCTTCTGAAAACTAAGTATCTATCATCGAATATCTCGAAGTCGCAAACAGATTCATTTAGCCAAGTCTCCGTAAGTGCAATGAAGTCATGATGCTGTACCAGAACAGAAGAAAGGCAATCAACAGTTTTGGAGTTAAGACCCCTAACATTCTGGTAGAGCATCGTCATCTTGCGAATCTTGCGCACCCTATTTGTTATAGGGTGCCGGGCTCCGACGAAATTTCCATGGGTTGAAAGCTATACCAGCGGGCCAAAAGTCCGGATTCAACACACTAGTATAGACAGCTTCGATGACAGATAATTTGAAAGAAGAGTAAGCTTTAGGACCCTTCGAGTTTAATTTTACAGCTATAGCATCACTGGATGGCAATTTCATCTTAACATAATTAGTTAATGAGTCAATGGTGGTGTCCTTGTGAAGATAAAGAACATGAACAAACTTCCTATGTTGTGCTGGCAATAATAGGTTGCTAGTAGAACCGGTACCAGTAAAGAATTGTCGAAAAGGAAGAGATGATGTTCCTGGAGACGAAGATAGTGCGGTGTTCTGTAGAATATTATCAGGTGTAGAAGCAGAAGCAGGAGCACAATAAACAGGAACACAAGCAGATGCTGGAGCAGAAGCTGATGTAAGTGTAGCTGAAGCTGAAGATGGCAGATGTGAAGAAGAAGAAGATAGCGCTGCGACTTGACTGTAAGATTTCGTGGGTTTTATAGGAGAAGGAGGAGAAGCAGAAACAGAAACAGGAGAAGCAGAAACAGTAGCACAACCAGGAGTAGATGCTGAAGCTGAAGCAGATGCAAGTGAAGTTGAAGCTGAAGAATGCGGAGGTGAAGCGGCAGAGGATACCGCTGAAACGTCGTACTGGCCACTGACAGGTGTTTGTTTACACACAGTGGTATTGTTGCATTCCGTGTGTGTTGTCGAAGTGGAGAGTACATGTAATGTTACCTCACCCGATTGCAGAGTCGTAGGTACGCCAGAAACAGCTGGAGCCAGGATTGCCGCCGGAGAAGGACAACACATCATCCTCCTAATTTCGCCGATATCTGAGTGGACAGTCTGGAGGAACTCCACAGACTGTTTCAGCGAGGCCAGACTGTCAAAAGCGACGCGTGCGATAGATACTATACTGTTAATGGAGGCGCTGATAAATTGCACCCTGTCCCTGGTAAGGACATTGGCACCAGAACCCTTCTTTGAAAGGTCAGCAAGTATCGTCCGGCTCAAAGATATAATATCCTCCATGGTAGAAGTAGTTGTAATTTTGTTCAAAACACCATATACATATGTATATGGTGGAGAGAGTGAAAATATTGAAATGGAAATGGGCGGGTCATGTAGCTAGAAGAATGGACGAAAAGTGGACAAAATAATTGCTATAATGGTAATCGAAAGAATCCAAAAGGGTAAAAGAAGACCGTGAGGAAGATGGGTAGACGAAATTAGGAAAATGGATGAGATTTGCGCAAAGCAGAGACTAGTGGAAGCCTGTTAGAGAAGGCTTCATCCAGCAGTGTATGGTTAATGGCTGTAGATGATGATAATGATGAAGTATTTTTTTTATTATCAATTCCTCCTTACATTTAGATGTACAACCATTCAAAACTGAAATTTCTTTATTTTTTTACACACATTACGCGTAAAGCAATTTTCCTCGTGATGAATCATCGCTTTTCCGCATAAATGTATGTTCGTCTTTGAACACATAAATAAATAATGCATATGTACATACATGCATATACATATATGTACAGTATAGCATATAAGTATTAGTTATACAGCGGCATCTCAAACTTAACGTCCCATAAAGTACGGAACGGCCGTTTTAATAGTTTCAGTCGCGACAGTCTCCCCTTTCGCAATATTGCGTACAAATACGCAATAAATTGACCCGAATAAATTATTCGTACGCTTTAAAACTTTCTCGTGTGTGCTTTTTACAGCACGACGTACCCACGTAAGCCTTTTTTTGTTTATTATTTCACTAGTACCTCCTGAACGTCTATGTGTATTTGTCGGGCGCTTTGCAGTTGGGGATTTTTTTTCTTTTTTGATATACGATACCCCGGAACCAAAGTGCGTGCGTACATGCCGTATAATATATATTATGTATTGACGCACAAAAGACCATACATGCAATGTAAAATATGATATACACACTATGCATACATATTCAATTGTTCTCTTATACCATCTTCGCAATAGCGGGACAATGTGCGCACTTTATGGATACACTAGTTGTATACATTATATAGTGGCATGATTTGGGAGCGAAGCTCTTCGATTAACCTACTTGCCCAATGACGGGGAACATTGAAGGGATTTTCGCAACATAAGTGCTTTACAGTGAACAATTTCAGTGACTAAAACGAACATACCGAAATGCCAACTATGTGAGCATGACTTCGTATAAAATTTTCCGTCAGCTCAATATGTAATTTTTTTTTCACCGTTACACGTGTCGTTAAGCCATATAGAGTACGTTATATTTACCTACCTGTCGGCACGATAGTAGCACCCATTGTGCTTTATATATTATATTAAATCCATCATCATTAAGGTAAATTTAGCTTGTACAAAGTATATTATAAAATTTTACCTGGCTTCACAGGGTAAAGTTCCCCGGCGAGATTATTTGCTCTACATTGCAATGACGCTTTTCAGATGAACATACATATGTACATATATATATATATATATATATATATATATATATATATATATATATATATATATATATTCAAAATTTTATCATCGATTTTCTTTGGTGTTATTTTTATTTTATTTAATTTATACAGGTATACACACCTATTTTTATTTTACTAACACGACATCTATGGTCAAAATTTTACATTAGTACTATTCAAAGCCAATTATTGAACATTACAAACATCTGAAAAAACATCAATGGACAATTTTTTGCAGCATTTTCAAATATCAACAAATTATGAGATGCTATAACCTCAAATTTTGCAAGAAATAGGACAGGATTGTCATTTCGATGGAACCGTTTCCAACGAAATCAGATAAATAGACAAACTTGAATAGAAATGATCGACCAGAAGTCATATATCCAAGGTCTGACCAGCAACATTGGGCCAAGGAATAACGTCATGCCCTCTCAATTGAAATCAATACACGTTAATATGTTACTTATGTTTACTACCATAATCTATCTACATTGTATAATTAAAATGTGTAGTTAAATGTACACATGTATGTACATATACATATGTTTATTCCGTTCAGTAATATATAGATAGGCTATTTTTACAAACTGTGAAATAAAATCAATTAAAAAAAACCATATCATCTTCTATGCCCACTCATGTTTGAAATCAGATTTTTAATGCTCTCTTTTAGCGAAAGCTTAAAAAGATTCGCCGCTCGTCGATTTAATACCAACCATTGAAGAAAATCGAGTTGAATGCAGATTTTCAATCAGGGTATGGAAGCTTTTATGCTATTTGTGTGTGCGTTAACTATCAGACGTGCATTCGATTGAAAAGGCAACTATCCAGTCTGAAAATAACCTGATTGAAAGAGAACCCTATATTCAAAGTATCGGAAAATGATATTAATCAGACGAGCGAGCGTTTATACACTTATAATACATACATACATATGTGTATAAAGTATGATGAATCACTAAACCGAGTGGAAGAAAGTAATTGGAAAGGATTAAACATTTTTATTACTCATCCCTGTTATATACCACGTATACGAATACGTCGATGTGTGTGATATTAATATTTTATTATGTTCATTGAGTTAATATAAATAAATATGCGAACAGTGCGAGGCGTCTTGTCGTGCTGCAAGTGCTAGCCGCCATGAATAATCCAAAACGTATTTACTCGAGGAAATGCGGAAGAAAACGTGAGATTTTTCTACGTGCACGTTCACGTGTAGAGAACTCCCCCGTAATATTTTGCTTCTATCTTTCTTGAAAATATCTCATCCGGAAATATACTTTCGCGCAAAATTTTCGCGAACAAACATGTTTACGCTTCGAGCTGACGAAGCCGCTCCGGAGAGCCTCCAAAACAGGGTTGCCCACCGGAAAATAGCCAACTTTTACGATAAAATGCTGATGGCAAAGTATCCTCGCTACGACTGTAATTTAATATTTTCTTTTTTCGCCTTTCCGGAAATTCAAATACAATAACCTTAAAACGAATTCGTTTTGTTGTGACGGGTGACCGTTCACCGACACCAGATGTGTTTGTGCCACGGTCGCTTGTTTTCGAGGGTTAGAGTAAAAGTCCGAATGCTCAAGATAGGGAAGTCTTTATAAGATAAATAAAAGGGTGGACAAATTAGAGAAAGTGTTTGTGCCCTTTTCGACGACAACGGGCAAACTTGTTCATCTCCATTTCGGCGAACCCACGTTCTCTTTTATATTGTCTCATTCTTGAAACACTTTTCGTTCATTAAATATAGAAAGAAAATAGCGAGAGTGCCGGGTCGACATGTCAACAGAAAACCTTCAATATACTTAATATTTTTATAGAACATTTCTAAATCGGAGCTCTTTATATATAGATAACCAAAATATGAAACACAAAAAATAAACAATTAAATTGATACACATGCATAACTTTGGAGCAACCCATAAAGTACCCATAAGGCTTAATAATTTTTCATAAATAAAAAAATAGCATATAAATCTACAATCTGAGTTATCCAATTTTGTTTTTGCATTTTAAAATATATTTAAATTAATCAAAATATGATCATAAAAGTTATTTCAGCTACTTAGTCTTACGTATATACATATGTACATATGTATGCAGTTGTTTCACTAATGATCTTATACTATAAAAAACATCAAAGAAATATATTTAAAATTGTGATTTATGGTTAAGTAAAGCACATATACCGTGGTATTTATTCGATTTATATACGATTTTTCTTTTAATTAGAAAAACATAATTTAAATGACAATAATTTTGAATGCTAAAATATAATATGCTTATTTAATATAATATGTAAAAAAAAGTTTTTCAAAAACATACCTCTTGTATAATTTGTATATAAAATTATTATTTTGAATAAAAACACCAATATTTTTTTTTACCACCGCCATCTATGTATAAAATTAATGACTACCAACTGTCACCGAGATTAAAATCTTCGGACCTGAAATGCTTCTTATAAGATATTTTATCTCTATCATAATGGCGGAGGCTCCATTTACTTATATTGATGACCAAAATGAGCAATATGGCAAAGTATGAAAACGATCAGATAAGAGGCAAACTTTTTCCTGAATTGTAATCGTAAGTGAAACGTAAAGGAGGTATGTAAAAACAACAATAAATAATTATCCGCCAACGCTATTCTTTAATTTAATTTTTATTTATTCTAATTAATCCTACAAACAGAATAAATACACATATAATGTTCATGTTGCTTGGTTACCTAGAATCTAACGAGTCGAAGTTTTGGTCGTTCGGTATTCGTGCTAAATTTTACAATATTCGAGTCGCGTAAAAGTGCCAATGTTTCGCAAAATTTTTATTTTTATTAGTTTGCTTTTATTTGTGATAATAAAATCGAACAAATTTAATTGTGATATGGTTAAATTTGTCTTTGGAAAATGTGACGAAAATTCACTAGAAAAAAACGATTAAATATTGTCATTTGTTTTTTCGTATAAAAATTAATTATTGAATACATCATTGAAAAATCCTCATTTTTAAATGATGTACTAGTGTCGCGTTTTAAACATAAGTGACAGTGAAATGTTTATTCAATAATTTAATAACAATAAAATAAACAGAATACATGGAAAGGAATGTCTTGCAGCCAGCACCAATATACATACTACATACATATTATATAAAAACCAGCCGTAAATACAAAACATCCCTTCGAAGCCCAAATGGAAGAGAATCATACATCGCATCAATTATAAAAATAATTATAACAGACAAATAGGTTAAAATAGTCTCCGATAACTTAAACCTACGCCCACAGTTGTAAAATATCACATTCAGGCACGGCAGCACCAATTTATTAAGAAGTCGTATAGCTCTTGGGATAGGAGCCATCCGATAAAGCACTGTGCGGTCAAAGGTACAACCATCAAATGACGATGCCTACCACGTACATAATTTTGATTCAAGTATCCTTATAGCAGCTTGGAGCAAAACTTTTTTTCGATAAAAAAATCTAGAACCATCTTATTTGTATTTAAAAAATATAACTTAAAAGCTTATATTCAGGACGTTTAATTTAAAATATTTATTGCATAGAGCAAACACAAAAATATCTATATGGACTCTTTCGTAAATATTCAAATAATGTTTTGTAAATGCAAACTTTCCGTTTTTTACCTCAAACTTTTTTATCGTGGGGTGTGTATGCTGATGCTACGTTTAAAAACAAAAGGACCAGATTTTAATTCGGTCCGCCGCTATTTGGAACATTTAATCTTTTACAGGCAAAGCTTTGTAAAGCAGAGTGAAGCACCGTGGACCGGAGTTGTAAATTGTTGCGGAGGTCTTCACATATTCAGCGAAATTTCGCAAGGCGCTCCGAAATAAACCGGAAGTGCTAAACGAGGCGAAGTTACCTGCACCGAAGTCGGCGTTCGTTTTATTTACATTCGGACTGTAAAAGAAGCGGGCGTCGCACTGTAAAAAGCTTCTATTTGCACTTTATGATTCTTGGGGCCAAATTAAGGCCGTAAATGTCGGTTCGCTTTACTGTTGTCTTCCGGCCCCTCGGAGACCTACGGGGGCGAGCAAGTTCGCGCTCGCAAATAAAATTTACATTGAAATTTTTCCATCAAATTTGGCCGACTTGATTTAATCAAATGCAAGAGCGGCCGGCAAATTGGGCTCTCGCCGTTAGCGCAGCAATAAAGGCCCGTTGCGGGTTTGATTAACGCTGTTTCGCCGCACCCGACCTCCTCCACCCTCTTATCTACTCACCTCACCCTCATAAATAAATCTGAGGAAACGTCAGGTATTAGAAGCGGACGTCTCAAGCCAAGAATGGTCCAATAAAAACTGAATTAAACCGATGGGGGGGCAGAGAGATCGCGCGGCAACAGCAAAACCGGGATTTTATTCGCCAGTCTTCTGTGGTAGGTATACATACATACATACATACATATTGTAGTATAAAATTGCTCGTATATGTTTACATTGTACATAGTGATCAAAAATTATTTTTAATTTTTTCTTTTTACTCTGATGTGCTTCAATTTATCACGTTTCCTATCTTATCCCATCTGGATGTGGCCTCATTTTTTATTTTCCCAAAACCTTTTGTTATTAAATTGCTACCCTAATCAGTCCGTTCCACGTGCTTTTTCCTCTTGCTTATTTATAGATGATAGCAATATGATTAGTATCATTCGTATATACAAAAGAAGCCTTTGCTAATAGCCTTTATATTTTTGCGTATTTTATCTTACGGAAATTGTTGATACACATATTATTAATACTTTTTTTATTTAATTTGTCTTAATACGATATATGTATCAGTCATAAAACCTACCTTCACTATATTTTTTTCATTTAAGAAGGAGAAACTAAAGTAAAAGAAGGATGAAGAAATTCTCCTACCAAATTACTTCACATTACAAGGCATTCCTCACGTGAACCGTAATTTTTTTAAAGCTGATTCTGCTCCAATTTATTGTCTTTGGCAATACAAACTTGCGCTACATTTACTTAACAACGTCATGTGTATAATTTAACCGTCAAAGTCCAGTTGTAATTTATTTTATGTGGCGTTTAAGATAATTCAATCGAATACTAATCAAATAGAAGATATACATTTCTGAAAGCGAAAATACAGTTTCACTAAAGCTCGCCGGTAATTATATGTATTTTAACTTTGAAAGTCGAGTTTTGACAGTTAAAATTTGTTTTCAGAATGTTTTAGGTTTCATCGATGCGTTGATATGTATTACTTACTGCAACGAGTTATTGAAAAGTTTTTCATATTACGACAGCCCTGAGAATGTACTTAAAACAAAAATATGACTTTCCAGCTCAAATTACTAGTCAAGTGACGTTTTCAAAAACAGTAGTACTGTGAATAAAATGCATCAAAATCTGATCGCTTTTGAAAGCCTAGGTTCTGTGAATCAGAATTCAAAAAGTGGATGAAAGAAACGGATTACAACAAAGTACAGAACACATGTTGACTGATTCTGATTGTATATCGTTATATTGTTTCATATAAAATAACTTTGTATGTGGGATAGATTTAACATATTTCAAGTAGACAAAATATATTACAAATTTTTAGTAAAATTTGACTGTGACGTATATACATATGTACATATGTTAACATACATATACGACTGTGGATAACTTTGCACTAACATTAATTAAATTCTCTTTATCCAAAAAACAATTAATATGTATATTGAAACTTATATTCTGGGACATTTGATTATAATAGAAGAGTGGGTAAAAAATTATCAAATTGTCTAAGTCACTCTTAAGTTCAAGTACACCGTTAAAAAACGTATAAAGGTTATTTTAATAGACTCAAACTAATTTTATAAGCAAAAAAAATCCATTATTATGTTCCGAAAAAGTTTTCGCATATTTGAATGCACAACCGTAGACTTTTCGATGAAAGCTCTCCATTTTATCGTTAAAGTTTCGTTGTTAACCAGCACGCAAGCCCTTTTTGTCTAGATTGGATAGTGTCCCAAAGTTTTTCCAGCAAATTGTTGAGCACTTGCTAGTCACAATTTCGAGCTTACATCCACTACATATGTATGTATATTTGTACATGTACAGTATGCATACAAACAAACGGCACATTTCCCGTGAAACTTTTCCAATTTATTATATAATAATCACGCCGCATATTATCAACCTCGGCGACACAATAAAATCATCGAAGCTTATTACACGGACAATGGAAGTCAACGTCGTTAACGTCACACATACAAATTGTCAATTTGTCAACGATTATAAATTGTCAACGGCAATATCAGATCGATTACACTGAAATTAACAATCTCTGGATAATTTACGACCCCCCCGATTCACCCCTGACGATCCTTGCTAACTATGCACCACTCACACACAATCAGCAAAGCACCCTTTAAATATTCAAACTATAATCACGAATCGTCATAATTACACAGCCATGATTAATTGCGTATTAAAAATTACCGCGGTCTAAATTTGCAGATAATACGCGTTGATAATATTATTGTAATTATAGTCATATCTCGGTTACAATTATTATTATTATTATTGCATGATTTATTGTACGGTTTAATTACGGGGGCTCTATCTGCTCGGGATTCACTTCCGTAATTGCAGGCTCCCGTCCGCATGTCTTCCTTGAAATGTGGCATCTGGTATTTTAATCCAATAATTAAAGCAAGCCAACCCCTTCGGGGTTAAATTGCTGGAATTTCAAAATAATATTTCAGGCGGATACGGGGGCCCCATTTTTACCTGCTGAATAATAAAAGGGTGCAATAAAACGAAATGTGGATTAAAACGTAAATGGCATGCAATTCACAGTGTATCTTTTTTTAATTTGTTGAATATCATAATTGAAAAGCTTGGGAGCTTAAACGAGTACGTTTAGTGTACATGTACACGAAATGTGTTAATTAAAACGAAGCAAATTGTGTTTTTAAGTATGTCTTATTAAATATTCCTATACTAGAATAAACTTTACAGTACCTAATTAGGTACTGTAAAAAATGTATCTAATTAAGTCCAAAAAAGTATGATAATTCTTATTCCTTTATGTTTATTTCGGTAGCCGACTTTATTTAACAGAAAACAAAATATTTTTTCATTTATTTTTCATTATATAATATGGAAATTCAATCCCAAAAATGAGCATCGACCCGAAAAAATTTTACTTATTTTATATAGATTTTGTGATCTAGGGGATTTTTCTTTACTCTTAAAAACAATTATTTTTGTAATTAATATAAAAAGGTTGTGCGTTTTAATCCGTATACATACTTATGTTTATAACTTCTTTTTAACTGATTTGAAGAAAATCCAAGAAAATTTACCCTATAATTAAGACGATTCTGATAGTTCTTTCATAAGAAAACGCCAGTCACTATCTAAAGTTCATTTATACTAGCACAGCGCAGACCGGCAACTGCACGTAAATAGCAGTACGAAAATTATTATTTAATGCATTCTGCATGTACACAATCATACATACATTTGATTCATAATATGTAATAGCAGTAACCGACACGATCTATTCATATTATACAGCAAAACATGTCACCGAAACGAATCAAACTAAACCGGTTGTTTTTGCATGACGTGACGTCATAGTGGCGAGTGCACTCGCTCTAACGGAAGTGTTGTTATACGCATATGAATATTTTCTGAAACGTCATATTGTGACAATGTTGACTCGATGATACGACGCAAGCAATATGGCACCATATCGTCTTCCGATTTTCAATTTTTCCATGCCGCACTCATCGAGAACAATTATGAACGTGTTGAAGAAGGACGGTGGTGTAAAGTATCAATATATTATATACATATGAGTAGTCTTTCCCATGCAGTGCTGTGCCGAGCTGTTTACGTGTAGTGCTGAGTAATATGTATATCAATGACTTTAATATTCAAGTATATTTTATATGGAAATATAAACATACATATAGGAATGATTTTTAAACGAGCCGTATGTGTGGTTGTCCAAACTGCTAGGGATAAAGTGTATGTGGTATGCATGAGGGACCAGATGCGTGTTGCTATGGTCACTTGGTGGAGAACAAGCCCGACGATATGGTTATAATAAATAGTTCTGACTGAATCTGCGCTTTTCACTTGGAATCCTTCACATCCGGATTCTATATACATTTTTTTACTTTTATTCTAGGATATACAAATAAGTCGTGGACTATTAAACGTAATTAATCTGATAAGAGTATTTTTAATATTACAAAACTTCATATATTGTTACTATGTAAGTTCATAGGTAAAGTAAAAATTAGAGATCGTTGCTTTCTGATGACAAAGCATATAATTGCAATTTTGACGAATATGGCTATTACTTACAAATAAAGAGAGAGCGATTAGAGTTGAATAGGAAGCTGGGAACTTTGATCGTCAAAATTGATATGCTCCCGCGGCACAATTGCGGCTATAACTCTCGGGTAGCCCTACAAACAGAAAACAAAGAAAGGAAGATAAAGCGCCACGTTCAAATTGTTTTTTATTTAAATTTGCTCAAATACATTTGATTAAATCCGGCTCCTCAGCGAGCACCTGAGTGAGAGAAGGATCTGTTCCAGCAGACTGCTTATCCCGGCAACCAGATGCCCCCTGAAGGATAATTACGTAAACTCAATTAGAATGAGGCTCATCGCTCGGCGCGAACCACATTTTGGTTTCCACACGCGCCTCATTCCTACCCCCATATCCCCATCCCCATCCGTAGAATATCTTTCCCACCCTTGGCGTCCCTTTTCTCCTACTTCCCGCGAGATTACTATTAAAATTCCCCTCTTGCGGACAAATTGAATCAACCCTTTAGCGGGCCTAAGTAGAAACGCCGAAATGAAGAAGCCATTAGGATGCGAGGCAAAAATGCTTCATTTTTCCACGAGGCCAGAATGCGCCGTCGACTCTATTTAATTTTTTTACTTTTGAACTATGCTTAGCGGGGAAGCGCATTCAGTATTTTCGCCCTTTCGACCAGCCAATCGCAAATAATTTATCTCGGAGAAAATTTTCAAAATGAGCACATTTTTCGCCGATTCGGTAAAAGCTGACTTCGTGTACTCCGTAATTGAAACAAATTTAAAATATTGTTAGAATTGATTTTCGATGTTAATTTTTATAAATTTACAATTTAATTTTTATTGCTTTAAATCATAAACTCCACAGAAAACTGCTATGCAAATTATATTGAGCTCAAATATTTTGCGCAAAATTCAATTTTCACCTTTCAAGGCAAAAAGTTAAATTAACTTTAAGCATATTAATAATTTTAACACACAATTTACATACATATACACATGCTACAGTCAAAATGTATTTTCAGTTGTAATGTATTCCAACTGGCGTTTTAAGTCATTCATATTTGAATACAATTCAACTAGACAATTAATTATATCTCTACAAGCGAAATACAATTTCAACAAAGTGCTCCAGTTGTAAAATAACAGTTGAGTTTTGACAGCTCTGATGTTTTTACGAATGATTTAGAATTTAATAATAAATTAATATTTGCTATATATGATAAATTAATATTTGTTATATATAATAAACAAAAATGTGACTTTCCAACTCAATTCACTAGTTGAGTTTTCATGAAAACCTAACCTCTCCACCAAATCTGGTACCAACTTAAAGTTGAGGTGTATTTTCAGTTGTAATATATTTTGACCAATTTAAATGTATTCGCCATATGAATTAACTTATGTTAGTTAGACGGAATATATTTCAACTAGTCAAAATATGTATATTACAACTGGAAGATACACTTCAACTGTAAGTTATACACATCATATCATATTCCTATTTTTCATTAAAAACGAGTACGAATTTTCGCATGATCACAAAACTTCATCTATTGTTACTACGTACATACATACATATGTAGATAAAATAAAAATGTGACAAATTAATTAATGAAATAGTGAATTTACAGTTTTAAAAAAATATATAATACAATATGTCATGCGTACATATTCTGAAAATATAATTAATTTTTCGCTTATATTGAGATTGAATCGAATTAGATAAAATTGTAAAATCAAGTTAATCAATCTTACATCTGCATATCTAATCTCATGATTGGCACTGATACAATGCGTATGTTTTTACCTCGAAAGATGTCTCAAAATGTTAGATTTTTAGAATTATCGGTGACTTGTTGTTTTACCCGGCTTCGCTCAGTTTTTGTAATATAAACAGCTTAAATATGGCGAATCTAATAGTAAATATTAATTTATTTTTTTTATTAAATTTATTTGAATTGAAAAAAAATATAATATTCAACCAATTGAATTGTCGTCATAGAAATTTTGTTTTGTTTTCGAAGTTCCCAACCAAAGATACAAACATACAAAGTCTCTTTCGAAATTATGTATTACATACTAAATAATATATGAAGATTCCACAATGTACACAAACATAAATACGTATTCACGAATTAAAAAAAAAACTATGCTTAGGTATATTATATACTAGTCATTTTACCCGGCTTCGCTCGGTATTTGTAATATTACATATATAAACCGCTTTAACATGTATTTGTAATATAAACCGCTTAAACATCTAATAGTAAACATTTTATTAAAATTAATTGAATAGTTTTATTTTATATAAATTTATTTGAATAATCATTTGTATTTTTTATTAAATTGACTGTCACGAACCAACAAACATATATACTGTCTCTTTCGAAATTATATGTATAACAGAATTCGGCGCCTGCGCCCCTAGAGCCTTCGCCCCCTAGGGCGTCGCCCTTGGTGACTGCACCCGCGGCAGCGCCTGCGTCCTCTAGGGCTTCGCTCCCGGGGACTTCGAATCCTTTAATTCGAAAAAAATCAAATCGGCGCCTATGAATCGAAAAAAAAATCGGATGTGTCGTCTACGAACAAAGGTTACATATAGCCAGCAGTTTGGCTTAATGGTAGCGTATATATTTAGCACCACTGAGGTCGAAGGTTCGAGTCCTCGTCAAACTGCTGGTTAGGTTTGGGGGTTTTGTGACTCCAAATCAATCGTTTCTCTATCAAAGTTTGCCAATTTTATCTGATCATTGTTGAAACGGTTCCTGAAAATTGGTATTAGATAATTTCCTGTTGTCACAAAATATGTGTGTATAATTTGTAAAAATCATGCACAGTAATCTGAAATCTTTAGATATCTCTATAGACATCTCTATAATTTCGTGTTTATTACATGTATGAAAATCTAAAAATAATCCATAGATATCTCTATGATTATTATTTCTGTACTGATTAATTTTTATATGCTATGTATTCTGATTGTATATGTATTATTGTATTTCTCACCGTTATCGTACACTCGTTGCATTGGAGCGATCTGTAATGACGAGTGTATATTGATTGTAACAATAATATAAAATAAAATATATATACATACATACATACTTACATACATATATAAAAAGTCTCTTTCGAAATTATATATTAGATACATATACATATGTTTTTATGTACATAGAGCGAGTTTATGGTTTAGTTATGTTAGTTTAGTTAACTAAATTACTAGCTGTTTATACGAGAGATTTCTTTCTAAACCAAACAATATTATTTTAAAAATTGATTAAGTTGTGACCTTAGAGTATTGAGAGAGCGTAAGTGGTCTCGTTTAGCCGAAGGGATGGTCATGGACCGTCGTCTACATAGAGTTTTGTGCGTCGGCCGTTGTACGAAATTGGCCAAAGAAAGAGGAGGTGGGAGCGAAGAAGGAAGAAATGGGTGGTACCATGGAGGATATTAAGAAGTATCCTTTGCCTTGGGTGAGTGGGTGGGTGGGTGGATTAAGGGGTGGCGAGCAGGTGGCCCACGCGGCAGGTGGCGCCCGACGACCGGCTACGCGGGCCGCTACGTGCTCGGCAACCACTACGTGACCACCCCCTCCCCTTTAACAATAGGAACAAGAAAAAATAGCACCAACGCCCTACAACTAAATACCACCAATAACCATTGAATTATTCACGAATTTCACATCCATATTGACGTTAGATAAAAAAATTCGATACCCAGTGAAACTATGAAATGATCCAAGAATGACACTTTCTAATAAAAAATATTTGCGCGCAGTGTTACGTCAACTGGTTAAATGAGCAATCTGGGATTTTTTCATCTTTTTCGTGGTTAAAGTACATATGTATTTCTATGAAATTGGAGACGTTTCTAGAAACGAGCGAAAATTTGTGGTCGTTAAGTTTTCCATTGTGTTTGTGATGTATATATAATATGTATATGATGCGGTAATGAGATTTAAATTAAAGCACGTCGCAAAATTGATGTATTCAAGATACGGTTTCTGTGTCGTATTCTGAAGATTCCCTAGACAGTGAAGAAGTCTAGCCTAACCATGTTAAAAATTAAAGCCAGACTCCATCTGCTTGATAGGAATAATGCAATACTTCAGGCACATCGTTTGTCATGAAGGTGAAAATTCGTAAAAATTGGATTTTGAGCAGGTTGCTAGGGAGTGGTATCCCAGAAGATGAACTGAAAAAATAAAACAGTTGACCTAGTTAAACTTCACTGCAGCTCTTTATACAGTGGATGATCAATGGATCTGGAAAAACTTTAGTTTGAAAATTTTCATGTTACCTTTGACTTCAAAGAAAAATTTATTATCATTTTCCTACTAAGTAAATATTTGCTATGGTTTTTTTTTTCAGAAATGTCAATGTTATACACACATACATACATATATTATATACATACTAGTAGCCTATGTGCACATAACTGTGCACTCGGTAAAATATCGCAATTCGGATCAACGGAATTAATAATTTAAAATTTATTTAACTGTTTTGAAAAAATTTACTTTTGTTTTTGTCGACCTCTTTATGCCGCTTTTATTTATAAGTGATATGGCGCGTCTCTTTCCACGATATACGATTCCAAGGGGACAAAGAGACACAGAGCATGTTAACGCATTCAAACTTAGCACACGCGTGGTGCGCACGCATTAGACAATTATTATATACGATTACATATACCAATCCACACAATTCTTTATCAGATGGATCCTATTCCAAGAGCTATCCGACATCTTAATGAATTCGTTACTGCCGTGCTTGAATGTTATATTTTCCACCTTAGTGAGCGTAGATTATCATAGATTATTTTATACTATTTGTCTGGTAGCCTGCGCTCATCATTATTTTAAATAATTAGATATGACGTATTAGTGAATTTTGATCTTCTCTCTTCCATTTGGGACTCATGGGGATTTCTTGTATTCACGGCTCGTTGTTCTACAAACACATATGTACATATGTATGTCCTGACTGTTTATTCCCAATTTTTCTCCTTATATTTAACTATTATTATATTTTGTGACTACTTATATTATTGTTTGAATTTTTCCTGCCCTTGTTTTTTTATGTATTATGTATAAACAAGCATTTCTTCTGTATAATTAATTATATATTGTTTCTCTGTTATATTGTCGACCTTTGTGGTGCATTATGAACTCTTGTAATGCCACAATGTTACAAACTTTAAACAAATATATAATAAATTACACATTCAAATAAATTAATACGAGTATTACTTTATTTGAATGTGTGAAATATGTCATATATATGTATGATAAAAAAACATCATCATACTCAATACATAATACATTTTCATTTTCATTTTATCTAATCTTTGCATCCTTCTATGTACCTATACATATTTAGATAAGCATATATTATTAAATTACATTATTTATTTATTTATTTTTTACATATATACCGGGAAGGCCTTACAAGTAAACCCCAATACGCCTTCCTGGCCAATTACAAATTACAATTACAATGCAGAATTTTTTTATTACAAGTCGTTGAATTACGAAACAATGAAAAACTTGCAAATTAACGAGACATCTATGAATTGTACATAAATTTTCATTATACATTAATCAAATATAGGATTTTTAGCCAATGTTTAAACGAGAACCGTTTCAACAATGAAATCAGAGAAAATTGGCAAACTCTGATAGGAAACGATCGACCTGGAGTCACAAATATCCAAGTCTGACCAGCAGCACTACAGATGTACTCGGAAAAATACTTTTCAATCGAGGTCAGCTCATGGGATCGAACCCGGCGCCTGTCGATGCTAAGCAGAAGCTTAACGACCGAGCTATGCTGCTGGCTATTATATATGTATGTAAATCCGAATATAAATTTTAACCAAATTCACTTTTTCGTTCACTATATTTATTACTACATATATGTTCTTTATTTGGTCCCATTTTATTCTTCGAAACCTTATTTTTTATGATGTGATGTGTAAATATAATAATTATGTAAATATGCTGCTTTAAAATAAAATTTGATAAGCGACTCACAATTTTGAATTCGAATTGTCCTAATGATGTCACAGTGCAAACATTGCTTATTCGATTGAGATAAATGCCTTCGAATCAAAAGTCAAGTACGGGTCATCCGAACGGCTTGTACCCCTCGAATCCATGGGATGGGTGGGGGTGTGTCAACTTCGGTCTCGTTTAATTGAGCATGGGGCGGCGCGAAAGTGTTGTTTGCGAGCGCCTGGGGCGGCTGACCAGAACAGATGTCGGGACCCAACCAAACCCACCCAACCCCCCCCCCTCCCCCGCTCCGGGGACCTAAACGCAGATGTCACCGATAATAGAGTTTTACGAGAGCCGTGACGTGATCGCCCTCTACATTATGAACAAACACCGACGACGAAACGCTTATCTCACCGCCACCCCCACATCCCCCAACTCCTCACCCCTTAGTCAGCCTGACTTCCGCCACTCCCCCCCCCTCTCGTCTTCCTTCCGTCTTCCGCCAACCCCCGCCCACTCCTCGGACATGGTCGGCTGTTGTGTCTTGCGTGACCAAGACTCAACGCTGATATATTCACTTATAATACGACAGTATCGAATCAATTTAAGGAATACTTGGAAACAGACGATAAATCCTACCACACATTATTTTGCACACTTTTTATGTACATACATACAATGATACCTACGTATATATCGTTAACAATTCAGACGATGATGTATTACTCACACGTAAGTGCACCTTTTTGAGGTTCATCTAAATTTTCATAGCGATCGACTATTTTGTTGTTGCTTTTAGTACTTAGAAGCTAAAAATATTCATTTAAAAAGGCGAAATATTGTTAAATATCTGCAGAAACAAAATAAATTTTATATTTTTGTATTCTTTTTTTTTGTAAATATGTCATAAATGTTCTTTTAATGTCAATATTTTTCTATACATTCCATACATAAAAATTCAATCGTGTCAACGTAACGTCATTTTGCAATTCAATCAACTGTAATTCTAAATTTCCCACAACCATTGGAAAAATCAAGGCGATGGTTTGAGCATTATTTTCATTAATATTTAATGGTATGATCATTAAAAAATGCAAATTGAATGAAGTTCATTAAAGTCGACACACTTCTTGTTAACTTAATCCAATATTTTTTGTTTTAAAAGCCATTCCTTGTTTCGAAGATTTGTCGTACTTACTATTATCCTTTACAAATGTTATTGTTACGTTGAACATATGTCCTTTATTTAAGAGGACAGTCCTTCGTTTCACCACTTTGTCCTCTAGATTTGTTTTTTTTTTTCGAAAATTGGCCTTTTATTATTTATTTTATAAAGTTGACTATCGCCGTCATATAAAATTACAAGCCCTGCCAACATAGTCGGGTTGAAATTTTTCAACATGTATTTCATGGATAAACACGTTCCTTTTGAAAACACAATCATTGAATTTTCTGTAGATATAATGCCCCATTGAATAAACATTTTCTATAAAGAACCAGTAAAAAACCCCAAATAAACATAGATTCTTAAGAAGCATTTATTTATACCAAATGCAACTTTGAAATTGTATACAATTTGATAAATTTTTAAAACGCAAATCCGAGTTATTCAAATTTTTAAGTTCATTTTTTTGTTTCAATCATGTATAATATGTATGATTATTTAAAATCCTATATGCAGTATGCTAATATTTTATAATATTAACATATCGCATTAACTATCACTAATTATAAAACTTCTTAATTAATGTAACAAGTGTAACCAGTTATGAAACAATTCTTTATTCATATTTCCTTTATTTACTTTAAAAAAATATGGTCACTGTAAATATAACACCCCACACACATTTTACCTCTATTTAAAAGCGTACAAGTCTATAACCCAGTTATTTATTGATAAATTTATTTTATTTGATCTATTTAATATATTATTTATTCCTTTCCAAAGCTATAAGTTTTATGTAATAAGATTTGGAAGAACAGAACTTTAACATTTACAACGAACACCCATTTTGAAAAGAGTTCGGTTTTATGTTTGTAATTGAAACTTGGGTGGTTAAGATAGTAGGTAGAAATAGCTTAGTCTGCTTTAAAATTTTTTTGGGGATGGATATTTAGGATTCTCTGGACACAGAAAAACATGTATGGAACAAAGGTAAATAAAGAACAAAGGTATGTATTAAATAACACGTATTTATGACTCATATATGGTATTCTGCCGTGAAAAGAACGAGAGGAAGAGGCAAATCCTGGTTATACTTTCACACGCTGGTTATACTTTCATGCTGTTTGTAGACAAATTTTTGGGATCCACGAGGAATCTTTTTAATAACGATTCTTTATTCTGATGAAAATGATCTTTTGTTGTTATTTAGTCGATTGTAATATAAATAAATTCAAATCACTAAGCTATTTTAAATAGAGATCGTCATAACAAAAAGACGTATACGATGATATTTACATACTACTCAACGATTTCATCTCGGTTTATTGAAATTTTTAATGTTAATTATTGATAGTGTATTCTTTAGACTTTTTTAAACGAATTTTGTTTTGTAAAAATAATAGAATGACAAATTTTTCAAACAAAACTAATATTCAAATGTTTTTTTTTCAGTTTACGAACCTAGCAACTGAAAAAAACAGAAAGTTTTCATTCATATTGAAAGTATCACGCATTTCCTGAGATCAACAAGATTTTTGCTGTTTATATGTATGTATGTATAATATAAAATATTATATATCTTCAACGGAATAACTTTACTGTCCACCCACCGAGTGTTATAATATTTTCATTAAAAATAAAATTGATTTAAAATGGCCGGTTGTTCCACACATCCCTTATATATATACTATTTTAACCCTTTTATATATATATATATATATATATATATATATATATATATATATATATATATATATATATACATATATATATATATATATATATATATATATATATATATATATATATATATATATATATATATATATATATATATATATATATATATATATATATATATATATATATATATATATATATATATATATATATATATATATATATATACTATCTTCACAGGCTACCCCAATATGGCACTGGCCAGATATGATATGAATAACACACGTGTATATAAACAGACATATGTACATATGTACATATATTTAAATATATTAAAAAAACACATTTAATTTAGTTATCAAACATTCGCATGCTACCCAAATATTTATACGGAATCTAGAATTAAATTATTTCCATATACATATGTATGTAATAATCGAATTTTAAATCAAAACATGTAAAGAATAACAAGCAAGTACGTGCGAGAAAGAAAAATATTGGTTACGGAACGAAAATTTGGGTCATTCAAATATTGAATTTCATCGATGTGTAAATGTATTTCTGTTCTGACGATACAGTCATATTATGTTTCAATGTATGTGAAATGGATGTGTATTCAAACAAAACACATTTAAAACGGTGACTTGACATTTCATTTATATTTTGACTGTACGTACTTTTACAATTACGGTCAAATTTTCGTAACGATACGATTGCGGCGAGTAATTTACAGCTGAAAATAGCAGCTGGTGAGATATATTTTAATATGTGGAAAAACATGTTTATTGATCATAACTGTTGAGCGGAAAACAACGGTTTTATGAACGCGCGCGCTCTGAGCTTAGTTGCCGTACCACGGCCTGGCACGATTTTCATTTTCATGGAAGTTTTCTCCAATAAATCAAAACGTAAATGTAGTTGAGGTTACTTGACGAACGACTTTCGTCATTCGATCCGGGTCAAACGCTTTCCCCTATTCGAATAGAATATTACTTTACGACGTAAAATCATACCATCTCGTCAATCGTTACTTTACATAACTATTGTCTTTGTTAGCGTATATGATATTTCATTTATACATGTTGCTATTACTTTCATTACTATATTATGAAAAAAAAATTGTGATTGAAACCTAAATGATGTTTCATATCATTACACATGTGATTATATGATGCACTTTTAAATTTCGTCATTTATTTATCATAATTTCAATGGATAAAAAAAGGTGTATAAATTGCCATACTTCGTGCGCAAAATATGATCTTATTTGATGCAACGACTTGGAATATAATTTAAGTTATATATAGTATAATTTAGATAATAATTTAAGTATTTCAAGTATATTTTATCTTTAATATTTTATTAAAATTACTCTTTACCTTCTTCTACATACATAAATACATACGTATATATGTAGATTGGTATTTATTTGTAAACAACTGATTCACTACAGTTTCTATATACATATTTAATGCGTTTTCATGCATATTATATACATATGTATATGGTTTTAGAAAAAATAGTCAAAACCTCAAACAACCTTAAAGAGCGCTTTCAAAAATCAATTCCTTTTTTTTAATTATCATTAGAATCTATGTACATATGTATATACATATGTAGTACATTCGTATTATAATCAGGTATATTATGCACATATGTATATGATACATATTAATTTGTATACTTTTTGTAATTTTCTGATCTGCCTAAAAAAATGTGTCTTTTGAAGTAGTTCGATAGATTCGTGTCATTTTTATATATTTCAGATAATAAATCTGGATTTCAAATATTTCTGCAGGACTCAAATTTGAATATTTGTAACATCCAAGTTGATCTTTCCTACAGAGTCTTCCAATTTATCTAATTTGATTGTCGATCCTGCTACTCAGAAATTGGCTCAATCTATCGTTTATTGTATGTATATTCAGTGCCGTAGAAACGCATTGACAACGGACTTTGATAACGACTATTAGTTTGAAAGTTTATAATAATTCTAATCGAATAAGGAAAAATATTTTAGTTTGTTTTTCAATCTTTCACGGAATTTTCACTTTCATCATCAATTTGTTATACGTGTTTTGTACCTATTATACATAGGTATCATTTTCGGAAACATTGTTTAATTCATGGCGTTGTTTTATTCCTCGAAATTCAATAGCTGATAAGTTTATTGTTTTTATTTGAAAAAAATGTCCTGCATGTGGTAGCCTTCTTTTTCTTTCTTTAAACTAATAATAAATACATTAAAAATAAAATACACCTTCATATTGTTTAATTTACATTCTTTTTTTCACAAAACATTTTGAAAAATAAAAATGATTTTGTGACATTGGCAATATGGGGTATTTATAATATGAAAAAAATAGTTTTAAGTTCTTATAATTTTATTTTAACTGTTCAAATTTTACTTAATATATTTTTTTATTTAATACAAAAAAATAAAGCGGTGCCAAATAAGACATTTGCCAAGGGTGCCAAAAATATTGCTATGGCTCTGTATAAATTATATGTACATATCCCGGGCCCTTTGAAAAACTAAAAAAATGATCTTATACACATATAAACAGAAAAATACCTATATTTTGGTTTTTATTTTTTAAAATAATTGAATCAGAAAGTATAATATAACAAGTTTGATTTCTGACACGGGGCCCCCGAGTAGTTCTGGCTCTGGAACTTTACCCCGGCACCCCCTCTTAACGGACCTGGGTGCATACATACATATGTATGTATGTATGTATGTAGGTACAGGTTTGGTCATGAGTGCCAGTTTGGGAAAACCTGTCATGGCATTGTCGTGAAAATGAAAAAAAAAGAATGTTGTAGAAGCTTTGCACCGGCAATATATGTAATATTGCGTATATCGGCAATTCAATTCCATGTAGGCCTCCAACGGGCGCATGCAGCTAAAAAAGATTACAGACCCCGCAATGCCAGGACATAAACAGATGTTAATGAATGACAGTCTCTGTCTCTATACCCGAAGTATAATATGTCTATATGTATGTACAGTCGACACACCTACGGAAATTATCATAACGTTCGAAATACACATTTCCATCCGTTCTCGAGAGTTTTACGCGTCGTTAAAATGCGAATCGTCGCGTGTAAAAGCCTCGCGACGATTGATGAGCTCGTTTTTAATTTGAAAGTTGGCGCCGTTCTCTCGTCGGGGTCGTGGGTCGTTTAAAATGTGCGCCCGCCTTTACGAGCACTTAGCGACAAAGTTGGGCGAAAATTGTCGTCGGCGTGACCCCGGCCGATACAATAACTGTTAGGGGTCGGTTGGCCATCGCTTCAGACCGCCCCCCTTCTCCAGAACCACCCCCGATGGCTCCCACCCCCCACGACAATGCTCACAATAAAAACTGATGGATATTACTTACGGAGAACATTGCGTCACACGACCAAGAATTCGTTTCCACACTGCAAAACCCCTTTACATACACGTACGTTTGTATCTGGGTCCATGTATGTCTGTACATATGTACATATGTGTGTATGTGTGTTGTCGCAAAATGTTTGCTCGTCGATTGGTCTCGTATAATATTGACCGATAGGTCTGTGCACGTTTCGACAATAACGTCGGATTAGTCTGTTCTTCTATTCTTCGTTTTCATTATGTCCGCTGGTGTCATAAATGTATCCGTCACGTATTACATTCATATATTTGTATGTATATACATGTATAGGTGTTGTAAAATAAAAATAGCTTCGTCTGTTTGCTTCTTCAATGTGCAAGAATGAATTGATTGTCATTTGTGAGCAGCATCACGCGATGAAATGAAACACGAGGAAGGCTGAAAATACGTACATATTTAATGCTCAAATTAAATTGAAAATTTAAAATAAATTAATATTTTCGAAATACGGTTTTAATTTGAGCATTTTCATATAAAATAATTTAAGGTTTAATTAAAACATAATTTTTGATATTTCTACATATCTGGTACCGTGCTCTCTTCGGGCTAGCTAGGGGCTGCAGCGCGTCGCAAATGTATGTTGAAGGGCATGTGCCTCACGTTGAGGCCATTCTCAGGATGAAAGCGGCCTCTCTACGTCTCTACGTATATTTTATCGTCTAATTGCCTGCTTGCTGCTGCATCTTGTCATTTGCATTCTTCACTGTATGTTCGATGGATGCCTAAAATAGACATTAAATTGATTCATTCATTATTCTTATTATTATTACTATTTATTATTATTTATATATGTATTTATGTATTTTTTTTACTATTTTTCAATAACATTGTTTTTATTATCTATTTATTATTTATATGGGGGTTGGGAATTGCATTATTCTCCCTATAGTCTGGAATAAAAGTTATTATTATTATATTATGCTAAATTATGTACATATGAGTATTTTGCATAATATTGTTATGTTGCAAACATACTTAGCAAACTATGCGGTGTCGAAATGACATGGTGATATTGATAATCTCATAAATATAAAGTGTATAAATGAGATAAAAAAAGTTAAAGTTTCATGGTAAAATAAAACTTTTAAAAAAATTTCCAATCCAAAATAATAAGAAATTTATCGTTTGTATATTAAAATGTGATGAGACATTTTTGTCATACATGTTTTTACTAAAATGATTTTGAATCGATTTATTTGTGGTGGTCATAAAATGTTTTTTTTCTTGTAAAAATTGTTGTTTGTTTGTTTGAGCCAAGCTCTCAAAGCTGGAAAAACTTTTGATTATTTCAATAAAATTTATTATATTACAAATATTCGTTCAAAGGTCGCTGAAAGTTTTCATTTTTAAATGGAATCTATTGTTGTAGATTCCTTTTCTGTTGAATTAAAAAACTAAAATCAATTACTGTTGATATTCTTGTACATTACTTTTTAAGCTGCACCCAAAAAAGTTTTTGAAAAACAATTAGGATTTTTTTAGTAAAAACTAGCGGAATTACTGCAATAGTATTCAATTGCATACATAAATACATATGTACATATGTATTATACATTTGATTGTAAAATTATTTTTAATAGGTTCAGAAACTTTAAAATATGTATGTATATAATAGCACGATTTAACAAAATTATCAATTTATTGTGATAGATAGATTTAACAAAATTATCATGTTATTGTGATAGAAATTAAATAAAAATCACAATAATGTAATGGTTTCTCTAATATTAATTAATATTCATATAAATCGAATCATCATCCTGGCTGCATTACGCAATTAAGTCGTTCATTAGTTTGTTAATTAGTCTATTTTCCAGTTGATTGGTTATCGTTAAAACACTTAACGCCGATAGCGAATATGCAAAAGCATAAATAGAAAGCGCGATGGAGGGAAGCAAGTGCGTGTTCGGCGTATCTAATGCAGTGATAGAAATTAATATGAAAGCATTCCGGAAACGTAATAAACGATTTGTATCTGCGGGAGGAGAGAATAACGCGATGCAACGACTGTCGCCGTTAACGACCCTCAGACGCGTATATTAACGGCCGTTTCGAGAAACTATTAGCGCGCGCGTTTTAGGCCAGCCTCCTTAGACAAATCGGCGTGGCCAGACCAACAATGGCCGCCGCCGACATCCGTTTCCTTTGGATCAAAGGTTCTCCACCTCAATTGGGTAATGGTAGCGCGTTTCGGCGGCCATTACAGCCCTAATGCCTTGTAGTCGCGTTACCGAGAACATATCGACGCGCGGATCTTAATTGGATCGATGGTCGCGAAAATGGTATTCGGCCACGAAACGAATCCTTGGTGATTTATAGAAAATTTCTCGACTATTTTTGATATTAAAATCTGTAAAAATGCCACATTCCAAGCTCCCGTTTGAATTTGTCTGCATTTACCGACTTAAGTTAATAAATGAGACAGCTTTGTAGGAACAAAGAAAAGCTAGAGAGGTTCAAAATGCATGGATATGTATAGATGGAAAATTCACATCCTTATTTTAAATGTATTCAATGAAAAATTAAATATGAATCAAATATACCATATGCGCAACTGGCACAAAGCAATTAATCCAAATGTATCCTGCAACATCACTTACTGGTTAGCGTATAATGCTATCAACTGAGGGTTCATTGGATTAATCCCTGGTCTGGTGTTGCTGGCCAGACCTTGGATACATGTGACTCCAGATCGATCATATGCTCTCCCTATCAGAGTTTGCCAATTTATCTAAATTTTATTGTTGAAATGGTTCCAAGCAAATTGGCAACCTATCCTCATTTGTTACCATTGTTTGAATATAACTTCAAATTCATAATAATAATGTTATAGATTTATATAAAGTACACATGTGCAAATTTGGCAATAGGTGTCACCTTGGGGCAAAACCCTAAATGGTAACATAGTATTTTTTTTAATAATTGAAAAGCATCTGGAATCAATTCTGAAAATTTTCTAGTATTTGCTTTTATATTTTTCGATAACAGTGTTTAAATTTGGACTTGATTTGATTTATTGAAATAACGTACTTCGTAAAATACCTACATATACATATGTACATATAGTCCATTCTGAGTATTTCAATAAAATATGTTTTTCATGTTGCTAACCGGAAAATCTTAAAGAAAGCTTGTGTGCATACATATGTAGATGTTTCCGAACAACCATGAACCTATGTATATATGTATGTATGTACATATGTACAATGAAAACTTTTATTATAATGATCATAAGAGTCGTCATAATTGGAAGTGACATGAGTCCACTTTTCTACATTTCGAGAAATATCTCGCAAAATATTAAATATAATGTGTTGCGTTTAACAATATTTAAAAATACTGGTGGCCTACAATACGTTTATTCTGCTTTTCCCAGATTCTGGACATATTGAGTTAAAATAAGTAATAACAATTTGGGAATTAAATCAAACAGACATAGTGCATTTATAACTGAAAATTGGACTACCGCCACTCTCAAATATAACGGCTCAAACATCATATAAAATCCGATCATGAGACTTACTGTATTAATAAATTTCGAGAGGAAAATTTCCACAACATTTTATCGTGCGCTTAGTAAACGCGGAGACAATTATAAAAAACTGTTTTCACAGAATGAAAATAGTATTGCTTAGAAGCTATGTTTTGCTAAACTAATATAATTTTTTCAAACAGCAATGCAGTCGCAAATTTGCAATAGTTTTTTTTTATTTCTTTGCAAGTTTATTTTTTTGTGGCATAGTTGAAATATGCATCGATGCAGTCGTTTCGTGTGCCGTTCGCGTGACCACCGCTCCAATTGGCCGGGAGATTTCTGCAGTGTTAAAGTGTTGCAATAAGGAATAACCGTCAGGCACTTCTGCGAAAACTTCTCCGTCTTAATGTTTTCCATTTGAATACATCCGAGTGCGATACGGTATAAATGTTTATAGCGTTGAAGCGTCGCCGGCGGCTATATCGTACCCCACATCTAACGCTTAACGTTAACCCTTAACGCGCCGCAAGCCGCTATCCAACTATTCTTGAAAAATTGATACACTTCCTACTACATACATATGTATATACCATGCTTATAATATAAGTCTCTAGGAAAACGTAATCGTGTATAGCTAAAAACTGTGAATTCGTATGCAAAAAATCAACGAATATTTACTGCAAGTGATTGGAAGAAGTAAAAAACTCGGAAAAAGCTAATGATACAATTGGCAACTCAATAAATAGATTTTATATTTTATTTTAAAATTTAGTCACAGTGACATTACAGAGAGCTCCAACGCGTCACTAGGCCAGTCATTCAATCATAACATCATAATAATCATAACATCGTCACAATAATAACATAACATAATAATAATAATAATAACATATCATCATAATAATAACATAACATCATTATAATCATAACATCATAATAATAATAATAATCATTCACATTTATAATTGGTAAAATCAACTACTGGCGTTGCTCAACAACCACTCAACCAGATTAGCACAGTTTACAGTGAAGAGGTCCATTTCACCAGCAACCAGGTTGAGCAGATATATCGCCCTAGATATAGGAGACGTTGCCAACATATTTTTATCGCACATATACAACATATGTATGTGCGAGCCACAGGAGGAACAAACAAATCACGATTCCTCAGGTCCCTAAACTTACTGGGTGCATAAAACCCGAATTCATTAAGAACCTGAGGATTGTGTACTGTCTCATTTAATAGATTAAAAAAGTGCTTTCCCAGAAACATAACACCACGAGACTCCAATGAGTTGAAGCCTAAACGCCCCTAATATGAATGCACTAGGATATAGCTAAGGATAATAACCATACAATTTCATACAAATATATCTGAGAAACCGTTTTTGGATTCTCTCAATCTCCAATAAATGAGTCATATGGGTAGGACTCCATATAATGGAAGAAAATTCTAGAATGTTCCGTACTAGAGATTCACAAAGAATTTTAAGCACCAACGCACTCTGGAAAGGTTTACTAAATCGTAGTAAGAATCCTAGCATTTTTGTACATGATTAGTAGGTAAAAATTATTATGAATGATAATATGTACATATGTATGAAATTTTTAGAGTCGTATTTATAAGAGGTCCTTAAAAATTGAATTTTCACGATACACGCCCCTCGAATATCAAGGGCAACAGAATATGAAAAGAAAATTGTATTTTTTGAAGATTTGTATACAATTAAGTTCTGAAAATATGCAGGTATACATGTGTATGTATGTATTTACTACGCTAGGGGAAGTTATGTGTGTGTTGTTGTATTATATACATACATATAGGGACTACATATGTAGAATATGACCACATACATGTATCATCCTTTACGCTTCACGTCAAGCTAGGCCTGCTTTGATTGATTCGTTGACTTAAATCTCAGCGTGATGTATTATACGTATGTACTTGTAGCTTTCGGTATGGATATACATACGTATGTATCTGTAGTAATTTCTTGAATATTTTATCGGTCTTTGCGAGCGATTTCACGATATTCGTGCTTTAAATTGTTAACAAAATTATGGTAAAATACGATAGTTGTTACCGTGGCCGCAATGCGGACAGTTAGTGGATGAATTATATGTGAATATTTCATAGTTTGACCCGTAGGACTTAATTAAAAACGTGTTCAAATAATTAATAGAAAACACAATGGCGTTTTGCGCTTTCAGGCCAGCGAGCGGCTGGCGAGCTTAAAGACCTCGTCGATAAATCATACTTTATTTGTGTTTGATATGCGTATATAATACGATTGTGCGTTTTGTGGATGCTTTAAAATACATATAATTATTGTTCGTATTAAAATTCAACGCCTTTATCGCGTTATATCTGTGTAATAAAAAATCAACAACGCCCTATAATTTAAATACTATGAAAAAACCTCGATGAAAGAGCACACTTAATCGCACGGTTGGGATAACTTTGATCTTTACACTCTCAAAATAGAGTGAATGGTGTAATTAGAGCTTTAAACGGAGGAGAAGAAGGCCTTGACTTCAATGGCAAGCTTTCGAAAAAGCTGTAAAAAGGAACGTGAAGCTTTTAGATATACTGTTATATGTTCGTGTTATGTCTCATTAGTTCGTAAATTATCCCTGTAATATTATTTAAATAATATGGTTATCATTTTATTTATATATGTACATACATAGGTATAATATAAGATTGGTTCTTATTTGATTTCAAAATTTATAAACATCTGCTCTTGACATTTAACATACATATGTTCATACATACATACATACATATTTTATCTAATCGAACACTTCTCCTGATCCAGATTTATTTCGTAATTTGCTTTTTTTTTTATTTTTGTTTATATTTTACTTTGATGCCATTGCGGGTTATTCCCCTAAGTGACACATAGTGTTTTATAAATTATCTGTTTAAATTTATAGATTGTAAACTGGTTTTTTTGATTTTTTACGGACTTCCAATGACTCTAATCCTGAAAGTTCCATTGTAATCGGTTGAGTGGTTTAGAAGCCTATTCGAGATAGACAGACAGACAGACTTAATTTTATATATATAGATATAGATTTTGGAGTTATGTAACTAAGTTTGTATTAAATTAAAATAGAAGTATGTAGCTAAAATTGTATAAATAAAATACATCGATATAAAATACAACGATTTTTTTCCTGTCATAAGATCGTCTGGTTGCAAGTGCTCGTCAGTGAGAAAAGTATTTATTTCTTC